>NC_136929.1:61495969-62742325 GCF_949752795.1 Hyperoodon ampullatus | reverse complement strand
GTGGAGATAGGCAACCTTCCAGAAAAAGAATTCAGAATCATGATAGTGAAGATGATCCAGGACCTCGGAAAAAGAATGGAGGCAAAGATTGAGAAGATGCAAGAAATGTTTAACAAAGACCTAGAAGAATTAAAGAACAAACAGATATGAACAAAACATCTGTATGTCTTCTTTAGAGAAATGTCTGTTTAGGTCTTCTGCCCAGTTTTGGATTGGATTGTTAGTTTGTTTTTGATATTGAGCTTCATGAGTTGCTTGTATATTTTGGAGATGAATCCTTTGTTGTTTTCTTCATTTGCAAGAATTTTCTCCCATCCTGAGGGTTGTCTTTTTGTTCTGTTTATGGTTTTCTTTGCTGTGCAAAAGCTTTTAAGTTTTATTAGGTCCCATTTGTTTAGTTTTGTTTTTATGCTCATTACTTTAGGAGGTGGGTCAAAAAAGATCTTGCTGTGATTTATGTCAAAGTGTGTTGTTCTTCCTATGTTTTCCTCTAAGAGTTTGATAGTGCCTGGCCTTACATTTAGGTCTTTAATCCACTTTGAGGGTTTTTTGTGTATGGTGTCAGGGAGTGTTCTAATTTCATTCTTTTACATGTAGCTGTCCAGTTGTCCCAGCACCACTTATTGAAGAGGCTGTCTTTGCTCCACTCTATATTCTAGCCTCCTCTGTCATACATTAGGTGACCATAGGTGCGTGGGTTTATCTCTGGGCTTTCTATCCTGTTCCATTAATCTGTACTTCTGTTTTTGTGTCAGTACCATACTGTCTTGATTACTGTAGTAAGATTTTTCAATACACACATGAGAAGCACACTTAATGATACATGAGAAGATGTTAGTAATATGAAATGAGAATAAGAAACCATAAGGAAAAAACCCAAGAGGAAATCTTCAGTGTAAAAGTGTAATTGTTGAAATAAAGAATCCATTCATGGGATAAAGAGTAGTTTGGGTACATGTGAAAAGCAAATTAGAGTTGGAAGATGAGATTGAGAAACTCTCCCAGAAAATAGTAGAAAAGAATAGAGAGGGCTTCCCTGGTGGCACAGTGGTTAAGAATCCGCCTGCCAATGCAGGGGACACGGGTCGAGCCCTGGTCCAGGAAGACCCCACATGCTTCAGAGCAACTAAGCCTGTGTGCCACAACTACTGAGCCTGCACTCTAGAGCCCAAGAGCCACAGCTACTGAGCCCGCGGGCCACAACTACTGAAGCCCGTGTGCCTAGAGCCCGTGCTCCGCAACAAGAGAAGCCACCGCAATGAGAAGCCCACACACCGCAACAAAGAGTAGCCCCTGGTCGCCACAACTAGAGAAAGCCCACGTGCAGCAACGAAGACCCAACACAGCCAAAAATAAATTTATTAAAAAAAAAGAAAAAGGAATATAGAGGGAGAACATACCAAAGAAAAGCCAATTGATATGGAGCATAAAATCATATCTAACATCTGGATGATAGACATCTGAGAATAAATGAGAAAAAAAGGGAAAAGAAAAAGCTGAAAAAAAATAAGGATAAATTTTCCAAAAATTAAAGAAATATCACAAAGTGATCTTTCACCTTACAAACATTTAAATGGTCTTTACTGGGCTTCCCTGGTGGCGCAGTGGTTGAGAGTCCTCCTGCCGATGCAGGGGACACGGGTTCGTGCCCTGGTTCGGGAAGATCCCACATGCCGCGGAGCGGCTGGGCCCGTAAGCCATGGCTGCTGAGCCTGCGCGTCTGGAGTCCGTGCTCCGCAACGGGAGAGGCCACAACAGTGAGAAGCCCACGTACCGCAAAAAACAAAACAAAACAAAAAATGGTCTTTACTAAGGGCCAGGCATTGTGCTGATGCTTCACAAATACTACTTCAATTGGTCCTCATTACATTCCTTGAGATAGTTACTATTATTTATTTTCACCAGTTCACAGACCTTGAATATTTTTGTATTTCTAATATCCATCATGCCGATTTGTAAACCACTAATCTCACTAATAAAAATGCATTTGTGACCTTCACTGTGGTAATTAGCAACATTTCAGGTGTTGACGGAGATGTGACAACTGGAGCCCTTGTAGTGGCCGTCCCTGGAAAATAGTCACCACCCATGGACAGATCATCCTCCATTAGGGCAACCAGCACTGCTAAAGGACAAGTTTAAAGGGACCATGCATACTATTACTGACATACTGCCTAACCTGTGGTATTGAAGGAAATTACAGGCATAAAACAAGGTCTTTAAATTTTGAGTTTGCTAATTTCATTTGCATACAGCTTACATTTATTATACAAGAAGGTACACGTGTTTTCCCCATTCTTAACCAAAGCTGAGAATTATGCTTAAAATTCAGGAAATTTGAATCTTATCACTTACTTATTTTTTTGATGCACGAACCAGGCATATAAAGAATTCTTCTTTAATCTCGGCATGGTTTGTTTTATTCTTGAATTTAATCTGCATTTAATCTAAGAAAAAGAAAAGCATGTATGCATTATATATTCGATACGTTTAAAACACATATGATATCCCCTCAATTAGAAAGTCACACATATGGATCAGCATTTCCAAAGTCTTGAATCCACAAACATAAAATCTCCAATACTGTGCAATTTTATCAATCCTGTGAAACATGCATTTTAGCTCAAGAAATAGAGAAAAACATTTTTTGTGTGTTCAATAAAATTTAAGCTTAGCTCAAGCACAGGACTCTTTAAAGATTACCCACTTGCTAGACAGGACCCAGGAAGCCAAACAAAACCCATTTCAAACCAATTTTACATCATCATAGTGACTTATGATATTTCCATCCTGAAGTATTCTCTGCAGAATAAATGAGAGAATTGGGAAAGCTAAGAGATGTGACCCTCAGCATTTCATAGAGCAGATTTCATGGATGAAAACTGGAAATCACTGGAGAGTAACACATTGCCAAGTAGATGGCCAAGTTAACAAGCAGTAATACTACGTCCACGTGAGACAGGCAGAAATGTGCCACCGGCCCCTAAATTCCGGGCAAGGAGAGAAATTTGAAAAGAAATAGAAAACACATTTTTTTTTTTCAAAAACACACCAGTTTGGGCATAAATGTTGATTCTGAGTTTTGGGCTTGGGGCCCAGCCACCTGTGAATCCCATACCTTTGGGACATACCAGCTCATGCACAGTGGGAGTAGGAAGCCCAAAGCTTGGAGGTACCGCCTGTGTTCCAGGGGCGAGGTGGACCCGAGACCCAGGGTGGCCATGGCACAGCCGGGGTCTTGGGCCCCCTCCCTGCAAGCCCTAGACCCACTTACCTGCAGGCAAGGCTGCTTTAGCAAAGGCAGAGGCGCTGCCTCTCGGAAGGGGCTGCGGGGCAGTGGGGAGCATTTTGTGAGTCGGGTACAGCCTTTCCTAGGCGGGATCAAACTTTCCTCAAGATCCTGGCAGCTGTTCTCTCTCCCGCTGCCTTTCAGGATAATGCCTTTTTCCTTCTTTCTTTTCCATTCTTTCTTATTTTTAATTTCCCCAAATCAAATCCGTTAAGTGAAATCTCGGCCCAGTTCCTGGCCAGCCACAAAGTTACCGCTAGTTGGTCCTACATCGGCCTAGTGCCCCCTCCCCCTCCAGGTCCCATGTCCCATGTCCCAATGCCCTGATGGTGACGGGGCTCTGCAGAGTCAGCGGGAGGGAAGAGGAGCGTTAATCAGGGCCCCGCACAGCGGAGCACAAGGCAAACCTTCCTGCCTACGGGGTCCGAACACCCCCTTCCTGTGCCTCCTCCCCACACCCTCCAGCTGTGCCTCTAAAACGTTATACTCTTCTCACAATGTGAGGGTGACAGGGCCACAGGAGCCGACATAAACGGCAGAGGATGGGATGGGACGTCCTTGGCAGAGGCCTCCACCCTAGGTCTTTACCTGGTGCTGCTAGCAAGCCAACACTAGAATAACAACTCCGTGTCCATAGCAACACTAAACAACAGATTCCAGGTGGTCCCGAGATGTACCAGAGTGGGGAATACAATGAACTTGGTTCCAGGCTGCAAGGGCTTAAAAACAGACACTGTTCTCCTTAAGGACAGGGGTGGGGTATGAAGGTCAAAGAGCCCAGGATAATCTTCCCAGGGCGGACTGTCTCCCCTGTTACTTTTTCTTTTGCATCTAATGGAGGGGATGCTTGTTACATATTCTCATTCTAAAAAAGGTTACATTGAGCGTTTGGCTTCCCCTATGGGCTGGAGAGAATGACCAGAGGGCTGAATATTTTCTGGCTAATATTAACTTTAAGTAAAAGAAGCAAGGTTGATACAGGAATGAGGAGGAAACAAAATCATTTTACTCAAGGTATCAATTCATAGGATTGAGAAGAAACAATCAAGTATTAGTTGTAAATTAAAAACACACCCATTTTCCTGAGTAAATCTGAAAGGTGTAAACTAATACAAAACAAATGAAAACAAATATGGAAAAAAACGTTTTTAAATTTCAACTTTTTTTTTTTTTTTGGCCGCACCGCGGCTTGCAGGATCTTAGTTCCCTGACCAGGGATTGAACCCCAGCCACGGCACTGAAGCGCTGAGTCCCAACCACTGGACCATCGGGGAATTCCCCCCAAAAAGTTTTTAAAACATAGGTGAAACATTAGAATTTTTGTATGGAAATTACAATATAAAAATTACCCCCAAAAGAGGAATAAAATACCAGTTGCACATCTCTGTTGGTACATGTGATGAAGCTGAATCAATGGTCACTTGAAGACATGGAAAAAAGATTAAAGCCATATTTACTTAGTATTATGTCTGTAAAGCACTTGGCAAGTTACAGAAATGAATAAAACATGGTCACTGACTTCAGTGTCAGGTTGATGACCTCAAGGCCAGACCATTCTGAAATATGCCCAGAGCATCCTACTTTCTGTGAGGAAGACCTGCCCTCAAGAAACCTAGTTTACCAGAGCCTTATCTGACCTTGGGGAAGGGCGGTAAGATAACCCCAGCCCCCTCCAGCCTTCCTGTCTCAGATAAGAGGACGGAAAAAAGACTCAGAAACTCTTCAGAAGAGCACAGCCCTTGTTTCTTTATCTGTTTTACATTTTTGTTGAGAACTGGACTTCTAATATAATGTAAGTAGAAATCAGATTTTTCCCTTTCTCCAGGGTCTACTGTTGTTTTTTGTTTGTTAAGTGACCTTTCTGAACTCTATTCTGTGTACAGCATGACTACTGAAGTCAGCTTGCTCAGCATAATGGTCAGCCATTGATTACAGAGTCCCTCAGGTGCCCGGAACCGCCGAATCGCCCAGTGGTTACCATTCAAGACAGAGACAATGGCTTCTGGCCCCATCTTGCCTCTCTCCCTCGGCTCCTTGTGCTCGGGCCTCTGGCACCAGCTCTTCCCCTCTCTGCCGTCCACCCCTCCTCTATACCCTCACGTCTCCCACACTAACTCTCCTGGCTAACTTCCCTTTTCCTCGTAAACTCTCCCCCCTCCCGTTTTCCTCTCAACTTTTCAGAACCTGTCCCTTTAAAATTAAGCCTACTGAGGATCCAGAGACTAAACCCTTCATTTCTTCTAGTCTCTGAGCTAAAGCTGAACTTGGAGCCATCGTCACAGATTTTTCCCAAAGTAACGGAAGAGCCTCACAGACTTGCTGAGGAATTTAATATTGATACTCAACTTATCAGCCTGCTTTCTCTGACTTGTAGCAGCTAGTCCATATGCTGGTCGGCAAAGGCCAGCCCCAACACTGAATAAAGACTGCTAATTGGGAAAACCCTAAAAGGTACCGAGAAATACAACTGGAAAAGCCTTACCGAACCAGGTTTCTTTGCCCAACACGCAGCAAGCCACCAAATGCTGAGACGCTGAAGTTTGTAGCAGCGAAGGGGTTTACTCACAAGGCAGCCAAGCGAGAAGACAGGAGAACAAGTCTGAAATCCACCTCCTCAACGGCCCGGGAGCTAGGGGTATTTATGGGATAAAACTAAGGCGTGGGGAACACGGGGAAAGCTAACTGGAGATAAGCAAAACGTGAGGTGATCTTCTTTCTGCGGAGATACACCTAACCTACCGGCTTCTTCCCAGTACGCATGCTCAGAATACTGGTATTATCACGCTCTGATGACGTTTCCTGCCTTCCGATGTCACAAGGTCACCGAGCATGCTCAGTTGGAGGGTCGGTGGTCTTAACCAGTCTTAACCAGCTGGAGCTCAAACTGGACACAGCTGACTCCAAGCTCCTGAAAAACAACTCAGGCAAACCTCTTATTGTTTAGGCTACTCGAGGACCTGCACGTTTTTGTAAAAACAATTAAAGGGAACTTGATCATTACGGGTGTAATGGATCTAACGGATGATTACCTTCAGTTTCAAAACCAGCCTGCTAATTTATATGATCAGGCTCAACGATCGCTAGGTGGCTTCATAGGGCAATTTCTAGGGCTTTTCCAAAGCCTGTTGATTGGAACACAATTCAGCCTTGCACACAAAAATCTGATGAGCCTGTTCATGAGTATTACGGTCAATTTCAGATTATTTTAAATGAAAATTCTGATCTTCCTTCACATGTTGATTCCACTCAGGTAGCTTTTAACTCTATATTTATTTACAGGCTAAACCAGGACCTTTTCCTTCTAGTAAAAAGGACCAGGATGAAATGGGAAACTATGTCCACTCCAAATTTAGTTAATCTAGCTCTCTTGAATGCTAGATGAGTCACCTAAAAGGAAGACCACCAAAATGCTTAATCTTCAACTCCAGCAATTGAAAAGCAAAACCCTCCTCGTTTCTGTTATTATTGCAGAGACACTGGAAAAGAGACTTGGAAATGTAAGCTCTTCAGGCACCTGCAGCCCTCTAACCAGCCTTTGAACAGGCTCTCAATTCTCAATGAGGGAGCTCTGAGGAACTACAGGGGCCTTTCCCAATCCTCTCTCTAACTGGCTTGGAGAAACATTTCTCCAGATTGGGGCTGAATCTCTGCCAGTCCTAACTGACATCAGATTCACACTCTTGGTTATCAACCCCACTACTATAAAGTAGCCCCTGCCTTGGAGTACTAGAACAGTTCAAACAGTAGGGACTTCTAATGAACCTCAAGATGCTTCTGTCTCTGAACCTATTTCCTTTTGTTTAGGCCCTTTGAGAGACACACACCCTTCTCTCCTTAGTTCCTTCACCCCTAGAGTATCATGCCAGAATTTCCTTCTCTCAGACGGGGGGAATAATTCTTTTTTTTTTTTTTTTTCTTTTTTGGCCACACTGTGGCTGGTGGGATCTGAGTTCCCCGACCAGGGATCAAACCCAGGTCCACGGCAGGGAAAGCCCGAGTCTTAACCACAGGACCACCAGGGAATTCTGGGGGGAAAAATTCTAGAATTTAACAGTAGGCATCAAAGCAGCCAATCAGATGAATTAAATGACCCTGTGACATATTTTATTTGCTCTGTCTACAGCTGATCCTGGAAACACTAATCATTTGTCCCTATTGAATCAGCTACCACCCTCCTTACAGGCAAAATCTCCACTGATATTGACAAAATTCACAGTGCACCTCCCATGAAGATTCAGATAGACCCCTCAAAACCTCTTCCCAGAATTAATCAAGAGCGTAGAAGTAAAGAAGCCCTTCAAGGCATAAAGCCCATAATAGAAGATTACAGGCTCAAGGTCTCATTATCCCTTTACTAATCCCTGTAATACTCCTATTGCCCCTGTGAGGAAACCTAAGGGTGAGGGTGGGGGTTTTTCTAGGACTTCTGAACAAGAAACAACATTGTTATCCCTAAACACCCTATTGTTCTTTTTTCTGCGGTACAAGGGCTTCTCACTGCTGTGGCCTCTCCCGTTGCGGGGCAAAGGCTCTGGACGCGCAGGCTCAGTGGCCATGGCTCACGGGCCCAGCCACTCAGCGGCATGTGGGATCTTCCCGGACCGGGGCACGAACTTGCGTCCCCTGCATCGGCAGGAGGACTCTCACCCACTGCGCCACCAGGGAAGCCCCACCCTGTTCTTCTTAACCCTCATATATTGCTAACATCCATTTCTACAGGAAGCACATTCTTTACTGAAATTGATTTATACAGTGCATTCTTTAGTATTCCAGTTGATGAAACTAGCCAATACCTTTTCCCCCTCACTTGGGAAGAAAAAAAAATTCACCTGCACAGTAATATTTCAGAGTTTACTGAGACCTCTGCTTACTTCTTACAAATCCTGAAGGCTGATCTTGATGATAAAAAAATTCCCTAGAGGTTCCACTTTGTTGCAATATGTGGATGATCTGCTTCTCTGCTCTCCTTCTCAAGCCCCTTCACAGGAAGACAGCAGCCACCTGCTAAAGCTTTTAGCCTTAAAGGGACATAAGGTCAGCAAGGAAAATTACAGTTTGCCCAAACCCACTTTAGATATTTAGGGCATCTACTATCAGAACAAGGGCTACACCCAGATCCAGATAGATTTCATGATGTCCTAAGTTGCCTCAAACCCCAAACTAAAAGCACCAAAGCTAGTTGGTTATTGCTAAAATTAGATTCCGAATTTCCTTCTTATAGCCTAACCTCTTTAGTATGTTTGACTAAATAATAACAACCCTGACCCAATTTTATGGGAAAAACCATATAACATAGCCTTTAAGGCGTTATAGGAGAGTTTGATGAACCCATCTGCCCTTGGGCACCCCAATGATCAGATTGCCTTTGTCCTTTTTTGTATAAGAAAAGTAATGCAATGCCCTTGGGGTACTCACTCAAAAACACAGGGCCCACCACTTACCCATAGGCTATGATAGCCAGCAACTGGACCCTGTGACACTGGCATACCCCCTCTTGCCTTACAGCCACTGCCCTTTTGGTTAAGACCACTGAGAATATCATTGTGAGATCCCCTTTAACCACTTTGGCACCTCATGCAGTAAAAGCCCTCCTGAATTCTCATCATACTCAACATTTCTCAGTCAGTCGCTCACTTCCTATGAAGTCCTTTCATTAACTCTCCTCACGTGACCCTTTTACATTGTAGTAAACTTAACCCTGCTGCTGTTCTCCCCTCCGTCCCCGACACAGTCCCTCCTGACTGCTTAATGCTGATGGATCACCTCCTGACTCCTCGTGATGATCTGCAGGCAATTCCTTTGGGTAACACTGACTTCTCATGGCTCACTGATGGTTCTTATTTAAACGGTGACAATGGCAAATATTGTGCTGAGTATGCTAGTGCAACTCCTTCTGATATGGTTGAGGCAGCACACTTACCTATGGCTATGTTGACCCAAGAGGCTGAACTATATGCTCTTACACAGGCCTGCACTTTAGCCAAGAGCAAAACTGCCAATATTTATACTGATAGTAAATATGCTTTCAGAACAGCTCATGATTTCAAAATGTCGTGTAAGCAATGTGATTTCCTTAACTCCAGTGCAAATAAAAGCCCCCTATGTTTAGGAATTATTGGGTGCAATAATTTTACTTGCTTGCTCTAGCTATCATTAAGATTCCAGGGCATTCTAAACTCGACTTTCTGGAAGCTAAAGGAAATCTTTTTTTTTTTTTTGTAGTCTGTGTGCATTCTTTTTTGTTTTTATATATATTTTTTCTGCTTTATAACAAATTTAATCAGTTATACATATACATATGTTCCCATATCCCCTCCCTTTTGCGTCTCCCTCCCACCCTCCCTATCCCACCCCTCCAGGCGGTCACAAAGCACCGAGCTGATCTACCTGTGCCATTCAGCTGCTTCCCACTAGCTATCTACCTTACGTTTGGTAGTGTATATATGTCCGTGCCGCTCTTTCGCTTTGTCACAGCTTACCCTTCCCCCTCCCCATATCCTCAAGTCCATTCTCTAGTAGGTCTGTGTCTTTATTCCTGTCTTACCCCTATGTTCTTCATGACATTTTTTTCCTTAAATTCCATATATATGTGTCAGCATACAGTATTTGTCTTTCTCTTTCTGACTTACTTCACTCTGTATGACAGACTCTAGGTCCATCCACCTCATTACAAATAGCTCAATTTCGTTTCTTTTTATGGCTGAGTAATATTCCATTGTATATATGTGCTACATCTTCTTTATCCATTCATCCGATGATGGACACGTAGGTTGTTTCCATCTCCGGGCTATTGTAAATAGGGCTGCTATGAACATTTTGGTACATGACTCTTTTTGAATTATGGTTTTCTCAGGGTATATGCCCAGTAGTGGGATTGCTGGGTCATATGGTAGTTCTATTTGTAGTTTTTTAAGGAACCTCCATACCGTTCTCCATAGTGGCTGTACCAATTCACATTCCCACCAGCAGTGCAAGAGTGTTCCCTTTTTTCCACAACCTCTCCAGCATTTATTGTTTCTAGATTTTTTGATGATGGCCATTCTGACTGGTGTGACATGATATCTCATTGTAGTTTTGATTTGCATTTCTCTAATGAGTAAAGATGTTGAGCATCCTTTCATGTGTTTCTTGGCAGTCTGTATATCTTCTGTGGAGAAATGTCTATTTAGCTCTTCTGCCCATTTTTGGATTGGGCTGTTTGTTCTTTTGTTATTGAGCTGCATGAGCTGCTTATAAATTTTGGAGATTAATCCTTTGTCCGTTGCTTCATTTGCAAATATTTTCTCCCATTCTGAGGGTTGTCTTTTGGTCTTGTTTATGGTTTCCTTTGCTGTGCAAAAGCTTTTAAGTTTCATTAGGTCCCATGTGTTTATTTTTGTCTTTATTTCCATTTCTCTAGGAGGTGGATCAAAAAGGATATTGCTGTGATTTATGTCATAGAGTGTTCTGCCTATGTTTTCCTCTAACAGTTTGATAGTGTCTTGCATTACATTTAGTTCTTTAATCCATTTTGAGCTTATTTTTGTGTATGGTGTTAGGGAGTGATCTAATCTCATACTTTTACATGTCCCTGTCCAGTTTTCCCAGCACCACTTACTGAAGAGGCTGTCCTTTCTCCACTGTACATTCCTGCCTCCTTTATCAAAGATAAGGTGACCATATGTGCGTGGGCTTATCTCTGGGCTTCCTATCCTGTTCCATTGATCTATCTTTCTGTTTTTGGGCCAGTACCATACTGTCTTGATTACTGTAGCTTTGTAGTATAGTCTGAAGTCAGGGAGCCTGATTCCTCCAGCTCCGTTTTTCGTTCTCAAGATTGCTTTGGCTATTCGGGGTCTTTTGTTTTTCCAAACAAATTTTGAATTTTTTTGTTCTAATTCTGTGAAAAATGCCATGCCAGTGGTAGTTTGATAGAGATTGCCTTGAATCTGTAGATTGCTTTGGGTAGTAGAGTCATTTTCAGAATATTGATTCTTCCAATCTAGGAATATGGTATATCTCTCCTTCTATTTGTATCATCTTTAATTTCTTTCATCAGTGTCTTAAAATTTTCTGCATACAGGTCTTTTGTCCCCTTAGGTAGGTTTATTCCTAGATATTTTATTCTTTTTGTTGCAGTGGTAAATGGGAGTGTTTTCTTGATTTCACTTTCTTTTTTTTCATCATTAGTATACAGGAATGCCAGAGATTTCTGTGCATTAATTTTGTATCCTGCTACTTTACCAAATTCATTTATTAGCTCTAGTAGTTTTCTGGTAGAATCTTTAGGATTCTCTATGTATAGAATCATGTCATCTGCAAACCGTGACAGCTTTACTTCTTCTTTTCCAATTTGGATTCCTTTTATTTCCTTTTCTTCTCTGATTGCTGTGACTAAAACTTCCAAAACTAGGTTGAATAAGAGTGGTGAGAGTGGGCAGCCTTGTCTTCTTCCTGATCTTAGTGGAAATGGTTTCAATTTTTCACCATTGAGGACGACGTTGGCTGTGGGTTTGTCATATATGGCCTTTATTATGTTGAGGAAAGTTCCCTCTATGCCTACTTTCTGCAGGGGTTTTGTCATAAATGGGTGTTGAATTTTGTCGAAAGCTTTCTCTGCATCTATTGAGATGATCATATGGTTTTTCTCCTTCAATTTGTTAATATGGTGTATCACGTTGATTGATTTGCGTATATTGAAGAATCCTTGCATTCCTGGGATAAACCCCACTTGATCATGGTGTGTGATCCTTTTAATGTGCTGTTGGATTCTGTTTGCTAGTATTTTGTTGAGGATTTTTGCATCTATGTTCATCAGTGATATTGGTCTGTAGTTTTCTTTTTTTTGTGACATCTTTGTCTGGTTTGGGTATCAGGGTGATGGTGGCCTCATAGAATGAGTTTGGGAGTGTTCCTCCCTCTGCTGGATTTTGGAAGAGTTTGAGAAGGATAGGTGTTAGCTCTTCTCTAAATGTTTGATAGAATTCACCTGTGAAGCCATCTAGTCCTGGGCTTTTGTTTGTTGGAAGATTTGTAATCACAGTTTCAATTTCAGTGGTTGTGATTGGTCTGTTTATATTTTCTGTTTCTTCCTGGTTCGGTCTCGGAAGGTTTTGCTTTTCTAAGAATTTGTCCATTTCTTCCAGGTTGTCCATTTTTTTGGCATAGAGTTGCTTCTAGTAATCTCTCATGATCCTATGTATTTCTGCAGTGTCAGTTGTTACTTCTCCTTTTTCATTTCTAATTCTGTTCATTTGAGTCCTCTCCCCTTTTTTCTTGATGAGTCTGGCTAATGGTTTATCAATTTTGTTTATCTTCTCAGAAAACCAGCTTTTAGTTTTATTGATCTTTGCTATCATTTCCTTTATTTCTTTTTCATTTATTTCTGATCTGATCTTTATGATTTCTTTCCTTCTGCTAACTTTGGGGTTTTTTTTGTTCCTCTTTCTCTAATTACTTTAGGTGTATGGTTAGGTTGTTTGTTTGAGATGTTTCTTGTTTCTTGAGGTAGGATTGTATTGCTAAAAACTTCGCTCTTAGAACTGCCTTTGCTGCATTCCATGGGTTCTGTGTCATTGTGTTTTCATTGTCATTTGCTTCTAGGTATTTTTTGATTTCCTCTTTGATTCTTTCAGTGATCTCTTGGTTATTTAGTAGCATATTGTTTGTCCTCCATGTGTTTTTATTTTTTACAGTTTTTTTCCTGTAATTGATACCTAGTCTCATAGCATTGTGGTCGGAAAAGATACTTGATATGGTTTCAATATTCTTAAATTTACCAAGGCTTGATTTGTGACCCAAGATATGATCTATCCTGGAAAATATTCCATGAGCACTTGAGAAGAAAGTGTATTCTACTGTTTTTGGATGGAATGTCTTATAAATATCAGTTAAATCCTTCTTGTTTATTAATGTGTCATTTAAAACTTGTGTTTCCTTATTTATTTTCATTTTGGATGATCTGTCCATTGGTGAAAGTGGGGTGTTGAAGTCCCCTACTATGATTGTGTTACTGTCGATTTCCCCTTTTATGGCTGTTAGCATTTGCCTTATGTATTGAGGTGCTCCTATGTTGGGTGCATAAATATTTTACCATTGTTATATCTTCTTCTTGGATTCATCCCTTGATCATTATGTAGTGTCCTTCTTTGTCTCTTCTAATAGTCTTTATTTTAAAGTCTATTTTGTCTGATATGAGAATTGCTACTCCAGCTTTCTTTTGATTTCCATTTGCATGGAATATCTTTTTCCATCCCCTCACTTTCAGTCTGTATGTGGCCCTAGGTATGAAGTGGCTCTCTTGTAGACAGCATATATATGGGTCTTGTTTTTGTATCTATTCAGCTGGTGTGTGTCTTTTGTTTGGAGCATTTAATCCATTTACATTTAAGGTAATTATTGATATATACGTTCCTATTACCATTTTCTTAATTGTTTTGGGTTTGTTTTTGTAGGTTTTTTCCTTCTCTTGTGCTTCCTGCCTAGAGAAGTTCCTTTAGCATTTGTTGTAGAGCTGGTTTGGTGGTGCTGAATTCTCCTAACTTTTGCTTGTCTGTAAAGGTTTTAATTTCTCAGTCGAATCTAAATGAGATCCTTGCTGGGTAGAGTAATCTTGGTTGCAGGTTTTTCTCCTTCATCACTTTCAATATGTCCTGCCACTCCCTTCTGGCTTGCAGAGTTTCTGCTAAGAGATCAGCTGTTAACCTTATGGGGATTCCCTTGTATGTTATTTGTTGCTTTTCCCTTGCTGCTTTTAATATTTTTTCTTTGTATTTAATTTTTGATAGTTTGATTAGTATGTGTCTAGGAGTGTTTCTCCTTGGATTTATCCTGTATGGGACTCTCTGTGCTTCCTGGACTTGACTATCTCCTTTCCCATGTTATGGAAGTTTTCAACTATAATCTCTGCAAATATTTTCTCAGACACTTTCTTTTTCTCTTCTTCTTCTGGGACCTCTATAATTCAAATGTTGGTGCATTTAATGTTTTCCCAGAAGTTTCTGAGACTGTCCTCAATTCTTTTCATTCTTTTTTCTTTATCCTGCTCTGCAGTAGTTATTTCCACTATTTTATCTTCCAGGTCACTTATCCGTTGTTCTGCCTCAGGTATTCTGCTATTGATTCCTTCTAGAGAATTTTTCTTTTCCTTTATTGTGTTGTTCATCATTGTTTGCTCTTTAGTTCTTCTAGGTCCGTGTTAAGCGTTTCTTGTATTTTCTCCATTCTCTTTCGAAGATTTTGGATCATCTTTCCTATCATTACTCTGAATTCTTTTTCAGGTAGACTGCCTATTTCCTCTTCATTTGTTTGGTCTGGTGGGTTTTTACCTTGCTCCTTCATCTGCTGCATATTTCTCTGTCTTCTCATTTCATTTAACTTACTGTGATTGGGGTTTCCTTTTTGCAGGCTGAAGGTTCGTACTTCCCGTTGTTTTTGGTGTCTGCCCCCAGTGGGTAAGGTTGGTTCAGTGGCTTGTGTAGGCTTCCTGATAGAGGGGACTAGTGCCTGTTCTGATGGGTGGGGCTGGATCTTGTCTTTCTGGTGGGCAGGGCTGTGTCCAATGGTGTGTTTTGTGGTGTCTGAACTTATGATTTTAGGCAGCCTCTCTGCTAATGGGTGGGGTTGTGTTCCTGTCTTGCTAGTTGTTTGGCAGAGGGTGTCCAGCTCTGTAGCTTGCTGGTCGTTGAGTGGAGCTGGGTCTTAGCGTTGAGATGGAGATCTCTGGAAGAGCTCTTGCCAATTGATATTACATGGAGCTGGGAGGTCTCTGGTGGTCCAGTGTCCTGAACTTGGCTCTCCCACCTCAGAGGCTCAGGTCTGATACCCAGCCAGAGCACCAAGACCCTGTCAGTCACATGGCTCAGAAGAAAAGAGACGGAAAAACAAAAGAAGGAAAAATAATAAATAAAATAAAATAGTTAAAATAAAATTAAAAAGTAATAAAAAGAGAGCAACCAAACCAATAAACAAATCCACCAATGATAACAAGCACTACAAACTATACTAAGATAAAAATCAGAAACAAGTCAGTGTCACACAGCAAACCCCAAGTCCACAGTTGCTCCCGAAGTCCACTGCCTCAATTTTGGGATGATTCGTTGTTTATTCAGGTATTCCACAGATGCAGGGTACCTCAAATTGATTGTGGAGATTTAATCCGCTGCTCCTGAGGCTGCTGGGAGACATTTCCCTTTCTCTTCTTTGTTCGCACAGCTCCTTGGGTTCAGCTTTGGATTTGGACCCGCCTCTGCCTGTAGGTTGCCCTCAGGCATCTGTTCACGCCCAGACAGGACAGGTTTAAAGCAGCGCTGATTAGGGGACTCTGGCTCACTCGTGCTGGGGGGAGGGAGGGGTACGGTAGTTGTAATTGGAATGTGGGGTGAGCCTGTGGCGGCAGAGGCCAGCGTGACGTTGCAGCAGCCTGAGGTGTGCTGTGTTCTCCTGGGGAAGTTGTCCCTGGATCACGGGATCCTGGCAGTGGTGGGCTGCACAGGCTCCTGGGGTGGGTGTGGATAGTGACCTGCGCTTGCACACAATTCTTGGTGGCTGCAGCAGCAGCGTTAGCATTTCATGCCCATCTCTGGTGTTCGAGCCGATAGCCACGGCTTGTGCCTGTCTCTGGAGCTCGTTTAGGCGGTGCTCTGCCTTCTGTGGGCAGACAGGGAAGGGATCCCATCTCCTCGCGCACCCCGAAACAATGGTCTCTTGCATCTCCGGCAGGTCCAGACTTTTCCCCCGACTCCCTCCCGGTTAGCTGTGGTGCACTAGTCCCCTTCAGGCTGTGTCCACGCAGCCAACCCCAGTCCTCTCCCTGGGGTCTGACCTCTGAAGCCCGAGCCTCAGCTCCCAGCCCCCAGCCCCCGCCTGCCCCGGCAGGTGAGCTGACAAGCCTCTCGGGCTGCTGAGTGCTGGTCGGCGCTGGTCGGCACCGATCCTCTGTGCAGGAATCTCTCCGCTTTGCTCTCTGCACGCCTGTTGCTGTGCCCTCTGTGGCTCGGAAGCTCCCCCCACCCCAAGCCCCACCGTGAAGGGGCTTCCTAGTGTGTGGAAACCTTTCCTCCTTCACGGCTCCCTCCCAGAGGTGCAGGTCCCGTCCCTATTCTTTTGTCTCTGTTTTTTCTTTTGCCCTACCGAGGTACGCGGGGAGTTTCTTGCCTTTTGGGAGGTCTGAGGTCTTCTGCCAGCGTTCAGTATGTGTTCTGTAGGAGGTGTTCTACATGTAGATGTATTTCTGATGTATCTGTGGGGAGCAAGGTGATCTCCGCATGTTACTCCTCCGCCATCTTGAAGGTTCCCCCCCACCACCAAAACTTTTTTACTGGAATAACATTTGTTCATTTACTCTGGGTCCATTTTAGGGGAGTATACAGACATTACTTTCCCTGTAGGATATCACCAACCAATGGGGAAATCTCCTATAAATCATCTTGCAATAAGCTTAAACTTAGTAATAAATCTTGATGGTGTTTTGAGAGCAGTGAGAAGTGTACTTCTTTCTAGTTTATCCTGATTAACTGCTTGACACAACTGTATCAATGTTTGGCTCACGGGTGGTTACTTTTTTCTTAAATACATCCCTTTAGTATTCTGGACCTATTCTGGGGATAGTCAAGCTCCTAGGCTTAACTGTTACGTTTAATAACTTTGCTTTTTCATGGCAAAGGAAGAATCAGAGCTGTGGGACATTAATATATTAAAATACTTAAGAGAAAGTTGAAAAAGATGCAGCCTGGGTTTCAGTGGCCTCTGTTCTCACTCCTCATGGTAGGGCGTTGGCATGCTGCTGGGGGCCTGCTGGTTCTTGGGGGGGCAGGCCTCTGGAGGACGGGGCAGGACGGCCCCAGAGACCAGCCTAAATCTGACCCTCACGAGGGCTGCCCCTTGTCCTGGAGTCATGAGGGACAGCCCTAGGCTACCACACAGAACCTGTGCTCTTAGACAGTTTGACAGTTGCCCCAGAGAACTGTGTTCCTCAGCTTTAGTGTTTGTATTTGCACCTACCTGCAGCCACTACTACGTTGACCTCTGGAAATATCACATCAGCTGTTCTTGAGACAAAACACTGTTTGCTCATTTTCTTCTCTAGGCCCTGTCCCTTTGATGTTAAGTGGTGGATTTGGTGGAATCTGCCTCTGGCTTGTTGATTACCCAGCGGATTGTATCAAATCCAGAATTCAAGTTCTCTCCATGTCTGGAAAACAGGCAGGATTTATTGGAACTTTTATAAGCATCGTGAAAAATGAAGGTGAGTCTGCCAATTGCTGAAACAGAGGAGGTACGTATAGAGAGTGGTCATTTGGCTGCTAGTCTTGTCGAAGTTGATCAGATGGGTAATCGCTCTCTTCCACCGCCTCACTTTTCTAACAGTGTATGTAATTCACATTTGTGGATTTGTTTCCAGACCCCTTTCTTTAGCTTACTTCATTATTCTCAAGAATGTTTATTTATTTTTTGCTGTGTTGAGTCTTTGTTGCTGCGCGCTGGCTTTCTCTAGTTGCAGCGAGCGGGAGCTACTCTTCATTGCGGTTCGCGGGCTTCTCATTGCGGTGGCATCTCTTGTTGCGAAGCACGGGCTCTAGGCACATGGGTTTCAGTAGTTGTGGCTCGCGGGCTCAGTAGTTGTGCCTTGCGTGCTCTAGAGTGCGGGCTCAGTAGTTGTGGTGCACAGGCTTAGTTGCTCCGCGGCATGTGGGATCTCCCTGGACCAGGGATCGAACCTGTGTCCCCTGCATTGGCAGGCAGATTCTTAACCACTGCGCCACCAGGGAAGTCCCCTCAAAAATGTTTAAAGCTCTGATTCCTAACCTTTGAGCCAGCATTTTGTTTGTAAGTAGCTGGTGGGAATTTATGAAGTATGTGTTTTGTCTAAGAGGACAAATGTTTCAGAGTTAGCACCACTTTTTTTTTTGGCTGCACTCTGGGGCATGTGAAACTTCCCCAACCAAGGATCCAGCCCACTCCGCCTGCAGTGGAAGCGTAGAGTCTTAACCACTGGACCACCAGGGAAGTCCTGCACCACTTGTTTTAAACAATATCATCAGGAGATGAGCTCTAACAGCATATCAGTAAGGCATTTAAAAGAATGTACATCCTTAATGATAAGACTTCTACAATGAGAAAGGCACTAAGAAATTTCTGAAGGTGATTTGCTATCAGTTTTTAGCTATACAGGTGGATAAAGACGTTTGAAGTAGTGTTTGTATAAAGCCAATTTTATGCCACTGGTGAGTAAAGACCTGTCCTTCCAGCATCCACTGTACGTCTTAAACCTTGGATGTGCACTTTTCTGTCTTGATTTTGAGAGAAAGCGAGCACAGTAACGGCATGCAGAAGCTGCTTTAACCCCAAATAGAGCACAGACATTTTGCATATTACTAACAGTAACCCCTTTTAAATTTGCATTACACTTGATAGTTTTCCAAAGTACTTACACCTCCCTCATCTGCCTGGATCTTCAGAACTGCCTTGGGCGGTGCTAATACTAGAAACAGGTCTTCGACGTCAATGTCAGTGCTCTGTGTTCTGGCCCAGGGCCTCGTGGTCCTCGCCACCCCAGGTGAAGCTGCGAAGTTGCTGTCGTCCGTGGCTCTGTGGCTGCCTCCTGTCTGCCCACGTGAGGCCCCCTGCTCTGCCTGACCCGCTTACCAGGAGGTAACAGGCACGGGATCGGTGACTGTTCCCTGAGCCTCGCCAGCTTTGCTGCAGACCTGCCCTTGCCCTTGTTTCTACTAGTCTGTCTACTTCCAGTAGCCCAGGGAAACCTGTTCCATCACTGCTGGTTTCTAGCGCTATTGTCTGGATTTGTAACTGTAAAAATATCTGTGCTGTGTGGGTTCCTGGGATATTTCCAAGGAGGAGGAGTTCAGTCTCTGGTCACCCTTTTGTTTTCTAGGAATAACGGCCTTATATTCTGGACTGAAACCTACCATGATTCGTGAGTTCCCTGCCAATGGGGCGCTCTTTTTGGCCTATGAATACAGCAGGAAGTTGATGATGAGCCAGTTTGAAGCATACTGAAGTGTTCTGGCAAACCTCGATCCAAGTGAAGCTGTTTGAGGACTGCAGTTCTCAGGGTTTCGAGGAGTATAAGACCAATATGGAATTTTTTGATTTTGTGGAAATTTTTTGTGTGTCTTCCATTTTTCTATCTTCTACCTTAAACTTTATAGAAGAGCTTCTCTTTTATATTATATAATTTCTGCCCATAATTGTAGTGAAATGGAAAAGTTGCTGCTCTTGTCCTTGGTGGGACATACAGGGTGGGCTGCTGGCCCTAGGTACCTAATCAGAAAGGCTAAGTAGAGCTCTATCAAGGGATTTTGCATAAACCTGTATGTGTACATGTAGTTTAGATGGTTCTGCGTTGTGAGTGAAGCACAATTTAGTTCCATGTTTAATCTCAGATCTCACTAGAAAAAAACAGAGGTAACCATGTTTCATGAGGATGGTTATAAATGCTTAATCCATTCTAGATGTGGGTCTCTTTTAAAATCTGCTGAGCACGTACCCTATAATAATTGGTTAAAGTTTTTAAAAAGTTTTCCTGTGGTGCTTGAAAACTAAGGCGTCCGTCTAGATTCTAAAGAGGAGAATATACCTGCATACTGGTGTGGCTCCCGTGTTCTTGGTTTAAGTTTCAGAGTAAGCGTCCTGGATTTTCCCAAGGTGCTCCTCGGTGGCAACAGTGCCATCCATCTTCTTCCAGGTGGGATCACAGTCCAGGCGGGATCACAGTCCAGGCTTGGACACATTGCTGGGTGTGGCCCAGAGCCTTTGGGAAGCAGCTCGGCCCTCGCCTGTGCCAGCCCCTCCTCCCGTCCCAAGGAGCTCCTCTCTGCTGGGCTTGAGCTCAAGGCAGGGGCTGAGGGGAGGGGCCTGGGCTGCTCTGTTTAGACTGTGGCCGACAGCGGCCCCGAGCTTCTGCCTCTGTGTGTCCTGGCCTGGGCGGGATCCCAGAGAAGTCTGTGGGACCACCTGTGGGGCTGCTGATCCACTCTGGACCACGCCCTTCTTGCCTCTGCCCATCACAAGCCCTTCCAGGGAGCAGCGTGCCAAAGCCGAGAGAGGCCCTGGCTCCCCGTCTGGGGACGGAGTGGTGGTGCTTGTGGGCAAAGTGGTCTTTGTCGTGCTTGCACTCCCCGTGAGGGGTGTCAGGGCTGACTCAGGCTGAAGTTTGTCTCGGGATCCCTCACTCCTTGCCATGCTGGAGCCTTTAATGTGGGGTACTGGCTGTTGTGAATTTCAGTGATGGTGGTCTCTGGGGTGTGACTTAATCAACGAAGCCAAGGTAATTTCATTAAACTATGCCGTACGTATGCACTACTAACAAACCCTTTTTCATCTGACTCCCGTAGACTTGGGATGGGCAGCTGTTCCCTGGTCGTCTGGTTTACGGGAGCCCTTGTCGTCACCAGTGAGGTCAGCCGCCTCATTCTGTGCTGCTCCGAGACCCCCCAGGCCTCTAATAAAGAGTGCTTAATCCGCCCCCGCGGCTGATGTGGTAATCATGATCCACACTGGTATGTCCGCCCCTGTCGGCAGAACGGAAGCCTTGTGTGAGACCTCCAGTTTGCACAAGTTTTTGTTCTCCCTGCAGCCTCGGTGGCGACTCCGGCCTGAAGCCAGAGAGGGTCGGGAAGGCCAGCTGCTGGCAGACGTTTAGTGGAGGGGGGATGCCCGCTGTTGTGCGCGATCGGCTCCAGAGCTATGCCTGGTCTTCCGTTTGCCTTTTCTTGAAAAGCAATTTTTCTGCCTTACTTTTGTCCGTACTTAAACGGTCAGTAGCTACTGAGTGGTGCTTCTTCTGAACAGGCCTGGATTGAAGCAAAAACAGCAAATGGGACTGGCTTCCCTCAGGAAGTGACCTGCTCCAGAGCCCACCGGGCCCCTGTTGTCTAAGCCCTGTTGGCAGTAGGTCTTCTCACGTGTTGTCCTGTGAACATTTAACTGAATATCTTCAACAGAAACTGTCTAAGGCAAGTAAGAGTGAGTGGGAGTAATGAATGGAAGCTTAACACAGAGTTGGTGTTTTTTACGTTTCATTCTGTTTGCTTAATTCATGGTTCAGTATTTGGGTACAATTTGTACCGTTTCAAATCTGTACTCCAGACAAAAATAGAGTAACTTGAAATACTGTGTTTAAAGAAATTCTCGTGTTCTATCATTAAATTTGCCTAATAGTTGACTATATGATTTCTTTAAGTACTTTACGGGCTAAGAACCAACTGTCAGGAATGTTTGAGTTATGTATGGTGATATTTTAAGGTGATGGTTTTATTGCAGCGAGCATTGTTTTTTTTTGTCAGCAAGATTCCTGATGTAAAATAACTACTGATATACATATTCTGTATACACTGCAGTTACGAAATGTGGCCCACTAGAATTACTCTCCCTCCACCAGGCTCTGTATGTGATGTGACTCATTTGGCAGGATGCCATTCTATTTTTTAAAATCAACTTCTGGATATCAAGTTTTGGATAGTTCTGTTCCAGATCAGTAAATTCTATTCAAGAAAACCAGTAGCGTTCTGATATATTATGATCTAAGTTTCTCAAGTTGTTTAACGAATTCTTCGCACTGGGTTCTAGGAAAGCAGCCCTGCTGGAGGCCCTGAACAAGTTCTCTTTATGAGCAAAAGCAGACCAGTGTGACAGCTCATAATTGCCAGAAATTTTAATCCATTTTGGAGGGTTAGGGAAGAGAACACCCCCCCAACTTTAATTTCCTTTATTTCAAAAAGCAAGATTCTGAAAAACTGGGGTTTCCCAACTTGTGCCAGTGTTAAAGGTAGATCTTACTCCTCACTTTTTTTCCCATTCACCTAGGCCTGCCCGCTGATCTGCCCTCCACAGATTATAGCTGCAGGAATTTTAAAGGCAATAACCTGGGCTGCCACAATACATTTCTGTAACCCAAATGACAGGGAATAATGTAGTCATAACATGGAAGGAGTTTGAAAGGCTGTGTCTCCAAGAGCTCTTCCTCTAAGGGGAGTCAGATTAAGGGGAGTAGAATAACCTTTGCAGCTGGGCTTTTTGGGGGCTATTTTGAGGGGGAGAGAAGCACCTGCATGGCCTTCCACGCCACCACGCTGGCGGCTCTCCTCCCATCCCTGCTAGCTTGGCACCCACCAACCCTTCTCTATAAACTGTTGCTCTAGTTTCCCTTAAAAAATACTGCCTGTGGCAACCTCCACACCTCCTGGGGCTGCCAACCCAAGTGGCCAGTGGTTAGTGCTCTGTTACAACACTGCTTAGTTGGAATGGTCTGTCCCAACCCCCGAAACCCTATTTTGTTTATCGTGTGCTTTTCGCAAAGTGCAAGGTTTTTCAGTAACGAGTGCCTGTGTTTTAGCAGAGGCGCTGGTTCTCATCATTTGCTACTTTTCATTTCCTGATCAATTCAACTTGGGCTAGATTGTTGAGAGCCTTGCCAATAAAAGGAAAATCACTCAAATAGTCAAGCCAACATAGAACTGTTTTCAAAGACAATTAGGGCCTTAAGATAATGGCAGTGAAAGTACTTAGAATAAAGTAGCACCTGGTACCAAAGAGAAAATGATTCCCTGTGGACACAGGACTAACCAGTGTCTATAATGAAAACTTGACCTTACTTCAGAGTTCCCCAAGCTTAGGTGAAGCTGGTTGTGAGCAGGGGTGAGGGGTTTTAAAACAATCTTTGCTGCCATTTCTGATGCTCGTTAATAGTTTGTAAATCAAGAAGAAGAAGGAAATTAGAAATTACTTTTCTAACAAATCCGAAATTACAAATGTAAAACAAAGCAGGGGGACTTCCGGCTAAGATGGCGGAAGAGTAAGACGCGGAGATCACCTTCCTCCCCACGGATACACCAGAAATACAGCTACACGTGGAACAACTCCTACAGAACACCTACTGAACGCTGGCAGAAGACCCCAGACCTCCCAAAAGGCAAGAAACTCCCCACATACCTGGGTAGGGCAAAGCGGAGAGATTCCCGCACAGAGGATCGGTGCCGAGCGGCACTCACCAGCCCGAGAGGCTTGTCTGCTCGCCCGCCGGGGCGGGCGGTGCCGGAAGCTGAGGCTCGGGCTTCGGTCAGAGCGCAGGGAGAGGACTGGGGCTGGCGGCGAGAACTCAGCCTGAAGGGGACTAATGTGTCACAGCTAGCCGGAAGGGAGTCCGGGAAAACTCTGGAGCTGCCGAAGAGGCAAGAGACTTTTTCTTCCCTCTTGGTTCCCTGGTGCGCAAGGAGAGGGGATTAAGAGTGCTGCTTAAAGGGGCTCCACAGACGGGCGCGAGTCACGACTGAAAGCGCGGAGCCCAGTGACGGGCGTGGGACGCTGGGGCTGCTGCTGCCGCCGCCAAGAAGCCTGTGTGCGAGCGCAGGTCACTGTCCACACCGCCCTTCCAGGAGCCTGTGCAGCCCGCCACTGCCGGGGTCCCGGGATCCAGGGGTGGCTTCCCTGGGAGAACGCACGGCGCGCCTCGGGCTGGTGCAACGTCACGCCGACCTCTGCCGCTGCAGGCTCGCCCCGCACTCCGTGCCCCTCCCTCCCGCCCGGCCTGAGTGAGCCAGAGTCCCCGAAGAGGCTGCTCCTTTAACCCTGTCCTGTCTGAGCGAAGAACAGACACCCTCCGGCGACCTACACGCAGAGGCGGGGCCAAATCCAAAGCTGAGACCCGGGAGCTGTGAGAACAAAGAAGAGAAAGGGAAACCTCTCCCAGCAGCCTCAGAAGCAGCGGATTAAAGCTCCACAATCAACTTGATGTACCCTGCATCTGTGGAATACACGAATAGACAACAAATCATCCCAAATTGAGGAGCCAGGAGTCAGTGCTGTGCCTCTGAGGTGGGAGAGCCAACTTCAGGACACTGGTCCACAAGAGACCTCCCAGCTCCACATAATATCAAACGGCGAAAATCTTCCAGAGATCTCCATCTCAACACCAGCACCCAGCTTCACTCAACGACCAGCAAGCTACAGTGCTGGACACCCTATGCCAAACAACTAGCAAGACAGGAACACAACGCCACCCATTAGCAGAGAGGTGGCCTAAAATCATAAAAAGTCCGCAGACACCCCAAAACACACCACCAGACGTGGACCTGCCCACCAGAAAGACAAGATCCAGCCTCATCCACCACAACACAGGCACTAGTCCCCTCCACCAGGAAGCCTACACAACCCACTAAACCAACCTTAGCCACTGGGGACAGACACCAAAAACAACGGGAACTACGAACCTGCAGCCTGCAAAAAGGAGACCCCAAACACAGTAACATAAGCAAAATGAGAAGACAGAAAAACACACAGCAGGAGAAGGAGCAAGATAAAAACCCACCAGACCTCACAAATGAAGAGGTAATAGGCAGTCTACCTGAAAAAGAATTCAGAATAATGATGGTAAAGATGATCCAAGATTCTATTTCCCAGATCCAAAATCTTGGAAATAGAATAGACAAAATGCAAGAAACAGTTAACAAGGACCTAGAAGAACTAAAGATGAATCAAGCATCGATTAAAAACACAATAAATGAAATAAAAAATACTCTAGATGGAATCAATAGCAGAATAACTGAGGCAGAAGAACGGATAAGTGAGGTGGAAGATAAAATAGTGGAAATAACTGCTGCAGAGCAAAATAAAGAAAAAAGAATGAAAAGAACAGAGGACAGTCTCAGAGACCTCTGGGACAACATTAAACGCACCAACATTCGAATTATAGGGGTTCCAGAAGAAGAAGAGAAAAAGAAAGGGACTGAGAAAATATTTGAAGAGATCATAGTTGAAAACTTCCCTAATATGGGAAAGGAAATAGTTAATCAAGTCCAGGAGGCACGGAGAGTCCCATACAGAATAAATCGAAGGAGAAATGCGCCAAAACACATTAATCAAACTGTCAAAAATTAAACACAAAGAAATCATATTGAAAGCAGCAAGGCAAAAACAACAAATAACACACAAGGGAATCCCCATCAGGATAACAGCTGATCTCTCAGCAGAAACTCTACAAGCCAGAAGGGAGTGGCAGGACATAATTAAAGTGATGAAGGAGAAAAACCTGCAACCAAGATTACTCTACCCAGCAAGGATCTCATTCAGATTTGATGGAGAAATTAAAACGTTTACAGACAAGCAAAAGCTGAGAGAGTTCAGCACCACCAAACCAGCTTTACAACAAATGCTAAAGGAACTTCTCTAGGCAAGAAACACAACAGAAGGAAAAGACCTACAATAACGAACCCAAAACAATTAAGAAAATGGGAATAGGAACATACATATCAATAATTACCTTAAATGTAAATGGACTAAATGCTCCCACCAAAAGACACAGATTGGCTGAATGGATACAAAAACAAGACCCATATATATGCTGTCTACAAGAGACCCACTTCAGACCTAGAGACACATACAGACTGAAAGTAAGGGGATGGAAAAAGATATTCCATGCAAATGGAAACCAAAAGAAAGCTGGAGTAGCAATTCTCATATCAGACAAAATAGACTTTAAAATAAAGACTACTAGAAGAGACAAAGAAGGACACTACATAATGATCAAGGGATCGATCCAAGAAGAAGATATAACAATTGTAAATATTTATGCACCCAACATAGGAGCACCTCAATACATAAGGCAAATACTAACAGCCATAAAGGGAGAAATCGACAGTAACACAATCATACTAGGGGACTTTAACACCCCACTTTCACCAATGGACAAATCATCCAAAATGAAAATAAATAAGGAAACACAAGCTTTAAATGATACATTAAACAAGATGGACTTAATTGATATTTATAGGACATTCCATCCACAAACAACAGAATACACATTTTTCTCAAGTGCTCATGGAACATTCTCCAGGATAGATCATATCTTGGGTCACAAATCAAGCCTTGGTAAATTTAAGAAAATTGAAATTGTATCAAGTATCTTTTCTGACCACAATGCTATGAGACTAGATATCAATTACAGGAAAAGATCTGTAAAATATACAAACACATGGAGGCTAAACAATACACTACTTAATAACGAAGTGATCACTGAAGAAATCAAAGAGGAAATTAAAAAATACCTAGAAACAAATGACAATGGAGACACGACGACCCAAAACCTATGGGATGCAGCAAAAGCAGTTCTAAGAGGGAAGTTTATAGCAATACAATCCCACCTTAAGAAACAGGAAACATCTCGAATAAACAACCTAACCTTGCACCTAAAGCAATTAGAGAAAGAAGAACAAAAACATCCCAAAGTTAGCAGAAGGAAAGAAATCATAAAAATCAGATCAGAAATAAATGAAAAAGAAATGAAGGAAACGATAGCAAAGATCAATAAAACTAAAAGCTGGTTCTTTGAGAAGATAAACAAAATTGATAAACCATTAGCCAGACTCAACAAGAAAAAAACGGAGAAGATTCAAATCAATAGAATTAGATATGAAAAAGGAGAAGTAACAACTGACACTGCAGAAATACAAAAGATCATGAGAGATTACTATAAGAAACTCTATGCCAAAAACATGGACAACCTGGAAGAAATGGACAAATTCTTAGAAATTCACAACCTGCCAAGACTGAATCAGGAAGAAATAGAAAATATGAACAGACCAATCACAAGCACTGAATTTGAGACTGTGATTAAAAATCTTCCAACAAACAAAAGCCCAGGACCAGATGGCTCCACTGGCGAATTCTATCAAGCATTTAGAGAAGAGCTAACACCTATCCTTCTCAAACTCTTCCAAAATATAGCAGAGGGAGGAACACTCCCAAACTCATTCTACGAGGCCACCATCACCTTGATACCAAAACCAGACAAGGATGTCACAAAGAAAGAAAACTACTGGCCAATATCACTGATGAACATAGATGTAAAAATCCTCAACAAAATACTAGCAAACAGAATCCAACAGCACATTAAAAGGATCATACACCATGATCAAGTGGGGTTTATTCCAGGAATGCAAGGATTCTTCAATATACGCAAATCAATCAACGTGATACACCATATTAACAAATTGAAGGAGAAAAACCATATGATCATCTCAATAGATGCAGAGAAAGCTTTCGACAAAATTCAACACCCATTTATGATAAAAACCCTGCAGAAAGTAGGCATAGAGGGAACTTTCCTCAACATAATAAAGGCCATATATGACAAACCCACAGCCAGCATCGTCCTCAATGGTGAAAAACTGAAACCATTTCCACTAAGATCAGGAACAAGACAAGGTTGCCCACTCTCACCACTCTTATTCAACATAGTTTTGGAAGTTTTAGCCACAGCAATCAGAGAAGAAAAGGAAATAAAAGGAATCCAAATCGGAAAAGAAGAAGTAAAGCTGTCACTGTTTGCAGATGACATGATACTATACATAGAGAATCCTAAAGATGCTACCAGAAAACTACTAGAGCTAATCAATGAATTTGGTAAAGTTGCAGGATACAAAATTAATGCACAGAAATCTCTGGCATTCCTATATACTAATGATGAAAAATCTGAAAGTGAAATCAAGGAAACACTCCCATTTACCATTGCAACAAAAAGAATAAAATATCTAGGAATAAACCTACCTAAGGAGACAAAAGACCTGTATGCAAAAAATTATAAGACACTGATGAAAGAAATTAAAGATGATACAAATAGATGGAGAGATGTACCATGTTCTTGGATTGGAAGAATCAACATTGTGAAAATGACTCTACTACCCAAAGCAATCTACAGATTCAATGCAATCCCTATCAAACTACCACTGGCATTTTTCACAGAACTAGAGCAAAAAATTTCACAATTTGTATGGAAACACAAAAGACCCCGAATAGCCAAAGCAATCTTGAGAACGAAAAACTGAGCTGGAGGAATCAGGCTCCCTGACTTCAGACTATACTACAAAGCTACAGTAATCAAGACAGTATGGTACTGGCACAAAAACAGAAAGATCAATCAATGGAACAGGATAGAAAGCCCAGAGATAAACCCACACACATATGGTCACCTTATCTTTGATAAAGGAGGCAGGAATGTACAGTGGATAAAGGACAGTCTCTTCAATAAGTGGTGCTGGGAAAACTGGACAGGGACATGTAAAAGTATGAGATTAGATCACTCCCTAACACCATACACAAAAATAAGCTCAAAATGGATTAAAGACCTAAATGTAAGGCCAGACACTATCAAACTCTTAGAGGAAAACATAGGCAGAACACTCTATGACATAAATCACAGCAAGATCCTTTTGGACCCACCTCCTAGAGAAATGGAAATAAAGACAAAAATAAACACATGGGACCTAATGAAACTTCAAAGCTTTTGCACAGCAAAGGAAACCATAAACAAGACCAAAAGACAACCCTCAGAATGGGAGAAAATATTTGCAAATGAAGCAACGGACAAAGGATTAATCTCCAAAATTTATAAGCAGCTTATGCAGCTCAATAACAAAAAAACAAACAACCCAATCCAAAAATGGGCAGAAGACCTAAATAGACATTTCTCCACAGAAGATATACAGACTGCCAAGAAACACATGAAAGGATGCTCAACATCTTTACTCATTAGAGAAATGCAAATCAAAACTACAATGAGATATCATCTCACACCAGTCAGAATGGCCATCATCAAAAAATCTAGAAACAATACATGCTGGAGAGGGTGTGGAAAAAAGGGAACACTCTTGCACTGCTGGTGGGAATGTGAATTGGTACAGCCACTATGGAGAACGGTATGGAGGTTCCTTAAAAAACTAAAAATAGAACTACCATATGACCCAGCAATCCCACTACTGGGCATATACCCTGAGAAAACCTTAATTCAAAAAGAGACATGTACCAAAATGTTCATAGCAGCCCTATTTACAATAGCCCGGAGATGGAAACAACCTAAGTGTCCATTATCGGATGAATGGGTAAAGAAGATGTGGCACATATATAGAATGGAATATTACTCAGCCATAAAAAGAAATGAAATTGAGCTATTTGTAATGAGGTGGATGGACCTGGAGTCTGTCATACAGAGTGAAGTAAGTCAGAAAGAGAAAGACAAATACTGTATGCTGACACATATATATGGAATTTACGAAAAAAAAATGTCATGAAGAACATAGGGGTAAGACAGGAATAAAGACACAGACCTACTAGACAATGGACTTGAGGATATTGGGAGGGGGAAGGGTAAGCTGTGACAAAGTGAAAGAGTGGCATGGACATATATACACTACCAAACGTAAGGTAGATAGCTAGTGGGAAGCAGCCGCATAGCACAGGGAGATCAGCTCGGTGCTTTGTGACCGCCTGGAGGGGTGGGATAGGGAGGGTGGGAGGGAGACGCAAAAGGGAGGGGATATGGGAACATATGTATATGTATAACTGATTAAATTTGTTATAAAGCAAAAAATAAAAAAAATAAAAAAATAAAAAACAAAGCAGGGAATGAATACTTGTCCAAAAATATATAAGTAAATAAACCCACAGTATTGGGGGTAATCACAATTTATAAATATGTTACTTTGATAGGAAAGTTTTATTTCTGAGTCCTTCAGTGACAACTGACGTTCCTGTGTACTGTTTCAAATTTATCTCAATACAAATGAAAACTGTGACTTCTTTCAAAAAAAACGATTGCCATTGACATTCTCCCTTGTATATATTTAATACAGTTCTCAAGGACATATGTATATATATATGTAAATATATCAGCAAGGAAATAGGTTTAATAGGTAGCAAGGATTGGGAAGAACATGATTCTAGCCAGAAGGGGAGCTACAGTTGGTCACGTCATCAAAATAGACCTCGACTGCAAACTCTGGATGGTAAATTTTCCATGTTTTTGGTTTGTGGGGATTATCCAATTCACTTCTTGAAAGATAAAGCCTAGAATAGAAAAAAAAAATTACATTTTATTGTAGGGCTAACAGAAAAGCCATGCTGTAGGACACCCTTGTTAGAGCTTTAAAAAAAAAAAAAGCCTTGCTGGCCACCATCAGTCTCGACCCCTCCTCTGCATCTAATTAGCTTTCAAAGACCAGCTCTCCCACTTTCTCTCTTAAGACACAAAAATATCATGACCTTCAGTAAGAACGTATCACTGATCCTTTTAATAGTGCCTTTTATGGAATGAACATCTACATTTAATTTCTATATGTGATAAAGCAGACTAGATGTATATTAAAACCCAGTAACAACAAGTGTCTTTTAAATGATGAAGTTGGCATTTTGGGTAAATTAAGTCGCATAATAAAAACAGCTTTACCAAGGAGTATGGACATTCACACGTTAAATCTTCAGAAAGTATAAAAGTGAGGAGAAAAGTGATCTAGCATGTTGCTTCTCTACTAGGAACATGGTGTTTTAAAGGAAAAAACTGTGCCCTTTAGCAAGAACCACTTTTGAGAAGTAGTACCAAATGAAGTTCCACCTCGATGTCTATGTGAGGGACTTCGCTCATGTTATAAGTCGCAGTTTTCTGTCTGGATACATCCAGGGGACAAAATTGGTAAAAATGTTCCATCAAATCCAAAGTTCACTCTATCAATATCCACTAAATGTGTGTGCATTGTAGGTGTTTAGTCTAGGTTTTTATTTACCAGCACCTTAGTGGACTTGAGGTGGGATTAGATGCAGTCTACATTTGAAGAAAAGGCTAGGATTGTATGTCATGGGAACTGTCAATTCATGCCACATACAATCATAACCACTTCTTCAAAACTCTTCTGTATGGTTTTTTGAATGTTATCTTTCCTTTTGTATTGAATGGTATGGTGATACCAACCTCAAATTTTCAGCACCACAGAATAGAAGACATGGAGAACTTCTAGATTTAGGAATGAGTTTCAGATACGATAGAGGTTCTTTGGAATACTCTTCAAATCAATTACTTTTTAAAAATAGATTACCCGATTTAGTTATAAGAAAATCAGTTTTAAATGCGAGACTATTACTGATTTTTTAAAAGCTGTCCTCACTGATACTTACTGTGTCTTATAACTTCTGCCCTAGATGTAAGTGTGTCAACTCGCTTTTAAACTAGCTGAAGTCTCCCTGGATGACACCTTCCTGTGGCACAGAATTTGGTGTTGGTCAGTCATCAGTAAATCCACACATACTGAGGACCTGCCATATTCAAGGTACTGAACACACTCATATTAAACTTTCATGGGAGGGATTTGTTGCCACACTCAAGATCTGCTTCTAGTATGTTTTATAACACAGTCCTATGGCATGGACCTTGAGGATAATGCAACAGTGGGTCTCAAGAATAGCCATATTTTTACAATCAGAGAAGAAAAGGAATCCAAATCGGAAAAGAAGTAAAACTGTCACTATTTGCAGATGACATGATACTATACATTGAGAATCCTAAAGATGCTACCAGAAAACTACTAGAGCTAGTCAATGAATTTGGTAAAGTAGCAGGATCCAAAATTCACAGCAATGTCTTGATTCCTATACACTAGGGATGAAAAATCTGAAAGAGAAATTAAGGAAACACTCCCATTCACCACTGCAAACAAAAAGAATAAAATACCTAGGGATAAACCTACCTAAGGAGACAAAAGACCTGTATGCAGAAAAATGTAAGACACTGATGAAAGAAATTAAAGAGGATACAAACAGATGGAGAGATATACCATGTTCTTGGGTTGGAAGGATCAACATTGTGAAAATGAGTATACTACCCAAAGCAATCTACAGATTCAATGCAATTATCAAACTACCAATGGCAGTTTTCACAAAACTAGAGCAAAAAATTTCACAGTTTGTATGGAAACACAAAAGACCCCAAATAGCCAAAGTAATCTTGAGAAATAAAAACGGAGCTGGAGGAATCTGGCTCCCTGACTTCAGACTATATGACAAGGCTATAGTAATTAAGACAGTATGGTACTCACACAAAAACAGAAATACAGATCAATGGAACAGGGTAGAAAGCCCAGAGATAAACTCACACACATGTGGTCACCTTATCTTTGATAAAGGAGGCAAGAATATACAATGGAGGAAAGACAGCCTCTTCCATAAGTGGTGCTGGGAAAACTGGACAGCCACGTGTCAAAGAATGAAATTAGAACACTTCCTAACACCATACACAAAAATGAACTCAAAATGGATTTGAAACCTAAATGTAAGGCCAGGCACTATAAAACTCTTAGAGGAAAACATAGGAAGAACACTATGACATAAATCACAGCAAGATCCTTTTTGACCCACCTTCTAGAGAAATGGAAATAAAAACAAACAAAAAATGGAACCTAATGAAACTTCAAAGCTTTTGCACAGCAAAGGAAACCATAAACAAGTTGAAAAGACAACCCTCAGAATGGGAGAAAATATTTGCCAATGAAGCAACTGGCAGAGGATTAATCTCCAAAATATACAAGCTCAATATGAAAAATGAAGCTGAATATCAGAAAAACAAACAACCCAATCCAAACATGGGCAGAAGACCTAAAAAGACATTTCTCCAAAGAAGATATACACAGTGGCAACAAACACATGAAAGAATGCTCAGCATCACTAATCATTAGAGAAATGCAAATCAAAATAACAATGAGGTGTCACCTCACACCAGTCAGAATGGCCATGATCAAAAAATCTACCAACAATAAATGCTGGAGAGGGTGTGGAGAAAAGGGAACCCTCTTGCACTGTTGGTGGGAATGTAAATTGGTACAGCCACTATGAAGAACAGTATGGAGGTTCCTTAAAAAACTACAAATAGAACTACCATATGACCCAGCAATCCCACTACTGGGCATATACCCTGAGGAAAACCATAATTCAAAAAGAGTCATGTACCACAATGTTCATTGCAGCTCTGTTTACAATAGTCAAGACATGGAAGCAACCTTAAGTGTCCATCAACAGGTGAATGGATAAAGAAGATGTGACACATATATGTAATGGAATATTACTCAGCCATAAAAAGAAATGAAATTGAGTTATCTGTAGTGAGGTGGATGGACCTAGAGTCTATAATACAGAGTGAAGTAAGTCAGAAAGAGAAAAACAAATACTGTATGCTAACACATATATATGGAATCTAAAAAATTGGTTCTGATGAACCTAGGGACAGGGCAGGAATAAAGACAGACATAGAGAATGGACTTGAGGACACGGGGAGGGGGAAGGGTAAGCTGGGAAGAAGTGAGAGAGTGGCATGGATTTGTATATACTACCAGGTGTAAAATAGCTAGCTAGTGGGAAGCAGCTGCATAGCACAGGGAGATCAGCTCGGTGCTTTGTGTCCACCTCGAGGGGTGGGATAGGGATGGTGGGAGGGAGACGCAAGAGGGAGGGGGTATGGGGATATATGTATACATATAGCTGATTCACTTTGTTATACAGCAGAAACTAACACAACATTGTAAGACAATTATACTCCAATAAAGATGTTAAAAAAATAGGCATATTTTTTAAATAATCAGATCACAATAAGGAAGGCAATGAAGAACAGTGACTCAAGGATTTTTTGGTTTCTATAAATTGGGCTTATGGCAATTAGCAAAAGACTTGTCATTACCTCTTACATAAACATTCGAGACTAAGCTGTTTCTACTGGATTATACCATAGCCATACCTGTTATTTTGTATAAATGATGTATGGAACCAAAAGAAAAATGGACAGTTGTCATAGTATTTAGGAAGAGCCTAAAAAGACATGGTAAAAACAAAAATTAGTTCTTAGTTTCCATTTTACTGTGAAAAATAATCTTTCCAAAGGGATTAAAATCCCTTCCTTTATTCATCTGTACATTCATCAAATAACTGCAGCTATTGAATATGCAGCACTTACCGTCAACATTATACTCAAGACACCAAGACAGAGACTTTGAGAGATTGCTGTTCCTTTCTCTCGCCATTTCTAGCAAAATTTTTAAGGACATGTATTTTCTCTATGATAGATATTTATAAATTTAGACACTGGTCTTTTAATCTCGTTCGGATAGTGCTAAACGGAATCTACTAAGTACCTATGTCTATTTCTGCCCCAATAATATCATCCGTTCCTACAAGGAGCAGCTACATTGGATAATTAACCACGATTGATGATGATAGAAATACCTAAGATTTCTGAAAGTGCTTTCATCTCATGACCCTTGACAATCACAAAGGCCAGGTATCACCAACATCCCCTTAGCTAGTGCCCCTACACCAGTGCTTCTGCTTAGAGACCACTGATTCAGAGAATTCAGACTGGCTCCGTTATTCAAGGGGAGCTATCCCAGCCACTTGCTTCAACACATGTACCATTTCAAACTTAGTAAATTCTCCGCCAACAGGGAGAAAGCAGGGGATGCAGGAGGGCACAGGAAATAAGCTTTAAATTGAGCAAACACAGTTATACGTTGGCGGATCTGGTTGATGATTTAATAGGAAAATGAAACTATTGGGGCTTAGAAATTTGCTATATACAGAATAATCAGACAAACATTTGATAAATGGTAACATCAATTATACTGTAATGACAATGGCAGATATTATTTTTCATAAATATTGGATTAAATATGCTACTTTAAATGAATTATACATCAATTGAGAGGAAAGCAAAATCTCCCTCACTTTAACGTATTTTATAAGTTATGGGGAGCAATGTGTTTTAAAGATACAAACCAAAAATATCACTGCTATGTACTTTATACCTTGGGGGTTTTTTTTGTTTTTAACATCTGGGTTTTTGTATTTTTTTCTTATTTGAAAATTAATACATGCAAATTGTATATAATTTAGAAAACAAATGAGCAAAAATATATTTAATTACATATTTTCTTTTTACAAAAAAATTCGATATAGAAATCTGACTTGTTTTTTCTCCCCATCCCTGACTAGGGGTTGACATCTCCTGTCATCTCCCTTGTTGGGAATTGTAGCAAAGGAAATCCCAAACCAGAATCATTCAGAAGACTAGACAAGATTAGCAGCATAGATTGTTTCTTGATTACTCACCGAAGAAGAAGAGAGAAATTTCACTTTCACCTCATCATACAGAGGTGGACAGTTGGATAGATTAATTATTACTCTGTCTGTTTCAGCATCATGAACCATCTGTGGATGAACACATGGAATTCAGAACTATAAACTTAACTGATAATGAGACAACAGTGAAGTTCACGTTCACTTACTGAGGCTTCTTCTATTTAATCACGTACTCTTGGTCTCATAGCCCAATGACTACATGTATAAATGTTAATATTTATTTCTATAAAGTTGCAATACTGCTAACATTTTTAACAGGCCATCGTGGTTGAGGGTTATGGTGGAACACTTGAAAAGCAAGGTATTCAATTTTCTATTAGACTTTAACCAAGTAAACATGAGTGTTGAATGTGTGTCACCTAATTTTCATATGTTGGGAATATATAAGAAGCTCAATTTTAAAGCTAGTAGGCGTATTTAAAAAGCAATGCCTTGTTGCTCACATTTTATCAAAAATGTGTTTGCTGATGGGATCCTAGGCCTTGTCAGTAGCAGACTGCTGGATGGAGTGACCAAAGGTAGGCCAAGTTTCTGGAATGAACGACTCTGAAGCTATACTGATTATTTGTTACGGATACACCCTTGTATGATAATGACCCCCACAGTGAGAAAGGTCTGTGCTAGGCCCTGTGAAAAATACAAAAGAAAGTGAAGACTCCGTTGATGCTTCAGGGAGTAAAACACATCAGGAACAATAGCAGAATAGCATAGAACTACGTGTTAAGCTGTATGATGAAGAGTAAGGGTGCAGCTGTGTGCTTCAGGGAGGCTACCAGGCGTAGAGTGAGAAAGTGTCACCGAGGAGGTAGAAACTGAGATGGGCGTGGAAGGATTTGTATAAATGAAGAGGAGCACTGAGGCGGGATCCAGATGGTGGAGTAGGAAGATGCTGCCACGGACACTCCACAACTACAGCTGCGTGTGCAACAGCTCTCCTTGAGAAAGACCTGAAGACTAGCAGAACAGCTCTCCTACAACTAAGGATATAAAGAAAAAAACACATTGAGACAGGAGGAGGGCAGAGATGTGGTCTCAGCAGGACCCATACCCCCAACACGGCTACCCCCAAGTGGGAGGGGACCTCAAGAACACGGAGGTTCTCCCTAAGGAGAGAGGGGTTTGAGCCCCACATCAGGCACCCCAGCCCTGGGGACCTGCACCAGGACAATGAGCCCCCAGAACATCTGGTTTTGAAAACCAGCAGGGCTTGTATCCAGGAGAGCTGTAGGAAACCAAGACTCTGCTCTTAAAGGGCACACACACAAATTCACTCACTTTGAGTCCCAGGACAGAGGCAGCACTTTGCAAAGTGCCCAGGCCGTATGTGAAGTACATTCATGAACTTGAGGGTGAGTGCCAAAGGGGGGGAAGAAACGCCTCTGGGCAACAAAGTGCTGGTGGGCATCATTTAAAAAATTCTCCTTCTACCTAGGCTGGCCCAGCACTGGCAGGTGCCATTTCAAAACATTTGCCATCTACCTTGCTACCACCACTCACCCCAACACCAGTATTCCCCTGTAGACCTTTCCTGCCCAAAGCAGCTCCTCCCAGCTGGCACCCCTCCAAAGCAGCTGCCACCCTGCCATATCCAGCGGGAGTCCTTGGCTGGTTATAGTCCCCCTCCTCCCAGGGTGGGAGCCAATCCCACTCACAACTGTACCTGCAACTGTTGTGGTTGGGCCCCACAGCCAGCCACACTGGGGCCAGCCTTGTCCACCAGTGAATGTGCAGCAGCTGGGGCCAGGCCACACAGGCAGCTGGCTTGGGGGCCAGCCCCTTCCACCAGTGTGACTGCAGCAACTGTGGCACCACACAACAGGACGGGCACATGCAGCCCACACAGAAAACATCCCTGGCTCTGGTGACTAGCAGGGATTGCTCTTCTGGGCCCCACAGGAAACCACCTACAAAACCTTCTTCAAAACCAGAAGATGTAGCTAATCTACCTAATACACAGAAACAAATGAGGAGACAGGAATATGTTCCAAATGAAAGAACAAGACAAAACTTCAGGATAAGAACCAACGAAATGGACATAAGTCATCAACCTGATAGTGTTCAAATACCCATAAAGATACACACCAAACTTGGAAGAAGAATGAACACAGTGAGAACTTCAACAAAGAGATATAAAAAAGAACCAATCAGAGCTGAAGAATACAATTACTGAAAGGAACAATACAGTAGATGGAGTCAAGAGCATATTAGGTGCAAAAGAATGGAAAAACAACTAGTGATGTACAAGGGAATCCCTATAAGACTATCAGCTGATTTTTCAGCAGAAACTTTACAGGCCATAAGCGAGTGGCACAATATATTCAAAGTACTGAGAGGGAAAAACTTACAATCAAGAATACTCTATCCGGCAAGGTTATTGCACAGAATTGAAGGAGGTATAAAGTTTCCCTGACAAGCAGAAACTACAGGAGTTCACCACTGAACCAGTCGTACAAGAAATGTTAAAAGGACTTCTTTAAGGAAGAAAGAAAAGGCCATTACTAGAAATCAGAAAACATGTGAAAGGAAAAATCTCCCTGGTAAAAGCAAATGTAGAGTAAAGGCAGTGGATCAACCACTTACAAAGGTTATAAAGTTTAAAGACAAAAGTTGTAAAATCAACTATAACTACAATAATTAGTAGGTATACAAAATCAAAAGATGTAAAATGTATCAAAAACATAAAACATGGAGTGGGGGGAGTAAAAATGTAGAACTTAAGTAATCAACTTAAAATAGACTGCTATACACATAGGCTGCTATACACGAACCTCAAATTAACCACAAACCAAAAACCTAATATTGAGAAAAATTAGAAAAAGGAATTCAAACATAATGCTAAAGAAAGTTATCAAATTCCAAAGGAAGACAGCGAGAGAAGAAGGAACATAGAAGAACTGCAAAAACAACCAGAAAATAATTCACAAAATGGTATTGAGTACAAACTATCAATAATCACTTTAAATGTAAATTCTTCAATCAAAAGACATAGGGTGACTGATGGATTAAAAAAAAAAAAACAAGACCCATCTATAGGCTGCCTACAAGAGATTCACTTCTGATCTAAAGACACACACAGACTGAAAGTGAAGGGATACAAAAAAATATTCCATGCAAATAGAAACAAAAATGTGGGGTAGCAATACTTATACAAAACAGACTTTAAAACAAAGGCTGTAGGACAGCCACATGTAAAAGAACATTCTCTAACACCATGTACAAAAACTCAAAATGGATTAAAGACCTAAATGTAAGACTGGATACTATAAAACTCCTAGAGGAAAACGTAAGCAGAGCACTCTTTGATGTAAATTAGAGCAATAATTCTTTGGATCTGTCTCCTAAATCAAATGAAACAAAAGCAAAAATAAATGGGACCTAATTAAGCATATAAGCTTTTACATAGCAATGGAAACCAATGACAAAATGAAGAGACAACCTACTGAATGGGGAAAAATATTTGCAAATGATATGACTGATAAGGGGTTAATATCCAAAATATATAAGCAGCTCCTACAACTCAACATTAAAAAAAAAAAAGGCAATTAAAAAATGGGCAGAAGACCTGAATAGAGATTTTTCCAGAGAGGACGTGCAGATGACCAACAGGCACATGAAAAGATGCTCAACGTTGTTAATCATCAGATAAATGCAAATTAAAACCACAATGAGATATCACCTCAAACCTGTCAGAATTGCTATCATCAAAAAGAAGACAAGCCTCTTCAATAAGTGGTGCTGGGAAAACTGGACAGCTACATATAAAAGACTGAAATTAGAACACTACCTAACACCATACACAAAAATAAACGCCAAATGGATTAAAGACTTAAATGTAAGACCAGACACTATAAACGCTTAGAGGAAAACATAGGAAAAACACTCTGACAGTCATGAACCACAGCAAGATCTTTTTGGACCCACCTCTTAGAGTAACGGAAATAAAAACAAAAAAAAACAAATGGGACTTAATTAAACTTAAAAGCTTTTGCACAGCAAAGGAAACCATAAACAAGATGAAAAGACAACCCTCAGAATGGGAGAAAATATTTGCAAATGAAACAATGGACAAAGGATTAACCTCCAAAATATACAAACAGCTCAAGGAGTTCAATATCAAAAAAACAGGGCTTCCCTGGTGGCGCAGTGGTTGAGAGTCCACCTGCCAATGCAGGGGACACGGGTTTGTGCCCCGGTCCGGGAAGATCCCACATGCCGCGGAGCGGCTGGGCCCGTGACCCATGGCCGCTGAGCCTGCGCGTCCGGAGCCTGTGCTCCGCAACGGAAGAGGCCACAACAGTGAGAGGCCCGCGTACTGCAAAAAAAACAAACAAACAAAAAAAAAAACACAAAAAAAAAAAACAGGGCTTCCCTGGTGGCGCAGTGGTTGAGAGTCCACCTGCCAATGCAGGGGACGCGGGTTTGTGCCCCGGTCCAGGAGGATCCCACATGCCGCAGAGTGGCTGGGCCCGTGAGCCACAGCGTCCGGAGCCTGTGCTCTGCAACAGGAGAGGCCACAGCAGTGAGAGGCCCGCGTACCGTAAAAAACAAACAAACAAACAAACAACAACAGTGCAGTTAAAAAATGGGCGGCAGACCTAAATAGACATTTCACAAGAAAGACATACAGATGGCCAAGAGGCACATGAAAAGATGCTCAACATCACTAATTATTAGAGAGATGCAAATCAAAACTACAATGAGGTCACCTCATGCCAGTCAAAATGGCCATTATCAAAAAATCTAGAAACAATAAATGCTGGAAAGAGTGTGGTGAAAAGGGAACCCTCATGCACTGTAGGTGGGAATGTAAATGGATACAGCCACTATGGAGAACAGTACGGAGGTTCCTTAAAAAATTACAAATAGAACTACCATATGACCCAGCAATCCCACTACTGGGCATATACCCTGAGAAAACCATAATTCAAAAAGAGACATGGGGCTTCCCTGGTGGCACAGTGGTTAAGAATCCGCTTGCCACTGCAGGGGACATGGGTTCGAGCCCTGGTCCGGGAAGATCCCACATGCCGTGGAGCAACTAAGTTCGTGCGCCACAACTACTGAGCCTGCGCTCCAGAGCCCACAAGCCACAACTCCTGAAGCCCAGGCGCCTAGAGACCTTGCTCTGCAACACGAGAAGCCACCGCAAAGAGAGCCCGTGCACTGCAACGAAGGGTAGCCCCTGCTCACTGCAACTAAAGAAAGCCCATGCACAGCAAAGACCCAACACAGCCAAAAAAAAAAAAAGACGTACCACAATGTTCATTGCAGCACTATTTACAATAGCCAGAACATGGAACCAACCTAAATGTCCACTGACAGATGAATTGAATGGATAAAGAAGATGTGGCACATATATACCATGGAATATTACTCAGTCATGAACAGAAATGAAATTGAGTTATTTGTAGTGAGGTGGATGGACCTAGAGTCTGTTGTACAGAGTGAAGTCAGTCAGAAAGAGAAAAACAAATACCGTATGCTAACACATATATATGGAATCTAAAAAATATATGTATATGGTACTGATGAACCTAGTTGCAGGGCAGGAATAAAGAGGTAGACATAGGGGCTTCCCTGGTGGCACAGTGGTTGAGAGTCTGCCTGCCGAGGCAGGGGACACGGGTTCGTGCCCCGGTCCGGGAAGATCCCACATGACGCGGAGCGGCTAGGCCCGTGAGCCATGGCTGCTGAGCTTGCGCGCCCAGAGCCTGTGCTCCGCAGCGGGAGAGGCCACAACAGTGAGAGGCCCGTGTACCGCAAAAAAAAAAAAAAAAAAAAAAAAGAGGTAGACATAGAAAATGGACTTGAGAACATGGGGTGGGAGGGCAAAGCTGGGGCGAAATGAGAGTAGCATCGACATACATACACTCCCGAATGTAAAACAGTTGGCTGGTGGGAAGGAGCAGCATAACACAGGGAGATCAGCTCGGTACTTTGCGATGACCTACGGGGTGGGATGGGGGGGTGGGAGGGAGGCTCAAGAGGGAGGGGATATGGGGATGTGTATGCATATGGCTGATTTGCTTTGTTGTGCAACAGAAACTGACACAGAATTGTGAAGCAATTATACTCCAATAAAGATTAAAAAAAAAAAAGGACAACCAATGTTGGCAAGGATGTGGAGAAAAGGGACCCTTCATACACTGTTGGTGGGAAAGTAAATTGGTGCAGCGACTGTGGCAAACAGTATGGAGGCTTCTCAAAAAACCAAAAAACAGAACTATCATGTGACCAAGCAATCCACTCCTGGGTATGTATACAGAAAAAACTCCCACTAATTCGAAAACATACATGCACTCCAAAGTTTATAGCAGCATTATTTACAATTGCCAAGATATGGAAGCAACCTAAATGTCCATCAACAGATGAATGGATAAAGAAGATGTGGCATATGAGTAGTATTCCACTGTGTGATAGATAAACATATACTTTATATATATAGATATATATATAGATATATAGATATATATATACGCACAAACACACACATATATATCACACAGTGGAATACTACTCAGCCATAAAAAAGAACAATTTGCTATTTGCAACAACATGGATGGACTTTGAGGGTATTATGCTAAGTGAAATAAGTCAGAGTAGGACAAATACCGTATGATATCCTTTATATGTGGAATATAAAGAATAAAACAAACTAGGGAATATAACAAAAGAAACAGACTCACAGATATAAAACAAACTAGTGGTTCCCAGTGGGGAGATGGACGGGGGGAGGGGCAAGATAGGGGTAGGGGACTAAGAGGTACAAATTATGTATAAAATAAATAAGCTACAAAGATATACTGTATAACACAGGGAATATAGCCAATATTTTATAATAACTGTGAATGAAGTATAACCTTTAAAAATTGTGAATCACTATGTTGTACATCTGTAACTTATATAATATTGTCCATTAACTATAATTCAATTTAAAAATCCCCAAAAATAAAACCAATTTTTAAAAACAAAGGCCGTGGGAGTTCCCTGGTGGCACAATGGTTAAGAATCTGCCTGCCAATGCAGGGGACACGGGTTTGAGCCCTGGTCTGGGAAGATCCCACATGCCGCGGAGCAACTAAGCCCATGCGCCACAGCTACTGAGCCTGCGCGTTTGGAGCCTGTGCTCTGCAACAAGAGAAGGCCGCGACAGTGAGAGGCCCATGCACCACGATGAAGAGTGGCCCCCACTCGCCGCAACTAGAGAAAGCCCTCGCACAGAAACGAAGACCCAACACAGCCAAAAATAAATAAATAAAAAAGTTTAAATAAATAAAAAATAAGTAAAATTGCATCAAAAAGAATAAAATACTTAGGAATAAGTTTAACCACGGAAGTGAAAGACCTGCACTCTGAAAACTATGTCGATGAAAGACGTAAATGTGACACAATTAAATGGAAAGGTATACTGTGCTTATGGATTGGAAGAATTCATATTGTTAACATGTCCATGCTACTACCCAAAGCAATATACAAATTCAATGTAATCCCTATCAAAATACCAAGAGCATTTTTCACAGAACTAGAATCCTAAAATTTGTGTGGAACCACAAAAGACCCCAAATAGCCACAGTAATCTTTAAAAGAACAAAACTGGAGGTATCCGTTTTTCTGACTTCAAACTATATCACAGAGTTATAGTATTCAAAACAGTATGTTACTGGAACAAAAACAGATACATAGATCAATGGAACAGAATAGAGAGGCCAGAAATAAATCCACACACTTATGGTCAATTAATCTACAACAGAGGTGACAAGAATATACAAAGTGGAAAAGACAATCTCTTCAATAAGCAGTGTTGGAAAAACTGGACAGTTACATGCAAAAGAATGAATCTGGACCACTACCTTACACCACATATGACAATAAAGTTAAAATGGATTAAAAATTTGAATGTAAGACCTGAAACCATAAAGCTCCTAGAAGAAAGCATAGGCAGTCAGCTCTTTGACTTTGATCTTAGCAATACCTTTATGGATCCGTCTCCTCAGGCAAGGGCAACAAAAGCAAAAATAAACAAGTGGGACATCAAACTAAAATGCTTTTGCACAGTGAAGGAATCCTGCAATAAAATGGAAAGATAATCTATTGAATGGGAGAAGATACTTGTAAATTATGTATCCAATAGACGTTAATATCCAGAATATAAAAATAACTCATAAAACTTAAAAAAGAAACATCAAAACAAGAAACAATCCAATTGAAAAATGGGCAGAGGACCTAGAGCAGACATTTTTCTAAAGAAGACATACAGACGGCCAACAGGCACATGAAAAAATGCTCATCATTACTAATCATCAGGGAAATGCAATTCAAAACCAGAACATCACCTCATACCTGTCAGAATGACTATTATCAAAAGGACAAAAAATAACATTGGTGAAGGTGTGGAAAAAAAGAAACCCTCTTTCACTGTTGGTGGGAATGTAAAATGGTGCAGCCACTATGGAAAACAGTATGGAGGTTCCTCAAAAAATTAAAAATATAACTACCACATGATTGAACAATTCCACTTCTGGGTATTTATCCAAAAAAAACCATCAACAACAACACTAATTTGAAAAGATATATGCACCCCTATGTTCACTGTAGCATGATTTACAATAGCCAAGATATGGAAGCAACCTAAGTCCATCAACAAAGAAAATGTGAGGTATATATGTGTCTGTATATATATATATATGCACATGTATGTATATATGAATATTATCCATACAAGAAGGAAATCTTTCATTTGTGACAATATGGATGGACTCAGAAGGTATTATGCTAAGTGTATTAAGTCAAAGAAAGACAAATACTGCATGATTTCACTTACATGTAGAATCTAAAAAACAAATGAACATAAAACAGAAGCTGACTCATAGATACAAAGAACAAACTGGTGGTTGGCAGGGGATAGGAGGATGGGTGAAATAGGTGAAGGGGAATAAGAGGTACAAACTTCCAGTTATAAATAAGTCATGGGGATGTAATATACAGAATAGGGAATATAGTCAATAATGTTGTAATAACTTTAAATGGTGACAGATGGTAACTAAACTTATCGGTGATCATCTCATAATGTATATAAATGTCAGATCACTATGCTGTACACCTGAAACTAATATAATATTGTATGTCAATTATACTTCAATTTTTAAAAAAGAGGAGCTCTTTAAAGAGAATCCAGTTCAGACAGGGGACTGGGAGGGCAGGGCTGGAGGAGGGGAAAGAGGGGAAAGACCAGCAAAAACAGGAAACAGAAATTAGAGTGTTGTGTTCCAAGGGCCAGAGGGGACCCAGTCTACCTGGCATGGAGACAGCAGGCCACGTTACTAATGCGAATAAGCTCAGGTATGATAGGGCTCTATCTTGAGAATTCAAGACCCAGGAAAATAGGAATGAAGTTGTTGAAGATTAGAGTGGAGCATTTCCTAGGTGATAAAGTTGGGCTGGTAATGATCACATCTAACATTTATTTAGTGATGTATAACTCACAAAGCAACTTCACATATATTATCTAATTCAATCCTCACAACACTTGAGATGTAACCTTTATTTTACAGATAAGAATACTGAGCCAAAAGGACTTCCCTGGTGGTCCAGTGGTTAAGACTCCACGCTTCCACTGCAGGGGGCATGGGTTCAATCCCTGGTTGGGAAACTAAGATCCCGCATGCCTCACAGCCAGAAAAAAGAAAGGATATTGCGCCAAAGATATTAACTAGCTTTGACCGTGGGTACACAGTGTGTCTTCTGCTCTAGCTACAGCTTTTTACACTGACAGCAGTATTTCAGGATGCATATTGCAGGACCCTATATACTGCCCTGTATAAGGAGAAAGCTAAGGTAAGGAGACCACTGGAGAAGTCTAGGCATGAGCAAATGAGGTCCTACACCGGGTAGTGGCAATGGGGACAGGAAGGGAGCGAGTGAAGAGAGATTCCAGTGGTCTCATCAGCAGGAATTGGTGACTGACTAGATTTAGGGGCCACGGGCAAAGAGAGAATCAAAGGGCTTCCCTGGTGGCGCAGTGGTTGAAAGTCCGCCTGCCGATGCAGGGGACGCGGGTTCGTGCCCCGGGCCGGGAAGATCCCACATGCCGCAGAGCGGCTGGGCCCGTCAGCCATGGCCGCTGAGCCTGCGCATCCGGAGCCTGTGCTCTGCAACGGGTGGGTCACAGTAGTGAGAGGTCCGCGTACCGCCAAAAAAAAAAAAAAAAAAAGAGAGAGAATCATAGATGATACCAGATTTGAAAGTATGAGTAAGAGAATGCTGGTGCCATTTGCAGAAGCAGATGAAAAGTTCATTGGATAAATTTGGATTGACAACTGTGTTTGAATTGCTGGGGTAAAGAATGCCCACACTGCAGCTCCTGCGTCCACCCCGTGTATGGGGCTCATACATATGTGTCAAGTGAATGAAAGAAGATATTATAGTTTAAAGGAGGGGAATGGATGTGTAGAACCAAGAATAGAGTATGTGTGGAGATAAGAACAGAAAGCCAGGGATGAGGCCTGGGGGGAGTGCCCCCTCCCGGGGGTCAGGGGAGTAAAAAGAAGGAAGAGGAGAGGTAATAGGAGAACTAGAGACCAAAGCCTGAGAAAGAATCTTAAAAGTTTATATTTCTGGGCTTTCCTGGTGGCGCAGTGGTTGAGAGTCCGCCTGCCGATGCAGGGGACGTGGGTTCGTGCCCCGGTCCGGGAAGATCCCACGTGCCGCGGAGCGGCTGGGCCCGTGAGCCATGGCCGCTGAGCCTGCGCGTCCGGAGCCTGTGCTCCGCAACGGGAGAGGCCACAACAGTGAGAGGCCCGCGTACCGCAAAAAAAAATAAAAAATAAAAGTTTATATTTCTTACCCATGAAGGAAGCTTTCCTGTTGCTCCAGGAAAGGTTTGTAGTCTTAACCTTTTCTTCAGCCTTTGAGAAAACTGACTATTTGGTCCCAAAGACATTCCTCCCCGATCCATACACCCCTGCGCTGCTTCTCACTGTGCAGTCCCATAGGATAGCTGAGTTAGAATCACTTGAGACATTGCCAAGTGTAGAGTTTCCTGGGCCCCTTTCCACATTTCCTGAATCACACTTTGGGGGTATAACTTAGGAATCTGCATCTTTACCAGTCTCTAGGTGATTTTCATGCACATTAAAATTTCAGAATCAGTGCCATATAATAAAAATGACCAAGAAGAAGAGAATATGGCTAAAAGTGACAGATCCATGAATTTAAAACTCTGATAGATTCCTGGGAACATGCTTGGCATTTGTGGAAAAGTGAAAGGCAAAGCACCACTCTGAACTGAAAATATATTCTGGAAAACTATTTCCCCTGAACACTATTTTGAACAATAAATTTAACTCTTGACTCAAATCCAAACCCAGGGACACCAAGTTGGATGGTAACCAGAAAGCAACACAGCCTCTCCCTGTGGTGAGGGATGGTTTGGGGAGGGCCACATGCTGATTTGACACTGAGATTTAAAACAAACACTAGAATTTTCAGTTTCTATGCTTTCTCTTACCCTACAGTTTTTGGAAGCAGAACAGAAGAAGACAGGCTGTCCTTGCATTATTATTTGTACTTTTAGATCATTTCCATTGCCTTCTCCAACACCTGAATGAAATTAAAAAGTTAGGCTGGTTAGAGCAAAGATCAAAATGTCTCACCAATTAACAATATGGATTAAAAAGAGAAAAAATTATCCCAGCTAACAGTGTGTCAATATTGAATCATTTGGGCTCTTGCATGGATTTTGTCTTTGAAAGACAAGGCTTCAAGTTCAGTTCTGTCCCCTAAAGCAGAATTTATGAGGCTGGAGGAAAAAAAAAAAAAAAAAGACATTGTTCAGCTTCTAAGATTTAGAATCCCATCACTTCACCTTCATAGAACAAAAAAAAAATTAGGGAAGGGGATGTGCAACCTTTCTTGTTGATGTGTTGCTTTCTTCAGACTTCTAATTGTGATGTTTCTCAATAATAAATAGTCTAAATTCCTCTTGCGCTAGTTTAAATCCAGTTTATGGAAAATATAGGATAGCTGTATCCCAATATTCCTGCTATGTTCAGCATATATTTACAGACAAATGGTTTCTTCACCTTTCTTTTTTCAATTTAATTGACCCACTTACTCCAGCATTTCATGAAAGGGCTGGTTTCTCAAGCCTCCAAATAATTTTTCCAGCTTTCCCTTCCACCCTGCATATTTCACTTAAATACGCACAGAACTAGAGGTACAGAACTAAAACAAATATTCTCATAAAGTCATGTATCCATCACTCTTAACTGTTACATTCAGTTTGTTCTGTGCTCATTTAACCTTGTTCTCACTGACACAACGTGTCCTGAGGAATCAGGCTTTCTCTGCCTCAGTTCCCTCTGTCCCACCCCCCTGCGGAACTTCGACGGAGGTCAACCAGAAGTCAGTGAAAACGTAGAGCTAGACGAAGTCAGACACTTCTCACGTGACAGGAAAAGGGCATTGCTTTATGAGCTTAAACTAATTCCCATACAATTTAAAACTTTTTAAATAATTTAAGTATATTTGCACGATTTACAAATAAAAGGTATAAAAGGCATGAAGTGAAAAGTCTCCATTTTCCCTATCTCCCACCTGTTTAGTTCTCCAGCCCCAAACAGATAACCCCTATTACTAGTTTCTAGTTTTTTATGCATATATAATCAAATATGAATATATATTCTACCAGAGGTTTTATATATGTATATACACACGAACAAATATATTCTCCTTTTGTTTTATAGAAATTGTTGTATGCCACAGCACTGTCCTGTACATGCATTTTTTAACACGTCAAACATTTTAACTTATTACTAAGGAACAAGTCAAATGCTACAGCTGTTTCAAAGTACTGCACATTTATGGGCAGATAAGGAATGATGAAATGAATTTACAAATAAATACAAAACAGGTCAATAATCAGTTGCATTCTGCTAGACACAACTAACTAATCTGCATTTTTATGTACAAAAATTATTTGCATTATTATCAGTTTTCTACCACTTAGAGTTGTAAAATAGCTTAAAGACCATGAGAGGTGAAGGTAACCCTGGAGGTAGGCCTAGAGAAGACACTGCCCATTTCAGAATCTATCACACTTTTTCCTGACAGTCTGCTGTGATCATCATCTCAAAGGAAGATTATTCTTTAGGGGTTTTTTTTTTGTTGCTGTTCTTCCATTTGAAACATACTCCTTTGTCTTCTCATTTTGTTTACCTTTCTCTGTCTCTATGAAATTAAGTGAATCAGTTACCTATCCCAGTCTTGAAGGCGTGCCCTTGTGCAGGACTATGTAGTCTGCGTATGCTCAGTGGCTTTGGTGGGAGAAGTGAGCACAGGTCCCATCTGCCCCTGGGGTGCGGTGGCAGCCAGCACCTTGGTGGGAAGCGGGGCTGGAGATGGAGGGGCTAGAGCCGGAGCCAGGTGCGACCCTGTGTGTGACACACGGCCGTCTCCACCTTGGTTTGGGATGCAGCAGGGGCTCAAGGGTTTGGGGCTGCACTTCTGTGCTGGTTTTACATTTTCCCCACTGAGCACCCTTGGTTAGAGGCTGGGTCAGGGCCGGAGGGGTTGGTGCCTCACTGCTGAGCTGGTTTCTTGCCCGCTGGCGGTGTCAGTCCCTGGCCTGGAGTAGTTTCACTCCTAAATGTGGGCAGTGACCGAGCACTGGCCAAGGCTGCTTTCTCCCTGGTCAGAGTGTTCAGGCTGCTGCGTCTGCCAGGATGGGGGTATAAGCAACCACTCACTCTCTGAGTGAGGGCTCAGTGGTGTACAGCCTCCGCTGAGCCCCACTGGCTTTCAAAACAGCTAAGGGGACTCATCCTCCTGGTGTCAGACCCCAGGGCTGGAGTGCCAAATGTGTGGCTCAAACCCCTTGCTCCCCAGGGAGGCTCCCCAAGCCCATGACACCCCCCTCCACGTCTGGGTGCCCCACCAAGGGTGCAGGTGTCGACCAGATCACTTCTCCTCCCTTCCTACCAGACTCCATGCGGATTTTTCTTTACAGCTTGGGCCGTAGAAGGGCCTTTCTGCCAGCCTCCAGGTAGCTCCACAGGTAGTTGTATTTTTGATGTGTTCATGGGGGGAGGTAAGCTCAGCGTCCTTCTACTCCGCCACCTTGATCTCCCTCAAAGGGGATAATTCTTCTTCCAAAAGAAGGCTGCTGTCATTGGCTGCGGCCTGCTTATTTACGTGGGCGCAGCAAGAATTTTGGCGGACCAGGCAGGCCTTCTTAAGTGGGCTCTGCCAGCCGAGGCCCACACCGTAAGAACAGCTGCAAAGGGCACAACTTTCTGTCCGGAAGCCTCTATGAGGATCTCAAATTCGACTTTTAAAATCCTCTATTTTATGTTAGCCTGAGATGAGGAAACCAAACCCGTAAAATTCTCCACCAGTTTTCACCTACAGTACTTATAAATTTGTGTTAGTTCCTCTGTTCTCTAGATCTGCACTTTACAGTTTTAACTAAACAGTATCTCCACAGAGGTGAAGTAAAATTCAAAAATGAAGATAGAACTCACAGTCTTCGGATATGATATCAGACTGGGACAATATATGAAATGCTAGAACTTATTAAAACCATTTTTAAGCTTAGAAGTTTGAGAAACTATTCCTATTTTCATTGTTCACGTTAGAGAAATGCATCGAAACTCCATCAGACTAAATGCCTTTTTGTCCGTTTGGAATAGTTTAATACTCACAGAGGGTTGTATAGATACTGTTATAGGGTTACCTCGGAGATACTGTGTGTTCGGTTCCAGACCACTGCAATACAGCGAATATCCCAACAAAGCGAGTCACACAAACTTTTTTGCTTTCCCAGTGCATACAAAAAGTTATGTTTACACTAGACTGCAGTCTATTTAGTGTGCAATGGCATTATGTCTAAAAAAATGTACATAACTTCATTAAAAAATACTTGATCAGGACTTCCCTGGTGGCGCAGTGGTTAAGAATCCGCCGCCAATGCAGGCGACACGGGTTCGACCCTGGCCCAGGAAGATCCCACGTGCCGCAGAGCAACTAAGCCCACGAGCCACAACTACTGAGCCCGCGCACCTAGAGCCCGTGCTCCACAACAAGAGAAGCCACCGCAACGAGTAGCCCGTGTACCACAACGAAGAGTAGCAACTACAGAAGGCCCGCGAGCAGCCACAAAGACCCAATGCAGCCAATAAATAAATACATAAAATTCTAACACAAACCATTAAATAAAAAAAACTTGATTGCCACATTGCTAAAAAAAAAAAAAAAAAAAAAAAAACTGCTCACCATCATCTGACAACTCAGAATTGTCACAAACCTTTCATTTTTTTGAACAAGTGCAACGTCTGCGAAGCGCAATAAAGCAAAGAGCAATAAAACGAGGGATGCCTGGATTCCCACTGTTAACCAAGAGGACCCTGAGGGAGAGGATACACTCAGGTACAAAACAGGCTCTCACGCCACCAACTTGGTTTTAGAGCTGAGTTTCAATTACCTAGAGGAGGACGCTGCTCCACCAGCCACCTGGGTGGCCTCTCACACTGCACTTTCTGCAGGAAACGATGGGGAGCCAGGCACTGCTGTCCCTTCCCACCCACCAGCTGCCGGACAAGCCTGGCTCTACCCTGGGGATGTCCGAAGGCAGATGGTGTTCTGAGCGAGGCTCCACTCCAACCCTGTCCCTCATACGTGACACACACACGTCACAGTCAGAACGGACCTCCTAGAGCACTCTGCAGCCCACAAAGCCTTCGCACAGTTGCTCCTTTACACACACAGGCAGCCTCCTGCTGGAACAGGCTGTGTTTCCAGGGTCTGCCTGCACGACGCTTGTTTGGAAATCTACACCAAAATTTCCCACAGAAACCACGCTGCTGGGCTGAAGTTTCTTTCCAGAAGCCAGAAACCCATGCAATCTGCTCGTGGTAACTCTCACAATTCCTCACCCCTGCCAAGAAGTGGCGGCGATGCGGGCATTTGGAGAAGAAGGGAGAAATATGTAAATAATTTGGAAAAAAGCATTTTATATTTTAACTAACAACTGTACTTTTTTTTGACTATGCAGTTTTTACATATATTCTAAAGGGTTCTCTTATTCCTGAATAATTGGACGAAGCGTTAAAAAATACATGTCTAGATCTTACTTTGCGGGACTCCTCAGAGGGCTAAAAGCAACAGGCTGTCCGGGTGGACGCCAGCGCCCTCGCCCCGCAGCCAGGCCCAGGACAGGCCCGGCACTCAGCACCGCGCCTCGCGCTCCACAAGCTGGCTGTTGCTTTAGGGAATCAGGAGCATCACCTCCTGCTGCGCCTCTGGCACTGAGTGAGGCCCCATCCCCTCCACACTGAGGGGTCCCTGTTTCCACCTCCCTGAGGGTGAGCTGTACAGGGAAGCTAGGCGGGTGACAGAGAAATAGAGACATGGCCTTGAGGCCCATCCCTCTCCCTTCCTTTTCTTTCAAGTGCCAGAGGTGGACGATCTGACCAATATCTCTGCCTCTCGGGGTGACGGCAGGTCCCCTCTTCCTCCTTACACTCCCGAAGCAGGCATCGTCAGCTCTTTTGAAGTTTATAGGACTTTTACTCTAGGTAAGAACTGGTCACAGCTAGGGGGCTGAGAGAGCCCCCCCGCAGAGGCCAGGTTTCTCCCAACCCTTTTTTGTGTTCCTGTAGGTTCAGGTAGGGAAGACCTAAGTGCTGTTCTCCTAGGAAGCTGTCCAACACTGTGGTCAGCTCTTCATCTGTGTACCTTCCTCTCCTCTGCTTACACGCAGGGGCTCCTGAAGGGCAAAGAAACACGAGCAGGGGGCCTGGCCCAAAGCGGTTCTCAGCAGTTATTTGCAAAAGAATTTGTGGCAACAACATTCATTTGCTGTTCGGGTATTTAAGACATCCTGATGGGGTTGCTGGGGGAGAGGGGACGATGGGGGAAGAGGGCGGGGAAAGGGAGAGATCAGGAGACAAGAGAAAAAGAAGGTTTCTGAGAGGAGTAGGAGAGAAAATGATACAGGGATGCATCTCCCAAGACAAACCCTGAACCAGAGCCGGGCGTGAGAAAGAAGTGGTCTCCGGGTCTCAGGGGACCTTCCCTCCCTTTGATCTCGGAGGTTCTACTCTGAAAAGGACACCCTGGGCTGAGGCCAGAGCAGCAATGAGAACAGGAGAAAGGGAAGGGGGGATGGAGCCCCCCAGATTGGTGATGGGAAGGGAAAGGAGAGGACACCTAAGCAGTGGTAACGTGGCCACAGCAGCGCTGGGCTGATGGGCAATTCCAGGGGGAGGGGTTTGTACCGGAGGCTACACAAAAAGACAGCTATGCGTTGGGGTTGTCTCTGCACATAACCATGAGAAAACCCTCCCGAATAGCAAGAACATTGGCCCTCCTGCCAAGTCTCCAATTATACATAAAGCACTTACCACGAATTGAATAAATAATGATTGTTTTCATCGTGAGTTTCTTCACTGGAGGAAGAGTCAACTTGTAGGTATTTTTCACCATTGCAAAATATCCAACAAATCTGTTCTGCAATACAAAAGAAGTCTCGATTTAAGTGAAGGTAAAAAGTCCTGATTTGTTTAAGGAAAATAATTGATGAAGGAAACGTTGATTGGGTGCCATTATGTAACTAGGCATTTGTTGCCTCATGACTAAATATCTACCTTAGAAAACAAATACTGAATGAAGAGCAACAGGCAAGGAACAAGAAAGGAGCCAGGTGTGGCTTAGAGGCTGCTGGGACTGAGAGAGCAACTAAGCAGAACCAACAAAACAGCTAGAACCACATGACAGCAAGATGCCATTAACTGCAAATGTGGGAGAGGTCGGTCTGGGGTAGAAGCTTCATTGTGGCTGAGTTAAAGAAAGGTTTGTGCTTTGGGGAGCAGTAGCCTCCTCGGCATGAGAGAAGGGAAGACATAAGAGCTCGGGGGAGAGCTCCATGGGCCAGCAGCACATTCACATCCTTCTCTAGTCCCAGCCAGTGAGCATCTCTCCACGTCCCATTCCCCCAATTCCATGTTTGCAAGGAAGCCTGGGGATTCTCTTAGCCTAGTCCGTCTCCTATGGCAAGCTGTTCACAAGGGCTCTCCTTTCTTCTAGAGGTTAAGAAGAGTTCTGGTACAGAATCAACCGGACTGAAAAGTTCATAGACTCTTCCCCACCCATTGGGAAGTGTTAATAAAATTAACCACCATCCTCTGCATTGGAAAGGACCAGTCAAGCTCTTAACTCAGGGGTGGATGAAATGTATGTAGTGCATTGAATGGCCACGCTGCAGGGTCAGGAGGGGATGGTGTCTGAGAATTACTGCCGCACACGCAGGGAACTCTGTCCTGGGGCCTCGCCAACACAGCCCTCAAGCCTGAGGCCGGGCCCCTGCACGGCTAGCCCAGTGAATCAGAAGAGACTCAGCTGCAGGCTAGGGTGTGCCAGTCCTGGAGTAAGTTAGAGACCCTGCACGTGACTGCAGAGGAAATGGGGAAGGGAAGATGTGCCTCAAGGAGCTACATCTAACGTCCCCTTGGCTCCTGCCACCAGATTCTTGACCTTCCACTAAAGGCTTGTAACCTGCCGTGGCCCTGTAGCTGCTTTAGCTCTCACGCTTCTTTCCCCTACAGCCCCAAACAACAGGCGCACATAGCAGAAGTTAATAAAACCAACATACACTTAGTAAGCACTCACTACAGACAAAGGAGATACTATATGAGGCACTTCGGGCTGCCAGGGTGGAAAGATGGGCAAGACGTGGGCGTGCAAAAAGGGTAGAGAAGACACAACTTCGAATAGCTGGAAAATAACGTAAAGCAACTTAGTCCCTAAAAGGAACACAAAGGGCTATAAGAACTCCTGAAAAAGCAGGAGACTACTTCAGGCTGGGAGGGCAAAGGGACTCCAGGACAAGGGGCCCTTGTGAGAACATGGGTGTAAAGTATAAACAGGCTGGGAAACGGCAAACAATCCAAACGCCTTAGAGCGTGTGAATGCACATAGTGGGAGAAGCGGTTGGAAAAATCCTATCTAGGTTGGCAGTGCCAGGTTAAAACATATTTGTTGCCATTGGCAGTCAGAAGCCATTACGGATTTTGAGCGTGAAATGGCATGATTCGAGCTGGGCTTCAATAAGTTGATGTATTACTTATAGCCTATGGCTATCTTTTTTACTTTCTTGTGTTGCTTGAGTTTGGCAGAAAAGTATGAATGGATAAGGCTGAGTTCTTTGATCCCAAATGAAATGTCTAGAGCCAGCAGTTACAGTGTTCTGCTAACTAAGCCAAGGGTATCAGCTTTCATCACTTCACTCAAAGAAAACTCTCCTTCATGGCCACATCCACATTTACTTAAGAATTCCCAACCATCTCTCACTTGGGTTTGAGGGGCCGTATACAAAAGGCAATCCGAATGAGAAGCTGTGCACAGGATGGGAAGTAATGGGCTTTGGAGTCTGAAAGATCTGCATTTGAGTTCTTAGTTCAAACAGTTAGTTTCCCTGAACCTCGATTTCCCAGTCTATAACATGGGAATCATAACGGTGCCCACTCATTGCGTTATTCAGAATATTATATTAGATGATGAATGCAAAACCCTTAGCAGGATTCAACAAAGTCTAGAATGTTGTAAACTCTATAGGATAAATGGCCTGGTTTCTGCAATAAACAATTTACAAGGAAGAAAAAAAAAGAGAGGTGGGAAACCTATCAAGTAAAAGAGACTTAAGGAGACATAGCAACCAAATGAAACGTGTGCCCTTGTTTGGATCCTGACTGAAACAAACTAAGTTTTAAAAAGATTTTAAGATAATTATGGAAATTTAAACGAGGACTAGACATTTGATACTATTAAGGTATACTATTGTTAGATATGTCAATGGTTTTAAGGGGTTTTTTTTTTAGAGTCTTTATGTTAGAGGTCATATTAAAATGCTTAGGGGATAAGATGATCTGATGTCTGGGATTTCCTTCAAAATAATCCAAGTTTAGTGTGAAAATGAAGTGTGTGTGTGTGTGTGTGTGTGTGTTTGTGTAGAGTGGGGAGGGAATGAATGGTTGGCCACATGACGAAATGATTGCTGAAGCAGTGTGATGAATAGAAGGGGGTTTATTGTATGACTGTCTTGACTTTTTATGAAAAAGTCCAGGATAAAATGTTTTCAAAGGGGAAAAAAAAATAACATATGAGTCACATGGGTTGTCTGAGTATTAAATGAGACAATATATGTAAAAGTACAATAGTGTCTAGTATAAAATAGGTTTTTGAAAAATGTTACTTTTCCCTTTCCTTTCTCTTTTGAAGTGCAGCCCCCCTCCCACCGACTCTGTCTCTGTCTTTTTCTGTCACTGTCTGTCTCTCCCTTACACATGTGCACGCCCATGCGTGCACGCACACACACACACACACACACACACACACACAATGTTCTACAAGGGCTGAATTGCCCTAATAGGGGTTTGTGAAAGACTCAGTTCCTCTTTACATGGAAATAAAAGGCTAGTGACTTCAGATCATCTTCAGGGGTCTGAAACCTTAGGAATCGGACCTTCCTACCTTGGGAAGGGAATCAACTCCTGAACTCTTCAAACAATAACCAATTAAAATGGAAAGCAGGGTGCTCTGGGGAGAACTCAGTGCTTGCAAAGCCAAGCAACACCTGAGGCAGGGCTCCTGGCCTATGGAAGGGATCAAGGCCTGTCACGGGGCACCCAAGGAGAAGACCACCCAAGGGGAAGATCACCTAAGGAATCACCCAAGGAAGAGAGTCTAAAATGAAACCAGGTAATAGATGCCAATCTTAACCTAATTACCCAGAGTGACCCCTTTTAAAGAAAGAACACTTACCTGAGAAGGAGTTTCTACTCCCTGATGTTTACTGCTGATGGATTTATCCGTTCGTCGTTCTCCAAAATAATTAAGGCTGTCCTATAAAAAAGGGGACAGTCCAAGCATGGGTCATCTGCACGTCCCTTTCCTGTATAAGGCATTCTGAAGTTTCTAAGGCCACATGATTTCCTTAAGTCAGCGGTCTTTGGGCAGAGGCTATACCCGAAATAACAGAATTAACAAAGCCACATCAAGGCCTACTCTCATTCAAAGATGCATAAAGACGGGCAACTTTAGAGCTGGAAGACTTTGGAGATAATCTGGTCCTTCTTGCTGTCTTTCTATTTTACAAATGGAGAAGATTAGGACCAAAAGAAAACCAAGTGACCTGCCATGGAGATGCATGCAGCCTGTCAGAGACAGCAAAGGCCTGAGCACTGGCCTCTGGCTCTGTCTAGGGCTCCAGACCAACAGCCTGCAAACTTTATATATTTACTGATTTTGCCCACGCCACACAACTTACGGGATCTTAGTTCCCTGACCAGGGACTCAACCCTCGGCAGTGAAACCGTGCAGTCCTGACCACTGGACCTCCAGAGAGGTCCCTCAAACTTTTTATTTTTAAAGCTACAATCCACATTCATAAACCTGGGAGATACACACACACACATACACACGCACTCTCTCTCTCTCACACACACAGAACTGAAACAAGTTTCACAAACAATACTTACCTTTTGATATTTCCTAATCGATTCCATTTTATTTAAAAAATGCAAGTGACAACCCAATAAGTTGATTTCACAACTCACTGATAAACTGATCCATAGTGTGAAAAACACTGTCCTAGAGCATCCATTTTCCTAACCTGTGTGTCTCAAATTTGAAATAAAGAAGGCAGTGGAATCAGGGTGCTGGGCCCAGATCAGAACCCCCAGCGTCTCTTATCTGGGCTGCAGGCTGAGAGAGAAGCAGAACGGCTGAAAGCGTGCCCTCTAAGAGGTGACTTTTCAGCGAGATCGTGGCAGAAACAGAGTGGGAACCCTGCTGCAAGACATAGCAACAGCCCATCCAGTCTTCTCAGGAATTTCCAGAGGGCACAGGTCCCACAGATGTTGACTGTGCAAAGATATAACACCCAGGGGAGACTTTGTTCTGAGTTGGAAAACGATGCCTTTTACCTCCCTAGCACTTGCAAGGATGTTCAAGGTCCTTTAGAAAATTTCCCTAACCCATCTTCTTCTTATTCTCGTGAGAAAGGAGGAAGGCCTGGAGCTGGTGGGATTATGTCAGAGCAGTTCTGGGTCTGGGGGAGGCAAGTCAAGCTTCTGTATTGCTGAGGGTTTTTTTGCACTTTCACAACTTGACCTCACTCATTTCACATTAATCTGGACTCTGCTGTGTCCTGTCTTTATTTAAAATATTCATATTGTATCCACGATGGATTTTTTGGCATTAACTTAGATTTTTTCAATGCTGCACTGGAATATTATTTAACTTAATTACTGAGATTTTTGGCATTCCCTTAAATTTTGTGTCCAAGGTGAGCGTCTCACTGACCTCACCCTCCATCCCGTCCCAAAGAGGCCCTGAGGTCAGTTACTAACTAGTGCCAGTTAAACCAGAAAGTATCCAAACCAGGCTTTCTAATAATCACCTCTCCAATTACAACTCCATTAAGTACCATGACTCAGGAATCATGTTACCATCCCACCAATGAGGTTTCAGAGCTAGCAGATTCAATCAGCCTAAGACAGCATTGGTAGGAGCATCTTTCATACCTCTGCGGTTGCAAATATTTCACTGGCAAGAAGGTAGGCACAGACCATAGTTCCAGTTCTTCCTAGAAAAGAAGTTAGTTCATGAACCATTGCTCATGGCAGTACTTGCTATAAAACTACGCTCACAAGTATTTAGAGTTCATTTTGGATTGATTTTCTTCCACTGTGAAAGTGCTGGCTCAAAATATTTCAATTCAGAGATACACAAAGCCCTTACACTGCTTGCTCTGAGCTTCTACCTGGAGTTCTGTGCTAGTTGTGTGCATGGATGTGCACGTGTATGTTGTTCTGAGTCTTGACCCCTGGAGGCTGCAGTAACAGGCAGAGGCAATGAGCTCTGCTCCAGGACTCTAAAGCTAAAGAGATACCTACCAGTTAAGAGCTAATTACACACCCTGTTTTCCTACTAATGTAAATAAAAGAAACTATAAAAGATCAAACATGGACAGAACCCAAAACACCACGGAGCATTTGCCATACCTATTATCCCTTCCATTTTAGTTACAGTGTTTTGTGTGGTACAACACATCTTAAAGTAGAAAGAACAGAATAATGAGCCCCCATATACCTGTTCCAAGATTCGATAATTATCAGATTGATTGTTAGACTTGTTTCTTCCTTTTCTTCCCTCATCCTTCTTTCCCTCCCCCTCTCTACACGCACCCCAGCCCCCCCACCAGCATGTTAAAGCAAATCCTTGATTTCATGTCATTTTATCCTCAAAGTCTCATGGTTTTTTTCCAATTTATATTTTTGTCCTGCCATACAAAATGTGAGTTAAAAAGTACATTGCATCTGTTCTTCTACAATGATCTGTAGCTTTTGTCTTAGCCAGTATATGCTGAACTTTATTTTATGTAATTCCAAACTTATCCTTTTACCTTAAGATGCACTCTATTTTCTATTCTATCCTTTTAAAAACATGAACCACTAAATTTATTTGGCAACCAATAGTTTGAAAAACAATATTCTAAGCCAAGTACTTCCAAAGAGGACTTTGTACCACCCTGTGCTCTGATAAGTAAAAGCTTCTTGCTAAAGGAGGCTACTGACCATTAACAATCTAGCTCTCTAGCTCTCTAGCATGGATGGTTAACATTTCAATTCTGGAGGACATCTCTGAGTCTTACAGCCCTTATATATTCCCATTTGAAAAAAAACTTGCAGATTCATGTCCCAGTGGCTATGGATAAGCACAACCACAGACAAAGTAGATGCCCTCTCATCCAGTCAAGTCAGGTATGCAAGGAATCATTAAAATGATTTACACCTGTCTTCAGTATTTTAACTTAAAACATAAACATATATTCATTCACTAAACTTTTGCTATTGGACAAAGGTTTTAAGTTTTTAACTATGATGAAAGGAATCTACCAAAATACCTACCAGGTATATCATATTAATGATGAGATGATGATAACATTCCTCTTAAAGCCAGGAACTAAACAAAATGTCTACTATTCACTGCTTCTATTTACTACATGGCTTAGCCAGTATTGTAAGAAAAGAAAAAATGTATAGGGATCAAAACAGAAGAAACAAACTCTCATTATTTGCAGACTAGAAAAGTCCAAGTAAATCTATAGGCTAACCCCTAAAACTAATGAACGAGTTCAGGAAGATACAAGGTCAACACTACGAAAAAAGCAAAAACTGATAGCTAAATAAGGGATGTCAGTTGAAACCTTTAGAGAAATTCCTAAGGAATATAAAAAGAGTATATGACTTCCAAGCAAATGGCGGGGGTGGGAGGAAGGAATTATGCTGCAAAGAATTCAAGCAAACCAAAATAAAATATCAGTAAGGATATAGAAGATTTGAATAAAACAATTAACAAACAACCTAATGGGCACATAGAGAACACTGTTCAGGACAATGCATAATACACTTTATTTTCAAGTGCACAGAAAACATTTGATAAAACTGACCAAATGCTGGGCGATAAAGCAAGTCTAAATAAGTCTCAAAGAATTTAAAAAATGCATATGTTCTCTGACCACAATGCAATACAACTACTAGCACACAGGTAGATGAAAAAGCAATGAACAGATTAGAAAGTTCAGAAACAGACCCATGTCCTGCAGAACGGCAAGGAAATGAAATCAGTGTGCTGAAACAATTAGACAGCCATATGGAAAATGATAAAACTTGACCCCTTCCTCACACCACACACATAAATCAATTCCAAACGAAATAAAACTTATATAAGATAATACAGGACTATGTCTTTTTAAACTCAGGGAAAGATTTCTTCATTAGGACACACAACACTAACCTTAAGAAGACAAAGAACAATGTACACTGACTATGTTAGAAAAGAAGTGCTGTTAACCAAAAGATACTCAGAGAGAAATGGCAAATCACACAGCAGAAAAGGTATCTTGGAATACTGTATAATACATATAACAAACCACAGAGTTGAAATGGAGAATATATAATGAATTCCTACAAGTCAATTGGAAAAAAGCAAACAATCCAGGAGAAAAATAGACAAGGAAATTAAACAGATACTTCACAAAAAAGAATATCCAAGGATATCATAATAAACCTATGGAAACGTTCTCAATCTTATTAGTAACCATAGAAATGCAAATGAAAGCCATAATGAGATACAACTACACACCCACCCAACAGCTAAAAATAAAATGACTGAGAAATCCAAGTGTTGCTTAAGGATGTGGAATACTTGGAACTTTCATGCAATGCCAGGGGAGTGTAAATTGTCAACTGTTTTGGAAAACAGATGACATCATTTATGAAAGTTTGAGATTCATTATCCTAAGACAAAACAATTTTAGTCCAAGGTCTACACTCAACAGAAATGTGGGCACATGTGCAACAAGAAAAATGTATTTCATAGCAGCATTATAATAGTAAAAATTGGAACCAATCCAAATATAATAGAAAAAAGCTTCCTTTTGCAGTAGCAATGTGTCTTGGGATGAATTTAACAAAAGATATACAAGACCATCATGAAGAGAAGTATAAAATATTATTAAAAGATCAGATGATTCAAATAAATAGAAAACCATTCATGTACAGCTCAATATTGCAAAGTTCTCCATGCTTCTGAATTCATCTATAGATTCAATGCAGTTCCAATCAAAATCCCAAATATATTTTCACGTAGAACTTGATCAAATAATTCTAAAATTAAATATACAAAGAGTCAAGAGATTTCTGTCTTTATCAAGATATATTATAAAGCTATAAAAATTACAAGAGCGTGGTATAGAAAATTCACAGACAGTCCGAAATGCGAATGGAAACTTGGTATATGACTGAGAAGGGACTACAAGTTGATGGGGACTACATGAGCATGTAATAGATGGTTTTAGGACAATTGTCTATCCGTATGGAAAAAAAATCTCCCTCCCCAAATTCCAATTAAAGACCTAAATGTACAAAGCAAAACTTTACTATTTTATAAGGAGAATATCTTCACCACCTCAGTGTATGGGTGGATTTCTTAAACATGACCAAAATGCACGAACCACGCACACACAGAATATTGATAAACTTCACTACATTAAAAATTAAAAACTTCCATATGACAAAATAAATCATAATCAAATTTAAAAGACAACACAGTGGAAGAAGATATTTGCAATATAAACTGCTAACAAAAAATTAGCACCCAGATTATTTAAAGAAGTCCTATAAAATCAATAACAAAATATTTGGGCTATCATGATATCACTGGTAATGTGCAGACATCAACCAACAAAAAGAAGCAAAACCAAGATGAATGAAAACTTGAAAAAAGGAGCTGCTCTGGTACAGACCAACTGAACACTAGCCTTCCAAACAATCCTAAAGGAAAAGCAATGAAACACACATGAACACAGAATAATGGAAGTCTGCTCTCAGAAAAAAAAAATTAAATTTGAAATGAAGGTCCTCCTTTAAGCAAGGAATTAACCTGATTAAAAGAAAACTAAAGCCAACTCTTAGATTATAATATTTTGGCTGAGCCATATTAAATGGCCTTTTTTTAAAGTAAAAGATGGTCCAAAGAAAGGCAGTTCCACGTGGTTCAACCTCTGTATTCTTCATTTAGGCACAATATTGTAAATGGCCATACATACAGAATATTTTGACCTGTGGAACTAAAGATGGAACTTGCCTACTAACTCATGAGCTTGAAACGACTTTTCAAATAAGACTCAAACTTTATTCTACTCAATTACAGAAGGCAGTTTTAAAGTGTGTTTTCCTGGAATTTAATATAAAAAACTGTTTCACAGCCCAACAAAACCATAATTCCTTATTTGTCAAACATTGTGAAATATGCCTAGATGATTATTAAAAGCCTAAATCTGAATGAGAGAAAACCTGACTCAAGTTAAATTGGTTGAATTGACAACTGGCTTTCCCACCACCCCCATTTTCCCCCCACCAAAATCAACTTCTATGTATCATTACACTGTAAAAACTGCAGTCTAATTTTGGGTCTTTCAAATGGCATTGCTGTTGACACTCTTAACTTTAAAAGGTCCTCACAAAGTTTAAGAACAACCTTAAATAAAATGAAAAGTGCTCTGATGGTTTCGAAAGTTAAACAGTGTTTGTATTTTGGCAAATCAAAAATGAAGAAACCCAAAGAGTCAATAAACAAGGGAAAACACACGTAACCTTCCTCAGTTCTTCTATCCCTACTTTCTTCTCTTCTTTACTCTTTCTTCCTTTCCTCCCCCCTTCCTCCCTCTTTCCTTCCCTTCCTTTAGTCTTCACGCTAATATTAAAAAACGTTAACAATGATTAATACCGGTTAATAGCAGAACGTATCTTGTGGGTGTACTTTAATATCTTTTTCAAATTTCTTTAGAAAAAGAGAAAGAAAAAGAAAAACGTTTTTTACCTTTGCCCCCCTTACAGTGAATCACTGTGATGTTTTCCTCATCTTGAGCCATCCACTCTTTTACGTCCTTGGTGAACGCCACCATCTCACTGATTCAAAGTGAAAGATTTTTAGTTGACTGAAAAGACTTCCCAAAAAATCAAGCCCTGTGTATTTAGCCCTAGTCTGACAGCCAGCTTGGCATCCAACTTACCTCAAAGAGGGGACATTGTGATCATCAATCATGTATCGACAGACCCTATCATGGAAGTACTTAGCATCGTAAGCTCTTTCACCTGAAATAAATGATGCACGGGTCATATCTCTAACCCTAATAAACACAGTAAATGGTCAAGGTGTAAGTAAGTTATACTTTTCTATTAGAAATTCCTCCTCTACCTTTAAAAGGAGCTTTCTGTCTGGCTCCTGCTGCTCTAAAAGAAACGTAAGGGTCTCAAAAATAAAAGTAGAGTAGTGTTTTGTCCATCTTGAGTAACATAAGCCCAAATTATTTGGGTTTAATAGGCCTTACTTGTACTTTTCTAGCAGGCTACTCACTGCATTATCAGAAGGTTACACAGAGCAGAAGCCAACGCGGCCAGCCAAAATACTTGCCTCCTGAAAATGTCCACTTAATATACAGGAAGAGGGTCAGCTGGGCTATAATTTGTTTGCTATAGGGTTTGGAGGGGTTTTTCCCATGCAGGACCCTGGTCTCCTCACACCTCATTCCTAGTGGGTTACAGTGTGCATTTGTTGAATTGCCTTCAAAACACAAGCTGGCAGGAAAAAAACAAATATCTTCCAAAACCTACTACCACTAGACCTGACTCTCCTAAAATGGCTCTGCCCCCAGTCTCCTGCCTACCTCACAGGGCACTGTGTGCTGTTGCACTTTCTTTTCCTACCAAACAGAGCCAGCACAAGATGGAGACTTTTTAAAACTCACTTCCCACCACCCACAAATACCTATGATTAAATGAAATGTAAAAACTAAATCAACTTCTTACATGCAGTGAGTGACCTGTTTTCTATCTAGAGTAGCAAAATATCGAGTCATGTACATACTGCAGAGATTGTAGACTCGGTAGTGGTTTTGATGCTTGGTATCCAGGAACCGTACAACTTCCTAAAAAAGATGGACACATACCTTACATATTCCACACGGCACCAACATAAGCCTTTTCCTAGGACTAACCTAAAATGAGTATCACCCTTTTATTCACTGGTCCGTCACTTAGCACCTTTCAGGGGAGACTCAGGGAATAAAAAGGTACATACATTCCAAGTCATATCTAACCCACTGATGGTTTGCAAATAGCCCACAAAAGTTGGGATGACTACTCTGATTAGCCTCTACTCTAAATACACATTGTTTACAGCTACCAGAGAAGGAAGTTAGGTGGTTAACAAGCTTTAAGAAAATTGTAATTTGTTCTAAAATTTGTATGGAACCACAAAAGATCCTGAATAGCCAATCTTCAGAAAGAAGAACAAAGCTGGAGTTATCATGCTCCCTGATTTTAAACTATACTATTGATACAAAGCTGAAGTCATCAGAACAGTAGGGTACTGGCACAAAAACAAACACATAGATCAATGGAACAGAATTGAGGGCCCGGGAAAAAACCCACACATATATGGATAATTAAGTTATGATAAAGGAGCAAAGAACATACAGAAAGGATCGTCTCTTTAATATATGGTGTTGGGAAAACTGGACAGCCACATGCAAAAGAATGAAACTATACCACCATGTCACTCCATACACAAAAATTAACTCAAAAAGGATTAAAGACTTGAATGTAAGATGTGAGAACATAAAATTCCTAGAAGAAAACATAGCTGGTAATTTCACTGACATTGCTCTTAGTGATGTTTTTGTGGATCTGACTCCAAAGGCAAGGGAAACAAAAGCCAATGTCAACAAATGGGACTACATCAAACTAAAAAGCTTCTGCACGGTGATAAAAACCATGATCAAAATGAAAAGGCAACCTAGTGAATGGGTGAAAATATTTGCAATTTATATATCCAATAAGGGGTTAATATCCAAAATATATGAACTATACAACCTCAAAACAAAAAAACAACCCAATTAACAAATGGGTAGAGGACCTGAATAGACAAATTTCCAAAGAAGATATACAGAGGGCCAATGGGCACAACAAAAAATCTTCAGCATCGCTAATCATTAGGGAAAAATGCACATCGAAACCACAATAAGATATCACTTCATGCTTATTAGAATGGCTATTATCAAAAGGGTAAGAAATAACAAATTTTGGAGAGGATGTGGAGAAAAGGGAACCCTCAAACACTGTTGGTGGGACTGTAAATTGGAGCAGCCACTATGGAAAACAGCATGGAGATTACCCCCAAAATTAAGACTAGAAATACCATATGATCCCAGCTATTCCACTTCTGGGTATTTAGCCAAAGAACACAAAAAAACACTATAATTCCAAAAGATATATGCACCCCTATATTCAATGCAGCAGTATTAACAACAGCCAAGATATGGAAACAACCCAAATGTCCACTGATGAATGAATAAAGATGTGATAAATACGCGTGCATGCGCGCGCACACAAACACACACACGCAAATGAATACTACTCAACCATAAAAGAATGAAGTCCTGTCATTTGCAACAACATGGATGGACCTTGAAAGTATTATGCTAAGTGAAATTGTCAGGCAGAGAGAGACAAACACCATACAATTTCACTCATATGTGAAATCTAAAAAAATAAAACAAATGAACAAACAAAAGCGAACAAAACCAAACACAGATACAGAGAACAGATTACTGGTTACCAGAGGGGAAGGGGTTTGGGGTGTGGCTGAAATAGGTAGAAGGTCAGCTGTATGGTGACAGACGGCAGCTAGACTTGTGCTGGTGATCACTTTGTAGTGTATACAGATGTTGAATTTTAATGCTGTACTCCTGCAACTTGTACAATAAAAAAGAGAGAGAGAGAATGGGGTGGGGAGGGAGAGAGGGAGGAAGGGAGAGAACAAGGAAGGAAGGAAGGAAAGAAGGGAGGGAGGAAGGGAGGAATGGTTTTTGCCTCAGAGCACAGTGAGCAAAGAGTCTTTACAAACTTACAGCATGATGAGGACAAAATTCACAGTGACTCTGACATCTGGATCAGGAGCTCCTCAGTGAGCCGTATAGAAAATAAACATCCAAATGAATATGGTCTGGGAGCTGAGGGACATGGGGTTAAAAAACTCAAGTTTGACAAAGAAGGTGAAGTCAGAGATGACCAAACAACTTCTAGTCACACTTCTTCAGTTATGACAGAAGAAACAGAAGAACCAGCTTCATCGAAGAAGAAAGACAAAGAGAAGAGGATGAAGAGGAAGAGTGTCTTGAACGACAGAAATGGGGCTTCCCTGGTGGCGCAGTGGTTGAGAGTCCGCCTGCCAATGCAGGGGACGTGGGTTCGTGCCCCGGTCTGGGAAGATTCCACATGCCGCGGAGCGGCTGGGCCCGTGAGCCACGGCCGCTGAGCCTGCGCGTCCGGAGCCTGTGCTCCGCAACGGGAGAGGCCACAACAGTGAGAGGCCCACGTACCGCAAAAAAAAAAAAAAAAAAAAAAAAAAACCCAGAAATGATTCCAGAAAAAAAAAATTCAAGAGAAAGAATCTGATGATGCCTTAACTATAAATGAAGAGAATTCTATGGAAAAGAATCAAATAGAGGAATCTCATCTGTCTCAGGATGAGACAGATTTACATTCTGAAGACAGTGAAAACAGAGGCCCTGCAAGTAGGATTCCGACTGCCATGAAACAGAAGAACTAGGAGGCTCCAATTCCAGTAGAACTGGAGAGATTCTCTCAGAATCCTCCACAGAAAATGACTATAAAGCCACAGAAGTCACTGATGAACCGATGGAACAAGACTATTTAGAAATACTTACATGCAGTATTTCACACTCAGTTCTACTTTTACACTGTATGAAATTTCTGTGTAATCAAATGGACCTTTAGTTTTGCACGAGAAGAAGGTTGTAAAATAAAGTACTTCATGGGATAAACCCTGAAAGAGTTGTTCTTGTAGGAGCAGTGAATATCAGCTCCTCTGGGTCCTGCTTACTAAACACTTTTTTGGGGGGGCGGGGGAGGATCTCGTTAAATCAATGGCTTGTGTATAGATTTTTTTTAAATTTAGAATTAAAGTTTTCAAACTGGAAGGTAATAATTACAATTCTTTTTTTTTTTTTTTTTGGAGAGTATCATGCTTAGATTATACATATGTGACAAGGCTTCTAGTCTTTTTCTAACAGCTCTGGCAGTGTTCATATTTTGGTCATAGTTTCAACATTTACCATATGAATTAAAGGGTTTCATGGTAGTTGTATTATTTATATTTATAAATATAAATTCCATATATGTTCATCTTTTACAGAAACAAGAAAAATTAAAAATTTGCTCCCTTAGAATAATATATGTATATTTACATGTAACATATTTTATAGTGATATATGTTATATGATATAATGTATGTAACATAATACATATCATATAATATAAGATAAAGTAATATAACATATATAACATTATATGCAAATAATATATATAACAGATTTATATACTGTATAAATGATATATAAATTGTAATTTACATATCATTCATACAAAATATAAATTATATAATATATAAATTATGAATTTATATAAGTTACATAGCTATATACTTAAGTATTATACATTTATGATGTGAATATAGTCATAATATATGCATACGTATATATTATTGTTATATAATTATATGATATGTAATATACAGTTGTATAACTTATACATTAGATAATTATATATAACATAATATATTATATATAAATATATTATTATAAAGGGGAAAATGTTATATTTTTCTGTTTCTATGAGATGAGTTTAGATTATAGATTTATAAATGGAATAATATATTTACATGTTATATAAGACATATACATAGAATTTATTATTTATACATGTAATTATATATTATTCTGTATAATATATATTATATATGAGTATACATGTATTATTCTAAGGGGGAAATGTTATATTTTTCTGTTTCTATAAGAGATAAGATATATATGTAATATATATTTATAAATAGAATAATGTATAGTTATACTATATAACATTTATACGCAGTTATATATAACATGATATATATTACATTTACTATGTTCTAATTTTATATATTACACATTATATATTAATACATATTTAATATATACTAAAATATACATTTTATTTAAATATACACTATTTTAAGAGGGAAATGTATTATATATTATATAATTACATGTACAACTATACATTACCTTACATATGCTCTATAGTATATATAATGTATATTACATATAATTATATACACATTATTCTGAGAGGGGCAATATTCTATTTTTCTGTTTCTGTAAGATATGCATTGGATACTTTTTCTATTGGTAATGATCGAGTCCACATCTTTCAAGGCCGTTTCTTTCTCCTCTAAGTAATTAAACATCTGGTCCTTGTGAAACCATGGAAATTTTAAGTCTGTTGAAATATCAGGTTAAACACGTTTTGAGAGATCTGTTCAAACTCAAATTCTTTTGTATACTTTTGTGGTGCTTGAGAAAAAGACTTCACTATTGGTGAGAAAATGTGCTTTATCTTGGAAATTGTGTTCAAACATTAGCTTACTATTTTGTAGGATTGAATATGCTTAGGAAGCTGATGTGAGACCATCTCAGAAGAACTGGGCAGATTCACAGAACTTCTGCTTGCTTTTCTGAACATTTGTGAATACTACACATTTCTTTCTAACATATTCTAGAGTATGCAAATGTCAATGGTATGAAACACAATTATACTGGAAAAATAAATTAATATGAACTTGAGCTAAATGACTGAAGGTCATATTCACAGATTAAAGTCATGCAAGCTGTACAACTTCCTGTCAAAATTACTGGCTGCCAAATTTATACTTGTTTCTTCAGATGTACCTTTTGTTATTTAGAATTTTTAATTTTCTGTAAAGTAGACTTTTTAAAGTGTAATGTGTTTGCTGCCTTTGTGAAGCAATGTATAATTGTATAATTTCTGTAAGTAAACTGAACGCTTGAGCTTTCAATCAGTATTCTAGAAGCAATAAATATTATTTAGAAAGAACTACTGTACACCCAACAATATTAGATAAATCCCACAGAATTCATTTTAAGCATAAAAAGCTGGTTACAGAAGATGTAGTCTATGATTCCATTTATGTGAAATTCAAGAAAAAGCAGAACTAATCTGTTGTGACACAAGTGAGAAGAGTAATTACCTCCAGTGTGTTGGGGTATTGACTGAAAAAGAGCAAGAAATGGTCTATATTTTGATAGGGGTGTTGGCTGTATATACACCTATATATAATTTTATCAAGATATACATGAGATTCCCACAATTTACAGTAATTTTTATGCCTCAAAGTATAATTACATATACACATACTTATATATAGACATACACACATATACATAATTAGTTTCCTTGAGATAGAACAAATACTGTAAATTGCACTAATGTATACACACCCACACACATATGCAAACTTCTTAAACAATGACTTTTAACTGGCATTTCATAGTAAGCATCACCTGATGTTTGAACTTTATTTAATCTACAGAACCTAAAGCAGTATGGAGCCACTGTAATTTAGGATCTCAATCTAAGAATACACATTTTAGTTCAAGAATTCTCAATCTTCTTCCCTATGACAGACCATGAAAAACAGCCACAATTCACCACAATTCCTGCCTTCCAGAGACGGCATCTGTTGTGTCTGCTTGAATCTGAACTGGGTTTGTAGTTTGCTTGTCCAATAGAATAAGGTAGAAGCCACATTATACTAGTTGAGAGCCAGGGCCTCTGCATTCTTTTGCTTGATGCTAGTGAGGTCCTTGCCACTGCCTTATGTGAACAAGCCTGAGCTAGCCTGTTACAGAATGAGACATCACTTGGAGCCATCCAGCAAGGCCATTTTAGACTAGCCAACCCTCAGATGCCCAGTTGCTGCCCATACATGCATGAGTTAGCTCTGCTGAAATTAGTTAAGCGTGTCCCTGATCAGTTAAGCCCAACTCAAATTCACAAACCACATTATCACGAGCAAAGTAAAGGTTTGCTCTTATAAGTCATTTAAGTTTGCGGGTGATTCATCACACAGCGAAAGCTAATTGATAGCAATCCATGGTAATGTTTTACCTGAAAGAGTAAATTTTTAGGAGAACAACACTGTCATCTCTGGGCCAACATTATCTTACAATTCCACAGTCTAGGTTTACTGAGAAATGTGAGCATTTGTTAGATAAAAACTCTTACCTTAATGGGATTCCTATAGAAAGACTGCTTTCCAGAAGATGGGAATGACATGGCAATAATACGCTCTGGAAGTCAAAACAGTCACTATTAACAAATGTTATACATGGGAAACAATATATGAGAACTCGACTTACATATATAATCAGACTGTTTTCATAGAAGAGAACTTTCAGGATTGAGAATGACAGGAAAAAAGCTAACTAACCCTCAGGGTAATCAACTTTAATATCCAATACTGGATATTAAAGTATCCACTATTTGGACCATTACATTCAGTGTTCCCAAGTCTCAGCTGGTTCCAGCCTTATGCAACAGATTTGCGTTGACTTTAGTCTGGAGGGCCCCCTGTGGTGGGAATTTCTTTCTTATTTAAACACCAAAGAAAAATGAGCAATGTTGGGAACTCCTAGGATGCTTTCCAGTGTTCCCCTGACTCAGAAACCCGAGACCTACAAAGCAATGACTTCATCTCTAGCGTTCTAGGAAGAGAACAGGTCTCTCTGAAATCCTTGGGCCCGAGGATAACTACTAGAACTCAATAAATTCTAAACCAAACAAATGGAGTCAGCTGAAAATCCATTTAACTTCCTATACTATAAGCAAGTAGCCCTGAATGGAGATGAAAATTAAGATTTTTCCATTTGCAGGGTTAAACTCCAAATATGTCACACTATCAGAGTGGCATATGTCTTCATGGATAAAAAATGCTTTAAAAGAACATGCCTCAGACAGGGAAAGAACAAAATTAGCATATAATTACCTACTCACACACAAGAAAAATGTGATGTTAATATAGGCAAATCAAGAGAGAAACTTCACAAACCGGTAATGTAAGTGAGGTCTAAGTCAAATCCATCCTTCTTGTATCGCCGTTTGTTTTCCGAAACCTGAGGGTTTAAAACAATCATTCATTTGTAAAACATAAATCAACATAAAAAAAGAACAATATATAGATATCTACAACCCTTGCCAGGATTTCCTGAAGCACAAACATTTTTTCTGAATCATAAACATATTTTGCCCACTTACCCTCCTCCTGGTCAGCATTGCAAGATGTCTGTTTTGCTGAGCCAGATGAAAAGCTCTTGACAGAAGGGTAAGTCGTAGAGGTAGTAAAAGAATTCTCAATCTAACAATAAAAGATTCATTTTTGCTTTAGAAACAGAGGATCTTGTCAGTATGGACTAAGTTTAGAGCAGTGGCTCTTAACCAGGGACAAAATTTTGCACACCACCCCCTGGCCTAAGCCTCCCACCCACCCCACCCACCCTGGGCATATTTGGCAATGTTCAGAGACATTTTTGGCTGTCACAACTGCCTGTGAGGGGCTGCTACTTGCATCTAGTGGTTAGAGGCCAGGGATGCTGCTCAGTACCGACGCACAGCACAGCTCCCTTACTAAAAATGTATCTGTCCAAAATACCAGTAGTGCTGCTGTTGAGAAACTCTGATTTAAAGAAAAAGTCATATGGTAGACTCTCAGAATTTGTGGGTTTAACTTCTGTGGTTTAAGACAAGCATTTTTCAGTCTTTTTCCCATCAAAACAGAATTCTTATTCCCCTCTGTTACTCCCATGCGTAACAGGGGTTCACTAGAGCTGTGAACACACATCAGGCAGATAGCAGATGAGTTACTTCCCAAGTGTGTCTCCTACCATCAGGAAGAAACACGATGGCAAAGAACTGATGGTCTGGGCTAGCGCTTCTCTAGCTTGAGTGTGCATACTGATTCAGTAGGTCTAGAGTGGGCCCTGAGGTGTTTGTCTTCTGGTATTTCTGACAAGCTCTTCCGTGATGCTGAGGTGGCCTGTCTGAAGACCATACTGGTTTGGGTTCTTTTCAAAAACTCCAAAAGCTTATCACATCAAGTTTTGTTGGGACCTGAGGGAAAGTCCTGAGAAGCTGGAGTGCAGGAAGTGGCAAGCTATCTGACTAAGGAATAAGCCTAGTGAGCCACCCAACAGCTACATCCTAGAACACTTTTGCTCTTCTTTTTCTCACTGCCACAGTAGAAAGAGGAGGAGAAAGAAAAAAGCCATCGGTGGCTCATACACATTTTGCTTTGACCCCTAACAGTTCTAACTCTGCCTCAGCTTCCGTCATGTTAACTGTCCTGCAAACATTCCACCTCTGTGTTTCTACCCATGTCACCTCGTTTTTCTCTTCCATTTGTGCCTTTTTAGAGAATCATCATTGGAGTCACTCAAATTTTTCATCAACTCACACCAGTACTCTCTTGGTTATAGGAAAAACCCAGGAATTTCACGTGTAAGAAATGTGTGGTTGAAGCGCAACTGGGAATTTAGTGGGAATTTCAAAAGGTAGAGAAGTTCAAGTTAGGTACAAGAGGCAAGTCCCCAGTTTCTTCTTTGGGGGCGTCATCTTCTTCACTCAACTAAAGGTACTCAGTGTGGACACCCTTCACTTGTCCCTAAACACCACCATCCTTTAGTTTCCAGATAGAAATTTAACTCAACGTTTCATTTTCAAGCAGCTTATTTAGCACAGAATTAGCACATTCAGAGTTAAAAAGATTACACAAAATGAAAGCCACAGAAAATACTTTTTAAGAAAGAAAAACGTTAAGAGAAGGGAAGCATATGTTTCTTACTTGGGGAAATTTTTAAGAAACTTGAAGTCATAGAAAATATAAGCAATATTGACCAGTAGAGTCACCACAATAATGGAAGCATCTAAGGAGTTCAACATATCGGAAAAATACCGTCGTACCCTGTAACAAAAAACAAAAAAGATATAAGTTTATGCTTCCCCAAAGAAGAGGTAGGGATATTTTAAAAGCACCCTTAAGATTTCCGGTTTGGGATTTCCCTGGTGGTCCAGTGGGTAAGACTCTGCGCTCCCAATGCAGGGAGCCCAGGTTAGATCCCTGGTCAGGGAACTAGATCCCATGCACATGCCGCAACTAAGAGTCCGCATGCTGCAACTAAGAACCAGCGCAGCCAAAATAAATAAATAGTTTTTTAAAAGGAATTCAGCGTTGATGAATGACTTAAAGTGCATTTACTAGACTAGATTAAGGAAAAAAAATATTCAGACTCATTTTATACTTATATAGGACAAAAACATCAATATGGCAAGTAGAGCCATAAGTACAGTAAGAGATATAACCAAACCATTGAACAAGAGGCAAGCATTGCCTGGACACAGCGGGGAGAGAGAGATGGGATGGTGAGCGATGCTATCGGACAATGGAAGCTGAACATGTCACAGCCCTAGAGAAACGGGCTGTGAGAAGTGCATGAAAGGAGCTTGTGAGAGGAAGACGGGTCCACTACTTTGGCCCGCAAACTCATCACCTAGCTTTGCACTCACAGTGGAATCCCAGTGAGCTGGTGTGGCCTCCTCTGTGCAAAGCTGAACTTTCAGCGCTGGCACCTCCTCCTCAACACTAGCTCCTTCAGCCATGGGCACTGGGGCTCCAGGGAAATCTTCTAGTCCTGGGATAGCTCCTTTAGGCTCTGAGTAACCTGGGAGTGGGCAACTGTCCTCAGCTCAGAGGCACGAGGACAGAAATTCAGCCAGAAAGGAGACAAGCATGTTCCGAAATGCTCTGGATGAAGTGAGGCTGGGGACTTTAGTCCCTGACTCGCTCTCCCATAGAGCTTAACACAAGTTTTTGTTCATTTATTTTTAAATGTCTCATTAAAAAAATTTTTTTTGGCCGTGCAGCTTGCAGGATCCTAGTTTCCCGACCAGGGGTCGAACCCATGCCCCCTGCAGCGGAAGCATGGAGTCCTAACCACGGGACTGCCAGGGAAGTACCACAAATTTTTATTTTAACTGAGGTAGGGTTTGCTCATGATCTATTATCTAGTACTTAATATACTGTCAGCTTTTATTTACATTGAACTCAATTAAAATATCAATAGTTATACTTCACATACACATTCCTCTTAATAATGTGCATGTAGACATATTAGCTGCCTGGCCCCATTTTGCAAACCCTTTAAGCTGTACCTGTTGAAGGAACCATCGAGAATACATGGTTTGCAGACTAGAGTGCCAGTTGCAAGAGTAATATTAAAGCTCAGTCTGATAGAAATTGGGATTTGGAGTGTTGTTTCTCTTGTGGAGGATGCCTTCAAGGAGAATTATTTTGATAAAAAGGGGCATATTTAGTTAGGTTGACCTGGTCATTACTTGAGATGCTTCTCATAGCAGTACAAAATAGCTCTATGTGCTTTTAAAAAATTAATCATACTTACCCTTCTATAAACACTCGAAGAAAAACGTCCATAAAAAAAAATAAAGCCATAGCTAAAGAAACTGCACGATACTCCAAAGGAATATATATCGTGCTATCAGAGACAAGTATGTCTGTAATGATGAGGGACACATCCACAAAGGTCAGCAAAATTCCAAGTATTCTACAACAAACAAATAAATAAACCAAATAAGGATCAAGTGGTTTTCACATCTATAGGTAGACTAACTTCAGCCCCATGATCTGATATCAAAATGTCATTATTTTGGGTTAAACCGTTCAGTGGTAGGGAGAACTGCTCTTAGAATCTCAACATAAATCACTCTGCTTTCACCCAATAGAAGCAGTTGTTAGGGAAAGAAACTTCCCACTAAACCACTTCATGATATCATGCCCTTTTATATTAAGACACATCAGACCAACACTCCAAGACAGAATAGGCAAACTACATTAAAATGACATGTTTCCACTTGTAAACTCTTCTTAAAATTTAAGAATTTTGAAGGGTCTTCTACCAATTTCCCACAATAAAGTAACCTCATTCACCTTGCTATTTTTAAAGAATTGAGTAATAAAAACCAAGTGAAAGCATGACTAACATAAGCCCTTAAAAGACTTCTTTGACCAGTAAGGCTTCTTATCAGTGAGATTATCAACAAATATAAGATTACATATCAATGGATGGTTCTGGCACAGTTCTGGGCACGTAAGAAGGAATTCAATTCAATGAATACATACATAATTGAACTCTAAAGTAACTCCTAAGCCTTTTTCCTATATATGCTCAACATATTCTCTAGAAGTTGATTGTACTATTTGTGTCATCTATGAAGATAAATTAATCTTAAAGCACTTTTTCACAATTGCAATGCAAATTCAAATATTATCAATTTAAAAGGAAGCAAGTACATTGTGTGAATCTGTAACATAGTATGAAATCTTACTATCATGTAGAGAAGAAAGATCTAAGTAAAATGTTTCCAGAATTAAGGAGTAATTCTAGGTGAATAAGGTATTTACTAAAACACTTTCCTTATAACTATAGAATTTTGAAATGCATGTTTCATTATTTTTACTTTGACAGGTAGAAAAAAACATGGTAATATGTTGCTATTAGACTCCGTACATGCCATTTCTTTGCAATTCTTAATGTTCAGCTTCAATTAAAATTCCAAGATAAATTAGATTGCATTAAATCGGGCACAAAGTTTATTTAGCGACATACTGACAGTGGAAATGCTTTTTTTTCCCCTCCCAGATCCTCTGCCATTAAAAAATATTGATATTAAATGTAATACATACTTAATTACCTTCTTTTCTAGAGTCTCACATACCTGAAAGGGAAGGATGATACAATCAAGTACACAATTCTCTTAATCCTGCTGCTGCAATAAGAAGTAAAAATAAAATTTCAGAGCTTTCAGGTGTATCAGATTTTTCCTAACATATAGTATGAATTTAACCAACAAAGGCCTTTATAAATATAATTTTTAAAGTCTCCAGAAGTTGCCTAACAAAATGCTTTTTGCTAATAACTGTAAAAATGTCACCTGATTCTTTTTTTTTCTTTCCTATGTAGAATATATGTGAAAAAAAACACTAAACTTTCCCTTGACTGTAAAGCTCTAATCCCAACTTAATGATAAGATTAAGCTTGGGGTCATCAACTAAAGCAACAGAGCATGGAGACAGAAGGGAATGGTAGAAGAGATGTGTGTTCCAGCTCTCCCAAGAGTGAGCTGTGGGATCCTGGGCAAGTCATCAAACTATGGCCAGACCTGTTCTACAGCAATAGAATAGGGCACTTCAGGGAAGCTCGTCTTGCAATATTCATTTCTTGAAACAAGTCACCCCATGAATAAGACAGTTACACATTAATGAGACTCACAGCTGGGGGGGGAACTGCACTTTGGGGGTGAGGAATGTCAGTAAGATACATTTCAAAGGGGAAACACACTGGAGGCTGGGCTCCTTCCCTTAGTAGGAGGAGGAGACGGTTTTAGAGCGCCAGCAGTTGTGCCTCATTTTACACTAGGGCTGGAGACAAGGTAGTCATTGAGGAGCAATTTCTTGCCCTGCTGAAGCCTCCAACACGTGACCCAAATTCCACCCCAAGTGGGATTTAATCCCAAAGCAATGCTCACAGACTGTGCCCAAGACTGGAGAAGAGGGAGGATATATGCCCAATAGAACTGGGGCACTGCCCAATGCAACGGGCCACAGATGGATACTGTTGGGCTAAGCTGAGCTATAAGATCTCCCCACCCCCTCTAATTTCTCCCTGCTCCATCTGCACCCACTACCTCTGCCCAGGCCTAGTGAGAAAAGGTCGATGTGGATGGGGAACTGATTGGCCAAAAGAGGTGAACCTCCCCTGAGGTTGCCATTCTCTTAATACAAGCCCTTTCTGATCCCAGACAGACTATCAGATCTCTGGGTAGCAAAGAAATGTTACAACAAATCACAACTTACTTGACAAAGTGAATTTACAGAACCATGCCCGACAGAATCATTGGGGCACAAAAGGATGGCTTGGGGTGGCTTTAGGCTCTACTATCACTTTCAGTGCCTCCCAAAACTACCCCACCCCAAGTAAATGTAGAATTGAGATTTTTTTTAAAAAAAAAAAGAGTGTGCTATATAAATGCAGCTTCAAACAATGTGTGTGGAGTTTGCTGGGAAAGGACTGTAACTCAGTAATTATACATTTAGAAAAAGTGTTATTCATATTTGGGAGCAGCAGACATACACTCTCCAACACCCAGTGCAACCATGTAATGGTCCCAAAAATGATTACTCAGAGAAGTGCTTGAGCCAACTGAGCAAGGAATAAAAATATGAAGAAGGCAAGAATAAGGAAGATGTCTTATAGAGAAAAGGTGTCAAGAAATAAAATCATACAAATTCAGAACTAAGTCCAAATAATCATTGTTAATGTAGCACGTGGAAATGTAAACAAATGATTCTAAAAGCCAAGATAAATAACAAAATTCTCGATAATAGTATGGATTTAAATTTGCAGGGTTGTTCCACATTAATTTAGGTTTCTCAGAAGACAGAAGTAAAAGCATGTTGCATTTCTATCTTCCCAGGTACAAGTCCAGTTTTAAAATGGATATGGATGGAGAAACAAAGGTACAATTATGTTTTCTAAAAATAGGTTTATAACTTTCATATTATTAAAACTTGAATAAAAACAAATCAACTAATAGCATAATGTTAAAAAAAATTAAAGAAAAAATATCAAGGAAGTGTTTAATACAGAAAACAAAGTAAAATGATAGCAAATAAAACCAAACATACCTGAAATGATAATAAATACCAACACATTACTCTCATACCAAATACTGACAAATACTTTTAGATAAGTTTAAAAACTAAATGCACTATAGGCTGTATACAAGGACAAAAACTAAATTAAAATGATAGTTTGAAAATAAAGAGATGGACAAAGATATCAGATGCAAATGTTAAATCTCAAAACACGAAAAGTTGTAATATTAATATCAAAGTTGAATTCAAAGAAAAAATATTAACGATGACCAAGACTTATTTTATCCTGATAGAAGGTAGACTCTATAAGATACTATTAAGACCGTACTGAACAGGGGTGGGATCTGCATTGGGGGCAGGTCCTATCTTTCCCATTGGACACTTATTTCTCTGCACAGATCGTGGAGGGAGGCATGCGGTCATACTCAAAGCATTAAAGGCACTGGGATGATTCTTTGGTTTTCCTACTCTCACTCCAGGGCTCTGGGTCCCCCTACACCACCAAACTATCCACAACAGACAAGGCTATATTCCTACATTAAACTCAGGTTGAAGAGAGCAGAGTCAGGCTTTAGATCTGAGTCCAACCTAAGTTAGCTCATTAGGATTCTTTACTGGGACTTAGAGAGGAGCCTCCAAAGTACCTAGGAGTGTCCTTTGCCCGGCTTGGTCCTCAGGGATATACTTCCCTTTGGAGTGGGGTGTTGGTAGCAAGGATAAGATCTGAGTGTCCCTGGTCAAACGCTATCCATTTACATATATATATATATATATATATATATATATATATATGTATATATATATATATATATTTTAAAACTATATATATATAGTTTCTATTGTGCAGATAAAACATATTTAAAGCATTTCTATGAAATTTTAAAAGAAATTTATCCTACAAGAAGATAAAAAACTTTAATGGTACTCTAAAATATAAAAATTATTCAGACTACATTTTCTGACCACGATTTAATAAAACCAGTGAAGTGGGAGAGTACTATACAAGATATTTAATTGCATGTTATCACTACAGAAATTTTAAAGGTGCCACATATGACAACTTAGATTAAATGGAGATATTGTTTGCAAGACACAAGCTACTAAAATGTGCTCAAGAAAAAATAGATAACCTGAATAGCTTAAAAGTTAATATGTCTTGTAGAGAAATTGAACTTGTAGTTGAAAACTTTCCAACAACAACAAAAAAGTCCAAGCCCAACTGACTTCACTGGAGAATTCTACTTAATTCTTTAAGGAAGATACAAATCGAAACAAACTCTTCCATAAAACAGAAGAATAGGGACTGCTTCCAAACTCATTTTAGGAGATTAGCATTACCCTGATACCAAAACCAGTCAAGACATTACCTGACAAGAAAATTACCAATATCCCTCATAAATATAGATACAAAAATCCTTAACAAACCATTAATAAATTGAATCCAGCAGTATATATATTTTTTAAATTCATGACCACTTGGTGTTTGTTCCAGGAATTCAAGGATGGGTCAACATTCTAAAAATAATGTAATTCGCCATGTCAATAAACTAAGGAAAATAAAACATATGATCATCTCAATAGAGGTAAAAAAATTTTTAAACAAAATTTAACATCCATTTATGATAAAAACTTTCAGTGAACTAGGAAAAAAGGAAACTTCCTTAACCTGACAAGGGGCATTTATGCCCCCCAAAACAAACAAACAAACAAAAAACCTATGGCTGATATCAATCTTAATGGTGAGACTGAATGTTTTCTTCCAATGATTAGGAATCTAGGATGTCAGTTCACACTTCTTCCACTCAAAATTATATTGGAGTCAATGTAATAAAGCAAGAAATGGAAATAAAAGGCCTATAGATTGAAAAGGAAGAAATAAAACTCTCACTATTTGTAGAGGAGATGCTTGCCTACCTAGAAAATCCCAAGGAATCTACAAAAAAGCTAACAGAATAAGTGAGTTTAATAGTTATTGTATAAAAGGGCAATATACAAAATTCAACTACATTTCGATATACTAGCAATGAATGATTGAAAAGTAGAAATGTAAGCAACTGAACCATTTATATTAGCACCAAAACCCATGAAATACTTTTTTATAAAGTAACAAAATATGTGCAGGATCTGTGTGCTGAAAATTACAAAACTTGATGAAAGAAAATGAAAACCTAAAGATAAGAAGAGATGTGAAATGGTACTGCCATTTTGGAAACTATTTCTCATACAATTAAACAGACACTTTACCATAAGTATCAGCAACCCTATTCCTTGGCACTAACCAAAGATAAATGAAAGTTGTGTCCACACAAAAAACTTGTACGTAAATGTTCATAGCCACATTACTCATGACAGGCCAAAACTGGAAATAATCCAAATGCCCATCAATGGGTGAATGGATAAGAAAATATGGTACATTCACAGTGATGTCAGAAACATGACAGAGTGAAAAACTACCTTGGTCTCTCCCCTTCAATCTACAACCAATAAAACCCACAACTCAACAAAGGTGCCACTGTCCAACACAACAGTTTGCCAGAGGACTCCACACACCTGTACATCTAAAGGCAGGTGAATTGGAACACTTAGAAGAGATGGAACGAGGGAACAGTGGAATCAGTGCCTGCAATCCTGGCCCTCTGACCACAGCAGCTGTGCCCACAGCTTCAGAGAACACAGTAGCAGCAGGGGAAGCAGCACACATGACTACAGGCTCCAGACCACACCAGCACCCATGGCTACATGTAACTGACCAACACTGGGGCCTGGCATCCTGTCCCTCCAGCCACCGAGGTGACCACAACCTCACTGCCACTCCCCCACCTGCAGTGGCACAGCCCATGAACTCAATGAGATATAAGAAAACTCAGAAAGGTAGTTTAATGAGCTCAGGAATAAAAATGAATGATCAGAAAGAATATTTTACCAAAGAGACTGAAACTCTAAAAAGAAACAATTGGGAGACTGGGATTGACATATACACACTACTATATATCAAATAGATAACTAATAAGAACCTACTGTGTAGTACAGGGAACTCTACTCAATAGAGTGGATATATATGTATAGGAATAACTGATGCCCTTTGCTGTACAGCAGAAACTTAACACAACATTGTAAATCAACTATACGTCAATAAAAAATAATTTAAATAAATAAATAAATAAAAAGGAAGCAAAAAGAAACTCTGGAGCTCAAGAACTCAATAAATGAGATAAAGAACACACATTAGAAGCACTGGAAACAGAGCAGACAATATGGAAGAGAGAATTAGCAAGCTGGAATACAGCAATCTAAAAATGATACAAGTAGAAGAGGAAAGAGAAATAAGGTTTTTAAAAGGAAGAAATCCTGAGAGAGTTATCTCTTCCAGGAAGGACAACATTAGGATAGTGCATATCCCAGAAGGAGAAGAGAGGGAAAAGGGAGCAGAGAGTTTATTTAAAGAAACAATAGCTGGGAACATCCCAAACTTGGGGAAGGAACTGGAGTTACAAGTCCATTAAGCTAAGAGAACACCTAATTACCTCAATGCAAAAAGACCTTCTCCAAGACAAATAATATTAAAACTGTTAAAAGTGAATGACAAAGAATTTTAAAATCAGCCAGGGCAAAAAGGATGGTAACCTACCAGGGAACCCCCACTACTAGGCTATCAGCAGATTTCTCAGCAGAAACCCTACAGGCCAAGAGGGAGTGGAATGACATTCTCAAAATACTGAAACATAAAAACTGTCACCCACGAATACTGTATATAACACAGTTATCATTCAGATATGAAGGAGAAATAAATGCTTTCCCAGACAAAGAGAAGCTGGAGTTCATCAACACTAGACCTGCCTTACAAGACATGTTGAAAGGAACTCTTCTATCACAAACAAAATGACAGAAATACACAAAACTTTCAGCAAGGTGATAAATAGAACCAGAAAATTGCCACTCTTTACCAAGATAGATTTTTAAATACTTTATTAGAGTATAAAGGTTAAAGGGAGACAAAAAAAGAAAGCAGAAAAATAACTATAGCTATCTACAGTTTGGTAACAAACTCACTAAACATAAACAGGTAATTTGAGACTACAAAAACAAAAGGGGAAGAGGAAAAGGATGGACCTTATGTTTTTAAAAAATGCTTTAGTTCACTATAAATTATATCATCATGTGTGAAAAGCATGCTGAAATCAGAAGGCTAGAAAAATGATTAAATAAAATAGATTCTGGAAAGACCCAGCGTATAAAGATTCACAACGTGATAGAGATGGATTTAAAAATCTTTGAACAAGATATAAATGTTTTCAATAATGGGTTCATTCATTCAACCAAACTCACTGAGTGCCTACTATGTGCCATGGCACTGTTTGAGGCACTGGAGATACAGCAGTTAAAAAAATGGACAAAATTTTCTTCCATCATGATGTTTCAATTCTGTCTCGTGCAGACCATAAATATAATAAATAAGTAAATAAGGTAGTAAGTTAGAAGGTGATAAATGCAATAAGGATCATTAAATTAGGGTAAGGACAATGGAGGGGGATGCAACTTTGATGCTGGGAAAACTAAGTAGTCACCTGGGAGAAAAGTAGACGCCTACATTTTATACCTTAATACAAAATAAATCCTGGGCAGATGTTCTCTTTCAATGTAGAAAATAAATTCAAAACATAGATGAATTTCGGTGAATATAGTAAAATCTTCGGTAGAGAAAGACTTTCTGACACTAAAGGCATCAATCATAAAGAGAAGGACAGATGTACTCAACTGTATGAGGATTATAAGCTTCTATATAGTGAAAAGCTAGGCAACCTGGGAAAAAATACTTGCCCTATCTATGATATAAAAAGGATATATTTAACTTTTCTATCCAATGGCAGTGATAAATACCCCAATTTTAAACGGGCAAAGGTAGTTTGAAAACAATGAAATACAAGTTCTATGAAAAAAGTAGAAACAAAAACAATGTCAAATGTGCATTAGAACAAACAGATTAACTAACATTGAAAAGATGAACGATGGCTAGCGTGAACGGGGAAGAAATGCACACTGCATCTTGGTGTGGAAAGTAGCAAAATCAATAGCCTCACAAACGTTCCTTTTGACACACAATTTCCACCTCCGAGAATTTGTATTATAAAGAAATCAAATATACAGAGGTGTGGTCTCAAAGTTATTCATCATTTTTTGTAATCAGTCACAGCTGAAATGTCCAGAAATATCTGACAATTTAAATGAATGACAATTTAAACATCTATACCATGAAATATTATACAGCTGTCAAAAGGAATGTTGCAAATTTAAAAATCAATAAAGTCAAATATAGGCAGAACTTCAGGCAACAATAAAAAATCTGAAATTAAAAAATATATAATGTTGCAAATGTATGGAAATATAGTCATGATATGTCACTAAGTAATAAGGTTATTTTTAAAACAATGTATGATACCATATCCATAAACAAAAAATATATAAGCCTAAAGAACCTTGAAGGGCATCTATTAAACATTAGGAATGCCTCTTCATGGGAGGTTTTATTGCTTGTATTTTCTGATTTTCCTAATAGTGAAATTTTGTTGCTTTAGTTTTGGTTTTTAGTATAAAATTTATTTACAGTGCTTTGGAGTTTTAAATTCACACTGAATAATATGTGTGCACATATTACTCCACATTTAGTTTTAGTTTTTTACTATACTACACCTAGCACCCAGTAGATAGATATTGTAGATAGCATTATTACCAGTTTACAGATAAAAGACCTAAAATTTAAAGTAGTTTAGTATTTTGCCAAGTGTCCAGTGCGTATTAGATGCCAAAGCCAAGCACTGATTCCAGGTCTTACTCCAAATCTAATACCATCCCCTGGTCTGAAACACCAGTGTCTCTCACACAGGGAGTATTGCAAATGCCACCCAAATCTATACCATAAGCATTCGTAATTTAAAAAACAAAACTAAACTAACACTTTTTGTTTGTAAGAAGAAGGAAATGCTTGCCTTGCTCAGTCTATTCAAATTTTGCCCCTGCCCTGGGCAGCCTCATTGCAGAAAATATATAGTTAATAGGCAGACATATCATTTAATTAAGTAGCAGCGTGAACTCTTCATTGATGGCCCATGATAAAAAAACAGAAAATGGAAATTCATGGGTAATTTGAAGAACTATTTGTATTCATTAGTCGCCCCTTTAGTTTTCACGTTGTTTTTGTCTAGACACCAACAGATTACAACAGTAACCAATTCAATGCCTCTTTAGCAATACTCACTCCCCAACATTAATTCAAGTCGGTGAATGCTTAAGTAACTGACCAAGAGAGTAGCAGAAGAAAAATTGCAGGAATAATTCTGCAGTCCAGACACATGGGCTTTTTTTGGAAGTACAATTAATTTACAATATTATATTAGTTTTGGGTGTACAACATAGTCATTCAATAATTTTATAGATTATATTCTATTTAACGTTATTACAAAATAACGGCTATATTTCCCTGTGCTGTACAATAGATCCTTGATGCTTATTTTATACATAGTAGTTTGGGGGAGGGAGAGTCAGACGTGTGTGATTTTAAGAAGGTATCGTGTCCTTGTCATTGAGCACAGGTAAAAATGCCTTCAGATCAGTGCAACAGGAAGTACTCTCATGAGATTACTCAGGAGCAAGTCAAAATTCATAAAATCCCAATGGACATGAAGCGGTCTTTAATCAGCAAAACATGTTTGCTTTGGCTCTCAGTCCCATTTGCTCATAGACAAAATCAACAAAACTAGGAATCAGAACATATCCAAGAAAAATGAGAAAGGAACACAAGTGAAGAGCAAGTAGCATTTGGCAATCCTCTGATTAGAAAGAAACTTTGTCATAAAATTAGTCTCTACTAAGGATATTTTCACATTTTCAAACTAGAAGAACATTTACTTGTGAATACGTGGAAATATTTTTTCAAGTATGGTACTTATATGCAAATTCAAATGGAATCATTGTATACCCTCCCTCCCCAACATTTTGCTATCTTTCCATAGCTCTTTTTTTTTCTCCTCAGCATGAGCCCCATCTTCTAAAAGATAAGAAAGCCATCAACAGCTCCCTCCCTCCGAACTTCAAACTGACTTACTAATGTGAATTGAGAGAGTCACTGTCTTCTTCACCATCATCGATCTTGGACAGCAGTCCCATCATACTTTAACCGCCAACAAATGCAAAAATATATCATTAGAGATTTGCTACACGGAACAGTGATGTGAGAAACTTATTTGAAGAAAAAGAATTCTTTAAATCTAAAGGAACCATGACTTAGCTCACTGGATGACCCAATCTTACAGAAAGAAATTTAGAATCATTGTCTAGAAAACTCTGTATTCCTATGGATACTTCCAAGACTGAATTTTGCAAATCTTTCCCTCTCTGTTTCTCCCTATGTCTCTTGTCTCCGTGTCTGCTTCTCTCTTTCTGTCTCACTCTTTCTATAAAGATAGAGATTCATAAGATATAGATAGCACTGATGCAAGTAAATTATATCAGCAGCCTTGGAAGGCACCATAATTAAAAGGCAAGCTATATCAAAGTAGTCAAAGACCTTTGACGTCAATTTATTTGGGTCATTGTGAAGGATTAAAAATGTACATAGCACGAAACGACTTCACTTTTTTTGGCTGAAATTGGATACACTTGCTCTAGAACTTATGAACTGGTTGAACTCTAAAACAATTATATGTCAATTAGTTATTTGGAACCTGGGTCCCTGCACCACCTACGTTTCACATATTATGGATATCTTGTTTCCTCCTTGAATAGGATTCAAATAACTGCCTGAGACAAGGACTCCATAACTCACTGGATTTCACAAATCTCAATATCCTCCCCTTTTCCCCTCTCTGTTTATATCTCACCTTTCACCTCAGCCTCTCAAGTCACATGAGTCAGGGCTAACGGATTAAAGTGGACATAGTAAGACTCCATGCGTCTTATAGATTTGTTTTTAAATGCAATTTAGCTATAATTACTCTGCAGCTTATAATTTAGTTGCCCTAAAAATAATATTCTAATCAGTTATTTTAAACCTGGTATTTAATTTTTCTGTACAAATGAACTTTATCCGTTGGTAATAAAAATCTTAGTCCTGTGGGAAAACTTAATAAATCAAATTTATGTACATTTCTTTACTCCCGAACCTAATCCCCAAGTGTAACACCATTTTGTGATTAAATTTACTTCCAATTCAGCTTGAGTTTGTAGGTACTCATCTCACTTGTCCTATAACTTCCTGCCTTCTCAAGTCCCTACACCACACCTAGTAACCCTTCACGAATCATAGATGTCTTTCCTGCCCTTCAGACAGGGTCAAGACAAGGCAGGGGCTCCCTCCAATGTGATGGCGGGGTTGGGTTTGGGGCACCAGCCTCACATGGTGGCAGAGCTCTGGAAGGTGAGGGACACATGCAGGGTCTATCAGATCCACTTTTTTCTGCTGAGGGCTCCCCTCTGCTCTCCATCCACTGAGACCTTCTCCTAACTCCTATTATGATTCTGTGCTCTCTTGGCCCACGCATGGGCAATCTGATACTTTCCTAAGGGAAAGTATCAGATAGGGGCTGCTCCTAACTCGGGGTAACAAACAGGCTAGGGGTAAGAACACTCCCTTTTATGACCTGTTCTTTTTTCCCCCCAAATAGATCCAAAAAAGAAAGAAAGTAACATACTGAGGCTGGCAAAACAAACAAACAGAACCCTTAGATAAAGCGGCCAAGAAACTGTATTGCCACAGATGTTCCCCAGAATAAATTTCACAAATCTCAATACCCCCCCTTACACTATCTCTATATATTTATATCTCACCTTTCATTGAAGGGTTCAACACAAGTTACCTTTTCCACCTGGCTCTGGTCATGGCTAAAGGATTATAAATGCACATGGTAAGACTTCACCTCTCCCTAGACTTATTTTTCAATGCACATTAGCTACAATAGCTTTACAATTCATAACCTAGTTGTCCTAAAAATAACATTCTAATCAGTTATTTAAAACCTGGTATTTCATTTTCCCCTGTGAGGCTTTATACATTTGTAATGAAAATCTTCGTCCTCAGTGGGGCGGGGGGAAGTCATGAATCAAGTTTATAGACATTTCTTGACTCCTGAACCCCTTCAGGAGTACAACTTTCTCCTTGCAAAATAAGTTTCTCTCCTTTCTTGGCCCATTTTAGTACAGCCTCATACACAAGCATTTGGATAGTTTCCCTAGGGGTTTCGGCTGCATCTAAGAGTGATAAACAGATGAGTAAGAAGCATCACTCTTATGACCTGTTTCTGTTTTATCCAACTAGATACAAAAGAAAGAAAGAAAGAAACATACTTACATAGGCTACAGTAAAAAGATTTAGAAACAATGTCAAAGACACTCTGTTATGTCACGAATCCTCCTAAAAATGAACCTCCCTAATAGAATCAACCTCTCTTTCTCTCACTCTCGCATGCTCTCCCTCTCTGCATTTCTATACATATGTATTTTTTTGTTGACATCTCTCTATCTTTATTTCTGTCTCACGTATCCGGGGTGGGTCCAACAGTGGTGGGTCCATCAGGTCTTCCTGTTGTCAATTCACTCAAAGCAGTGCTAAAGGATTAAAAAGGCACAGAGTCAGACACCCTATAATTTTCTCAGTTAAACTTTCTGGTTCAAATTAGTTTCAATTAATGCTTTCACTTATAAAACTAGATGACCCTTTAAAAACTGACATGTAAATCGATTGCTTGAAACCTGGTAGGTCATTTTCCCCAGAAATGAGGCTTTATGTATTTGTAATGAATATCTTACACTTGTCAAAAAGGTAATGACTCAAGATTGAAGTACAGTTCTTTACTACTGAATCTCATCCAATGTGTAACAACCTTTTGGGGTGGAATTTATTTCAAATTCAACTTCAGCTTGTAGGTACCCAACTTTCTTGACCAATCTAACTCCCTGACCACGTCTGTGCTCCACAGGAAGCATGCTCGTCTTTCCTGCCCCTCACACAAGGTCAAGTAACTACAGGCCTGAGTCAGGGGCTCCATCTGATGTGAACATGGGTCTGGATTTGGGTTATCAGCCTCACATGGTAGCTGATACAATTTATTATTATTCTCCTTGCTCCAGACGGCTTTCATCTTCCCCACACCCACTCCAGGACAGTCTCATGCACAGGCAATCTGACAGGTTCCCGAAAGTCTGGCTGCCAGTAACTGAGACTCAAGACTGTGAGTAAGAAGGCTCCCTCTATGTCTTGTGCCTCTTTTTCTACCTCAATTCAAAAGACAAAGACTATTCCACATAGAACCTTACCATGAGAGGACGTTAGAAACAGTATCGAGGGAACTCTATATTTCCATAGGTGCTCCTAAGGGTGAACATCCCAATTCTCAATCTCTCTGTATATGTATACTATGCACATATGTGTGTGTGTACATATTACATACATATTTATTCATCAGAGCTCACTTTGAATTGGAGAGTCCTTCAGAGGACGCTGCTGTCCATTCACTCGGGGCAGTGCTAAAGGATTAAAAACAGACAAAATAAAATACCACAAGACTTCTAGACTTTTACTTTTTTAGTTCAGGTGGGCTATAATTACCCTTGAACTCATAAACTGGTTGGCTCTTAGAAAATTCACATGTAACTCAATTATTTGAAATCTGGTATCTCATTTTTCCCAGAAATGATTCTATATACATTTGTAATAAATGTTTTTGACCTATCAGAAAAGTTCATGACTCAGGAATTGGCTGGTAGTTATTAGCAGGAGGAAGGATTCCTCTTATGACCTGTTCCTCTTTTATCCAACTAGATCCAAAAAAGATAGAAAGTTACTAACAGGTGTTACAGTGAGAAGATTTAATAACAATGTCAAAGACACTGTGTTGTCATGGATACTCCTAAGAATGAATTTGAAAACTGCACCTCTTTTTCTTCCATAGTATTTATGATTATGTGTTTGTGTGTTCATATTAATAAGAGTATATAAATATATGTGCATACATGTATGTATAAAACATTTATCTTTAATATTCATTTATATCTCACGTTTCATTGTTGCCATCCTTATCGGTTTCTGATGTCAATTCATTCCGGGCAGTGCTAAAAGATTGAGAAGATACATGGTTCACACACCACACGTAATTCTAGACTTACTTTTTTTCATTCAAATAGCTACAGTTACTCTACAACTTTTGAACTGGTTGATCTTTAACAATTCATGTATATATCACAAAACTGAGCCTGCTATGTCATTTTTATTAGAAATGAGACCTTCTATAAGGTGGTAATGATGATCTTCGGCCTGTAAGTAGTGGTAGCACACTTAGAGAAAGCAGCAGCCCTTTTATGACTTGCTACTCTGTTTTCCAACTGGACCCAGAGCAGACAGAGTTACCTACACATCCTACTAGGACTCGACTTAGAAACAGTGTCAAACACACTCTTATTGCTGTGAATGCTCCTTAGAATAAATTTCACAAATTTCAATCTCTCTCTCTGTGTTGTATGTCTGTGTGTGAGCATGTGTTTGCGTTATAGAAATATGTATATGTGTATGTATATTAATTATATATATATCTTGATTCTTTTATATCTCATATTTTGCTGGTGGCTTCCTCGTGTTTCTGATATCAATCAATTCATTCAGATATGGGCTAAAGAGTTTAAAAGCTACATTGTCAGACATCACATGTAATTGACTGACTTGGTTTTTGTCATTTAAATGGCTACAATTACTATAGTTATGAACTTGTTGATCTTTAAAAAACTCATGTATTTAACACTAAATTGAAGCTGGTATGTCATTTTCATTAAACATGAGACTTTACATGGCAGTAATTGATATCTTAGGCCTGTGAAAATAGTAATGCCTCAAGTTGTTTACTATTCCTTTAATCCGAACGCTCACAGCTTTTTGTGATGGCATTTATTTCAATTTAACTTCAGTTTGTAGGTACGCAGCCCTCTTACTGCATCTAAATTCCTGACTCTCCAGTTCCGTCACTTCCTTATTTTCACCCCTCCTGGTCACCTTTCCTGCCCCTCACACAGGGTCAACAACTGCAGACCTGAGGCAGTGATGGCTCCAGCCACTTCCACTGCCATCACGGGTTTGGGTTGGAGGACCCTTACGTAGTGGCAGAGCTCTGGAGGGTGTGGGACAGATCTAGGGGCTGTTAGCTCCATTCTCTTCTGTTGAGGGCTCGTCTCTTCCCAGGCCACAGCTAGCCTTCCCCTTGTTTCCAAATACGAATCTCTCCTCATTTGTCCCACGTTGTAGACTGAATACTGTCCCACTAAAATTCATATGGTGAAGTCTTATCCCCTTTAACTCAGAATGTGACCTTATTGAAAGTAGCATTGTTGCAGAAGTAATTAGTCAAGATGTGGTCCTACTGGTTAGGGTGGGTTCCTAATCCAATATGACGGATGTCCTTATACAAAAGGAAAGGATGCCATGTGAAGATGAAGGCAGAGATTGGAGCAATTGACGGCAGCCACCAGAAGCTAGGAGAGAGGCATGGAAGAGATTCTTCCTCACAGCACTCAGAAGAAACCACCCCTGCCAACATCCTGATACCAACTTCTAGCCTTGAGGATTGAGACAAAGTTTTGTTGTTTAAACCACTCAATTTGTGATATGTTGTTACAGCAGCCCTAGCAAACGAATACAACCCGTTCTAGCAGAGTCTCACACAGGCAATCTGACAGGTTTCTAAGAGTTTTGGCTACTAGTCACTCAGATGGGAGTAAGTCTCCCTCTTCTGATCTGTTTCTCTTTTATCCAACTAGATCAAAAAAAGAATGCTACATACAGAACATACCAACATTTTAGAAAAGGCATACAAGAAACTTAGTATTCAATATCTCTGTGTGTGCATCTTTACATATCTATCTATCTACATATAATCTCACCATTCAGTGATGGCTTCCTTATTGGTTACAGATATCAATTCATTCTGCTCATAGCTTAAGGATTAAAATGTACAGAAACATCACGTGATTTCATAGACTTACTTTTTTCATTCAAATTGGCTAAGTTGTAGAGAGATACATTTTCAATTATGAATTGAAAATTACAAATTCATGCATAATGTGCTTATTTGGAAATAAGTATTTCATTTTACCCTAGAAATGCAGCTTCACATGGTGGCAATGAAATTCCTAGGCCTGTAAAAGAATCCTTAATGGATCAAGATTAAAAACATTTCTTTACTTCTGAACCTAATCCCAAGGTGTAACTGGTTTTTGTGTTTGCAATTACTTCAAATTCAACTGTAGTTTGCAGGTACCATCCCTCATACAGTATTATTAGTAGGATTCTCTATAGTTACCATGCTGTACAACCCGTTCCAGCAGGGGTTGTACATCCCCAGGGTGACTTATTTTATAACTGGAAGTTTGTACCTTTTGACTTCCCTCACCCATTTCACCCACCCCCTACGCAGCCCTCACCCCCCATTTCTGGAAACCACCAATCTTTTCTCTTATTTATAAGCTTTTTTTCCTTTTAAGATTCCACACACAAGTGAGACCACATGGTATTTCTCTTTCTGTAACTTATTGCACTTGGCGTAAAAGTCCGGGAATTCTACCCATGCTGTTGCAAATAGCAAGATTTCATTCTTTTTTTTTTATGGCTGAATATATTCCATTGCACACATATATACCACAGCTTCTTTTTCCATTCACTGGTCAACGGACACGTTGTTGCCATGTCTTGGCTACTGTAAAGAATGCAATGAACACGGGGTTGCACATGTCTTTTGAAGCTAGTGTTTTCATTTTCTTCAGATAAATACCCAGAAGTGGAATTGCTGGATCATATGACAATTCTATTTTTAATTTTTTGAGAAATTTTCATAGTGTTTTCCATAGTGGCTGTAACAATTTGCATTCCTACCAACAGTGCACAAGCCTTCCCTTTTCTCCACATCCTTGTCAACACTTGTTATTTTTTATCTTTCTGACAATGCCATTCTATACATACATATTTTTTTATTTTATTTAGATTTACTTTTTTGGCTGCGTTGGGTCTTTGTTGCTGCACTCGGGTTTTCTCTAGTTGCGGCGAGCGGGGTCTACTCTTCGTTGTGGTGAGAGGGCTTCTCATTACAGTGGCTTCTCTTGTTGAGGAGCACAGGCTCTAGGCATGTGGGCTTCAGTAGTTGTGGCACACGGGCTCAGTAGTTGTGGCTCGTGGGCTTTAGAGCGCAGGCTCAGTAGTTGTGGCACACGGGCTTAGTTGCTCCACAGCATGTGGGATCTTCCTGGACCAGGGCTTGAACCTGTGTCCCTTGCACTGGCAGGCAGATTCTTAACCACTGTGCCACCAGGGAAGCCCAACGATGCTATTCTAACAGGCATTAGGTGATACTCCTTTGTGGTTGTAAATTTTTTTAAATAGTTTATTTTGTTGAACAAGTGATCTATACTGGTGAATGTTTCATGTGAGCTTGAGAAGCGTATATATTCCACTCTTGTTAAGTGAGCTCTTCTATAAATGTCAATTAGGTCCAGTTGATTGAAGGTGCTGTTCAGTGCCACTATATCTTTACTTTCCATAGTTTTCCCTTTTCTTCATGTGTCAGTATAAACCCTATCTTCCCAATGATAAGAGATCCACCACCAGTTCCCTCCTTTGCAACTTCACAGACTCATTCATATGAATTATCAAAGTTAACATCTTTATTACCATCATCGACCCTCAAGAATTGTTCTATTTTACTTCACTAGTATGCAGAAATTTATCATTAGTGATATTCTACATGGAATAGTCATATAATGAATTTCTGAACAATAAGGATTCCTTGAATCTTAAAAATATAGTAAACATAACAACTCACTGCAATTCCTATGTTTTTAGAAAGAATTTTAGATCATTGTCCAGAAAATTCTGCATTGCCATGGATAATCCCGAGACTAAATTTCTCCACTTCACTTCCCCTGGTCCCCCACCCCTCAATATATACCTCACCTTTCACAGGTGGCTCCGTCACAGATTACTGAGGTCAATTCATAGGGGTCATTTCTAAGGAATTAAAAACACAGGATCAAACTCCAAATGACTTCATAGAGTTAATTAGTTACAAGTAGTCTTCAATTTGTAAACTGGTTGAACCCTAAAAATCTACATGCAAGTTACTTATTTGGCAATCAGTATTTCAATTTTCCCAAGAAACAGGGCTTTCTTAGCTGTAATGAAGACCTTAGGCCTGTCCAAGAAGACTGACAAATCCAGAAAAGTACCATTCTTCATTTCTAAACCTAACTCTCATGTGTAACTGCACTGAGGCTGCATTTACTTCAAAATTCAACTTCAGCCTGTAGATCTACAAACTTCCAGCCCCTTCTAACTTCCTGATTATCCTTCCCTCCCCTGCAGCCCTACTTTTCTTGTACTGGGTACTCCTTTGCTGTTCCTCAGTTTGGTTCAAAGAACAACAAGCCCGAGGCAGGGGCTCTCTCCAATATGATGGTGGGTTTACAGTTGGGACACTAGCCTTAGATGGAGGCAGAGCTCTGGAGGGTGAGGGCCAGAGCCGAGCTGGAGCAGGGCTGCTCTCTTCTGTCCCGTCCTTCCTCCTTTCCTGGCCCACGCTAGCAGAGACACACACACACACATTCTGATAGCTTCCTAAGAGTTTGGGCTACTAGTTACTAAAGGTCACAAAGAGACCATGAGTAAGGATTGGCCCACTTATGACCTCTTCTTTTTTCCATCTAGACCCCAAAAGAAAGTTACCTATAGAAGCTTCCAGTCTCTTATGGAGAGAGACCTCCCTTTGCGGTCAGCGCTCCCAATACCTTTCACCACCCACTTCAGTCAACTCACCCCTTGTCAACGTCGTCACAGGAGCCTGAAGAGGCATCCACAACTCTGCCAAAGAGTAAAAATCATACAAAAAAATACGTCAGACACTTTGGAAGGCAATTCGTTTCTTTTTCCCAATAGAATTTCAAGACATGAAAAGTAAAATCATGAATATGGAAAAAACTAAACAAACAGTTTGAGTACAGCACTGGGCTCTCTGAGACAGCCTCTGGGCTGTGTGTGTGTTGGTGAATCCACTGGAAAGTGACAGAAAGAAGCAAAGGAGATGTAGCATTCATTATTAAACCTCCTTTCTCCTTCCCCATTTTGCCAACCATGCACACACCCTGGAATCAATTTGGGAAACATGAAAGAGCCAAGAGTATAGGGACGAGGAGGTGGATCCAGGGAATAACTAATGAAGGGTTACAGGAAAAAAAAAAAGAAAGGAAGAAAATGCCAGAACAACGAATATTCAAACACCAAGGACTAGTCACTGGTCAGCATTCAATAGAGAAGAAACAGGTAGGTAGATCAAGGATGGCCTGTATAATATTTTAATTTTTTTTTCTGAACTAGAAGTAGAGCATGTTTAGAATGATTCCTTTTTATTTTTCTCTGGATTTATTTCAAAAAGAGATTTGGTTATATTATCCAAAACCAAGACTTCCCACCACCAAATCACTGGTTTGGATAATTTAATCTCTCTATAACTCAATTTCCTCATCTGTAAAATAAGACACATAAAAATGCACTTTGCATCCGTCAACTTCATAAGATCATGATGAATAGTCACCATTTCACACATATTATTCGTTTTTAGGCAGCCTGCCTTCATCAAACGTTATGCCTCAAAAAATCAGTACAGGAAAACAATATAAACTGATACATATTTTAAATTTCAAAAACACTTCAAGATTCTCAGAGTAATTCCCTGGGAAATCTTGGGTTCCTATCCAAGATGACATAATAGCCTTCCTCCCAAAACTATAAAAGACGAATGGAAGTATGGATTCCAAGAAATAACACAAAACTGGAAGACTCTAAAGAGTCGACCCTTGGGCTTCCCTGGTGGCGCAGTGGTTAAGAATCCGCCTGCCAATGCAGGGGACACGGGTTCGAGCCCTGGTCCGGGAAGATCCCACATGCTGCAGAGCAGCTAAGCCCGTGAGCCACAACTACTGAGCCTGCGCTCTAGAGCCCGCGAGCCACAACTACTGAGCCCACGCACCACAACTACTGAAGCCCGCGCACCTAGAGCCCGTGCTCTGCAACAAGAGAAGCCACCGCAATGAGAAGCATGTGCACCGCGACAAAGTGTAGTCCCCACTTGCCACAACTAGAGAAAGCCCGCGTGCAGCGACAAAGACCCAATGCAGCCAAAAATAAAATAATTTAAAAAAAAAAAAGAGTCGACCCTTAACTGGTGGACAGACTGAGGAAAAGGGCTGCCAAGGGCAGCCTGGAGGGACTCAAGGGGAGGGGAAATTTTAAGTTCGGTTCTTGCCTTTCCCTTGAGTTGCTTGGAGACAATAAGTGCCTCCTCAGTAGAAGCCAGTAGCAACTACCCAGACGTAGTTAGGATAAAGTTAGGGTAGGGTTAGGTTAGCTGATGAAAACAGGAAAGGGCTGAAGAGCAATCCTTGGGCCTTCACTCGTCCACGCCCCATCTCCAAAGCCCCAGGTGACAACCTAGGGTGACTGCCTCCCCCAACGCTGCCTCGCCCAGGAGCTGAAAGGTGACATACCCTGATCAGAGGATTTGCCTGGTCACAGTGTTTCATGGTTCCTGAGACTCTCTGTGCCCAGGCTCATCACCTCCACTCATGTTAAACTTACTGAGGAAAACACACCCTGGATCTTAGCTTTCAACAAGAGCGACATTATAATAGGTCATCCAAGCCAGGATACTTTTGAAAGTGACAAGAATGCGCTATTAATAATCATGCTGAGACGGTCCCCAACTTTCAGCTCTTTCCTAATACAAGTTACCAGACACAGGGGCCAATGTGCACAAGGAATGTGAACTCACAAGTCAAAATAGATACCTGAGGAGTATGACTCCTGAAAAATACAACAAACTGAACATCATATACCATCTGAAGCAGAACCATTGCAACACAATGACTAAGGTATTTTTTCTAATTAAAAAAATTTTTTATTGGAGTATAGTTGCTTTACAATATTGTGTTAGTTTCTACTGTACAGCAAACTGAATCAGCTATATGTATACATATAGCCCCTCTTTTTTGGATTTCCTTCTCATTTAGGTCACCACAGAGCACTGAGTTCCCAGGGCTATACAGTAGGTTCTTGTTAGTTATCTTCTTTATACATAGTATCAATAGTGTATATATGTCAATCCAGTCTCCCAATTCATCCCACCCCCGCTTTCCCCCTTGGTAACCATACGTTTGTCTCTACGTCTGTGTCTCTATTTCTGCTTTGTAATAAGATTGTCTACACCAATTTTTTCAGATTCCACATGTATACGTTAATATACAATATTTGTTTTTCTCCTTCTGACTTACTTCAATCTGTATGACAGTCTCTAGGTCCATCTATGTCTCTACAAATGACCAATTTCGTTCCTTTTCATGGCTGAGTAATATTCCACTGCATATGTTCTACATTTTCTTTATCCATTCCTCTGCTGATGGACACTTAGGTTGCTTCCATATCCTGGCTATTATAAATAGTGCTGCAATGAACACTGGGGTGCACGTGTCTTTTTGAATTATGCTTTTCTCTGGTTATATGCCCAGTAGTGGAATTGCTGGGTCATATGGTAGTTCTATTTTTAGTTTTTTAAGGAATCTCCATACTGTTCTCCATAGTGGCTCTATCAATTTACATTCCCACCAACAGTGCAAGAGGGTTCCCTTTTCTCCACACCCTCTCCAGCATTTATTGTTTGTAGATTTTTTTGATGATGGCCATTCTGACCGGTGTGATACCTCACTGTGGTTTTGATTTGCATTTCTCTAATAATTAGTGATGTTGAGCAGCTTTTCATGTGCCTCTTGGACATCTGTATGTCTTCTTTATAGAAATGTCAGTTCCTAACTAATCACTGAATCAAAAGTAAACAAAATGACTCCCTCTTGCGAGAACATCAGAATCACAACTAACTGCTGAACAACCATCCACAGAAAGACACTGGAACTCACCAAAAAACATACCCCACATCCAAAGACAAAGGAGAAGCCACAATGAGACGGTAGGAGGGGTGCAATCACAATAAAATTAAATCCCGTAACGGCTGGGTGGGTGACTCACAAACTGGAGAATACTTATACCACAGAAGTCCACCCACTGGAGTGAAGTTTCTGAGCCCCACATCAGGCTTCCAAACCTGGGGGTCCGGCAATGGGAGGAGGAATTCCTAGAGAATCAGACTTTGAAGGCTAGTGGGATTTGACTGCAGGACTTCGACAGGGCTGAGGGAAAAACAGACTCCACTCTTGGAGGGCACACACAAAGTAGTGTGCACATCGGGACCCAGGGGAAGGAGCAGTGACCCCATAGAGACTGAACCAGACCTACCTGCTAGTGTTGGAGGGTCTCCTGCAGAGGAAGGGGGTGGCTGTGGCTCACCGTGGGGACAAGGACACTGGCAGCAGAAGTTCTGGGAAGTACTCCTTAGCATGAGCCCTCCTGGAGCCCACCATTAGCCCCACCAAAGAGCCTCTGGCCTCCAGTACTGCATCGCCTCAGGCCAAACAATCAACAGGGAGGGAACTCAGCCCCACCCATCAGCAGACAAGCAGAGTAAAGTTTTACTGACCTCTGCCCACCAGAGCAACACCCAGCTCTACCCACCACCAGTCCCTCCCATTAGGAAGCTTGCACAAGCCTCTTACATAGCCTCATCCACTAGAAGGCAGACAGCAGAAGCAAGAAGGACTACAGTCCTGCAGCCTAGGGAATGAAAACCATGGTCAGAGAAAGAGAGACAAAATGAAAAGGCAGAGGGCTATGTACCACATGAAGGAACAAGATAAAACCCCAGAAAAACAACTACATGAAGTGGAGATAGGCAACCTTCCAGAAAAAGAATTCAGAATCATGATAGTGAAGATGATCCAGGACCTCGGAAAAAGAATGGAGGCAAAGATTGAGAAGATGCAAGAAATGTTTAACAAAGACCTGGAAGAATTAAAGAACAAACAGATATGAACAAAACATCTGTATGTCTTCTGTAGAGAAATGTCTGTTTAGGTCTTCTGCCCAGTTTTGGATTGGATTGTTTGTTTGTTTTTGATATTGAGCTTCATGAGTTGCTTGTATATTTTGAAGATGAATCCTTTGCTGTTTGCTTCATTTGCAAGAATTTTCTCCCATCCTGAGGGTTGTCTTTTTGTTCTGTTTATGGTTTTCTTTGCTGTGCAAAAGCTTTTAAGTTTCATTAGGTCCCATTTGTTTAGTTTTGGTTTTATGCTCATTACTTTAGGAGGTGGGTCAAAAAAGATCTTGCTGTGATTTATGTCAAAGTGTGTTGTTCTTCCTATGTTTTCCTCTAAGAGTTTGATAGTGCCTGGCCTTACATTTAGGTCTTTAATCCACTTTGAGGGTTTTTTGTGTATGGTGTCAGGGAGTGTTCTAATTTCATTCTTTTACATGTAGCTGTCCAGTTGTCCCAGCACCACTTATTGAAGAGGCTGTCTTTGCTCCACTGTATATTCTAGCCTCCTCTGTCATAGATTAGGTGACCATAGGTGCATGGGTTTATCTCTGGGCTTTCTATCCTGTTCCATTAATCTGTATTTCTGTTTTTGTGTCAGTACCATACTGTCTTGATTACTGTAGTAAGATTTTTCAATACACACATGAGAAGCACACTTAATGATACATGACAAGATGTTAGTAATATGAAATAAGAATAAGAAACCATAAGGAAAAAACCCAAGAGGAAATCTTCAGTGTAAAAGTGTAATTGTTGAAATAAAGAATCCATTCATGGGATAAAGAGTAGTTTGGGTACATGTGAAAAGCAAATTAGAGTTGGAAGATGAGATTGAGAAACTCTCCCAGAAAATAGTAGAAAAGAATAGAGAGGGCTTCCCTGGTGGCACAGTGGTTAAGAATCCGCCTGCCAATGCAGGGGACACGGGTCGAGCCCTGGTCCAGGAAGACCCCACATGCTTCAGAGCAACTAAGCCTGTGTGCCACAACTACTGAGCCTGCACTCTAGAGCCCAAGAGCCACAGCTACTGAGCCCGCGTGCCACAACTACTGAAGCCCGTGTGCCTAGAGCCCGTGCTCCGCAACAAGAGAAGCCACCGCAATGAGAAGCCCACACACCGCAACAAAGAGTAGCCCCTGGTCGCCACAACTAGAGAAAGCCCACGTGCAGCAACGAAGACCCAACACAGCCAAAAATAAATTTATTTAAAAAGAAAAAAAAGGAATATAGAGGGAGAACATACCAAAGAAAAGCCAACTGATATGGAGCATAAAATCATATCTAACATCTGGATTATAGACATCTGAGAATAAATGAGAAAAAAAGGAAAAGAAAAAGCTGAAAAAAAATAAGGATAAATTTTCCAAAAATTAAAGAAATATCACAAAGTGATCTTTCACCTTACAAACATTTAAATGGTCTTTACTAAGGGCCAGGCATTGTGCTGATGCTTCACAAATACTACTTCAATTGGTCCTCATTACATTCCTTGAGATAGTTACTATTATTTATTTTCACCAGTTCACAGACCTTGAATATTTTTGTATTTCTAATATCCATCATGCCGATTTGTAAACCACTAATCTCACTAATAAAAATGCATTTGTGACCTTCACTGTGGTAATTAGCAACATTTCAGGTGTTGACGGAGATGTGACAACTGGAGCCCTTGTAGTGGCCGTCCCTGGAAAATAGTCACCACCCATGGACAGATCATCCTCCATTAGGGCAACCAGCACTGCTAAAGGACAAGTTTAAAGGGACCATGCATACTATTACTGACATACTGCCTAACCTGTGGTATTGAAGGAAATTACAGGCATAAAACAAGGTCTTTAAATTTTGAGTTTGCTAATTTCATTTGCATACAGCTTACATTTATTATAAAAGAAGGTACACGTGTTTTCCCCATTCTGTTAACCAAGGCTGAGAATTATGCTTAAAATTCAGGAAATTTGAATCTTATCACTTACTTATTTTTTTGATGCACGAACCAGGCATATAAAGAATTCTTCTTTAATCTCGGCATGGTTTGTTTTATTCTTGAATTTAATCTGCATTTAATCTAAGAAAAAGAAAAGCATGTATGCATTATATATTTGATACGTTTAAAACACATATGATATCCTCCCAATTAGAAAGTCACACATATGGGTCAGCATTTCCAAGGTCTTGAATCCACAAACATAAAATCTCCAATACTGTGCAATTTTATCAATCCTGTGAAACATGCATTTTAGCTCAAGAAATAGAGAAAAACATTTTTTGTGTGTTCAATAAAATTTAAGCTTAGCTCAAGCACAGGACTCTTTAAAGATTACCCACTTGCTAGACAGGACCCAGGAAGCCAAGCAAAACCCATTTCAAACCAATTTTACATCATCATAGTGACTTATGATATTTCCATCCTGAAGTATTCTCTGCAGAATAAATGAGAGAATTGGGAAAGCTAAGAGATGTGACCCTCAGCATTTCATAGAGCAGATTTCATGGATGAAAACTGGAAATCACTGGAGAGTAACACATTGCCAAGTAGATGGCCAAGTTAACAAGCAGTAATACTACGTCCACGTGAGACAGGCAGAAATGTGCCACCGGCCCCTAAATTCCGGGCAAGGAGAGAAATTTGAAAAGAAATAGAAAACACATTTTTTTTTTCAAAAACACACCAGTTTGGGCATAAATGTTGATTCTGAGTTTTGGGCTTGGGGCCCAGCCACATGTGAATCCCATACCTTTGAGACATACCAGCTCATGCACAGTGGGAGTAGGAAGCCCAAAGCTTGGAGGTACCGCCTGTGTTCCAGGGGCGAGGTGGACCCGAGACCCAGGGTGGCCATGGCACAGCCGGGTTCTTGGGCCCCCTCCCTGCAAGCCCTAGACCCACTTACCTGCAGGCAAGGCTGCTTTAGCAAAGGCAGAGGCGCTGCCTCTCGGAAGGGGCTGCGGGGCAGTGGGGAGCATTTTGTGAGTCGGGTACAGCCTTTCGTAGGCGGGATCAAACTTTCCTCAAGATCCTGGCAGCTGTTCTCTCTCCCGCTGCCTTTCAGGATAATGCCTTTCTCCTTCTTTCTTTTCCATTCTTTCTTATTTTTAATTTCCCCAAATCAAATCCGTTAAGTGAAATCTCGGCCCAGTTCCTGGCCAGCCACAAAGTTACCGCTAGTTGGTCCTACATCGGCCTAGTGCCCCCTCCCCCTCCAGGTCCCATGTCCCATGTCCCAATGCCCTGATGGGCTCTGCAGAGTCAGCGGGAGGGAAGAGGAGCGTTAATCAGGGCCCCGCACAGCGGAGCACAAGGCAAACCTTCCTGCCTACGGGGTCCGAAGACCCCCTTCCTGTGCCTCCTCGCCACACCCTCCAGCTGTGCCTCTAAAACGTTATACTCTTCTCACAATGTGAGGGTGACAGGGCCACAGGAGCCGACATAAACGGCAGAGGATGGGATGGGACGTCCTTGGCAGAGGCCTCCACCCTAGGTCTTTACCTGGTGCTGCTAGCAAGCCAACGCTAGAATAACAACTCCGTGTCCATAGCAACACTAAACAACAGATTCCAGGTGGTCCGGAGATGTACCAGAGTGGGGAATACAATGAACTTGGTTCCAGGCTGCAAGGGCTTAAAAACAGACACTGTTCTCCTTAAGGGCAGGGGTGGGGTATGATGGTCAAAGAGCCCAGGATAATCATCCCAGGGCGGACTGTCTCCCCTGTTACTTTTTGTTTTGCATCTAATGGAGGGGATGCTTGTTACATATTCTCATTCTAAAAAAGGTTACATTGAGCTTTTGGCTTCCCCTATGGGCTGGAGAGAATGACCAGAGGGCTGAATATTTTCTGGCTAATATTAACTTTAAGTAAAATAAGCAAGGTTGATACAGGAATGAGGAGGAAACAAAATCATTTTACTCAAGGTATCAATTCATAGGATTGAGAAGAAACAATCAAGTATTAGTTGTAAATTAAAAACACACCCATTTTCCTGAGTAAATCTGAAAGGTGTAAACTAATACCAAACAAATATGGAAAAGAACGTTTTTAAATTTCAACTTTTTTTTTTTTTTTGGCCGCACCACAGCTTGCAGGATCTTAGTTCCCTGACCAGGGATTGAACCCCAGCCACGGCACTGAAGCGCTGAGTCCTAACCACTGGACCATCGGGGAATTCCCCCCAAAAAGTTTTTAAAACATAGGTGAAACATTAGAATTTTTGTATGGAAATTACAATATAAAAATTACCCCCAAAAGAGGAATAATATACCAGTTGCACATCTCTGTTGGTACATGTGATGAAGCTGAATCAATGGTCACTTGAAGACATGGAAAAAAGATTAAAGCCATATTTACTTAGTATTATGTCTGTAAAGCACTTGGCAAGTTACAGAAATGAATAAAACATGGTCACTGACTTCAGTGTCAGGTTGATGACCTCAAGGCCAGACCATTCTGAAATATGCCCAGAGCATCCTACTTTCTGTGAGGAAGACCTGCCCTCAAGAAACCTAGTTTACCAGAGCCTTATCTGACCTTGGGGAAGGGCGGTAAGATAACCCCAGCCCCCTCCAGCCTTCCTGTCTCAGATAAGAGGACGGAAAAAAGACTCAGAAACTCTTCAGAAGAGCACACCCCTTGTTTCTTTATCTGTTTTACATTTTTGTTGAGAACTGGACTTCTAATATAATGTAAATAGAAATCAGATTTTTCCCTTTCTCCAGGGTCTACTGTTGTTTTTTGTTTGTTAAGTGACCTTTCTGAACTCTATTCTGTGTACAGCATGACTACTGAAGTCAGCTTGGTCACCATAATGGTCAGCTAGTGATTAGAGGGTCCCTCAGGTGCCCGGAACCGCCGAATCGCCCAGTGGTTACCATTCAAGACAGAGACAATGGCTTCTGGCCCCATCTTGCCTCTCTCCCTCGGCTCCTTGTGCTCGGGCCTCTGGCACCAGCTCTTCCCCTCTCTGCCGTCCACCCCTCCTCTATACCCTCACGTCTCCCACACTAACTCTCCTGGCTAACTTCCCTTTTCCTCGTAAACTCTCCCCCCTCCCGTTTTCCTCTCAACTTTTCAGAACCTGTCCCTTTAAAATTAAGCCTACTGAGGATCCAGAGACTAAACCCTTCATTTCTTCTAGTCTCTGAGCTAAAGCTGAACTTGGAGCCATCGTCACAGATTTTTCCCAAAGTAACGGAAGAGCCTCACAGACTTGCTGAGGAATTTAATATTGATACTCAACTTATCAGCCTGCTTTCTCTGACTTGTAGCAGCTAGTCCATATGCTGGTCGGCAAAGGCCAGCCCCAACACTGAATAAAGACTGCTAATTGGGAAAACCCTAAAAGGTACCGAGAAATACAACTGGAAAAGCCTTACCGAACCAGGTTTCTTTGCCCAACACGCAGCAAGCCACCAAATGCTGAGACGCTGAAGTTTGTAGCAGCGAAGGGGTTTACTCACAAGGCAGCCAAGCGAGAAGACAGGAGAACAAGTCTGAAATCCACCTCCTCAACGGCCCGGGAGCTAGGGGTATTTATGGGATAAAACTAAGGCGTGGGGAACACGGGGAAAGCTAACTGGAGATAAGCAAAACGTGAGGTGATCTTCTTTCTGCGGAGATACACCTAACCTACCGGCTTCTTCCCAGTACGCATGCTCAGAATACTGGTATTATCACGCTCTGATGACGTTTCCTGCCTTCCGATGTCACAAGGTCACCGAGCATGCTCAGTTGGAGGGTCGGTGGTCTTAACCAGTCTTAACCAGCTGGAGCTCAAACTGGACACAGCTGACTCCAAGCTCCTGAAAAACAACTCAGGCAAACCTCTTATTGTTTAGGCTACTCGAGGACCTGCACGTTTTTGTAAAAACAATTAAAGGGAACTTGATCATTACGGGTGTAATGGATCTAACGGATGATTACCTTCAGTTTCAAAACCAGCCTGCTAATTTATATGATCAGGCTCAACGATCGCTAGGTGGCTTCATAGGGCAATTTCTAGGGCTTTTCCAAAGCCTGTTGATTGGAACACAATTCAGCCTTGCACACAAAAATCTGATGAGCCTGTTCATGAGTATTACGGTCAATTTCAGATTATTTTAAATGAAAATTCTGATCTTCCTTCACATGTTGATTCCACTCAGGTAGCTTTTAACTCTATATTTATTTACAGGCTAAACCAGGACCTTTTCCTTCTAGTAAAAAGGACCAGGATGAAATGGGAAACTATGTCCACTCCAAATTTAGTTAATCTAGCTCTCTTGAATGCTAGATGAGTCACCTAAAAGGAAGACCACCAAAATTCTTAATCTTCAACTCCAGCAATTGAAAAGCAAAACCCTCCTCGTTTCTGTTATTATTGCAGAGACACTGGAAAAGAGACTTGGAAATGTAAGCTCTTCAGGCACCTGCAGCCCTCTAACCAGCCTTTGAACAGGCTCTCAATTCTCAATGAGGGAGCTCTGAGGAACTACAGGGGCCTTTCCCAATCCTCTCTCTAACTGGCTTGGAGAAACATTTCTCCAGATTGGGGCTGAATCTCTGCCAGTCCTAACTGACATCAGATTCACACTCTTGGTTATCAACCCCACTACTATAAAGTAGCCCCTGCCTTGGAGTACTAGAACAGTTCAAACAGTAGGGACTTCTAATGAACCTCAAGATGCTTCTGTCTCTGAACCTATTTCCTTTTGTTTAGGCCCTTTGAGAGACACACACCCTTCTCTCCTTAGTTCCTTCACCCCTAGAGTATCATGCCAGAATTTCCTTCTCTCAGACGGGGGGAATAATTCTTTTTTTTTTTTTTTTTCTTTTTTGGCCACACTGTGGCTGGTGGGATCTGAGTTCCCCGACCAGGGATCAAACCCAGGTCCACGGCAGGGAAAGCCCGAGTCTTAACCACAGGACCACCAGGGAATTCTGGGGGGAAAAATTCTAGAATTTAACAGTAGGCATCAAAGCAGCCAATCAGATGAATTAAATGACCCTGTGACATATTTTATTTGCTCTGTCTACAGCTGATCCTGGAAACACTAATCATTTGTCCCTATTGAATCAGCTACCACCCTCCTTACAGGCAAAATCTCCACTGATATTGACAAAATTCACAGTGCACCTCCCATGAAGATTCAGATAGACCCCTCAAAACCTCTTCCCAGAATTAATCAAGAGCGTAGAAGTAAAGAAGCCCTTCAAGGCATAAAGCCCATAATAGAAGATTACAGGCTCAAGGTCTCATTATCCCTTTACTAATCCCTGTAATACTCCTATTGCCCCTGTGAGGAAACCTAAGGGTGAGGGTGGGGGTTTTTCTAGGACTTCTGAACAAGAAACAACATTGTTATCCCTAAACACCCTATTGTTCTTTTTTCTGCGGTACAAGGGCTTCTCACTGCTGTGGCCTCTCCCGTTGCGGGGCAAAGGCTCTGGACGCGCAGGCTCAGTGGCCATGGCTCACGGGCCCAGCCACTCAGCGGCATGTGGGATCTTCCCGGACCGGGGCACGAACTTGCGTCCCCTGCATCGGCAGGAGGACTCTCACCCACTGCGCCACCAGGGAAGCCCCACCCTGTTCTTCTTAACCCTCATATATTGCTAACATCCATTTCTACAGGAAGCACATTCTTTACTGAAATTGATTTATACAGTGCATTCTTTAGTATTCCAGTTGATGAAACTAGCCAATACCTTTTCCCCCTCACTTGGGAAGAAAAAAAAATTCACCTGCACAGTAATATTTCAGAGTTTACTGAGACCTCTGCTTACTTCTTACAAATCCTGAAGGCTGATCTTGATGATAAAAAAATTCCCTAGAGGTTCCACTTTGTTGCAATATGTGGATGATCTGCTTCTCTGCTCTCCTTCTCAAGCCCCTTCACAGGAAGACAGCAGCCACCTGCTAAAGCTTTTAGCCTTAAAGGGACATAAGGTCAGCAAGGAAAATTACAGTTTGCCCAAACCCACTTTAGATATTTAGGGCATCTACTATCAGAACAAGGGCTACACCCAGATCCAGATAGATTTCATGATGTCCTAAGTTTCCTCAAACCCCAAACTAAAAGCACCAAAGCTAGTTGGTTATTGCTAAAATTAGATTCCGAATTTCCTTCTTATAGCCTAACCTCTTTAGTATGTTTGACTAAATAATAACAACCCTGACCCAATTTTATGGGAAAAACCACATAACATAGCCTTTAAGGCGTTATAGGAGAGTTTGATGAACCCATCTGCCCTTGGGCACCCCAATGATCAGATTGCCTTTGTCCTTTTTTGTATAAGAAAAGTAATGCAATGCCCTTGGGGTACTCACTCAAAAACACAGGGCCCACCACTTACCCATAGGCTATGATAGCCAGCAACTGGACCCTGTGACACTGGCATACCCCCTCTTGCCTTACAGCCACTGCCCTTTTGGTTAAGACCACTGAGAATATCATTGTGAGATCCCCTTTAACCACTTTGGCACCTCATGCAGTAAAAGCCCTCCTGAATTCTCATCATACTCAACATTTCTCAGTCAGTCGCTCACTTCCTATGAAGTCCTTTCATTAACTCTCCTCACGTGACCCTTTTACATTGTAGTAAACTTAACCCTGCTGCTGTTCTCCCCTCCGTCCCCGACACAGTCCCTCCTGACTGCTTAATGCTGATGGATCACCTCCTGACTCCTCGTGATGATCTGCAGGCAATTCCTTTGGGTAACACTGACTTCTCATGGCTCACTGATGGTTCTTATTTAAACGGTGACAATGGCAAATATTGTGCTGAGTATGCTAGTGCAACTCCTTCTGATATGGTTGAGGCAGCACACTTACCTATGGCTATGTTGACCCAAGAGGCTGAACTATATGCTCTTACACAGGCCTGCACTTTAGCCAAGAGCAAAACTGCCAATATTTATACTGATAGTAAATATGCTTTCAGAACAGCTCATGATTTCAAAATGTCGTGTAAGCAATGTGATTTCCTTAACTCCAGTGCAAATAAAAGCCCCCTATGTTTAGGAATTATTGGGTGCAATAATTTTACTTGCTTGCTCTAGCTATCATTAAGATTCCAGGGCATTCTAAACTCGACTTTCTGGAAGCTAAAGGAAATCTTTTTTTTTTTTTTGTAGTCTGTGTGCATTCTTTTTTGTTTTTATATATATTTTTTCTGCTTTATAACAAATTTAATCAGTTATACATATACATATGTTCCCATATCCCCTCCCTTTTGCGTCTCCCTCCCACCCTCCCTATCCCACCCCTCCAGGCGGTCACAAAGCACCGAGCTGATCTACCTGTGCCATTCAGCTGCTTCCCACTAGCTATCTACCTTACGTTTGGTAGTGTATATATGTCCGTGCCGCTCTTTCGCTTTGTCACAGCTTACCCTTCCCCCTCCCCATATCCTCAAGTCCATTCTCTAGTAGGTCTGTGTCTTTATTCCTGTCTTACCCCTATGTTCTTCATGACATTTTTTTCCTTAAATTCCATATATATGTGTCAGCATACAGTATTTGTCTTTCTCTTTCTGACTTACTTCACTCTGTATGACAGACTCTAGGTCCATCCACCTCATTACAAATAGCTCAATTTCGTTTCTTTTTATGGCTGAGTAATATTCCATTGTATATATGTGCTACATCTTCTTTATCCATTCATCCGATGATGGACACGTAGGTTGTTTCCATCTCCGGGCTATTGTAAATAGGGCTGCTATGAACATTTTGGTACATGTCTCTTTTTGAATTATGGTTTTCTCAGGGTATATGCCCAGTAGTGGGATTGCTGGGTCATATGGTAGTTCTATTTGTAGTTTTTTAAGGAACCTCCATACCGTTCTCCATAGTGGCTGTACCAATTCACATTCCCACCAGCAGTGCAAGAGTGTTCCCTTTTTTCCACAACCTCTCCAGCATTTATTGTTTCTAGATTTTTTGATGATGGCCATTCTGACTGGTGTGACATGATATCTCATTGTAGTTTTGATTTGCATTTCTCTAATGAGTAAAGATGTTGAGCATCCTTTCATGTGTTTCTTGGCAGTCTGTATATCTTCTGTGGAGAAATGTCTATTTAGCTCTTCTGCCCATTTTTGGATTGGGCTGTTTGTTCTTTTGTTATTGAGCTGCATGAGCTGCTTATAAATTTTGGAGATTAATCCTTTGTCCGTTGCTTCATTTGCAAATATTTTCTCCCATTCTGAGGGTTGTCTTTTGGTCTTGTTTATGGTTTCCTTTGCTGTGCAAAAGCTTTTAAGTTTCATTAGGTCCCATGTGTTTATTTTTGTCTTTATTTCCATTTCTCTAGGAGGTGGATCAAAAAGGATATTGCTGTGATTTATGTCATAGAGTGTTCTGCCTATGTTTTCCTCTAACAGTTTGATAGTGTCTTGCATTACATTTAGTTCTTTAATCCATTTTGAGCTTATTTTTGTGTATGGTGTTAGGGAGTGATCTAATCTCATACTTTTACATGTCCCTGTCCAGTTTTCCCAGCACCACTTACTGAAGAGGCTGTCCTTTCTCCACTGTACATTCCTGCCTCCTTTATCAAAGATAAGGTGACCATATGTGCGTGGGCTTATCTCTGGGCTTCCTATCCTGTTCCATTGATCTATCTTTCTGTTTTTGGGCCAGTACCATACTGTCTTGATTACTGTAGCTTTGTAGTATAGTCTGATGTCAGGGAGCCTGATTCCTCCAGCTCCGTTTTTCGTTCTCAAGATTGCTTTGGCTATTCGGGGTCTTTTGTTTTTCCAAACAAATTTTGAATTTTTTTGTTCTAATTCTGTGAAAAATGCCATGCCAGTGGTAGTTTGATAGAGATTGCCTTGAATCTGTAGATTGCTTTGGGTAGTAGAGTCATTTTCAGAATATTGATTCTTCCAATCTAGGAACATGGTATATCTCTCCTTCTATTTGTATCATCTTTAATTTCTTTCATCAGTGTCTTAAAATTTTCTGCATACAGGTCTTTTGTCCCCTTAGGTAGGTTTATTCCTAGATATTTTATTCTTTTTGTTGCAGTGGTAAATGGGAGTGTTTTCTTGATTTCACTTTCTTTTTTTTCATCATTAGTATACAGGAATGCCAGAGATTTCTGTGCATTAATTTTGTATCCTGCTACTTTACCAAATTCATTTATTAGCTCTAGTAGTTTTCTGGTAGAATCTTTAGGATTCTCTATGTATAGAATCATGTCATCTGCAAACCGTGACAGCTTTACTTCTTCTTTTCCAATTTGGATTCCTTTTATTTCCTTTTCTTCTCTGATTGCTGTGACTAAAACTTCCAAAACTAGGTTGAATAAGAGTGGTGAGAGTGGGCAGCCTTGTCTTCTTCCTGATCTTAGTGGAAATGGTTTCAATTTTTCACCATTGAGGACGACGTTGGCTGTGGGTTTGTCATATATGGCCTTTATTATGTTGAGGAAAGTTCCCTCTATGCCTACTTTCTGCAGGGGTTTTGTCATAAATGGGTGTTGAATTTTGTCGAAAGCTTTCTCTGCATCTATTGAGATGATCATATGGTTTTTCTCCTTCAATTTGTTAATATGGTGTATCACGTTGATTGATTTGCGTATATTGAAGAATCCTTGCATTCCTGGGATAAACCCCACTTGATCATGGTGTGTGATCCTTTTAATGTGCTGTTGGATTCTGTTTGCTAGTATTTTGTTGAGGATTTTTGCATCTATGTTCATCAGTGATATTGGTCTGTAGTTTTCTTTTTTTTGTGACATCTTTGTCTGGTTTGGGTATCAGGGTGATGGTGGCCTCATAGAATGAGTTTGGGAGTGTTCCTCCCTCTGCTGGATTTTGGAAGAGTTTGAGAAGGATAGGTGTTAGCTCTTCTCTAAATGTTTGATAGAATTCACCTGTGAAGCCATCTAGTCCTGGGCTTTTGTTTGTTGGAAGATTTGTAATCACAGTTTCAATTTCAGTGGTTGTGATTGGTCTGTTTATATTTTCTGTTTCTTCCTGGTTCGGTCTCGGAAGGTTTTGCTTTTCTAAGAATTTGTCCATTTCTTCCAGGTTGTCCATTTTTTTGGCATAGAGTTGCTTCTAGTAATCTCTCATGATCCTATGTATTTCTGCAGTGTCAGTTGTTACTTCTCCTTTTTCATTTCTAATTCTGTTCATTTGAGTCCTCTCCCCTTTTTTCTTGATGAGTCTGGCTAATGGTTTATCAATTTTGTTTATCTTCTCAGAAAACCAGCTTTTAGTTTTATTGATCTTTGCTATCATTTCCTTTATTTCTTTTTCATTTATTTCTGATCTGATCTTTATGATTTCTTTCCTTCTGCTAACTTTGGGGTTTTTTTTGTTCCTCTTTCTCTAATTACTTTAGGTGTATGGTTAGGTTGTTTGTTTGAGATGTTTCTTGTTTCTTGAGGTAGGATTGTATTGCTAAAAACTTCGCTCTTAGAACTGCCTTTGCTGCATTCCATGGGTTCTGTGTCATTGTGTTTTCATTGTCATTTGCTTCTAGGTATTTTTTGATTTCCTCTTTGATTCTTTCAGTGATCTCTTGGTTATTTAGTAGCATATTGTTTGTCCTCCATGTGTTTTTATTTTTTACAGTTTTTTTCCTGTAATTGATACCTAGTCTCATAGCATTGTGGTCGGAAAAGATACTTGATATGGTTTCAATATTCTTAAATTTACCAAGGCTTGATTTGTGACCCAAGATATGATCTATCCTGGAAAATATTCCATGAGCACTTGAGAAGAAAGTGTATTCTACTGTTTTTGGATGGAATGTCTTATAAATATCAGTTAAATCCTTCTTGTTTATTAATGTGTCATTTAAAACTTGTGTTTCCTTATTTATTTTCATTTTGGATGATCTGTCCATTGGTGAAAGTGGGGTGTTGAAGTCCCCTACTATGATTGTGTTACTGTCGATTTCCCCTTTTATGGCTGTTAGCATTTGCCTTATGTATTGAGGTGCTCCTATGTTGGGTGCATAAATATTTTACCATTGTTATATCTTCTTCTTGGATTCATCCCTTGATCATTATGTAGTGTCCTTCTTTGTCTCTTCTAATAGTCTTTATTTTAAAGTCTATTTTGTCTGATATGAGAATTGCTACTCCAGCTTTCTTTTGATTTCCATTTGCATGGAATATCTTTTTCCATCCCCTCACTTTCAGTCTGTATGTGGCCCTAGGTATGAAGTGGCTCTCTTGTAGACAGCATATATATGGGTCTTGTTTTTGTATCTATTCAGCTGGTGTGTGTCTTTTGTTTGGAGCATTTAATCCATTTACATTTAAGGTAATTATTGATATATACGTTCCTATTACCATTTTCTTAATTGTTTTGGGTTTGTTTTTGTAGGTTTTTTCCTTCTCTTGTGCTTCCTGCCTAGAGAAGTTCCTTTAGCATTTGTTGTAGAGCTGGTTTGGTGGTGCTGAATTCTCCTAACTTTTGCTTGTCTGTAAAGGTTTTAATTTCTCAGTCGAATCTAAATGAGATCCTTGCTGGGTAGAGTAATCTTGGTTGCAGGTTTTTCTCCTTCATCACTTTCAATATGTCCTGCCACTCCCTTCTGGCTTGCAGAGTTTCTGCTAAGAGATCAGCTGTTAACCTTATGGGGATTCCCTTGTATGTTATTTGTTGCTTTTCCCTTGCTGCTTTTAATATTTTTTCTTTGTATTTAATTTTTGATAGTTTGATTAATATGTGTCTAGGAGTGTTTCTCCTTGGATTTATCCTGTATGGGACTCTCTGTGCTTCCTGGACTTGACTATCTCCTTTCCCATGTTATGGAAGTTTTCAACTATAATCTCTGCAAATATTTTCTCAGACACTTTCTTTTTCTCTTCTTCTTCTGGGACCTCTATAATTCAAATGTTGGTGCATTTAATGTTTTCCCAGAAGTTTCTGAGACTGTCCTCAATTCTTTTCATTCTTTTTTCTTTATCCTGCTCTGCAGTAGTTATTTCCACTATTTTATCTTCCAGGTCACTTATCCGTTGTTCTGCCTCAGGTATTCTGCTATTGATTCCTTCTAGAGAATTTTTCTTTTCCTTTATTGTGTTGTTCATCATTGTTTGCTCTTTAGTTCTTCTAGGTCCGTGTTAAGCGTTTCTTGTATTTTCTCCATTCTCTTTCGAAGATTTTGGATCATCTTTCCTATCATTACTCTGAATTCTTTTTCAGGTAGACTGCCTATTTCCTCTTCATTTGTTTGGTCTGGTGGGTTTTTACCTTGCTCCTTCATCTGCTGCATATTTCTCTGTCTTCTCATTTCATTTAACTTACTGTGATTGGGGTTTCCTTTTTGCAGGCTGAAGGTTCGTACTTCCCGTTGTTTTTGGTGTCTGCCCCCAGTGGGTAAGGTTGGTTCAGTGGCTTGTGTAGGCTTCCTGATAGAGGGGACTAGTGCCTGTTCTGATGGGTGGGGCTGGATCTTGTCTTTCTGGTGGGCAGGGCTGTGTCCAATGGTGTGTTTTGTGGTGTCTGAACTTATGATTTTAGGCAGCCTCTCTGCTAATGGGTGGGGTTGTGTTCCTGTCTTGCTAGTTGTTTGGCAGAGGGTGTCCAGCTCTGTAGCTTGCTGGTCGTTGAGTGGAGCTGGGTCTTAGCGTTGAGATGGAGATCTCTGGAAGAGCTCTTGCCAATTGATATTACATGGAGCTGGGAGGTCTCTGGTGGTCCAGTGTCCTGAACTTGGCTCTCCCACCTCAGAGGCTCAGGTCTGATACCCAGCCAGAGCACCAAGACCCTGTCAGTCACATGGCTCAGAAGAAAAGAGACGGAAAAACAAAAGAAGGAAAAATAATAAATAAAATAAAATAGTTAAAATAAAATTAAAAAGTAATAAAAAGAGAGCAACCAAACCAATAAACAAATCCACCAATGATAACAAGCACTACAAACTATACTAAGATAAAAATCAGAAACAAGTCAGTGTCACACAGCAAACCCCAAGTCCACAGTTGCTCCCGAAGTCCACTGCCTCAATTTTGGGATGATTCGTTGTTTATTCAGGTATTCCACAGATGCAGGGTACCTCAAATTGATTGTGGAGATTTAATCCGCTGCTCCTGAGGCTGCTGGGAGACATTTCCCTTTCTCTTCTTTGTTCGCACAGCTCCTTGGGTTCAGCTTTGGATTTGGACCCGCCTCTGCCTGTAGGTTGCCCTCAGGCATCTGTTCACGCCCAGACAGGACAGGTTTAAAGCAGCGCTGATTAGGGGACTCTGGCTCACTCGTCCTGGGGGGAGGGAGGGGTACGGTAGTTGTAATTGGAATGTGGGGTGAGCCTGTGGCGGCAGAGGCCAGCGTGACGTTGCAGCAGCCTGAGGTGTGCTGTGTTCTCCTGGGGAAGCTGTCCCTGGATCACGGGATCCTGGCAGTGGTGGGCTGCACAGGCTCCCGAGGTGGGTGTGGATAGTGACCTGCGCTTGCACACAATTCTTGGTGGCTGCAGCAGCAGCGTTAGCATTTCATGCCCATCTCTGGTGTTCGAGCCGATAGCCACGGCTTGTGCCTGTCTCTGGAGCTCGTTTAGGCGGTGCTCTGCCTTCTGTGGGCAGACAGGGAAGGGATCCCCTCTCCTCGCGCACCCCAAAACAATGGTCTCTTGCATCTCCGGCAGGTCCAGACTTTTCCCCCGACTCCCTCCCGGTTAGCTGTGGTGCACTAGTCCCCTTCAGGCTGTGTCCACGCAGCCAACCCCAGTCCTCTCCCTGGGGTCTGACCTCTGAAGCCCGAGCCTCAGCTCCCAGCCCCCAGCCCCCGCCTGCCCCGGCAGGTGAGCAGACAAGCCTCTCGGGCTGCTGAGTGCTGGTCGGCGCTGGTCGGCACCGATCCTCTGTGCAGGAATCTCTCCGCTTTGCTCTCTGCACGCCTGTTGCTGCGCCCTCTGTGGCTCGGAAGCTCCCCCCACCCCAAGCCCCACCGTGAAGGGGCTTCCTAGTGTGTGGAAACCTTTCCTCCTTCACGGCTCCCTCCCAGAGGTGCAGGTCCCGTCCCTATTCTTTTGTCTCTGTTTTTTCTTTTTTCTTTTGCCCTACCGAGGTACGCGGGGAGTTTCTTGCCTTTTGGGAGGTCTGAGGTCTTCTGCCAGCGTTCAGTATGTGTTCTGTAGGAGGTGTTCTACATGTAGATGTATTTCTGATGTATCTGTGGGGAGGAAGGTGATCTCCGCATGTTACTCCTCCGCCATCTTGAAGGTTCCCCCCCACCACCAAAACTTTTTTACTGGAATAACATTTGTCCATTTGCTCTGGGTCCATTTTAGGGGAGTATACAGACATTACTTTCCCTGTAGGATATCACCAACCAATGGGGAAATCTCCTATAAATCATCTTGCAATAAGCTTAAACTTAGTAATAAATCTTGATGGTGTTTTGAGAGCAGTGAGAAGTGTACTTCTTTCTAGTTTATCCTGATTAACTGCTTGACACAACTGTATCAATGTTTGGCTCACATGAGTGGTTACTTTTTTCTTAAATACATCCCTTTAGTATTCTGGACCTATTCTGGGGATAGTCAAGCTCCTAGGCTTAACTGTTACGTTTAATAACTTTGCTTTTTCATGGCAAAGGAAGAATCAGAGCTGTGGGACATTAATATATTAAAATACTTAAGAGAAAGTTGAAAAAGATGCAGCCTGGGTTTCAGTGGCCTCTGTTCTCACTCCTCATGGTAGGGCGTTGGCATGCTGCTGGGGGCCTGCTGGTTCTTGGGGGGGCAGGCCTCTGGAGGATGGGGCAGGACGGCCCCAGAGACCAGCCTAAATCTGACCCTCACGAGGGCTGCCCCTTGTCCTGGAGTCATGAGGGACAGCCCTAGGCTACCACACAGAACCTGTGCTCTTAGACAGTTTGACAGTTGCCCCAGAGAACTGTGTTCCTCAGCTTTAGTGTTTGTATTTGCACCTACCTGCAGCCACTACTACGTTGACCTCTGGAAATATCACATCAGCTGTTCTTGAGACAAAACACTGTTTGCTCATTTTCTTCTCTAGGCCCTGTCCCTTTGATGTTAAGTGGTGGATTTGGTGGAATCTGCCTCTGGCTTGCTGATTACCCAGCGGATTGTATCAAATCCAGAATTCAAGTTCTCTCCATGTCTGGAAAACAGGCAGGATTTATTGGAACTTTTATAAGCATCGTGAAAAATGAAGGTGAGTCTGCCAATTGCTGAAACAGAGGAGGTACGTATAGAGAGTGGTCATTTGGCTGCTAGTCTTGTCGAAGTTGATCAGATGGGTAATCGCTCTCTTCCACCACCTCACTTTTCTAACAGTGTATGTAATTCACATTTGTGGATTTGTTTCCAGACCCCTTTCTTTAGCTTACTTCATTATTCTCAAGAATGTTTATTTATTTTTTGCTGTGTTGAGTCTTTGTTGCTGCGCGCTGGCTTTCTCTAGTTGCAGCGAGCGGGAGCTACTCTTCATTGCGGTTCGCGGGCTTCTCATTGCGGTGGCATCTCTTGTTGCGAAGCACGGGCTCTAGGCACATGGGCTTCAGTAGTTGTGGCTCGCGGGCTCAGTAGTTGTGCCTTGCGTGCTCTAGAGTGCGGGCTCAGTAGTTGTGGTGCACAGGCTTAGTTGCTCCGCGGCATGTGGGATCTTCCTGGGCCAGGGATCGAACCTGTGTCCCCTGCATTGGCAGGCAGATTCTTAACCACTGCGCCACCAGGGAAGTCCCCTCAAAAATGTTTAAAGCTCTGATTCCTAACCTTTGAGCCAGCATTTTGTTTGTAAGTAGCTGGTGGGAATTTATGAAGTATGTGTTTTGTCTAAGAGGACAAATGTTTCAGAGTTAGCACCACTTTTTTTTTTGGCTGCACTCTGGGGCATGTGAAACTTCCCCAACCAAGGATCCAGCCCACTCCGCCTGCAGTGGAAGCGTAGAGTCTTAACCACTGGACCACCAGGGAAGTCCTGCACCACTTGTTTTAAACAATATCATCAGGAGATGAGCTCTAACAGCATATCAGTAAGGCATTTAAAAGAATGTACATCCTTAATGATAAGACTTCTGCAATGAGAAAGGCACTAAGCAATTTCTGAAGGTGATTTGCTATCAGTTTTTAGCTATACAGGTGGATAAAGACGTTTGAAGTAGTGTTTGTATAAAGCCAATTTTATGCCACTGGTGAGTAAAGACCTGTCCTTCCAGCATCCACTGTACGTCTTAAACCTTGGATGTGCACTTTTCTGTCTTGATTTTGAGAGAAAGTGAGCACAGTAACGGCATGCAGAAGTTGCTTTAACCCCAAATAGAGCACAGACATTTTGCATATTACTAACAGTAACCCCTTTTAAATTTGCATTACACTTGATAGTTTTCCAAAGTACTTACACCTCCCTCATCTGCCTGGATCTTCAGAACTGCCTTGGGCGGTGCTAATACTAGAAACAGGTCTTCGACGTCAATGTCAGTGCTCTGTGTTCTGGCCCAGGGCCTCGTGGTCCTCGCCACCCCAGGTGAAGCTGCGAAGTTGCTGTCGTCCGTGGCTCTGTGGCTGCCTCCTGTCTGCCCACGTGAGGCCCCCTGCTCTGCCTGACCCGCTTACCAGGAGGTAACAGGCACGGGATCGGTGACTGTTCCCTGAGCCTCGCCAGCTTTGCTGCAGACCTGCCCTTGCCCTTGTTTCTACTAGTCTGTCTACTTCCAGTAGCCCAGGGAAACCTGTTCCATCACTGCTGGTTTCTAGCGCTATTGTCTGGATTTGTAACTGTAAAAATATCTGTGCTGTGTGGGTTCCTGGGATATTTCCAAGGAGGAGGAGTTCAGTCTCTGGTCACCCTTTTGTTTTCTAGGAATAACGGCCTTATATTCTGGACTGAAACCTACCATGATTCGTGAGTTCCCTGCCAATGGGGCGCTCTTTTTGGCCTATGAATACAGCAGGAAGTTGATGATGAGCCAGTTTGAAGCATACTGAAGTGTTCTGGCAAACCTCGATCCAAGTGAAGCTGTTTGAGGACTGCAGTTCTCAGGGTTTCGAGGAGTATAAGACCAATATGGAATTTTTTGATTTTGTGGAAATTTTTTGTGTGTCTTCCATTTTTCTATCTTCTACCTTAAACTTTATAGAAGAGCTTCTCTTTTATATTATATAATTTCTGCCCATAATTGTAGTGAAATGGAAAAGTTGCTGCTCTTGTCCTTGGTGGGACATACAGGGTGGGCTGCTGGCCCTAGGTACCTAATCAGAAAGGCTAAGTAGAGCTCTATCAAGGGATTTTGCATAAACCTGTATGTGTACATGTAGTTTAGATGGTTCTGCGTTGTGAGTGAAGCACAATTTAGTTCCATGTTTAATCTCAGATCTCACTAGAAAAAAACAGAGGTAACCATGTTTCATGAGGATGGTTATAAATGCTTAATCCATTCTAGATGTGGGTCTCTTTTAAAATCTGCTGAGCACGTACCCTATAATAATTGGTTAAAGTTTTTAAAAAGTTTTCCTGTGGTGCTTGAAAACTAAGGCGTCCGTCTAGATTCTAAAGAGGAGAATATACCTGCATACTGGTGTGGCTCCCGTGTTCTTGGTTTAAGTTTCAGAGTAAGCGTCCTGGATTTTCCCAAGGTGCTCCTCGGTGGCAACAGTGCCATCCATCTTCTTCCAGGTGGGATCACAGTCCAGGCGGGATCACAGTCCAGGCTTGGACACATTGCTGGGTGTGGCCCAGAGCCTTTGGGAAGCAGCACGGCCCTCGCCTGTGCCAGCCCCTCCTCCCGTCCCAAGGAGCTCCTCTCTGCTGGGCTTGAGCTCAAGGCAGGGGCTGAGGGGAGGGGCCTGGGCTGCTCTGTTTAGACTGTGGCCGACAGCGGCCCCGAGCTTCTGCCTCTGTGTGTCCTGGCCTGGGCGGGATCCCAGAGAAGTCTGTGGGACCACCTGTGGGGCTGCTGATCCACTCTGGACCACGCCCTTCTTGCCTCTGCCCATCACAAGCCCTTCCAGGGAGCAGCGTGCCAAAGCCGAGAGAGGCCCTGGCTCCCCGTCTGGGGACGGAGTGGTGGTGCTTGTGGGCAAAGTGGTCTTTGTCGTGCTTGCACTCCCCGTGAGGGGTGTCAGGGCTGACTCAGGCTGAAGTTTGTCTCGGGATCCCTCACTCCTTGCCATGCTGGAGCCTTTAATGTGGGGTACTGGCTGTTGTGAATTTCAGTGATGGTGGTCTCTGGGGTGTGACTTAATCAACGAAGCCAAGGTAATTTCATTAAACTATGCCGTACGTATGCACTACTAACAAACCCTTTTTCATCTGACTCCCGTAGACTTGGGATGGGCAGCTGTTCCCTGGTCGTCTGGTTTACGGGAGCCCTTGTCGTCACCAGTGAGGTCAGCCGCCTCATTCTGTGCTGCTCCGAGACCCCCCAGGCCTCTAATAAAGAGTGCTTAATCCACCCCCGCGGCTGATGTGGTAATCATGATCCACACTGGTATGTCCGCCCCTGTCGGCAGAACGGAAGCCTTGTGTGAGACCTCCAGTTTGCACAAGTTTTTGTTCTCCCTGCAGCCTCGGTGGCGACTCCGGCCAGAAGCCAGAGAGGGTCGGGAAGGCCAGCTGCTGGCAGACGTTTAGTGGAGGGGGGATGCCCGCTGTTGTGCGCGATCGGCTCCAGAGCTATGCCTGGTCTTCCGTTTGCCTTTTCTTGAAAAGCAATTTTTCTGCCTTACTTTTGTCCGTACTTAAACGGTCAGTAGCTACTGAGTGGTGCTTCTTCTGAACAGGCCTGGATTGAAGCAAAAACAGCAAATGGGACTGGCTTCCCTCAGGAAGTGACCTGCTCCAGAGCCCACCGGGCCCCTGTTGTCTAAGCCCTGTTGGCAGTAGGTCTTCTCACGTGTTGTCCTGTGAACATTTAACTGAATATCTTCAACAGAAACTGTCTAAGGCAAGTAAGAGTGAGTGGGAGTAATGAATGGAAGCTTAACACAGAGTTGGTGTTTTTTACGTTTCATTCTGTTTGCTTAATTCATGGTTCAGTATTTGGGTACAATTTGTACCGTTTCAAATCTGTACTCCAGACAAAAATAGAGTAACTTGAAATACTGTGTTTAAAGAAATTCTCGTGTTCTATCATTAAATTTGCCTAATAGTTGACTATATGATTTCTTTAAGTACTTTACGGGCTAAGAACCAACTGTCAGGAATGTTTGAGTTATGTATGGTGATATTTTAAGGTGATGGTTTTATTGCAGCGAGCATTGTTTTTTTTTGTCAGCAAGATTCCTGATGTAAAATAACTACTGATATACATATTCTGTATACACTGCAGTTACGAAATGTGGCCCACTAGAATTACTCTCCCTCCACCAGGCTCTGTATGTGATGTGACTCATTTGGCAGGATGCCATTCTATTTTTTAAAATCAACTTCTGGATATCAAGTTTTGGATAGTTCTGTTCCAGATCAGTAAATTCTATTCAAGAAAACCAGTAGCGTTCTGATATATTATGATCTAAGTTTCTCAAGTTGTTTAACGAATTCTTCGCACTGGGTTCTAGGAAAGCAGCCCTGCTGGAGGCCCTGAACAAGTTCTCTTTATGAGCAAAAGCAGACCAGTGTGACAGCTCATAATTGCCAGAAATTTTAATCCATTTTGGAGGGTTAGGGAAGAGAACCCCCCCAACTTTAATTTCCTTTATTTCAAAAAGCAAGATTCTGAAAAACTGGGGTTTCCCAACTTGTGCCAGTATTAAAGGTAGATCTTACTCCTCACTTTTTTTCCCATTCACCTAGGCCTGCCCGCTGATCTGCCCTCCACAGATTATAGCTGCAGGAATTTTAAAGGCAATAACCTGGGCTGCCACAATACATTTCTGTAACCCAAATGACAGGGAATAATGTAGTCATAACATGGAAGGAGTTTGAAAGGCTGTGTCTCCAAGAGCTCTTCCTCTAAGGGGAGTCAGATTAAGGGGAGTAGAATAACCTTTGCAGCTGGGCTTTTTGGGGGCTATTTTGAGGGGGAGAGAAGCACCTGCATGGCCTTCCACGCCACCACGCTGGCGGCTCTCCTCCCATCCCTGCTAGCTTGGCACCCACCAACCCTTCTCTATAAACTGTTGCTCTAGTTTCCCTTAAAAAATACTGCCTGTGGCAACCTCCACACCTCCTGGGGCTGCCAACCCAAGTGGCCAGTGGTTAGTGCTCTGTTACAACACTGCTTAGTTGGAATGGTCTGTCCCAACCCCCGAAACCCTATTTTGTTTATCGTGTGCTTTTCGCAAAGTGCAAGGTTTTTCAGTAACGAGTGCCTGTGTTTTAGCAGAGGCGCTGGTTCTCATCATTTGCTACTTTTCATTTCCTGATCAATTCAACTTGGGCTAGATTGTTGAGAGCCTTGCCAATAAAAGGAAAATCACTCAAATAGTCAAGCCAACATAGAACTGTTTTCAAAGACAATTAGGGCCTTAAGATAATGGCAGTGAAAGTACTTAGAATAAAGTAGCACCTGGTACCAAAGAGAAAATGATTCCCTGTGGACACAGGACTAACCAGTGTCTATAATGAAAACTTGACCTTACTTCAGAGTTCCCCAAGCTTAGGTGAAGCTGGTTGTGAGCTGGGGTGAGGGGTTTTAAAACAATCTTTGCTGCCATTTCTGATGCTCGTTAATAGTTTGTAAATCAAGAAGAAGAAGGAAATTAGAAATTACTTTTCTAACAAATCCGAAATTACAAATGTAAAACAAAGCAGGGGGACTTCCGGGTAAGATGGCGGAAGAGTAAGACGCGGAGATCACCTTCCTCCCCACGGATACACCAGAAATACAGCTACACGTGGAACAACTCCTACAGAACACCTACTGAACGCTGGCAGAAGACCCCAGACCTCCCAAAAGGCAAGAAACTCCCCACATACCTGGGTAGGGCAAAGCGGAGAGATTCCCGCACAGAGGATCGGTGCCGAGCGGCACTCACCAGCCCGAGAGGCTTGTCTGCTCGCCCGCCGGGGCGGGCGGTGCCGGAAGCTGAGGCTCGGGCTTCGGTCAGAGCGCAGGGAGAGGACTGGGGCTGGCGGCGAGAACTCAGCCTGAAGGGGACTAATGTGCCACAGCTAGCCGGAAGGGAGTCCGGGAAAACTCTGGAGCTGCCGAAGAGGCAAGAGACTTTTTCTTCCCTCTTGGTTCCCTGGTGCGCAAGGAGAGGGGATTAAGAGCGCTGCTTAAAGGGGCTCCACAGACGGGCGCGAGTCACGACTGAAAGCGCGGAGCCCAGTGACGGGCGTGGGACGTTGGGGCTGCTGCTGCCGCCGCCAAGAAGCCTGTGTGCGAGCGCAGGTCACTGTCCACACCGCCCTTCCGGGAGCCTGTGCAGCCCGCCACTGCCGGGGTCCCGGGATCCAGGGGTGGCTTCCCTGGGAGAACGCATGGCGCGCCTCGGGCTGGTGCAACGTCACGCCGACCTCTGCCGCTGCAGGCTCGCCCCGCACTCCGTGCCCCTCCCTCCCGCCCGGCCTGAGTGAGCCAGAGTCCCCGAAGAGGCTGCTCCTTTAACCCTGTCCTGTCTGAGCGAAGAACAGACACCCTCCGGCGACCTACACGCAGAGGCGGGGCCAAATCCAAAGCTGAGACCCGGGAGCTGTGAGAACAAAGAAGAGAAAGGGAAACCTCTCCCAGCAGCCTCAGAAGCAGCGGATTAAAGCTCCACAATCAACTTGATGTACCCTGCATCTGTGGAATACACGAATAGACAACAAATCATCCCAAATTGAGGAGCCAGGAGTCAGTGCTGTGCCTCTGAGGTGGGAGAGCCAACTTCAGGACACTGGTCCACAAGAGACCTCCCAGCTCCACATAATATCAAACGGCGAAAATCTTCCAGAGATCTCCATCTCAACACCAGCACCCAGCTTCACTCAACGACCAGCAAGCTACAGTGCTGGACACCCTATGCCAAACAACTAGCAAGACAGGAACACAACGCCACCCATTAGCAGAGAGGTGGCCTAAAATCATAAAAAGTCCGCAGACACCCCAAAACACACCACCAGACGTGGACCTGCCCACCAGAAAGACAAGATCCAGCCTCATCCACCACAACACAGGCACTAGTCCCCTCCACCAGGAAGCCTACACAACCCACTAAACCAACCTTAGCCACTGGGGACAGACACCAAAAACAACGGGAACTACGAACCTGCAGCCTGCAAAAAGGAGACCCCAAACACAGTAACATAAGCAAAATGAGAAGACAGAAAAACACACAGCAGGAGAAGGAGCAAGATAAAAACCCACCAGACCTCACAAATGAAGAGGTAATAGGCAGTCTACCTGAAAAAGAATTCAGAATAATGATGGTAAAGATGATCCAAGATTCTATTTCCCAGATCCAAAATCTTGGAAATAGAATAGACAAAATGCAAGAAACAGTTAACAAGGACCTAGAAGAACTAAAGATGAATCAAGCATCGATTAAAAACACAATAAATGAAATAAAAAATACTCTAGATGGAATCAATAGCAGAATAACTGAGGCAGAAGAACGGATAAGTGAGGTGGAAGATAAAATAGTGGAAATAACTGCTGCAGAGCAAAATAAAGAAAAAAGAATGAAAAGAACAGAGGACAGTCTCAGAGACCTCTGGGACAACATTAAACGCACCAACATTCGAATTATAGGGGTTCCAGAAGAAGAAGAGAAAAAGAAAGGGACTGAGAAAATATTTGAAGAGATTATAGTTGAAAACTTCCCTAATATGGGAAAGGAAATAGTTAATCAAGTCCAGGAGGCACGGAGAGTCCCATACAGAATAAATCCAAGGAGAAATACGCCAAAACACATATTAATCAAACTGTCAAAAATTAAACACAAAGAAATCATATTGAAAGCAGCAAGGCAAAAACAACAAATAACACACAAGGGAATCCCCATCAGGATAACAGCTGATCTCTCAGCAGAAACTCTACAAGCCAGAAGGGAGTGGCAGGACATAATTAAAGTGATGAAGGAGAAAAACCTGCAACCAAGATTACTCTACCCAGCAAGGATCTCATTCAGATTTGATGGAGAAATTAAAACGTTTACAGACAAGCAAAAGCTGAGAGAGTTCAGCACCACCAAACCAGCTTTACAACAAATGCTAAAGGAACTTCTCTAGGCAAGAAACACAACAGAAGGAAAAGACCTACAATAACGAACCCAAAACAATTAAGAAAATGGGAATAGGAACATACATATCAATAATTACCTTAAATGTAAATGGACTAAATGCTCCCACCAAAAGACACAGATTGGCTGAATGGATACAAAAACAAGACCCATATATATGCTGTCTACAAGAGACCCACTTCAGACCTAGAGACACATACAGACTGAAAGTAAGGGGATGGAAAAAGATATTCCATGCAAATGGAAACCAAAAGAAAGCTGGAGTAGCAATTCTCATATCAGACAAAATAGACTTTAAAATAAAGACTACTAGAAGAGACAAAGAAGGACACTACATAATGATCAAGGGATCGATCCAAGAAGAAGATATAACAATTGTAAATATTTATGCACCCAACATAGGAGCACCTCAATACATAAGGCAAATACTAACAGCCATAAAAGGAGAAATCGACAGTAACACAATCATACTAGGGGACTTTAACACCCCACTTTCACCAATGGACAAATCATCCAAAATGAAAATAAATAAGGAAACACAAGCTTTAAATGATACATTAAACAAGATGGACTTAATTGATATTTATAGGACATTCCATCCAAAAACAACAGAATACACATTTTTCTCAAGTGCTCATGGAACATTCTCCAGGATAGATCATATCTTGGGTCACAAATCAAGCCTTGGTAAATTTAAGAAAATTGAAATTGTATCAAGTATCTTTTCTGACCACAATGCTATGAGACTAGATATCAATTACAGGAAAAGATCTGTAAAATATACAAACACATGGAGGCTAAACAATACACTACTTAATAACGAAGTGATCACTGAAGAAATCAAAGAGGAAATTCAAAAATACCTAGAAACAAATGACAATGGAGACACAACGACCCAAAACCTATGGGATGCAGCAAAAGCAGTTCTAAGAGGGAAGTTTATAGCAATACAATCCCACCTTAAGAAACAGGAAACATCTCGAATAAACAACCTAACCTTGCACCTAAAGCAATTAGAGAAAGAAGAACAAAAACATCCCAAAGTTAGCAGAAGGAAAGAAATCATAAAAATCAGATCAGAAATAAATGAAAAAGAAATGAAGGAAACGATAGCAAAGATCAATAAAACTAAAAGCTGGTTCTTTGAGAAGATAAACAAAATTGATAAACCATTAGCCAGACTCAACAAGAAAAAAACGGAGAAGATTCAAATCAATAGAATTAGATATGAAAAAGGAGAAGTAACAACTGACACTGCAGAAATACAAAAGATCATGAGAGATTACTATAAGAAACTCTATGCCAAAAACATGGACAACCTGGAAGAAATGGACAAATTCTTAGAAATTCACAACCTGCCAAGACTGAATCAGGAAGAAATAGAAAATATGAACAGACCAATCACAAGCACTGAATTTGAGACTGTGATTAAAAATCTTCCAACAAACAAAAGCCCAGGACCAGATGGCTCCACTGGCGAATTCTATCAAGCATTTAGAGAAGAGCTAACACCTATCCTTCTCAAACTCTTCCAAAATATAGCAGAGGGAGGAACACTCCCAAACTCATTCTACGAGGCCACCATCACCTTGATACCAAAACCAGACAAGGATGTCACAAAGAAAGAAAACTACTGGCCAATATCACTGATGAACATAGATGTAAAAATCCTCAACAAAATACTAGCAAACAGAATCCAACAGCACATTAAAAGGATCATACACCATGATCAACTGGGGTTTATTCCAGGAATGCAAGGATTCTTCAATATACGCAAATCAATCAACGTGATACACCATATTAACAAATTGAAGGAGAAAAACCATATGATCATCTCAATAGATGCAGAGAAAGCTTTCAACAAAATTCAACACCCATTTATGATAAAAACCGTGCAGAAAGTAGGCATAGAGGGAACTTTCCTCAACATAATAAAGGCCATATATGACAAACCCACAGCCAGCATTGTCCTCAATGGTGAAAAACTGAAACCATTTCCACTAAGATCAGGAACAAGACAAGGTTGCCCACTCTCACCACTCTTATTCAACCTAGTTTTGGAAGTTTTAGCCACAGCAATCAGAGAAGAAAAGGAAATAAAAGGAATCCAAATCGGAAAAGAAGAAGTAAAGCTGTCACTGTTTGCAGATGACATGATACTATACATAGAGAATCCTAAAGATGCTACCAGAAAACTACTAGAGCTAATCAATGAATTTGGTAAAGTTGCAGGATACAAAATTAATGCACAGAAATCTCTGGCATTCCTATATACTAATGATGAAAAATCTGAAAGTGAAATCAAGGAAACACTCCCATTTACCATTGCAACAAAAAGAATAAAATATCTAGGAATAAACCTACCTAAGGAGACAAAAGACCTGTATGCAAAAAATTATAAGACACTGATGAAAGAAATTAAAGATGATACAAATAGATGGAGAGATGTACCATGTTCTTGGATTGGAAGAATCAACATTGTGAAAATGACTCTACTACCCAAAGCAATCTACAGATTCAATGCAATCCCTATCAAACTACCACTGGCATTTTTCACAGAACTAGAGCAAAAAATTTCACAATTTGTATGGAAACACAAAAGACCCCGAATAGCCAAAGCAATCTTGAGAACGAAAAACGGAGCTGGAGGAATCAGGCTCCCTGACTTCAGACTATACTACAAAGCTACAGTAATCAAGACAGTATGGTACTGGCACAAAAACAGAAAGATCAATCAATGGAACAGGATAGAAAGCCCAGAGATAAACCCACACACATATGGTCACCTTATCTTTGATAAAGGAGGCAGGAATGTACAGTGGAGAAAGGACAGTCTCTTCAATAAGTGGTGCTGGGAAAACTGGACAGGGACATGTAAAAGTATGAGATTAGATCACTCCCTAACACCATACACAAAAATAAGCTCAAAATGGATTAAAGAACTAAATGTAAGGCCAGACACTATCAAACTCTTAGAGGAAAACATAGGCAGAACACTCTATGACATAAATCACAGCAAGATCCTTTTGGACCCACCTCCTAGAGAAATGGAAATAAAGACAAAAATAAACACATGGGACCTAATGAAACTTCAAAGCTTTTGCACAGCAAAGGAAACCATAAACAAGACCAAAAGACAACCCTCAGAATGGGAGAAAATATTTGCAAATGAAGCAACTGACAAAGGATTAATCTCCAAAATTTATAAGCAGCTCATGCAGCTCAATAACAAAAAAACAAACAACCCAATCCAAAAATGGGCAGAAGACCTAAATAGACATTTCTCCACAGAAGATATACAGACTGCCAAGAAACACATGAAAGGATGCTCAACATCTTTACTCATTAGAGAAATGCAAATCAAAACTACAATGAGATATCATCTCACACCAGTCAGAATGGCCATCATCAAAAAATCTAGAAACAATAAATGCTGGAGAGGGTGTGGAAAAAAGGGAACACTCTTGCACTGCTGGTGGGAATGTAAATTGGTACAGCCACTATGGAGAACGGTATGGAGGTTCCTTAAAAAACTACAAATAGAACTACCATATGACCCAGCAATCCCACTACTGGGCATATACCCTGAGAAAACCTTAATTCAAAAAGAGTCATGTACCAAAATGTTCATAGCAGCCCTATTTACAATAGCCCGGAGATGGAAACAACCTAAGTGTCCATTATCGGATGAATGGGTAAAGAAGATGTGGCACATATATACAACGGAATATTACTCAGCCATAAAAAGAAATGAAATTGAGCTATTTGTAATGAGGTGGATGGACCTGGAGTCTGTCATACAGAGTGAAGTAAGTCAGAAAGAGAAAGACAAATACTGTATGCTGACACATATATATGGAATTTAAGAAAAAAAAATGTCATGAAGAACATAGGGGTAAGACAGGAATAAAGACACAGACCTACTAGACAATGGACTTGAGGATATTGGGAGGGGGAAGGGTAAGCTGTGACAAAGTGAAAGAGTGGCATGGACATATATACACTACCAAACGTAAGGTAGATAGCTAGTGGGAAGCAGCCGCATAGCACAGGGAGATCAGCTCGGTGCTTTGTGACCGCCTGGAGGGGTGGGATAGGGAGGGTGGGAGGGAGACGCAAAAGGGAGGGGATATGGGAACATATGTATATGTATAACTGATTAAATTTGTTATAGGGCTTCCCTGGTGGCGCGGTGGTTGGGGGTCCGCCTGCCGATGCAGGGGATACGGGTTCGTGCCCCGGTCCGGGAGGATCCCACGTGCCGCGGAGTGGCTGGGCCCGTGAGCCATGGCCGCTGGGCCTGAGCGTCCGGAGCCTGTGCTCCGCGGCGGGAGAGGCCACGGCAGTGAGAGGCCCGCGTACCGCAAAAAAAAAAAAAAAAAAAAAAAAAAAAATTTGTTATAAAGCAAAAAATAAAAAAAATAAAAAAATAAAAAAGAAAGCAGGGAATGAATACTTGTCCAAAAATATATAAGTAAATAAACCCACAGTATTGGGGGTAATCACAATTTATAAATATGTTACTTTGATAGGAAAGTTTTATTTCTGAGTCCTTCAGTGACAACTGACGTTCCTGTGTACTGTTTCAAATTTATCTCAATACAAATGAAAACTGTGACTTCTTTCAAAAAAACGATTGCCATTGACATTCTCCCTTGTATATATTTAATACAGTTCTCAAGGACATATGTATATATATATGTAAATATATCAGCAAGGAAATAGGTTTAATAGGTAGCAAGGATTGGGAAGAACATGATTCTAGCCAGAAGGGGAACTACAGTTGGTCACGTCATCAAAATAGACCTCGACTGCAAACTCTGGATGGTAAATTTTCCATGTTTTTGGTTTGTGGGGATTATCCAATTCACTTCTTGAAAGATAAAGCCTAGAATAGAAAAAAAAAATTACATTTTATTGTAGGGCTAACAGAAAAGCCATGCTGTAGGACACCCTTGTTAGAGCTTTAAAAAAAAAAAAAGCCTTGCTGGCCACCATCAGTCTCGACCCCTCCTCTGCATCTAATTAGCTTTCAAAGACCAGCTCTCCCACTTTCTCTCTTAAGACACAAAAATATCATGACCTTCAGTAAGAACGTATCACTGATCCTTTTAATAGTGCCTTTTATGGAATGAACATCTACATTTAATTTCTATATGTGATAAAGCAGACTAGATGTATATTAAAACCCAGTAATAACAAGTGTCTTTTAAATGATGAAGTTGGCATTTTGGGTAAATTAAGTCGCATAATAAAAACAGCTTTACCAAGGAGTATGGACATTCACACGTTAAATCTTCAGAAAGTATAAAAGTGAGGAGAAAAAAAAGTGATCTAGCATGTTGCTTCTCTACTATGAACATGGTGTTTTAAAGGAAAAAACTGTGCCCTTTAGCAAGAACCACTTTTGAGAAGTAGTACCAAATGAAGTTCCACCTCGATGTCTATGTGAGGGACTTCGCTCATGTTATAAGTCGCAGTTTTCTGTCTGGATACATCCAGGGGACAAAATTGGTAAAAATGTTCCATCAAATCCAAAGTTCACCCTATCAATATCCACTAAATGTGTGTGCATTGTAGGTGTTTAGTCTAGGTTTTTATTTACCAGCACCTTAGTGGACTTGAGGTGGGATTAGATGCAGTCTACATTTGAAGAAAAGGCTAGGATTGTATGTCATGGGAACTGTCAATTCGTGCCACATACAATCATAACCACTTCTTCAAAACTCTTCTGTATGGTTTTTTGAATGTTATCTTTCCTTTTGTATTGAATGGTATGGTGATACCAACCTCAAATTTTCAGCACCACAGAATAGAAGACATGGAGAACTTCTAGATTTAGGAATGAGTTTCAGATACGATAGAGGTTCTTTGGAATACTCTTCAAATCAATTACTTTTTAAAAATAGATTACCCGATTTAGTTATAAGAAAATCAGTTTTAAATGGGAGACTATTACTGATTTTTTAAAAGCTGTCCTCACTGATACTTACTGTGTCTTATAACTTCTGCCCTAGATGTAAGTGTGTCAACTCGCTTTTAAACTAGCTGAAGTCTCCCTGGATGACACCTTCCTGTGGCACAGAATTTGGTGTTGGTCAGTCATCAGTAAATCCACACATACTGAGGACCTGCCATATTCAAGGTACTGAACACACTCATATTAAACTTTCATGGGAGGGATTTGTTGCCACACTCAAGATCTGCTTCTAGTATGTTTTATAACACAGTCCTATGGCATGGACCTTGAGGATAATGCAACAGTGGGTCTCAAGAATAGCCATATTTTTACAATCAGAGAAGAAAAGGAATCCAAATCGGAAAAGAAGTAAAACTGTCACTATTTGCAGATGACATGATACTATACATTGAGAATCCTAAAGATGCTACCAGAAAACTACTAGAGCTAGTCAATGAATTTGGTAAAGTAGCAGGATCCAAAATTCACAGCAATGTCTTGATTCCTATACACTAGGGATGAAAAATCTGAAAGAGAAATTAAGGAAACACTCCCATTCACCACTGCAAACAAAAAGAATAAAATACCTAGGGATAAACCTACCTAAGGAGACAAAAGACCTGTATGCAGAAAAATGTAAGACACTGATGAAAGAAATTAAAGAGGATACAAACAGATGGAGAGATATACCATGTTCTTGGGTTGGAAGGATCAACATTGTGAAAATGAGTATACTACCCAAAGCAATCTACAGATTCAATGCAATTATCAAACTACCAATGGCAGTTTTCACAAAACTAGAGCAAAAAATTTCACAGTTTGTATGGAAACACAAAAGACCCCAAATAGCCAAAGTAATCTTGAGAAATAAAAACGGAGCTGGAGGAATCTGGCTCCCTGACTTCAGACTATATGACAAGGCTATAGTAATTAAGACAGTATGGTACTCACACAAAAACAGAAATACAGATCAATGGAACAGGGTAGAAAGCCCAGAGATAAACTCACACACATGTGGTCACCTTATCTTTGATAAAGGAGGCAAGAATCTACAATGGAGGAAAGACAGCCTCTTCCATAAGTGGTGCTGGGAAAACTGGACAGCCACGTGTCAAAGAATGAAATTAGAACACTTCCTAACACCATACACAAAAATGAACTCAAAATGGATTTGAAACCTAAATGTAAGGCCAGGCACTATAAAACTCTTAGAGGAAAACATAGGAAGAACACTATGACATAAATCACAGCAAGATCCTTTTTGACCCACCTTCTAGAGAAATGGAAATAAAAACAAACAAAAAATGGAACCTAATGAAACTTCAAAGCTTTTGCACAGCAAAGGAAACCATAAACAAGTTGAAAAGACAACCCTCAGAATGGGAGAAAATATTTGCCAATGAAGCAACTGGCAGAGGATTAATCTCCAAAATATACAAGCTCAATATGAAAAATGAAGCTCAATATCAAAAAAACAAACAACCTAATCCAAACATGGGCAGAAGACCTAAAAAGACATTTCTCCAAAGAAGATATACACAGTGGCAACAAACACATGAAAGAATGCTCAGCATCACTAATCATTAGAGAAATGCAAATCAAAATAACAATGAGGTGTCACCTCACACCAGTCAGAATGGCCATGATCAAAAAATCTACCAAAAATAAATGCTGGAGAGGGTGTGGAGAAAAGGGAACCCTCTTGCACTGTTGGTGGGAATGTAAATTGGTACAGCCACTATGGAGAACAGTATGGAGGTTCCTTAAAAAACTACAAATAGAACTACCATATGACCCAGCAATCCCACTACTGGGCATATACCCTGAGGAAAACCATAATTCAAAAAGAGTCATGTACCACAATGTTCATTGCAGCTCTGTTTACAATAGTCAAGACATGGAAGCAACCTTAAGTGTCCATCAACAGGTGAATGGATAAAGAAGATGTGGCACATATATGTAATGGAATATTACTCAGCCATAAAAAGAAATGAAATTGAGTTATCTGTAGTGAGGTGGATGGACCTACAGTCTATAATACAGAGTGAAGTAAGTCAGAAAGAGAAAAACAAATACTGTATGCTAACACATATATATGGAATCTAAAAAATTGGTTCTGATGAACCTAGGGACAGGGCAGGAATAAAGACAGACATAGAGAATGGACTTGAGGACACGGGGAATGGGAAGGGTAAGCTGGGAAGAAGTGAGAGAGTGGCATGGATTTGTATATACTACCAGGTGTAAAATAGCTAGCTAGTGGGAAGCAGCTGCATAGCACAGGGAGATCAGCTCGGTGCTTTGTGTCCACCTCGAGGGGTGGGATAGGGATGGTGGGAGGGAGACGCAAGAGGGAGGGGGTATGGGGATATATGTATACATATAGCTGATTCACTTTGTTATACAGCAGAAACTAACACAACATTGTAAGACAATTATACTCCAATAAAGATGTTAAAAAAATAGCCATATTTTTTAAATAATCAGATCACAATAAGGAAGGCAATGAAGAACAGTGACTCAAGGATTTTTTGGTTTCTATAAATTGGGCTTATGGCAATTAGCAAAAGACTTGTCATTACCTCTTACATAAACATTCGAGACTAAGCTGTTTCTACTGGATTATACCATAGCCATACCTGTTATTTTGTATAAATGATGTATGGAACCAAAAGAAAAATGGACAGTTGTCATAGTATTTAGGAAGAGCCTAAAAAGACATGGTAAAAACAAAAATTAGTTCTTAGTTTCCATTTTACTGTGAAAAATAATCTTTCCAAAGGGATTAAAATCCCTTCCTTTATTCATCTGTACATTCATCAAATAACTGCAGCTATTGAATATGCAGCACTTACCGTCAACATTATACTCAAGACACCAAGACAGAGACTTTGAGAGATTGCTGTTCCTTTCTCTCGCCATTTCTAGCAAAATTTTTAAGGACATGTATTTTCTCTATGATAGATATTTATAAATTTAGACACTGGTCTTTTAATCTCGTTCGGATAGTGCTAAACGGAATCTACTAAGTACCTATGTTTATTTCTGCCCCAATAATATCATCCGTTCCTACAAGGAGCAGCTACATTGGATAATTAACCACGATTGATGATGATAGAAATACCTAAGATTTCTGAAAGTGCTTTCATCTCATGACCCTTGACAATCACAAAGGCCAGGTATCACCAACATCCCCTTAGCTAGTGCCCCTACACCAGTGCTTCTGCTTAGAGACCACTGATTCAGAGAATTCAGACTGGCTCCGTTATTCAAGGGGAGCTATCCCAGCCACTTGCTTCAACACATGTACCATTTCAAACTTAGTAAATTCTCCGCCAACAGGGAGAAAGCAGGGGATGCAGGAGGGCACAGGAAATAAGCTTTAAATTGAGCAAACACAGTTATACGTTGGCGGATCTGGTTGATGATTTAATAGGAAAATGAAACTATTGGGGCTTAGAAATTTGCTATATACAGAATAATCAGACAAACATTTGATAAATGGTAACATCAATTATACTGTAATGACAATGGCAGATATTATTTTTCATAAATATTGGATTAAATATGCTACTTTAAATGAATTATACATCAATTGAGAGGAAAGCAAAATCTCCCTCACTTTAACGTATTTTATAAGTTATGGGGAGCAATGTGTTTTAAAGATACAAACCAAAAATATCACTGCTATGTACTTTATACATTGGGGTTTTTTTTTGTTTTTAACATCTGGGTTTTTGTATTTTTTTCTTATTTGAAAATTAATACATGCAAATTGTATATAATTTAGAAAACAAATGAGCAAAAATATATTTAATTACATATTTTCTTTTTACAAAAAAATTCGATATAGAAATCTGACTTGTTTTTTCTCCCCATCCCTGACTAGGGGTTGACATCTCCTGTCATCTCCCTTGTTGGGAATTGTAGCAAAGGAAATCCCAAACCAGAATCATTCAGAAGACTAGACAAGATTAGCAGCATAGATTGTTTCTTGATTACTCACCGAAGAAGAAGAGAGAAATTTCACTTTCACCTCATCATACAGAGGTGGACAGTTGGATAGATTAATTATTACTCTGTCTGTTTCAGCATCATGAACCATCTGTGGATGAACACATGGAATTCAGAACTATAAACTTAACTGATAATGAGACAACAGTGAAGTTCACGTTCACTTACTGAGGCTTCTTCTATTTAATCACGTACTCTTGGTCTCATAGCCCAATGACTACATGTATAAATGTTAATATTTATTTCTATAAAGTTGCAATACTGCTAACATTTTTAACAGGCCATCGTGGTTGAGGGTTATGGTGGAACACTTGAAAAGCAAGGTATTCAATTTTCTATTAGACTTTAACCAAGTAAACATGAGTGTTGAATGTGTGTCACCTAATTTTCATATGTTGGGAATATATAAGAAGCTCAATTTTAAAGCTAGTAGGCGTATTTAAAAAGCAATGCCTTGTTGCTCACATTTTATCAAAAATGTGTTTGCTGATGGGATCCTAGGCCTTGTCAGTAGCAGACTGCTGGATGGAGTGACCAAAGGTAGGCCAAGTTTCTGGAATGAACGACTCTGAAGCTATACTGATTATTTGTTACGGATACACCCTTGTATGATAATGACCCCCACACTGAGAAAGGTCTGTGCTAGGCCCTGTGAAAAATACAAAAGAAAGTGAAGACTCCGTTGATGCTTCAGGGAGTAAAACACATCAGGAACGATAGCAGAATAGCATAGAACTACGTGTTAAGCTGTATGATGAAGAGTAAGGGTGCAGCTGTGTGCTTCAGGGAGGCTACCAGGCGTAGAGTGAGAAAGTGTCACCGAGGAGGTAGAAACTGAGATGGGCGTGGAAGGATTTGTATAAATGAAGAGGAGCACTGAGGCGGGATCCAGATGGTGGAGTAGGAAGATGCTGCCACGGACACTCCACAACTACAGCTGCGTGTGCAACAGCTCTCCTTGAGAAAGACCTGAAGACTAGCAGAACAGCTCTCCTACAACTAAGGATATAAAGAAAAAAACACATTGAGACAGGAGGAGGGCAGAGATGTGGTCTCAGCAGGACCCATACCCCCAACACAGCTACCCCCAAGTGGGAGGGGACCTCAAGAACACGGAGGTTCTCCCTAAGGAGAGAGGGGTTTGAGCCCCACATCAGGCACCCCAGCCCTGGGGACCTGCACCAGGACAATGAGCCCCCAGAACATCTGGTTTTGAAAACCAGCAGGGCTTGTATCCAGGAGAGCTGTAGGAAACCAAGACTCTGCTCTTAAAGGGCACACACACAAATTCACTCACTTTGAGTCCCAGGACAGAGGCAGCACTTTGCAAAGTGCCCAGGCCGTATGTGAAGTACATTCATGAACTTGAGGGTGAGTGCCAAAGGGGGGGAAGAAACGCCTCTGGGCAACAAAGTGCTGGTGGGCATCATTTAAAAAATTCTCCTTCTACCTAGGCTGGCCCAGCACTGGCAGGTGCCATTTCAAAACATTTGCCATCTACCTTGCTACCACCACTCACCCCAACACCAGCATTCCCCTGCAGACCTTTCCTGCCCAAAGCAGCTCCTCCCAGCTGGCACCCCTCCAAAGCAGCTGCCACCCTGCCATATCCAGCGGGAGTCCTTGGCTGGTTATAGTCCCCCTCCTCCCAGGGTGGGAGCCAATCCCACTCACAACTGTACCTGCAACTGTTGTGGTTGGGCCCCACAGCCAGCCACACTGGGGCCAGCCTTGTCCACCAGTGAATGTGCAGCAGCTGGGGCCAGGCCACACAGGCAGCTGGCTTGGGGGCCAGCCCCTTCCACCAGTGTGACTGCAGCAACTGTGGCACCACACAACAGGACGGGCACATGCAGCCCACACAGAAAACATCCCTGGCTCTGGTGACTAGCAGGGATTGCTCTTCTGGGCCCCACAGGAAACCACCTACAAAACCTTCTTCAAAACCAGAAGATGTAGCTAATCTACCTAATACACAGAAACAAATGAGGAGACAGGAATATGTTCCAAATGAAAGAACAAGACAAAACTTCAGGATAAGAACCAACGAAATGGACATAAGTCATCAACCTGATAGTGTTCAAATACCCATAAAGATACACACCAAACTTGGAAGAAGAATGAACACAGTGAGAACTTCAACAAAGAGATATAAAAAAGAACCAATCAGAGCTGAAGAATACAATTACTGAAAGGAACAATACAGTAGATGGAGTCAAGAGCATATTAGGTGCAAAAGAATGGAAAAACAACTAGTGATGTACAAGGGAATCCCTATAAGACTATCAGCTGATTTTTCAGCAGAAACTTTACAGGCCATAAGCGAGTGGCACAATATATTCAAAGTACTGAGAGGGAAAAACTTACAACCAAGAATACTCTATCCGGCAAGGTTATTGTACAGAATTGAAGGAGGTATAAAGTTTCCCTGACAAGCAGAAACTACAGGAGTTCACCACTGAACCAGTCGTACAAGAAATGTTAAAAGGACTTCTTTAAGAAAGAAAGAAAAGGCCATTACTAGAAATCAGAAAACATGTGAAAGGAAAAATCTCCCTGGTAAAAGCAAATGTAGAGTAAAGGCAGTGGATCAACCACTTACAAAGGTTATAAAGTTTAAAGACAAAAGTTGTAAAATCAACTATAACTACAATAATTAGTAGGTATACAAAATCAAAAGATGTAAAATGTATCAAAAACATAAAACATGGAGTGGGGGGAGTAAAAATGTAGAACTTAAGTAATCAACTTAAAATAGACTGCTATACACATAGGCTGCTATACACGAACCTCAAATTAACCACAAACCAAAAACCTAATATTGAGAAAAATTAGAAAAAGGAATTCAAACATAATGCTAAAGAAAGTTATCAAATTCCAAAGGAAGACAGCGAGAGAAGAAGGAACATAGAAGAACTGCAAAAACAACCAGAAAATAATTCACAAAATGGTATTGAGTACAAACTATCAATAATCACTTTAAATGTAAATTCTTCAATCAAAAGACATAGGGTGACTGATGGATTAAAAAAAAAAAAACAAGACCCATCTATAGGCTGCCTACAAGAGATTCACTTCTGATCTAAAGACACACACAGACTGAAAGTGAAGGGATACAAAAAAATATTCCATGCAAATAGAAACAAAAATGTGGGGTAGCAATACTTATATTATACAAAACAGACTTTAAAACAAAGGCTGTAGGACAGCCACATGTAAAAGAACATTCTCTAACACCATGTACAAAAACTCAAAATGGATTAAAGACCTAAATGTAAGACTGGATACTATAAAACTCCTAGAGGAAAACGTAAGCAGAGCACTCTTTGATGTAAATTAGAGCAATAATTCTTTGGATCTGTCTCCTAAATCAAATGAAACAAAAGCAAAAATAAATGGGACCTAATTAAGCATATAAGCTTTTACATAGCAATGGAAACCAATGACAAAATGAAGAGACAACCTACTGAATGGGGAAAAATATTTGCAAATGATATGACTGATAAGGGGTTAATATCCAAAATATATAAGCAGCTCCTACAACTCAACATTAAAAAAAAAAAAGGCAATTAAAAAATGGGCAGAAGACCTGAATAGAGATTTTTCCAGAGAGGACGTGCAGATGACCAACAGGCACATGAAAAGATGCTCAACGTTGTTAATCATCAGATAAATGCAAATTAAAACCACAATGAGATATCACCTCAAACCTGTCAGAATGGCTATCATCAAAAAGAAGACAAGCCTCTTCAATAAGTGGTGCTGGGAAAACTGGACAGCTACATATAAAAGACTGAAATTAGAACACTACCTAACACCATACACAAAAATAAACGCCAAATGGATTAAAGACTTAAATGTAAGACCAGACACTATAAACGCTTAGAGGAAAACATAGGAAAAACACTCTGACAGTCATGAACCACAGCAAGATCTTTTTGGACCCACCTCTTAGAGTAACGGAAATAAAAACAAAAAAAAACAAATGGGACTTAATTAAACTTAAAAGCTTTTGCACAGCAAAGGAAACCATAAACAAGATGAAAAGACAACCCTCAGAATGGGAGAAAATATTTGCAAATGAAACAATGGACAAAGGATTAACCTCCAAAATATACAAACAGCTCAAGGAGTTCAATATCAAAAAAACAGGGCTTCCCTGGTGGCGCAGTGGTTGAGAGTCCACCTGCCAATGCAGGGGACGCGGGTTTGTGCCCCGGTCCAGGAGGATCCCACATGCCGCAGAGTGGCTGGGCCCGTGAGCCACAGCGGCTGAGCCTGTGCGTCCGGAGCCTGTGCTCTGCAACAGGAGAGGCCACAGCAGTGAGAGGCCCGCGTACCGTAAAAAACAAACAAACAAACAAACAACAACAGTGCAGTTAAAAAATGGGCGGCAGACCTAAATAGACATTTCACAAGAAAGACATACAGATGGCCAAGAGGCACATGAAAAGATGCTCAACATCACTAATTATTAGAGAGATGCAAATCAAAACTACAATGAGGTCACCTCATGCCAGTCAAAATGGCCATTATCAAAAAATCTAGAAACAATAAATGCTGGAAAGAGTGTGGTGAAAAGGGAACCCTCATGCACTGTAGGTGGGAATGTAAATGGATACAGCCACTATGGAGAACAGTACGGAGGTTCCTTAAAAAATTACAAATAGAACTACCATATGACCCAGCAATCCCACTACTGGGCATATACCCTGAGAAAACCATAATTCAAAAAGAGACATGGGGCTTCCCTGGTGGCACAGTGGTTAAGAATCCGCTTGCCACTGCAGGGGACATGGGTTCGAGCCCTGGTCCGGGAAGATCCCACATGCCGTGGAGCAACTAAGTTCGTGCGCCACAACTACTGAGCCTGCGCTCCAGAGCCCACAAGCCACAACTCCTGAAGCCCAGGCGCCTAGAGACCTTGCTCTGCAACACGAGAAGCCACCGCAAAGAGAGCCCGTGCACTGCAACGAAGGGTAGCCCCTGCTCACTGCAACTAAAGAAAGCCCATGCACAGCAAAGACCCAACACAGCCAAAAAAAAAAAAAGACGTACCACAATGTTCATTGCAGCACTATTTACAATAGCCAGAACATGGAACCAACCTAAATGTCCACTGACAGATGAACTGAATGGATAAAGAAGATGTGGCACATATATACCATGGAATATTACTCAGTCATGAACAGAAACGAAATTGAGTTATTTGTAGTGAGGTGGATGGACCTAGAGTCTGTTGTACAGAGTGAAGTCAGTCAGAAAGAGAAAAACAAATACCGTATGCTAACACATATATATGGAATCTAAAAAATATATGTATATGGTACTGATGAACCTAGTTGCAGGGCAGGAATAAAGAGGTAGACATAGGGGCTTCCCTGGTGGCACAGTGGTTGAGAGTCTGCCTGCCGAGGCAGGGGACACGGGTTCGTGCCCCGGTCTGGGAAGATCCCACATGACGCGGAGCGGCTAGGCCCGTGAGCCATGGCTGCTGAGCCTGCGCGCCCAGAGCCTGTGCTCCGCAGCGGGAGAGGCCACAACAGTGAGAGGCCCGTGTACCGCAAAAAAAAAAAAAAAAAAAAAAAAAAAAAAAGAGGTAGACATAGAAAATGGACTTGAGAACATGGGGTGGGAGGGCAAAGCTGAGGCGAAATGAGAGTAGCATCGACATACATACACTACTGAATGTAAAACAGTTGGCTGGTGGGAAGGAGCAGCATAACACAGGGAGATCAGCTCGGTACTTTGCGATGACCTACGGGGTGGGATGGGGGGGTGGGAGGGAGGCTCAAGAGGGAGGGGATATGGGGATGTGTATGCATATGGCTGATTTGCTTTGTTGTGCAACAGAAACTGACGCAGAATTGTGAAGCAATTATACTCCAATAAAGATTAAAAAAAAAAAGGACAACCAATGTTGGCAAGGATGTGGAGAAAAGGGACCCTTCATACACTGTTGGTGGGAAAGTAAATTGGTGCAGCGACTGTGGCAAACAGTATGGAGGCTTCTCAAAAAACCAAAAAATAGAACTATCATGTGACCAAGCAATCCACTCCTGGGTATGTATACAGAAAAAACTCCCACTAATTCGAAAACATACATGCACTCCAAAGTTTATAGCAGCATTATTTACAATTGCCAAGATATGGAAGCAACCTAAATGTCCATCAACAGATGAATGGATAAAGAAGATGTGGCATATGAGTAGTATTCCACTGTGTGATAGATAAACATATACTTTATATATATAGATATATATATAGATATATAGATATATATATACGCACAAACACACACATATATATCACACAGTGGAATACTACTCAGCCATAAAAAAGAACAATTTGCTATTTGCAACAACATGGATGGACTTTGAGGGTATTATGCTAAGTGAAATAAGTCAGAGTAGGACAAATACCGTATGATATCCTTTATATGTGGAATATAAAGAATAAAACAAACTAGGGAATATAACAAAAGAAACAGACTCACAGATATAAAACAAACTAGTGGCTCCCAGTGGGGAGATGGACGGGGGGAGGGGCAAGATAGGGGTAGGGGACTAAGAGGTACAAATTATGTATAAAATAAATAAGCTACAAAGATATACTGTATAACACAGGGAATATAGCCAATATTTTATAACTGTGAATGAAGTATAACCTTTAAAAATTGTGAATCACTATGTTGTACATCTGTAACTTATATAATATTGTCCATCAACTATAATTCAATTTAAAAATCCCCAAAAATAAAACCAATTTTTAAAAACAAAGGCCGTGGGAGTTCCCTGGTGGCACAATGGTTAAGAATCTGCCTGCCAATGCAGGGGACACGGGTTTGAGCCCTGGTCTGGGAAGATCCCACATGCCGCGGAGCAACTAAGCCCATGCGCCACAGCTACTGAGCCTGCGCGTTTGGAGCCTGTGCTCTGCAACAAGAGAAGGCCGCGACAGTGAGAGGCCCACGCACCACGATGAAGAGCGGCCCCCACTCGCCGCAACTAGAGAAAGCCCTCGCACAGAAACGAAGACCCAACACAGCCAAAAATAAATAAATAAAAAAGTTTAAATAAATAAAAAATAAGTAAAATTGCATCAAAAAGAATAAAATACTTAGGAATAAGTTTAACCACGGAAGTGAAAGACCTGCACTCTGAAAACTATGTCGATGAAAGACGTAAATGTGACACAATTAAATGGAAAGGTATACTGTGCTTATGGATTGGAAGAATTCATATTGTTAACATGTCCATGCTACTACCCAAAGCAATATACAAATTCAATGTAATCCCTATCAAAATACCAAGAGCATTTTTCACAGAACTAGAATCCTAAAATTTGTGTGGAACCACAAAAGACCCCAAATAGCCACAGTAATCTTTAAAAGAACAAAACTGGAGGTATCCGTTTTTCTGACTTCAAACTATATCACAGAGTTATAGTATTCAAAACAGTATGTTACTGGAACAAAAACAGATACATAGATCAATGGAACAGAATAGAGAGGCCAGAAATAAATCCACACACTTATGGTCAATTAATCTACAACAGAGATGACAAGAATATACAAAGTGGAAAAGACAATCTCTTCAATAAGCAGTGTTGGAAAAACTGGACAGTTACATGCAAAAGAATGAATCTGGACCACTACCTTACACCACATATGACAATAAAGTTAAAATGGATTAAAAATTTGAATGTAAGACCTGAAACCATAAAGCTCCTAGAAGAAAGCATAGGCAGTCAGCTCTTTGACTTTGATCTTAGCAATACCTTTATGGATCCGTCTCCTCAGGCAAGGGCAACAAAAGCAAAAATAAACAAGTGGGACATCAAACTAAAATGCTTTTGCACAGTGAAGGAATCCTGCAATAAAATGGAAAGATAATCTATTGAATGGGAGAAGATACTTGTAAATTATGTATCCAATAGACGTTAATATCCAGAATATAAAAATAACTCATAAAACTTAAAAAAGAAACATCAAAACAAGAAACAATCCAATTGAAAAATGGGCAGAGGACCTAGAGCAGACATTTTTCTAAAGAAGACATACAGACGGCCAACAGGCACATGAAAAAATGCTCATCATTACTAATCATCAGGGAAATGCAATTCAAAACCAGAACATCACCTCATACCTGTCAGAATGACTATTATCAAAAGGACAAAAAATAACATTGGTGAAGGTGTGGAAAAAAAGAAACCCTCTTTCACTGTTGGTGGGAATGTAAAATGGTGCAGCCACTATGGAAAACAGTATGGAGGTTCCTCAAAAAATTAAAAATAGAACTACCACATGATTGAACAATTCCACTTCAGGGTATTTATCCAAAAAAAACCATCAACAACAACACTAATTTGAAAAGATATATGCACCCCTATGTTCACTGTAGCATGATTTACAATAGCCAAGATATGGAAGCAACCTAAGTCCATCAACAAAGAAAATGTGAGGTATATATGTGTCTGTATATATATATATATGCACATGTATGTATATATGAATATTATCCATACAAGAAGGAAATCTTTCATTTGTGACAATATGGATGGACTCAGAAGGTATTATGCTAAGTGTATTAAGTCAAAGAAAGACAAATACTGCATGATTTCACTTACATGTAGAATCTAAAAAACAAATGAACATAAAACAGAAGCTGACTCATAGATACAAAGAACAAACTGGTGGTTGGCAGGGGATAGGAGGATGGGTGAAATAGGTGAAGGGGAATAAGAGGTACAAACTTCCAGTTATAAATAAGTCATGGGGATGTAATATACAGAATAGGGAATATAGTCAAGAATGTTGTAATAACTTTAAATGGTGACAGATGGTAACTAAACTTATCGGTGATCATCTCATAATGTATATAAATGTCAGATCACTATGCTGTACCCCTGAAACTAATATAATATTGTATGTCAATTATACTTCAATTTTTAAAAAAGAGGAGCTCTGTAAAGAGAATCCAGTTCAGACAAGGGACTGGGAGGGCAGGGCTGGAGGAGGGGAAAGAGGGGAAAGACCAGCAAAAACAGGAAACAGAAATTAGTGTGTTGTGTTCCAAGGGCCAGAGGGGACCCAGTCTACCTGGCATGGAGACAGCAGGCCACGTTACTAATGCGAATAAGCTCAGGTATGATAGGGCTCTATCTTGAGAATTCAAGACCCAGGAAAATAGGAATGAAGTTGTTGAAGATTAGAGTGGAGCATTTCCTAGGTGATAAAGTTGGGCTGGTAATGATCACATCTAACATTTATTTAGTGATGTATAACTCACAAAGCAACTTCACATATATTATCTAATTCAATCCTCACAACACTTGAGATGTAACCTTTATTTTACAGATAAGAATACTGAGCCAAAAGGACTTCCCTGGTGGTCCAGTGGTTAAGACTCCACGCTTCCACTGCAGGGGGCATGGGTTCAATCCCTGGTTGGGAAACTAAGATCCCGCATGCCTCACAGCCAGAAAAAAGAAAGGATATTGCGCCAAAGATATTAACTAGCTTTGACCGTGGGTACACAGTGTGTCTTCTGCTCTAGCTACAGCTTTTTACACTGACAGCAGTATTTCAGGATGCATATTGCAGGACCCTATATACTGCCCTGTATAAGGAGAAAGCTAAGGTAAGGAGACCACTGGAGAAGTCTAGGCATGAGCAAATGAGGTCCTACACCGGGTAGTGGCAATGGGGACAGGAAGGGAGCGAGTGAAGAGAGATTCCAGTGGTCTCATCAGCAGGAATTGGTGACTGACTAGATTTAGGGGCCACGGGCAAAGAGAGAATCAAAGGGCTTCCCTGGTGGCGCAGTGGTTGAAAGTCCGCCTGCCGATGCAGGGGACGCGGGTTCGTGCCCCGGGCCGGGAAGATCCCACATGCCGCAGAGCGGCTGGGCCCGTCAGCCATGGCCGCTGAGCCTGCGCATCCGGAGCCTGTGCTCTGCAACGGGTGGGTCACAGTAGTGAGAGGTCCGCGTACCGCCAAAAAAAAAAAAAAAAAAAGAGAGAGAATCATAGATGATACCAGATTTGAAAGTATGAGTAAGAGAATGCTGGTGCCATTTGCAGAAGCAGATGAAAAGTTCATTGGATAAATTTGGATTGACAACTGTGTTTGAATTGCTGGGGTAAAGAATGCCCACACTGCAGCTCCTGCGTCCACCCCGTGTATGGGGCTCATACATATGTGTCAAGTGAATGAAAGAAGATATTATAGTTTAAAGGAGGGGAATGGATGTGTAGAACCAAGAATAGAGTATGTGTGGAGATAAGAACAGAAAGCCAGGGATGAGGCCTGGGGGGAGTGCCCCCTCCCGGGGGTCAGGGGAGTAAAAAGAAGGAAGAGGAGAGGTAATAGGAGAACTAGAGACCAAAGCCTGAGAAAGAATCTTAAAAGTTTATATTTCTGGGCTTTCCTGGTGGCGCAGTGGTTGAGAGTCCGCCTGCCGATGCAGGGGACGTGGGTTCGTGCCCCGGTCCGGGAAGATCCCACGTGCCGCGGAGCGGCTGGGCCCGTGAGCCATGGCCGCTGAGCCTGCGCGTCCGGAGCCTGTGCTCCGCAACGGGAGAGGCCACAACAGTGAGAGGCCCGCGTACCGCAAAAAAAAATAAAAAATAAAAGTTTATATTTCTTACCCATGAAGGAAGCTTTCCTGTTGCTCCAGGAAAGGTTTGTAGTCTTAACCTTTTCTTCAGCCTTTGAGAAAACTGACTATTTGGTCCCAAAGACATTCCTCCCCGATCCATACACCCCTGCGCTGCTTCTCACTGTGCAGTCCCATAGGATAGCTGAGTTAGAATCACTTGAGACATTGCCAAGTGTAGAGTTTCCTGGGCCCCTTTCCACATTTCCTGAATCACACTTTGGGGGTATAACTTAGGAATCTGCATCTTTACCAGTCTCTAGGTGATTTTCATGCACATTAAAATTTCAGAATCAGTGCCATATAATAAAAATGACCAAGAAGAAGAGAATATGGCTAAAAGTGACAGATCCATGAATTTAAAACTCTGATAGATTCCTGGGAACATGCTTGGCATTTGTGGAAAAGTGAAAGGCAAAGCACCACTCTGAACTGAAAATATATTCTGGAAAACTATTTCCCCTGAACACTATTTTGAACAATAAATTTAACTCTTGACTCAAATCCAAACCCAGGGACACCAAGTTGGATGGTAACCAGAAAGCAACACAGCCTCTCCCTGTGGTGAGGGATGGTTTGGGGAGGGCCACATGCTGATTTGACACTGAGATTTAAAACAAACACTAGAATTTTCAGTTTCTATGCTTTCTCTTACCCTACAGTTTTTGGAAGCAGAACAGAAGAAGACAGGCTGTCCTTGCATTATTATTTGTACTTTTAGATCATTTCCATTGCCTTCTCCAACACCTGAATGAAATTAAAAAGTTAGGCTGGTTAGAGCAAAGATCAAAATGTCTCACCAATTAACAATATGGATTAAAAAGAGAAAAAATTATCCCAGCTAACAGTGTGTCAATATGAATCATTTGGGCTCTTGCATGGATTTTGTCTTTGAAAGACAAGGCTTCAAGTTCAGTTCTGTCCCCTAAAGCAGAATTTATGAGGCTGGAGGAAAAAAAAAAAAAAAAAAGACATTGTTCAGCTTCTAAGATTTAGAATCCCATCACTTCACCTTCATAGAACAAAAAAAAAATTAGGGAAGGGGATGTGCAACCTTTCTTGTTGATGTGTTGCTTTCTTCAGACTTCTAATTGTGATGTTTCTCAATAATAAATAGTCTAAATTCCTCTTGCGCTAGTTTAAATCCAGTTTATGGAAAATATAGGATAGCTGTATCCCAATGTTCCTGCTATGTTCAGCATATATTTACAGACAAATGGTTTCTTCACCTTTCTTTTTTCAATTTAATTGACCCACTTACTTCAGCATTTCATGAAAGGGCTGGTTTCTCAAGCCTCCAAATAATTTTTCCAGCTTTCCCTTCCACCCTGCATATTTCACTTAAATACGCACAGAACTAGAGGTACAGAACTAAAACAAATATTCTCATAAAGTCATGTATCCATCACTCTTAACTGTTACATTCAGTTTGTTCTGTGCTCATTTAACCTTGTTCTCACTGACACAACGTGTCCTGAGGAATCAGGCTTTCTCTGCCTCAGTTCCCTCTGTCCCACCCCCCTGCGGAACTTCGACGGAGGTCAACCAGAAGTCAGTGAAAACGTAGAGCTAGACGAAGTCAGACACTTCTCACGTGACAGGAAAAGGGCATTGCTTTATGAGCTTAAACTAATTCCCATACAATTTAAAACTTTTTAAATAATTTAAGTATATTTGCACGATTTACAAATAAAAGGTATAAAAGGCATGAAGTGAAAAGTCTCCATTTTCCCTATCTCCCACCTGTTTAGTTCTCCAGCCCCAAACAGATAACCCCTATTACTAGTTTCTAGTTTTTTATGCATATATAATCAAATATGAATATATATTCTACCAGAGGTTTTATATATGTATATACACACGAACAAATATATTCTCCTTTTGTTTTATAGAAATTGTTGTATGCCACAGCACTGTCCTGTACATGCATTTTTTAACACGTCAAACATTTTAACTTATTACTAAGGAACAAGTCAAATGCTACAGCTGTTTCAAAGTACTGCACATTTATGGGCAGATAAGGAATGATGAAATGAATTTACAAATAAATACAAAACAGGTCAATAATCAGTTGCATTCTGCTAGACACAACTAACTAATCTGCATTTTTATGTACAAAAATTATTTGCATTATTATCAGTTTTCTACCACTTAGAGTTGTAAAATAGCTTAAAGACCATGAGAGGTGAAGGTAACCCTGGAGGTAGGCCTAGAGAAGACACTGCCCATTTCAGAATCTATCACACTTTTTCCTGACAGTCTGCTGTGATCATCATCTCAAAGGAAGATTATTCTTTAGGGGTTTTTTTTTTGTTGCTGTTCTTCCATTTGAAACATACTCCTTTGTCTTCTCATTTTGTTTACCTTTCTCTGTCTCTATGAAATTAAGTGAATCAGTTACCTATCCCAGTCTTGAAGGCGTGCCCTTGTGCAGGACTATGTAGTCTGCGTATGCTCAGTGGCTTTGGTGGGAGAAGTGAGCACAGGTCCCATCTGCCCCTGGGGTGCGGTGGCAGCCAGCACCTTGGTGGGAAGCGGGGCTGGAGATGGAGGGGCTAGAGCCGGAGCCAGGTGCGACCCTGTGTGTGACACACGGCCGTCTCCACCTTGGTTTGGGATGCAGCAGGGGCTCAAGGGTTTGGGGCTGCACTTCTGTGCTGGTTTTACATTTTCCCCACTGAGCACCCTTGGTTAGAGGCTGGGTCAGGGCCGGAGGGGTTGGTGCCTCACTGCTGAGCTGGTTTCCTTCCCGCTGGCGGTGTCAGTCCCTGGCCTGGAGTAGTTTCACTCCTAAATGTGGGCAGTGACCGAGCACTGGCCAAGGCTGCTTTCTCCCTGGTCAGAGTGTTCAGGCTGCTGCGTCTGCCAGGATGGGGGTATAAGCAACCACTCACTCTCTGAGTGAGGGCTCAGTGGTGTACAGCCTCCGCTGAGCCCCACTGGCTTTCAAAACAGCTAAGGGGACTCATCCTCCTGGTGTCAGACCCCAGGGCTGGAATGCCAAATGTGTGGCTCAAACCCCTTGCTCCCCAGGGAGGCTCCCCAAGCCCATGACACCCCCCTCCACGTCTGGGTGCCCCACCAAGGGTGCAGGTGTCGACCAGATCACTTCTCCTCCCTTCCTACCAGACTCCATGCGGATTTTTCTTTAAAGCTTGGGCCGTAGAAGGGCCTTTCTGCCAGCCTCCAGGTAGCTCCACAGGTAGTTGTATTTTTGATGTGTTCATGGGGGGAGGTAAGCTCAGCGTCCTTCTACTCCGCCACCTTGATCTCCCTCAAAGGGGATAATTCTTCTTCCAAAAGAAGGCTGCTGTCATTGGCTGTGGCCTGCTTATTTACGTGGGTGCAGCAAGAATTTTGGCGGACCAGGCAGGCCTTCTTAAGTGGGCTCTGCCAGCCGAGGCCCACACCGTAAGAACAGCTGCAAAGGGCACAACTTTCTGTCCGGAAGCCTCTATGAGGATCTCAAATTCGACTTTTAAAATCCTCTATTTTATGTTAGCCTGAGATGAGGAAACCAAACCCATAAAATTCTCCACCAGTTTTCACCTACAGTACTTATAAATTTGTGTTAGTTCCTCTGTTCTCTAGATCTGCACTTTACAGTTTTAACTAAACAGTATCTCCACAGAGGTGAAGTAAAATTCAAAAATGAAGATAGAACTCACAGTCTTCGGATATGATATCAGACTGGGACAATATATGAAATGCTAGAACTTATTAAAACCATTTTTAAGCTTAGAAGTTTGAGAAACTATTCCTATTTTCATTGTTCACGTTAGAGAAATGCATCGAAACTCCATCAGACTAAATGCCTTTTTGTCCGTTTGGAATAGTTTAATACTCACAGAGGGTTGTATAGATACTGTTATAGGGTTACCTCGGAGATACTGTGTGTTCGGTTCCAGACCACTGCAATACAGCGAATATCCCAACAAAGCGAGTCACACAAACTTTTTTGCTTTCCCAGTGCATACAAAAAGTTATGTTTACACTAGACTGCAGTCTATTTAGTGTGCAATGGCATTATGTCTAAAAAAATGTACATAACTTCATTAAAAAATACTTGATCAGGACTTCCCTGGTGGCGCAGTGGTTAAGAATCCGCCGCCAATGCAGGCGACACGGGTTCGACCCTGGCCCAGGAAGATCCCACGTGCCGCAGAGCAACTAAGCCCACGAGCCACAACTACTGAGCCCGCGCACCTAGAGCCCGTGCTCCACAACAAGAGAAGCCACCGCAACGAGTAGCCCGTGTACCGCAACGAAGAGTAGCAACTACAGAAGGCCCGCGAGCAGCCACAAAGACCCAATGCAGCCAATAAATAAATACATAAAATTCTAACACAAACCATTAAATAAAAAAAACTTGATTGCCACATTGCTAAAAAAAAAAAAAAAAAAAAAAAAAACTGCTCACCATCATCTGACAACTCAGAATTGTCACAAACCTTTCATTTTTTTGAACAAGTGCAACGTCTGCGAAGCGCAATAAAGCAAAGAGCAATAAAACGAGGGATGCCTGGATTCCCACTGTTAACCAAGAGGACCCTGAGGGAGAGGATACACTCAGGTACAAAACAGGCTCTCACGCCACCAACTTGGTTTTAGAGCTGAGTTTCAATTACCTAGAGGAGGACGCTGCTCCACCAGCCACCTGGGTGGCCTCTCACACTGCACTTTCTGCAGGAAACGATGGGGAGCCAGGCACTGCTGTCCCTTCCCACCCACCAGCTGCCGGACAAGCCTGGCTCTACCCTGGGGACGTCCGAAGGCAGATGGTGTTCTGAGCGAGGCTCCACTCCAACCCTGTCCCTCATACGTGACACACACACGTCACAGTCAGAACGGACCTCCTAGAGCACTCTGCAGCCCACAAAGCCTTCGCACAGTTGCTCCTTTACACACACAGGCAGCCTCCTGCTGGAACAGGCTGTGTTTCCAGGGTCTGCCTGCACGACGCTTGTTTGGAAATCTACACCAAAATTTCCCACAGAAACCACGCTGCTGGGCTGAAGTTTCTTTCCGGAAGCCAGAAACCCATGCAATCTGCTCGTGGTAACTCTCACAATTCCTCACCCCTGCCAAGAAGTGGCGGCGATGCGGGCATTTGGAGAAGAAGGGAGAAATATGTAAATAATTTGGAAAAAAGCATTTTATATTTTAACTAACAACTGTACTTTTTTTTGACTATGCAGTTTTTACATATATTCTAAAGGGTTCTCTTATTCCTGAATAATTGGACGAAGCGTTAAAAAATACATGTCTAGATCTTACTTTGCGGGACTCCTCAGAGGGCTAAAAGCAACAGGCTGTCCGGGTGGACGCCAGCGCCCTCGCCCCGCAGCCAGGCCCAGGACAGGCCCGGCACTCAGCACCGCGCCTCGCGCTCCACAAGCTGGCTGTTGCTTTAGGGAATCAGGAGCATCACCTCCTGCTGCGCCTCTGGCACTGAGTGAGGCCCCATCCCCTCCACACTGAGGGGTCCCTGTTTCCACCTCCCTGAGGGTGAGCTGTACAGGGAAGCTAGGCGGGTGACAGAGAAATAGAGACATGGCCTTGAGGCCCATCCCTCTCCCTTCCTTTTCTTTCAAGTGCCAGAGGTGGACGATCTGACCAATATCTCTGCCTCTCGGGGTGACGGCAGGTCCCCTCTTCCTCCTTACACTCCCGAAGCAGGCATCGTCAGCTCTTTTGAAGTTTATAGGACTTTTACTCTAGGTAAGAACTGGTCACAGCTAGGGGGCTGAGAGAGCCCCCCCGCAGAGGCCAGGTTTCTCCCAACCCTTTTTTGTGTTCCTGTAGGTTCAGGTAGGGAAGACCTAAGTGCTGTTCTCCTAGGAAGCTGTCCAACACTGTGGTCAGCTCTTCATCTGTGTACCTTCCTCTCCTCTGCTTACACGCAGGGGCTCCTGAAGGGCAAAGAAACACGAGCAGGGGGCCTGGCCCAAAGCGGTTCTCAGCAGTTATTTGCAAAAGAATTTGTGGCAACAACATTCATTTGCTGTTCGGGTATTTAAGACATCCTGATGGGGTTGCTGGGGGAGAGGGGACGATGGGGGAAGAGGGCGGGGAAAGGGAGAGATCAGGAGACAAGAGAAAAAGAAGGTTTCTGAGAGGAGTAGGAGAGAAAATGATACAGGGATGCATCTCCCAAGACAAACCCTGAACCAGAGCCGGGCGTGAGAAAGAAGTGGTCTCCGGGTCTCAGGGGACCTTCCCTCCCTTTGATCTCGGAGGTTCTACTCTGAAAAGGACACCCTGGGCTGAGGCCAGAGCAGCAATGAGAACAGGAGAAAGGGAAGGGGGGATGGAGCCCCCCAGATTGGTGATGGGAAGGGAAAGGAGAGGACACCTAAGCAGTGGTAACGTGGCCACAGCAGCGCTGGGCTGATGGGCAATTCCAGGGGGAGGGGTTTGTACCGGAGGCTACACAAAAAGACAGCTATGCGTTGGGGTTGTCTCTGCACATAACCATGAGAAAACCCTCCCGAATAGCAAGAACATTGGCCCTCCTGCCAAGTCTCCAATTATACATAAAGCACTTACCACGAATTGAATAAATAATGATTGTTTTCATCGTGAGTTTCTTCACTGGAGGAAGAGTCAACTTGTAGGTATTTTTCACCATTGCAAAATATCCAACAAATCTGTTCTGCAATACAAAAGAAGTCTCGATTTAAGTGAAGGTAAAAAGTCCTGATTTGTTTAAGGAAAATAATTGATGAAGGAAACATTGATTGGGTGCCATTATGTAACTAGGCATTTGTTGCCTCATGACTAAATATCTACCTTAGAAAACAAATACTGAATGAAGAGCAACAGGCAAGGAACAAGAAAGGAGCCAGGTGTGGCTTAGAGGCTGCTGGGACTGAGAGAGCAACTAAGCAGAACCAACAAAACAGCTAGAACCACATGACAGCAAGATGCCATTAACTGCAAATGTGGGAGAGGTCGGTCTGGGGTAGAAGCTTCATTGTGGCTGAGTTAAAGAAAGGTTTGTGCTTTGGGGAGCAGTAGCCTCCTCGGCATGAGAGAAGGGAAGACATAAGAGCTCGGGGGAGAGCTCCATGGGCCAGCAGCACATTCACATCCTTCTCTAGTCCCAGCCAGTGAGCATCTCTCCACGTCCCATTCCCCCAATTCCATGTTTGCAAGGAAGCCTGGGGATTCTCTTAGCCTAGTCCGTCTCCTATGGCAAGCTGTTCACAAGGGCTCTCCTTTCTTCTAGAGGTTAAGAAGAGTTCTGGTACAGAATCAACCGGACTGAAAAGTTCATATAGACTCTTCCCCACCCATTGGGAAGTGTTAATAAAATTAACCACCATCCTCTGCATTGGAAAGGACCAGTCAAGCTCTTAACTCAGGGGTGGATGAAATGTATGTAGTGCATTGAATGGCCACGCTGCAGGGTCAGGAGGGGATGGTGTCTGAGAATTACTGCCGCACACGCAGGGAACTCTGTCCTGGGGCCTCGCCAACACAGCCCTCAAGCCTGAGGCCGGGCCCCTGCACGGCTAGCCCAGTGAATCAGAAGAGACTCAGCTGCAGGCTAGGGTGTGCCAGTCCTGGAGTAAGTTAGAGACCCTGCACGTGACTGCAGAGGAAATGGGGAAGGGAAGATGTGCCTGAAGGAGCTACATCTAACGTCCCCTTGGCTCCTGCCACCAGATTCTTGACCTTCCACTAAAGGCTTGTAACCTGCCGTGGCCCTGTAGCTGCTTTAGCTCTCACGCTTCTTTCCCCTACAGCCCCAAACAACAGGCGCACGTAGCAGAAGTTAATAAAACCAACATACACTTAGTAAGCACTCACTACAGACAAAGGAGATACTATATGAGGCACTTCGGGCTGCCAGGGTGGAAAGATGGGCAAGACGTGGGCGTGCAAAAAGGGTAGAGAAGACACAACTTCGAATAGCTGGAAAATAACGTAAAGCAACTTAGTCCCTAAAAGGAACACAAAGGGCTATAAGAACTCCTGAAAAAGCAGGAGACTACTTCAGGCTGGGAGGGCAAAGGGACTCCAGGACAAGGGGCCCTTGTGAGAACATGGGTGTAAAGTATAAACAGGCTGGGAAACGGCAAACAATCCAAACGCCTTAGAGCGTGTGAATGCACATAGTGGGAGAAGCGGTTGGAAAAATCCTATCTAGGTTGGCAGTGCCAGGTTAAAACATATTTGTTGCCATTGGCAGTCAGAAGCCATTACGGATTTTGAGCGTGAAATGGCATGATTCGAGCTGGGCTTCAATAAGTTGATGTATTACTTATAGCCTATGGCTATCTTTTTTACTTTCTTGTGTTGCTTGAGTTTGGCAGAAAAGTATGAATGGATAAGGCTGAGTTCTTTGATCCCAAATGAAATGTCTAGAGCCAGCAGTTACAGTGTTCTGCTAACTAAGCCAAGGGTATCAGCTTTCATCACTTCACTCAAAGAAAACTCTCCTTCATGGCCACATCCACATTTACTTAAGAATTCCCAACCATCTCTCACTTGGGTTTGAGGGGCCGTATACAAAAGGCAATCCGAATGAGAAGCTGTGCACAGGATGGGAAGTAATGGGCTTTGGAGTCTGAAAGATCTGCATTTGAGTTCTTAGTTCAAACAGTTAGTTTCCCTGAACCTCGATTTCCCAGTCTATAACATGGGAATCATAATGGTGCCCACTCATTGCGTTATTCAGAATATTATATTAGATAATGAATGCAAAACCCTTAGCAGGATTCAACAAAGTCTAGAATGTTGTAAACTCTATAGGATAAATGGCCTGGTTTCTGCAATAAACAATTTACAAGGAAGAAAAAAAAAGAGAGGTGGGAAACCTATCAAGTAAAAGAGACTTAAGGAGACATAGCAACCAAATGAAACGTGTGCCCTTGTTTGGATCCTGACTGAAACAAACTAAGTTTTAAAAAGATTTTAAGATAATTATGGAAATTTAAACGAGGACTAGACATTTGATACTATTAAGGTATACTATTGTTAGATATGTCAATGGTTTTAAGGGGTTTTTTTTTTTTTAGAGTCTTTATGTTAGATGTCATATTAAAATGCTTAGGGGATAAGATGATCTGATGTCTGGGATTTCCTTCAAAATAATCCAAGTTTAGTGTGAAAATGAAGTGTGTGTGTGTGTGTGTGTGTTTGTGTAGAGTGGGGAGGGAATGAATGGTTGGCCACATGACGAAATGATTGCTGAAGCAGTGTGATGAATAGAAGGGGGTTTATTGTATGACTGTCTTGACTTTTTATGAAAAAGTCCAGGATAAAATGTTTTCAAAGGGGAAAAAAAAATAACATATGAGTCACATGGGTTGTCTGAGTATTAAATGAGACAATATATGTAAAAGTACAATAGTGTCTAGTATAAAATAGGTTTTTGAAAAATGTTACTTTTCCCTTTCCTTTCTCTTTTGAAGTGCAGCCCCCCTCCCACCGACTCTGTCTCTGTCTTTTTCTGTCACTGTCTGTCTCTCCTTACACATGTGCACGCCCATGCGTGCGCGCACACACACACACACACACACACACACACACAATGTTCTACAAGGGCTGAATTGCCCTAATAGGGGTTTGTGAAAGACTCAGTTCCTCTTTACATGGAAATAAAAGGCTAGTGACTTCAGATCATCTTCAGGGGTCTGAAACCTTAGGAATCGGACCTTCCTACCTTGGGAAGGGAATCAACTCCTGAACTCTTCAAACAATAACCAATTAAAATGGAAAGCAGGGTGCTCTGGGGAGAACTCAGTGCTTGCAAAGCCAAGCAACACCTGAGGCAGGGCTCCTGGCCTATGGAAGGGATCAAGGCCTGTCACGGGGCACCCAAGGAGAAGACCACCCAAGGGGAGATCACCTAAGGAATCACCCAAGGAAGAGAGTCTAAAATGAAACCAGGTAATAGATGCCAATCTTAACCTAATTACCCAGAGTGACCCCTTTTAAAGAAAGAACACTTACCTGAGAAGGAGTTTCTACTCCCTGATGTTTACTGCTGATGGATTTATCCGTTCGTCGTTCTCCAAAATAATTAAGGCTGTCCTATATAAAAGGGGACAGTCCAAGCATGGGTCATCTGCACGTCCCTTTCCTGTATAAGGCATTTTGAAGTTTCTAAGGCCACATGATTTCCTTAAGTCAGCGGTCTTTGGGCAGAGGCTATACCCGAAATAACAGAATTAACAAAGCCACATCAAGGCCTACTCTCATTCAAAGATGCATAAAGACGGGCAACTTTAGAGCTGGAAGACTTTGGAGATAATCTGGTCCTTCTTGCTGTCTTTCTATTTTACAAATGGAGAAGATTAGGACCAAAAGAAAACCAAGTGACCTGCCATGGAGATGCATGCAGCCTGTCAGAGACAGCAAAGGCCTGAGCACTGGCCTCTGGCTCTGTCTAGGGCTCCAGACCAACAGCCTGCAAACTTTATATATTTACTGATTTTGGCCACGCCACACAACTTACGGGATCTTAGTTCCCTGACCAGGGACTCAACCCTCGGCAGTGAAAGCGTGCAGTCCTGACCACTGGACCTCCAGAGAGGTCCCTCAAACTTTTTATTTTTAAAGCTACAATCCACATTCATAAACCTGGGAGATACACACACACACATACACACGCACTCTCTCTCTCTCACACACACAGAACTGAAACAAGTTTCACAAACAATACTTACCTTTTGATATTTCCTAATCGATTCCATTTTATTTAAAAAATGCAAGTGACAACCCAATAAGTTGATTTCACAACTCACTGATAAACTGATCCATAGTGTGAAAAACACTGTCCTAGAGCATCCATTTTCCTAACCTGTGTGTCTCAAATTTGAAATAAAGAAGGCAGTGGAATCAGGGTGCTGGGCCCAGATCAGAACCCCCAGCGTCTCTTATCTGGGCTGCAGGCTGAGAGAGAAGCAGAACGGCTGAAAGCGTGCCCTCTAAGAGGTGACTTTTCAGCGAGATCGTGGCAGAAACAGAGTGGGAACCCTGCTGCAAGACATAGCAACAGCCCATCCAGTCTTCTCAGGAATTTCCAGAGGGCACAGGTCCCACAGATGTTGACTGTGCAAAGATATAACACCCAGGGGAGACTTTGTTCTGAGTTGGAAAACGATGCCTTTTACCTCCCTAGCACTTGCAAGGATGTTCAAGGTCCTTTAGAAAATTTCCCTAACCCATCTTCTTCTTATTCTCGTGAGAAAGGAGGAAGGCCTGGAGCTGGTGGGATTATGTCAGAGCAGTTCTGGGTCTGGGGGAGGCAAGTCAAGCTTCTGTATTGCTGAGGGTTTTTTTGCACTTTCACAACTTGACCTCACTCATTTCACATTAATCTGGACTCTGCTGTGTCCTGTCTTTATTTAAAATATTCATATTGTATCCACGATGGATTTTTTGGCATTAACTTAGATTTTTTTCAATGCTGCACTGGAATATTATTTAACTTAATTACTGAGATTTTTGGCATTCCCTTAAATTTTGTGTCCAAGGTGAGCGTCTCACTGACCTCACCCTCCATCCCGTCCCAAAGAGGCCCTGAGGTCAGTTACTAACTAGTGCCAGTTAAACCAGAAAGTATCCAAACCAGGCTTTCTAATAATCACCTCTCCAATTACAACTCCATTAAGTACCATGACTCAGGAATCATGTTACCATCCCACCAATGAGGTTTCAGAGCTAGCAGATTCAATCAGCCTAAGACAGCATTGGTAGGAGCATCTTTCATACCTCTGCGGTTGCAAATATTTCACTGGCAAGAAGGTAGGCACAGACCATAGTTCCAGTTCTTCCTAGAAAAGAAGTTAGTTCATGAACCATTGCTCATGGCAGTACTTGCTATAAAACTACGCTCACAAGTATTTAGAGTTCATTTTGGATTGATTTTCTTCCACTCTGAAAGTGCTGGCTCAAAATATTTCAATTCAGAGATACACAAAGCCCTTACACTGCTTGCTCTGAGCCTCTACCTGGAGTTCTGTGCTAGTTGTGTGCATGGATGTGCACGTGTATGTTGTTCTGAGTCTTGACCCCTGGAGGCTGCAGTAACAGGCAGAGGCAATGAGCTCTGCTCCAGGACTCTAAAGCTAAAGAGATACCTACCAGTTAAGAGCTAATTACACACCCTGTTTTCCTACTAATGTAAATAAAAGAAACTATAAAAGATCAAACATGGACAGAACCCAAAACACCACGGAGCATTTACCATACCTATTATCCCTTCCATTTTAGTTACAGTGTTTTGTGTGCTACAAGACCTCTTAAAGTAGAAAGAACAGAATAATGAGCCCCCATATACCTGTTCCAAGATTCGATAATTATCAGATTGATTGTTAGACTTGTTTCTTCCTTTTCTTCCCTCATCCTTCTTTCCCTCCCCCTCTCTACACGCACCCCAGCCCCCCCACCAGCATGTTAAAGCAAATCCTTGATTTCATGTCATTTTATCCTCAAAGTCTCATGGTTTTTTTCCAATTTATATTTTTGTCCTGCCATACAAAATGTGAGTTAAAAAGTACATTGCATCTGTTCTTCTACAATGATCTGTAGCTTTTGTCTTAGCCAGTATATGCTGAACTTTATTTTATGTAATTCCAAACTTATCCTTCTACCTTAAGATGCACTCTATTTTCTATTCTATCCTTTTAAAAACATGAACCACTAAATTTATTTTGCAACCCATAGTTGGAAAAACAATATTCTAAGCCAAGTACTTCCAAAGAGGACTTTGTACCACCCTGTGCTCTGATAAGTAAAAGCTTCTTGCTAAAGGAGGCTACTGACCATTAACAATCTAGCTCTCTAGCTCTCTAGCATGGATGGTTAACATTTCAATTCTGGAGGACATCTCTGAGTCTTACAGCCCTTATATATTCCCATTTGAAAAAAAACTTGCAGATTCATGTCCCAGTGGCTATGGATAAGCACAACCACAGACAAAGTAGATGCCCTCTCATCCAGTCAAGTCAGGTATGCAAGGAATCATTAAAATGATTTACACCTGTCTTCAGTATTTTAACTTAAAACATAAACATATATTCATTCACTAAACTTTTGCTATTGGACAAAGGTTTTAAGTTTTTAACTATGATGAAAGGAATCTACCAAAATACCTACCAGGTATATCATATTAATGATGAGATGATGATAACATTCCTCTTAAAGCCAGGAACTAAACAAAATGTCTACTATTCACTGCTTCTATTTACTACATGGCTTAGCCAGTATTGTAAGAAAAAATGTATAGGGATCAAAACAGAAGAAACAAACTCTCATTATTTGCAGACTAGAAAAGTCCAAGTAAATCTATAGGCTAACCCCTAAAACTAATGAACGAGTTCAGGAAGATACAAGGTCAACACTACGAAAAAAGCAAAAACTGATAGCTAAATAAGGGATGTTGGTTGAAACCTTTAGAGAAATTCCTAAGGAATATAAAAAGAGTATATGACTTCCAAGCAAATGGCGGGGGTGGGAGGAAGGAATTATGCTGCAAAGAATTCAAGCAAACCAAAATAAAATATCAGTAAGGATATAGAAGATTTGAATAAAACAATTAACAAACAACCTAATGGGCACATAGAGAACACTGTTCAGGACAATGCATAATACACTTTATTTTCAAGTGCACAGAAAACATTTGATAAAATTGACCAAATGCTGGGCGATAAAGCAAGTCTAAATAAGTCTCAAAGAATTTAAAAAATGCATATGTTCTCTGACCACAATGCAATACAACTACTAGCACACAGGTAGATGAAAAAGCAATGAACAGATTAGAAAGTTCAGAAACAGACCCATGTCCTGCAGAACGGCAAGGAAATGAAATCAGTGTGCTGAAACAATTAGACAGCCATATGGAAAATGATAAAACTTGACCCCTTCCTCACACCACACACATAAATCAATTCCAAACGAAATAAAACTTATATAAGATAATACAGTACTATGTCTTTTTAAACTCAGGGAAAGATTTCTTCATTAGGACACACAACACTAACCTTAAGAAGACAAAGAACAATGTACACTGACTATGTTAGAAAAGAAGTGCTGTTAACCAAAAGATACTCAGAGAGAAATGGCAAATCACACAGCAGAAAAGGTATCTTGGAATACTGTATAATACATATAACAAACCACAGAGTTGAAATGGAGAATATATAATGAATTCCTACAAGTCAATTGGAAAAAAGCAAACAATCCAGGAGAAAAATAGACAAGGAAATTAAACAGATACTTCACAAAAAAGAATATCCAAGGATATCATAATAAACCTATGGAAACGTTCTCAATCTTATTAGTAACCACAGAAATGCAAATGAAAGCCATAATGAGATACAACTACACACCCACCCAACAGCTAAAAATAAAATGACTGAGAAATCCAAGTGTTGCTTAAGGATGTGGAATACTTGGAACTTTCATGCAATGCCAGTGGAGTGTAAATTGTCAACTGTTTTGGAAAACAGATGACATCATTTATGAAAGTTTGAGATTCATTATCCTAAGACAAAACAATTTTAGTCCAAGGTCTACACTCAACAGAAATGTGGGCACATGTGCAACAAGAAAAATGTATTTCATAGCAGCATTATAATAGTAAAAATTGGAACCAATCCAAATATAATAGAAAAAAGCTTCCTTTTGCAGTAGCAATGTGTCTTGGGATGAATTTAACAAAAGATATACAAGACCATCATGAAGAGAAGTATAAAATATTATTAAAAGATCAGATGATTCAAATAAATAGAAAACCATTCATGTACAGCTCAATATTGCAAAGTTCTCCATGCTTCTGAATTCATCTATAGATTCAATGCAGTTCCAATCAAAATCCCAAATATATTTTCACGTAGAACTTGATCAAATAATTCTAAAATTAAATATACAAAGAGTCAAGAGATTTCTGTCTTTATCAAGATATATTATAAAGCTATAAAAATTACAAGAGCGTGGTATAGAAAATTCACAGACAGTCCGAAATGCGAATGGAAACTTGGTATATGACTGAGAAGGGACTACAAGTTGATGGGGACTACATGAGCATGTAATAGATGGTTTTAGGAGAATTGTCTATCCGTATGGAAAAAAAATCTCCCTCCCCAAATTCCAATTAAAGACCTAAATGTACAAAGCAAAACTTTACTATTTTATAAGGAGAATATCTTCACCACCTCAGTGTATGGGTGGATTTCTTAAACATGACCAAAATGCACGAACCACGCACACACAGAACAATGATAAACTTCACTACATTAAAAATTAAAAACTTCTATATGACAAAATAAATCATAATCAAATTTAAAAGACAACACAGTGGAAGAAGATATTTGCAATATAAACTGCTAACAAAAAATTAGCACCCAGATTATTTAAAGAAGTCCTATAAAATCAATAACAAAATATTTGGGCTATCATGATATCACTGGTAATGTGCAGACATCAACCAACAAAAAGAAGCAAAACCAAGATGAATGAAAACTTGAAAAAGGGAGCTGCTCTGGTACAGACCAACTGAACACTAGCCTTCCAAACAATCCTAAAGGAAAAGCAATGAAACACACATGAACACAGAATAATGGAAGTCTGCTCTCAGAAAAAAAAAATTAAATTTGAAATGAAGGTCCTCCTTTAAGCAAGGAATTAACCTGATTAAAAGAAAACTAAAGCCAACTCTTAGATTATAATATTTTGGTTGAGCCATATTAAATGGCCTTTTTTTAGAGTAAAAGATGGTCCAAAGAAAGGCAGTTCCACGTGGTTCAACCTCTGTATTCTTCATTTAGGCACAATATTGTAAATGGCCATACATACAGAATATTTTGACCTGTGGAACTAAAGATGGAACTTGCCTACTAACTCATGAGCTTGAAACGACTTTTCAAATAAGACTCAAACTTTATTCTACTCAATCACAGAAGGCAGTTTTAAAGTGTGTTTTCCTGGAATTTAATATAAAAAACTGTTTCACAGCCCAACAAAACCATAATTCCTTATTTGTCAAACATTGTGAAATATGCCTAGATGATTATTAAAAGCCTAAATCTGAATGAGAGAAAACCTGACTCAAGCTAAATTCGTTGAATTGACAACTGGCTTTCCAATCACCCCCATTTTCCCCCCACCAAAATCAACTTCTATGTATCATTACACTGTAAAAACTGCAGTCTAATTTTGGGTCTTTCAAATGGCATTGCTGTTGACACTCTTAACTTTAAAAGGTCCTCACAAAGTTTAAGAACAACCTTAAATAAAATGAAAAGTGCTCTGATGGTTTCGAAAGTTAAACAGTGTTTGTATTTTGGCAAATCAAAAATGAAGGGGGCTTCCCTGGTGGCGCAGTGGTTGAGAGTCCGCCTGCGGATGCAGGGGACACGGGTTCGTGCCCCGGTCTGGGAAGATCCCACATGCCGCAGAGCGGCTGGGCCCGTGAGCCATGGCCGCTGAGCCTGCGCGTCCGGAGCCTGTGCTCCGCAACGGGAGAGGCCACAACAGCGAGAGGCCCGCATACCGCAAAAAAAAAAAAATGAAGAAACCCAAAGAGTCAATAAACAAGGGAAAACACACGTAACCTTCCTCAGTTCCTCTCTCCCTACTTTCTTCTCTTCTTTACTCTTTCTTCCTTTCCTCCCCCCTTCCTCCCTCTTTCCTTCCCTTCCTTTAGTCTTCACGCTAATATTAAAAAACGTTAACAATGATTAATACCGGTTAATAGCAGAACGTATCTTGTGGGTTTACTTTAATATCTTTTTCAAATTTCTTTAGAAAAAGAGAAAGAAAAAGAAAAACGTTTTTTACCTTTGCCCCCCTTACAGTGAATCACTGCGATGTTTTCCTCATCTTGAGCCATCCACTCTTTTACGTCCTTGGAGAACGCCACCATCTCACTGATTCAAAGTGAAAGATTTTTAGTTGAATGAAAAGACTTCCCAAAAAATCAAGCCCTGTGTATTTAGCCCTCTTCTGACAGCCAGCTTGGCATCAAACTTACCTCAAAGAGGGGACATTGTGATCGTCAATCATGTATCGACAGACCCTATCATGGAAGTACTTAGCATCGTAAGCTCTTTCACCTGAAATAAATGATGCACGGGTCATATCTCTAACCCTAATAAACACAGTAAATGGTCAAGGTGTAAATAAGTTATACTTTTCTATTAGAAATTCCTCCTCTACCTTTAAAAGGAGCTTTCTGTCTGGCTCCTGCTGCTCTAAAAGAAACGTAAGGGTCTCAAAAATAAAAGTAGAGTAGTGTTTTGTCCATCTTGAGTAACATAAGCCCAAATTATTTGGGTTTAATAGGCCTTACTTGTACTTTTCTAGCAGGCTACTCACTGCATTATCAGAAGGTTACACAGAGCAGAAGCCAACGCGGCCAGCCAAAATACTTGCCTCCTGAAAATGTCCACTTAATATACAGGAAGAGGGTCAGCTGGGCTATAATTTGTTTGCTATAGGGCTTGGGGGGTTTTTCCCATGCAGGACCCTGGTCTCCTCACACCTCATTCCTAGTGGGTTACAGTGTGCATTTGTTGAATTGCCTTCAAAACACAAGCTGGCAGGAAAAAAACAAATATCTTCCAAAACCTACTACCACTAGACCTGACTCTCCTAAAATGGCTCTGCCCCCAGTCTCCTGCCTACCTCACAGGGCACTGTGTGCTGTTGCACTTTCTTTTCCTACCAAACAGAGCCAGCACAAGATGGAGGCTTTTTAAAACTCACTTCCCACCACCACTAAATACCTATGATTAAATGAAATGTAAAAACTAAATCAACTTCTTCCATGCAGTGAGTGACCTGTTTTCTATCTAGAGTAGCAAAATATCGAGCCATGTACATACTGCAGAGATTGTAGACTCGGTAGTGGTTTTGATGCTTGGTATCCAGGAACCGTACAACTTCCTAAAAAAGATGGACACATACCTTACATATTCCACACGGCACCAACATAAGCCTTTTCCTAGGACTAACCTAAAATGAGTATCACCCTTTTATTCACTGGTCCGTCACTTAGCACCTTTCAGGGGAGACTCAGGGAATAAAAAGGTACATACATTCCAAGTCATATCTAACCCACTGATGGTTTGCACATAGCCCACAAAAGTTGGGATGACTACACTGATTAGCCTCTACTCTAAATACACATTGTTTAAAGCTACCAGAGAAGGAAGTTAGGTGGTTAACAAGCTTTAAGAAAATTGTAATTTGTTCTAAAATTTGTATGGAACCACAAAAGATCCTGAATAGCCAATCTTCAGAAAGAAGAACAAAGCCGGAGTTATCATGCTCCCTGATTTTAAACTATACTATTGATACAAAGCTGAAGTCATCAGAACAGTAGGGTACTGGCACAAAAACAAACACATAGATCAATGGAACAGAATTGAGGGCCCGGAAAACAACCCACACATATACGGATAATTAATTTATGATAATGGAGCAAAGAACATACAGAAAGGATCGTCTCTTTAATATATGGTGTTGGGAAAACTGGACAGCCACATGCAAAAGAATGAAACTATACCACTATGTCACTCCATACACAAAAATTAACTCAAAAAGGATTAAAGACTTGAATGTAAGATGTGAGAACATAAAATTCCTAGAAGAAAACATAGCTGGTAATTTCACTGACATTGCTCTTAGTGATGTTTTTGTGGATCTGACTCCAAAGGCAAGGGAAACAAAAGCCAATGTCAACAAATGGGACTACATCAAACTAAAAAGCTTCTGCACGGTGATAAAAACCATGATCAAAATGAAAAGGCAACCCAGTGAATGGGTGAAAATATTTGCAATTTATATATCCAATAAGGGGTTAATATCCAAAATATATGAACTATACAACCTCAAAACAAAAAAACAACCCAATTAAAAAATGGGTAGAGGACCTGAATAGACAAACTTCCAAAGAAGATATACAGAGGGCCAATGGGCACAACAAAAAATCTTCAGCATCACTAATCATTAGGCAAAAATGCACATCGAAACCACAATAAGATATCACTTCATGCTTATTAGAATGGGTATTATCAAAAGGGTAAGAAATAACAAATGTTGGAGAGGATGTGGAGAAAAGGGAACCCTCAAACACTGTTGGTGGGACTGTAAATTGGAGCAGCCACTATGGAAAACAGCATGGAGATTACCCCCAAAATTAAGACTAGAAATACCATATGATCCCAGCTATTCCACTTCTGGGTATTTAGCCAAAGAACACAAAAAAACACTATAATTCCAAAAGATATATGCACCCCTATATTCAATGCAGCACTATTAACAACAGCCAAGATATGGAAACAACCCAAATGTCCACTGATGAATGAATAAAGATGTGATAAATACGCGTGCATGCGCGCGCACACAAACACACACACACAAATGAATACTACTCAACCATAAAAGAATGAAGTCCTGTCATTTGCAACAACATGGATGGACCTTGAAAGTATTATGCTAAGTGAAATTGTCAGGCAGAGAGAGACAAACACCATACAATTTCACTCATATGTGAAATCTAAAAAAATAAAACAAATGAACAAACAAAAGCGAACAAAACCAAACACAGATACAGAGAACAGATTACTGGTTACCAGAGGGGAAGGGGTTTGGGGTGTGGCTGAAATAGGTACAGGGTCAACTGTATGGTGACAGACGGCAGCTAGACTTGTGCTGGTGATCACTTTGTAGTGTATACAGATGTTGAATTTTAATGCTGTACTCCTGCAACTTGTACAATAAAAAAGAGAGAGAATGGGGTGGGGAGGGAGAGAGGGAGGAAGGGAGAGAACAAGGAAGGAAGGAAGGAAAGAAGGGAGGGAGGAAGGGAGGAATGGTTTTTGCCTCAGAGCACAGTGAGCAAAGAGGCTTTACAAACTTACAGCATGATGAGGACAAAATTCACAGTGACTCTGACATCTGGATCAGGAGCTCCTCAGTGAGCCGTATAGAAAATAAACATCCAAATGAATATGGTCTGGGAGCTGAGGGACATGGGGTTAAAAAACTCAAGTTTGACAAAGAAGGTGAAGTCAGAGATGACCAAACAACTTCTAGTCACACTTCTTCAGTTATGACAGAAGAAACAGAAGAACCAGCTTCATCGAAGAAGAAAGACAAAGAGAAGAGGATGAAGAGGAAGAGTGTCTTGAACGACAGAAATGGGGCTTCCCTGGTGGCGCAGTGGTTGAGAGTCCGCCTGCCGATGCAGGGGACGCGGGTTCGTGCCCCGGTCTGGGAAGATTCCACATGCCGCGGAGCGGCTGGGTCCGTGAGCCACGGCTGCTGAGCCTGCGCGTCCGGAGCCTGTGCTCCGCAACGGGAGAGGCCACAACAGTGAGAGGCCCATGTATCGCAAAAAAAAAAAAAAAAAAAAAACAGAAATGATTCCAGAAAAAAGAAATTCAAGAGAAAGAATCTGATGATGCCTTAACTATAAATGAAGAGAATTCTATGGAAAAGAATCAAATAGAGGAATCTCACCTGTCTCAGGATGAGACAGATTTACATTCTGAAGACAGTGAAAACAGAGGCCCTGCAAGTAGGATTCCGACTGCCATGAAACAGAAGAACTAGGGGGCTCCAATTCCAGTAGAACTGGAGAGATTCTCTCAGAATCCTCCACAGAAAATGACTATAAAGCCACAGAAGTCACTGATGAACCGATGGAACAAGACTATTTAGAAATACTTACATGCAGTATTTCACACTCAGTTCTAGTTTTACACTGTATGAAATTTCTGTGTAATCAAATGGACCTTTAGTTTTGCACGTGAAGGAGGTTGTAAAATAAAGTACTTCATGGGATAAACCCTGAAAGAGTTGTTCTTCTAGGAGCTGTGAATATCAGCTCTTCTGGGTCCTGCTTACTAAACACTTTTTTGGGGGGGCGGGGGAGGATCTGGTTAAATCAGTGGCTTCTGTATAGATTTTTTTTTAAATTTAGGATTAAAGTTTTCAAACTGGAAGGTAATAATTACAATTCTTTTTTTTTTTTTTGGAGAGTATGATGCTTAGATTATACATATGTGAAAAGGCTTCTAGTCTTTTTCTAACAGCTCTGGCAGTGTTCATATTTTGGTCATAGTTTCAACATTTACCATATGAATTAAAGGGTTTCATGGTAGTTATATTATTTATATTTATAAATATAAATTCCATATATGTTCATCTTTTACAGAAACAAGAAAAATTAAAAATTTGCTCCCTTAGAATAATATATGTATATTTACATGTAACATATTTTATAGTGATATATGTTATATGATATAATGTATGTAACATAATACATATCATATAATATAAAATAAAGTAATATAACATATATAACATTATATACAAATAATATATATAACAGATTTATATACTGTATAAATGATATATACATTGTAATTTACATATCATTCATACAAAATATAAATTATATAATATATAAATTATGAATTTATATAAGTTACATATCTATATACTTAAGTATTATATATTTATGATGTTAATATAGTCATAATATATGCATACGTATATATTATTGTTATATAATTATATGATATGTAATATATAGTTGTATAACTTATACATTAGATAATTATATATAACATAATATATTATATATAAATATAATATATTATTATAAAGGGGAAAATGTTATATTTTTCTGTTTCTATGAGATGAGTTTAGATTATAGATTTATAAATGGAATAATATATTTACATGTTATATAAGACATATACATAGAATTTATAATTTATACATGTAATTATATATTATTCTGTATAATATATATTATATATGAGTATACATGTATTATTCTAAGGGGGAAATGTTATATTTTTCTGTTTCTATAAGAGATAAGATATATATGTAATATATATTTATAAATAGAATAATGTATAGTTATACTATATAAAATTTATACGCAGTTATATATAACATGATATATATTACATTTACTATATACTAATTTTATATATTACACATTATATATTAATACATATTTAATATATACTAAAATATACATTTTATTTAAATATACACTATTTTAAGAGGGAAATGTATTATATATTATATAATTACATGTACAACTATACATTACCTTACATATGCTCTATAGTATATATAATGTATATTACATATAATTATATACACATTATTCTGAGAGGGGCAATATTCTATTTTTCTGTTTCTGTAAGATATGCATTGGATACTTTTTCTATTGGTAATGATCGAGTCCACATCTTTCAAGGCCGGTTCTTTCTCCTCTAAGTAATTAAACATCTGGTCCTTGTGAAACCATGGAAATTTTAAGTCTGTTGAAATATCAGGTTAAACACGTTCTGAGAGATCTGTTCAAACTCAAATTCTTTTGTATACTTTTGTGGTGCTTGAGAAAAAGACTTCACTATTGGTGAGAAAATGTGCTTTATCTTGGAAATTGTGTTCAAACATTAGCTTACTATTTTGTAGGATTGAATATGCTTAGGAAGCTGATGTGAGACCATCTCAGAAGAACTGGGCAGATTCACAGAACTTCTGCTTGCTTTTCTGAACATTTGTGAATACTACACATTTCTTTCTAACATATTCTAGAGTATGCAAATGTCAATGGTATGAAACACAATTATACTGGAAAAATAAATTAATATGAACTTGAGCTAAATGACTGAAGGTCATATTCACAGATTAAAGTCATGCAAGCTGTACAACTTCCTGTCAAAATTACTGGCTGCCAAATTTATACTTGTTTCTTCAGATGTACCTTTTGTTATTTAGAATTTTTAATTTTCTGTAAAGTAGACTTTTTAAAGTGTAATGTGTTTGCTGCCTTTGTGAAGCAATGTATAATTGTATAATTTCTGTAAGTAAACTGAACGCTTGAGCTTTCAATCAGTATTCTAGAAGCAATAAATATTATTTAGAAAGAACTACTGTACACCCAACAATATTAGATAAATCCCACAGAATTCATTTTAAGCATAAAAAGCTGGTTACAGAAGATGTAGTCTATGATTCCATTTATGTGAAATTCAAGAAAAAGCAGAACTAATCTGTTGTGACACAAGTGAGAAGAGTAATTACCTCCAGTGTGTTGGGGTATTGACTGAAAAAGAGCAAGAAATGGTCTATATTTTGATAGGGGTGTTGGCTGTATATACACCTATATATAATTTTATCAAGATATACATGAGATTCCCACAATTTACAGTAATTTTTATGCCTCAAAGTATAAGTATATATACACATACTTATATATAGACATACACACATATACATAATTAGTTTCCTTGAGATAGAACAAATACTGTAAATTGCACTAATGTATACACACCCGCACACATATGCAAACTTCTTAAACAATGACTTTTAACTGGCATTTCATAGTAAGCATCACCTGATGTTTGAACTTTATTTAATCTACAGAACCTAAAGCAGTATGGAGCCACTGTAATTTAGGATCTCAATCTAAGAATACACATTTTAGTTCAAGAATTCTCAATCTTCTTCCCTATGACAGACCATGAAAAACAGCCACAATTCACCACAATTCCTGCCTTCCAGAGACGGCATCTGTTGTGTCTGCTTGAATCTGAACTGGGTTTGTAGTTTGCTTGTCCAATAGAATAAGGTAGAAGCCACATTATACTAGTTGAGAGCCAGGGCCTCTGCATTCTTTCGCTTGATGCTAGTGAGGTCCTTGCCACTGCCTTATGTGAACAAGCCTGAGCTAGCCTGTTACAGAATGAGACATCACTTGGAGCCATCCAGCAAGGCCATTTTAGACTAGCCAACCCTCAGATGCCCAGTTGCTGCCCATACATGCATGAGTTAGCTCTGCTGAAATTAGTTAAGCGTGTCCCTGATCAGTTAAGCCCAACTCAAATTCACAAACCACATTATCACGAGCAAAGTAAAGGTTTGCTCTTATAAGTCATTTAAGTTTGCGGGTGATTCATCACACAGCGAAAGCTAATTGATAGCAATCCATGGTAATGTTTTACCTGAAAGAGTAAATTTTTAGGAGAACACTGTCATCTCTGGGCCAACATTATCTTACAATTCCACAGTCTAGGTTTACTGAGAAATGTGAGCATTTGTTAGATAAAAACTCTTACCTTAATGGGATTCCTATAGAAAGACTGCTTTCCAGAAGATGGGAATGACATGGCAATAATACGCTCTGGAAGTCAAAACAGTCACTATTAACAAATGTTATACATGGGAAACAATATATGAGAACTCGACTTACATATATAATCAGACTGCTTTCATAGAAGAGAACTTTCAGGATTGAGAATGACAGGAAAAAAGCTAACTAACCCTCAGGGTAATCAACTTTAATATCCAATACTGGATATTAAAGTATCCACTATTTGGACCATTACATTCAGTGTTCCCAAGTCTCAGCTGGTTCCAGCCTTATGCAACAGATTTGCGTTGACTTTAGTCTGGAGGGCCCCCTGTGGTGGGAATTTCTTTCTTATTTAAACACCAAAGAAAAATGAGCAATGTTGAGAAGTCCTAGGATGCTTTCCAGTGTTCCCCTGACTCAGAAACCCGAGACCTACAAAGCAATGACTTCATCTCTAGCGTTCTAGGAAGAGAACAGGTCTCTCTGAAATCCTTGGGCCCGAGGATAACTACTAGAACTCAATAAATTCTAAACCAAACAAATGGAGTCAGCTGAAAATCCATTTAACTTCCTATACTATAAGCAAGTAGCCCTGAATGGAGATGAAAATTAAGATTTTTCCATTTGCAGGGTTAAACTCCAAATATGTCACACTATCAGAGTGGCATATGTCTTCATGGATAAAAAATGCTTTAAAAGAACATGCCTCAGACAGGGAAAGAACAAAATTAGCATATAATTACCTACTCACACACAAGAAAAATGTGATGTTAATATAGGCAAATCAAGAGAGAAACTTCACAAACCGGTAATGTAAGTGAGGTCTAAGTCAAATCCATCCTTCTTGTATCGCCGTTTGTTTTCTGAAACCTGAGGGTTTAAAACAATCATTCATTTGTAAAACATAAATCAACATAAAAAAAGAACAATATATAGATATCTACAACCCTTGCCAGGATTTCCTGAAGCACAAACATTTTTTCTGAATCATAAACATATTTTGCCCACTTACCCTCCTCCTGGTCAGCATTGCAAGATGTCTGTTTTGCTGAGCCAGATGAAAAGCTCTTGACAGAAGGGTAAGTCGTAGAGGTAGTAAAAGAATTCTCAATCTAACAATAAAAGATTCATTTTTGCTTTAGAAACAGAGGATCTTGTCAGTATGGACTAAGTTTAGAGCAGTGGCTCTTAACCAGGGACAAAATTTTGCACACCACCCCCTGGCCTAAGCCTCCCACCCACCCCACCCACCCTGGGCATATTTGGCAATGTTCAGAGACATTTTTGGCTGTCACAACTGCCTGTGAGGGGCTGCTACTTGCATCTAGTGGTTAGAGGCCAGGGATGCTGCTCAGTACCGACGCACAGCACAGCTCCCTTACTAAAAATGTATCTGTCCAAAATACCAGTAGTGCTGCTGTTGAGAAACTCTGATTTAAAGAAAAAGTCATATGGTAGACTCTCAGAATTTGTGGGTTTAACTTCTGTGGTTTAAGACAAGCATTTTTCAGTCTTTTTCCCATCAAAACAGAATTCTTATTCCCCTCTGTTACTCCCATGCGTAACAGGGGTTCACTAGAGCTGTGAACACACATCAGGCAGATAGCAGATGAGTTACTTCCCAAGTGTGTCTCCTACCATCAGGAAGAAACACGATGGCAAAGAACTGATGGTCTGGGCTAGCGCTTCTCTAGCTTGAGTGTGCATACTGATTCAGTAGGTCTAGAGTGGGCCCTGAGGTGTTTGTCTTCTGGTATTTCTGACAAGCTCTTCCGTGATGCTGAGGTGGCCTGTCTGAAGACCATACTGGTTTGGGTTCTTTTCAAAAACTCCAAAAGCTTATCACATCAAGTTTTGTTGGGACCTGAGGGAAAGTCCTGAGAAGCTGGAGTGCAGGAAGTGGCAAGCTATCTGACTAAGGAATAAGCCTAGTGAGCCACCCAACAGCTACATCCTAGAACACTTTTGCTCTTCTTTTTCTCACTGCCACAGTAGAAAGAGGAGGAGAAAGAAAAAAGCCATCGGTGGCTCATACACATTTTGCTTTGACCCCTAACAGTTCTAACTCTGCCTCAGCTTCCGTCATGTTAACTGTCCTGCAAACATTCCACCTCTGTGTTTCTACCCATGTCACCTCGTTTTTCTCTTCCATTTGTGCCTTTTTAGAGAATCATCATTGGAGTCACTCAAATTTTTCATCAACTCACACCAGTACTCTCTTGGTTATAGGAAAAACCCAGGAATTTCACGTGTAAGAAATGTGTGGTTGAAGCGCAACTGGGAATTTAGTGGGAATTTCAAAAGGTAGAGAAGTTCAAGTTAGGTACAAGAGGCAAGTCCCCAGTTTCTTCTTTGGGGGCGTCATCTTCTTCACTCAACTAAAGGTACTCAGTGTGGACACCTTTCACTGGTCCCTAAACACCACCATCCTTTAGTTTCCAGATAGAAATTTAACTCAACGTTTCATTTTCAAGCAGCTTATTTAGCACAGAATTAGCACATTCAGAGTTAAAAAGATTACACAAAATGAAAGCCACAGAAAATACTTTTTAAGAAAGAAAAACGTTAAGAGAAGGGAAGCATATGTTTCTTACTTGGGGAAATTTTTAAGAAACTTGAAGTCATAGAAAATATAAGCAATATTGACCAGTAGAGTCACCACAATAATGGAAGCATCTAAGGAGTTCAACATATCGGAAAAATACCGTCGTACCCTGTAACAAAAAACAAAAAAGATATAAGTTTATGCTTCCCCAAAGAAGAGGTAGGGATATTTTAAAAGCACCCTTAAGATTTCCGGTTTGGGATTTCCCTGGTGGTCCAGTGGGTAAGACTCTGCGCTCCCAATGCAGGGAGCCCAGGTTAGATCCCTGGTCAGGGAACTAGATCCCATGCGCATGCCGCAAGTAAGAGTCCGCATGCTGCAACTAAGAACCAGCGCAGCCAAAATAAATAAATAGTTTTTTAAAAGGAATTCAGCGTTGATGAATGACTTAAAGTGCATTTACTAGACTAGATTAAGGAAAAAAAATATTCAGACTCATTTTATACTTATATAGGACAAAAACATCAATATGGCAAGTAGAGCCATAAGTACAGTAAGAGATATAACCAAACCATTGAACAAGAGGCAAGCATTGCCTGGACACAGCGGGGAGAGAGAGATGGGATGGTGAGCGATGCTATCGGACAATGGAAGCTGAACATGTCACAGCCCTAGAGAAACGGGCTGTGAGAAGTGCATGAAAGGAGCTTGTGAGAGGAAGACGGGTCCACTACTTTGGCCTGCAAACTCATCACCTGGCTTTGCACCCACAGTGGAATCCCAGCGAGCTGGTGTGGCCTCCTCTGTGCAAAGCTGAACTTTCAGCCCTGGCACCTCCTCCTCAACACTAGCTCCTTCAGCCATGGGCACTGGGGCTCCAGGGAAATCTTCTAGTCCAGGGATAGCTCCTTTAGGCTCTGAGTAACCTGGGAGTGGGCAACTGTCCTCAGCTCAGAGGCACGAGGACAGAAATTCAGCCAGAAAGGAGACAAGCATGTTCCGAAATGCTCTGGATGAAGTGAGGCTGGGGACTTTAGTCCGGGACTCGCTCTCCCATAGAGCTTAACACAAGTTTTTGTTCATTTATTTTTAAATGTCTCATTAAAAAAATTTTTTTTGGCCGTGCAGCTTGCAGGATCCTAGTTTCCCGACCAGGGGTCGAACCCATGCCCCCTGCAGCGGAAGCATGGAGTCCTAACCACGGGACTGCCAGGGAAGTACCACAAATTTTTATTTTAACTGAGGTAGGGTTTGCTCATGATCTATTATCTAGTACTTAATATACTGTCAGCTTTTATTTACATTGAACTCAATTAAAATGTCAATAGTTATACTTCACATACACATTCCTCTTAATAATGTGCATGTAGACATATTAGCTGCCTGGCCCCATTTTGCAAACCCTTTAAGCTGTACCTGTTGAAGGAACCATCGAGAATACATGGTTTGGAGACTAGAGTGCCAGTTGCAAGAGTAATATTAAAGCTCAGTCTGATAGAAATTGGGATTTGGACTGTTGTTTCTCTTGTGGAGGATGCCTTCAAGGAGAATTATTTTGATAAAAAGGGGCATATTTAGTTGGGTTGACCTGGTCATTACTTGAGATGCTTTTCATAGCAGTACAAAATAGCTCTATGTGCTTTTAAAAAATTAATCATACTTACCCTTCTATAAACACTCGAAGAAAAACGTCCATGAAAAAAAATAAAGCCATAGCTAAAGAAACTGCACGATACTCCAAAGGAATATATATCGTGCTATCAGAGACAAGTATGTCTGTAATGATGAGGGACACATCCACAAAGGTCAGCAAAATTCCAAGTATTCTACAACAAACAAATAAATAAACCAAATAAGGATCAAGTGGTTTTCACATCTATAGGTAGACTAACTTCAGCCCCATGATCTGATATCAAAATGTCATTATTTTGGGTTAAACCGTTCAGTGGTAGGGAGAACTGCTCTTAGAATCTCAACATAAATCACTCTGCTTTCACCCAATAGAAGCAGTTGTTAGGGAAAGAAACTTCCCACTAAACCACTTCATGATATCATGCCCTTTTATATTAAGACACATCAGACCAACAATCCAAGACAGAATAGGCAAACTACATTAAAAGGACATGTTTCCACTTGTAAACTCTTCTTAAAATTTAAGAATTTTGAAGGGTCTTCTACCAATTTCCCACAATAAAGTAACCTCATTCATCTTGATATTTTTAAAGAATTGAGTAATAAAAAACAAGTGAAAGCATGACTAACATAAGCCCTTAAAAGACTTCTTTGACCAGTAAGGCTTCTTATCAGTGAGATTATCAACAAATATAAGATTACATATCAATGGATGGTTCTGGCACAGTTCTGGGCACGTAAGAAGGAATTCAATTCAATGAATACATACATAATTGAACTCTAAAGTAACTCCTAAGCCTTTTTCCTATATATGCTCAACATATTCTCTAGAAGTTGATTGTACTATTTGTGTCATCTATGAAGATAAATTAATCTTAAAGCACTTTTTCACAATTGCAATGCAAATTCAAATATTATCAATTTAAAAGGAAGCAAGTACATTGTGTGAATCTGTAAGATAGTATGAAATCTTACTATCATGTAGAGAAGAAAGATCTAAGTAAAATGTTTCCAGAATTAAGGAGTAATTCTAGGTGAATAAGGTATTTACTAAAACACTTTCCTTATAACTATAGAATTTTGAAATGCATGTTTCATTATTTTTACTTTGACAGGTAGAAAAAAACATGGTAATATGTTGCTATTAGACTCCGTACATGCCATTTCTTTGCAATTCTTAATGTTCAGCTTCAATTAAAATTCCAAGATAAATTAGATTGCATTAAATCGGGCACAAAGGTTATTTAGCCACATACTGACAGTGGAAATGCTTTTTTTTCCCCTCCCAGATCCTCTGCCATTAAAAAATATTGATATTAAATGTAATACACACTTAACTACCTCCTTTTCTAGAGTCTCACATACCTGAAAGGGAAGGATGATACAGTCAAGTACACAATTCTCTTAATCCTGCTGCTGCAATAAGAAGTAAAAATAAAATTTCAGAGCTTTCAGGTGTATCAGATTTTTCCTAACATATAGTATGAATTTAACCAACAAAGGCCTTTATAAATATAATTTTTAAAGTCTCCAGAAGTTGCCTAACAAAATGCTTTTTGCTAATAACTGTAAAAATGTCACCTGATTCTTTTTTTTTCTTTCCTATGTAGAATATATGTGAAAAAAAACACTAAACTTTCCCTTGACTGTAAAGCTCTAATCCCAACTTAATGATAAGATTAAGCTTGGGGTCATCAACTAAAGCAACAGAGCATGGAGACAGAAGGGAATGGTAGAAGAGATGTGTGTTCCAGCTCTCCCATGAGTGAGCTGTGGGATCCTGGGCAAGTCATCAAACTATGGCCAGACCTGTTCTACAGCAATAGAATAAGGCACTTCAGGGAAGCTCTTGTCTTCCAATATTCATTTCTTGAAACAAGTCACCCCATGAATAAGAGAGTTAAACATTAATGAGACTCACAGCTGGGGGGGGAACTGCACTTTGGGGGTGAGGACTGTTAGTAAGATACATTTCAAAGGGGAAACACACTGGAGGCTGGGCTCCTTCCCTTAGTAGGAGGAGGAGACGGTTTTAGAGCGCCAGCAGTTGTGCCTCATTTTACACTAGGGCTGGAGACAAGGTAGTCATTGAGGAGCAATTTCTTGCCCTGCTGAAGCCTCCAACACGTGACCCAAATTCCACCCCAAGTGGGATTTAATCCCAAAGCAATGCTCACAGACTGTGCCCAAGACTGGAGAAGAGGGAGGATATATGCCCAATAGAACTGGGGTACTGCCCAATGCAACGGGCCACAGATGGATACTGTTGGGCTAAGCTGAGCTATAAGATCTCCCCACCCCCTCTAATTTCTCCCTGCTCCATCTGCACCCACTACCTCTGCCCAGGCCTAGTGAGAAAAGGTCGATGTGGATGGGGAACTGATTGGCCAAAAGAGGTGAACCTCCCCTGAGGTTGCCATTCTCTTAATACAAGCCCTTTCTGATCCCAGACAGACTATCAGATCTCTGGGTAGCAAAGAAATGTTACAACAAATCACAACTTACTTGACAAAGTGAATTTACAGAACCATGCCCGACAGAATCATTGGGGCACAAAAGGATGGCTTGGGGTGGCTTTAGGCTCTACTATCACTTTCAGTGCCTCCCAAAACTACCCCACCCCAAGTAAATGTAGAATTGAGATTTTTTCTTTTTAAAAAAAGAGTGTGCTATATAAATGCAGCTTCAAATAATGTGTGTGGAGTTTGCTGGGAAAGGACTGTAACTCAGTAATTATACATTTAGAAAAAGTGCTATTCATATTTGGGATCAGCAGACATACACTCTCCAACACCCAGTGCAACCATGTAATGGTCCCAAAAATGATTACTCAGAGAAGTGCTTGAGCCAACTGAGCAAGGAATAAAAAAATGAAGAAGGCAAGAATAAGGAAGATGCCTTATAGAGAAAAGGTGTCAAGAAATAAAATCATACAAATTCAGAACTAAGTCCAAATAATCATTGTTAATGTAGCACGTGGAAATGTAAACAAATGATTCTAAAAGCCAAGATAAATAACAAAGTTCTCGATAATAGTATGGATTTAAATTTGCGGGGTTGTTCCACATTAATTTAGGTTTCTCAGAAGACAGAAGTAAAAGCATGTTGCATTTCTATCTTCCCAGGTACAAGTCCAGTTTTAAACTGGATATGGATGGAGAAACAAAGGTACAATTATGTTTTCTAAAAATAGGTTTATAACTTTCATATTATTAAAACTTGAATAAAAACAAATCAACTAATAGCATAATGTTAAAAAAAATTAAAGAAAAAATATCAAGGAAGTGTTTAATACAGAAAACAAAGTAAAATGATAGCAAATAAAACCAAACATACCTGAAATGATAATAAATACCAACACATTACTCTCATACCAAATACTGACAAATACTTTTAGATAAGTTTAAAAACTAAATGCACTATAGGCTGTATACAAGGACAAAAACTAAATTAAAATGATAGTTTGAAAATAAAGAGATGGACAAAGATATCAGATGCAAATGTTAAATCTCAAAACACGAAAAGTTGTAATATTAATATCAAAGTTGAATTCAAAGAAAAAATATTAACGATGACCAAGACTTATTTTATCCTGATAGAAGGTAGACTCTATAAGATACTATTAAGACCGTACTGAACAGGGGTGGGATCTGCATTGGGGGCAGGTCCTATCTTTCCCATTGGACACTTATTTCTCTGCACAGATCGTGGAGGGAGGCATGCGGTCATACTCAAAGCATTAAAGGCACTGGGATGATTCTTTGGTTTTCCTACTCTCACTCCAGGGCTCTGGGTCCCCCACCACCACCAAACTATCCACAACAGACAAGGCTATATTCCTACATTAAACTCAGGTTGAAGAGAGCAGAGTCAGGCTTTAGATCTGAGTCCAACCTAAGTTAGCTCATTAGGATTCTTTACTGGGACTTAGAGAGGAGCCTCCAAAGTACCTAGGAGTGTCCTTTGCCCGGCTTGGTCCTCAGGGATATACTTCCCTTTGGAGTGGGGTGTTGGTAGCAAGGATAAGATCTGAGTGTCCCTGGTCAAACGCTATCCATTTACATATATATATATATTTTAAAACTATATATATATAGTTTCTATTGTGCAGATAAAACATATTTAAAGCATTTCTATGAAATTTTAAAAGAAATTTATCCTACAAGAAGATAAAAAACTTTAATGGTACTCTAAAATATAAAAATTATTCAGACTACATTTTCTTACCACGATTTAATAAAACCAGTGAAGTGGGAGAGTACTATACAAGATATTTAATTGCATGTTATCACTACAGAAATTTTAAAGGTGCCACATATGACAACTTAGATTAAATGGAGATATTGTTTGCAAATCACAAGCTACTAAAGTGTGCTCAAGAAAAAATAGATAACCTGAATAGCTTAAAAGGTAATATATCTTGTAGAGAAATTGAACTTGTAGTTGAAAACTTTCCAACAACAACAAAAAAGTCCAAGCCCAACTGACTTCACTGGAGAATTCTACTTAATTCTTTAAGGAAGATACAAATCGAAACAAACTCTTCCATAAAACAGAAGAATAGGGACTGCTTCCAAACTCATTTTAGGAGATTAGCATTACCCTGATACCAAAACCAGTCAAGACATTACCTGACAAGAAAATTACCAATATCCCTCATAAATATAGATACAAAAATCCTTAACAAACCATTAATAAATTGAATCCAGCAGTATATATATTTTTTAAATTCATGACCACTTGGTGTTTGTTCCAGGAATTCAAGGATGGGTCAACATTCTAAAAATAATGTAATTCGCCATGTCAATAAACTAAGGAAAATAAAACATATGATCATCTCAATAGAGGTTAAAAAAATTTTTAAACAAAATTTAACATCCATTTATGATAAAAACTTTCAGTGAACTAGGAAAAAAGGAAACTTCCTTAACCTGACAAGGGGCATTTATGCCCCCCAAAACAAACAAACAAACAAACAAACAAAAAACCTATGGCTGATATCAATCTTAATGGTGAGACTGAATGTTTTCTTCCAATGATTAGGAATCTAGGATGTCAGTTCACACTTCTTCCACTCAAAATTATATTGGAGTCAATGTAATAAAGCAAGAAATGGAAATAAAAGGCCTATAGATTGAAAAGGAAGAAATAAAACTCTCACTATTTGTAGAGGAGATGCTTGCCTACCTAGAAAATCCCAAGGAATCTACAAAAAAGCTAACAGAATAAGTGAGTTTAATAGTTATTGTATAAAAGGGCAATATACAAAATTCAACTATATTTCGATATACTAGCAATGAATGATTGAAAAGTAGAAATGTAAGCAACTGAACCATTTATATTAGCACCAAAACCCATGAAATACTTTTTTATAAAGTAACAAGATATGTGCAGGATCTGTGTGCTGAAAATTACAAAACTTGATGAAAGAAAATGAAAACCTAAAGATAAGAAGAGATGTGAAATGGTACTGCCATTTTGGAAACTATTTCTCATACAATTAAACAGACACTTTACCATAAGTATCAGCAACCCTATTCCTTGGCACTAACCAAAGATAAATGAAAGTTGTGTCCACACAAAAAACTTGTACGTAAATGTTCATAGCCACATTACTCATAACAGGCCAAAACTGGAAATAATCCAAATGCCCATCAATGGGTGAATGGATAAGAAAATATGGTACATTCACAGTGATGTCAGAAACATGACAGAGTGAAAAACTACCTTGGTCTCTCCCCTTCAATCTACAACCAATAAAACCCACAACTCAACAAAGGTGCCACTGTCCAACACAACAGTTTGCCAGAGGACTCCACACACCTGTACAGCTAAAGGCAGGTGAATTGGAACACTTAGAAGAGATGGAACGAGGGAACAGTGGAATCAGTGCCTGCAATCCTGGCCCTCTGACCACAGCAGCTGTGCCCACAGCTTCAGAGAACACAGTAGCAGCAGGGGAAGCAGCACACGTGACTACAGGCTCCAGACCACACCAGCACCCATGGCTACATGAAACTGACCAACACTGGGGCCTGGCATCCTGTCCCTCCAGCCGCCGAGGTGACCACAACCTCACTGCCACTCCCCCACCTGCAGTGGCACAGCCCATGAACTCAATGAGATATAAGAAAACTCAGAAAGGTAGTTTAATGAGCTCAGGAATAAAAATGAATGAACAGAAAGAATATTTTACCAAAGAGACTGAAACTCTAAAAAGAAACAATTGGGAGACTGGGATTGACATATACACACTACTATATATCAAATAGATAACTAATAAGAACCTACTGTGTAGTACAGGGAACTCTACTCAATAGAGTGGATATATATGTATAGGAATAACTGATGCCCTTTGCTGTACAGCAGAAACTTAACACAACATTGTAAATCAACTATACGTCAATAAAAAATAATTTAAATAAATAAATAAATAAAAAGGAAGCAAAAAGAAACTCTGGAGCTCAAGAACTCAATAAATGAGATAAAGAACACACATTAGAAGCACTGGAAACAGAGCAGACAATATGGAAGAGAGAATTAGCAAGCTGGAATACAGCAATCTAAAAATGATACAAGTAGAAGAGGAAAGAGAAATAAGGTTTTTAAAAGGAAGAAATCCTGAGAGAGTTATCTCTTTTAGGAAGGACAACATTAGGATAGTGCATATCCCAGAAGGAGAAGAGAGGGAAAAGGGAGCAGAGAGTTTATTTAAAGAAACAATAGCTGGGAACATCCCAAACTTGGGGAAGGAACTGGAGTTACAAGTCCATTAAGCTAAGAGAACACCTAATTACCTCAATGCAAAAAGACCTTCTCCAAGACAAATAATATTAAAACTGTTAAAAGTGAATGACAAAGAATTTTAAAATCAGCCAGGGCAAAAAGGATGGTAACCTACCAGGGAACCCCCACTACTAGGCTATCAGCAGATTTCTCAGCAGAAACCCTACAGGCCAAGAGGGAGTGGAATGACATTCTCAAAATACTGAAAGATAAAAACAGTCACCCAAGAATACTCTATATAACACAGTTATCATTCAGATATGAAGGAGAAATAAATGCTTTCCCAGACAAAGAGAAGCTGGAGTTCATCAACACTAGACCTGCCTTACAAGACATGTTGAAAGGAACTCTTCTATCACAAACAAAATGACAGAAATACACAAAACTTTCAGCAAGGTGATAAATAGAACCAGAAAATTGCCACTCTTTACCAAGATAGATTTTTAAATACTTTATTAGAGTATAAAGGTTAAAGGGAGACAAAAAAAGAAAGCAGAAAAATAACTATAGCTATCTACAGTTTGGTAACAAACTCACTAAACAAAAACAGGTAATTTGAGACTACAAAAACAAAAGGGGAAGAGGAAAAGGATGGACCTTATGTTTTTAAAAAATGCTTTAGTTCACTATAAATTATATCATCATGTGTGAAAAGCATGCTGAAATCAGAAGGCTAGAAAAATGATTAAATAAAATAGATTCTGGAAAGACCCAGCGTATAAAGATTCACAACGTGATAGAGATGGATTTAAAAATCTTTGAACAAGATATAAATGTTTTCAATAATGGGTTCATTCATTCAACCAAACTCACTGAGTGCCTACTATGTGCCATGGCACTGTTTGAGGCACTGGAGATACAGCAGTTAAAAAAATGGACAAAATTTTCTTCCATCATGATGTTTCAATTCTGTCTCGTGCAGACCATAAATATAATAAATAAGTAAATAAGGTAGTAAGTTAGAAGGTGATAAATGCAATAAGGATCATTAAATTAGGGTAAGGACAATGGAGGGGGATGCAACTTTGATGCTGGGAAAACTAAGTAGTCACCTGGGAGAAAAGTAGACGCCTACATTTTATACCTTAATACAAAATAAATCCTGGGCAGATGTTCTCTTTCAATGTAGAAAATAAATTCAAAACATAGATGAATTTCGGTGAATATAGTAAAATCTTAGGTAGAGAAAGACTTTCTGACACTAAAGGCATCAATCATAAAGAAAAGGACAGATGTACTCAACTGTATGAGGATTATAAGCTTCTATATAGTGAAAAGCTAGGCAACCTGGGAAAAAATACTTGCCCTATCTATGATATAAAAAGGATATATTTAACTTTTCTATCCAATGGCAGTGATAAATACCCCAATTTTAAACGGGCAAAGGTAGTTTGAAAACAATGAAATACAAGTTCTATGAAAAAAGTAGAAACAAAAACAATGTCAAATGTGCATTAGAACAAACAGATTAACTAACATTGAAAAGATGAGCGATGGCTAGCGTGAACGGGGAAGAAATGCACACTGCATCTTGGTGTGGAAAGTAGCAAAATCAATAGCCTCACAAACGTTCCTTTTGACACACAATTTCCACCTCCGAGAATTTGTATTATAAAGAAATCAAATATACAGAGGTTTGGTCTCAAAGTTATTCATCATTTTTTGTAATCAGTCACAGCTGAAATGTCCAGAAATATCTGACAATTTAAATGAATGACAATTTAAACATCTATACCATGAAATATTATACAGCTGTCAAAAGGAATGTTGCAAATTTAAAAATCTAAAGTCAAATATAGGCAGAACTTCAGGCAACAATAAAAAATCTGAAATTAAAAAATATATAATGTTGCAAATGCAAATGTATGGAAATATAGTCATGATATGTCACTAAGTAATAAGGTTATTTTTAAAACAATGTATGATACCATATCCATAAACAAAAAATGTATAAGCCTAAAGAACCTTGAAGGGCATCTATTAAACATTAGGAATGCCTCTTCATGGGAGGTTTTACTGCTTGTATTTTCTGATTTTCCTAATAGTGAAATTTTGTTGCTTTAGTTTTGGTTTTTAGTATAAAATTTATTTACGGTGCTTTGGAGTTTTAAATTCACACTGAATAATATGTGTGCACATATTACTCCACATTTAGTTTTAGTTTTTTATTATACTACACCTAGCACCCAGTAGATAGATATTGTAGATAGCATTATTACCAGTTTACAGATAAAAGACCTAAAATTTAAAGTAGTTTAGTATTTTGCCAAGTGTCCAGTGCGTATTAGATGCCAAAGCCAAGCACTGATTCCAGGTCTTACTCCAAATCTAATACCATCCCCTGGTCTGAAACACCAGTGTCTCTCACACAGGGAGTATTGCAAATGCCACCCAAATCTATACCATAAGCATTCGTAATTTAAAAAACAAAACTAAACTAACACTTTTTGTTTGTAAGAAGAAGGAAATGCTTGCCTTGCTCAGTCTATTCAAATTTTGCCCCTGCCCTGGGCAGCCTCATTGCAGAAAATATATAGTTAATAGGCAGACATATCATTTAATTAAGTAGCAGCGTGAACTCTTCATTGATGGCCCATGATAAAAAAACAGAAAATGGAAATTCATGGGTAATTTGAAGAACTATTTGTATTCATTAGTCGCCCCTTTAGTTTTCACGTTGTTTTTGTCTAGACACCAACAGATTACAACAGTAACCAATTCAATGCCTCTTTAGCAATACTCACTCCCCAACATTAATTCAAGTCGGTGAATGCTTAAGTAACTGACCAAGAGAGTAGCAGAAGAAAAATTGCAGGAATAATTCTGCAGTCCAGACACATGGGCTTTTTTTGGAAGTACAATTAATTTACAATATTATATTAGTTTTGGGTGTACAACATAGTCATTCAATAATTTTATAGATTATATTCTATTTAAAGTTATTACAAAATAACGGCTATATTTCCCTGGGCTGTACAATAGATCCTTGATGCTTATTTTATACATAGTCGTTTGCGGGAGGGAGAGTCAGACGTGTGTGATTTTAAGAAGGTATCGTGTCCTTGTCATTGAGTACAGGTAAAAATGCCTTCAGATCAGTGCAACAGGAAGTACTCTCATGAGATTACTCAGGAGCAAGTCAAAATTCATAAAATCCCAATGGACATGAAGCGGTCTTTAATCAGCAAAACATGTTTGCTTTGGCTCTCAGTCCCATTTGCTCATAGACAAAATCAACAAAACTAGGAATCAGAACATATCCAAGAAAAATGAGAAAGGAACACAAGTGAAGAGCAAGTAGCATTCAGCAATCCTCTGTTTAGAAAGAAACTTTGTCATAAAATTAGTCTCTACTAAGGATATTTTCACATTTTCAAACTAGAAGAACATTTACTTGTGAATACGTGGAAATATTTTTTCAAGTATGGTACTTATATGCAAATTCAAATGGAATCATTGTATACCCTCCCTCCCCAACATTTTGCTATCTTTCCATAGCTCTTTTTTTTTCACCTCAGCATGAGCCCCATCTTCTAAAAGATAAGAAAGCCATCAACAGCTCCCTCCCTCCGAACTTTAAACTGACTTACTAATGTGAATTGAGAGAGTCACTGTCTTCTTCACCATCATCGATCTTGGACAGCAGTCCCATCATACTTTAACCGCCAACAAATGCAAAAATATATCATTAGAGATTTGCTACATGGAACAGTAATGTGAGAAACTTATTTGAAGAAAAAGAATTCCTTAAATCTAAAGGAACCACGACTTAGCTCACTGGATGACCCAATCTTACAGAAAGAAATTTAGAATCATTGTCTAGAAAACTCTGTATTCCTATGGATACTTCCAAGACTGAATTTTGCAAATCTTTCCCTCTCTGTTTCTCCCTATGTCTCTTGTCTCCGTGTCTGCTTCTCTCTTTCTGTCTCACTCTTTCTATAAAGATAGAGATTCATAATACATAGATAGCACTGATGCAAGTAAATTATATCAGCAGCCTTGGAAGGCACCATAATTAAAAGGCAAGCTATATCAAAGTAGTCAAAGACCTTTGATGTCAATTTATTTGGGTCATTGTGAAGGATTAAAAATGTACATAGCACGAAACGACTTCACTTTTTTTGGCTGAAATTGGATACACTTGCTCTAGAACTTATGAACTGGTTGAACTCTAAAAAAATTATGTCAATTAGTTATTTGGAACCTGGGTCCCTGCACCACCTACGTTTCACATATTATGGATATCTTGTTTCCTCCTTGAATAGGATTCAAATAACTGCCTGAGACAAGGACTCCATAACTAACTGGATTTCACAAATCTCAATATCCTCCCCTTTTCCCCTCTCTCTCTGTTTATATCTCACCTTTCACCTCTGCCTCTCAAGTCACATGAGTCAGGGCTAACGGATTAAAGTGGACATAGTAAGACTCCATGCGTCTTATAGATTTGTTTCTAAATGCAATTTAGCTATAATTACTCTGCAGTTTATAATTTAGTTGCCCTAAAAATAACATTCTAATCAGTTATTTTAAACCTGGTATTTAATTTTTCTGTACAAATGAACTTTATCCGTTGGTAATAAAAATCTTAGTCCTGTGGGAAAACTTAATAAATCAAATTTATGTACATTTCTTTACTCCCGAACCTAATCCCCAAGTGTAACACCATTTTGTGATTAAATTTACTTCCAATTCAGCTTGAGTTTGTAGGTACTCATCTCACTTGTCCTATAACTTCCTGCCTTCTCAAGTCCCTACACCACACCTAGTAACCCTTCACGAATCATAGATGTCTTTCCTGCCCTTCAGACAGGGTCAAGACAAGGCAGGGGCTCCCTCCAATGTGATGGCGGGGTTGGGTTTGGGGCACCAGCCTCACATGGTGGCAGAGCTCTGGAAGGTGAGGGACACATGCAGGGTCTATCAGATCCACTTTTTTCTGCTGAGGGCTCCCCTCTGCTCTCCATCCACCCAGACCTTCTCCTAACTCCTATTATATTTCTGTCCTCTCTTGGCCCATGCATGGGCAATCTGATACTTTCCTAAGGGAAAGTATCAGATAGGGGTTGCTCCTAACTCGGGGTAACAAACAGACCAGGGGTAAGAACACTCCCTTTTATGACCTGTTCTTTTTTCCCCCCAAATAGATCCAAAAAAGAAAGAAAGTAACATACTGAGGCTGGCAAAACAAACAAACAGAACCCTTAGATAAAGCGGCGAAGAAACTCTGTATTGCCACAGATGTTCCCCAGAATAAATTTCACAAATCTCAATACCCCCCCTTACACTATCTCTATATATTTATATCTCACCTTTCATTGAAGGGTTCAACACAAGTTACCTTTTCCACCTGGCTCTGGTCATGGCTAAAGGATTATAAATGCACATGGTAAGACTTCACCTCTCCCTAGACTTATTTTTCAATGCACATTAGCTACAATTGCTTTACAATTCATAACCTAGTTGTCCTAAAAATAACATTCTAATCAGTTATTTAAAACCTGGTATTTCATTTTCCCCTGTGAGGCTTTATACATTTGTAATGAAAATCTTCGTCCTGGGTGGGGCGGGGGGAAGTCATGAATCAAGTTTATACACATTTCTTGACTCCTGAACCCCTTCAGGAGTACAACTTTCTCCTTGCAAAATAAGTTTCTCTCCTTTCTTGGCCCATTTTAGTACAGCCTCATACACAAGCATTTGGATAGTTTCCCTAGGGGTTTCGGCTGCATCTAAGAGTGATAAACAGATGAGTAAGAAGCATCACTCTTATGACCTGTTTCTGTTTTATCCAACTAGATACAAAAGAAAGAAAGAAAGAAACATACTTACATAGGCTACAGTAAAAAGATTTAGAAACAATGTCAAAGACACTCTGTTATGTCACGAATACTCCTAAAAATGAACCTCCCAAATAGAATCAACCTCTCTCCCCTTTTCTCTCTCTCTTTCTCTCACTCTCGCATGCTCTCCCTCCCTGCATTTCTATACATATGTATTTTTTTGTTGACATCTCTCTATCTTTATTTCTGTCTCACGTATCCGGGGTGGGTCCAACAGTGGTGGGTCCATCAGGTCTTCCTGTTGTCAATTCACTCAAAGCAGTGCTAAAGGATTAAAAAGGCACAGGGTCAGACACCCTATAATTTTCTCAGTTAAACTTTCTGGTTCAAATTAGTTTCAATTAATGCTTTCACTTATAAAACTAGATGACCCTTTAAAAACTGACATGTAAATCGATTGCTTGAAACCTGGTAGGTCATTTTCCCCAGAAATGAGGCTTTATGTATTTCTCATGAATATCTTACACTTGTCAAAAAGGTAATGACTCAAGATTGAAGTACAGTTCTTTCCTACTGAATCTCATCCAATGTGTAACAACCTTTTGGGGTGGAATTAATTTCAAATTCAACTTCAGCTTGTAGGTACCCAACTTTCTTGACCAATCTAACTCCCTGACCACGTCTGTGCTCCACAGGAAGCATGCTCGTCTTTCCTGCCCCTCACACAGGGTCAAGTAACTACAGGCCTGAGGCAGGGGCTCCATCTGATGTGAACATGGGTCTGGATTTGGGTTATCAGCCTCACATGGTAGCTGATACAACGTATTATTATTCTCCTTGCTCCAGACGGCTTTCATCTTCCCCACACCCACTCCAGGACAGTCTCATGCACAGGCAATCTGACAGCTTCCCGAGAGTCTGGCTGCCAGTAACTGACACTCAAGACTGCGAGTAAGAAGACTCCCTCTATGTCTTGTGCCTCTTTTTCTACCTCAATTCAAAAGACAAAGACTATTCCACATAGAACCTTACCATGAGAGGATGTTAGAAACAGTATCAAGGGAACTCTATATTTCCATGGGTGCTCCTAAGGGTGAACATCCCAATTCTCAATCTCTCTGTATATGTATATTATGCACATATGTGTGTGTGTACATATTACATACATATTTATTCATCAGAGCTCACTTTGAATTGGAGAGTCCTTCAGAGGACGCTGCTGTCCATTCACTCGGGGAAGTGCTAAAGGAGTAAAAACAGACAAAATAAGATACCACAAGACTTCTAGACTTTTACTTTTTTAGTTCAGGTGGGCTATAATTACCCTTGAACTCATAAACTGGTTGGCTCTTAGAAAATTCACATGTAAATCAATTATTTGAAATCTGATATCTCATTTTGCCCAGAAATGATTCTATATACATTTGTAATAAATGTTTTTGACCTATCAGAAAAGTTCATGACTCAGGAATTGGCTGGTAGTTATTAGCAGGAGGAAGCCTTCCTCTTATGACCTGTTGCTCTTTTATCCAACTAGATCCAAAAAAGATAGAAAGTTACTAACAGGTGTTACAGTGAGAAGATTTAATAACAACGTCAAAGACACTGTATTGTCATGGATACTCCTAAGAATGAATTTGAAAACTGCACCTCTTTTTCTTCCATAGTATTTATGTTTATGTGTTTGTGTGTTCATATTGATAAGAGTATATAAATACATGTGCATACATGTACGTAAAAAACATTTATCTTTAATATTCATTTATATCTCACGTTTCATTGTTGCCATCCTTATCGGTTTCTGATGTCAATTCATTCCGGGCAGTGCTAAAAGATTGAGAAGATACATGGTTCACACACCACACGTAATTCTAGACTTACTTTTTTTCATTCAAATAGCTACAGTTACTCTACAACTTTTGAACTGGTTGATCTTTAACAATTCATGTATATATCACAAAACTGAGCCTGCTATGTCATTTTTATTAGAAATGAGACCTTATATAAGGTGGTAATGATGATCTTAGGCCTGTAAGTAGTGGTAGCACACTTAGAGAAAGCAGCAGCCCTTTTATGACTTGCTACTTTTTTCCAACTGGACCCAGAGCAGACAGAGTTCCCTACACATCCTACTATGACTCGACTTAGAAACAGTGTCAAACACACTCTTATTGCTGTGAATGCTCCTCAGAGTAAATTTCACAAATTTCAATCTCTCTCTCTGTGTTGTATGTCTGTCTGCGAGCATGTGTGTGTTTGTGTTATAGAAATATGTATATGCGTATGTATATTAATTATATATATATCTTGATTCTTTTATATCTCATATTTTGCTGGTGGCTTCCTCGTGATTCTGATATCAATCAATTCATTCAGATATGGGCTAAAGAGTTTAAAAGCTACACTGTCAGACATCACATGTAATTGACTGACTTGGTTTTTGTCATTTAAATGGCTACAATTACTATAGTTATGAACTTGTTGATCTTTAAAAAAACTCATGTATTTAACACTAAATTGAAGCTGGTATGTCATTTTCATTGAACATGAGATTTTACATGGCAGTAATTGATATCTTAGGCCTGTGAAAATAGTAATGCCTCAAGTTCTTTACTATTCCTTTAATCCGAACGCTCACAGCTTTTTGTGATGGCATTTATTTCAATTTAACTTCAGTTTGTAGGTACGCAGCCCTCTTACTGCATCTAAATTCCTGACTCTCCAGTTCCGTCACTTCCTTATTTTCACCCCTCCTGGTCACCTTTCCTGCCCCTCACACAGGGTCAACAACTGCAGGCCTGAGGCAGTGATGGCTCCAGCCACTTCCACTGCCATCACGGGTTTGGGTTGGAGGACCCTTACGTAGTGGCAGAGCTCTGGAGGGTGTGGGACAGATCTAGGGGCTGTTAGCTCCATTCTCTTCTGTTGAGGGCTCGTCTCTTCCCAGGCCACAGCTAGCCTTCCCCTTGTTTCCAAATACGAATCTCTCCTCATTTGTCCCACGTTGTAGACTGAATACTGTCCCACTAAAATTCATATGGTGAAGTCTTATCCCCTTTAACTCAGAATGTGACCTTATTGAAAGTAGCATTGTTGCAGAAGTAATTAGTCAAGATGTGGTCCTACTGGTTAGGGTGGGTTCCTAATCCAATATGACGGATGTCCTTATACAAAAGGAAAGGATGCCATGTGAAGATGAAGGCAGAGGTTGGAGCAATTGACGGCAGCCACCAGAAGCTAGGAGAGAGGCATGGAAGAGATTCTTCCTCACAGCACTCAGAAGAAACCACCCCTGCCAACATCCTGATACCAATTTCTAGCCTTGAGGATTGAGACAAAGTTTTGTTGTTTAAACCACTCGATTTGTGATATTTTGTTACAGTAGCCCTAGCAAACAAATACAACCCGTTCTAGCAGAGTCTCACACAGGCAATCTGACAGGTTTCTAAGAGTTTTGGCTACTAGTCACTCAGATGGGTGTAAGTCTCCCTCTTCTGATCTGTTTCTCTTTTATCCAACTAGATCAAAAAAAGAATGCTACATACAGAACATACCAACATTTTAGAAAAAGCATACAAGAAACTTAGTATTCAATATCTCTGTGTGCACCTTTACATATCTATCTATCTACATTAATCTCACCTTTCAGTGATGGCTTCCTTATTGGTTACAGATATCAATTCATTCTGCTCATAGCTTAAGGATTAAAATGTACAGAAACATCACGTGATTTCATAGACTTACTTTTTTCATTCAAATTGGCTAAGTTGTAGAGAGATACATTTTCAACTATGAATTGAAAATTACAAATTCATGCATAATGTGCTTATTTGGAAATAAGTATTTCATTTTACCCTAGAAATGCAGCTTCACATGGTGGCAATGAAATTCCTAGGCCTGTAAAAGACTCCTTAATGGATCAAGATTAAAAACATTTCTTTACTTCTGAACCTAATCCCAAGGTGTAACTGGTTTTTGTGTTTGCAATTACTTCAAATTCAACTGTAGTTTGCAGGTACCATCCCTCATACAGTATTATTAGTAGGATTCACTATAGTTACCATGCTGTACAACCCGTTCCAGCAGGGGTTGTACATCCCCAGGGTGACTTCTTTTATAACTGGAAGTTTGGACCTTTTGACTTCCCTCACCCATTTCACCCACCCCCTACGCAGCCCTCACCCCCCATTTCTGGAAACCACCAATCTTTTCTCTTCTTTATGAGCTTTTTTTCCTTTTAAGATTCCACACACAAGTGAGACCACATGGTATTTCTCTTTCTCTAACTTATTGCACTTGGCGTAAACGTCCAGGAGTTCTACCCATGCTGTTGCAAATAGTAAGATTTCATTCTTTTTTTTATGGCTGAATATATTCCATTGTACACATATATACCACAACTTCTTTATCCATTCACTGGTCAACGGACACGTTGTTGCCATGTCTTGGCTACTGTAAAGAATGCAATGAACACGGGGTTGCACATGTCTTTTCAAGCTAGTGTTTTCATTTTCTTCAGATAGATACCCAGAAGTGGAATTGCTGGATCATATGACAATTCTATTTTAAATTTTTTGAGAAATTTTCATAGTGTTTTCCATAGTGGCTGTAACAATTTGCATTCCTACCAACAGTGCACAAGCCTTCCCTTTTCTCCACATCCTTGTCAACACTTGTTATTTTTTTATCTTTCTGACAATGCCATTCTATACATACATATTTTTTTATTTTATTTAGATTTACTTTTTTGGCTGCATTGGGTCTTTGTTGCTGCAGTCGGGTTTTCTCTAGTTGCGGCGAGCGGGCTTCTCATTGCAGTGGCTTCTCTTGTGGAGGAGCACAGGCTCTAGGCATGTGGGCTCCAGTAGTTGTGGCACACGGGCTCAGCAGTTGTGGCTCATGGGCTTTAGAGCGCAGGCTCAGTAGTTGTGGCACACGGGCTTAGTTGCTCCACAGCATGTGGGATCTTCCTGGACCAGGGCTTGAACCTGTGTCCCCTGCACTGGCAGGCGGATTCTTAACCACTGTGCCACCAGGGAAGCCCAACGATGCCATTCTAACAGGCATGAGGTGATATTCCTTTGTGGTTGTAAATTTTTTTAAATAGTTTATTTTGTTGAACAAGTGATCTATACTGGTGAATGTTTCATGTGAGCTTGAGAAGGATATATATTCCGCTCTTGTTAAGTGAGCTCTTCTATAAATGTCAATTAGGTCCAGTTGATTGAAGGTGCTGTTCAGTGTCACTATATCTTTACTTTCCATAGTTTTCCCTTTTCTTCATGCGTCAGTATAAACCCTATCTTCCCAATGATAAGAGATCCACCAACAGTTCCCTCCTTTCCAACTTCACAGACTCATTCATATGAATTATCAAAGTTAACATCTTTATTACCATCATCGACCCTCAAGAATTGTTCTATTTTACTTCACTAGTATGCAGAAATTTATCATTAGTGATATTCTACATGGAATAGTCATATAATGAATTTCTGAACAATAAGGATTCCTTGAATCTTAAAAATATAGTAAACATAACAACTCACTGCAATTCCTATGTTTTTAGAAAGAATTTTAGATCATTGTCCAGAAAATTCTGCATTGCCATGGATAATCCCGAGACTAAATTTCTCCACTTCACTTCCCCTGGTCCCCCACCCCTCAATATATACCTCACCTTTCACAGGTGGCTCCGTCACAGATTACTGAGGTCAATTCATAGGGGTCATTTCTAAGGAATTAAAAACACAGGATCAAACTCCAAATGACTTCATAGAGTTAATTAGTTACAAGTAGTCTTCAATTTGTAAACTGGTTGAACCCTAAAAATCTACATGCAAGTTACTTATTTGGCAATCAGTATTTCAATTTTCCCAAGAAATAGGGCTTTATTAGCTGTAATGAAGACCTTAGGCCTGTCCAAGAAGACTGACAAATCCAGAAAAGTACCATTCTTCATTTCTAAACCTAACTCTCATGTGTAACTGCACTGAGGCTGCATTTACTTCAAAATTCAACTTCAGCCTGTAGATCTACAAACTTCCAGCCCCTTCTAACTTCCTGATTATCCTTCCCTCCCCTGCAGCCCTACTTTTCTTGTACTGGGTACTCCTTTGCTGTTCCTCAGTTTGGTTCAAAGAACAAAAAGCCCAAGGCAGGGGCTCTCTCCAATATGATGGTGGGTTTACAGTTGGGACACTAGCCTTAGATGGAGGCAGAGCTCTGGAGGGTGAGGGCCAGAGCCGAGACGGAGCAGGACTGCTCTCTTCTGTCCCGTCCTTCCTCCTTTCCTGGCCCATGCTAGCAGAGACACACACACACACATTCTGATAGCTTCCTAAGAGTTTGGGCTACTAGTTACTAAAGGTCACAAAGAGACCATGAGTAAGGATTCGCCCACTTATGACCTCTTCTTTTTTCCATCTAGATCCCAAAAGAAAGTTACCTATAGAAGCTTCCAGTCTCTTATGGAGAGAGACCTCCCTTTGCGGTCAGCGCTCCCAATACCTTTCACCACCCACTTCAGTCAACTCACCCCTTGTCAACGTCGTCACAGGAGCCTGAAGAGGCATCCACAACTCTGCCAAAGAGTAAAAATCATACAAAAAAATACGTCAGACACTTTGGAAGGCAATTCGTTTCTTTTTCCCAATAGAATTTCAAGACATGAAAAGTAAAATCATGAATATGGAAAAAACTAAACAAACAGTTTGAGTACAGCACTGGGCTCTCTGAGACAGCCTCTGGGCTGTGTGTGTTTTTGTGAATGCACTGGAAAGTGACAGAAAGAAGCAAAGGAGATGTAGCATTCATTATTAAACCTCCTTTCTCCTTCCCCATTTTGCCAACCACGCACACACCCTGGAATCAATTTGGGAAACATGAAAGAGCCGAGAGTATAGGGACGAGGAGGTGGATCCATGGAATAACTAATGAACGGTGACAGGAAAAAAAAAAAAAAAGAAAGAAAGAAAGACAATGCCAGAACAACGAATATTCAAATGCCAAGGACTAGTCACTGGTCAGTATTCAATAGAGAAGAAACAGGTAGGTAGATCAAGGATGGCCTGTATAATATTTTAAATTTTTTTTCTGAACTAGAAGTAGAGCATGTTTAGAATGATTCCTTTTTATTTTTCTCTGGATTTATTTCAAAAAGAGATTTGGTTATATTATCCAAAACCAAGACTTCCCACCACCAAATCACTGGTTTGGATAATTTAATATCTCTACAACTCAATTTCCTCATCTGTAAAATAAGACACATAAAAATGCACTTTGCATTCGTCAACTTCATAAGATCATGCGGAATAGTCACCATTTCACACATATTATTCGTTTTTAGGCAGCCTGCCTTCATCAAACGTTATGCCTCAAAAAATCAGTACAGGAAAACAATATAAACTGATACATATTTTAAATTTCAAAAACACTTCAAGATTCTCAGAGTAATTCCCTGGGAAATCTTGGGTTCCTATCCAAGATGACATAATAGCCTTCCTCCCAAAACTATAAAAGACGAATGGAAGTATGGATTCCAAGAAATAACACAAAACTGGAAGACTCTAAAGAGTCGACCCTTGGGCTTCCCTGGTGGTGCAGTGGTTAAGAATCCGCCTGCCAATGCAGGGGACACGGGTTCGAGCCCTGGTCCGGGAAGATCCCACATGCTGCAGAGCAGCTAAGCCCGTGAGCCACAACTACTGAGCCTGCGCTCTAGAGCCCGCGAGCCACAACTACTGAGCCCACGCACCACAACTACTGAAGCCCGCGCACCTAGAGCCCGTGCTCTGCAACAAGAGAAGCCACCGCAATGAGAAGCCTGTGCACCGCGACAAAGAGTAGTCCCCACTTGCCACAACTAGAGAAAGCCCGCGTGCAGCGACAAAGACCCAATGCAGCCAAAAATAAAATAATAAAAAAAAAAAAAGAGTCGACCCTTAACTGATGGACAGACTGAGGAAAAGGGCTGCCAAGGGCAGCCTGGAGGGACTCAAGGGGAGGGGAAATTTTAAGTTCGGTTCTTGCCTTTCCCTTGAGTTGCTTGGAGACAATAAGTGCCTCCTCAGTAGAAGCCAGTAGCAACTACCCAGACGTAGTTAGGATAAAGTTAGGGTAGGATTAGGTTAGCTGATGAAAACAGGAAAGGGCTGAAGAGCAATCCTTGGGCCTTCACTCATCCACGCCCCATCTCCAAAGCCCCAGGTGACAACCTAGGGTGACTGCCTCCCCCAACGCTGCCTCGCCCAGGAGCTGAAAGGTGACATACCCTGATCAGAGGATTTGCCTGGTCACAGTGTTTCATGGTTCCTGAGACTCTCTGTGCCCAGGCTCATCACCTCCACTCGTGTTAAACTTACTGAGGAAAACACACCCTGGATCTTAGCTTTCAACAAGAGCGACATTATAATAGGTCATCCAAGCCAGGATACTTTTGAAAGTGACAAGAATGCGCTATTAATAATCATGCTGAGACGGTCCCCAACCTTCAGCTCTTTCCTAATACAAGTTACCAGACACAGGGGCCAATGTGCACAAGCAATGTCAACTCACAAGTCAAAATAGATACCTGAGGAGTACGACTCCTGAAAAATACAACAAACTGAACATCATATACCATCTGAAGCAGAACCATTGCAACACAATGACTAAGGTATTTTTTCTAATTAAAAAAATTTTTTATTGGAGTATAGTTGCTTTACAATATTGTGTTAGTTTCTACTGTACAGCAAAGTGAATCAGCTATATGTATACGTATAGCCCCTCTTTTTTGGATTTCCTTCTCATTTAGGTCACCACAGAGCACTGAGTTCCCAGGGCTATACAGTAGGTTCTTGTTAGTTATCTTCTTTATACATAGTATCAATAGTGTATATATGTCAATCCAGTCTCCCAATTCATCCCACCCCCACTTTCCCCCTTGGTATCCATACGTTTGTTCTCTACGTTTGTGTCTCTATTTCTGCTTTGTAATAAGATTGTCTACACCAGTTTTTTCAGATTCCACATGTATGCGTTAATATACAGTATTTGTTTTTCTCCTTCTGACTTACTTCAATCTGTATGACAGTCTCTAGGTCCATCTATGTCTCTACAAATGACCAATTTCGTTCCTTTTCATGGCTGAGTAATATTCCACTGCATATGTTCTACATTTTCTTTATCCATTCCTCTGCTGATGGACACTTAGGTTGCTTCCATATCCTGGCTATTATAAATAGTGCTGCAATGAACACTGGGGTGCACGTGTCTTTTTGAATTATGCTTTTCTCTGGGTATATGCCCAGTAGTGGAATTGCTGGGTCATACGGTAGTTCTATTTTTAGTTTTTTAAGGAATCTCCATACTGTTCTCCATAGTGGCTCTATCAATTTACATTCCCACCAACAGTGCAAGAGGGTTCCCTTTTCTCCACACCCTCTCCAGCATTTATTGTTTGTAAATTTTTTGATGATGGCCATTCTGACCAGTGTGATACCTCGCTGTGGTTTTGATTTGCATTTCTCTAATAATTAGTGATGTTGAGCAGCTTTTCATGTGCCTCTTGGACATCTGTATGTCTTCTTTATAGAAATGTCAGTTCCTAACTAATCACTGAATCAAAAGTAAACAAAATGACTCCCTCTTGCGAGAACATCAGAATCACAACTAACTGCTGAACAACCATCCACAGAAAGACACTGGAACTCACCAAAAAACATACCCCACATCCAAAGACAAAGGAGAAGCCACAATGAGACGGTAGGAGGGGTGCAATCACAATAAAATTAAATCCCGTAACGGCTGGGTGGGTGACTCACAAACTGGAGAATACTTATACCGCAGAAGTCCACCCACTGGAGTGAAGTTTCTGAGCCCCACATCAGGCTTCCAAACCTGGGGGTCCGGCAATGGGAGGAGGAATTCCTAGAGAATCAGACTTTGAAGGCTAGTGGGATTTGACTGCAGGACTTCGACAGGGCTGAGGGAAAAATAGACTCCACTCTTGGAGGGCACACACAAAGTAGTGTGCACATCGGGACCCAGGGGAAGGAGCAGTGACCGCATAGAGACTGAACCAGACCTACCTGCTAGTGTTGGAGGGTCTCCTGCAGAGGCAGGGGGTGGCTGTGGCTCACCGTGAGGACAAGGACACTGGCAGCAGAAGTTCTGGGAAGTACTCCTTAGCATGAGCCCTCCTGGAGCCCACCATTAGCCCCACCAAAGAGCCTCTGGCCTCCAGTACTGCATCGCCTCAGGCCAAACAATCAACAGGGAGGGAACTCAGCCCCACCCATCAGCAGACAAGCAGAGTAAAGTTTTACTGACCTCTGCCCACCAGAGCAACACCCAGCTCTACCCACCACCAGTCCCTCCCATTAGGAAGCTTGCACAAGCCTCTTACATAGCCTCATCCACTAGAAGGCAGACAGCAGAAGCAAGAAGGAATACAGTCCTGCAGCCTAGGGAATGAAAACCATGGTCAGAGAAAGAGAGACAAAATGAAAAGGCAGAGGGCTATGTACCACATGAAGGAACAAGATAAAACCCCAGAAAAACAACTACATGAAGTGGAGATAGGCAACCTTCCAGAAAAAGAATTCAGAATCATGATAGTGAAGATGATCCAGGACCTCGGAAAAAGAATGGAGGCAAAGATTGAGAAGATGCAAGAAATGTTTAACAAAGACCTAGAAGAATTAAAGAACAAACAGATATGAACAAAACATCTGTATGTCTTCTTTAGAGAAATGTCTGTTTAGGTCTTCTGCCCAGTTTTGGATTGGATTGTTAGTTTGTTTTTGATATTGAGCTTCATGAGTTGCTTGTATATTTTGGAGATGAATCCTTTGTTGTTTTCTTCATTTGCAAGAATTTTCTCCCATCCTGAGGGTTGTCTTTTTGTTCTGTTTATGGTTTTCTTTGCTGTGCAAAAGCTTTTAAGTTTCATTAGGTCCCATTTGTTTAGTTTTGGTTTTATGCTCATTACTTTAGGAGGTGGGTCAAAAAAGATCTTGCTGTGATTTATGTCAAAGTGTGTTGTTCTTCCTATGTTTTCCTCTAAGAGTTTGATAGTGCCTAGCCTTACATTTAGGTCTTTAATCCACTTTGAGGGTTTTTTGTGTATGGTGTCAGGGAGTGTTCTAATTTCATTCTTTTACATGTAGCTGTCCAGTTGTCCCAGCACCACTTATTGAAGAGGCTGTCTTTGCTCCACTCTATATTCTAGCCTCCTCTGTCATACATTAGGTGACCATAGGTGCGTGGGTTTATCTCTGGGCTTTCTATCCTGTTCCATTAATCTGTACTTCTGTTTTTGTGTCAGTACCATACTGTCTTGATTACTGTAGTAAGATTTTTCAGTACACACATGAGAAGCACACTTAATGATACATGAGAAGATGTTAGTAATATGAAATGAGAATAAGAAACCATAAGGAAAAAACCCAAGAGGAAATCTTCAGTGTAAAAGTGTAATTGTTGAAATAAAGAATCCATTCATGGGATAAAGAGTAGTTTGGGTACATGTGAAAAGCAAATTAAGAGTTGGAAGATGAGATTGAGAAACTCTCCCAGAAAATAGTAGAAAAGAATAGAGAGGGCTTCCCTGGTGGCACAGTGGTTAAGAATCCGCCTGCCAATGCAGGGGACACGGGTCGAGCCCTGGTCCAGGAAGACCCCACATGCTTCAGAGCAACTAAGCCTGTGTGCCACAACTACTGAGCCTGCACTCTAGAGCCCAAGAGCCACAACTACTGAGCCCGCGGGCCACAACTACTGAAGCCCGTGTGCCTAGAGCCCGTGCTCCGCAACAAGAGAAGCCACCAAAATGAGAAGCCCACACACCGCAACAAAGAGTAGACCCTGGTCGCCACAACTAGAGAAAGCCCACGTGCAGCAACGAAGACCCAACACAGCCAAAAATAAATTTATTAAAAAAAAAAAAAAAAGGAATATAGAGGGAGAACATACCAAAGAAAAGCCAATTGATATGGAGCATAAAATCATATCTAACATCTGGATGATAGACATCTGAGAATAAATGAGAAAAAAAGGAAAAGAAAAAGCTGAAAAAAAAAAAGGATAAATTTTCCAAAAATTAAAGAAATATCACAAAGTGATCTTTCACCTTACAAACATTTAAATGGTCTTTACTGGGCTTCCCTGGTGGCGCAGTGGTTGAGAGTCCGCCTGCCGATGCAGGGGACACGGGTTCGTGCCCCGGTTCGGGAAGATCCCACATGCCGCGGAGCGGCTGGGCCCGTAAGCCATGGCCGCTGAGCCTGCGCGTCTGGAGCCCATGCTCCGCAACGGGAGAGGCCACAACAGTGAGAAGCCCACGTACCGCAAAAAACAAAACAAAAAAAAAATGGTCTTTACTAAGGGCCAGGCATTGTGCTGATGCTTCACAAATACTACTTCAATTGGTCCTCATTACATTCCTTGAGATAGTTACTATTATTTATTTTCACCAGTTCACAGACCTTGAATATTTTTGTATTTCTAATATCCATCATGCCGATTTGTAAACCACTAATCTCACTAATAAAAATGCATTTGTGACCTTCACTGTGGTAATTAGCAACATTTCAGGTGTTGACGGAGATGTGACAACTGGAGCCCTTGTAGTGGCCGTCCCTGGAAAATAGTCACCACCCATGGACAGATCATCCTCCATTAGGGCAACCAGCACTACTAAAGGACAAGTTTAAAGGGACCATGCATACTATTACTGACATACTGCCTAACCTGTGGTACTGAAGGAAATTACAGGCATAAAACAAGGTCTTTAAATTTTGAGTTTGCTAATTTCATTTGCATACAGCTTACATTTATTATACAAGAAGGTACACGTGTTTTCCCCATTCTGTTAACCAAGGCTGAGAATTATGCTTAAAATTCAGGAAATTTGAATCTTATCACTTACTTATTTTTTTGATGCACGAACCAGGCATATAAAGAATTCTTCTTTAATCTCGGCATGGTTTGTTTTATTCTTGAATTTAATCTGCATTTAATCTAAGAAAAAGAAAAGCATGTATGCATTATATATTCGATATGTTTAAAACACATATGATATCCCCCCAATTAGAAAGTCACACATATGGATCAGCATTTCCAAAGTCTTGAATCCACAAACATAAAATCTCCAATACTGTGCAATTTTATCAATCCTGTGAAACATGCATTTTAGCTCAAGAAATAGAGAAAAACATTTTTTGTGTGTTCAATAAAATTTAAGCTCAGCTCAAGCACAGGACTTTTTAAAGATTACCCACTTGCTAGACAGGACCCAGGAAGCCAAGCAAAACCCATTTCAAACCAATTTTACATCATCATAGTGACTTATGATATTTCCATCCTGAAGTATTCTCTGCAGAATAAATGAGAGAATTGGGAAAGCTAAGAGATGTGACCCTCAGCATTTCATAGAGCGGATTTCATGGATGAAAACTGGAAATCACTGGAGAGTAACACATTGCCAAGTAGATGGCCAAGTTAACAAGCAGTAATACTACGTCCACGTGAGACAGGCAGAAATGTGCCACCGGCCCCTAAATTCCGGGCAAGGAGAGAAATTTGAAAAGAAATAGAAAACACATTTTTTTTTTTCAAAAACACACCAGTTTGGGCATAAATGTTGATTCTGAGTTTTGGGCTTGGGGCCCAGCCACCTGTGAATCCCATACCTTTGGGACATACCAGCTCATGCACAGTGGGAGTAGGAAGCCCAAAGCTTGGAGGTACCGCCTGTGTTCCAGGGGCGAGGTGGACCCGAGACCCAGGGTGGCCATGGCACAGCCGGGTTCTTGGGCCCCCTCCCTGCAAGCCCTAGACCCACTTACCTGCAGGCAAGGCTGCTTTAGCAAAGGCAGAGGCGCTGCCTCTCGGAAGGGGCTGCGGGGCAGTGGGGAGCATTTTGTGAGTCGGGTACAGCCTTTCGTAGGCGGGATCAAACTTTCCTCAAGATCCTGGCAGCTGTTCTCTCTCCCACTGCCTTTCAGGATAATGCCTTTCTCCTTCTTTCTTTTCCATTCTTTCTTATTTTTAATTTCCCCAAATCAAATCCGTTAAGTGAAATCTCGGCCCAGTTCCTGGCCAGCCACAAAGTTACCGCTAGTTGGTCCTACATCGGCCTAGTGCCCCCTCCCCCTCCAGGTCCCATGTCCCATGTCCCAATGCCCTGATGGTGACGGGGCTCTGCAGAGTCAGCGGGAGGGAAGAGAAGCGTTAATCAGGGCTCCGCACAGCGGAGCACAAGGCAAACCTTCCTGCCTACGGGGTCCGAAGACCCCCTTCCTGTGCCTCCTCGCCACACCCTCCAGCTGTGCCTCTAAAACGTTATACTCTTCTCACAATGTGAGGGTGACAGGGCCACAGGAGCCGACATAAACGGCAGAGGATGGGATGGGACGTCTTTGGCAGAGGCCTCCACCCTAGGTCTTTACCTGGTGCTGCTAGCAAGCCAACGCTAGAATAACAACTCCGTGTCCATAGCAACACTAAACAACAGAGTCCAGGTGGTCCGGAGATGTACCAGAGTGGGGAATACAATGAACTTGGTTCCAGGCTGCAAGGGCTTAAAAACAGACGCTGTTCTCCTTAAGGGCAGGGGTGGGGTATGAAGGTCAAAGCATCCAGGATAATCATCCCAGGGCGGACTGTCTCCCCTGTTACTTTTTCTTTTGCATCTAATGGAGGGGATGCTTGTTACATATTCTCATTCTAAAAAAGGTTACATTGAGCGTTTGGCTTCCCCTATGGGCTGGAGAGAATGACCAGAGGGCTGAATATTTTCTGGCTAATATTAACTTTAAGTAAAAGAAGCAAGGTTGATACAGGAATGAGGAGGAAACAAAATCATTTTACTCAAGGTATCAATTCCTAGGATTGAGAAGAAACAATCAAGTATTAGTTGTAAATTAAAAACAGACCAATTTTCCTGAGTAAATCTGAAAGGTGTAAACTAATACCAAACAAATGAAAACAAATATGGAAAAAAACGTTTTTAAATTTCAACTTTTTTTTTTTTTTTGGCCGCACCGCGGCTTGCAGGATCTTAGTTCCCTGACCAGGGATTGAACCCCAGCCACGACACTGAAGCGCTGAGTCCCAACCACTGGACCATCGGGGAATTCCCCCAAAAAAGTTTTTAAAACATAAGTGAAACATTAGAATTTTTGTATGGAAATTACAATATAAAAATTACCCCCAAAAGAGGAATAAAATACCAGTTGCACATCTCTGTTGGTACATGTGATGAAGCTGAATCAATGGTCACTTGAAGACATGGAAAAAAGATTAAAGCCATATTTACTTAGTATTATGTCTGTAAAGCACTTGGCAAGTTACAGAAATGAATAAAACATGGTCACTGACTTCAGTGTCAGGTTGATGACCTCAAGGCCAGACCATTCTGAAATATGCCCAGAGCATCCTACTTTCTGTGAGGAAGACCTGCCCTCAAGAAACCTAGTTTACCAGAGCCTTATCTGACCTTGGGGAAGGGCGGTAAGATAACCCCAGCCCCCTCCAGCCTTCCTGTCTCAGATAAGAGGACGGAAAAAAGACTCAGAAACTCTTCAGAAGAGCACAGCCCTTGTTTCTTTATCTGTTTTACATTTTTGTTGAGAACTGGACTTCTAATATAATGTAAATAGAAATCAGATTTTTCCCTTTCTCCAGGGTCTACTGTTGTTTTTTGTTTGTTAAGTGACCTTTCTGAACTCTATTCTGTGTACAGCATGACTACTGAAGTCAGCTTGCTCAGCATAATGGTCAGCCATTGATTACAGAGTCCCTCAGGTGCCCGGAACCGCCGAATCGCCCAGTGGTTACCATTCAAGACAGAGACAATGGCTTCTGGCCCCATCTTGCCTCTCTCCCTCGGCTCCTTGTGCTCGGGCCTCTGGCACCAGCTCTTCCCCTCTCTGCCGTCCACCCCTCCTCTATACCCTCACGTCTCCCACACTAACTCTCCTGGCTAACTTCCCTTTTCCTCGTAAACTCTCCCCCCTCCCGTTTTCCTCTCAACTTTTCAGAACCTGTCCCTTTAAAATTAAGCCTACTGAGGATCCAGAGACTAAACCCTTCATTTCTTCTAGTCTCTGAGCTAAAGCTGAACTTGGAGCCATCGTCACAGATTTTTCCCAAAGTAACGGAAGAGCCTCACAGACTTGCTGAGGAATTTAATATTGATACTCAACTTATCAGCCTGCTTTCTCTGACTTGTAGCAGCTAGTCCATATGCTGGTCGGCAAAGGCCAGCCCCAACACTGAATAAAGACTGCTAATTGGGAAAACCCTAAAAGGTACCGAGAAATACAACTGGAAAAGCCTTACCGAACCAGGTTTCTTTGCCCAACACGCAGCAAGCCACCAAATGCTGAGACGCCGAAGTTTGTAGCAGCGAAGGGGTTTACTCACAAGGCAGCCAAGCGAGAAGACAGGAGAACAAGTCTGAAATCCACCTCCTCAACGGCCCGGGAGCTAGGGGTATTTATGGGATAAAACTAAGGCGTGGGGAACACGGGGAAAGCTAACTGGAGATAAGCAAAACGTGAGGTGATCTTCTTTCTGCGGAGATACACCTAACCTACCGGCTTCTTCCCAGTACGCATGCTCAGAATACTGGTATTATCACGCTCTGATGACGTTTCCTGCCTTCCGATGTCACAAGGTCACCGAGCATGCTCAGCTGGAGGGTCGGTGGTCTGAACCGGTCTTAACCAGCTGGAGCTCAAACTGGACACAGCTGACTCCAAGCTCCTGAAAAACAACTCAGGCAAACCTCTTATTGTTTAGGCTACTCGAGGACCTGCACGTTTTTGTAAAAACAATTAAAGGGAACTTGATCATTACAGGTGTAATGGATCTAACGGATGATTACCTTCACTTTCAAAACCAGCCTGCTAATTTATATGATCAGGCTCAACGATCGCTAGGTGGCTTCATAGGGCAATTTCTAGGGCTTTTCCAAAGCCTGTTGATTGGAACACAATTCAGCCTTGCACACAAAAATCTGATGAGCCTGTTCATGAGTATTACGGTCAATTTCAGATTATTTTAAATGAAAATTCTGATCTTCCTTCACATGTTGATTCCACTCAGGTAGCTTTTAACTCTATATTTATTTACAGGCTAAACCAGGACCTTTTCCTTCTAGTAAAAAGGACCAGGATGAAATGGGAAACTATGTCCACTCCAAATTTAGTTAATCTAGCTCTCTTGAATGCTAGATGAGTCACCTAAAAGGAAGACCACCAAAATTCTTAATCTTCAACTCCAGCAATTGAAAAGCAAAACCCTCCTCGTTTCTGTTATTATTGCAGAGACACTGGAAAAGAGACTTGGAAATGTAAGCTCTTCAGGCACCTGCAGCCCTCTAACCAGCCTTTGAACAGGCTCTCAATTCTCAATGAGGGAGCTCTGAGGAACTACAGGGGCTTTTCCCAATCCTCTCTCTAACTGGCTTGGAGAAACATTTCTCCAGATTGGGGCTGAATCTCTGCCAGTCCTAACTGACATCACATTCACACTCTTGGTTATCAACTCCACTACTATAAAGTAGCCCCTGCCTTGGAGTACTAGAACAGTTCAAACAGTAGGGACCTCTAATGAAACCCAAGATGCTTCTGTCTCTGAACCTATTTCCTTTTGTTTAGGCCCTTTGAGAGACACACACCCTTTTCTCCTTAGTTCCTTCACCCCTAGAGTATCATGCCAGAATTTCCTTCTCTCAGAAGGAGGGAATAATTCTTTTTTTTTTTTTTTCTTTTTTGGCCACACTGTGGCTGGTGGGATCTGAGTTCCCCGACCAGGGATCAAACCCAGGTCCACGGCAGGGAAAGCCCGAGTCTTAACCACAGGACCACCAGGGAATTCTGGGGGGAAAAATTCTAGAATTTAACAGTAGGCGTCAAAGCAGCCAATCAGATGAATTAAATGACCCTGTGACGTATTTTATTTGCTCTGTCTACAGCTGATCCTGGAAACACTAATCATTTGTCCCTATTGAATCAGCCACCACCCTCCTTACAGGCAAAATCTCCACTGATATTGACAAAATTCACAGTGCACCTCCCATGAAGATTCAGATAGACCCCTCAAAACCACTTCCCAGAATTAATCAAGAGCGTAGAAGTAAAGAAGCCCTTCAAGGCATAAAGCCCATAATAGAAGATTACAGGCTCAAGGTCTCATTATCCCTTTTACTAATGCCTGTAATACTCCTATTGCCCCTGTGAGGAAACCTAAGGGTGAGGGTGGGGGTTTGTCTAGGACTTCTGAACAAGAAACAACATTGTTATCCCTAAACACCCTGTTGTTCTTTTTTTTGCGGTACACGGGCTTCTCACTGCTGTGGCCTCTCCCGTTGCGGAGCAAAGGCTCTGGACGCGCAGGCTCAGCGGCCATGGCTCACGGGCCCAGCCACTCAGCGGCATGTGGGATCTTCCCGGACCGGGGCACGAACTTCCGTCCCCTGCATCGGGAGGCGGACTCTCACCCACTGCGCCACCAGGGAAGCCCCACGCTGTTCTTCTTAACCCTCATATGTTGCTAACATCCATTCCTACAGGAAGCACATTCTTTACTGAAATTGATTTATGCAGTGCATTCTTTAGTATTCCAGTTGATGAAACTAGCCAATACCTTTTCCCCCTCACTTGGGAAGAAAAAATAATTCACCTGCACAGTAATATTTCAGAGTTTACTGAGACTTCTACTTACTTCTTACACATCCTGAAGGCTGATCTTGATGATAAAAAATTCCCTAGAGGTTCCACTTTGTTGTAATATGTGGATGATCTGCTTCTCTGCTCTCCTTCTCAAGCCCCTTCACAGGAAGATAGCAGCCACCTGCTAAAGCTTTTAGCCTTAAAGGGACATAAGGTCAGCAAGGAAAATTACAGTGTGCCCAAACCCACTTTAGATATTTAGGGCATCTACTATCAGAACAAGGGCTACACCCAGATCCAGATAGATTTCATGATGTCCTAAGTTTCCTCAAACCCCAAACTAAAAGCACCAAAGCTAGTTGGTTATTGCTAAAATTAGATTCCGAATTTCCTTCTTATAGCCTAACCTCTTTAGTATGTTTGATTAAATAATAACAACCCTGACCCAATTTTATGGGAAAAACCACATAACATAGCATTTAAGGCGTTATAGGAGAGTTTGATGAACCCATCTGCCCTTGGGCACCCCAATGATCAGATTGCCTTTGTCCTTTTTTGTATAAGAAAAGTAATGCAATGCCCTTGGGGTACTCACTCAAAAACACAGGGCCCACCATTCACCCATAGGCTATGATAGCCAGCAACTGGACCCTGTGACACTGGGATACCCCCTCTTGCCTTACAGCCACTGCCCTTTTGGTTAAGACCACTGAGAATATCATTGTGGGATCCCCTTTAACCACTTTTGCACCTCATGCAGTAAAAGCCCTCCTGAATTCTCATCATACTCAACATTTCTCAGTCAGTCACTCACTTCCTATGAAGTCCTTTCATTAACTCTCCTCACATGACCCTTTTACATTGTAGTAAACTTAACCCTGCTGCTGTTCTCCCCTCCGTCCCCGACACAGTCCCTCCTGACTGCTTAATGCTGATGGATCACCTCCTGACTCCTCGTGATGATCTGCAGGCAATTCCTTTGGGTAACACTGACTTCTCATGGCTCACTGATGGCTCTTATTTAAATGGTGACAATGGCAAATATTGTGCTGAGTATGCTAGTGCAACTCCTTCTGATATTGTTGAGGCAGCACACTTACCTATGGCTACTTTGACCCAAGAGGCTGAACTATATGCTCTTACACAGGCCTGCACTTTAGCCAAGAGCAAAACTGCCAATATTTATACTGATAGTAAATATGCTTTCAGAACAGCTCGTGATTTCAGAATGTCGTGTAAGCAATGTGACTTCCTTAACTCCAGTGCAAATAAAAGCCCCCTATGTTTAGGCATTATTGGGTACAATAATTTTACTTGCTTGCTTTAGCTATCATTAAGATTCCAGGGCCTTCTAAACTTGACTTTCTGGAAGCTAAAGGAAATCATCTTACTGACATGACTGCAAGGCATGCTGTCCTTAAAGCAACCAACAGCAGTCAAACCTCTGTCATGATCAAAAGGGATATTTCCACAAATGATAACTTAGAAAAACTGGCTAGAGAAGCCCAAAAATCGGCCTCAGAAAAGGAAAAACAAGAGTGGAAATTCAACAACTGTTAGTTTGATAAAAAGAGAAAGTTCTGGTTTGGACCAAATAACAACCCAGTCCTGCGAGATACTCTAAAATTCCCACCCCTCACCACAGTTCATGCTTTAAACCATTGGTCTACTGACAAAATGATAGCCTTCATGAATCAATATTGGCGGGGAAACATTAACAAGACCACAAAAATGCCTAAGTCAGTTGTCCCACTTGTCCTAAATGTAACTCACAGAAGCCTGTTTGTACTGCTCCTGGGCATTTGAAACTGCCCAATGGACGCTTTGGGATCTGGCAAACGGTTTCCATACAACTTCCTCTGTCTCATGCATATAAATATGTTTTAGTCACGGTCTGCATGTTTTCACACTGGACTGAAGACATGCTACTGCCTCTTCTGTGGCTAAAGTCCTTCTGGAAAAGGTTATTCCTATCTGGGGAACTCCTCAAACTTCATAGTGATCGAGGAACCCATTTTACTTGTCAGATACTTCAACAAGTCTGTGCTATTTGGCCAGGTTTAAAACACTGTCTCTGCACTTGCCGTCCTCAATCCTCTGGTTTAGTCAAAAGCACTAATGACATCATTAAGACTCAATTGGCAAAACCTGAGTCTTGGAGAGGCCCTCCAAACATCTTGGCCACAAGCATTGCTGTTGATCCTTGTCAACCTTAGATTCACCCCTACTGGAACTCATAAACTCTCACCCTTTGAAATAGTCACAGGATGCCCAATGCACTGGCTCTTGCCTCTTTTGACCCACAAAAGGAGAGATACACCAATATTACAAAGGCCTAATTGCTTCTATTAAAAATAACCATGTTTTGGTAGAGCCATCTTTTCACAGTGCACTCTTGGGAGATGAAGATCTCGAGCGTCACAACTTATAAGCTGGAGATTTCTTGAATTGGAAAAGATACTTCCAGAAAGACTCCATTTAACCTCTCTGAAAAGGCTCCTATCAGGTACTACTAACCAATCCTTGTGCCACCAGACTCTTCGGTATAGACTCTTAGATTCACATGACACACCTAAAGAAAGCACCAACCCCCAACTGGACCTGTACATCATCTGGTGACCTGGAAGTAAAGATATCCAAACCAGGGCTGTTGGAAGTTTGTCACGAAACCTTTGATGATGATGTAATGCTTCAGAGGCTGTCCAATGTCTATAATCTTGATAACATATAACCTTTAGATTACAAGTGCTTGAGGGAGATGCAAGAGGGAGGGGATATGGGGACATATGTCTACATATAGCTGATTCACTTTGTTATACAGCAGAAACTAATACAACATTGCAAAGCAATTAAACTCCAATAAAGATGTAAAAAACATGATACAATAAAAAAAATCTATCAATAAAAAAAATAAATTAAAGAAAAAAGTGCTTGAGAGCACTCTCTCCCATCCCTCCTTGTTACTCCAGTGTAACCTCAGTAGGTTTCCAATCTGTACACTTTCTCTCCCACATGAGACACTACCCCCAGGAAAGGTCCTTCCTGGCACTGAGGGATAAAAAGCCACTGAAACTGGAAAACCTGACTCTTGATCAGTGATGCTTTCAGAGAAAGAGCTTGATCAAAAGGGGAAAAGGTAAAGAATTAATAAACAGAAACCTCAATTAAATAGTCAGGAGACCAGAAGGGGGCGCTCTCATGCCCAATAAGAAGAAGAAAGACCTCCTTTCCTTTCCTGGCAAGGACTCAACCAGTGAAAAGCATGGATTTTTTTTTTTTTTCCTCACTACAGCCCTCCCAGCTTCCATTTCTACTCTACAAAAAGTGATCTTTCCCTTGCTGTGTGGGAACTTGCAAATGGCTCGCCATGGTTGCAGACCCTGAATTGCACATTTCTGCTGACCCCAAATAAACCCATTTTTGCTCGAGAAATAGCTGGCAGTCTATTTTAGGTCAACACCGGGATTGCAGGATGTTGGTTTTCAAGGCTCCTATGGAGCTGAGGAGGGTGTGACTAGGAATAGGGCAAGTTAGAGGACCCCAAAGCTCACCGTTCTCATCAAAATTCAGCCTATGTTCTTGAATAAATGCTCTGCAGATTGCTGTAAGACTTTGGTTAGTTTCCAGAGTTCTGAAAAAGTTGATTCTGAGCATTTTTGCCAGTGTTCTTTTGCTTTTATGAAGGGAAGAATTTTTGGAGGTCTCTGCCAGTTTTACTGATATTACTTCCAAATGTACTTTTAAATACATTGCTAAATTCACAAGAAAGTAAGGGAAGTACTAAATCATCACACACACACACACTCACACACTTTAGCACTGAAACTAAAGTGATAAACCAACACAGAAACAAGGAATGCCCTGGAAGTTTGCCAAAAATGAAAATCTAGAGCTTTGTTGGTCAACCTTGTGGCTCACTGGAGTGGTAGATAGGAGCTGGGGAAAACAATAGGCTAACCATAATGCTTTGAAAAAACAAAAAAGCTGTGAAATAAGATGTCAAGAGAGGACTTTGAAAAGCTCTGACATATTCCTGGGAATATAGAGTTTTGTTGGTTAACCAAGTAACAGGATCTGAACCTGACAAAGTGTGCAGCTCAATGAGACCTACACATAAATCCAGGCACTCAAACTGGCTATATATTTCGTTGAAAAGATAAACTTGGAAAAATCTATAGGGGTGGCAGAGTGAACCAGCAAGCAAATCAGTCTGTCTCTGCTGGCACTGGATTTAAAAACATTAATAATTTTAATTTTGATAATCTTCCCCAGTGTTTTGTAATCAACTGTACTCTCATGCTGAAATTTGAATTTACGCCACATTCAAAAATAGAACTACAATATGATCCAGAAATTCCACTCCTGGGTGTATATCCAAAGAAGACCAAAAAAAAAGAAGAAAAAAACAACCACTAACTCAAAAAGATACATGCATCCCAATGTCCATAGGAGCATTATTTATAATAGCCAAGATATGGAAGCATCCTAAGTGTCCCTCAACAGATGAATGGAGAGAGAAGATATGGCACATATATACAATGGAATACTACTCAGCCATAAAAGAAAAAAAATGGAATTTTGCCATTTGCAGCAACATGGATGGACTTGGAGAATATTATGCTTAGTGAAACAAGTCAGACAGAGAAAGACAAATATTATGTGATATCACTTATATGTGGAATCTAAAACATAAAACAAACTGGTGAACATAACACAAAAGAAATAGACCCACAGATATAGAGAACAAACTAGTGGTTACCAGTGGGGAGAAAGAAGTGGGGAGGGGCAATGAGAGGTACATACTACTATGTATAAAATGAATAAGCTACAAGGATATATTGTACAACACAGGGAATATAACCCATATTTTATAATAATTATAAATGGAGTATAACCTTTAAAAATTGAATCACTATGTTGTACACCTGAAACTCCTATAATATTGTATACCAACTATACCTCAATAAAAATAAAGATATATAAAAACCTTAAAAATTAAAAATTAAATAAATAAGATAAAATATTGTTGGAGGAACAGCTACCAAAACATACTAAAGTTTTAGGCTGAAGAAAATACTAGAAAACATGTTCTTAAATGCTCTTAAATCCCCATATGAAAGCATTGTAATTCATTTACTTCTTTTTTATGCTACCAGGCATTCTCCACTTCGTCATATTCAATGTTCTTTTATTAGCATAATAACCTTACTATAATTATGCATATGTACTTATTTATAACAAACTACGTTTGTTAAAATATCACTGAAAGTTTTTTTAAGTTTTAAAAAAGTTTTTATTGAAGCATATCATATGATAATGCTTATCATATTTATGATCAAATTTTGTTTTTATGAAAAATGAATATGCATCACACTTAGATGAGTCCAAAAGTAGAGTATACGTGAAGCTTATGTGGTAACTGTATTCATTTCTTTATTTTACTTTTTCTTTCTTTCTTCTCCCTTTTTTTTAATGCATATACTTGTATACTGGTGTTTTGTTTCTATAAGAAGAATTCTCAAAAGTGGCATTACTGGATCAAAAGTATGTGCATCTAGGGCCTCCCTGGTGGCGCAGTGGTTGGGAGTCCGCCTGCCAATGCAGGGGATACGGGTTCGTGCCCCGGTCCGGGAGGATCCCATATGCCGCGGAGCGGCTGGGCCCGTGAGCCATGGCCGCTGAGCCTGCGCATCCGGAGCCTGTGCTCCGCAACGGGAGAGGCCACAACAGTGAGAGGCCCGCATACCGCAAAAAAAAAAAAAAAAAAAAAAAAAAAAAAAAAAAAAAAAGTATGTGCATCTAAATTATGAAGCAAGCAATAAAATAAAAATCCATGACCTCACATAGAACAAAAACATTTTTAATCCTGTGGAAGCTACTGGGGGTTCTCCTCTTATTCATTCCCCTTGTCTCTCCATTGAGGTGACCATTCTTCTGAAGGTTTTTATGTTCATGACCCCCTTGCTTTTCTTTACAGTCTAGATAGATAGATAAAAGAGAGACAACAGCAGAAACTAACACAACATTGTAAAGCAATTATACTCCAATAAAGATGTTAGGAAAAAAAACAAAAAGACAGATATTTAAACAATACACTATATTGTTATAGTATTTACTTTTAAGCTTTACAAAGATGGGTATCATCGTGAAATGATACTTACTTTGAAGCACATTTTGATCACTAAAAACCACTCAATAAATATTAATTAAATTAAATTGCTGGGATTGTTTGCATAGCTTACAAAAATTTTATTCTATAACATATCTAAAATAACATTCTGTGTTAATAAATATCAGTGGCTCTTTGATTTAAAGGCCGTGAAACAAAGGACAGCTGTAAATGTTTTCCATATATCCACATTATTTTCCAGTGGCGTGACACCATTCAGATATCTAGAAATGTTATTTTGGCAAGAAAAAAGTTGCTGAACTCTAGAAAGTACAAAGTAGACACAATTGAAGGTTTTTGAACCTGGAGAAGGAAGGATCATTTTCTATAAAGGATTTTTCACAAGTGTGTTTCTCACATTCATGCATAAATAGCTTAATTGCTGTATTACCAGTTTGCTTCACTAGATGGCGATATGAGGCATAATAATTACAAATGCCTTCAAAAAAGTAAAACTAACTTATCTTGAGAAGATTGCTAGCTGTAGAGGAGAAACTATTGCCTGCAGATGTCATCTTAAAGGATATAATCTTCCATCATATGATTTGTTATGAATTGTCAGCTCCAGGGAGAAACATTTGCTTGGGGTTGATGGTGAGGAGTTTACTAGTTAAAAATAGTTCATTGGTGAACTGAGTGGACTCCTTCATTTATTCACCTGGTCATTTGTTTATTTTTTTCATTCACTGACCAAGCATTTATCAAGCACCGAGTGTGCCCAACACTGCCAGGCATCGGGGATATAGAAATAAACCCCATTGGGAACGTAGACACAATCCCAGTCCTCAAGGAGCCCACAGCCTTGGTCTAGTAGGGAAATGAGTATATACACTGGCAGTTACAATACAGTTGGAGCAGAATGATAGAATGAGTTAACCCAAGGTTCAGGGGTGGCCTCAAGAAAGAAACAGCTAGCTCTGATGGGGTAGGAAGAAATGCCTGGAATGAGTTTTAAGGGGTGAATAATTCAGAGACATTCAAAGATGGAAAGAAAACTTGAGCAATAGTCTAGACAACACTTGGTGAAGGCCCGAACCAAGTGAGTACACGTGGGGACAGAAAGGAGATGATGTGGCCTACAAGATGCACAAGAGGTAGAATATGTTGGACTCGATGGCTAAAGGATTGAGCGATCAGAGGGAAGGATGAAATTTCCTAAATCATTTAAGACAAGTCCTGCGGAGGTCAGGATAAAAGTGCAACGTGACTATCAGAAACTGAAAATAATTTTAATAAAGCACCTCTATCCATATCTTAAACTGTAGAGTGCCTCCCCACCCTTCCCCTATTCTTGAGACCTCACCTCATTCTCTGTTTACTCTGGTGTGTGAATTTGTTCTTCCTGCCAAATGAGTCAGTCTCAGATTTGTGCCGACATGTATTAAAATTCCTGTACAAGTAAGAAACTAGTGTGTCATGTCTCTTGCTCTCCCTCTTCTTCTCCCTCTCTCTCCTTCTCCTTCTCTTTCAATCTCTCTCTCCTTCACACACGCACACCCAGGGACAAGTATGTAGAAAAAAGTGTAGTGTCGTTTGTAGAAAGTTACAAATTAAAAAAATAGAATAACTATTCATATAGCAGAAAAACAACCCCACACTCATACCAAACCCCAAGAAACTGCAGCCACTACCCTTCAGTGTTCTTGAATCCTGGAATGGAACATGGGCTTTACTGCAGGTATTTACAACATGATACATATTCATCTATTTGGAATAGTTTTCTAAGTTGTTTTTTAAGTCCTATTATTTCATGCAAATGATTAGAAACCTAGAATTTTCAAGTTTCTGTTTCCAGTGTGCCTCTTAATTTCCACTGCGAACTTAGCTCTGTTTTCGGTTAACATCCATATGGGTAACTTTATCCATCCCCTAACACAGGGAGTGTCATAACACATACTCAATGAGCGTGTGAGACTCAGCCAGAAGCCGACTTGCTATGACCCTATAAATCAGCCTGGACAGCTGCTAGAGGCAATGTGAGAGAGAAAGAGAGAGAAGGAAGAGAAGCCAAAGTCGCAAAGAGCACCTTCCCCACAGGCAGAGTGGATCAAGCGCTAGAAAACTTAAAACTTCAAAATTTCTAACTTCCTTTTTTGAAATTTGTGTGTGTGTGTGTGTGTGTGTGTGTGTGTGTGTTTTATTTGTGTAGTTGTGAAGCAGGAAGAATTTAGATGTGTATATTTGAGTCTCCCAAGCTCCCTCTCCATATCTTCATCTCTATCTACATTATCCCCTTATCTACACTCCAATCCACTTCTCTGTCTTCTCAGCCTCCTGCCACCTCATGCCTGGCTCATCCCTGTGGGACAATTAAAGTGGACAGAGAAGCATCGGGAGTAACCACAAAGCGATGCTGAATGACTGGACCAAACCCAACCAGTACAAACTTCACCTACCCGTAGAGTATATTTCCAAGAAAAGTGTACAAAGGGTTCAAGTCAACAGTGTTTAAGATATAACATGAGCTGGTGGAAGGGGCATGAGAGGTTTATATCAAAAGGTCTTGGTTCAGAGGGTTCCTCAGAGAAGTGGTTGATTCTAGGGCTGGGGTAGGGAGAATCTAATCGAGCCTGGAAAGTCTTGTGTCAGAAAATACAGAATGCCCACAATGATGAGGCCTGACAAAAGGATATAGGAGTCAACCTCAAGGAGTCCCCAATGGCCAAAGGTGGAACAATTTGAGCAACAAAGTAAATAAGGATAATATGGGGTTATGATCCATAGGATTAAATAAATATCCATGAGTCCATACATATCTATATCTATGTCTATCCATCTGTCTATGACAAAATCACTACTAGGTAAACATCACAATAATAATTGCTGCAGGCAAGATCCATTGATGGAAAGTTTGAGGAAAATTAGGATATTGGCATAGTCTCACTAAATATCCACTAAGATATTCATCAGTTACAAAGGGAAAAATAGTAAGTTGACAGTGGAGAAACCTGGCCGATACCACCTTAACCAAGTGATCAAGGATAATATCAGCAGTAATAGGACATACCAACATTGTGTATTTTCTCTTATAATGCACTGAGAAAGACACTTTCCCTCTGTGTGGTTCTTGCCAAAAATATACAACCACAATCTAATCGTGGGGAAGCATCAGACAAACCCCAATTGAGAGACATTCTACAAAATACCTGGCCAGTACGCTTCAAAAGTTTCAAGGTCATGGAAGACAAAGATTGAGTAACTCTCCCAGATTGGAAGAAACTAAGGAGACATAATGATTCAATGCAATGTGAGCTTCTGGACTGGATCCCAGAATGACAGACCAAAAGATACTAAAGGGAAAATTGATGAAATTCAAATAAGGTGTGTAGTTTAATTAATAGTATTATATCAATATTAATTTTCTGGTTTTGATAACTGAACTATGGTTGTGTAATTGTTAACATAGGGGGAGTTGGATGAGGGTAGACTTGAACTGTCTATGTGCTATTTTAAATTTTTTTCTATAAATCTAAAATTATTTAAAATTTAAATGTTTTGTTTTTTTAAGAGCTTGAGTCCAATCTCAGCTACAACATTTATTAGTTCTGTGGACTTTCTGGGCCTCATTTTTCTTACTAAACAGAGAGTTAGGATGGATGATCCCTAAACCCATTCTAGAGAACTATAGAATTGCTTTCTTACCCCCAGTGCTTGACTTCCTTTACTTCCACAGACCGCATGCAGCAGATGTTGAAAGGGGGACTCTTAAAAACAGTCATGAAGTGATAATTGCAGGTAATTCACCTCTGCAGTTCAAGTTTCCAATTTGAAGCAGAATGATACAGGACTGGAGGATTGTTCCCAGCTTGTTAGGAGTCAGAAGCTGCTTCAATAGAGATCATGCCAAGAGGAAACTTACTTGCCCAAAAGTATTGCTTAAGAAAGAGAGTTTTAGTCTAGAAGAAAACACAGAAATAGAATATTAGCTGTTAAAGAGTAGTGGAATTATGAGAAGTCATTTTGTTTCAAAGTTGCCTTAATGTCACCATTTTCCTTTTAGAATTAAAAAATACATCTGCCAAAAAAAATTTTTTAATGCTTGTACTTGGATAAACATATTGTTGAAAGTTCCCACCTCTCTAATCCCAGCATCTAGGAAGAATGTCCCAGGAATGCTTTGGCAGTTAAAAAACAAATCAGCTTTGCAGTGTTCTTTTCCCCTGATATCCTCCCACACACCCACACACGCATTCCTCTTGACCACTAGGACATTCCATGTTCTCTCCTTCCAGCAGCATTCCCCCCACTTTTCTCATTCTCCCGTGGGCCCTTCATCCCTGAGGATACATGGCATCCAATTCAAGCATGAATCTGAACTCAAGGATACAACACCTCAAACTAGGAGGTATTCCCTCTTTCTTTATACTTTCCAAGTTCAGCAAGGTTTTCTTTAGTCACTGACGATCAGAAATGTCCATCTTCTTTATCTATCTACCTTTCTTTTTTTCCCAAAATTTCAAAGTTCTACTACTCATCAAGGGCCTCCCTCAATTGAACAAAAACCCAGTGTTTTTAATACTTGGTACACTTGCCCTGGTACAAGTGCCCAGCTTGGTACACTTTCTAAGTGTTATAGGAAATTGAGTTTTAAGTTTACCGGAAATTTTCTGCAATCAAATCTCTGTAGAGTGGAAATTACTCAGAAAGCGCTCTACGAGCCCATTTAGAATGATTTACGTTCAGAAGAGCTAGCACGACATTTTCATGGGTCTTCCCCTATGGAGTTTTCACAACCATGTGGCCCAAAGCACATGCTTGCAGCATTTCTCAGCCTCCTTACAGCGTTCAGGAAATTCCATGTTGGTGGTAATGGTGTCAAATCAGAGCTTATTGGGATTACATGACCCTCTGGGGCTCCACCAAGTGGTTTAACAGTAGCCATCTGCCCAAAGGTGGCTCCTTTGCGACCAGTCCTTGTTCTAGCAGGGAGTGGCTTTCATTCCTGACTGGATTTATCTGGCTATCTGAAAATTTATCCTTTCGTGTGCCAAAACAAAAATATGATTTAAACTGTTCTCTATGAAATGTTCGTGTATTTACCCTTCTTTGCCTTTAAAATAGAATATACTGCATACGAGTTAATGTTTCCGGATGAACCATATTATAAAATGTGATGCCCTACGGCTAAGGAAATGTATACCATAGTCTGATTTTGTTTCATTTATCCCAGGTTCACACTCTTTTTGGATTCTTAGGTCATACTTTTTTTTTTTTTTTTTTTTTTTTTTTGACCGTGCAATGCTGGCATGTGGGATCTTAGTTCCCTGACCAGGGATCAAACCCAGAGCTCCTGCAGTGGAAGCGCGGAGTCTTAGCCACTGAACAGTAAGGGAAGTCCCATCTTAGGTCATACTTCTAGTTTTTCTTTTTCTCCTTCCTTGTCAGGGTGTCACTATTACCAGTGTGCCTTCCAGTGTACTTTTCAGCTACTTCTGATCTGATGTAGGTGTGGGGATGAGATGTCTGGAATCATAATGCCATGGGTAAAATAAGTCTATGGATCTGGAGGGAGGCCTGATAACCTCTCACATTATTAACATACATGACATTTGAGTGTGATTCAGAAGAGGTGAAAGAAGCTAGAAAGAAAATAAAATGAAGCATTGGACTTGATTATTGAAAAGTCTCTTTGAGCAGCTAGATTACAAAAATATAAGATTGCATTGTTCTTTAATTACACTGTATTTCATACACAATAAAATGCACATATCTTCAGTGTACAGTTTGTCTTGACAAATGTGTATACCTGTGTAACCCCATTACTCAAAGCAAGATACAGAGCAGCCCCACTACCCCAGAAGTTCCTTTCCTCTCTTTCAAGCCAATGCCTCTCCCTGCCCCGCCACACCCCCCCCAAAGACAATGGTTGTTCTCATTTCTGTTGCTACAGTATTTATTTACCTGCCCTTGAACTTTTCATAAATGGAATCATACAATATATCCTCTTCTATGTCTGGCTTCTTTTGTTTAATAAAATGTTTTGGAGGTTCAAGTTGTTGCATGCACTAGTGGCTTATTCTTTTTTATTGTTGAGTAGTAGTCCATTACACAAATATAACCCAGTATGTTTGTCCATTCTTCTGTTGACAGAATTTGGTTTGTTTCCAGCTTGGTGCTATCATGAATAGAGCCCTAAAAATATTTAAGTATAAGTCATTTGTGGACATATGTTTTTATTTCTCTTGGGTAAATACCTAAGAGTGGAATTTTTTTTTAATAGGCCCAATCTTACTACTTGTTTTTATAATGACTTACATATACATAATCATTTCTTAAATGTTATTGATTGGTTTTTAATTTCTAGAGTTAATCTATAAACAAAGCAAGTGAAATGTAGCTATAGTTACAGAAGAAAAGATTGGAGAAAAGAGCATACTAAGTAAAAGGAACAGCACATGCAAAGGCCTTAGGAGGAAAATAGTTGATGTATTAGAGGAGCGAAGTGAAAGCTATGTGGCTGGAGCATAATATTTGAAGGGAATAGTATTGGGTGGACCAAAAAGTTCCTTCAGTTTTTAAGTAAAACTAAAAGATACGTTTTTCATTTTCACCAAGAACTTTAATGAACAACGTATTCACTGTTTTATTCCACTACCTTCTGCCATTTTTCGGGCAACTTCATAATTCCATCTTCCCAAAACTTTTAATCTTTTTGACCAAAGAACTGTGCCGGGTGCCTTTTACAGTCTCCTGGGAATTGAAATTTTCTCCATTAAGAGAATTTTGTAAAGACTGAAATAAATTGAAATCCAAAGGCGCAATGTCTGGTGAATACAGTGGAGGAATCAGAACTTTCCAGCCAAGCTGTAACAGATTTTGCCTGCTCATCAAAGAAACATGTGGTCTTGCGTTATCCTGATGGAAGATTATGCGTTTTCTGTTGACTAATTCCAGGCGCTTTTCGTTGAGTGCTGCTTCCAGGTGTTCTAATGGGGAGCAGTACTTGTTGGAATTAATCGTTTGGTTTTCCGGAAGGAGTTCGTAATAGAGGACTCCCTTCCAATCCCACCATATACACAGCATCACCTTCTTTGGATGAAGACTGGCCTTTGGTGTGGTTTGTGGTTGTTCATTTCACTTGCCCCACGATCTCCTCCGTTCCACATTATTGTACAGTATCCACTTTTCATCACCCGTCACAATTTGTTTTAAAAACGGAATGTTTTCAGTATGTTGAAGTAGAGAATTGCATGTGAAAACATGGTCAAAAAGGTTTTTTTTTGGTTAACTTATGGGGAGCCCAAACATCAAAGTGATGAACATAACCAAGCTGATGCAAATGATTTTCAACGCTTGATTTGGATATTTTGAGTATGTCGGCAACCTCCCGCGTGGTATAACATTGATTGTTCTCCATTAATGTCTCGATTTGATCGCTATCAACTTCAACTGGCCTACCTGACCATGGAACATCATCCAGCAAGAAATCTCCAGCACAAAACTTCGCAAACCACTTTTGACACGTTCGCTCAGTCACAGCACCTTCTCCATACACTACACAAAACTTTTTTTGCATTTCAGTTGCATTTTTACCTTTCTTGGAATAATGAGGCATAATATGCCAAAAATGTTGCTTTTTTCCTTCCATCTTCAATATTAAAATGGTTACACAAAAATTCACCAATTTTGATGTTTTTTTCAATGCATGTTGCTGATATGACAGCTGTCACAGTACAATATAACAAAATTGTTTCGAATGAATTTAAAGACAACTAAGCACTACTACAGCCATCTTACAGAAAAAACAGAACGAACCTTTTGGCCAACTCAATAGTAGAAGATGAGGCTGTGAAGATGGCAGGGGTCAGATTATGCAGAGTTTAGTAGGCTGCATTAAGAATGCTAGATTTGGGAATTCCCTGGTGGTCCAGTGGTTAGGACTCTGTGCTTTCACTGTCGAGGGTCCGAGGAACTAAGACCCCACAAGCTGCTCAGCCAAAAAAAAAAAAAAGGTAGATTTTATCTTAAGATAAGTGCATCCAACTAATGATTTTAGGAGGCCAATTTATACTGTCCATTGTTTCAGGGGAGGAGATGGAAGTATATAAAGGAAGAAGCAGACAAATCTCCTAAGCAAAGTTTTGGAGTGATGGGCATGGCCTTAGTCGGGCTAGAGATGGAGAAACATGGGTTTATTTGAGACATTTGGAAACAGAATTTGAGCTCACGGCATCTATCAAATGAATTTCTATGTTAAAAAAAAAAATCGAGTAAAATTTCAAGAAAATTTCCAAGCACTATTTTTGAAATCTTAAGTTTACCATTTTTTTGGTGTGGGCTAATTTTCTGTGAGTCATTAAAGGTATGGCCAGGACAGCTAAAAGAAATGAGACTAAGGAGAAAAGGTAAATTAGGAAAGCAAAGAACAGGATGGAAAAAGAGATTACTCATTTAATTTCAAGTATTAGGAAGCCAGTCCTAAAACAGAGAAGTGGAATGTCAATGAATGACACCTTATTGTAGCCCAGTCTCATTAAGTTTTCTAAAAGGATGGGCTCAGAGGAGACCTATTTCTTCTCTTGGTTTCACATCTGCCTCTTTGATGAAATAGGGAAACATTCAAGCCCTTTACCACATAGTGGTGTAGAAATGTTGCTGTCCCCAAAATACATTTCATAACATGAACGTATGCATCTGAAATCACTTTAAAATACAATTTTTTTTACAGTGAAATAGGTCAGGCAGAGAAAGACAGATAGTATATGATATCACTTATATGTGAAATCTAAAAAAACCTGAACTCATAGAAACAGACTAGAATGGTGATGACCAGGGGCTGAAGGGGTGGGTGGGGAAAGGAGGTATGGGTCAAAGGGTACAAAATACCAGTTACAGGATGAATAAGTTCTGGGGATCTAAGGTAGAGCATGGTGATTATAGTTAATAATACTCTATTATATACTTGACAGTTGCTAATAAAGTAGATCGCAAATGTTCTCACCACAAAAAAGAAATGATCATTATGTGATGTGATGCAGGTGTTAGCTAATTCCATGGTGGTAATCATTTTGTAATAAGCATTTCAAATCAACACTTGTACATCTTAAACTTATACAATGTTATATGTCAATTATATTTCAATAAAGCTGGAAAAAATAATAAAACACATTTATTTCATTGACTCATCCAACCGGGATCTACCAGTGGCAGTGCCAAAGGACAGTATAAGGAGGCTTTAGTCACCCCCATAATCTCCTACGCTGACCCCATCAAATTCCCCAAAAATATACAATCTAAAGAATGAGATGCGTGCTCTACAAATGAAGTTCCAGACCTATCTGCTAACCCCACTGAGTTAGTTTTCTAGGTCTGCTGTAATAAGTTCCCACAAACTGAGTGCCTTAAAACAACAGAAATTTATTCTCTCACAGTTCTGGAAGCCAGAAGTCTAAAATCAAGATGTTGGTAATGGTGGATTCCTTCTGGAGTCTCTGGGGGAGAGACTGTTCCATGCATCTCACCTAGCTGGTGGCTGCTGGCAATTCTTAGTGTTTCTTGGTTTGTAGATGCATCACTCCAGTCTCTGCCTTCATCTTCACATGGCCTTCCCTTCTGTATCTCTCTGTTCTTCTCCTTTTCTGTTCCTTATAAGGCCATTCATCACTGGATTTAGGGTGCACCTTAAATTCAGAATGATTTCATCTTGAGATCCTTAATTTAATTATTATACATCTGCAGAGACCCTACTTCCATGTAAGGTCACATTCACAGATATGTGGGCTAGGACTGGGGCATATATTTTTGGAACCACAATTCAACCCACTACCCCCACTTGTCAATCTGATTGCTGCCTCTGAATCTCTCCTAGAGAAATTCTGGAGAACCTCTGAGTGTGTCCTAGTTCTCACCTACAGTTCACCACAAACAATAAAAATAATTACCAACTAATAAGTATTTACCAGTGACAAGCACTGTATATGTATATCTATATATGAAGAGCATTTATATTTTAAATTAATCATTGTCATTAAAGTCATACTTGTACATAAATTTTAAAAAGCAAATAGTATGGGCTTCCCTGGTGGCACAGTGGTTAAGAATCCGCCTGCCAATGCAGGGGACATGGGTTTGAGCCCTGGTCCGGGAAGATCCCACATGGCTTGGAGCAACTAAGCCTGTGCACCACAACTACCAAGCCTGCACTCTAGAGCCCGCGAGCCACAACTACTGAGCCCAGGTGCCACGACTACTGAAGCCCACGCACCTAGAGCCCATGCTCTGCAACGAGAAGCCACCGCAACGAGAAGCCCATGCACCGCAACGAAGAGTAGCCCCCTACTCGCTGCAACTAGACAGAGACTGCGAACAGCAGCAAAGACCCAACACAGCCAATAAATAAATAAATTTATATTAAAAAAAGGAAATAGTACTACAAGACTTCTAATGAAGAACAGAATCCCGTTTCACCCTTCTCTAGTGCCATCCTGTTCCCCAGAGGAAACTACCTCAGTTCATTTAAATTTCTTCTAATATTTACATCCAAAATTATAAATAAAATCCTTATGCTACTATTTCTTGATTTCTCTATTTCAGACAGCATTTTACTAGCTTCCTATTATGGACAATGAGAATTCAGCCTCACTTCCTTCATTTCTTTCCCCCATGCTCTCAGTAAGGTATATGACAATTTTGTTTACTACTGAGCCAAAGAGGCCTATGATCATGATGGGATTTTTTGTGCAAATTTTGTTTTTCCTGGAGTTATTAATTGCCTTGTTCTAGTTTTCAATGTATTTACAATTGTTATTTCCAAACTCTCAAAATCATTGTAAAATCTCTCTTAATATTATTTTTGTCATGGTCAAATGTATCCGATGATCTATCAATTCCATTTTTGGGGGCTGAGGGGACTTTTTCCCAGAGCTGTCTATTGTCCTGCTCCAATCAAGGCCTTATGCACAGTTGTCCTGGCACTTCCCTTCTGCATCCATTGGGAATTCCTTCTGTTTCTCTTCGATATTGGAGTCCTCATTTCCTGCCCTTATGTGTCTTCCTTTATCCTGGTTTACTTGCCCATTTCATAAAGCACATTATCCAGTAACTTCTTGAGATAGAAATCATAGGAAATAAAACTTTTTAGACCTTTTATGTCTGAAAATGTCTTGATTGATATTTAATTTGATATAGAATACTTCATTGAAAAACTTTTTTTCTTCTACGTTTTCAATAGTTGTTTCATTGTCTTATTAACTTCAGATTTGTAGTTAAGAAGTCTAATTTTGAGTCTAAATCTGCCCCAACACATTTTTTTAGCCTGTCTCCGTTTTTAACCCTTATTCTTCACCCCTGCTCTCCATGGTGTTTGGTACTGCCAAATCCTAAGCTTTTCCAGTGTTCTCTGGAGCAAATTGGTTTCTTCCTATTGGCATCACTTTCCTCAGGCACTTAGGTTCAACTTTCAGCTTATCAAGTCAACTACTATTCCTCCATCCAGGGGTGACCATGAAAATACTTAACCACTAGGAGAGCATGAGCACTGAATGGACACTGCCTATAAATAACCAATAGGGTCATACTAGTGTCAACTGATGAGTACCATTCAACTGTCTGCTCTGCTTCCATCCATTTTTTTGTCTCCAAAGTCTGACATTTCTTGTTTACTGTTGTCTCCTTCCCATTCTGCTTGTCCTTAAGTGTATATGCCTTGTTGTATTCCTTTATTATCATTTGGTGTGATTTCAGCATGAGTAGAAATAAATGCATGCGTTTAAAAGTTTTGTTTAGCAAAAAGTCTACAAGATGTTCTATTCTGTTATCACATTCAATCCTTACACCAACCTTATGTGAAAGGTATTATTAGCTTCACCTAACATAAGGGAACCAAGGTACACATAGGAGTTTTCAACTCCTACTCAAGGTTGGATGGATAATTAGTATGGAACAAGATTCAGATCAGTTGCTCTGGTTCCAAAGTCCATGCTCTTGCCTCCCAAAGAGCAAGCATCTCCTGAAGTCCATGGATGTAATTTCTATAGTTCTCTCTCCATATTAATATGCTTTCCCCAACCTTCTGCTAATTTCATGTTTTTCAAAAGTGGATCAGCTGTCAACCTGTATCAGAAGCATTTTGGGGTGTTTGTTTTAAATGGGGATTCCTGGGTTCCACCCTGGATCTACTGTATCTCAATCTCAAGGAGGCTAGGAATTAGGATTTGCATTTTAAACTAGTTCCCCAGAAGATTATGATTCCCAGACATTTTGAGAAGCATTGCGCTAGTTAATGTATGCCTCTGCAAAGCAGTAACACCCACCATTCCTTACTAGCCTGAATCTCTTTTGCTGTTGGGTGATGTATTTATGTCTTCATGAATCCAAGCTGTTTCACAGTAATATTACAGAAGAGCATTTCAGATAATTGATGGCAATATTGAGGAGTAAACATTCAGAGTCACTTTTCCCAGTATAGAATATCTAAAAATGCTGCTACCGAAAAATCTAAATACACTACAACAGAAAGCATATTTTTAAAAGCTAGACTGAGAAAAAAATAGTAAGAAGACCAGAAAGAACTAGAAAACAAATCCAAAGGATAAGCTGATGTTCACACTGCTGGCTGGAACATCCCAGGGAGCCAGTAGACATAGCCTGAGGGCTGAGCAGGTGGGAGTCAGACAGTACCCCACACAAAGGCAGGCTGAAGAGGGCATCTCGATGAATGAACCAGGCCACACACCACACTAATGCTAGTTGTGAATCTGTTAGTAGGGAATACAGTGAATAAATTTGTTGTGAGCTCTTTTGGGGGTAAGCTTCCTTTAGACACCACTCCAGAAGCCATGCATCAGAGAGGCAGATGTAGGAGGAGATTGGTTCAAGATGGCAGAGTAGAAGGACGTGCGCTTACTCCCTCTAGCGAAAGCACCGGAATCACAATGAACTGTTGAACAAACATTGACAGGAAGACACTGGAACTCACTAAAAAAGATGCCCCACATCCAAAGACAAAGGAGAAGCTGCAATGAGACGGTACGAGGCGTGCAATCACAATAAAATCAAGTCCCATAATTGCTGGGTGGGTGACTCACAAACTGGAGAACACTTATACCACAGAAGTCCACCTACTGGAGTGAAGGTTCTGAGCCCCACATAAGGCTTCCCAGCCTGGGGTTCTGGCAACGGGCAGAGGAACCTCGACAGAATCAGACTTTGAAGGCTAGCAGGCTTTGACTGCAGGACTTCAACAGGACTGGGGGAAACAGAGGCTCCACTCTTGGAGGGCACACACAAAGTAGTGTGGACATTGGGACCCAGGGGGAAGGAGCAGTGACCCCATAGGAGACTGAACCAGACCTACCTGATAGTTTTGGAGGGACTCCTGCAGAGGTGGGGGGAGGCTGTGGCTCACCGTGGGGACAAGGACACTGGCAACAGAAGTTCTGGGAAGTATTAGCATGAGCCCTCCTGGAGCCTACCATTAGCCCCACCAAAGAGCCTGTAGCCTCCAGTGCTGGGTCACCTCAGGCCAAATAATCAACAGGGAGGGAACTCAGCCCCACCCATCAGCAGACAAGCAGAGTAAAGTTTTACTGAGCTCTACCCACCAGAGCAACACCCAGCTCTACCCACTACCAGTCCCTCCCATAAGTAAGTTTGCACAAGCCTCTTAGATAGCCTCATCCACCAAAGGGCAGACAGCAGAAGCAAGAAGAACTACAATACTGCAGCCTGTGTAATGAAAAGCACATTCACAGAAAGACAGACAAAATGAAAAGGCAGAGGACTATGTACCAGATGAAGGAACAAGATAAAACCCAGAAAAATAACTAAATGAAGTGGAGATAGGCAACCTTCCAGAAAAAGAATTCAGAATAGTGATAGTGAAGATGATCCAGGACCTCAGAAAAAGAATGGAGGCAAAGATTGAGAAGATGCAAGAAATGTTTAACAAAGACCTAGAAGAATTAAAGAACACCTAGAAGGAACAAAGAACAAAGAAACAGAGATGAACAATACAATAACTGAAATGAAAAATACACTAGAAGGAATCAATAGCAGAATAACTGAGGCAGAAGAACAGATAAGTGACCCGGAAGACAGAATGGTGGAATTCACTGTCGCAGAACAGATTAAAGAAAATAGAATGAAAAGAAATGAAGACAGCCTAAGAGACCCCTGGGACAACATTAAATGCACCAACATTAGCATTATAGGGGTCCCAGAAGGAGAAGAGAGAGAGAAAGGACCCAAAAAATATTTGAAGAGATTATAGTTGAAAACTTCCCTAACGTGGGAAAGGAAATAGCCACCCAAGTCCAGGAAGTGCAGAGAGTCCCAGGCAGCATAAACCCAAGGAGAAACACGCTGAGACACACAGTAATCAAATTGACAAAAATTAAGGACAAAGAAAAATTATTAAAAGCAACAAGGGAAAAATGACAACATACAAGGGAACTCCCATAAGGTTAACAGCTGATTTCTCAGAAACTCTACAAGCCAGAAGGGAGTGGCATGATATATTTAAAGTGATGAAAGGAAAAAACCTACAACCAAGATTGCTCTACCCAGCAAGGATCTCATTCAGATTTGACGGAGAAATCAAAAGCTTTACAGACAAGCAAAAGCTAAGAGAATTCAGCACCACCAAACCAGCTCTACAACAAATGCTAAAGGAACTTCTCTAAGTGGGAAACACAAGAGAAGAAAAGGACCTACAAAAACAAATCCAAAACAATTAAGAAAATGGTAATAGGAACATACATATCGATAATTACCTTAAGTGTGAATGGATTAAATGCTACAACCGAAAGACAGAGTCTCGATGAATGGATACAAAAACAAGATCCATATATATGCTGTCTACAAGAGATCCACTTTAGACCCAGGGACACATATAGACTGAAAGTGAGGGGATGGAAGAAGATATTCCATGCAAAAGGAAATCAGAAGAAAGCTAGAGTAGCAATACTCACATCAGGTAAAACAGACTTTAAAATAAAGAATGTTATAAGAGACAAAGAAGGACACTACATGATGATCAAGGGATCAATCCAAGAAAAAGATATAACAATTATAAATATATATGCACCCAACATAGGAGCACATAAATACATAAGGCAACTGCTAACAGCTATAAAAGAGGAAATCAACAGTAACACAATCATAGTGGGGGACTTTAACACCTCACACCAATGGACAGATCATCCAGGCAGAAAATTAATAAGGAAACACAAGCTTCCAATGACACAATAGACCAGATAGATTTAATTGATATTTATAGGACATTCCATCCAAAAACAGCAGATTACACTTTCTTCTCAAGAGCACATGGAACATTCTCCAGGATAGATCACATCTTGGGTACAAACCAAGCCTCAGTAAATTTAAGAAAACTGAAATCATATCAAGCATCTTTTCTGACCACAACACTATGAGATTAGAAATAAATTACAGGGAAAACAACATAAAAAACACAAACACATGGAGGCTAAACAATATGTTACTAAATAACCAAGAGATCACTGAAGAACTCAAAGAGGAAATCAAAAAATACCTAGAGACAAATGACAACAAAAACACGATGATTCAAAACCTATGGGATGCAGCAAAAGCAGTTCTAAGAGGGAAGTTTATAGCAATACAATCCTACCTCAAGAAACAAGAAAAATCTCAAATAAACAATCTAACCTTACACCTAAAGGAACTAGAGAAACAATAACAAACAAAATCCGAAGTTAGTAGAAGGAAAGAAATCATAAAGATCAGAGCAGAAATAAATGAAATAGAAACAAAGAAAACAATAGCAAAGATCAATAAAACTAAAAGCTGGTTCTTTTAGAAGATAAACAAAACTGATGAACTTTTAGCCAGACTCATCAAGAAAAAGAGAGAGAGGACTCAAATCAATAAAATTAGAAATGAAAAAGGAGAAGTTATAACGGACACCACAGAAATACAAAGCATCCTGAGACTACTACAAGCAACTCTATGCCAATAAAATGAACAACCTGGAAGAAATGGACAAATTCATAGAAAGATACAACCTTCCAAGACTGAACCAGGAAGAAATAGAAAATATGAACAGACCAATCACAAGCAATGAAATTGAAACTGTGATTAAAAATCTTCCAACAGGGGCTTCCCTGGTGGCGCAGTGGTTGAGAGTCCGCCGGCCGATGCAGGGGATGCAGGTTCGTGCCCCGGTCCGGGAGGATCCCACATGCCGTGGAGTGGCTGGGCCCATGAGCCATGGCCGCTGGGCCTGCGCGTCCGGAGCCTGTGCTCCACAACGGGAGAGGCCACGGCAGTGAGAGGCCCGCGTACCGCCAAAAAAAAAAAAAAAAAAAAAATCTTCCAACAAAAAAAGTCAAGGACCAGATGGCTTCACAGGAGAATTCTATCAAACATTTAGAGGAGACCTAACACCCCATCCTTCTCAAACTCCTCCAAAAAATTTCAGAGGAAGGAACACTCCGAAACTAATTCTACGAGGCCACCATCACCCTGATACCAAAACCAGACAAAGATACTACAAAAAAAGAAAATTACAGACCAATCTCACTGATGAACATAGATGCAAAAATCCTCAACAAAATACTAGCAAACAGAATCCAACAACACATTAAAAGGATCATACACCATGATCAGGTGGGATTTATCCCAGGGATGCAAGGATTCTTCAATATATGCAAATCAATCAATGTGATATACCATATTAAGAAATTGAAGAATAAAAACCATATGATCATCTCAGTAGATGCAGAAAAAGCTTCTGACAAAATTCAACACCCATTTATGATAAAAACTCTCCAGAGAGTGGGCACAGAGGGAATCTATCTCAACATAATAAAGGCCATATATGACAAACCCACAGCAAACATCATTCTCAGTGGTGAAAAACCAAAAGCATTTCCACTAATATCAGGAACAAGACAAGGATGTCCACTCTCACCACTATTATTCAACATAGTTTTGGAATTCCTAGCCACGGCAATCAGAGAAGAAAAATAAATAAAAGGAATATAAATTGGACAAGAAGAAGTACAACTGTCACTGTTTGCAGATGACGTGATACTATATACATAGATAATCCTAAAGATGCCACCAGGAAACTACTAGAGCTAATCAATGAATTTGGTAAAGTAGCAGGATACAAAATCAATGCACAGAAATCTCTTGCAATCCTATACACTAACAACGAAAGATCAGAAACAGAAATTAAGGAAACAATCCCATTCACCACCACTGCAACAAAAAGAATAAAATACCTAGGAATAAACCTACCTAAGGAGGTAAAATACCTGTAAAATACCTGTACTCAGAAAACTATAAGACACTGATGAAAGAAATCAAAGATGACACAGATGGAGAGATATACCATGTTCCTGGATTGCAAGAATCAATATTGTCAAAATGACTATACTATCCAAAGCAATCTACAGATTCAATGCAATCCCTATCAAATTACCAATGGCATTTTTTTTTATAGAACTAGAACAAAAAATCTTAATATGTGTATGGAGACACTAAAGACCCCGAATAGCCAAAGCAATCTTGAGGGGAAAAAACGGAGCTGGAGGAATCAAACTCCCTGACTTCAGACTATGCTACAAAGCTACAGTAATCAAGACATTATGGTACTGGCACAAAAACAGAAATACAGATAAATGGAACAGGATAGAAAGCCCAGAGATGAACCCACGCACATAGATGGTCAACTAATCTATGACAAAGGAGGCAAGAATATACAATGGAGAAAAGACAGCCTCTTCAATACGTGGTGCTGGGAAAACTGGACAGCTACATGTAAAAGAATGAAATTAGAACACTTCCTAACACCATACACAAAAATAAACTCAAAATTGATTAAAGACCTAAATGTAAGACTGGACACTATATAACTCTTAGAGAAAAACATAGGAAGAACACTCTATGACATAAATCACAGCAAGGTCTTTTTTGATCCACCTCCTCGAGTAATGGAAATAAAAATAAAAATAAACAAATGGGACCTAATGAAACTTAAAAGCTTTTGCACAGCAAAGGAAACTATAAACAAGACAAAAAGACAACCCTCAGAATGGGAGAAAATATTTGCAGACAAAGCAACTGACAAAGGATTAATCGCTAAAATATACAAGCACCTCATGCAGCTCAATGTCAAAAAAACAAACAACCCAATCCAAAAATGGGCAGAAGACTTAAATAGACATTTCTCCAAAGAAGACATACAGATGGGCAAGAGAAACATGAAAAGCTGCTCAGCATTACTAATCATTAGAGAAATGCAAATCAAAACTACAATGAGGTATCACCTCACACTGGTTAGAATGGGCATCATCAGAAAATCTACAAAAAACAAATGCTGAAGAGGGTGTGGAGAAAAAGGAACCCTCTTGCACTGTTGGTGGGAATGTAAATTGGTACAGCCACTATGGAGAACAGTATGGAGGTTCCTTAATAAACTAAAAATAGAATTACCATACGACCCAGCAATCCCACTACTAGGCATATACCCAGAGAAAACCATAATTCAAAAAGACATGGGCACTCTAATGTTCACTGCAGCACTATTTACAATAGCCAGGTCATGGAAGCAACCTAAACGCCCATCGACAGACAAATGGATAAAGAAGATGTGGTACATATTTACAATGGAATATTACTCAGCCATAAAAGGGAACGAAATTGGGTCATTTGTAGAGACGTGGGTGGACCTAGAGACTGTCATACAGAGTGAAGTAAGTCAGAAAGAGAAAAACAAATATCGTATATTAACACATATATGTGGAATCTAGAAAATGGTACAGATGAACCGGTTTGCAAGGCAGAAATAGAGACACAGATGTAGAGAACAAACATATGGACACCAAGGGGGGGAAAGCGGCGGAGGGGGAGCAGGTGGTGGTGGGATGAATTGGGAGATGGGATTGACATATATGCACTAATATGTATAAAATAGATTACTAATAAGAACCTGCTGTATAAAAAAAATAACATTCAAAAAAATAAAAAGAGGCAGATCTAACACTGGTTAATAGTGAGAGCTCTGGAGAAAATGGCCAGAGCACGATCTTGATGCCACATTTTCTCAGTGTGACTCTGGGCAAGCTCTTAAACCTCTTTGGGTCTCAGGGTCCTTTTCTGCAGACATGTAGCTCACAAAGTTGGTGTAAAAATAAAATTATTTAACACATGTAAGTGCCTTCACCAATGCCTCACATGTAGCAAGTTCCCAACAAATATTAGCTGCATTAGATTACACACACTGGTTCCTGTAGCAAGTGCCAAGCAGACTAGCCTCTTTGGACTTCACCTTTAAATGTCCACATCACACGCATTTAGCTCCAATATTTAGATATACAAACAGTGGTCCCGACTTCTGGTAAAAACATTGGCAAATTATTTCTTTAAAATCCTGGAACTCTAAGTATAAATAGTATATGGCCTTGCAGCTACTTCTTTGTAGAAATGTAATTCCACGTGTTAATTTCAAGGCCTAGTTCATTCCAACTTGGCCTAGTCCCTCCTTCCTGGCCTCTGCTCTCATCTCCTGCCATTGGCCCATCACTGCCTGAGACACTGCCTCAGGAGGGCTTCTAGTCCACCCAAAACTCAATCATCATTCCCTCGTCCTGCTGCTGCTATATTTTACCAGCTTAGCTTTTTTAATACTCTCAGACTTTCTGATTTGCCAAGCCCATATAACTTCTACTTACAGTCAACAAGCAGCTGTCTTTAGAGTCACCACACCCTCTCGAATGCTAGAAAACAACCAAATTCCATGAAAGTAAATTTTTACTTTAAAATTGTTTTTAAATGGGAAAAAAAGCTTCCTCTTTCACTTAAGTTGTGTCTTATGGGATGGGTCATAAAACTTAAACTTAGTGATAGAACTTTGGATGGGTCATCCTAGCACCATAAATATACCCTGTAGTCTATCCACTAATCACTCACTGATGTTACAGGCTGGATAGGAACACTCCAAAATGAAAAATGGTGTTAGGGATCTGGGACATCTTTTTTCTTCTTCAAAAGCTTCCTTTAGTCTTAAACCAGATTTTAAATATATGGAAATTAAAATTACTCACTAATGACTTTCCACTTTTGATTCATAGAATTTTCAAACAATCATTATTCATGAATATCACCTTATGAATCGTCAAAATCAATTGATTTTTAAAAAGTTAGTTCAAGCAAACATCTTTGTCACAACGTTATTTTTTACAGCTGTGAGCAAGGAACCCATAGCAAGTTCCTGCTACCTCTCATATTTTAGAAGAAATCTTTCCTGTAATAACTCAGACTTGAAATTTAAATATTTTTTGTCATGCAAAAACCAAAGTTCAATATAATGAACGAGGGGTCACATTTCTGATTGGGAACACAGCACAAATGCATCAGGAGAATTGTGTTTTAATAACATGTGGCTCAAAACAGCCAAAGTCCAACCTCCATAAAATATTGCTCTGCCTTGATTTTCTTGAACAAAGAAGTTTCAGTTGGAAAACATTCACTGTGGGAATTGTGCTAGGAGGTTAGGAACATCTGGACTCAGCAATGGTCGGACAGAAACAGATGGTGATTTCATGGGAGGAGAGCTGTAGCTCTTCCACTGCTGAGAGCTACTCATCCCACGTTTTCCCCCCCTTGTTTTCCTAATAACAACAAACAATTAGGAAAACAAGAAAATTGTTTAGATGTAGCCATATAATTAGCTTCCAACGATATTTTAAAGTTCTAGAACTCACCAAAGAAAGTGTACATTTATATCACAGGATGCCATAGTAATAAAACGCTGAATGTCAATCAAAGTATCAATAGAGACAAATCATTTTTATATCAGAAACATTTCATTGGATTTTGAATACAGACTAGTGCTTAATTTGCTGTCTCTCACCACCCTCACCCCTGCCCCTTAAATAAAAGAGAAATAGCTACAACATGGTTTATTGTATGTATATATATGAACCCTGGAGTTGGACTGCTGGCTTAGCAGTTCACTGACTGCTTGTACTCTTGGGCAAACAAGTTATTTATCTTCTTTGTACCTCACTTTCTTCCTCTGTGAAATGGGATGCCTTATAGAGCTGATGTATTAATTGAATTCGTACCTGTAAGCACTTAAAATAATGCCAGCACATAGTAGGCACCCAAAAACGTTAGAGATTTTTATTTTATTCGAATCTTGCACCCAATCTACCTTCAGGCCGATCGTTTCTAGATTATAAAATTACTATTCTTTTCAGCACCCCAAAATGATAGGAAATCATGTATTGCCTTCGGGACCCATGGAAAGGACATGGTATTGGGTTCAGGGGACTGTTTCTGGCCAGGTGACGGTTGGGTACCCTTGAGCAAGGCTTTGCTCTCTGAGCCTCCCATTGGCCATGCAAATTCAATGAGATGTCATACATCTATGCATCGAGGCTGCTACATGGAACGCACACAACTTCTTGATTATTGGAAAAAATGCGTATCTGTAAGATCCTCTGGGAAATTACTTATAACAAGCCCTTCTTTTCAAAGTGTTTCCACAAGTGGTAGCACTCCACAAAGCTCTTAAGAGAAATTAGGTAAAGAAACAATGCCCGTAAGTTCTGAAAGCTTGGCTAAACCAATTTTGAAGACTAAATTCTAATTTTAGGCCAGTTTGGCCCCTAAATGTCTCTCTCTGGTTTCTGCTTTCTGTGAGCCTGGGGTTCCTGCCTTCAGGAGTCTCATGTATTATGTAAATGAGTGAAGTAAGATCAATTGGGAGTGTTAGCAATGGTGGAAAACTGGCTTGTATCGGCATCATCAACAAATGATTCTAATTTAAACATTTTGTCCAAAGGGTAAGCTGGGACGAAGTGAGAGAGTGGCATGGACATATATACACTACCAAATGTAAAACAGATAGCTAGTGGGAAGCAGCCACATAGCACAGGGAGATCAGCTCGGTGCTTTGTGACCACCTAGAGGGGTGGGATAGGGAGGGTGGGAGGGAGACACAAGAGGGAGGGGATATGGGGATATATGTATACGTATAGCTGATTCACCTTGTGATACAGCAGAAACTAACACAGCACTGTAAAGCAATTATACTCCAATAAAGAAAAAAAAAGAAATAAAAAAATAAACACCTAAAAAAAACCCAAAAAAACATTTTGTCCAAAACTCACCTGTTGGCTAAAGGCAAACCTTAGGCAAGCAGACAGCTCTTGTTTTTGTTTTTTTAATTGGTATACCTAACAATATGAAGTTTGCATGAACTGATATTTAGTCTTATTTGCAGTTTTATACAGTTCTTTGCTAAACTTTTCGTACTAAATTCCTAGATGTTTACTCAGGATTGGCCTTTCTCCTCTTCCATTGTCTAACAAGGATGCTACCACCATGCAGGTCTTGCAGCTGTCAGCAGGAAGACATTATTAAGGGATATGGCTAGCTGCTCCTGGGAGCTCATTAAAGCTGTATCCAGCAGGGTAGCTGGACTCATCCAACAGGAATTTGTAGAGAGCCTACTCTGAGCATAACCGCACATCATACAGGCATCTAAGTGGGTTTTCCTATTCCCTGACTTTACTCAAAGGATTTAGATTTAGGAAGTCACGTCATCAGTTTTCTTTCTTATTCCTTTAGATAAACCGGCACCTTCCATTTATCAGGAGCAAAACTTCTTGTTGTTTATAAGTAAAATCACAGCAAATCTGCTTCTAATCTTGCCATTTCTGAGCTTGCTTGAAAGTTGTTCTGAACTCCGCTTAAGTCACCTCAGCCAGTATATATGAAGCACCAGATACTCTGTTCAACCACAGGCTGGGGGTTACAAGGCTTTTTGTCCTTCTGGAGTTTGCGGTCTAAAATGACCACCTGTGACTCTAGTAGCTACAAAATGGATAAACAGAATTGTAATTGCCCTACAAAAACAGATAAAATGCAAAGGTGATTTTAGAATGGTAAGGCTTATAAATTGGTTTTCACAGCAGAGTTGCTGGGATGCAATGTAAAATAGAGTGATTAAAAAGTTTCGGTGAGCAAGAGCAAAGGCCTTGAAATTAGAGTGATTTTTACTGGAGTCAGCTTCAGTTTAGTGGAGGTAAAAGCCAGACTGCAATGAACTGAAGAGTGAATGGGGTGTGGGGGGAGGAGAAGAAGAGAAAAGAGCTGATGAAAGAGAAGGAAATGGAGTAAATCACTCCTCCACAGAGCCTGAGGCAATCAGGGAAGGGATGTGGTCCTTAGCACAGGTAGAAGGGACAGGGAAAAAGTAGACTAAGAAGGGTTTGAAAACAGATAGTTTTGTAGGTTGGAGGCCAGGAAGTAGGGCTGAGAGGTTGCACAACTCCAGAAGACATGGTTCAGAAGACTGCGGGAGCGTTGTGCCCTGGAGTTCTGAAACTGGGTGTTCCCATCTCACTCCCTCCATTCATGCCATTTTTGCTCTGAATTAAGAAGCAAGAACACCTATTTTTCAAAAGAGAGAGCACAGGGATATCATGATGGGTTTTGACTGGTTGGGACAAGAAAATAAAGAAATAAATATGTAAAATCTATCAAAAGAGCTGATGTCAGAAATGGAAATGGAAGTTGAATCTAGGGACAAGTCAAATGGTGGCCAAGGGGCACTGAGAGCTCGGAGGATAGCTGGGCCACACACTGGGTCCTTCACTCACATCAACTCACTCAATATCATCAACAGTCCAGCAAGAAGAGATTATTCTTCCTTTATGGATGAGAAAACTGAAGTCCACAGCAGTGATGTACCACACACAAGCTGGGGGATGGCAGAGCAAAGATTCCAGAGACAATGAACCTTCCCCTACAAGTGCTGCTTGAGACACGGAAGAATAGTATATACGATCCCTGCTCCCAGCCCTCACACACTATTGGGAACAAAAGCATATGATAAGTGGGACTTCCCTGGTGGTCCAGTGGTTAAGACTTCATCTTCCAATGCAGGGGGTGCCGGTTCGATGCCTGGTCAGGGAGCTAAGATCCCACATGCCTCATCGGCAAAAAACCAAAACATAAAACAGAAGCAATATTGTAACAAATTCAATAAAGACTTTTTAAAAAAAGGTCCACGTCAAAGAAAAAAAATCTTAAAAAAAAGCATATGAATAACTATAAAGCAATGAGATTAATGCAAAACTGGTTTATGAGTCAAGTACTGTGAGAGTACAGGCTTGTAAATTCTCCCAGGTGGCTATATATTTATGGTTGGCAGGGAGGGAAAGTGGGAATAAAGTCTCATGACTTTATTTTATTTAAAAATGTGTATCCAACATTTAACATTTAGAATCAGCAATTTCTTAAGTTTATATGTAGTTGGTTATTATGAGCCTTATTTGCACATTTTAAAAGTAGAAAAACATTTAAAGTTAAGCGTGTTAAGATACTAAAACCTTTATATTTTGTGTAAGGAATGAGGGAAATAAAAATATGTGTACTAAATAATGTTGGCATAAAGAAACACTGGAAGGACAAGCATATGAGAAGATGCCTAAGGGACTTCTCTGGTGGTGCAGTGGTTAAGAGTCCGCCTGCCAATGCAGGGGACGCAGGTTCGATCCCTGGTCCGGGAAGATCCCACATGCTGCGGAGCAACTAAGCCCGTGTGCTGCAGCTGCTGAGCCTGCGCTCTAGAGCCTGTGAGCCACAACTACTGAGCCCGTGAGCCACAACTACTGAAGCCCGTACGCCTAGAGCCTGTGCTCCACAACAAAGAGAAGCCACGGCAGTGAGAAGCACGCGCACCACAACATAGAGTAGCTCCCGCTCGCCGCAACTAGAGAAAGCCAGCACACAGCAATGAAGACCCAACGTAGCCAAAAAATAAATTAAATAATTTTTTTTTTTTAATTTTAAGAAGAAGAAAACGCTAGGAAAAGGAAAAAAAGCCAACTAACCACGATTCTGAGCAATTGAGCAGCACGGGGTTGTGACACTGACTACAGAGAAGGAAACACACTTCTTGTCTCCGCCGTGAAGGAAAGTTTGCGTTAATGCTGTTTATTGTTACTGTCTATTAGACTTTAACAGACTCTCACCTAGGGACAAACTGTAGAAGACTTAACTGGTTACAGAATGGAATGTAAATGTTCTCAGCCATGGAAATCTGAGTACAGCTTGATGAAAAGTTTGGAGGTGGAAGAAGAGGTGGGGAGTCTAGGAGACGTAGGAGCTCAGATACCCTCCTCTCACAAAATGGAAAGCCAAGAGATGCTGTCTGTGTTTGGGAGAACTAAAAACAAAAGTTTAAGGAAATTAAAGCTGCAAAAGTGAGTAAGATAAAAACAGTGATGTAACTATTGTGTGTGCGGGGGTGATATGAAGTAAAATGAATATCTGTCATTGCAAGAGTCAATCAGTAATGTCATAGAATAGTAGGTCCATCGTCTTTACACAGTTGGAGGGCATCAGCAGCAGAATCAAGAGCCAGGAAGCTAAAAGTGGTTGCCTTGCAAAGTGGGACTGAGGCTGGGGAACAAAGAGCAAGGAACCATTGCTTCCTTTTGTAAATCCTCCTGTACTATTTGCCTTTTTTTTTTTTTTAACTCTGACAAAACCAAACCAAACATAACAATCATACAAGGTTATGGTGAAGGTCAGGGATAATCTATTACTAATACCCAGAAATGCAATCGGTGAGCCATCTTGTACTGTTATTAGTAGGATTTGCTCCTGGTGTTAGTACCGGACCTCCCACCTCCCGCACCCTAGATTTTTTCCTTCCTTGGGGATCCTGAATGGCTCCCACCCCCAGCTGCCCCGTCTATTGTTTCAGCAGCACTCCAGCTGCGAGAATGGTCCCTCACTACTCACCTCTACTCCGGATGCCACCTTCGCTGCCGGGGTTGGATGTCCCATCCTGTGGTTATAGCTGTTGTCAGGTTTTCCCTCAACTGCTGCCAAAACACATCAAGCTGCATCTCGCTGTTATACATCAACTGATATAAATTTATTTTATCGGTTCAAATGCATGCACTTAAAAGCTTAATTTTAGCACACAATCATATAAATACTCAATTAAAAATATAGCTCATAATATACAACACCCTGTAGCAGTTTTTGCTGTTTCTGAGCTTTACACCATAGGAATGCTTTAACAATAATCTCTATTTACAACTAGAGCAATATATGCTCATTACAGAACATTTGAAAGAATAGACATAATTGCTTCGTTCCTCTTCATCAGCTTGGGATACAAGCAGAAATCCCATGTTGTTAAAATTAGATGACTGAGTCCCCACACTGCCTCTACAGAGAAGGTCATTCTTTCCTCTTTGAGTCCTTTGGCCTTTGAAATACTTCCCAACCCCCCAGGAATGCCTACGCCTCCTCTTCCTGAGGTGTCACTCCAGCCAGAATTCTGGAAGTCATCCTAAACTCCTCTTTCCTCTTCATCCTTCAGATCTACTCGAAACTAGGTCCATGGATAAATTAAGTACTTCACCCGGGTCACATAGCTTTTGGTGGGTGGGCCTTCGGAGCCAAAATGTAGTGTTTAAGAGGTTTGTGCTAAAGCATGCTGCCCTTATGCTTCTGGGTGGCACAGGTGGTGGCTCCATGGAAGATCTGCATAGAAGCAAGTCTCCCCCAGTTCCCATTCCCTCCCCAAGAACCATCTCTTGACATCATTGCTGTCATATAGCTACTAAGTGTCAAAAGCAGGATTCACTTCTTCAGTGAATTTTTATGTCAAACTGTTATCTTTTTTGTTTTTTCAAACATTTATTAATGAAATGTTCCAGTATTCAGAAAAGTTGGAAGAATAGTACAGGAACACTTATATATCCACCACCAGACTTCAACAACTGTTAACACTTGCCAAACTTGTTTCACTCATCTATTGATCTATCTGTTGAATATATCATTTCCAAGAGTTCCTTCCCATTTTCTGACTCTTCCTTTTTGTAGCATCATGTTCTTGTTTAACAGATGTAATATCATTTCACATCTCTCTAGTGATAAGTAACTCATTTTGTAGGATTTTTATTTGGCTCTTCTTATATTCCCTGAATTATGTTTCTTCTGGGGTCGCTTCTTCTCTGTTTACCTTTCTTTGTCATACTTACTTTCTTTGTCATAGGTTTTTCTCAAATGTTTGGTGACTCCAGGTGTCAGGCTATTCTTAAGAATGAGATAGGAGAAAGGCTGACTAGGACTCTTAGCACGTATGTGGAACTTGCTGATTGGCAGGCTTCAATTTAAGGTGAATAGTCAGAGATCTGATCGTTGTGCTGAGGCCTCTCAAATGCCGGAATGTAGATGACTTTGCGCCGCGGTACCAACAGCTGCAGCTGCCCAAGTTTTCTCAGAAAGATCCTTCACTGTCTTTATAAAAGTCCCCTCTGGTCATTGGTTGGTTAGTTTTGGTTTTCTGTGATTGAACATCTAGTTGCTGGGGGTTCCTGGCACCAGAGTTGAGGAACAGGGATGGAGGATGACCATTTTGTATAGAGATCTTCACTATGTTCCATCTTTTAGTCATTCCAATAACTTTACTGAGTCCCCAACCTCAGCAAGGTTCTGGCACAGAGGGAGGCTCCCCTGTTTTCTGCAAGACCCTCCAAGCACATCCCGGGCTATAGCTTCTCCCACTCAGTGTTTTTCCATGTGCTTAGTCTTCCAGAAATCCATTGAAATTGCTTAGTCTCTTTTTCTCTCTTACTCAAGTCCCCACCTTGAACCTTCAGTAGCAAGGATAGGGATGATTATGCCCATTTTACACTTGAAAAACAGAGGCTCATGTGATTAAGTGACTTGCCTAAGATCACACAGCTAGAACGGGAAGGGCCAGGATTAAACTTATATGCTTTTGACTATGCCAAATACTTCTTTTTTTCCAAACCATGACTCGGCTGGTATGACCTGGAGAAACAAGCCCTTACATAATACGACGCATTTACAATATGCTGTCATCTGTGTATAAAAGTGACTCAGAAACTGCCCAGAATAAACTGTGCAATACCATTTTACAAGTTACATATCTAGAATCAAGTGAGAACTCATCAAAGTTGTAAAACAGCAGTTTTATATTTTGTGGGTCAGGTTGGAGTGGAACAGAGCTTGAGGAGAGAACACTGGTAGGAAGGGCTAGTCATCATTTGGGCAATTGTGCCAAGGGCGTGGCACACTGAGGGCTCTCGGCTCTGTGAAATAAATCCACTTTAGAAGTCACATCTGGAGAGCAACTGACCCAACGAGGTGGGGCAGACTCCGGGCAGGGCGGTGAATAGAAGACTTGCTAGGAAGACGGGGTACCCCACCCACATGGAAGCCACTCTCTCATATACATGCAGTATTTGTTAACTACTGTGTACAGACACTGCGAAAGGCTCTAGAGATACCTTCATCTTCAGCCAGGGTATTATCCCCAAAAGATAAGGATTTCTTCATTTTTGGATACTTCTAGAAATTAAAAACCCCACAGTATCTCGCAGGAACACATCTCATTCTTAATGGTTTAAGATTTAAAGTGTTACACACAATTGTTCTGCTTCAACCACAAATATAGTTTGAGGTCTTTTGAATAGCTGGTCATTTAGTCAACAAATCTTTATCGAGAACCTACTTAATGGCAGCCACTGGGGCTAGGACCTAGGGACATGCTGGTGAGGAATAGGAGATTATTTCTAAGGAAGTTAACCACTTAACCACCGAAGACAATGCCGAAGCACCCACTTTTCTTTTTCTCAGAGACAGAGGCCAAATTCGCTTAACTTTGAAATGTAGAGATTGACCCACAGAAAACTGGGCTAGGTAGACGGTGAACATATTATATGCTGGTATTAATTCACTGTGATATTAATTTAAATGCATGATATACAGGGGAAGAACATAATTTAACAGAAGATCTTTCTGTTCATACTGTTTTTCTCTAATTTTCACCTTCCCCATAGCTGTTTTTGTCTCAGTCTGATAAAAACAATTTTTTGGAAATTCATTGTGAAGTCTGGAACAAGCAAGCATACCTTCTGTCAAAGGTTGGCACACAAGCCTGTGAACTTGGAAAGAGAACAGAGCTTTCTAGTAGGACAAATAAAGAAAAGGGAGATTAAAAAATCTGATTTCCTCTTCTTTCTATCAGTTGTCAGAAACCTTTGAATAATCGATTCCTCCAGTTCCTGAAAGGTAGATAGCTATTATTAAAGCATTTCCAAAAGGAAATATATTTTAGTTTTCAATAATAATGGAACAAATGAGGTGGTAATGCAACAAATATAAAAGAAATTTTTTTAAGTACAGTATTTGCATTTTTTTATTTGTGATTTTTTTTCCCCATCTAATTCCACTCTCTCCAATGGTCCCTGAAACCTCGCCAGCAGGCTGACATCCTGATAAGCTCTAGAAGGAACAAGGAAAACATAGTCTAAAAGGCAGGGTGGGTGTGGCAGCTAAGAGAGGTCATGGTGAACAAAAAGAAAGTGCAGCTACTCAAGTGTATGCAGATAAGGTGTCAAGTTCAAGGTCTGAAAGGAAGTATACCAGATTGCAGAGTGCCCACATGATACCTGATGACAGACTTCCAATGATGGAACGTGACCTCTAGGTTCTTTTGGGTAGCCCTCACTTCCAAACAAAGCAAGCTGCAAGACCAGTTCTCACATCAGGCAGCAGAAAGCTTCCTTCCTTTGGGAAAAGCTAGTAAAGGCATCTCTCTATGCCCTCTCACTGCAAAAAAAGGGCCAGCTTTCTCAGGAAGTTTCTGCTGTTGGAGAAGACTCAAAAAGGCTGTGAGGGCAGAGTGCAAACAGTATGGCAGTTAGAATTAAAATATGAGTCCATGTCTATCCAACCTGGCAGGAGTTAATTTCCTTCCCAAGCCTCGAATTCTTTACTTGTAAAATGTGGTAGGCAGATTGAATCAGAAAACATAAAGTGATTCTAAATTTCTAAAAGACTTCTTTTCTCAGGACTTCCCTGGTGGTCCAGTGGCTAAGACTCCATGCTCCCAATGCAGGGGGCCCAGGTTCGATCCCTGGTCAGGGAACTAGATCCCTCATGCCACAACTAAGAGTTCGCATGCCACAACTAAAGTTCCTGCATGCGGCAACGAAGACCCGGCGCAGCCAATAAATAAATAAATAAATACTTTAAAAAGACTTCTTTTCTCTATTTCCCTCTTTCTACCAATTACAAAAGCTTAAGCTGTAAAATCATAATCCAGCCTGTTTTCCATATACTTGAGATTAATTCACATACTTTCTAAATAACATGATATTATGATACTTCTGGTCCCTGGCTGGAAGCCCTGCCTCCACTTAAGGTATTGTTTTAAACCAAAGTTTACAGCGTCTGTTGATGGCCAAGACCCTCACTCTCCACCCCTCCTCCACCCCACCCTGAGGCCCCTGGGACTCAGTAGAGGCTGGGGGCCCTACTCATCTCTCCTCTTCTCTTGCCCAGCCTGGGGGAAGGAGAGAGGGCAGAGGAGAGGTGGGCAGCCTTTAGCACCCTGCAGGGTTCTCGTCCCCTTGGGCAGTGGGCACAGGAGCCCTCTTACCAACCCTGGGCTGTTTCCTGGGGGCTCTCCAGACCCCTCTCTAGGACCAAGCGCCCCATCACACTGGGAGTGTGGATTCCAGCAAAGGAGCTGGGAAAAAAGTGAGACTCTCCACAGATCGCCTATGGGGGGGACCCCAACTTAAGGCCAAGGACTGGGTGTGTTGGATGCTTATGACACACCAGCCCAAGTCCCTTTGCTGAGAAGACTCCTTGGACTCTTTCCCAAGAAACCGCCACATACATCCCTTTACAAGGCACCCCTCCCCTGTGTACTCCCCATCTGTGTTCTATTTGACCAGCAAAGAAATAGTAAACGTCCTCTATTAAAAAAAATACACACACCAGTTTCAGAATGACACTCCTGGGGTCTTGGCTGCCAGCTTGGTCCAGGAGCACACAGTCAGCATCCTGATGCCAGGGAGCATCCTGACAAACATCCACTGCCCAGGTTCCAGTTGATGCTCTCCTGGGAGACAACACCTTCCTTTCCAAAATGTTTACTTTTTGCTCAGAACAATGATGGATAGGTCTTCATTTGACTCACTACCTGAACAATCAGCTTCTTATATTCTTTCTCCAAAACAGAACTCACATAAAGTTTGTGTCGAGTCCCCAGCACTCTTTCTTGCGTAAAAAACAGTAAGATATCACCCAACTCTGGCCTGAAAGTTCTTCTGGAATATCTTGTGGTATCACCAATTCTAGGTAACCTAGGAATAGCCATAATTGACTTAATCAGTCAAATATAAAACCTGTTCAATACTGCCCGTGCAGGAGTCAAATTCTGAAGGATTTCAAACGTAATAAATTACAGTTCAGGGTTGTATTAACGAGCTTACTTTGTTCCAGCCCGTCTTCCTGTTGAAACTCCCAGGTTTGTTTCAAGTTGGAACCTGCCAAGTTGCATCTTGTCATTTTTCATATTCACATGAGACCAAGCCCTATTTCACTCTTGTTTAAATTTTTATTATCAGAGTTAGTAGTAATAAGCCAATAGAAACAGGATAACGAAGGGAAAAGCTCCGGATAAATAACTTCTTCCTTACGAATTAAAACACATGCGGACACCGGTGTCAGTTACCACCTCCCCACATCCTGTCCTGCTGTACAAATCGTTACACAAAACAGTCCACAGAACAATGCAAGCAGCTGATACCCTGAGCTGGGCAAAGGACCCCAGTTGTGTGAAGTCTCATGCTGATCTCAGTCTAGATGACCAGCTTCTCCACACTCAGCGTACTTGTGGTTTCATCTTCTTCGTTTGACCCAAAATATCCCGGGAGGTCCAGCATCCCCTGCTCCGCCTCAGTGAGGCCGAAGGATGTGTTGTCGTAGTAGGCGAACTCCGGGTGGGCGGGGAAGCTCTGGCACTTGTCTTTCCGACACTGAGAAGGGCTCAGAGGACTGACCCTCTGGTAGCTATCTCTGGGGGCCGGGGAGGAAGGCCGCTTCCTTGAGACATTCCTGTGACTGGGGGACGGTCCCCTCCGAGTCCGGTGAGGCTCCGTGCTCTCACCTCCCGCCACGAACGCTGCCTGGCGATCCCCCAGGTCTGGTTTCCTCTTGGGCTGCCCCAGGGTGTGGGGTTTAGGGAAAGGGCTTAACGGGCCACTGCTTCCACCTGCCCCTGGACAGTGGTCCCGTTTCTCCGGAAACAGGGTGGCGCCTCGACTCGGGGGCCGGACTCGCTCTCCCGCCTGGTCCCACGTCCGGCTCCTGGAGCTGTAGGCGGGGGCCTGCCGGGGGGTCAGCGTGGACAGGCTCCGCTCCCGGAACGGTCGGGCCTGCCTGGCCTCGTGGAAACTTGCCGTCCTCCGGAAATGGGACCCCCGGGGGTGGCTCCTCATCTGCGACTTGCGGAGGAGGCTCTGGCTGGGGCTGACGGCGCAGCTGGCCGGCGAGAGCGGGTGGTCCAGCCGGGAGGGGGGCCTGTCCCCGGCGCCGACCGCGGGCGGCTGCTCCAGGAACGGGGATTTGAGGCGGAACTTGCCGGCCGCCGCGGCTTCTTCGGGGCTCTCGGAGCCTCCCGGGGGCGCGGCGACGGCGGCGTCGATGGCGGTGTCCGTCAGGGGGCTCTGGGACACGTGGTACACCTTGGTGGTCTCCTTCAGGCCTTTCTTCTTCATCTCCTTCAACTGCTGCTGGGCCAGGCGGTAGCTGAACAGGGGCGGGATGATCTTCTGGGCGTTGGACTGGAAGCTCTCGCTGCCCGAGGTCTCGTCGTCGGGGGGCGCCGGCACGCTCCGCCGGTAGGTCAGAGGGATGCCCTGGCCCCCGGGGCTCCCCGCTGGCCCGTCGCCCGCATCTGAGAAGCTACCACGGGGCTCGCTCAGCTCGCAGATGTTCTCCTCGTCCGAGTTCTTCCGGCAGCCGGGCGCGTGCAGGGAGTTGTGGCGGACTGGGGTGCTGCACTTGGGGGCGCGGCCCAGCTTCCGCCACAGCGTGATGAGCACGGTGGCCACGATGATGAACAAGCACAGGGATATCCCAGTGACCGTCACGATGTTGTTGGACTTCACGGGAGCCTGGGGTTGGAAAGGAGACGGACTGGATGGCTGGAAAGCTACAAAAAAAAAAAAAAAAAAAAAAAAAGGAAGAACGAATTTATTCTCTAGTATCGTTTTCTCTGCCTGGGTCTAAGGTCTCTGAGTGGCTTGCTCTAATTACGTAGCAATAAAGAAGGAAGGAAAATAAACAAGGACTGGAATTTCTGGTCTTACATATATTTCTGCAGGCAGGCTTTTAAGCCAAGCTGAAAAACAAAGACTGGTAGAAGCGAGGTCAGCAGGTGAGCCACAATCAAGGTGACTCCTTGGCTTACTGGCTCTGGCTGACACCTGTCCCCAATTTTCTACAAAGAAGCCTCATGAGGAACGTTTCAAGGTAAAAGTCAAGGTTTTTCACTTAAGGTAAACATGGGATAGCTATAATTAAATGCACCTTTGAGATGCACCTCGGAAAATTTCTGCCAAGTGTAACACTTGGAATGCAAAACAGTTTAGGCAGGTTGTAGCTAAATTTGCACATCTCAAGAGAAATTAATAGGTGAAAATACATCTTCTGGCAATATACTACAGCTCACTTTTCCCTCCCAGTGTCCAGGAACTGCCTTTCCTAAGTGTTGAAGCCTCTGCTTTCTCACCCTTGTTTTCTCAGCTGTTCACTCCACTTCCTACCTTCCACGTGGCATTGATTTTTCTTCTTCTTCCCCGCTCTCTCAAACTGGTGTGTCTCACGGTCATCAAAATGTTTCACCAAGACTCAGACGCCACCTGGGGCCTCAGCCTGTAGTACCCGGGAACCCGAGACCACCCAATGCCAACAGGGCTCACCCCTCTTTCCTCCTTGGTCACTGTTCACCATTCAAGCCCTTCCAGTCACATGTCCTCTATCTCCTCTTCCCAGTCTTACCCTCACCAGTTCTGTGCCCCATCTCCATCCTCCCGCTGCTCTCCTTTCCCCTTTCCACTGCACCCTATAGGACACCTATGACCAAACTCCACACGATGCAGAAACTTTCCACAAAACACTGTGTGTCTCCTTGCCTGACCTGAGGACAGGCCATCCCTCAGGGCACAGCCCCCGCCCCCGGCCCACTCTTGGGTGAAGCTTTATCAGAAGCAGAGCCAGAGCAGGGCGTGTTCCTCAGCCTCCTCATTCCTGGCTGCCAGCTCAGCCGACTTTTTACCTCCGTGTAGAAGTTCTAATCTTCTGACGCCCACGCCATCCACCCAGACCACCCTCTCTACCCCTCCCTCAACTGTGTCATCGCCCCACCTCAGGGCAGCCAGCAGTTACTAGCACCTGGGTCCAGTCTTCCTCACCAGCCCATAGCGGGGACCATTCACTGTCCTTCCAAGCTGCCATACCTTCCCATTGTCTGCAGCTGTTCCTCTTCTGAAACCTTAAAACTTCACAGCCCACTTTCCGGCTGTATCCTCCCCTCTCGCTCACTCCTTATTCATACAACGGTTACTCAGCCTCGCTGCAGCATCGGATTCTCCAACCTGTCCATTTTCTCTCCATCCACCAGCCACCTTTTGCCCTCGCTTCTCTCCCTACACCCAGGATCCATCACTTAGATCCTTCTGCTGTCAATCATCTCAACTCTCTGACCCCTAACACTGAGCTGTATCCCTTCCCCTGCTCAGAAGCAAAAGTCTGTTCCTAGAAAAATCCAGACACGTGGATTATCAGCTGCTGCACCCAGGCCCCTGAGCCCTAGTGGAGAAAATAATGCACCCATGCAGGCCAGAACCTTTGTGTGCTGATGGCGCCCAAACTTGACTGCCCACAACTCCTTCTGCAGGTTCCTAAGCAACCCTCTCTCTTCCATCCCCTACAACAGTGCTTCACAGTTTTACCACTAATCCTCTTCCTCAGCTGTCTGCTAGATCACAAGTTAGAAGCTATCAAGCAAGTGCACCCCCAGGTTCTTCTGCCATCCTCTCCTCCCCCATAAACTCAGCAGCAGCCACGTCTCCATTTCCCTCTTTCTCTAGGGAATTAGTGGGAGAAGTGTCTTCCCATAAAGACGAGTCCACCAGGTGCTCTCTAGGCCACCCTTCTCCAGGCGGATCATCCCTCTGTACCTATTATCTCCAGCTTCTCCTCTTCTGTGCAGCTCCACAGAAACATGTTCAAGCTCTTCGCACTTTACAAAGACCTTTCTAGAACCCTCTCACTACTGCCACGGCCATATCTCGCTCCTTGTCTTCCCAGCGGAACGTACAGAAAGAAGGGTCCACATGTGCTGACTCCTCGTCACCTCTGGCTCCTGCAACCTGCCCCCAGGCTTCCAGTGGAGCAGCTCCTATCGAGGTCATTAACCACCTAATAGCCAAATGCAAAGGAGTTCCCTCCTGCTATTCCCTGAGCTTTGCAGCATCGGCTACCGTCCGACCCTTCCTGGGATTGTTTCTCTTCTTGGTTTCAACAATTCTCTAATTCGGAGAGAAGAACATGGACTTTGGAGCCAGGGAGAGCTAGATCCCATCCTGGTTCCACGAGCTCTGCTCTCTCCATCGACGTCCCACCGACACTTCCACCTCCACATGCCCAGGACTCATCATCTTCCCCCGGAACCTGTGCCTCCTCTGATACGTCTGATCTCACGGGAATGGTGCTGCTGTCCTGCAGCTGCCAGCGCTGAAATCCTAGGTCTCACCCGCGACACTCCCCTCTCCACACTCACCACATCCAGAGTCTCTGAACCCTTCTCTCCTCTGCATCCCCACTGCCAGTGCTTCCTTTTCCCCCTGGGTCACTGAAAACCTCTTAACAGGCCTCAGTGCTGCCACCCCTGGCCCTTCTGATTTGTACTCCACACTACAGGCAAGAGATCCCTCTACAACATAGGTCCAGTCTTCAAGGGCCCTCGGGATCTGGCCCCTGCCTACCTGTTCAGTCTCATTTTGTGCCTTTTTTTTTCTTTTGGCCACGCTGTGTGGCTTGTGGGATCTTAGTTCCCCAACCAGGGATTGAACCCAGGCCCTCGGCAGTGAGAGTGCAGAGTCCTAACCACTGGACCGCCAGGGAATTCCCCTGTCCAGCCTCATTTCTCTCACTCCCTCCTGACACTCAATCCTGCAGCCACATCCAACTCTTGCCAGGTTCCCTGGGTTTCATAATACGCCATCATCTTCCAAGCTTTCATCCAATTGCTCCATTTGCTAAAATTCCCTTTCTCACCTAGTTCACCGGTGACGCCTATTCAGCTCTCAATCTTCAGCTCAAATATCACCTCCTCCAGGAACAGAGGTGTTCCCAGCATGGACTGTCACAAGCTTCCATAGCAAGCTGTGGATACCTTTCTATTGCACTGTACGCTACTCCTGCTTTGGTGTCTGCTGAGCTACTGTGTCGTAAGCCCCTTCCAGAGACATGGCTTATCTATATCCTCCCAACCCCAATCAATAACTGGCAAAGAGGTGGTACTCAATTAATGTTATATTCATTGATAGATTCATTATTAAAAAGGTAATAGCAAACTGATCAACACCCCATCAGATGGAACGTGGGCGCAATGGCAATTGGACCCTCCCGCTCTTTGTGGTAAACAAGATAGAACAAATTAACGTAGAACTACTTCACTCAGACCTTGGCGTAAAAACATCCTTTCAAAGCCAAGCAAAACTCTAGACTCTTAACCAAGTGAAAATAGGTGAATGATGAAAGACTTGTTCCCTGACTGATCATGTCTTCGTCTGCAGTGGCTGCTCCGTCAGTGGGTAGCAGCACTGCAAATGTACACGTGGACCTCTTAGCTGTTACACCTGACTCTGGCTGGAACCCTTCAAAACCGCAGCTGGAGAAAAGCCCCAAAGCTGCTGACCTCACCCATCTCTGCCTCATCTTGTCTTCCCCCTTTTCCTTGAAGTGAAGGAGACTTTCTGACGCTAAGCAGCCTGCAAACAGATCTTTACATTTCCAAGGAGTGGAAAACAGGCTGAACTGGAAAAAGAGAACAGTTGGAAGAAATGATCATTTTTATCCACACCAGCATTTATTTTTCTGAGCACCACTTATAGTAGAAGTAGGGGTGCCTGTAGCACTTACCCTCTCTGCTAATTTATAATGTACGAATTTCCAGTTCCCACCCAGGATTAAAGAGATTAAGATGCCAGAACATGAAATAATACCACACAGACTCAAAAACTGATTGCTAATTCCAAGATGGTTTTAGAAAGCTAGACTGGCCTGTAGGTAGAGGCAAAGTATTCAAGATAGCTAGCTTAGTATGAGGTCAGATCTAGTCCCCTGCTTTCTAGCCTTATGGTCTTGGGCAGGTGACTTACCCTCTCTCTCTGCTGCAAAGTCCTCACCTGTATGTGTAGATAATGATGTACTGACTTCATACGTGCAAGGCACTTAGAAAAAATGCCGGGCAGCAGCAAGCTCTCAAGATCTGAGCCCAGCATAAGAATCCTTGCCTTGTAGAGTTATTGTGAGCTTTGAGTGAGATAATGTAATAAATGGTTGATATTGTTGTCCCTTCTAAAAGTACAGTAGAAGCCAGGGGCAGTTGATTTTTAATTCATTTGAGCATTACAGAACTCTAGATGAAATATCTTAATACAATACGCCATCCCAGAACGGAGAGGAAGACGTTATACACAAGGAAGGAGCTGTGGAGAGTAAGGGGACTTGTAGAGAAAAGGGCAGACAGAGAAGAGAGCCTTAGAAGACAGTGTGAGATACAACTGGAGAAAGAACAGATTCAGGGTGGGGCTCAGGGCTGATGAAAGAAGATGGTAGGCTGGGGGCTGGGAGAAGAGCCTGGGTCTGAGGTTGTAATAGGAAAATCACAGAGAGAGAACGTCCTCAGGATGCTGGAATAAAGGGAACAAGGCCTACAGCACGGGCTGGAAAGAGGAGACAGCAAGAATTTTGTAAGGTCACAGGTGGGGATGCTGGTCAAGGTGTTGTCAGGTGCCAGTGGTCTTGGCTACAAGGTGCTCTGAGACCAAAGACAGAAAAACACTTCTCCAGATCCCAAAGGGACAAGGAACCAGGGATGGTCTTCAACCTGGAATTGGAGAGTGGAAGAAGTCAAGACTGAACAGAAGGACTTCACCTAAGGGTCAGGACCACAGCAAAGGCTGGTCAACTAAATGGGGAGCTGGCTGTGTCTCTGAAGGGGCGATGGTGTGTGGGAGGAGCAAGGATTCTTTTTTTTATTGTAACCTGTGGCAAATGAATGGGATTCAGCCCCGTAAGCTGCAGCAAACCCAACTGAGTGACCTGAGCACCACACCATAGACCACCCACCTCCAATACTCACTGAGCACCTACTAGTGGCGGTCATTTCAAGATGCTCAGAGGATGAAGGAAGGGCCAGCCCCCAGGTGAGGGCAAGATGAACTTCCCCACCTTCTCCTCCTGGGCGGGTGGGAAAAGAATAAACACAGAGCCCTTCAGGGGGTAAGATAGGGTGCCTTGCCCCATTTGGGACAAATAATGTCCATTTTGGTTCCCTGGGGCTTCTCAGAGATGAGGAGGAGAAAAACTCTTTTTTTAATGTTTTCCCACAATTTCTGGGGGGAGAAGTAAAGGAGGGAGAAACAACAACAACAACAACAAATATCAGGAAGAAATCATCATCCCTCCCATTTTTTGTATTTTTTAAACATGATTTCCTACGTCTGAATCTTTCCTTTACACCGATGTCCTGGTCATTTCCCCATCTTCGACCGTGTTAAGTCCCCTGTCATCTCCCTGGCAAGACAACCCCAGTCGCAGACCCACTGAAGGGCACAGAGTCTGTACAGACAGAAGCAGCAGCGACAGAGCGTCGCGTCCACTCCTGAACTCAGACTGGCGACTGTCAGGCAGGTCTGGGATCGACAGTCTCTCTGGGAAGAGGCTTGCGAAGGAGGATGGATACCTACCCGCACAGTCCTCCAGGGAACACGGGGAGCTCTCCGAGGACATTCCAGGGCAGCCAGGTCGGGAGCGGGAGGAGGGCAGGCACAGGCGGCGACGCTCTCTGACGCCGTCCCCACACGTGGCACTACACTGGCTCCACGGCTGCCACAGTCCCCAAGTTTCTGCAAGGACATCGGCCAGGCTTTTAATGCTAGCTCACTTGAGAATCAGAATTTAACTGCACCCAAATGAAGCAGCAAAACTCAAACCTCAGGCTTTGAAAAGTCAGTAAAGAAGAACATTCCCAAAGAAGTGGAAAGCTGGAATGTTGCTGCTCCCCCTACAACAAAGGAAAGCTGTATAATCTGCAAAATATCAACCTTTCTAGAACTCTTCAGAGAGCTAAGGTCACAGGACGACCAAATGGCCTGAATTCGAAGGAAAGACAGACTCCTCCAAGGAAAGCCAGGATGCAAACATCGCTTCCTGGGGCAGATGCCAGGCCTCATACAAGCTGGTGAGAAATCATCTAAAAATATAATGAACCGCCAGAAGCCTGGTGTGGGCTAGCGTGAGAATACAGAACCCCTGGGAGCCACACTACCCAACTGTTAATTTGTACCCACTTGCAGGCTCTTCTCCACGGATCTCACCAGATCTTCACAAGGAGGACCGAGGGCAGGCACAAGACCAGGGAGAGCCTCCCTCATGGTGGAGGCCAAGGAGGGGAGGAGAAGCATTGTGGAAAAGACACAAACCTCACCCAGATCCTCCTCCCCATCTGCTCTATCAACCAAAGCCCAACCACTGGAGACAGGGCAGAAACTCTAAGAGCAGCAGCTGAAACCTAGTGCTGCCAAGGAATGGAAAAAAAAGAAAATCTTTCACCCCTAGAGAGGAGGAGGAAAGACCCTGGGCCCAGACTAATAGACAGCTTCTACCAGCGGCAAGGGGCAGGATCATGACAAAGCCCCATCCTTGAGACTCAGAGGCAGAGCGCTTGCCTAAGACTAAGGCTGAACCAGAACAAGAAGATGTTCTTCCACTTCCATCAGCTAACACCCACCCTGCTCCAGGCTAGCAATTACCAAGTATCAAATAACAAGAGTCTACTGCTGGGGGAGAGGCAAGAGTGACAAGGAAAAGCCTTTCTGATGTGCAGGCTCAAACCTAAAGTTGAGGGTGCAACAGAAGTATGGACAAAACCCTCTGGCAACCCAACTCCTACCCTAAACACAAAGCAACATTAGAAAATTTTGAACTCGATCGTGCACTGAGGATAGCCACAGCAATAGCAAAAACTCAAACACAGCTCAATTCCTTATTATACTGACCCAATCTCCACACTAAAGTCCTAGCATAAATAGGGTATGCCAATTTCCAGGCATACATGCTATTTATCAGTGTCTACAGTTCTAAGAAAATGTCCAACTTTCAACCAAAAATTATGAGACATACAAAGAAGCAAGAAAAAAACAATAAAATATCCAAGTAATTAAGATAACCAGACTCAGATGTGACCCAGATACTGGAACTGTCAGAGAGAGAGATTAACTATGATTAATATGTTAAAGTTTTCGTGGAAAATGTGAATAAGATGCATGAACAGATGGAAATTTTCATCAGAGAATTGTAAACTAAATAGAGTTCATCGGAATGCTAGAAATTAACAGCATGGCAACAGAGATGAAGAATGCCTTCTAGAGGCTCATCAACAGACTCAACAGAGCTGAGGAAAGAAACAGTGAAACTGAATATATATCGACAGAAATCACTCAAACTGAGACACAAAGAGAGAGAGGGAAAAAAAGAGTGAATAAAACAGAACAGAATACCTAAGAGTTGTGGGACAATATCAAATAGTCTGTCATACATATGACTAGAATCCCAGAAGAAAAAGAGACTAATGTCCAAGAATTCTCAAAAAGTAATGAAAGACACCAAACCACATCCAAGATGCTCAGAAAACATGAAGCAGTATAAACACAAAAAAGCAAACAAACAAAAAAGTTAAACACACTACACTCAAACTGCTAAAAACTAAACATAAATAGAAAACTTTGAAGGCTGTGGAGGGAGAGAGGGGGCGAGGTGGAATTATATCACATACAGAAGAATAAAAATCTGAATTATAGCACACTTCGCATCATGCAAGCCGGAGATAACGGAGTGACGTCTCTAGAGTACTGAAGAAAACACCACCAACCCCAAATTCCATATCCAGTGAAAATATCTTTCAAAAATGAAGGAAAAATACAGTCTTTTTCAGATGAATGAAAATTAAGAGAATTAATTAATTCTACCAACAGACCTTCACTATAAAAAATGTTCAAAGAAAATTCTTCAAGCAGAAGGAATGTGATACCAGGCAAACTTGCATCAATCAACATAAAGGAATTAAGTGTGCTAGAATTAGCATTTATAGAGGTAAAGATAAAATTTTCTTCTTATTTTTAAATGCTCTAAAATATAATTGATGATCTAAAGCAAAACAGTAGCAATGTATTATGTGTTTATACCATACATAAAGTAAAATGTATAACAATCATTCAAAGAATGGGAGAAACGAATTGGAATTGTACTGTTATAAGGTCTTTACCCTATACATGAAGCAAGATATTATCTGAAGGTAGACTGAGAGTAATTAAAAATATATGCTGTAAGCTCTAGGACAACCACTAATAAATATTTTAAGGTATAAATAATAAACCAATAATGTGGTTAAAGTAATTCATAAAAAATAGTCAACTAATCCAAAGGAAGGCAGATGAAAAGAGGAAAAAGAAACAAAGAACAGATGGAAAAAATATACAACTACCAAGATGGTAGATCTCAATCTAACCATACAAGGATTACACTAAATATAAACAATCTAAACACCAATTAGAAGACAGAGCTTGTGAGACTGGATAAAAAAGCATGACCCCACTATATGCTGTTCAGAAGAAACTCACTTTAAATATAAATACATAAATAGGTTAAAAGTAAAAAGGTGGGAGAAGTTATACCTTATAAACATTAATCAAAAGAAAACTAGAGTGGCTTTATTAATATCAGACAAAGCAGACTGCAGAACAAGGAGTATTACCAGAGATAAAGAGGGATGTTACATAATGACCAAAGGGTCAATTCAGCCAGCTGCCTTAACAACCATAAACAGGGATGTGACTAACACCAGAGCTTCAAAATACATACTACAAAACATTCCCAGAACAGTCATTATTGATTGACAAATGCAAACATCTCTTCCAAGCATATAAGTAATCACTGCCAGAGAGAATAATTGAATAATTCCCTACAAATAATTATCCTAAAGTCCCTTCTCTGTGAGCACCCATCCAATCCCAAGACCTACCAGGTCATGCCCACACTAGGCACAAGATATCCTCTGCATAAAAGTCTCTCTTTATCGTTATGGACAAAAACTCACAATGCAGTCAAGGGTATACAAAGCACTACAAAAACATATGGAAAACATGCAGGGCAGTTACATTCTCAGGTGAGCCAAGTGGTGCAATTTTTGGAATGAGTCATGGAATATGACTTCTTTACAGCAATTAAAAGTCTCGGATTGTCACAAGAGTGTGAGCATTACAAACCAGTGTCCTGGACCAACATCAGCTGAGGTGTGGTAATTATGTTCCACCCAGAGGTCCAGCTGAACACAATGTTGGTTCTGTGCCTCCCAGATCACTCTGTGGCTCCTCAAATAGCAGAACAACAAGCCAGCTTTGTCCTCAAGCTTCAGAGCTGTTGAGGCACTGAGCTCCCAGTGCTTGCAAAGCTTTGGGAATCTCATATTAAGTCTCTCTGAGCTAAAGTATTGTGATTTATTTTTTGAAAAATTTACTGGGAATTCCACTACTGTGAAATCTAAATTGAAAAGTCAACACATAGTTTATCCTTCTCTTGTGCTCATATTTAAGACCACAAAAGGCAGAATTACAAAAGCTGAGAATCCTTTTTTTATTCTTTCTTAACTCTCCTTTTACTTTATTTAGACATTATTTAAATACATAAAGTCATTTGTCAAACTAAAAACAAAAATTCCATTAGTGGGCACCAGGAAAAAAAAAAAATCAAAGGTTTGATAAAAGCATGAATCTTAATGTCAAAAATCTCACTTTGAAATGTGTTTTTTTTCCTTTGAAAGTAAAATTATGGCCGGCAGGATCATCAACAATTTAAAAAATAAACATTTAAACTAAGTTTTAGGTTCTTTTACTGCTAAACCAAATTAATCGAACAGAAAACAGGGGAAATCACTCAAATAAAGCAATGAACAGATTTCATCAGCCAAAATTTTAAAAATGTCTTAAATACCTTTATTTGTTCCCTGAAGATTTCTGTTAATAACACTGAGGAAAATACTTGGCAAAACGGGAACTCATTGGCTAGCTATAGTTCACATGTTACAAATGAAGAATAAGATGACCACTATTCTGAACAGTAGTCTTACATCATGAGTGAAAGGCTGCTTTGTCTTGTCCTGTTTAGATGTCCATACATGCACTCCCACTGCGCAACAAACCTGTTTGACCAGGATAAATGTCTTTCAGGCCACTCTAGAGGATATTAATTCTGAATGAGCAAAATGTGTCTGGAATAAGAAAAGGGAGATTTGTTTCCACGCCCAAGAATATTTGAAGGAATACGGAGTATGAAATATTCACATCTGCAAGATATTTCACTCAAGAGACTAAAGTAACTAAACAAAACATCCTTAGAAGAAAATTCTATTAAAAAAAAAACGTTATTATAAAATATACAAAAAAAGAAAGAATTCTATAGACATGAGTAAGTAGCCAAAAGCAGCAGTGGGAACACAGGCACCTGGATAAGCAGTTCAGGTTTTCTGTGCCCCGCACAGGCTCATTCATATTAGACCAATCATGCTTAGGCCTGGGCCAGTGGGCTCCAAAGTGGGTTACATGTCTTTCAGGAGGGGTGGGAAGCACAAGATGAACCAATGAGATGAGGAGGAAAATACTGGAACTTTTTTTGATCTAAAAGTTTCATATTGTTTAATATCTAGATTGATAGATGATTATATGGGAGCCAGCATGGAATAGTGGGAATAGCAAATGCTCAAGCCAGTCTAACCACCAGTAGTGGGTAAGCCACCAACCTTGGAAAAGTTACTTAACCTTTCTGTGCCTCATTTCTTCACCTCTAAAATTGACAATACAGTAAGCCTAACTCATAGGGTTATTATAAGGATTAAATGGGTTAATATTCATAAAGCACTTAGAGCAGTTCTTGGTGCAAAGTTATTAAGTCAGAAAGTCACATACAGTATGTCAGCTATTCTAAAAAAAAAAAAAAAAAAATCCCAAAGGAAGAGCAGGAGTTACACCAGGTGGAAGGGTTTACCAGTTCATTCACTTTCAGAGAACTGTGGAGTATTAAACTACCTAAGGGCCTGCTTATATTAAATTATATTTTCTAGTTTTAGGTGAATTAAGTGGACAAATGGCTTATAAAGATTCTGGCAAGAATTACAGATGAGACAATAATTAAGCGCCTGCAAATAAGAAGCAAATGACAGGATGACAGTACTCCTCTTCTTGGTAAAAAGCTCTTGTTCAGTCACGTTGTGAAGGAAAAACAAGACCATCTAATCAGAGAAACAAGAAGATGGCCAACAAATTTAAATTATCAAGAAAATTATGTGTTAAATATATACAATTTTTACTTGTCAAAAAAACTAAGTAAAAAAAATTATGTGACTATGAATTTATATCCTCTATCATTAATTCTCAACTTTGTCCTAAATACATATTTTGCATTGAGATGCAGGGTCCATTATCCCTTATCTGACAACCTTGGGGCAGATGAGTTCAGAATTTAGAATTTCTCAATTCAGACTTTTGCATGTTATTACAGCGCCTGTGCCAGATATTACTAATACTCCCCTAGCAGCATCCCATAATCACACACATGAACGCTTCTGCAGAGAAACACATAAACATTCATACTAAGTAGGATAAATGAAGGTCACAAATAATCATGTTTGACATCTTTTTGCTGTAAATCAGTATTTATGGTTTTAAGGTCCTAAGACGTATTTGGAAAAAGAGACAAACATATCAAACCCTTTATTCCCCTTCCAAAAGGAACTGATGAGAAATTCATTGTGAGTCGGTGGGTCACACCTCATGGTAGGTTCAATGGGGTTCCTGAATGATGCCATTTGGCAAAAAAAAAAAACCAGTCTTTACTGGTCAGAGCTGTCCATTTAAATGGAAACTGAAAAGAACTCGATTTAGTTATAAACTTTTATACTAAAAACACAAAGGCACGGAGTTTCCCACCACTGGCATCAATTTCACTGATTAACCAAACAGAGTCCCTGTTGGGCGGCCACACAGAGAATCTGGGGTCTCCAGGAATGTTCAGCCCCTCGAGGTACTGCTTCCAGCCCTACTGCCCGGTCGTGTCTAGTTGCTGCAGCCCCACAGGGAGCCCTGAGCGCCCTCAGCCTAGACACAGAGCATCACTTCCTGTTCTGCTCCTTCCCAGGGAGAACCAACACAAAGACCTCCTGCTCCCAAGGTCTTTCATCACGTGGCCCGAATTCCTTTACTCCCCTTGGTTTGCTTCCACTAAATTCAGTCCATTAGAATTTTTTTTCCCTCTAAGCAATACATTCTTTTGAAACGGCAAGCATATCTTGAATGATTAACATAATTGTTTGTCCACTGATACCTAGCTCAGACATCAGAGTGCAATTTTCACTTTAATAAACATGTACTGAGTACCTGTTCATGTGGCAGGTGTACAAAGCGGGCCAAATAAAGATCATAAATAGCTTCCTGGCAGCCCAAGTCGGCTTGTGTCGCCAAAGGAGCTTCTCCAATCTGGGGGCAGGGTGGGGCAGGGGAGAAACGTGGGGAGAAAGACCCTGAACGAGCAATGACAGAAGTGATAAATGCCATGAAAGAGGAACTACGGATGCTGGGCCAGTGTACAGCGGGGAGCTTACCTAGTCTGGGGTTGAGGAAGAGTCACCCAGGAGGAGACCTGGGGGACGGGTTAATGTTAACCCAGTGAAGGTGGGAGGAGGGCTGCCCAGTCTCCAGCCCATACGTGGATGCCCATCCTCATAAGACTGAGGTGTCAAGTGAGGTGACTGATACGTTTTCAGCAAGGGAATAGCCTCAGCTGACCTGAATTTTCAACAGTCCCTCTCTGGCTGCCTTGAGAGAATGAAGTGGACGGAGGGAGGGAACCAAGCGGTATCAGTGGAAATGGAGAGATGTGCAGAGATTGAGACAGAGATTTTTTGAAGAGACAAAATCCATAGGACCTAGTGATTTATTCATAGGAAGTGAAGGAGAGGAAGGCTCCTGGGTTTGGGGTTTGAACAATGAGATGGGGTGCAGTCCTGTACTGAGGAGCAGGCTTAGGGGGTGAGGTGATGAGTCCAGTTTCAGATATGCTGCTTTCGAGGTGCCTGGGAGACATCTGGGGGGTGACAGCTATTCAGCACTTGGATGCAGGGGAGAGATACCAGTATGGAGTCATCAGCATCAGGACAGCGATCACCTAGCGATTGTGTGAAGAATGAAAAATGCTGAGGTTCTAGTACAGGATGCCGAAGTCCAAGCCTTAAGGGATGCGATGGGGTCATGGAACCAACCGGCAAAGGAGACCTGGAAGGAACAGCCAGGGAGGCAGGAGGTAAACAAGGCAAGTGTAATGTCACAGAATCAAGGTCAACGAAGATACGGACTGGAAAGCGTCCCCAGAGTTTGGGACCTGGAAGTCATTCGCTGGCTGCTTTAGTGAGAGCGTTTGCAGGGGAGGGGTGTGGGTTTGGAGTGGGTTGAAAAGTGAATGGGGGGGTGAGGAAATAAACCCCAAAGTACAGGTGGCTTTTTCAAGAATCGGGGCTATAAAAGGAAGATGAGAGAAAGAGGCTGTGCTCTGGGGGAGAACCAGGGGATGAGGGGTGATTTTGTTTCGTTTTTAGATGAGACAACTAAGTACATTTCGAAGTTGATGGGAATGAACCAGTAAAGAAGGGACGGTTAGAGACGGGGGAGATGGTTAACAGAAAGTTCCCAACAGAGCAGAGGGGCTGGGACCCACAGTGCGGGGGAGGGTTGACCTGGTACTGGAGGAATGACACTGCTTCCCTGGGGACAGCAAAGGAGGGGGAGATTGTGGGATGGCTGCCTGCAGGCTTACGGATATTTTGGTGGGAGCTCGCACCTGATGGCTTCCCGCTGCTCTGTGTGGCCGGAGCCGAGTCAGCTCAGAGAGTTAGGCAGGGGCAGGGGTGAGGTCCGAGGAGATCAGAAGAGGGCCGAAAGGGCTGCTGTGCAGGGCAGGAGCACAGTGAGTAGCAGGGTGGGCAGCATGGTGGACCCAGGGGAGGGTGGAGGCCCGGCCTGCCCGGGTGTAGAGGGCGGCTGGCAGGTGGCTGGATCCACGCAGAGCCGGGGGGTGGCTGGGTGCGATCAGAAGGATATCGGGGCAGAGGTGTTTAGGGTATTGGTCGGAGAGTGATTAAAGGGATGGGCCACGGAATCTAGGCTGGAGAGAGAGGTAAGTGCAAGCAGGGAAGTGGCCAGTGGGTGGGGAGAGAGTCAAAGGAAAGGGACTTCTAAGAAGAAGGAGTGAGTGAATTTGGAGCAAGAAACACGTGGGGCACTGAAGCTGCTCAGAGGCTTGGGCCGTCAGGGAGCACAGGCTTAGCGGGGACGGAAATAAGAGCACGTGTAAATGATCAGCACAATCCCTGCCAGATTAACCTCTTGCCAGCACCAGGCTTGCACCCAGGAAAAGGGAAAGAAACGCAAAGAGGAGCCTGGGGCATGGATGGAATTGTAATAACCCCACTTCTTTGTGATTAGGGAGGCCGCTATGCAGAGAATTCAAAATTTAAAGAAGTTTTTAGAAATCTTGCTTTGAACCCTCACTAAAGAGGCTTCGTTCTTATAATGAAGGAGGTGAGAGGAAAGAGACATGTTTGAGGACGTCCTAGAGGAAGTGAAAAGCTACTAAGTACAATTTGGGATTTAGCTTTGAATTCTGATCATACTTGCCATGGACTTGCCATATGATGTAATAACAGAATTTTTAAATACATGTAAAAGAATGAAATTAGAACATTCTCTAACACCATACACAAAAATAAACTCAAAATGGATTAAAGACCTAAATGTAAGGCTGGATACTATAAAATTCTTAGAGGAAAACATAGGCAGAACACTCTTTGACATAAATCGTAGCAATACCCTTTTGGATCCACCTCCTAGAGTAATGAAAATAAAAACAAAAATAAACAAAAGGGACCGAATTAAACTTAAAAGCTTTCGCACAGCAAAGGAAACCATAAACAAAATGAATAAACAACCCACAGAATGGGAGAAAATATTTGCAAACGAAGTGACCAACTCCAAACTGTACAAACAGCTCATACAGCTCAATATCAAAACACACAAACAAATCAATATAAAATGGGCAGAAGATCTAAATAGAAATTTCCCAAAGAAGACATACAGATGGCCAAAAAGCACATGAAAAGATGCTCAACATCACTAATTATTAGAGAACAGCAAATCAAAACTACAACGAGTTATCACCTCACACTGGTCAGAAATGGCCATCATCAAAAAGTCTATAAACAATAAATGCTGAGAGGGTATGGAGAAAAGGGAACCCTCTTGCACTGTTGGTAGGAATGTAAATTGGTACAACCACTATGGAGAACAGTATGGAAGCTCCTTAAAAAACTAAAAACAGAGCTACTATATGATCCAGCAATCCCATTCCTGGGCATATATCCACAGAAAACCATAATTCAAAAAGATACATGCACCACAATGTTCATGACAGCACTATTTACAGTAGCCAAGACATGGAAGCAACCTAAATGTCCATCGACAGAGGAATGGATAAAGAAGATGTGGTACATATATACAATGGAATATTACTCAGCCACAAAAAAAGAATGAAATAATGCCATTTGCAGCAACATGGACGGACCTAGAGATGATCACACTAAGTGAAGTAAGTCAGGCAGAGAAAGACAAATATCATATGACATCACTTTATATGTGGAATCTAAAAAATGATACAAATGAACTTATTTACAAAACAGAAACAGATTCACAGACTTCAAAAACAAATTTATGGTTACCAAAGGGGAAAGGTCAGGGTGGGGGAAGGATAAATTAGGAGGTTGGGATTAACATATACCTACTACTATATATAAAATAGATAATCAACAAGGACCTACTGTATAGCACAGGGAACTCTACTCAATATTCTGTAATAACCTATATGTGAACAGAATCTGAAAAAAGAACAGATATATATATATGTGTGTGTGTATATATATATGTCTAACTGAATCATTTTGCTGTATACCTGAAACTAACACAATATTGTAAATCAACTATACTCCAATGTAAAATAAAAATTAAATTAACAAACATAAAAAAAAATACAATGTAATAATAGCTGACGTTTATCACTGCTTCCAACCTGCCAGGCACTGTGCTAAGAACTGTACACATTGATTTCACTCAATTCTTACAACTCTCTGAGGTAGATACTCTTATTATCCCCACTTTATTGATGGGGAAACTAAGACCTGGAGCGGTTAGTTAGGAGTGAGCTGGGTATGCTAACCAGTACTCTTCATTTTTCAGATAAGGATGCTAATGCCATTTGGGACATTATGAGGAGTGAACCATAAAAATGATGGTACAGTTCATAGAAAATCAAGTTCACCTAAATTCAAAATAATAATTTTGATTGCATGAAGCCACCAATTTGATAAAAAAAAATTTGCTTTAAAATCTCAATACCAACCTATATTCCTCTGAATTAGCATGCACTCCTTCTCCTTTGCAGGAAACCGGGTTCTGCTTGAAACGCCAAAGTCAAAGCAGTATTTATTCCTCCCCATGTCAAACAAAGTGCAGTTGAATACTGTTCTGCTTTCTCCTAAGGTCAGACTGTTTTCAGCCAGCTGAATGGTCCTTTCCCCAGGGCGTCTGGGGGCTTCCTTGAAGACAGCGATCACCCCTTGGACAAAGATGCATGGCGGGGGCAGCACCCTCACCTCCACCCCGGACTCACACGTGAGCTCTGGCGCCATCAACAGTGCGTATCCAAACTTCTGGGCCAGGTCAATGGGGCCTGTGGACGTAATGACCGAGCCTCGGCCAAGCAGCTTCAGCACCACAGTGACATAGGCTTCTGGCCCCACAGGTGCACAGCCAAACTCAACCCACTGGCCTTGAGCGAGTTCTGCCCTCTTGCTAGCCCTTATCTCCAGCGGCTGGCCCTGACTCATTGTTGCCTCTGGAAGGCTGTTGGTGAAGATGACGTCCACCAAGATGTCGGGCTTGTCCACGGGGAACAGGCACAGCGGCTGACTGGTAAAAAGGCCCACCTGGAAGGTGCCTTCAGCCGCCTTGGATGTCCTGTTCAGGTCAACATGAAAGACAGGCCATTCCACTTTCAGAAAGGCGCTCCTCTCCCACCAGGGGACGGGAGGGCTGCTGTCTGTGGCTTCCGGAGTCATCATGAACCAGTAGTCGCCGGCCTCCTTGAAGTAGAAGCACTCAAACTCGAGGGTCCCCTGGGACTGGTTGGTCAGGAGGTATTTGGTGGTAACAGTCTGATTGGTGTTGGCCTCCAACAGCAGGACAGAGACATTCCTCAGCGTCCCATTGGCACCATCCAAATACTGGAAATCCACAGACACTGTCCTGTTGCTTAGTGCTACATGGCGCGGTTCCCCCAGAAGGAGATATTCAGCTTCTCCAAGAACTGAAAGGAAATAGTCAGAGTGGGTTTTAAAAAGGAATATCTGAGCGGCACTATTGGTGACATCGATGGAAACAGCATTTCAGACACGAGAGAAGTTTGAACTGAGTCAAGGATGATGCAAAATGCTGCTGAGTGCTGACTCTGGGAGCTTGGCCCTGAGCTGCTTCCATTCTAAAGTGGCTCTGTTCCTGCATCTCCATTTTTCATGGTTTTGTTGAAAATAATGAATTAGTGATAAATACTCTGAATTCACAACAGTCAACAATGTAATACATCAGTGATGAAAACCTAATAAGCATGAGTAACAATTGACAATTCTCATGATAAAAATCCAACACTTGACTTTTCTCATTTTAGGCATATTGAAGTGTTTAGGTATTTGGGGAAAATGGATTTACAGTGAAATGAGAGAAAGCCTGATTTAAATGCTACAATACGCACTGCTCTAGATTACTTAAAATGGGAGACCCTAAATATACAGTTGACCCTTGAACAACATGGGCTTGAACTGTACAGGCTCACTTACACACACACAAATTTTTTTCAGTAGTAAGTACTACAGTACTAGACGATCTGTGGTTGGTTGAATCTGCAGATACACATAGCAGATATAGAGGAACAGCAGATACAGAGGGCCGACTATAAATTATACCTGTGCAGAAGATCAGAGCCTTTAACCCTTAAACCCCGTGTTGTCCAACGATCAACTGAACTTCTAAGTTACTGTTTTCTGACATTCAAGACAAGTGCTTGAGCATTTTCACCAGTAAAGGAAACAGTGCCTTTCCTTTGTATAAGGCAGAAATTTTCAGATGAATAAGAAATGTTGACATTCTATCCTGCATGGGTTATTCAAGGGATAGAGTGAACATTTATGGAATAGCTAAGCTTGTCCTTAGCAATTTTAATGACATTACAGTAACTGCTATTGGCCTAGATAGGACAGATGACTACTGGCCCACAAGTATCACTCTGTTAGGATCAATTCTATGTTTTTTTAAAAAGAGACCCATCAGAGCAGCTGAAGTAAAGAGTAGGAAGAGCACAGACACACAAGAATCCCTGTTTCTATTTTGAACCCTGTCCAAATACATATCAAAGGGGACAGAGTCTGGCAATGCATCAATCAGCTGGCCTGTGACTAGGGTAAGAAACATTCTAGATTTAAGGAACCGCAGTGCCCTTTGGTTTAAAAAACAACATGTGTAAATATGAATTTATGAGTCTTCTTATATATACATGATAATATAACATATTATATTAATATAATAATAATAATGTGTACATATCATATATGTCCAAAGGACAATATGCTGTCTGGGCTGGTAGTCTTTAAACATACTCAATCAATGATTATTCGATGATTCACTTTGATGGACAGCAGAAACCAATACAAGGTTGTAAATCAACTAAACTCCAATAAAAATTTTTTAAAAAGAAAAATAGACTATTCAAAGATATAAAAAATGATTATTAGAATCAGCACATGAAAATACTGGCACATAAAGGTTTGTTTTAATTAGCTCAGCACTTCACCCATTTCTTATTTAAGATGAGGTGAAATAAAATATATAAAACTTGGATAGACCTGAATGCTTAATCAGCACTTGCTTGAAAACCTTAATAGGATAAAGTTGTTTTGTTTTGTTTTGTTTTCATTTTAGTCAGTACAGAAATTGAGGGACACTCCCTTTTGGACGGAGACAGCTCATCCAAAGGCGGCTCCTTTCGGTGCAGCTTGTGTGCTTGTTCAGGGTGGACCTGATACTTTTTTGTGAACAGGTGGCTGAAGAGCTTCCAGTACTCACAGTAGCCCAGGAAGGACTGCTGAGAACAAAGGACCGAGAACAAAGCTCATATTCATTTGAATCTGATGGGGCAGAATGGTTCTGTGATGCATTTTAAGAGTGAGAGGCACACCGCACTTAGTTAACTAATGAACTGTCAATGACGGATACCGATGAGGCAGATCAGATTCTGATTTGATGGGCAGCCTGTCGATGAAAGAGACACACATGGCCCTTTGGAAATGGAGGAAACAGACTGCAATGGATGGGTTCCAACAGCAGCAGAAAGGAGGTGTGTACTGAAGAGGGAACTTGCTGCTTTACTCTCAAACTCTTGCTTTTACAGACAAGAATACACTCATTTAGAAAACTACAATTTGGTTGTACCACATCCTGACTACTATAGTACAGTTTTCTCCATTCTTTCATTTCCTCTCTCCCCATTCCTTTATTGTATTTAAAGGAACCGGTGTCTCAATATAAGCAGGTTGCTTTAAAAAAGAAAAAACACTAACTGGTAATGGTATATTTTGATCAAAATCAAATGGAGAAGAGAAAAAAAAATCCAGGTCTATGAAAATACCTCCTTTTCCAGCAGTAGCCTTTGTACTCAACTTGTATGCTCTATTTTATGCTCAGTCAACTTTTATTTTTATATTGCAGTAAGATATACTGCTCTCAACAATAACAAACGTCCTTGCAGACTGTTTAAATGGAAATTTTTGATGTCTTTATCATTATGAAACAAAGCAAGCTTTTATAATTTTTTGAATGAGGCTGTTACATATAGAGCAATCTATTTTTAAGTAGGGATAAAGGACTTTAAAAGAAATGATCCCAGATTGGTTCTCTGCAAGTCAAGTGTCTTTTTGCTTAAATAAACTTCTTAAAAAATAAAAGACTGAGGGAGGAGACTCACTGGACAAAAGTAACAGTACACACTCTGGTCCATCCAACCGATATTACACGAGCCAGGATTCTCTGTCTCTTGGATGATAATTTCTTCATCAATTTGAAAACAGTTTCCACTCTCATACCACCAACTGCTTAGATGTCTGAAATACTTGGAAATCATCAAAAGAAAACTGGTGGGTATTATATGGTTGAATCTACTGTTTCAGTAGTTGCATAAAACTCTCTGAGAAATGAATTTTTAGTTGAATCAAGATGAATGAAGAAAACTAACATTAAGCACCTACTATGTGCTCAGACATTCAGGCATTTCACATTCTTGAGTTTATCTTATCATCATAACAACCCTGTCAATATTATTGCTGGCACAGACAGAGATTTAGAAACTAGACAAAGGCACACAACTGGCAAGGATTGAAATTCAGATTTGTTCCAAAGGTATTCCAGCAGCAAACTCTCTTGTCAAGTGAAATCTCATGGAGAACCCCAATATATAAAACATCACTTCCTGCGTGTGTGAGTGAAGTTTAAACATATAATACTGAAATACTAGGAAATCAATCAAAGAGAACTGAGGGCTACATGCTTGTCTCCAATTTGTGAAATGAGTGTATTTAAAGTGAAATTTGAATTAATAACACAGAACCTTAAGAGAATCCAGGGTTGCAAGAATCACAGTTTAAAAGGCACTGCACTGTAGTCCCTGCCCTGCCTCCTTCATGTAGGGGCATCGACATCCATGCATTTATAAACCCTCCATTTATGTTTCTTCATTGGTACCCACAGCATAAGTACACACAACACTCACCATAGTCACAGAGCACCACCAACAATAGATTTGAAAAGTCTTTCAACATTTGTTTCATTCTGATCAGCAAAATCCCAGGTCTTTGGTCTCCTCATGTCCTTTCTCACATCCAAATGGTGAATTTTTCTTCAAAAACACCTGAAAGTAGAACTTCAAAAAAACGTTGGCTCTGTTCAGTGTGATTCATAAAATAGTAATCCTGAGATGACAAAACCATTCTAAGAAGTCAAACTGCCTAGTTAATACTGAAAAGAAAACAGCAAGGACATTACTGTTCCCCCAGGGAAATGATCTGTAATTTACATGTCCTTTCCTTCCATTATAGCTCACCTGCTAAGAGCTTTCAGGTCTGCCCAACACCAAGACTATCTCTGCAAAACACCACGTCTCTTACCTTTATAGCACATCCTTAAGTGGAGAGTTGGTTGTTCTCTGCTTAATTTCATCAAAGCTCCTTGCCAACCTGGATAATATTATATCTTCACATATTTATATGTTTGGCATAGTTAATATGCCAGTTAATCAACTGACTAAAATTTTGCCAAACTTTCATTTTGCATCGTGCTGTGTAGACTTGCCTTGCTTCCACAAATGGGTTTATTAACACTGTCCTTCTTGCACAATTGGTGTGTTATCTGGATTGCTTCATTTCTTAATGCCTAGGAGCTGTATCAAAACTATCGAAACTTTAAAAAAAAAGATACCCAGATTATTGCAATTAAATATGAACTCCAGGTGGTCCAGACTTCCCTTGGTTAGGGCACTCTAAAGAGAAAACAAGTAACAGCTATCATCTTTGTTAGCCTTCCAATACTTGTTGCTGCTGGCTGGCATGCATCAGGAAATGGATGATTTCATGCAGCAATCTTCCCAGACCACCTAGGAGGGCAGGGAAGACTTTGATGGCCTGTGGTTCAGAATAATTTGTGGGAAGAGGCACTTATTTTGATATAAACAGACTATTAGACAACAGAATAAGATGCGGGGCATTTAAGAGCCCGTATTTTTCATACTTGAGTCTAGGAAACTATGGGGTACTAAACATAAACAAATATATATTTTCTTAATGTTTACATTCCCCTCCATTATGCAGTTAATCTATTTTTAATAAGTATATTATATCCCAAAATACGTATGTCACATCCCCTCGGATAAGACAGAAATTAAGGGAATTAAGAGCACTGACTGAAATAATCAAAAATTCAATGGACACGTCTGGAGCCTGTGCTCCGCAACAGGAGAGGTCGCGATAGTGAGAGGCCCGCGCACCACGATGAAGAGTGGCCCCCACTTGCCACAACTAGAGAAAGCCTTCACACAGAAACGAAGACCCAACACAGCCAAAATAAATAATAAATTAATTTAAAATAAATAAATAAAGTGTTTAAAAAAAAAAAAATTCAATGGAAAGGAAATTGGTGTGTCTCTATTAGCTTTCTTTCTGTAGGAGTTGGTTGAGCAAAGGAAATGCTGTACTTCCTCAAAGAGAAGCAGAGATAGGAAGTGTAATCATGCAGATGATTAAGGCTCCCACCCTCCCCAACAAAAAGAAAAGAAAATTCGGTTTTGTTGGAATTAGGCATGGATTTGACCCAACCCTTTCCTTGAATATGAATTGGGAAACTTGACCAAAGACAGCAGGTGAGCGTCATCGTATCTCCCGGGCAAGTGTAGGCACTTCGGGCAATTAAAATGCTTCCTTTTAGTCACTGCTACTCAGTAATCAAAGTAAGGAGAAACAAGCTATCCCTGGCCCCCAAAAGTTGTACTGGCTTCTCCCAAATTGCTTGCTTCCCCATGACAACCATTTTTTAAAGAAGTTCTTAATCACAACTGATTTTGTGCTTATAACACATTTTCTTTCTTATGAAGAAGACTAGTAAAAGAGAATAGTGTCATAATCTATATTTAGAGCTGGATGGAAATGGAATTACAAGATAATCCAGGCTACCTGAAAACAGGCTGCTTTATTTTATAAGCCATAATATGGTTTACATAATACGGATTTTTTTTTAATGCTCCCAAGCTTTTGAAAATAAATGCTGATTTTTTTTCACTAGCTCAAACACTAATTTGAAGATGTTAACAGAGCATCCCAGAATGGAATGGAATGCCGGGTAAAAAAATCACTACGTTTTTGTTGTTGTTTTAAAGAAAATAGCATGCTTCTTTAATTTTTTTCAACCTTGCTTGCTTATTTTCCTCCAACACGTGTTCCCAATACCACAACTGGCTACTTACAATGTTTAGCTTGAGAATCATTTTGAGAAAATAGGAACTTAGATATACTTTATACACATTTTTTAAAACTTCCATATAGCATTCACACCCATAAACGTTTACAGACAAATTCTAAATGTATCAGCTAGAGGGTAGGAGGAAGTTGTGAATATTCTCAGTGGCTAAGGGCACCACGCTAAGCTCAGATCCCATGTTTTTGCTGAAATCAGCTAAGATACACGCTTCTGTATCCCCTAGTGTCTTCAGAGCTGCAGAAAAAGAAACTGAATTATGCTAAACACCATGGGACCAATGATTTATGAAAGAATAAAAGGAAAGACAAAAAGAAGCAAAGTGATCTTGTCCCTTCTGACAAACATGCACACGCTCGAGTGTATATCTAATAGTAATATTTATTAGGAGGAAATCGCTAATTCCAAAGCGGCTCGTGTAAACGGGCTGTATTTATATATTCCGGCCAATCGGCGAATATATGCCTGGTCCCACGGGTTGGATGCTGCTTCCCCACATCTACTCAGCTTTCTCCAGGCCTGCGAGTCAAGTTTACGCTTGGAAATCTAAGGCTGCCGGTGTTCCCCAGCACAAAATCTCTTAAAATGAGGACCGTTTTGCAAGGCATATATCTCATACTGCTTGCATCCCTGTAAGGATTTCTTTATGGAAAGAAGCAAACCTGTTCTGAAACGCAGAGTACCCCAGAAGCTGTTCTTCAAGGGTCCCAACTATTCGGACTCAACACCCATCAATCTACCGTCAGCCTCAGACACTCGGCCACACCTGCGCCAGGAAAGCGCCGAGTTCAGGTTGAAGTCGAGACTCAGAGATCCGGAGACGACACTTTTTAACGCGTGTCCCTGGGGGCTGAGCACCAAGGAGCGAGGGAAGGGGACCGGGTGCGTGGAGAGAACGGTCCCGTCCACCAGTGCTTTCCGGCGGCGGGGAGGGTGGGGCGGAAGGGTCCCGGGAGCCGCCGGGGACCCCGCGGCGGGAGCTCCCGCCGGGTCGCTTCCGGAAGGCGCTTCTTACCTGTGGGACCGGCGGGCGAGGTGGCGAGGTGGGCGAGTGGCCTGGGGCGCGGCGAGGCAGCGCACCGAGCATCCCGCGTCCCGGGACTGCGCCCCCCGCCCGCCGCGCGCCGCTCCCGCAGCTCCGCCCGGGCCCGCCCCCGACGGCACGGGGAGGGCGGCACCCGGCGGGCGGGGGGGGCCTCTGGGAGCTCGCGAGGGCCGCCCCGCCCGCTCTAGGCAGCGCATCCTTCCCTGCCCGCGCCCGGCTGGCCCGCTACTGGACGGGAAACCCGGCAGGAAACGCGCGGCCGGGGAGGGGACGCGGATGCCAGCCACACACACACTCACCGCCCACAGGCGGGAGCCGGGTTTAAGGGCGAGCCGGCAGTCTCCCGGCATTTCCGATCCTATCACTTCTCCCCCCTCCGCCCCCGTGTCATTGTCTTCTGGGGGACCACCAGTCAGGCATGGAAGTGGTATAACCGGTGGGCTGTAAACTTTTTTTCCCCGAATGTCACTGAAGAGGTTCAAAAGAGAATAGTTCAGGTAAAGTGCATCTTCGTTTTTCTTTCTCGGGAGCCAGAAGTGGTTATTTAATTTAAAATAGTTTTAAAACTCTAATCCAGAAGTGTTAACGTTGTGTTTTTAAAAGAATACGAGAGGATAGAGTTCCACCTTAGCAGCCGTGCTTGTTTTTGAATAGGCTGCAAAGTGCAATGCAGTTTACCATTAACATACCAATGTGTGGGAACAGAACTCGTAGCACAGATTTGGTGGCCCCTGGGGAGCAGGTGATTGGAAAGAGGCCCCAGGAAACTTTGGGAGATAATAGATACATTCTATTGGTTGGGGTGTGAATCACATGGATTTATTACGCATTGTCAAAACATCCAACTTAAGATCTGTGTATTTCACTGCTTGTAAATTTTACCTCAGTGTTTATTTAACTCTTAGAAATATATCGTTTGCAGGTCCCTGAATCTATTACTTAATCTTTTAAAAGTAGCACAAGTATTCAATTATCAGAGCTATCAGAGTTTACCAGAGGTACCAAATTTGCAAAGTACCCATCTTGTCAAATAATGCTAGCAGTACTGATTAAATCCAAACAAAGCTTCAAAAAAGGCTTTAAGGTTGTGGACTGAAAAAAGTACACAACGTTAGAGTTGTGAGTTAAGTTTTATTTGGAGCAAAATGAGCACTAAAGCCCAGGATACACCTCTCAGATAGCCCTGAAGAACTGCTCCGAAGAGGTAGGGTGTGGGAGGTCAGTGTATGTGTGATTTGTGTGAAGGAGGATGCTGCCACCGAGCACACGTTTTGGCAGAGGCTTGCTGCTAGTCACAAGAAGGATGCTGTTCGTCACCAGCCACAGGTGTCTCTGTTAATGATTTTAGTGCTTTTCTGGATATAAGATGCAAGAAATAGGGCTCCTAAAATCTTCTCCTGAAAATATCTAACTATCTGATGTCTGTTCTGCCTGTTTTCTCAGGGCACAGAGTGCCTCACTCCTGATCTCCACCCTGAACTCCTTTCAGGGTATGTTGAAGGTCAGTGACTGCCGGGGCTAGTGACCTAATCGTTGTAGAGACAGGTGGCAAGTGACAATTTTTAGTTGGCAAAGGTCATCATCCAATTTCACCGTCAGAATTATCTAGTCCAACATCTATTACTCAAGTTAGAACTCTTTTTAAATACATGCCACAGGCCCTGCCATTTTTGGTTTTGAAAGCAAAAGCTCATTTTAAGAGTGGGAGTTAGACACAGCTGAGATTAAGTCCAGCCCTGCCTCTGTAACCTTGGGTAAGTACTTAATCCCTCTTTTCCTCCACTGTAAAAGGCATCTAATAATAGTTATATTGAAGTTTTGTGGTGACTGAGTGAAACATACAGAAAGCAACTTGCTCAGTGTTGATCTTTCAGACACACACTCTTCCTAGAAACCCACTCTTTGCCTAAATCCAGGTGCAAGTGCCCAGATCAATGTGCTTGGTCATTTTTTAAATAAGACCTTTATTGAGATGCTTGGTCATTTTTGCTTTAATTAGAATACCTGCCCAACTGTATTACTGTTTACTGGACAGTTAAGATAGTTTAATCCTTTCTAAAAGAAGGCAAAACGCTCTTGCACTGTTGGTGGGAATGTAAATTGATACAGCCACTATGGAGAACAGTATGGAGGTCCCTTAAAAAACTAAAAATAGAACTACCATATGACCCAGCAATCCCACTACTGGGCATATACCCTGAGAAAACCATAATTCAAAAAGAGTCATGTACCATAATAATCATTGCAGCACTATTTACAATAGCCAGGACATGGAAGCAACCTAAGTATCCATCGACAGATGAATGGATAAAGAAGATGTGGCACATATATACAATGGAATATTACTCAGCCATAAAAAGAAATGAAATTGAGTTGTAGTGAGGTGGATGGACCTAGAGTCTGTCATACAGAGTGAAGTAAGTCAGAAAGAGAAAAACACATACCGTATGCTAACACATATATATGGAATCTTAAAAAAAAAAAAAAAAAAAAAGGTTCTGAAGAACCTAGGGGCAGGACAGGAATAAAGACGCAGACGTAGAGGATGGACTTGAGGATACGGGGACGGGAAAGGGTAAGCTGGGATGAAGTGAGAGAGTGGCATGGACACATATACACTACCAACTGTAAAACAGATGGTGGGAAGCAGCCGCATAGCACAGGGAGATGAGCTCGGTGCTTTGTGTCCACCTAGAGGGGTGGGATAGGGAGGGTGGGAGGGAAACGCAAGAGGGAGGGGGATATGGGGATATATGTATATGTATAGCTGATTCACTTTGTTATACAGCAGCAACTAACACAACAATGTAACGCAATTATACCCCAATAAAGATGTTTAAAAAATATTTTTAGATAAAATAAAAGAAGGCAACATAGATGTGAAGAAAAAAGCTTTCAAAAGAACAGTGGTACTGTCTTGGCTGTATTGAACTAAAACAAGCTGGCTGACAAGATATCTTGAGTTCTTTTTCTGAGTGAGTGACTGGTCTAGGGATCTTTTGCAAATTGTGTAAAATGTAGTCACTATCTCAATACACCCTTTAAATAAATGGGGAGATGTTTTCCCCCCTAGATAATACTCTGAGAGACAAGCTTTAACTGACTCGTGATTATCAGAACACAGGGAAGAACACGAATGACTCAGTTTTCCCACTGTGATAACAAGATCTTACATGTGTGTTAACCTGACTTTTCTGGAGTGCTTCCCACATCATGGATATGGCCCATGCATGGAATCTGAATTAAGACAGCGTATCTCAGACAGGCTGAGCCCGGACAAGTCTGGATAAGAAGCCTTTTGGGAAGAGGGTAAAGGATACAGACTTAGGTTTCAGACTCAACTCATGACACATTATAATTCAAAAACCACTCGATTTAGTAAATGCTTAACTAGGAATCTACCATGTACAATCACTCACCTAGGCCAGTGGGAACTCCAAAAAAGTGTTATATGATATTCCTTGAACTTAAAGAAACCCAATTTCTCTGTTTTCTTACGGCATTAAGATAACAATTAGAGGGCTTCCCTGGTGGCGCAGTGGTTGAGAATCTGCCTGCCAGTGCAGGGGACACGGGTTCGAGCCCTGGTCTGGGAAGATCCCACATGCTGCGGAGCAACTGGGCCCGTGAGCCACAACTACTGAGCCCACGCGTCTGGAGTCTGTGCTCTGCAACAAGAGAGGCCGCGATAGTGAGAGGCCCACGCACCGCGATGAAGAGTGGCCCCCGCTTGCCACAGCTAGAGAAAGCCCTCGCACAGAAACGAAGACCCAACACAGCCAAATAAATAAATAAATAAACAAATGTGGGGTTTAAAAAAAAAAAAGAATTTAAAATTAATCAATACAATCATAAATAGCATGTAGGTCAAATAATAAAGCATAATTAAAATTAGAAAAATATTTTTTAAAAGAAGATAACAATTAGAGAACAAGGCAAAAGACAGTCAAGTATATGGGAGAGACAATAACAACTCTTAATGGAGTTTAGGAATAGCAGAGTTGTGTACTGGAAACAGATTTTTCCAGAGCAGGTGGGAGTGAGCAAAGTTTGGTTTTGATTATTGGGGGTGGGGGTGGGTGGGTGGGAGGAAATAACAAAGGGAAGTCTGGACAAGGACAATGTGCCCCAGGTGCAGGAAGGAACAGACCTCCTGTTGCTCTCTGACCCAGTGCCTGCCCCTGACTATCTCTGGGGTCTTGTGAAACTAGTGCACCAGCTTCTCCTCTCCCATGAGGCCTTCCCAGACCCTCCTCCGTCAGAACTGAAGGACTCTTCCTCTGACCTCCAAGCATGGTACCTGTGCCCCTTCCATGGCACACACTTCGTCTCATCATCAGCTAAGGTTGCTATGCGTCTATTTCCCAACGAGGTCACCCTCTTAAAGGCAGGGGCCACATCTTATTCACTTCTGTATCCCCCAGTGGCCCTGTTCCTCACACAAAGTCGACAGGTATTCAAAAACGTTTCTTTGTATTGAATTGAATGGGAGATAAAGTAGGGTAAAGTGAAGCCAAATGATAAATAGGCATACACATTGGAAGTCATTCATTCGGTAGACATTTATTGAATGCTTACTGTGTGCCAGGCCTCGCTGTAGGCTCTGAGGACACATCCATGAACAAAACAGATAAAAATCTCTGCCCCTGCGGAGCTTACACTTACAATCTATCGTAAGGGATGGGATTAGCAATACATTTACATAAATTCAACCATACCTATCAGCAAAGTGAAAAAAAGACACATTTAAATAGTTTTAATTATTGGTACTACAAAAGTCTACTGTTGATATGTAGTTTTTTATTATATATTTTACTTACTATATTCATAAAATATTCATACCCATGTATCACTCTACAGGCATTCGAATTGTAAGATTATATAGAGATTTTCAAGGATCATTTTGAGCATGCTCGATTCCATCCTTAGCACAGCCCTTAAAACCCACCCACCTTCTGAGCTGTGACTCTGTCGTACCACACTGGAAACTCTGAGACTGTTGGGCAGAGGAGAACCATTTTAAGTGTTTGAGCATGAGAATGATGACATGATAAATGCTGGTCGGTTTAGTCTGGTAACAGGGAAGAAGAGATAGTGCACTCACACAAATATACACAGTCAATCGACAGTGGAATTCACGTCAAGAATTAAAAATAAAAAGTTTGTGAGCCATTTCCCATTCTTTTAAAACAACTAAAATAGTAGGAGCTTGAGGTCATAAATATTTATAATGAACTCTTGATTATAAAATCTAAAAGAAAAAATCTTAACACATGGGCTTATTCTGACTAAAGGGTTATCATTTTCACATATTTTCCCAAGAGTATTTAAAAAGAACACCAAGTTTAGAAAAACTCATTTTTAAATTTTGCAATAATTGCAAAATGATTGGTATACATTAATACCAATCATTTAACCCTGAAAACATTCTTCACTTGTACAATGTAAAAAATTTTTTGACAGTATGTGACTAGAAATATTCTGTTACCATAAAGCTACAAACAGATTTATGCTCCTAAGAGCAAAGTTAGAAAAGCAAAAATAATATTATAATAGTGATAAGCACCAAGACAGAATTTTTTGCACTTAGGGCCTGATTGGTTGTATTTAAACATAACCTCTACCAACAAAGGACCAAAATGACACCTTATTTGGCAAAAATAAAGAAAAAAAAAAGGATAAAAATATACATACAGAGGTCTGGAAACTGAAGAATGCCCACTTTAAAACAATAAAATCATTCACACCTGTTTTTTAACTAATGTGACATATGCAAAATATATCCATGTCACTTTTATACAATTCAGACTGCTCCATTTTTGTTCATGTGTTGTCACACTAGTGTAAATAAATATTCTGAATTATAGGAGTTTGCTGTAATGAATCCAGACCATTACAGCCAGACCCAGTAGCTCAAACAATCTTAGTTGCAACTCATTCCAACTAGTGAAACACATTATTTATCTGTGTAGTTTTAAAAAGCCTTAGGCAGATGAGATATCGTGTGTATGAGATATTGTGTGTGTGTGTATGTGTGTGTGTGTGTGTGTGTGTGTGTATGCATACAAGTTTGCCAGGGAAGTGTGAGAGTGAGTGCATCCCAGAGAGAGGAGTGATACACAAACAACCATAACAATGGCCCGAAAGACTTAGGTAGCCAGACACTGAATTTCCCCCCAAACAAACCTGAGGCTGAGCGATGGGAGAATTAAGGGATCTGTCATCACAATGTGGAATCAGTGACAGATTCGGAAAACGAAGACTAAGGCAGGATGCCTCGGCCACAACATTCCCGTGACACTGGAGGGTGCGGAGCAGCGACAGGGATCAGGGACTGACTCTGGCTGCACTGGGAGGGATTCCCTGGGTTTGCAGCTGCGGATCCCTGGACCTTCCCCAAAGGGCATTTGCAGAGGCCCCAGCACTGGCCTTCCACCTCTCAGCGAGGACATCTCAGGGATCCCAGGGTCTGAGCTTGGGTATCCCCACCTCCCGGTCTTAAAGGTTCTCTCAATACAGATACTATCCCTTCTAGATGCTTGGCCAAAACCCATCATTACCTTCCACTGCCAATTCAGTCTTAGAAAGGGGTTCTCCTTCTGTCTCTTTGGGGTCCCTGAGTTTGAGGTAATGGCAACATACTGTACGCTATGTAGCAGTAACAAAGTCAGGCAGTCCACTGGAAAACTCAAGTAATCTAGATTCAATATATTAGCCGTTTTTTGTTATCTCAGTAATACTTTTTAGTGAGACAGTTTCTCCACACAACTTATAATGTGTGGGGTAAAGGAAAAAAATATTGCTAGAATATGATAGAAAGATTTTAAAAGTTCAGCACTGAAACTCCTTCTTTAGGGAAGGAAAAGGAGACATATTATGTTCCCGCTCCCTATTTTCCATCCTTGGCTTTGAGGTAAAAGAGCACCAAGGTTCCTGTAAAGCGAGTTAAAAGGTCCTGCCAGTCCCTCTACCACACAGCAACCCTAGGGAAATCCTGAACCGTCTACTTCCCAAATCTGTACCCATATCTCTGGGCATGTCTATACAGCTCTTTCAGTCACTTTCAAAATCTACAGCATTTAAAAAACAAAATGACAGAGTTGCATTCTTTAAATGCCAGCCATGAAATCATCACTTAAAAAAAAAGAAAAGAAACCCGTCAGATTATATATACGTAAGTCAAATAAAATTCTCTCTTTTTTTTAAGGTGCTTTATTTGGTCTGCTGAAGACATGCCTATGGCTGCTTCTAAAAGCCCTTAGGAAGAGCCTCAGATGATATCCTGCAGTTGGATATTCTGCTCCAATGTCATCAGGTTCTTAAACTACACTGTAGGTATAAATTGTTTCATGAAAATCCCCCAAAATGTGCACACTAAATGCAGAGAAAAACTTCATTTATAATTCAGGTGAATTTTAGTCACACCAAAATAATGATCTAACCTGTCCAAACATGCAACTCCTCTCTTTCTTCCCCCATGAACCAAATTCTCTTCTTTCAAAAATGGTCAGATTTGAAGATCAAGTTAAAATCCACCATATTTCAAGTTAAACTCGGAGGGTTTCTATACAACTGTAGCATGATTTCGAATTCATATTGGCATTCATCTTTCTATATTTTCCTATATTTATCCTAAAGAAGCTTCCTGGATCATAATATTTAGGGAGAAATTAAAAGGGTTTTATATTATACTGTGAAGTTCCAGTAAATTCTCGGTTTATCAGGGTTTACCCTTAGCTCAACATCATATGACCTCTACATGATACAAGTATCCTGGCAACAAGTTATTTCAAATACAAAAGTCTTAGCTCTGTGTCATAAATAAATTTGGGTAAAACCGCAAGCCTTCCACCGAGTCATCTCGGCAAAGATGGCCCATCTTCTCGGCAAGAAGCAACCTAGGAGTCAAGGGATAAAAACACCATCATTCACCCATTCAGAAACAAAAATGATAGTTGTAAGTGACGAGCAAAGCCCTTGCTTACCTTTCTTTAGCCAGGAGGACAGACATTCCCACAAGCTTAGCAAACTCTTCTGATGTTAGAGATCCCTTTTCTGAAACCTAACAGAAACACAGCAGGAAAAAATGTGATCATTTAGGCCACCTAGGTACTAACCTGGGGAGACTATCTGCCAGTGTACTTGGGAAATAATTTACTGAATTTTCTACTAAACTCGAAAGACTGTTCACTCTAGAACTAAATCTTCTTCACTAATGCTTAAGTCTACAAAAGTTGAAGATCCCAGAACAAACACGGTGAAGGCTAAAACATCATGAAACCCTATATAATGTAATAAAGGCACTATACTAATGCCTAAAAGGAACTATTCCACAGTCTGAAAAGGAACATATAACAAATTCTAACTGAGTGCATAGTACAGGCGCCACTGAAGGACCGTTATACATAGGATTAGTTTTAAATATGTGATAGAAGTATCTATAGCCTTGGGACTTTCATCGAGTTTAAAATAAGAAGTATAATAACTGTGAGTTATTCAAATTATACAGGCTCACCACAGAAGCTATGAGGCGATAATATTTCAAGGATCCTAATGAGTAATATCAGCAGTTTGCCCAGTAAAACCCATCTAAACTACACTTGCTTTCCGTGTATTTTGAAGCAATTCTTTCACAAAACAATTTGTAGGGTAATGCAGCTTATGTGGGTCATACTGAAAGAAAAACTTCAGTCATGGGTAACACTGATTTACAAAGTTAAAAACATATTTTCAAGACTGAGTTTCAAACAGAAAGAGAGCAAGCACCTCACTCATTCTAACTCCCCTTACTCACAAGACGTTATGAGTGTTGGCAAGTTTCAAGGAGCTTTCAAAGTATAAGTGTGATGAACAGTTATTCGTTGTTAATGAGGAATCATTTTCAATTGGGTCTGTGAATATTACTTTTCAGTAAAGTTGAATTTAAAAGGAAATCCTGTTTCTCAAGTTGCTAAGCGTCGGGGTCTTCTGTGGCAAGGTCTAACAACGGAGGGAGGAAACCGGGTCCCCATACCGTCTCCAAGGCTGAGGCCACTGTTTCCTCCTCCTTGTGGGACTGAAGTTCAATTACCATGACGCCGCTGTCAAACACACGGAGCCTAAAAGTCACAGACGGGAGGACAAAGCCGTGAATATCTGGGATCTCGGGCCCCTGAGGAAGCGCAAATATTTCTCACTTTCATTTATGCCAGGACTGAGGGCAATATTAACACAGAAGAACATTTCACATACAATGACCACGGGTAACTAAGGCCTAATTAAAAAGCTCATGAATAAACAGTTAATGAAGTTCTGAACTATAATCTACATGCTAAATAAAACTATGCCCGTCTACTTTTTGTTAAGGGCAGAGGGACTGGTCACTGTGACCGCATGGGAGGAGCCCACGTGCTCACCTCCTGGCCCAGCGGCAAGAGGCTGACTACCAGCCCCTGAAGCCCCGCATAGCCCTGATAAGGATGGAAGCCGGGTTGACAGAGGTGTCCGTGGTGCCAGGTGAATTCTGCCCATGTGTGATATACACTTCAAGAGGGGCAATATATATGCTGGTTCACCACGCAGGACGGCAGACCTGCAGGGCTGTCCTGTCTCCTCGGGGTGGAATCGTGCCTATAGTTGGCAAACTTCCTGCAGAGGTTCTTTTACCTGAGAGGTAATTTCAGCTCTTCCAGCATCTTGCATGCATTCACTAAATCTTCTGGTGAGAGCAGCTAGTGGGGAAAACAATCCAGTTTACCAGTTTACACTGCAAATTAATGGAGTGATGCTATATAAACCACTAAACAGAAGAGGATATTGTAAAATTATCATGTATCAAGGATTTTAGGTGGCTTAATCACTACAAGGCAAATAGGATTAACAAAGAAGCAAAAGACTTCTTTTCATTAAAGCAGTACTATCCATAGAAATATAATACACATCATGTACGTAATTTAAAATCTTCTAGTAGCCACATTAAAAGAAAATAAACAGGCGAAATTAATTTTAATACATATATTTTATTCAACCTAATAGATGCAAAAATTCGCCATATAATTGATATAAAAAATCATTAATGAGCTAGTTAACACTTCTTTATTCTGTACTAAGTCTTCTAAATCCCGTGTGTAATTTATGCTTACAGCACATCTCAATTTGGACTAACTACATTTCAAGTTCACAGTCATCACATGTAGCTAGGTAGTGGCTACCCTTCCAGACCATGTGGCCTTGAAGAATCAGTCCTGCGTGGTGGTGACCAGCACAGGTGTCAGTCACACAGAATGGTTCCGGAGCCAGCCCAGCCTGGGTCCTGGTCCCTGTTAAAACACTGTCTCCAAGTGCAGCCGTGGTCAAGTTACTTAATCTTTCTAAGCCTTAATGTCCTCACCCCCTAATCATCCCCTAAATGGGGACAGTAAAAGCAGCGACCTCACTGAGTTGCTGGGAGGATAAATGGATAACACGTGCAGAGTGATGGTAAGTACCCACTGGTGGCGGTTATGATGACTGTTCAAATAAAAACGCAGAACACAGGCTTAACCCGTGAGACTGGGTGAGTGCTGGAGAGACGTGTGTGGGTTGTCTGCGTGGAGGTGACTGCTGACACCACAAAACTGTGTTCTATCTACTTCGAGGGCACAGAGAGTGCACAGACAGACCCTTGGAGGCCAAAGACAGCTGGGTGTGAACAGGCAGGGAGAGCTGAAGTATAGTTGTTGCTGATTCTGAGCCAAAGAGGCAGGGTGGCTTTCTTTCTGTATTACCTACAGGCAACCTGAGTCCAATCAGGCTCACTCAAAACAGTTAACTATCACAGAGAAAGGGCATCATGCACAACCTTGTTCATCACAGTACAAACACAGACTCTCAGAGCTTTAAGGTATCATTCGGTCCAAACCCTATTTTAAAGGTTAGAAAAAACCCTGAGCTCCAGAGAGGTTAAGGAAGCTACTCAAGGGCATTCAGCAAAACCAGGAACAGAATTTATCTCCTAGATCCCAGGGCAGTATTCTTTTCACTGCGCCACATTGCTTCTCAAAATAGTTTTGATATTCACAACCCTTCCTCAAATTGTATTCACTGGAGGGGAATTTGTATTATATCGAGTCTATATTTAGCTAAAAGAACATCTAGATATTCTATTCTTACCTCCATTCCTCGAGCTCGGTTTACTAAACAGTACACCTCCGTGAGTGACATTATTCCCCCTCGTTCCTGTTAAAATATAAAATAAAAAGAAGCATTGTAATTAGGACCAGTTAGCATTTCTTAACAGAAATCATAATCAGAGTGAAATCAGAAGTCATAAAATCTCTTAAGAAGCTTTTGAAAACTATATTTACACACAGGGAACCTATTCAGATACCACAAGGCACTTCAAATTCCATATTTGGACTTTACTGTCATTATTACTGTTTTAACATTTACTTAAATGAAAAGAGGGGTTGTACACCACGTTTCAAACAGTGTATTTATTTATTTATTTATTTTTATCAAGTTATTTATTTATCCTTTTTTTTTTTTTTTTTGGCTGCATTGGGTCTTCGTTGCTGAGCACAGGCTTTCCCTAGTGAGAAAGTGTCCAGTGAGAAGTGTCTAGTGAAAGTGTCTAGTGTAGAAAGTGTCTTCTCTAGTGAGAAGGTGTGCGGGCTTCTCATGTTGTGGAGCACGGGATCTAGGAGCGCGGGCTTCAGTAGTTGTGGCACGTGGGCTCAGTAGTTGTGGCTCACGGGCTTAGCTGCTCCATGGCATGTGGGATCTTCCCAGACCAGGGCTCCAACCCATGTCCCCTGCATTAGCAGGTGGATTCTTAACCACTGCGCCACCAGGGAAGTCCCTTCAAAAAGTGTATTTAAATGCTTTAAGTTATTCCAGCTAATAACTGAAGAAATTACAGAATTAAATAATAATATCACCATTTTGCAACCCCTAATGAAGTACAGATCTAGATAATGATTGTCAGTGGCTGTTAACATCACACAAAAAAGACAATCAGATATTATGTACCTCCTGATGGAAATGCTCAACACCCTCTATAAGATATTCTTGTCAGAAAAAAAAAAAAAGAAAGAACTTCTAGATATAACTACCAGTTTACAGGGACTACACAGGACAGGGAAGCATGGTGACTTACAAATTAGCAAAATCCAGACTCTGAGACACTCTATAAGACAAACTACTAGTTTCTTCAGTAAATAAAAATTTACTGTATGGGAGATTTATTGTATGGGAGAAGGGAAAACCCATAGAATTTTAAGAAACAAAAACACTTGAGAGAGAAATCAAACATTTGCAATGTATCCTGGTTTGAACAAATCAACTATAAGAGAAAATGTGAACACTAGCTAGGTATCTGATAATATTAAAAAATTATTTTTTAATTTTTACATGTGAAAGGGGATTATAATTACATTTAAAGGTGTCTTTATCACTATAATTACATACTGAAATGTTTACAGATAAAGTGATGTGATGTCTGGGATTTCCTTTAAAACAATTTTAAGTGGAGGCTGGCTTACAGATGAAGCTGGATGATGGGCACATAGGGATTCATTACACTATTCTATTTTGTCATACGTTTGAAATATTTCTTAATACAAATGTTTTAATAAAGCTTTGATTGCCTGAATAATGACTAGAAGATGAAACTGTATTATGAAATTAATAGTACACAATATATGAAAATATATACAGATTATATATTTCCTTTTGAAAACAAGAGATAAGAAAAAATTATATCAAATAGACTTAGATATCTGAAATGGAAATTAAAAACAATTTAGAAGATTACTGACAAAGAATCAATGAACTAGTTTAATATTACCAAAAGGAAGAATAACATGTTGGTTAAATAGTAACCATATTGTGAACGGAGTTATGCTCTTAAGATTTCTGATGGCACAGAAATAATTTAACACAATTTAAAGAGACCGTTTAGGTTTTGTTTTTACCTCCAAAGGCGCCTGCAATATTCCAGCCAGCTGTTTGGCCAGCTGCATGTGGTACTGTGTGCCCGAGCCATAGGTCTCCCTGGTAACCGGGTTAGCTATTCCCATGCTCAGCAAATAGGATTTAAACCTGATGGTCTATAATGAGAGGAGAAAATGCACAAAAAGTCTATGCAGAATAAGTCTCTCCACCCAACATATAAAATCCTTCCATCAGACATTCAGTTCTACTCCATTATTTCTATATCTATCCATCTCTTCTACTGTGTTTCTATGCTGTGAACTATGTAAGAGTGGATTTCTAGTACTTCCCTGCATAAATCTAATTATTATTCTTCCTTCTCCTGTCTTAGTATCTTATACCCCATTTTCCCCCCAATTTTGGTGGCAGAGGAGACTTAGATGACAACTATGCTCTGTTTAATGCCAACCAAGTGATACAACCAAAAACTTCGAAAGGAAAATGGCTGTGACCAGACTGTAAACAAATTTAAATAAAATATATCAAAATTACGGTTATGTCTAAAACAATCACTTCTTACACATTGCAATACCTCTGTTTTCTACACTCCAGGAAAAGGTATTGAAATATCCTTTAATCCTGCTAGAACTAACAAAGCTTTTATGGTTGACTTTTTCTTTAGTACTTTCATATATCTTCAAGTCCTAAAAGAAATCAAACACTACATTAAGAAAGCAAGCTGGTAAACCACCGAAACGTCCACGCATTATTTGTGTAATCTAGTTTCTGATGCCTTAAAAAAGCAATCTATTTACCTCATCTTCTGTGATGTCACCTTGCTTGTCTTTAATCTTGTTAGCAATGGATTTTGATAACTCCACCATTTCCTTAGCCTGTCAAGAAAACAGTAAAAGATTGAAAAGAAATAATGTCCCCAAAGTGTCTGCTAACAAAATGTTTTTTCAAAAGTGTACCATAATTGGTATGAATTTAATAAATGTAAATGACATATACCTTGACCATTAGCTTGCTGAGGTCTTCGAAGGCCTAAAATGAGAAATGAGCTTTTATTGGAATCTGTCTAAAGAATTTAGATGTTTTAAAGCAATGAAGCACTCTATTTTCTTCCCTATGATAAAAATGTATGAAATTTTCTTACAAATATCAATTTATTTATATGAATATTTATACAAGTACTAAATCTACCTTATTCTAGGAATAAACCATAAAATTTCCAAAACAAACTGCAAAAAACAAATTTTCAAAGAGGAAACAGTTATTGATTAAATAAACAAAAGATGACATAAGTAATAGTTCAGAAAATATTATTTACTGTTCTTTGACACAAGTAAGAAAATTTGTCACTGGTTTTTCCCAAAACCATTTCTAGATAGGAGCTCAAGAATCAAAGGGGTAAAGCTTTCCTGGCTGAAAATGGTAACATGCAGCTGCAGGAATACTTCTTTGGGCCCAACCATTTTGGCTTTAATAGCAGGTGTGATTTAACTGAAACCATAAACCTCAGCCTCTGAATATTACACAGATTATACTTGTAGCCTTGACTACAGTGGCTATCACAAAAGAAAAACATACCACCAAAACATATCTAAATAAAACCCATCAATTGTTCAATTTACTACAATGAATATCCACTTCAAAGGCCTCTTCAAACTTAGACATATTTATAATTCACGTATTTCAAATTACCAAAAATATAATTCCAGTGCAGAATATCACCTGATATCCACAGATGTTATTTTTAAAAACCAATTAAGCAGCTTATCATTAATTGAAAACTCTTTCAATCCATACAGAACAGTGGTTAACAGGTTCTGACGGGCTGGTGCCCATCTTAATTCCATGCAGGAAAGTATCCCCCATCTGCAAAAGGATTTTGCTAAAAGAATAGAGTGTTGTGTTCAATTCTTATGGCCAACTCACTGGGCTACTACCGAAAACAAAGGGGAACACACCTAACAGGAATTTCCTTAGATAAACAAAAGGCTTAAACACTGGATTCTTATCAGCAACAGCCAGCAGATGCAGGAAACCTTTTGTGGGAAACTCTGGGCACCAGCTCTGAAACTAAGGCAATTCTAACATTAAAATGGAGGGCAAATCACACACCAACCTCGTTTTCAAAACTAAAACGCAGACACTTTACATGCTTAGATTTTTACTTTGCATGTACAAACTGTAACTAGATTTCTTCTACCTATGTGGTAAAGAAAACTAGTAAGGCAACGCTTTTAAATTTTTATATGGCAAATCACTTTATTTACTATATTATATTTTCATAGAAAAAGTTTGCTAAAAATAATAGTCTACATACAATACATAAATTAAGCCTTACTGCTTATAGTCCATAAACAATAAATACAAATATTTTAGTACCTTGTTAGAAGTACCTATTAAACATTTTAAGTAATTATAAAACACAAACAAAAGCTTCCTCACTTCTATTTCTATTATTATTCTAAAATTTGGTATTAGCCAACTATCCAAAAAATGGGTGAAGAAACTACCCACAAAAAAAGTTAAAGCAATATACGTACAAATGCAAAACAGACGCATGTGCCCATCCTATTATTTTATCTGCCAGTTTACAGAACCTTCTATCCCTCTACCTCATTCATAGTCAAATTTCCACTCCACGTTTGAAAGAAAACGGCATCTGCTTTAAAACCATGGGATACTCTCCTAAGCCAGTTTATAGCATTTTTTTCTTACTGACTTTCAGTCATTACTTTGGTGATTAGCTTCGGTAACTGTTAATACATTCTTGAATTTTCTGTTTCAATATTCTTCATTCTGTACTTTGCATATTCCGTTCCCTCTACCTGGATCCTCTTATCCCTACTGGTCATCTGCTAGTGCCTGCTCAACTTTCAGGCCCTGACTTCCGTTACTTCTGCTCACAAGCCCTCCCTGACCCCGTTAGAAGTCAGGGGCCATGCTCTGTGTTCCTGTTGCAGCCACTATTTTCTCCTAACATGGCATTTCTCACTGTGTAGAGAGCGCCTACTTGCCTGTCTGTCTGGCACACTACAACAAATCCAAAACACCTGATGCAGGGCTCACGCAGAGAGCAAGGACCATCTGCTGAATAAATCAATGGCCTGCACGAGAGCCCAATGCTTGTGTACACTCCTTTGACCTATGCAACTCCATGAAAGTTACACTGAAACAGAATAACATTTCATAAATTATGAAAAACGTTATTTTGAACACCAAGTTAGTATGGCAACGTTCAGAAAAAGAAACACTAATAATGCAAAATTAGCTCACTGCTCCATGCCATCTCCAAAAGTGTCACACAGAAGGATGACTACAAAAGTCACTGAAAGAGGACAGTGATAGCACCTTCTGGGTGGCAGTGAGCGGCCGTGATGTAGCAGACCACACTCATCTGCAAATCAGGAAACCTGAGTTCTCATAACCCTGGTTCCAAATCTAGTCACTAGCCCTGAGATGATTCCTTTTCTGGACAGTTAGAACCCCTCCAATGTTAAGATGCTGGAATTCTATGGGAATAGAGGATTCTGGGAAGGTGGTGGCTATGGCAGCATAGGTTTTGAATCTCTCCAAATCCCGACATAAAAATCGGGCAACTAGGTCTCAAGACCAAAACCCCACAGGCAGCATATACTAAAAAACTGAGTGACAAGATATCCACAAAAACCCCAAGGTACAAGCAAGTGGGGACAAACCAGCAACAGCCACAAGACCTGCATGATGTCAGCACTGAGGCAGGAAAACGAAAAGGGAGGCAACGGGGCAACTGATAGGTCTGAGCAGAAGAGCCCCTGAAAGAGCCCACGGGAGTCCCTCGAAAGCAGACGGGCCAACTTGAGGACAGTAACTAAAACGGGTAGGGCTGTGCCCACTTCAGTAGGAAGTGGGCACAAGGGGTCCTCAGGAAGGGCCTGTAAACAGCCCTTGAAAGTGAGCCTCCTGGCTTCCCTTCCAGGAGAGGAGCCAACGCTGGGGAGAAACTACTGAGACAGGAATCAGCAACTGAGCAAGGTAGAGATAACAGAGGAAGGGGACAAGGTCCAGCTGAAAACAGGGGGTGGGGACGGGGTCAGGAGATCACAGACAGCAAGCCACCTCCCTTTTTCACGCTGCATGCACACAGTAGAAGAGTGAGCTTGTGGAATGAGAAGAGCCGCCCTGAACTAGGCCTTCCTCTGGAACTTCCAAGAAAACCAATTTCACACGAAAATTGGCAAGAGCAAGTGTCAAGGTCAAATCCCACCCAAAGTTCGTACAAGAAAAAAGAAAATCAAGAGCAGAATAACATTATAGATAATGAAAGCACGCCAGAAAGACATGTTCATAGATCACATCAAAAGTTTACCTTTTATTTCAAAATGAGCTAATAGATGTTAATAAAATGAGAGAAGCTGTGAAAGGGCAATATAAATCAGAAATGAGGTGACAGGACTCAGGAAAGAATTTTTTTAATCACTTCTGAAGGAAAGACTATACTAGACAAACACAAGAGGAATAAATACAACAGATAATATCTTAAGAGAAACAACAGGTGAAGAAGGAAATTTTTCTAAGATAAAAAAGAAACGAGGAGGGCTTCCCTGGTGGCGCAGTGGTTGAGAGTCCGCCTGCCGATGCAGGGGACACAGGTTCGTGCCCCAGTCCGGGAAGATCCCACATGCCGCGGAGCGGCTGGGCCGGTGAGCCATGTCCGCTGAGCCTGCGCGTCTGGAGCCTGTGCTCCGCAACGGGAGAGGCCACAACAGTGAGAGGCCCGCGTACTGCAAAAAAAAAAAAAAAGAAAAAAGAAACGAGGGAAAAGATAAAAAGGGTTGGAAAGAAAGTCACAAAGAGTGAAGATAGGCCATAAAGCTGCAACATACAGCTAATAGAAGTCCCAGAAGAAAAAAAAAAATCTAAGCAATTATGGAAATTTAGAGAAAAACTTCCCTGAAATTAGAAGAAAATATGTCTGAAACCAAATACTGAAAGCAGGGCTTCCCTGGTGGCGCAGTGGTTGGGAGTCCGCCTGCCGATGCAGGGGACACGGGTTCGTGCCCCGGTCCGGGAGGATCCCGCATGCCACGGAGCGGCTGGACCTGTGAACCATGGCCACTGAGCCTGCGCGTCCGGAGCCTGTGCTCCGCAACGGGAGAGGCCACAACAGTGAGAGGCCCGCGTACCGCAAAAAGAAAAAAAAAAAATACTGAAAGCATACTGTGTACCTGAGAATAACAATCCAGAATGACTAACACATAGACAGTCTAGAAAAATTATTATACAAAGCTTTATTTAAAAAAAAAAATCCTTTGGGCATCTAGGAAAAACAGCAAGTGACTTTAGAGAAGGGAGAAAATTAGGTTGTCATCACACTGGCAGCAATACTTCACGCCAGACAAAAAACTGAAAGTCACATACGAAGGCACTCGGGAAAGAAAATGTGAGCCAAGGATTACAAATCCAGCAAAACTGACCTTCCTGGGCCTCCCTGGTGGCGCAGTGGTTGAGAGTCCGCCTGCCGATGCAGGGGATACGGGTTCGTGCCCCGGTCTGGGAGGATCCCATATGCCGCGGAGCGGCTGGGCCCGTGAGCCGTGGCTGCTGGGCCTGCGCGTCCGGAGCCTGTGCTCCGCAACGGGAGAGGCCACAGCAGTGAGAGGCCCGCGTACCACAAAAAAAAAAAAAAAAAAAAAAACTGACCTTCCTGTGTAAGGAATACCAAGACGCCAGAACTCAGGGAATATTGTTCCCATGAGCACTTTCTGAAACATCTACTAGAGGATGAGCTTCAGACAACCAAAATGCATACAGGGAGGTGAACGTAAAGACTGGTGGTATCACACACAGTTACTTGTACAAATGACACTAAATGACAGCTAGAGGGGGAGAGGGTACATGGTGGCTGAACGCTCAGATAGTGTAGATACAGCACACTGTACACAAACATATCCTATGTTTTACACGTGGGAAGAAAGGGGAGAACATATACAAAAAAATCCTTTTTAACTGTTTTAGTCATTATTCGCTAGTGTAGTCCCGAATTTGAATAGGAAGCATCAGTGTGACCTCATGAGGCACCTTTATTAGAAAAAAAAAAAAAAAATCCTAGCTCTTTCCACTGAAAAGTCCTAGAAATAAAGATCAACCCAAGAGGGATGCAAATTCCTAGCAGGCAGATTGTGGTTATGAAATACCATTTCCCACTAAAAGAAACCAGAGCTTCTCAGATAATGGTTGATTCCAGATCCGGAGCAGGAAATATACAAGATGGTCCTGGAACTTCGGTCAACACCAGACAGTAAGGAAGCTCTCAAAGTCCACCAGGTCACATCAAAACCACTCAGGAGCCAACCTGAAGAGGCTCCCACTGGCCAAAGATGGGACAGTTTGAGCTTTAACTAGGATAATAATTGCAACTGACTGAAATCATCAAATATGTTAAAATGTATGAATTCATAATAATACGTGAAAAAACCTAATTAGTCACCTCAGGAGGATGATAAGGAACCAATTTATCATCCTAATAATAAAGGAGATGGCACATGTTCTGCATTCCTTATAGGAGCCGTATCACTGAGTAGCCAAACTAATAAAGGGAAGCATCTCTTTAAAAAGTGTCCCAACAAATAAATGAAAAATAAATCACAGAGTACCACCATTTGCAACCACCAGCGACCCAAAGATCTATGCACTGAACACTGACAGCTGCTAACATGATAAAAAGAGACATGATGAACACAGCGTCGCCTCTAGTCTCAACCAAGGGCTCAAACACAAGTCTGAACAAGCCTCTGGATCCATCTGCTAACGTGCGGTAAATACAAAGGACCAAGGAACACACACGACGTTACCATAAACATGGCCTCAGCAAAACCTAGGCCACAGCACTTAATAGGTCAAATGCCCTTGGTCCCTCAACAAGAATCCATATTCAGTTAGTGGGCCCAGATATGGCTGTTATGAGGGTTAATTTTATCTGTCAACTTGACTGCATCGTGGGGTGCCCAGGTGTCTGCTCAAGCGTTGTTCTGAGCGGGTGTGTGAGGCTGTTTCCACATGAGGTTAGCATCCGAATCTGCAGAATGAGCCGAACGGTTACATTGAGATCGTCCTCCTGAATTGCCCTCTGGAGAGCCTAATAGAACAGAAAGTTCTCTGCCTGACTGATGAGCTAAGACATCAGTCTTACCCTGCCCTTGGACTGGGACTGAACACCACCAGTGCTCCTGGTTCTTAGGCCTTCACACTCCGGTTAGCAATTCTATCACCAGCTTTCCTGGGTCACCAGCTGGCAGCTTCCCACAATCACATGAGGCACTTCTTTATAATAAATCTCATTGTGTATATATAGGACAATATAGATATACAGATACCTGTATCTATATATAAAGAGATAAAGATATCAGCATGTTTATATCTATGTATCGATATCCACATATAGATATCCAAAAGATATCCACAGCTGTATCCAAAAGAATATATCCCCTATTTGTTCTGTTTCTCTGGAGAACCTTGACTAATACAGGTATTCAGTAACTATTTGCAGTTTAGACTTTATTTGATTGAGATATATCTTGGAAATTCTATGAGCAGCACTAATCAATGGAAATTTTACCTACAAACTATTATAAGAACTAAAAAATTACTTTGCTTCATAAAATCATTTCATAAAAATCCAAGACCATTTCCATATAAACATGGGAAAACCGGTATGTTTACATGTATTAACTAACTGCCAAAATCTAAAGTATAACTCATTTTCTTAACTAGAGTTCTTTCCCCTTCATTTGAATTTCCTCATATAGGATGAGGTTTCAGAAACACTGTGAAGTACAAGCTCAGGGGTGCTCTCCTAGGAGAAGTGACAAGCTGGTTTGAGCCATTCTTACTACCTCGGTGCCTGGTCCCCAAGTGGTCATCAGCATAAAACTGTGTAGTGTCCAGCCAGAGTCAAGGGCCGCAGAACAGCATTTTCCCCTCAACTAAGTTAACCAAACATCCAAAATAATTATACATAGGACCTTGAATTCATTAGCAGGACCCTCCAATCAATCCCATCTAGGCTTTAAAATTTACACACAATAATTCATGACGTTTTCTAACCTCACAGAAAACAAATTTGCATTTCTTTTTAATTCCTTTCTGGAAAAGATTTTTAAAACACATTTGGGCTAAATTATGCCAACTCCTTAAATGGAATAAGAGACTGTGTGGCTCCAGGCAAACTAAATATACTCCAATACACAGAACGGAGTTACTCACAGCTGTATCCAAAAGAATAAGAAAGATGGCTGAAAAAGACAGCTGACCGGAACTTGTGTAAGAATTACCTCAGAAATGTTTTTGTCAGTTTCTTTTCTTTTTTCTTCCAGTTTCCTTTCAATGCCTACAATTCCTACAGCCCTTATTCTTCCTGGCTGAAAAACAAAAGTAGAAAATAAAACATCCAAAATAGGAAGGACACAATCTTTTGTAACCCACTACATTGTGTTTTCAGTGGTAGGAGAGGATCCACAAAGAACCCAAGGAAACAGCACACAGTTACATTCAATTTCCTTTCAAAATATTTGTCGGTTTATTGCCATACATAATGACCTTCAAATCGTTATACAGAAAAACTGAACATAACAAGAGATGGTATATTTTACTCTGTATTTTAGATATAAATTAAATTTCCTCTTCATTTTTCTTTTCTTTTTTTTTTTTTTTTTTTTTTTTTTTGCAGTACATGGGCCTCTCACTGTTGTGGCCTCTCTCGATGCGGAGCACAGGCTCCAGACGCGCAGGCTCAGCGGCCATGGCTCACAGGCCCAGCCGCTCGGCGGCATGTGGGATCTTCCCGGACCGGGGCACGAACCCGTGTCCCCTGCATCGGCAGGTGGACTCTCAACCACTGCGCCACCAGGGAAGCCCCCTCCTCTTCATTTTTGTTCTTTGGCAAGCTATTATATAGGTATCAGATATTTAATATGGTCTCAAATGTGCAAAAAATTATAGGTAAAATTTTGGTACTTGACAGTTATTATACAAGCTACTTTTATACATTTGAGTGTCTGTCCACGTTGGTGGTTAATTAGACTGGCTTGGAAAATGTCACCCAGTGGTACTGTCTGTTCTCTCAGATGCCACACTAATTATAAAGAACAGAATGCAGAAGGGGAATGTAACTTCTGTCACGCTGAAATTACCCTGGTAAGTAGTCATGTATTATTTCTAAGTGTCTACCATCTATAGAGCACTAAATTAAGTTCTGTGAAAATCAGTTTTTAATTAGAATATCATTATTTTGTTTCTGGCAAGTTCTAGAATCATAGAACTCTTTTCCCTTAACGAAGATGCAAGTACAGAGCTGAAAATACTGGATTAGGAAACAGCTGAAAAAATACCTGGGGTCCTCTATTTGCTTGCAACGACTGGGAAACTGGCATATTCTCCCATCTTCTCTGTGTCATTTCCTCTGATAAACGCCTGTAAAACTGTTATGCACATGCATACACTTTAAGTGAGTCAGTCAGGCTGTGACATCCTCGTACAAATCATTACTTAACATTTCTTTAGTTGGAAGTCTGGTCATTTGCAAGAAGCCTAGAATTCTCAGAGACATCAAAAGAAATCAAAGGAAGTTCTTTCCTTGGGTCAACTTCAGAAAGCACAAAGGGGGAAAAAAAAAGAAGGAACTGACCTGCTACATAAAGTGAACTATTCTCAACAAAGAGATGAGTGACAATGAAGTAAATAGACTTACTTTAAACAATCCTGCATGTGTGGATTGTTTTCAATCTGTAGCGAAACAGACACAGTGCCAAGAAAAATACACAACCGTTATCCATGAAGGAAGCTGAGAATAATTTGTCTAGTTAAAATGTGAGGCCAGATATTAGGGCCAAAACATGCCTACGCTCATAAAAAAAAAAAAATCAGCTATATTTTTCAGCTACAGTGAGAATGACTTCAGTTAGTCACTTAAATGTGCTCAGTGCCTGCTGTGCAAGGAACACTGGGTCAGGCGCCATAGAGAAAAAGAACATAAATAATTTATGATCTCGATGGGGAGATAAACACACTTATAAAGGTCTAAAGAATACTTACATAGCAACTTATTAATCAGAACATATAAACCATGATACTATGGGATAAGAACTTAAGCGATTAGATTTGTATGGAGTTAATAAAGATAGACTGCCTGATGTAAGGCTGGTGAACTTTCAGATGCTAAGGCAGTTAAACGTGTCACTGCATTATACTCTGCCCTTTTATCCAAACGGTAACACGGAACACTTAACTAGTAGCCTCCCTGGTGTGGTGACTTAGCCTGTTTCCAGCCTCCACTCTTTCCTGTGACTACATCCTCCTGCCTCCCGTTCCCACTGAAACCTAAACTTCGTATTCTCCACTGATAAGGCTTAAGATATCATAAAAATTTTATTGTAAAAATATGGTGAAAACTGGTATGCTGAACAATATTGCCTTCCATCCTATTAACAAACAACAACAAAAATACAAACAAGTACACATTCCTAGTCTGATTGTATTCATAAAGAAACTTACCTCAATCTGGCCATGTTCTTTGAAGGACAGCTTGATGTAGGAGTTCTTACTACTCTGGAATGGGCCAGGTTCTTTGTTAGAAGGAGCTGGGTGAAGATGAACCACTATTTTGGCACTAAAGAAAGAGCAAATGTAATGTATTGAATTGTTTTTTAAAAATCACTCATTCTGTTTTCATAACTTTTAATATATTTCAGATCACTTAAAATTCGTGTAGAAACAAACAACATCCTGAAAGGAATCCTTTTAAGGTCTGTATCAATTCAGTATTAATGAACCTTTCAAAAATATCTCTACTTAAAATCTATAAGCTGTGAACCAAAAAATTCAAATTATTAGCACCATACACTAAATAAAAATGTGGTTTTAGGAAGTAAGTTCAAAATAAATTTGCAGAATTTGGGGTGGTTTATGATATTGGTTTATGATTAGGTTTTCCATCTACAGAGTCATCCCCAAAGGCTACCAGGGGGCCTATAATTTCTGCCAAAGCATACAACCTTCCTCATTTGAAAACAAAATGTGAAAACTTATCTGTGTAAAACTGGCCAGCTGACATTTTATTAAAACTCCATCCAAAACTAACATTCTACAGTGTCATTTTTGGAAAACGCCTCTCAATCAGCAGCATGATCTAGAGAGATATCCCATAGCAAAAACAATTCTCAAAATGCTGCTGCTCCAGGATCACAAACTACCATGATCTTTATGACTACTATTATCTTCTATGCCATCAAAATACCATTATATTTGTTGAGTTTTATAAGTCTTTTTTTCCCAATCAGCTCAATAAACAATCTTCTATAAATATTAGCAAAACTAAAAACTTGAAGTATCTTGAATACCTGGCTTAGAGCTTTTTTCTTTATGACCACATTATAGATACACCTATTACTCAATATTACTTTGTTTAGGCCCATATAGTTGCCTAAATATCACCCTAAAATTGAAATACCACATGTGGGGCCTCCTTGATGTAACAAATGCTTTGGTTAGTGACCTGGAGCCAGGCTTGTATGGACTGTTCATTGGTTCCTTTGTGATGAACATCTTTAAGTGAGGTGAGCAAATAAAACTGTGTAAGCAGAATCACAGGACTGTGTGAAATGAACTGTCAGGTAAACAATAAAACTATGACAATTAGGATCAGGTGACTAAGCAAAAGCATCATACACTCTTTAAAACTAAAAAACCTGAGCCTTAACTATCAGAATTTGTTAAAGGAAACCCAATGAAAAGCTAAAAGATGATACAAAATTAAGTTTAAACATCCCAAAGTCAGAATAAAAAGATCCATGCTAATTTTTTCATATATTCACTTCTTGGGTGATTCAATTACCACATTTCGCCAAGTTTAAAATCCACCAATTCAAAGAAGCATCTTGGGTACAGAGATGTTAAAAGGTGAAAATGCACATACATCTTTGACTCAATGAGATATGGTAATTATTTGAGAGGAGGAACTGGGAGCTAAAGAGAATATTCGAGAAAAGTGAACCTGGCATATTATCGAATTCCTCCTCACTGGAGATGTTTAAAAAATAGACACTAATGTGAAGGTAAATATTTAACTATTTTTGTTATAGAGTTTAGATTTCCTTAGAACACAGCAGAGAAAAAGTCAAATGATCTGGAACACCTTAAAGTTTGTAGAACTTTTTTTTTTTATTTAAATGGTCCTTTTTTAATATGATTTTTTCAATTAATTAATTTATTATTAGTATTATTCTTTTGGTTGCATTGGGTCTTCGTTGCTGCGTGCAGGCTTTCTCTAGTTGCAGTGAACGGGGGCTACTCTTCGTTGCGGTGCCTGGGCTTCTCATTGCGGTGGCTTCTCTTGTTGTGGAGCACGGGGTCTAGGCGCGCAGGCTTCAGTAGTTGTGGCACATGGGCTTAGTTGCTCCATGGTATGTGGGATCTTCCCAGACCAGGGCTCAAACCCATGTCCCCTGCATTGGCAGGCAGATTCTTAACCACTGTGCCACCAGGGAAGCCCAAGTTTGTAGAACTTAATAAGGAAAGCAATATATAAAGCAGTATATACGAATACTAGGTATCACTATGTTGTACACCTGAAACTGATATAATATTGTATTGTCGATCATACCAAAAAAAAAAAGAGAAAAAACTCAAGAAGATGGAGAAAAGTGACAAGGTGGAAAATATAAATCAGAGATATAGCCTACTCTAAAAATCTATGCCTTGTTAATCTTTTCAAAATATTGGTTAGTTTCTTTTATGTCAAATAAGCAATCTTTTATGCTAGCTACAACATTATAATTAAGGATGCACTGCATTTCCAGGGAAGTTTAACATTTGTTTCCCTTCTACTGAAGGATCTAACTACATTAAAGCTGAAGATAGGGCTTCCCTGGCGGCGCAGTGGTTGAGAGTCCACCTGCCGATGCAGGGGACACGGGTTCGTGCCCCGGTCCGGGCAGATCCCACATGCCATGGAGCGGCTGGGCCCGTGAGCCACGGCCGCTGAGCCTGTGCATCCAGAGCCTGTGCTCCTCAACGGGAGAGGCCCACGTACCACACACACACAAAAAAAAGCTGAAGATAAGCCCACATGGAAAAAATTCCTTGTCAGCAATATTTGTTCATAAGTTGCCCTCAATCACATGCATCTAAAGTATAAAGCCAAAATGTTTTATATACTTGAATAAACAGAAACGTTTTAACCTGTGGCTTTAAACCAAGGTGAGCACATCTCCTGGTCTGCCTGGGACAGTGCAGTTTTATGCTTGCGTGATCTCATTATAAGCAGTGTCCCTTATTACTCTAAGAAATGTCCCTGTTTGGACAATAACTCTTGTGATACTCTATTCAACACTGATATCTTAAAAAGTCGAAGTTGAGAAACTTTATGGTCAACTAGAAATAGGAGCCAAGTCAAGTATTTTTCTCAGACGGGTCACTTATGATTTTAAGTACTGAATGATACGTACACAGACACATAAAAGCAAATGTCTGGGGACTTCCCTGGTGGTCCAATGGTTAGGACTCTGTGCTTCCACTACTGAGGGCCTGGGTTCAATCCCTGGTTCGGGGACTAAGATCCCGCAAGCCGCGTGGCATGCCCCCCCTCAAAAAAAAAAAAGCAAATGTCTGTGGAAGTATATACAGTGACAGCCGGCCCACACTTATTTATTATGCCCTGAGGATATTACAGCAACTTTAGTACTTGATTGATGCTTTAAGAATGACTTCCATTTATCAATGAGTTTACAGTAGGATAATACCTTCTTTTTTTTAAAACATATTTTTCCCGTTTTGAGAAATAATTGACATATGGCACTGTATGAGTTTAAGGTGTAGAGCGTAATGATTTGACTTACATACATCATGAAATGATTACCAGAGTAAATTTAGTGAACGTCCAATACAAAATTAAAGAAATAGAAAAAAAAATTTTCTTCCTTGTGATGGGAACTCTTAGGATTTACTCTCTTGCTAACTCTCATAGATAACGTACAGCGGTGTTAATTACATTTATCATGTTGTCTTCAATACATCACATCCCTATTGCTTATTTATCTTATTACTGAAAGTTTGTGCCTTTTGACCACCTTCTTCCAATTTTCCCTGCCCCCCACACCCCACCTCTGGCAACCACAAATCCCATCTCTTTTTCCATGACTTTGGTTGTTTCTTTTTGAAGTATAACTGACCTACAATACTATGTTAGTTTCTGTTACACAACAGAGTGATTCTGTATTTCTATACATTTCAAAATGATCCCATGATAAGTCTAGGTACGCTATGTCACCATACAAAGCTATTACTTAGTTACTGACCATATTTCCCACACTGTACCTTTCATACCCATGACGCATTTATTTTGTAACTGGAAGTTTGTGCTTCTTAAATCTCCCTCACCTATTTCCTTCCTCCCCCAGGACAATACCTTCTTAGGGGAGCTCTGACCAACAGACACAATCATCTGATTCACTTGCACACACACAGTCACGGCCATGACTGACTGAGCAATGACTCAACCAAGTTAACAAGGACAGCTTGACTGGAGACGATTTTGTGCATAAAGACTGTAATATACAGACCTTACCTTTTCCCAATTCCAGCTGCCTGTTCTTCAATGAACACGATTTGGGAAAGAGGAATGGCCATGCAGCACTCCTGGGAGGGAATCAAAAGAAAACACAATCCGTAACACTCGTCAGAAATCCTTGTTTTATAGATTTAATGGGGTGCCACATATCTTTAAGGTCCTTAGTAATTATAGCAATAGAAAATAATAATGTTATTTTATTCCTTAAATAAACTTAAGGAAAAACTGAATGAAGACAATACTGTGGTAGCAGTTTGCTGCATGGAAGAACATAAGAGGTTTAAAAGCAGCTGTAACAACCTTTGTTTTTACAGGAGCTATATCTTTTAAACAGCAGTATTTATATGAAAATTGTTTACATATAATATATTCTTATATGGAAAACAGAAAATAGAGCAGGTAAATCAAAACGACTTTAAAGACTGTGTTATAGAGCTGATTTTTCCTCTTTATAATTTTCTATATTTCACTCACCCACCCACAATTAATTTTTAACAGAAAATACTAACGTGGCTTCCCTTTATTAGTATATCTGATTTTTAGAATTATTATAAAGGCCCGGCACTTAATAGGTCTAAGGGTTTTGATATTAGCTCCTTTATATGATAATCAAAAAAAAAAAATTATACTAGGGGCTTCCCTGGTGGCACAGCAGTTGAGAGTCCGCCTGCTGATGCAGGGGACACGGGTTCGTGCCCCGGTCCGGGAAGATCCCACATGCCGCGGAGCGGCTGGGCCCATAAGCCATGGCCACTAAGCCTGCGCGTCCAGAGCCTGTGCTCCGCAACGGGAGAGGCCACAACAGTGAGAGGCCCGCGTACCGCAAAAAAAAAAAAAAATTATACTAAGAATAACTTAATTTATAAACATATGGTTTAAGGACGCCTACCCCTCCAGAAAAGATTTCTTTCTTGAATCTATATTTCTTTAAAAAGAATTAGGCAACATTACCAGTTCTAAGGCATGCATCATCAACCAGGCCAATATCACCACTGAGAGGGGCTTCCCTGGTGGCGCAGTGGTTGAGAATCTGCCTGCCGATGCAGGGGACACGGGTTCGTGCCCCGGTCCGGGAGGATCCCACATGCTGCGGAGCGGCTGGGCCCGTGAGCCATGGCCGCTGAGCCTGTGCGTCCGGAGCCTGAGCTCCGCAACGGGAGAGGCCACAACAGTGAGAGGCCCGCGTACCGCAAAAAACAAAAAAAAAAATAACAAAAAAAATATATCACCACTGAGGGGGAAAAATTGGTTCTTGGGGGGCAAAAAGAGTCAGAGTTTGTAGCAGTTAGTGACATGCAAAGAGCCGCAGTACAGTAGATAGTTTACCTGTGGAATTAAAATTTCATGGGGGAGGCAGCCAGCAATTTAAAAAATAACATAGAAAAGATTGCTTCTTTTACTGGCAACACAGAAATTTACACACAAACACACACACACATTCAAGGTAAAGCTCTTTGGAATAAAGATATCAGGTCTATACATATCACTGAGTCCTCTCTTCCTAGAAATGCGAAAATGGGGGGGGGTTCCCCTTTTGCTGAGTGACGGAGAGGCAGTTCATCTCAGTATCTAGGTAGAAGCCTGCACTTTGCAGCAGACCTCCAAACGGGTTGTTTTCAGGACCCCTGACTGATGGGGACACTTGGGTGTGAGGGAGAATCAGGAGCCGCCAGGATTCTCTGTACAGTAGCTGCAGACTGTGCTAGGGTTGAATGAGGGACCAGACCCTAACTCCTCTATCTGTGCCCCATTCAGGGAGACCATATGGAACACACTCTTCTGACATCTGCCAACAAAAATTTATCACATGTATTTATAGTTTTTCCAGAAAGAAAAAAAGAAAGAAAAAAAAATCAGTAACATAAAACCTAGAACAGAAGCAAAAAACTCGACCTTACATGATTTTTCTGATCTCTCCAAATTAGACGGTGCGTACTAAGAAGGAGGGTCCCAGCATCAAATTTTATCTAGAAAAACAAGATCATCACAAAATATTAATAACATATCACTCAATGTGGTCCAGATTTTCTTCCCCATGAATTGCACAATGATAAGTCAATCACATAAATAAACATTTTAGAATTAGATTTATCACAAGTTAAAGAGAAGCAATGCTACACACTTCATAAGCCTTGCTAAAATTAGGAAAACATTGGGCCTCCCTGGTGGTGCAGTGGTTGAGAATCTGCCTGCCAATGCAGGAGGACACGGGTTCGAGCCCTGGTCTGGGAAGATCCCACATGCCGCGGAGCAACGAAGCCCGTGAGCCACAACTACTGAGCCTGCGCGTCTGGAGCCTGTGCTCCACAGCAAGAGAGGCCACGATAGTAAGAGGCCCACGCACCGCGATGAAGAATGGCCCCTGCTTGCCGCAACTAGAGAAAGCCCTCACACAGAAACGAAGACCCAACACAGCCATAAAGAAATAAATAAATAAAAATTAGGAAAAAATTGCAAACAACCTAGCTATGTAACAATAGGGAAGTGGTTAAATCAAGTGTGATACATTCATACTATGAAATTCATGCAGGGGTTAAAAAGAATAGTGGGGTAGAGCTACATGAACTATCACGGAACTCGAAGACATAGGGTTAGTGGGGAAGAAAGCAATTGGCAGCATATTGCATATAATGTAATCAGACAGATATAAACTCCATATCCCTCAAACTACATGTGAGATAGATGTATAAACAGATAAAGAGATGCGTGTATATATACACATATACACATATAAGTAGTAGAAAAAGGTCTAAATGGGATACTCAATGATCTGTTAACGATGGTTATCTCAGAAAAAGTGTGAGGGAATGGGTGAAAAAGAAGCAAAGGGCCCTTTTTCAAAACTATACACCTCACTATTGAGTGAATTTTTACCATCAGATTGAATTTGTGTATAACACTCATATAAATTTTTAAATGATTTTTAAACAATAAGAAAATCCAGAAAAAAACACAAACAGATGCAAAGTAAGTGTGGATGGAGACTCCATCAATGGCACTGGCACACCTGGGTTGCCCACTGGGGGCGGGGGAACAAAGTAAGATTATACTTAACACATTGAACCAAAATAAGTTCTGGATAGATCAAATATTTGAGTTAAAAATTTATGAAAGAACTAGAAAAAAATTACAAGAAAAAATTTTAAATCACTTCAGAGTGGAGAAAGTCTTTCTAAGAAAAACATTAAACCCATTAGCATTAGAGGAAAAGATTGATCAATTCCCCTCCACACAAACGCATGCCCACAAATTCTTCATGGCAAAAACCACCAAGGGCAAAGATGGCAGACTGGGGAAAATAATTGTAACTCACATCAGAGACAAATATATATGTCTCCTTAATATATAAAGTACTCTTACAAATCAATAAGGAAATAGCCTATAATCCATTAGATAAATGGGCAAAGACTGTTAACAGAAAGTTCACAGAAAAGGAGCTACAAATGACTCTTAAACACATTAATTGATGCCCAACGTCACTGATGATAAGAAAAAGGCAAATTAAGACAACATCAAGATACCCCTTTTATCCATGAGATTGGCAAGGGCACCAAAATTTGATAACATTGTGCTGGTGATGTGTTGGGCAAATAAGCATTTGCACACATCACTGGAGGGACAAGTGCTATGGAGGGCAATGTATCATCATCTATCAAAAATATAAACACACAAATCCTTTGATCCAATCAATGCCCTTCTAGGAATTTATCCGACAGACAAATTCACACATGTGGACAACGATATGCTACTAGGTTATTCATTGTTGTTTTTTATTTATATATATATATATATATATATATATATATATATATATATATATATGTATCTTTGTTTATTTATTTATTTATTTATTTATTTATTTATGGCTGTGTTGGGTCTTCAATTCTGTGTGAGGGCTTTCTCTAGTTGTGGCAAGTGGGGGCCACTCTTCATCGCGGTGTGCGGGCCTCTCACTATCACGGCCTCTCTTGTTGCGGAGCACAGGCTCCAGACGCGCAGGCTCAGTAGTTGTGGCTCACAGGCCTAGTTGCTCCGCGGCATGTGGGATCCTCCCAGACCAGGGCTCGAACCCATGTCCCCTGCATTAGCAGGCAGATTCTCAACCACTGTGCCACCAGGGAAGCCCCATTGTTGTTTTTTAAAAGCGAAAGATAGGAAACAATTTAAATGTCCATCAACAGGGAAATGTACATCCACACAAGGAATGACAACTCAGTCATTAAAAAGAATCAGGAGACTATGTATTTGATAACATCTAAGATGCCATAAATTGAAGATTCATCCTGCTTCCAGGGGGGTGGGGGGGTAGAGAATGTGCACTTAGACTTAATGAAATATGGTAAATCCCCCACACAGATTAAGTGAAAAAAGCAAGTTTCAGAACTCTGTATGCATAGTATATTACAAGTTTATACTTTAAAAAGGAAAAAACAATATATTTTACGCAAACACCTGTGTATGACACATGCGCATGACTCTCTAGAATGAAGCACTGGTGACTTCTGAGGGGGAAGTGGGTGACAGAGAGACTAGGATGGGAGGAAGACTGTTAACTTTTCATGGTTTTTGAATTTTTATCAGGGGATTGTGTCACTTAGGCAAATTATAAATGTAAAAATGTTTTTTAACTATAATACAATCACAAAAATGCCAGCTAGGTCTTTAGGACCAAACCTTTAATCCTCATAATTTGTTATTATGTACTGGAAGTTACATAAAGAAGCAAATTTTAGAGTTGGAACCCAAAAGACTGATAAGTCAAACCCCTTTATTTGTCAAAATCACGAAATATAATGGAAGTTTCTATTCACTTTAGTTACTAGAAAGTCGAATTTGCCATAAAGTAGGACATGCTTCTATCCTTTTGAGGAGTAACTAGTTATTTCAAAAGTTATAATATAAAACAGAAACTCAAAGAAAAGCATCTTAGTGAGGGTCCAGGTTATTACAAATAATAATCCCTTTGAGTTTAAAATAATGTGGTTAGGGTTTCCCTGGTGGCGCAGTGGTTAAGAATCCGCCTGTCAATTCAGGGGACATGGGTTCGAGCCCTGGTCCGGGAATGATCCCACATACTGCGGAGCAACCAAGCCCGTGCACCACAACTACTAAGCCCATGTGCTACAACTACTGAGCCTGCGCTCTAGAGCCCGTGGGCCACAACTACTGAGCCCGCGTGCCTGGAGCCCGTGCTCCACAAGAGAAGCCACTGCAATGAGAAGCCCACGCACTGCAACGAAGAGTAGCCCCCAATCTCTGCAACTAGAGAAAGCCTGTGCACAGCAACGAAGACCCAACACAGCCCAAAATAAATAAATTAAATAAATAATTTTTAAAATTTTTTTAAATTTTAAAAAATAAATAAAATAATGTGGTTAAAAATGGGTATCAAGTAAATAACCAATTAGAACATTATTATATATCATTCTTAAGTAAAAATATTCATAAATGCAATTATGTATGCATTTGACAATATATTACAAGATATTCATAATATTAATATAGAAAAAAGCAGTGTATATACACAGCACGGTTACACACACACACACACACACCTGCACAATCACACACACAGGATGTGCCAAAAGTAATTGTTTACGGGTAAAGGATTACTGATTATTTCAAGTTCCTTCTTTTGGTTTACCCATATTTAACAACTTTATTACTTGTCTAATAAAAAAAGATAAAGAAATCTGTTACAGGCATATATAACTCCATGCAACTCTGAAATGTATATAAATTATTTTTTGTTAAATTGAACATAAGCAGAAACACTCTGGCAAAAAAGTCCTTTATAATAACATAACCAATACTTTTTTTTTTTTTTTTTTTTTTTTTTTTTTTTTTTTTTTTTTTTGTGGTACGCGGGCCTCTCACTGTTGTGGCCTCTCCCGTTGCGGAGCACAGGCTCCGGACGCGCAGGCTCAGCGGCCATGGCTCACGGGCCCAGCCGCTCCGCGGCATGTGGAATCTTCCCGGACCGGGGCAAGAACCCGTGTCCCCTGCATCGGCAGGCAGACTCTCAACCACTGCGCCACCAGGGAAGCCCAATAACATAACCAATACTTTTTAACATGAGTGTTAAAAAATTATTTTCTAAGAGAAACGTCTGACTGTATTACTAATATCTTAAATTAGTAAGTTTAAATAATATGGTTAATAAGCTTTAATGGGAAGAAAACTGCTGAACCATCTGGTCGAAGACACTCTAAGAGATTTCCACCAAGCACTTCAGCACCTCAGAGAAAAGACTTTGGAGTTCCACGCTTTCCTCTGCATCTGAAGTAACACATTCACATTCCTGGCACTTAATGCGGCCTGGCTACAAATGTTTTGGTTAATGCTGCATATGCAAAACCAAATAATTGAGTTTAAGCTATTTTAAAAATCTCTTTTTTGCCAGTGAGTAAGATTTCACTTTTCCAGAAGCAAATACTTTATCAACTTGAGAGTACCTGATACCACATTACACAGCGTAACTACATAATAGTTCTGATTAGGAAACTGCACGTTATCTGACCGAAATCCAAGCATAAGGATGTGAATTTAAAGCTGAAGCCAGAGGACGTTCCATTACTATGTTGATGAACAATGTGCACACGTAAAGCATTGCTGCTCCCAGTGAAGACACGGTGTAATTGTTCCCTTCAGGGATTCCAAGGGATTATGAGCTCAACGGGACAGGCAAGTTTAGGCTGCTTTGCTTCTCTACTCAGAGCTAGAATAATTTCAACTACTTAAAAGTCAATAGTTAAAACAACTTAGGCATTCGCTGAATAAGCTCTTACTGTTTTGTTTTGAGTTCACATTTCTCTGTTATAAAAGTAATATGCTGTTGAAAATCTGGAAAACATTTTTTTAAGTCTAAAAAAGAAAATGAAATCATTCGTAATCAGACCAGCCAGTGTGTGTGGATATAACCTTAAAATAAAATGAGACCAAGATATTTATAGTTTTATAACTTGCTTTTTTTCACTTAGCAGCCTATGGTTAGCCACGCCTCATGCTGATTAGGGCGTGTCATATTTAATTAACCATTCCCTATGGTGGACATTCAGACTGCTTCCAATTTTTCCCTATACTTCATAATAATAAATAAAATATATATAATACTGCTGAGACGCACATCCTCGTTCATTACATTTTTATGCATCTCTGATTATTTCCCAAGGGTAAATTCCTAAAAGTTGAAAGAAAATACACATTTTCTAAATCTTCTAGTATAAGCTGGCAACTTGCCACTTTACACACCACTAACCTTCTTACATTACTTTTTAAATTAGCTGAGGCTACAGATGCTTCTGTGAATTGAAACAAATGACCTGTCCACACTGCTTAGGAAAACAACATATTATCCAGTCATAAGGGGCCCATGAAGACTGTGCCTGTATAAACAAGCAAGAGGCACCTGAGCAGTGGAAAGAGCAGTGGTCTGGCTCCACCCATTACCAACTGTGTGACCTTGGACAGGTCGCAGTTTTCTCAACCACCTACTGAGGGTCTCAGTGTACTCATCTTCAGAGGATGTTCCATAAACATACGTAGAACATACATATTACACTACGGAAAGGGTCTGGCACTGGTAACTGCTGTATTTGTGTGTGTGTGTGTGGTACGCGGCCCTCTCACTGCTGTGGCCTCTCCCGTTGCGGAGCACAGGCTCCGGACGCGCAGGCTCAGCAACCATGGCTCACGGGCCCAGCCACTCCGCGGCATGTGGGATCTCCCCGGACCGGGGCACGAACCCGTGTTCCCTGCATCAGCAGGCGGACTCTCAACCACTGCGCCACCAGGGAAGCCCCGACTGCTGTATTTTTGAAGCGCTCCAGCAGAGTGAACAAAGCACAGTCTTTGGGAGTCTGATCAATAAACATTTAACTCCCAGCTCTTCTGAACTAACTCAGTGGATCTTAGGGCAAGTCACTGTTGCCTCTGAGAGTTCTTTTCTCATTCAGTAAAATACTCACCTCACATGCCCACTGAGAGGATTAAATTATGTAAAGCTCCTGGCACATAGCAGGTACGCTGCTTATTCAAGGTTCTGTGTGTTTGTTTCTTTGTTTTAATGTATTTCACACCCACAGTGAGCCAGAAGATACAAAGGACGAGCAGGGAGCGTCCACTCGTCTTAGCCCTGCACCTACTGGGGAACATGTTGGGTGCAAAGCTGAGAAGGCTGTGCAGTCTGCACTGCAGCACGGAGACCACGGGAGCTAGTGAGAGATTCTGAAAGGGCACCTGCTCAGATCCGGAGGTTGATGTGTGCAGCTTCCTGGAGTCCTCAGACCACGCGAGGTCTGGACGCCTTCCAGCAGAGGGAGAAAGGCAGGACGCAAGACTTCCCCCAGGAATCAGTCTGGCCCTCAGCCACGCTAGGGACAGCTCAGCAAGTGACTGAGTAGATCCAGCCCAGGGACCACAGTGGTGAGCAGGCCTTAGAGCTTCGCTTAGGTTTCAAGACATAGCCCTCCCGCACCACCCCCAGCTTGCAGAACAGCTAAGAATTCTTGACTAACAACAAGGACCTACTGTATAGCACAGGGAACTACATTCAGTATCTTGTAATAACCTATAATGGAAAAGAATCTGAAAAAGAATAGATACATCTGTACAACTGAACCACTTTGCTGTACACCTGATACTAACACAACACTGTAAATCAACTATACTTCAATAAATAGTTATAAAAAAAAGAATTCTTGATGAGATCAAAGGGTCTCAACTAAGTATTTCCCATGACTTTTTTCTTAATCCTCTGATACCTATATCTGTCTACTAAAACAAGAAGCAAAAATAAATAAAGCAAAAACTAGAATTTGCTGGTTCAGCAATGGTTTCTCATATATGGGTGCTAATCGTTTGATCTTTTTATTGTTTTAAAGATATCATAAGGACTTCCCTGGTGGCGCAGTGGTTGGGAATCCCCCTGCCAATGCAGGGGACATGGGTTCGAGCCCTGGTCTGGGAAGATCCCACATGCCGTGGAGCAACTAAGCCGGTGCGCCACAACTACTGAGCCTGACATGCCTAGAGCCATGCTCCACAACAAGAGAAGCCACTGCAATGAGAAGCCTGCGCACCGCAACAAAGAGTAGCCCCTGCTCACCACAACTAGAGAAAGCCCATGCGCAGCAACGAGGACCCAATGCAGCCAAAAATAAATAAATAAATTTATTTTTTAAAAAAACAACATACCATAGTTATGTTTTGTGCAGCCAACGTGTCCCTAATTTGCATATTGGAATTCCATAGAACAACAGAGTGTGGGGATTGGCAAAAGCTGGACAGCCAGCAGGGAGTGGCTTTGGAGGAGACTTTGAAGACCCATCTGTCAATACCCATATTCGGACCTGAGAGTGCAGCCAAGCTCCAAGCCCCTGAGGGAGGGCAGGCTGATTAAGCTTCCCATTCTCCCCAGTTCCAAAGGTGTAACATCGGTTTACAAAAACAAAAACAGTGAGCTTGTCACTCCAACCAAAACATGCAAATCCAATTTGAGATCAAGTTAACAAAAGTATTGAAGCAGTAAACAGAGTTAGGGCCAGGCAAATTATTTAAGAAAAAAAGATCTTGACTCAATAATGGAAACATGGAAAAATGCCCTCCAGGAGGGAGAGCCCCTGGGCCCCCGGTGCCTCCGATGGCTGTGCAACTAACCCCCGCCCTCCACCCACTAGAAGGAAGGAAGCCTCAAACTTCTGTAAAGCACGACAGGAAGAGCTCTGGGTCCAGCCACGTTTGCGAAAGTACAGGAGGAAGTTTCTCTAAGGAAACTGCAAGGAAGGAGAGGTAGCAAGTGAAAACTTCTGAAAACCACAAATGCTAGTGAGTAAATGGGTGTTTTAATTGTTTTCTAATCCCAGCTTATACATTTCATCCAGAACAGGATGCTAGCTTGTAGTCTGACGGAAGTCTCCAGTGAACGTTAATATTTCTGTGAAATACTGGCAATATTTCTCCTTTCAATTTGCAAACACACCTCCTAAGGTTTACGCTTGGATTCCCAGGCATGGCCTACTCCATCACTCGACAAAACAATCAAACCGCCTTTCCACTGTCACTCGCAAACAAAAAACAAACAACACACAGAGCCTACAGCCAAGGCGTCCCAGGAGAGGCTAACTCCTCCTTTCGGAAAACCTTTTAAAGCCACCCCCCTCCCGCTCCGGCCGGGACCGCCTAGTCCCTCGGGCTCCCCCAGGTCCCAGCGCCCGAAGTCACGCCCGGTTCGGGAGCGCAGGACCCGGCGGCCTCCGGACAAAGGCGGAACCGGCCTGCCCGTCGCCCGCCCGCCGCGACTGGGGCGAGGAATCAGGGTTCCCGGCCCGCGCCCGCCATGCCGCCCGAAGGGGTCTCACCCCGGGTGGGAAAGGGGCCGCCGCCTGACTCGCCCGCCCGGAGCCGTTCCCAAGTCGGGCCGGAGCCGGGCGCTGGGCCGGCGTGGACTGCGGGGGCGGCGCCGAGCGGCGAGGCCGGGCCCGCGAGTCCTTGTCCGGGAGCGAGGCCGGGCCGGCCGCCGCCTTACCTTCTCCTCGCCGTCGTAGATGCGCACTCCCCGCTGCTGGATCACCAGGGTCTCGTTGATCTCCAGGAGGCCGCTGGTCCACACGAAGCGGTCCATGGCCGCCCCCCAGGCCGGCCTCCGCCGCTCGCCCGCGCTGGCGCTCCCGGCGGTGAGCCGAGTGCCGGGCAGCCTGCGGCGCCCCCTGGCGGTGGGCGGGGTGGAGGCCGGCAGGGAGGTAGCGGTCCTGCCCGGGCGCTCTGGGGAACGCGCGCTGCCCCGGGGGCGCCGGGGGACGTGGCGACGTGCTTGGCGCGCCCCCTGGCGTTCCTTCCGCCAAGGTCCCGGTGGGGACATCCACCCCATCCTTTGTCCAGCTGAGGCACAAACACAGAGTTTACAACGGACTTTGAGGGAGCCCAAACCGCAGCTTGGACTTTCTTATTGTGCTTTATTCCTGCGTATTTCTGCCGTTTTCTTGTCAGTGCCCAGCATGCTGCCATGTTCATTAAAGGCTGTGAATGATAACTGTTTTTTTCCAAATGAATATTCATGGCCTGAATTATTTTCACACAGCTTCAATCAGTATGTAAGTACTATTTTGTACCCTTATTTTTTTGACATTAAAATCATTTTCATTTAAGGGACTTCCCTGGTGGCACAGTGGTTAAGAAGCCGCCTGCCAATGCAGGGGACACGGGTTCGAGCCCTGGTCCAGGAAGATCCCACATGCATCGGAGCAACTAAGCCTGTGCGCCACAACTACTGAGCCTGCGCTCTAGAGCCCGCAAGCCACAACTACTGAACCCACATGCCACAACTACTGAAGCCTGCGTGCCTAGAGTCTGTGCTCCACAACAAGAGAAGCCACTGCAATGAGAAGCCTGCGCACCACAACGAAGAGTAGCCCCTGCTTGCCACAACTAGAGAAAGCCCGCGTGCAGCAATGAAGACCCAGTGCAGCCAAAAATAAATAAATTTATTTTTAAAAAAATAATAAAATAAAAAACTACAATGAGGTATCATTTCACACCAGTCAGAATGGCCATCACTAAAAAGTCTACAAATAATAAATGTTGGAGAGGGTGTGGAGAAAAGGAAACCCTCCTACACAGTTGGTGGGAATGTAAATTGGTGCAGCCACTATGGAAAACAGTATGGAGGTTCCTTAAAAAACTGAAAATAGAGCTACCACATAATCTAGCAATCCCACTCCTGGGCATATATCCCTAGAAAACTCTAATTCAAAAAGATACATGCACCCCAATGTTCATTGCAGCACTGTTTACAATAGCCAGGACATGGAAGCAATCTAAATGTCCATCGACAGAGAAATGGATAAAGAAGATGTGGTACATATATATAATGCAATATTACTCAGCCATAAAAAAGAATGAAATAATGCCATTTGCAGCAACATGGATGGACCTAGAGATTATCATAGTAAGTGAGGTAAGTCAGAAAGAGAAAGACAAATACCATATGATATCACTTATATGTGGAATCTAAAATATGATACAAAGGAACTTATTTACAAAACAGAAACACAGAAACAAACTTAAGGCATAGAAAACAAACTTAAGGTTACCAAAGGGGAAAGCGGGGGCTGGGTATGGGGGTATAAATTAGGAGTTTGGGATTAACAGATTCAAAATGTTATATATATATATATATATATATATATATATATATATATATATATATATATATATATATATATAACAGGGCTTCCCTGGTTGCACAGTGGTTAAGAATCCACCTGCCAATGCAGGGACATGGATTCGAGCCCTGGTCTGGGAAGGTCCCACATGCCGCAGAGCAACTAAGCCCATGTACCACAGCTACTGAGCCTGCGCTCTAGAGCCCGTGAGCCACACCTACTGAGCCTGTGTGCTGCAACTACTGAAGCCCGCGTTCCTAGAGCCTGTGCTCCGCAACAAGAGAAGCCACTGCAGTGAGAAGCCCGCGCACCACAACAAAGAGTAGCCCTTGCTCGCAGCAACTAGAGAAAGCCCACGCACGGCAACGAAGACCCAGTGCAGCCAAAAATAAATAAATAAATTTACCAAAAAAAAACCCAACCAATAAGGTCCTACTGTATAGCACAGGGAACTATGTTTAATATCTTATAATAACCTATAATGGAAAAGAATATGAAAAATATATATATATATCCATGTATATGTATAACTGAACCACTTTGCTGTACACCAGAAACTAATACAACATTGTAAATCAACTATACTTCAATTAAAAACAACAACAAAAAGGGCCTCACCATCACTAATCATCAGAGCAATGCAAATCAAAACCGTAGTGAGATACCATCTCACACTTGTCAGAATGGCTATTATCAAAAAGACAACAAATAACAAGTGTTGGCAAGTTCGTGGAGAAAAGGGAACTCTTGTGCACTATTGGCAGGAATGTACATTGCTGCCACCACTATGGAAAACAGTATGGAGAGTCTTCAAAAAGTTAAAGGTAGAACTATTATATGATCCAACAATTTTGTTCCAGGTATTTATCTGGAAAAAGTGAAGACACTAATTCAAAAAGATACCTGCACCCCCGTGTTTGTTGCAGCATTGTTTACAACAGCTAAGATGGAAACAACTTAAGTGTCCATCAGTGGATGAATAGATAAAGAAAATGTGGCATATAATACACACATACAGTGGAATATTATACAGCCATAAAAAGAATGAAATCTTGCCATTTGCAACAGTGTGGATGGACCTTGAAGGGATTACATAAGCGAAATAAGTCAGAGAAAGACAAACACTGTATGATCTCATTTACATATGGAACTCCCCCAAAACATAGAGACAACAGACTGGTGGTTGCCAGAGGTGGGGGGTTGAGGGTGTGCAAAATGGGTGGAGGGGGGTCAAAAATGCAAACTTCCAATTATAAAATAAATGTCATGGGGACAGCATGGTGACTATAATTAATAATATTATATTTCATATTTGAAAGCTGCTAAGAGAGTAAATCTTTTTTTTTTTTTTTTTTTTTTTTTGAAGTTAGAAAATAACATTTATTAAGAACAACACTGTTTAGCAATCCTATATGAAGATATAACACACAAAATATCTCCTATTACTTCCCTGTTAGAAGAGCTCTTTGCTTTAATACTTACACTACAGAGAATTTAATTAGTTCTCAATCAAATATTCTTCAGCCAGTGATTATACAGCAATAAAACATATTTGCATAAGAGAGTAAATCTTAAAAGTTCTCATCCCATGAAAAAAGTTTTCTAACTGTGTATGGTGACTGATATTAACTAGACTTCTTGTGGTGATCATTTTGCAATATACACAAGTATCAAATCATTATATTGTACATCTGAAACTAATATAATGTTATATGTCAATTGTACTTCAATTGCTTTAAATGTTAAATAAAAATCAAATCAGGGAATTCCCTGGCGGTCCAGTGGTTAGGACTCCACACTTCCACTGCAGGGCGCAGGGGTTCAATCCCTGGTAAGGGAACGAAGATCCCGCGGCCAAATAAAAAAAGAAAGAAAGAAAGAAAGAAAGAAGGATCCAGTGCCTTGCCTGCTCTTTGTTTTTGTTGACATCGGAGCTACTAGTTGAAGAAAATGCTTTTCCTTGGGCCTTAATAGAACAGGAGTAATGTCAGTTTCTTAAAAGGCGAAAAAATAAGTAATAATAGTATGGATGTTGTATCTGAGTGGGTCAAAAACAAGTAGCACATCCCAGACTCGATGTTGAAAAGATACTTTCAAAGCTTGCAGGATAATGAACATCTTCAAACAGTTGCTCAGACACTGGCCACAGAGCACCCTGCATCAATGACTGCAGCCTGGGGTTATCAAGGCCCTGATGTGCCACAATCTCTGCATCTTACTTTAAAATTCCTTTATCTTCTGTAGCTCTTTCAGAGAAAACCACCTGTGCAGACATAAACCGAATATAAAAGATCCTCTATACTGAAATGGCAATAGACTTTTTCCCTGTAACCTTCTGGTTTTCTGAAAGAAGAAAATGTGAACGTTAGAAATTGCTCATCTTGGTAACTATGAAGTGAGATTAATTGAACAAAATACCCTCTGATAAAGTTTTATTTGGGGAGTTTGGGGATTAAGAACAATAACAATGATTTTCTTTCTTTTTTTTTTTTTTTTTTTGCGGTACGCGGGCCTCTCACTGTTGTGGCCTCTCTCGTTGTGGAGCATAGGCTCCGGACGCGCAGGCTCAGCGGCCATGGCTCACGGGCCCAGCCGCTCCGCGGCATGTGGGATCTTCCCGGACCAGGGCACGAACTTGTGTCCCCTGCATCGGCAGGCGGACTCTCGACCACTGCGCCACCAGGGAAGCCCTTACCAGTTTTTAAATATGCAATTTGATGAGTTTTGACTACCATTATACATAGTCATTATGTAAAGAATATTATCATCACCCCAAAAAGTTTCCTTGGGCCCTTTGTATTCAACCTTTCCCCCCCCACTTTGTGGCCTCTAAGAACCACTGATCTGTTTTCTATCACTATTGTTTTGCCTTTTCTAGAATTTCATGTAAATGAAATCATAAGGTCTGTGGTCCTTTTGTTTCTGGTTTCTTAAATGTAATGCCATGTTTTTGAGATGCATCCACTGTGAGACAGAAAATATATATTGGTCTCTGTCCCCAGTTCCTGGCACAGAACTCCTGAAATGCTTGTAAATTCCTTAGTGATGAGAGCACTAGGAGTATCTCATGCTCTAATGAGGCGACTCTGGGTGGGCTCCTGGATGGGGGCTGGTCACCAGAACAACCAAGTCATGATTAGAAGCTTGGAATTTTCAGCCCCCATCCCCACCCCTAAGATAGGCTGGGACCTGGTACCCTTTACCAGAGTGCTTGCACTTGCACCTGGACAAACGTCTCTTCCAGCAACAGAATACAGAGAAACTAAAATAACGGCATGCATGCCCCACTTGGGGCAATTGTGAACAATAAGATACAAAAAGGCCACAAACCAACCACCATTTCCGAGGTGCCGAGAGCCAAAGCAGGGTACTGGGCATGATCCTTGCACACAGCACAACCAAGGGGGTGGGCAGACCACCTAAGCTATGCCTCATGCCCAACACACTGATCCACCCCGACCCTCACTCCATTTAAGGAACCAGCACGCGCCCCTTCGGGGAGCGAACAAGTGTATCTGTTTCTTGTTTTCTCTCCCTCATGCTGCAGCACAGTCCCAATGAAAGCTCACCTGAATTTCTCATCTGGCCTGGTTAATTTCTATTGATTAAAGAGTCCAAGGGCCTGGGTCCATAACACCCCCAGTTCTCTAGAGAAGGGAGAGGGGCTAGAAAAAGCGTTAATAATTGCTCATGTCTCCATGAAGAAGCCTCCACAAAATCCCAATAATAGGAGATTTGGAGAGCTTCCAGGCTGGTGAGCACATCCACATCAGGAGGGTGACGCACCTCAACTCCACGGGGACAGAAGCTCCTGTGCTCAGGACCCTCGCATACTTCACCCTATGGATCACTTCTTCACTTCATCTTCATCACCTTATGGCTGTTCATCTGTATCCTTTATCACATCTTTTAATAAACTGGTAAATGTAAGTTAGTGTTTCTCTAAGTTCTGTGAGCCTCCCTAGCAAATTAATTGAACCCAAGGAGGGGGTCACTGGAACCTCCAATCTCTAGTCGGTTCATCAGAAGCACAGGTGATAACATGGGCTTGTGACTGGCATCTGAAGTGTAGGGGGTGGGGGCAGTCTTGTGGGACTGGGCCTTTAACCTGTAGGAGTTGACACTAACTCTGTAGTGTTAAGAATTGAGTTAAATTATAGGACACCCAGCTGGTGTCACAGGGAAGTGCTTATTGCCGGTGGGAACCTCCAAATATTTGGTGAGCAGAAGTGAAATGTTTCATGTAGAAGTATACACACTGGAAAGAAACGCAGTAGAGAAGGACTGTGTTTTTCCCCGCTTAGGAGGGAAAAAAATTGAGTTTTTCCATTTTATCCCTGTTGTTGTGTTTATCAGTATTTCGTTCCTTTTGATTGCCAAGTAGCAGTCGATTATATGGCTATGTCACAGTTGGTTTAACCATTCATCCACTGATGAAGATTTGAGTTATTTTCTGCTTAGGTCTATTACGAATGAAACTGCTATAAACATTCGTGTACATTTGTTTTCCTCTCTCTTGGGCAAATACCCAAGGACAGTAATTGCTGGATCATATGGTAAGTGCATGTCAAACTTTATGAGAAACTGCCCAACTGTCTTCTTCAGTAGCTATACACTTTTTGTATTAGTACCAGCAGTGTAGGAGAGTTCCGGTTCCTCGCCAAACCTTGGTAATTCATCATTTTAGTGGCTGCATAGTGAGTGGTATTTCATTATGAGCAGAGATTGAACCCAGACCACGGCAGTGAAAGCCTGGAATCCTAACCACTAGGCCACCAGGGAACTCCCTCACTGTGATTTTAATTGCATCTTTTTTTTTTTTTTTTTGGCCGTGCAGCCTGGCACGTGGGATCTTAGCGCCCCCTGCATTAGAACCACTAACGCAGGGGGCGCTTAACCACTGGACCGGCAGGGAAGTCCCTGCATCTTCCTGATGACCAGTGATGTTAAGCATCTTTCCATGTGCTTGTCTTCAGTTCCTATATCTTCTTTGTGAAGTGCAATTTTCTTGCACATTTAAATAACTTTTTCAGAGTTCTTACATATTCTAGATAAAAGTCCCTTACGCAAATGTTTTGCAAATATTTTCTTTAACTCTGTAGCTTACTTTGTAGTTTTCTAAAGAGTCTTTTGAAGAACAAAAAGTTCTTTAATGAAATCCAGTGTATTGTTTCTTTTTTAGTTCATGTTGTCTCCTGTTTAAGAAACCACTAAGATTTTCTCCTGTGTTTTCTTCTAGAAGTTTTATAGATTGGGTTCTTTCGATTAGGTCTAGTTCTATTTTGAGGTTTACTTTGGTTTGTTTTCTGAGGTTTTTTTTGTTCAAGGGGTGAGGTAAGGGTCACGGTTAATATTTTGTATGTGGATATCCAGACGTCCCAGCACAATTTGCTGGAAAGATCATCCATCAGATTGTCTTAGAAACTTTGTAGAAAATCAATTGGCCACAGAGGATTGAATATATTTCTGGAATCTCTATTGTATTCCAGTGATTTTTAATTTTTTTGTCTTTCCTTACACCAGCACTACACTGTCTTGATTACTGTGGCTTTATAATATATCTTGAAATCAAGTAGTGTAAGTCCTCCAACTTTTTGTTTCAAAATTGTTTGCCTCTCCAGATCCTATGCATTTCCATCTGAATTTTAGAATCCAATTGTCAATTTCTATAGAAATGTCTTCTAGGATTTTGACTGAGATGGGAATGAACAGATCAACTTGGAGAGAATGTACATCTTACAATACAGGATCTTCTGATCCATAAGCATATTATATCTCTCCATTTATTTAGGATTTATTTCTTTCCACAACATTTTGTACTTTTGCACAGAATGTTTTGCCAGAATTTCCTAGCTTCTGAACCCAACAGTTCCTTCCAGTCCCAATCCTACTAAACCTCTTCAGTGGTCAACCCTGGATCATTCCCTCTATCTTGAGGCTCCCTCCTCCCTGGACTTTGTGTCATCACCCTGTCCTTGTCTTCCTTCTATTCCTTGGATGATCCCACCCTTTCCCCTCACAGGCACTCTCCCTGTTTCACACGACCACAGGACGAACAACTGAAGCTGATCGTCAATACCCCAGGTGGCTGCAGTTTCGTGGTCGGCTGTGGTTGGCAGAGACCTGTTATGGAAGGAAGTCTTCTCTTTGGATCTTTTAGAAAACGATCTGCCTTCTCTCCCAACAATTGTGGGACAATGATATTTTAAAAGTGTCTTTAAACGATACCCATCTTGGAATGGGTGAGTCTGGAGATTAGAGCAGAATTACCAAGTTGGAAAACCTCACCATCTCAGCCTATTGAGATCTTCCACAGTTACATTTTAGTCGCTTTCTTTTTTTTAACCACTCCCACTTTTTTTTTTTTTTTTTTTTTTTTTTTTGTGGTATGCGGGCCTCTCACTGTTGTGGCCTCTCCCGTTGCGGAGCACAGGCTCCGGATGCGCAGGCTCAGCAGCCATGGCTCACGGGCCCAGCCGCTCCGCGGCATATGGGATCCTCCCAGACCGGGGCACGAACCCGTATCCCCTGCATCGGCAGGCGGACTCTCAACCACTGCGCCACCAGGGAGGCCCCACTCCCACTTTTAAAGATACTGAAATTCACATATCGTAAAATTAAGTGAACAGTTCAGTCAGTGGCATTAATACATTCACAGTGTTGTACAACCATCACCTCCACTTAGTTCCAAAACATTTCCATCATTCCAAAGTAAAGCCCCTTACCTGTTAAGTGGTCTCTCCCCATTCCCCTCTAACCCCAGTCCCTGGCAGCCCACAAACTGTGTTATGTCTCTATGGATTTATCTATTCTGTAATTTATTTATTTTGGGCTGCATTGGGTCTTTGTTTCTGCTCACGGGCTTTCTCTAGTTTCAGCGAGCAGGGGCTATTTTTCAGTTGCCGTGCGCGGGCTTCTCATTGTGGTGGCTTCTCTTGTTGCAAACCATGGTCTCTAGGTGCATGGGCTTCAGTAGCTGTGGCACGAGGGCTCAGTAGTTGTGGCACACGGGCTTAGTTGCTCCGTGGCATGTGGGATCTTCCTGGACCAGGGATTGAACCTGTGTCCCCAGCACTGGCAGGAGGATTCTTAACTACTGCACCACCAGGGAAGTCCCTTGAGTCATTTTTTACCTGTTCTATTTTGTTAAACTGTTCTCCATTGCTTAATGGGAATCCCTGGTTACCCAACCTGTCTGATGAAACTTTAGTAAATAATCAATAATATTCACAGTAGTATCTAAACAGCAGTGATGTCTTAGGGATGGTGATGCGTGCTGTTTGGCTGTTGGTCCTCCCAGAGTTAGCCTTAAGTGTAGGCAAATTTACACTAAAAATGAGACATTTCATCAAGAAAACTACAGAATATCCCAAATTAACTTCCCAAACGAATTTAACAAGATGCTAGCATAAAATGCTGACGGAAAAAGCAGGGAAAGATGGGAAACACTGACCACAGTTGAGAGCCATCTGTGGAGGCCCTCACACATGGGCAGGGAAGATAGAAGTTGCATCTTGTCATCTTTGTCTCCATGTTTAAAACCTGGCTGAAACAGTCCAGTTAAACCTAGCTTCAGTGATCAAGCAAGGCCGAGAAATGGTATGACCCCTGTGCTCAAAACCAGAAAGGCACAGCCCAGAACTCTCCCTCTCTCCCCCAGCACCACCCACAAAACCATCTAGCTCTGAGTTATTTCATTCTGTCTTATCCACTGGGTGTTTGTGAGGGCTTTATGGAGGTAATATTTTTAGGTGAGGACTGAAAGATTATGGCAGCACACTTAAACGTACAAACACACAAAATGAATACAACAAATGCTGATTTTACCTTCACAGGATTATAAAAGAAAGGTCTATCCCCATTTTAGCCCTTTCTCTTCCTCTCTTTTTCTCATCTGGTAATTGGGTAGTACAGAGGGAAGTAGACCCTAATTTCAGTTCCTCTTTGCAATCTGTGCAAACGTGGACAAATAACTTCTGAGCCTGTCACCTTATCTGTGAAACAGGAGATGATAACTTCCCACTTCAGAGCTGTGATGCCGCAATGAAGTAATATTTGTGAAAAGGAAATACACATGCTCTAGGTACAGTCGTGGGTGCTTATAATCCTCCGCCTCACTGAACACTCCAAACAGCACTTTTCTCCTCTGCCTTCCTCAATGCACTGTGAGCGTCTAAAGACGAGAGCTATCTGCTACAGGGCAGGGATTTCGCTGTCCGACTCCTCCCAAGCTGCCAAGTCCAGGACAAGAGCGCTGTTTATGTTTGAAAACCTAGGGATTCAGTCCCGAGAGGTCCTAACTGAACTAGGCAGTCTCAAGCCCCGCCCCTCTTCGCCCATTGGCCCATTCAATTCACGCCGGGCACCAATGGGCGGAGGCGGCGGTCGCGCAGTCTAAGGCCGAGCCCAGGGCGTATTGGGGCAGTGTGCGGCCGCGCCGGCTTGAGGGAGACTGCGGTGGTAGAGTCGGAGACGTGTCCCCCTGCCCGGAGCTGCGATGAGCACCCCAGCCGTGCCCCAGGACCTGCAGCTGCCCCCGAGTCAGAGGGCCCAGTCCGCGTTCAGAGGTGAGGGCCGCGGTGCCGGTAACGGCCGGAGCGGCCGCGGGGGGATGGCTCGGGCCGGGCCATCAGGGCCTTGGGTTCGCAGACCAGTTTCCGCCCAGTTCAGTTCTGCGAGAAGTCTGGACAGGGTTTGTGAAATGGACAATCGGAGTGGTGCCCGCTCCGTGGTGTTAGTGTGCGCGTTGAACGCGTCGCGTGCGGTTGCGACCCACTGGCGGCGGCGACGGGCTTCGGTGAGAGGATCCGTTTGGCCGGGGGGTGGGGTGGGGTGGGGTCGGGGGAGTGTGCGCGGCTCCGGCAGGGACCCGCGTTGGGGACCCGGGCCCGCGGAGGCAGGGCCGCGTCAGTGCTGGGAGCTGACTGCGCCTGCGCAGGGCGCTCCCGCCTCCTGAGTCGGGAGTTAGTTTCTGGAGGGACGGGAGTGTTCAACTGATGCTTCAGATTTAACTCATGTCGCCTTCGGCTTTATAGAAATCTAGGGTTAGCTGCGTCTTAAGAAATAATAGATATTTCTTGTCCTACACGTGGGAAAACAGGAAAGAAATTCTCACCCAATTCTGGTAAATTAGAACTTGGAGTCTGGTGTCTCATCTCTACCATTTAGCTTCTTAAAACTTGGCTTTCAGGAGCTGTATGTTGAAAATGATGTTCTCCAGACTTTTCACTTTCAGACAGTAGAGAATGTGATTCTTGTAGAATGGTTATGGGGACCAGTTATAGTAACAGTCATTTCAAAATGTGATTATTTCTCAAAGGCAGTACTGAACTGGGAAATTTTCTGTTATACATAAGATGTAATCTCAAGTAGAACATTTTTCGAAGTTAAATCTTCATTTAGTCAGTATTTTATTTGATGTTGTTATTGCAGCTGATGTTGACCTGTAGCTCTTTTGTTATTTAGAGCAAAGAAGACAAAAACTCAAGGAGCATCTGTTAAAAAGAAAAACTTTTTTTGCATACAAACAGGGAAATCAGATATTATCCAGGTGAGGTCAAATTTTTTTCACTTCACATCTGTCAAATTATATCAGAGCTGTCCAGTAAAGATGTAATGTGAGCCACACATGTAATTTAAAACTTGCTAGTAACCCCATTTTTAAAGTTTTGTTTTTTAAAGATGAAATGAATTTTAATAACATTTTATTTAATCCAGTATTTTAATTTATATTTCTTTATATTAGGTACCCTACTTATTGATATATTTTGTCTTGATGAATGCTTCATACCCTTCCCCAGGGTGGAAAATACTCAGATTCTGCTATGTTTAGGAGATAGAGCTGGCAGGACTTGGTGATGGATTAGATATGGGATGTAAAAGAAAAAATAAGAGTTGAAGATGATCCTTAATGTTCCAGGGTAGAGGAGGCTAAAGAGATATGACAACTAAATTCAATACCTGACCCTTATACTGTATTTAATAGTGGAAGGTGAAATGCTATAAAGGACATTATTAGGTCAGTTTTCAACTATGAACAATAGATTAAAATGGTTAATCAGGGCTTCCCTGGTGGCGCAGTGGTTGAGAGTCTGCCTGCCAATGCAGGGGACACGGGTTCGAGCCCTGGTCTGGGAAGATCCCACATGCCGCGGAGCGGCTAGGCCCATGAGCCACAACTACTGAGCCTGCGCGACTGGAGCCTGTGCTCCACAACAAGAGAGGCCGCGATAGTGAGAGGCCCACGCACCGCGATGAAGAGTGGCCCCTGCTTGCCGCAACTAGAGAAAGCCCTTGCACAGAAACGAAAACCCAACACAGCCAAAAATAAATATAAAAATAAATAAAATTTAAAAAAATGGTTAATCAAGGTAAATTCATGAATTTGATGACTGTTCTGTGGTTATGTAAGAGAAAATTCCTATTTTTAGGAAATAAACATTTAAGTATTTAAGGGTAAAGAGGCATCATGTATGTAACTTAACTTGAAAGGTTCAGATAAAAAGTTGTGTATACTCCACACATAGACATGTTCAGAAAGAGTGCAAATGATAATGCAAATGGGATAAAATGTTAACAATAGGCAAATCTGGATAAAGAGTTTGAATTATTTATAATTTTGCAACTTTATATAAGTTTGGCATTGTTTCCAAATAAAAATTTTTTTAATTGTTTTACTCTACATTAATTAGTTGCTTTTCTTTAGAATAAACATTTTCTTTCACAAATCCCAATTTTTTGTTTAAGACAAAAGATGATCCTAGACTTTTGATTTGAATAACTGAGTGGATAGCGATACCATATATTGAGATGGGAAGCCTGAGGGAGGAGTGGGAGAAACGGGAGTTCTGTTCTGACCATGTTAAGTCTGAGGCAGCAATAAGACATCTAAGTGGAGATGCCAAATAGCGATGTGTCTGAAGGTCAGGGGTGAGAACGGGACTACAGATAAAAACTTGGGAGTTGTCAGTGTGTAGATGGTATTTCTTTAAAACCTTGGGGTGGAATGAGATTACTAGAGAGAAAGCAAAGAGAACATTAATTCACATAAGACAGTGACTCTCAACTACTTATTTAAATAAGGAATCCAACTGGGTCGTGGCGTTTAGAGTACTCTTATACACAATGGGAAGAAAAGAACATTCTAAACTCAACTATACAGAAATCAAATTTTGCTGACTCTAAAATGTACATTTTGTTCACATTTTTACGTCTCTGAACTTGAAATCTGCCTTAGAATCCAAGGCATATCCAGCTGACCCTTTTTTTCCCTTCGTTCTTGGAATACAAAATCACTTGCTAAGAGATTCTCACAGCTTGTACTAACCTATACTGTAGCCTGGACTAGCCTATATCTGTAAAAAAGGAGTTTAAGTTTAATTCTTGAAGAAGCTTTTGCTTTGTACATATATATATATTCTAAATGCAATGCTATTTAGAAACTAAAATCCACATTGATTAATAAATTAAGTTGTGAGTGTGTGTGGAAATTTTTGAATTTCTTTTGGGAGAGCTATTTAAAAATTTTTTTTCAATGTAACTCTGGTACTAAGTACTTAAAACTAACCAAAGAAAATGTTGCTTAATAAAGATTTTTGAAGACTTGTTTGAATGACTAGAGAATGGTTTAGAATGAGATTACGGGGGGGTGGGGTGGGGGGCGGTATTAAGGCTTGTAAGAAGATACCTTTAAATTCCTCAGCCGTCTTGTTTACACTATTAAATCACCCTATAATAAAGAAGAGTTTTGCTTAGGACAAATAAATCTCAGCTCAGTTCTTGCATCAGTTTAAAACTGCAAAGTCAGATAATTGTTATATCCTCCCATACCTCCCCCAGAAAAGGAAACTTCCTTGGTATGGACTTTTTTTTTTTTTTTTAAGTGGTAGAGACCAGAGAGTGAGGACATCTGAAGGCCAGATCCAAGAAGAGACAAAAGTTCTGGAACTTAAGGCAAAAATGGTAAGATACGGAATAGCCCTCCTAAATGTTCCCTTTCCCCTCATTCCTAAAGAAGGTTTTTTCCTAAACTCTTTCTGAAAGGTTTGTCTTTAACTCTTTTAGGCTGATAAAGAGAATGTCGGTAGACCTACTGGGATCAAGAATAATATAACAATGGAAAAAAACTGTATTCCTTTAAAACCTTCTAATGAATTAACCAATTCAACTACAGCAGTTGATACACCTAATTTTGAGGATAATAATCAAACTCTGCCATTGTTACCAATTATAGATGACCCCCAAAGTCAACATATGACATTAAGCCAAGCATTTCACCTTAAAAACAACAGTAAAAAGAAACAAATGACTACAGAAAAACCAAAGCAAGAGGCTAACATGCCCAAGAAACCTGTGCTTGGATCTTATCGTGGCCAAATTGTTCAGTCTAAGATTAATTCCTTTAGAAAACCTCTACAAGTCAAAGATGAGAGTTCTGCAACAACGAAGAAACTTTCAGCTACTGTCTCGAAAGCCACAAAGTCTCAGCCTGTACACAACAGCAGTGTAACAGTGAAAAGTGATAGAGCCTCACATATGACGACTGCCACTAAATCTGTGAGCACTACATCTCAGAGCAGTCAACTTGTGCGACCTTCTATTAGAAGTCACCACAGTAATAACCAGGACACCACGAAACAAGGCATCAGTAGGACGTCTGCCAATGTTACAGTTCGGAAAGGGCCTCGAGAGAAAGAATTATTACAGTTAAATACAGTTTCGTCTGTTATCAAAACGAGTTCTTCTCAGGACATAAAAAGAAATAAGACACTATCAAGAAGCATGACATCTGAAATGGTAGCCAGGCCTGCTTCGTCTTCTAATACTAAACTGATAGAAAAGTCAAAAAGCATTGACCAGCGCAGATACACCATGGTGAAAGCAGCTATTGATAGTAGATGGACTCAGCCCAGAGAAACTGCGGAGGAGAGAAAGTAAGTAGATGTAATTTTGTTAGCTTAATTTTTAGTAGGGTACCATTTGTGAATTTGGCTTATCATTTCCTTGAATGTATTAGAGCTTTTTGTACATGGATTCTCTTCAGTCTTATGCAGATCAATTTAAGCAAATTTATATTGTGGAACAGTATGTCCTAAGTTATTGTGCTTGAGTGTGTTTAATTAGGTTGTTTTATGTAATCTAAGTTAAAATGCTTAATAAAATTGAGAAATATTTTATTACCTCTCCATTTAAAAATGCATTCTTGGGGTCTTTGTGAGCATATCATTAACATTGATAGGTTCTGTCTTTCTTTTTCTTCAAGCTGGTGAACTATGTATGTGCCACTAGTGTGGAATTACTTAAAGACCTGAAATATTAACTTTCACTCTGTTTGACAGAATTCTGTTATCAGTATCACAGTAATGTTTATATGCTGCTTCTAACTGTAGGGCTCGTCTGAGTGAGTGGAAAGCTGGCAAAGGAAGAGTAATGAAAAGGCCTCCGAGCTCAGTGGTTACCCAGCCTGAGCCCGAAGCACAAAATGAAAAACCAGTCGGGTCCTTCTGGACTACCATGGCAGAAGAAGACGAACAACGATTGTTTACTGAAAAAGTAAACAAGACATTTTCTGAATGCCTAAACCTGATTAATGAGGTAGAGTCTTTGTCTTATATTTGTGTAGTAGTTTATAGTTTGCAAATTAACCTTCATCAACATTATCTCATTAAATTATACTGTCAATCTTTTTTGACCAGTTAATGTGTCAGCAGTGTTATGGAGACTTACTGTTAATTGTGAGATTGTTTCTCTTTAGCCTTAAATGGACTCCATTCTCACTGAGTTCATATAAATATATCGAATGGATACTTAGATTTTTTTTCAGTTGAGTTGTAAATATTGTATTCCTCTAAGATGTTACCATGGAGTGGGCTGGGGGTGGATATTCACTCTGTTACTTTTGTTTTTACATTCATTCAATATATTTACAATTTTTTTTTCAACTCATTCCCATACTTTATCAAAGACTAGCAACACAAATTATTATCACAGATTAAATTTAACTAAAATAGTTGCAAACAAAATCCCACTAATCTAAACCAATATCATCATGGCCTTGAACTGTAGAATTTTACGATTTGGACCAGAATTCCTATGTGTATGGTCATCAACTTCAGAGCGTTTTTTTTAATTTCCTGACTTCTTAATTTAAAAATATATATATACATGTATATTTTAGTATTTATAAAAAATCATCTTAATATATTGTTTAACTGTCGCTTATAGTTGTGAATTTCTTTTTATACATCTTTATTGGAGTATAATTGCTTCACAGTGTTGTGTTAGTTTCTGCCATACGACAAAGTGAATCAGCTATATGCACACACATATCCCCATATCCCCTCTTTCTTGAGCCTCCCTCCCACCCTCCCTATCCCACCCCTCTAGGTGGTCACAAGGCATCGAGCTGATCTCCCCATCACTCACTAGTATCTAAGATCCATAGCAAGACTGAACATATAGAGCGTGATTTCAAACCTTTCTCTAGTCTTCATGAGCATCTTTCAACTTTTTGTGGTTCTGACAACCAGTGAAAATTATAGTCAGGGAAACTGATTCTCTTCTTATTTCTGATCTGGGGTTTTTTATTGATACTATGGAATTTTTCTGCCCTACTACTTAACTATATATAGCTCTTAATTACATAAACCATTACAGATTCATTTTAATCTTACTATCAAAACTTTTTGACAAAGATAATTGAAAAAACTTGCAAGCTATTCTCATAAGCATCTGGTAGATGCAAAAATTCTAAATAAAGTATAACAAATAGAATCTCATAATATATAAGAGGATAAACATCAAGATCAAGTAGAGTTTTAGTCATTTTTTTACTAATATTTTTCTTAACTAGTATTTCTTTTTTCTTCTCTCTCTGACTTTTGACTGCTTTGCTTCTTGCTAGCCATTCAGAACAAGTCTGGAGTAAGGAGTATAATGGTGAATATTTTATGAATAATTTTCTACCAACCTTTTCTCTCTTTATCACTGACCTTGATTACAGTAAGTTTACTTAATTGTTCATAGTTTGTAGGCTAAATGACATCACTCACTTTATTTCTTGCGATTTTAGGGATGTCCAAAAGAAGAAGTATTGGTTACACTAAACGACCTGATTAAAGATATTCCAGATGCCAAAAAACTTGTTAAATATTGGATATGCCTTGCACGTGTTGAACCACTTACGAGTCCTATTGAAAATATTATCGCAATCTATGAGAAGGCCATTCTGGCAGGAGCTCAGGTGAGATTAAAACTTACTGGTCTTTATTATTACAGTGTAAATAATTCAGAATTATTTTGGAACACATCACCACATAACCTGATAAAATTGTGGTTATATATGTGGCAGTGATGAATGTTTAAAGGCCACAAGGATTGCATATAATAAAGGCTGTTTCTCAACCTTCTAAAACTTGCTCACGTACTAGGGATAATCAGACCTTAGAAAATGGATATAAGCTGAAATGTGTATTTCATGAAACGTGCTGTGAGAAATATTTTAGCACAGCATGTCGTTTTGCACATTCTCTAGTTGAGAAATCTACTGGGAAACTGAATTTTCAATATTAAAATGTATTTATTGACTAGAAAGCAAATGGAATTAAATTAACTTTTAAAACGTTAGTAAGTTCTGATGCCTTTGTGAGAGAATTCTCTTTCACTTCAGGAGTATATCTTTATGGACTCACATTTATATGCCATATGTTTGGTCCAGAAAATGGCAATAAACTAATATCTCTGACATTATTACCACCATAGTGGTTTGATATTATACCTGTCACCTCTTCCTTGTGTGCTGCTACCAAAAAAACCCTGGGTATAGAAAAAAATGATATCTTGAGGATTTTTTGATTTGATTGGTTTTGTTGTCTTTATGGGCAGATATTCCTAAAATGTATTTCTTTCTGACCAAGTTTCTCAGAAACGCATTCTTGGAAATTGTTTACAAAGAGAGTTTTTTTAAAACTTTTTTAGCCTTTTCTTAAGAAAGGTCTATATCCTTTAGTATCAGCAAAACCAGCAAATGCTATTTGATGTTTCACCTGAATCAAAAATCAAATATTCAGCAGCTATTCTCTCTATGGCTATTATGTGTAAAACACTTTGCTGAAGGGTAATTGTATTTCACCGAATCTCACCTGGAAGAGAATGTTAGGTCCCTACTACATTGAACCAGAAGGGACGTTACTTACAGCAGCTTGTGACAGTATAGCTAGGATGCAAAACTAGAGCCAGGTGTTCACAGAGAAAGCAGTAGTGTAAAGAGAAAGATGTGAGACCAGAGCAGAAATTGGAAAGCAGGGATCAAAATTAGCCAAGAAATTTAAAAGCCAGATGGGTGAGTAGTTCAGGACTAAGTTCTAGAATTAAGAATATGAGCCTGAGCTTCTCTTTTGTATAATATTTTGAATTTATTGCATTAGCAGGCATCGTGGTTTAAAGGAACATAGTAAGTACTTATAACATCTGACATATAATTGATGCTTTACTAAACTGTTGAATTTTTGAATAAATGAAATGTTAGGCTGATCAACCTTGAACTCTTCAGAAATGCATTTAATAGCATGTGAAACAAAAATATAACCATGGACTTGGATGTAGGGGAAAAGGAATAAACTAATATAAATTTAGAGAAACTTAATATAATCAGCTCTTTGATAGATATTAATAGTCTTAATTTGCTATTTGTTCATTCCTTTTGTTCCTATCAGGTAAGCAGTAATATTTACCATAGGCTTAAGAAAAATTATGGGGAAATTTTTTAAACTGATGAAATTCTATCCCTTAAGTTCATTTTTTTTTTTTTTTTTTTTTTTTTTTTGCGGTACGCGGGCCTCTCACTGCTGTGGCCTCTCCCGTTGCGGAGCACAGGCTCCGGATGCGCAGGCTCAGCGGCCATGGCTCACGGGCCCAGCCGCTTCACGGCATGTGGGATCTTCCCAGAGTGGGGCACGAACCCGTGTCCCCTGCATCTGCAGGCGGACTCTCAACCACTGCGCCACCAAGGAAGCCCACCTTAAGTTCATTTTTATTTGGAAAAGACAGTCATTTTTTTCAATTTGAGTGGCAAAATAAGTGTTCTGAGAAAAATGGTCCAAGAATCATTGCTTTGTTATAAAATGTGAAATTTAATCACTGGTTTTAATATTTTCAACTTGGACAACCTTAGTTAATGTCTGAGAATATAAAACTTATATGGGTCTGGTTTCTTCATTAAAAAAATATTAAGCCTATTGAAGAGATGCGACATGCAATTGTTGACATTCTTACAATGAAGAGTCAAGAAAAAGTTAAATTTGGTAAGTTCGTTTCTTTTGTTTTCTTCAAGTGAATTATGATTTAATTAAATTTCTTTGCTGAATTATTTTTCTTTTATCTTTTTAAACTTTTTAAATATTTAAGTTGTTTCTTTCCTCATACTTCTGTTGACATACCTCTGAAATTCATTGAAATTCATTGGCTTTACATAGTATGAATATGAATAATTTTTAATTAGGAGGTCTGGTTTGAAACCCAAATTTGTTATCATGTGTCTGTGAAAGTTACCTTACCTTTCTAGGCCTTAATTTCCTGTCTTAAAAATGAGGCAGTTTGACTAGATGAGATCTATAAGACTTTTTGGTTCAACAGAGAATATTTCTATTTATGTTTGCTGTTATTATGCCCCAGTGGAACATACAGATGTATATGCTCTGATCTTACTGGCTATATTTAAAGGAGCTTAAGAGGGAATGGTCAAGGAGACAGGAGGAAAAACCAGGAAAGACTAGGATACCACAAACCAAAGGGGCAGAAAGGTTTAAGAATAGCCCAACCCATTGAAATGGGTGAAGGGCGCCAAAAGATACAAATTACCAGTTATAAAATAAATAAGTCCTGGGGATACAGAGTACAGCGTGGTGACTGTAGATAATAACCCTGTATTGCATATTTGAAAGTTGCTGAGAAAGTAGATCTTAAAAGTCCTCATCACAAGAAAAAAAAATGTGTAACTATGTATGGGGAGAGATGTTTTCATTTCACAATATGTTCTGGTCATCATTTCATGATACATACAAATATCAAATCATGTTGTACACTTGAAACTAATATAATGTATGTCATTTATACCTCAATTAAAAAAAATGTTTTTAAAGTATAACCCAAGCCTGTGTCTTTGTGCTAAAGACAGCAAAGTAGAAATAAGAATTTTATAGAACCTTCTTCCTCATAATTCTCACTGGCTCTAGAGATATTTAGAAAGAGAAAACCAGTATTTAAACCTGTTTCAGTTATTCTACCTTTATTTTCCTTAATAGAATCATACTAGTTAGTGGCATCTTTCCAGCTGCTAGAATATTTATCTTTAGATGGAAAAAGAAATGCTATCCATAAACTCTTGGCTTTTGAAATATGTAATTATAAATTCTAGGTATAAAATACATTTTACAAATTAAAATTATTTGTAAACAGCAAGAAAACATCTTTGGGAAGTATAAGACAAATAATAAGAGAGAGAAGCACCTCTTGGGTATCTCTCAGATTCCTTAATCCCAGAAATCCAAACTTGACTACATCACTTTTCCCTAAACCTTTTCCTTAGTTTGGTTCCCTATCTCAGTGACCGACACTGTCGAGTTCTCCAAGCCAGAAATCTTGGGATTATATTTCACTCCTTCTCTCTCTTCCCACTTTCCCACCCCTGTTTCCTAGCCAATAAAATTCAGTTTAACTTCCTAGGCATCTCTTAAAATCCGTCCACTTCTCTCCATCTTTACTCTCATTACTATAGTCACGATCACGGACAGCTCTTACGTGGACTACAACAATGGTTTCCTTACTTAGTTTCCTGCTTCTCTACTCTGGCTCCAGTCTGTTCTCAAGACTGCAACCAAAATGCCCCATCACGTATCTGCTTAGATTCCTGATCCCAGCCTCTCTTGTCACTCCCTCTCCTCCACATCCCTGATTTCTTTCTTTACTTTTTTTTTATTTCCTAGAAGGGGCTGTACTATCCCTCTTGCCTCTGGGTCTCTCCAAGCCAGTCTTCTACTTTTAACCTAATTCGTATTTATCCTTTAGACCACAGTTCACCTGTCACTTCCTTGAGGTAGCCTTCCTTGATGTCCACCTTTCCTCTCAACACAACTAGATGATATGCCCTGTTTTGTGCTCGCTGGTTTTCTCTGTGCAGTCTTTTATGCACTTGATTGCTTGTTTGTTTGTCTTGTCTTTCAAACTCTAAACTCTGTTGTCAAGGACTGGGTCTGATCTTCCTCGCCACTGCAGCCCCAGTACTACTGCAAAAATATTTGTTGAATTAATGAATCGATATTCACTCTCTCCTCACTTCACCTTATCCTCACTAAACCACATTCACTTTATCATGTAACTAAAATCATCACTTAGTAAAATCTGTATCAATTTTAAAAAAGGAAGAAAACCTAATAATTTCCTAATAATCAAATCTAAAGGTCTTTTCAGCTCAGTGGATTTACCAGGATGTCTCACAAGTATTTCACATCTAACATGTTTTATTTAGAACGCCTTGTCTTCCCTCGCTGCTTCCTCATACCACCATCTCTTCCTCCCAAAAAAGAAAAAAAAAAAGAAAAAATCCTCCTTTGCCATTAAAGACTCTGAAGCAAGAAATTTTAGAAGGAATGCACACATCCACACTCATTCAGACCTTCATATGCATTAATTCGTTAAGTCCTGACTCAGGAATAACACTAAACTTGGGCCCTTCCTTCTCACTGTCCACCGCTACCACCTTGCTCAGGCTGTGATAACAGCTTTGTCTTCTTACCAGCACAGATCATTGCCTTTTTTTTTTTTTTTTTTGGTTGCACTGCACAGCATGTGGGATCTTAGTTCCCCGATTAGGGATCAAACCCGTGCCCCTGCAGTGGAAGCGCGGAGTCTTAACTGCTGGACCACCAGGGAAGTCCCACAAATCATTCCCTGCCGTTCTAAACCATTCTGTATAGTGACCAAATCTAATTGTATCTGTCTCTCCAGTGAATTTTTTTAACTAAAACTTCCTACCTGTCTGAACTCATCACCTCCTTCCAACATTTCCACCTTGCTCCTTACCCTATGTTCTAAGCACACTGGCCCTTTAATGTTGTCTTAATGGATCATTTTCTTTTAAGCTTCATATCGAAATTGTCTTCCTTTGTCTTGTACTCATTTTTCAAGACCTTGCCTAAATGTCATTTGTGAAGCCTTCCCTTGCCATCTCCCTGTTCCTCAAGCAAAGTCAGTTATTTCTTTTTATGGGTTCCCATAACCTCTTGTTTTTACCTCAATTAAAGCATTTCCCTCATTTTATAATTATTTTAAAGCATGTCTCTTCCGCAGAATGTGAATTTTTTAAAGATGGGGATGATTTCCTTCTTATATTTGTATCTATAATCCCTGACACATAGGAGATAGTAAATATTTGTTAAATAATTGTTAGCAGTATTTGCTTAGAAAAACTAGTGGTTGGGAGATGGCAGTTTGGTTCCTTTACTTTGAAAATCTGGCCAACTGTAAATAACTTTGTCTTCTGATTTTGTTCTTTAAATTTGACCAAAAGCTTAATCTATAAATCTGTTTCTATAGGAGAAAATATTGAGGAGCCTTGTGCAACCAAGGAACAAATCCAAGAAGCCACCATTGACGATATAAGTGTTAATCTGGGGTCAGAAAAACCGGAAATAGAAAATAAGCATCCTAGAAATGTGGTATTTCAAGGTTGTGAAAAAGAGCAAGATGACAAAACAAAAGATCCAACCAGTGATGTTAAAACCCCCAAATCAGAAACTAGGGCGGGTTGCTTAATTAAATATAATGTGTCTACCACTCCATACTTGCAAAGGTAAACTTTTAAAATGTAATGTGCTCTGGTTTGTTTTTATGCTTAGGATAATGCATGTGGTATTTTAAAATGTTTAAGATAGCTTCCGATTAGAACTATTTGTTAATAGAAAGCTTTGAAACAAACAAAATGTGATTGGAACATTTCGCCTTTTAAATACTGTATTTGCTTTGCTTTTCCCTAAATATTGCCATTTTCAAAAAGAAAAACTTTTACATCATTTTACTTTTATCTCTGTGTATTATTAATAACAGTGGGTTTTGGAATTGAGCGATTAGCCAATTCTATAGATATTCAAGTATCTACTGTGTACAAGTTGTAACAACGAGAAATGAATAAGTTCCTTACTTATTGCAGGACCTCTTTCTGTAGGACAAGCAGTGACATGGTTGTAAAATACAAGTTATAGTATGATAAATAGCATAAAAGTGTGAAGTGAAAATGTTAACATGTTTTTTAACTCTGGGAATAATTTTGTGGTTTTTTTAGTGTGAAAAAGAAGATGCAGTTTGACGAAACAAATTCTGCATTTAAAGAGCTAAAGTTTCTCACACCAGTTAGACGATCTCGACGTCTTCAAGAGAAGACTTCGAAATTGCCAGATATGTTAAAAGACCATTTTCCTTGTGTGTCTTCACTGGAGCAGTTAACAGAGTTGGGAAGTGAAACTGATGCTTTTGTGTGCCGCCCCAATGCAGCCCTGTGCCGCTTGTACTTGGAGACTGACACGACAGAAGAGAAGTGAAGCTCTGATAGGAGTGGGGTTGTATTATTCCGAGGGTGTTTGGTTGGTTGGTTTGTTGTGGCTTTGCATGTCCCTTAGGTCAAGAGTCGCCAAGTACCTAAGTATTCACGGCAGTCAGCGCTCCTACTAATGTCCACTCTATAGCAGGTGTTGCCTTCTGTGCATAGGAAAGCTAATCCTACCTTGTCGATCTCAGTAGACTGACTTTTCCTCTAAGACAGGTAAATTTTGTGAAGACAAGAGTTAGCTTGCTTTGTCACCCAATTCTAGTAGCCCAGACTGCTGTGGTCTCCTGTGTCCCTGAGACTCTGCCCCTGGTTCTTCATTGTCACTCTCCAGCAATGCCAGTGTGTCTGCATCTGTGGTCTCTTGGCCTCTTTTTTATTATAGCCGAGGTCCCCGAGAGGGATAGTTAACTAAATACTCCATTTCTAAAAGAAGATAATTTGTTGGAAGAAAGAAAATGTGCCAAACCTAGTGGGCATTCAGAACCTTAAATCTGAGTTCCTTTCTTTAGTTCCTTTTCTAACTTGACTATCCAAAATGTTAAAAATGTTAACTTCCATCACTTCTTTTGATATAGTTTATAGACTAATAGAAGGCAGTTAAAGAAGGAATATATAATATTTCATAAATGTCATCCTAGTTTAGGTAGTATTTCTAAAATAACTAATACTTAAAATTGATTTCTTCCTTGTAATATAAAAACTTCATCATGTCTCCTAAAACATGATAGTCATACACAGTAAGTAGGTCTCTGTTCCCCATACATAAATACTACCAGTAAAATTGTTTTGTAAGTTTCTGAACTAATACTTAAATGGCATACATCCTTCACCAACTCTACAGTTTCAAGTTAAGATTTAGTCATCGTAAAAGGTTAGATAGTTTTAAAACTTTGAAATATGAATGTGGTTGAAAATCACATACTTATTCTTATTTATGTTCATTAATTCCAGTTGTATAATAGTGCCAGTCTTTGTTCTATTTATTGTCTTATGTTGTAGAGAGTAGGGTTTTTATTCCTTTTAAGCTGCGTACCTAATATGTATACAATAAATGAAAACATCTATATAACGATATTGCAATGACATTTCTTTCAACAAATATAAAATGCAGTTTAACCACGGTGAATAAATTTGAATCTTGCCTTTGAAATACATTATAGTGGGATTGGACTTTACGTTTTTCAACACTTAAAGTAAGTGTGTGCTTAATGGTGTATTTCCTTTTGAAAAATTATCAATCTACTTATCTAAAACTTAAAAAACTAATTCTTTAGTTTTTTTTCATCCTTTGTATGAATGGCGCAAAATATGCCATTTTGAAATAAACTTCAAGCTGGCGTATACTCTCAGCTTTGTTATATCCATACCATATGTTTCATTAGGCCATATAACATAGCTTGAAATATCTCAGTGAAAGAGAGCTTGAGATAAACTGTTCTGTTTGGACAGGTTTCATAGAGTGGGGTTTTTTTTTTCCTCTTCAACAGAGGGAAAATCTATCTAAATCGTCATAGACTAGTTGTAACTCCTTTCCAGATGCTTGAGAACAGTTAGCACATGTCTGACCTAGGTTTGTTCCAAGCTAAATATCTCCAAGAATGTGATGGATGGTGCATGAGCCTTGAAGTCCAACAGACCTACATTCGAAAGTTCTGCTCCTACCTTCTCTTAAAAGTTACATGACTGTGGAGAAGCTACTTAGTTGAATCTCCTGTTTCTGAAAGGTGAAATGGAGATAATCTGTTTTGGTCATTTTGTATCATTTTTATCTGCCTGTCCCCCCTGTTGAATGGCCAGAATGGGCACCTGACTGAAGCTGGACTGTCAGAATCCTTTCCACAGGTGTTTGGAATCAGGACTGAGAGTCAGTCTTTCCTATGTAGTTGGACCTGGAAAATGTAAATAGGCACTGGGTGACCGTTTGAAGGTTGGGGAGCAAAGGTCACCAGAGAGAACAGTGAAGTAACTACCCAGAGAAAAGCAGGGGCTCCTGCCTGGGGTTTTCTTTTCTTTTTTTTTTTTTTTAATTTTAAAATGTTGGTTTTATTTTAAGACTCTCTTAACTGCTCCAGCAACCCCAGGCAGCCTCTACATCCCTCACACAGGACTCGTCCCAGCCACCCCCCCCTAACCATCCGAAGTTGTGGCCTCAGTGAGTTTTGAATTCGGCAGAAACTGAAATTATTTAGGGTCCCACAGGCAGGCAGCATTTTCACCAGAATGTGGTTTTCCGGTCCCCACCAGTATGTGCATTTTAGACAAGCAGTGAAACAAGGTCAAGCTGGAGCTTTTGGCGCCCAGACAAGGTGGGGGAGCCAAGGCAGGAGAGGCGTTCATTCGGAGCAGCCGCGCAGGGAGAGTCTCCAGAGCAGCGCAAGGCACTCCAGGCCAGGCTCTTCCAGGTTCTGACTCCACCCAGGACTTGAATTTTAAAGATGGTTTAAATATTCGTTTTCTCCTTTTTAAAAAAACAGTGTTACTGAGCTAATTCACATACCGTAAAATTCACCCTTTTAAAGTGTACAATCCAGTGGGTTTTCGTATATTCAGAGTTGTTTAACCATCACCACAATCTAACTTTAGAGTATTTTCATCACCCCCATATACTTCTGCAACACAGATTAAGATAACCAATAACAAAAAAGGCGGTTTGGGGATTAAATTGTTTTTGAATACAACCACCCTCGATGGCACAAATGAGAAAACTGACTGTTGGGCCCCAGAGAAAACAGAAGTGACTCCTGGAGATGCTCCCCCGCCATTTCTTTGTGCTCCTTTCTGTTTTCTTGCAGCCCCGTCCGCATGCGTACGCCACCTTGGGATTACTCTTTCCCATAAGCACAGGCTCTGTCCACCCATTTCAGTGCATAAGTGATCAGCCAACACGATTGGATGATGACATTTATTCTTCAGGACTACAAGTTATTGGTGGCTGGCTGTCTAGAGCCATGGGCACCGTGGTAACGGGTGTGAATGCAGCTGGAAGGTCCGCCGTGGGGTCATCAGCTCGCCCACGTGCACGTGCACAGCTCTTCCTGAACACGAAATCTCAGGAGAACTTAGTCCTTTGGTGCTCAAACCGAGGTCTGGCAAGCAGCAGCCTGGCACCATCTGTGAGCGTGCTGGAAACTTTGAAGTTGCCGATATACAGGCCAGGTAGGACCTTGTTCATCCCATTACCCACGGCGGCCGCGCGGTCTAGCACCCAGGGCGCGGCTGCAGGCGCGCTGAGGACCTGTTGGAGCGGGCGGGCGGGCAGGCAGCGCCGCGCGCCCGCGGCGTAAACAACAAGGACCGGCGGCGCCCGGGCCTCTCTGTACGCTCCACTCCTGTCCCCCGCGCCCCCCGGACTCCGCGGCCGCCGGGCAGAGGCGCAGGCGCTCCTGCGAGACGGGGCTCGCGGCGCCCGCCCCCTTCCGGAGTGAGCCCGGCGCCTGACACGCCGGCCCCCTGGACTTGTGGACGCGGTTTTCTAGGGTCCCGGCCGGGGCGCAGGGGTTATGTCTCCTGGGGGCCGGGGCGCAGGGACATGGCTCCTGGGAGCGAGGGCCTCAAGGATTATGGCTCCTCGGAGGCCTGCCTGGGGTTTTCGATAGGCTGTCAGTTGTGTATCCAAATATATTCTTGAGGTTAAATTCAAATACAGATAAAGCAAAATTCCCCTACTCCAACCCCACTACCCTCGATAAATGTAATACTAGTATGGTAACCTTCCAAATTCTTTTCTGTATATTTACCACACATACACAGATATAAATACATATAAACACGTGTATGTGTGGATTTTGTTTTTGCTTTGTTGGATATAAATACCATACTTTATGTATGGTTCTGCAAGTCATTTTTAAGTCATAGGAACTCTTCATTGACATGGATTAATACATTAATTAAGACTACATGGGAGGTTAGTAAATGGTAAAGTTTACATTTCAAAATAGAGAAAAGAAGCTGTGAGTCAGTTACCTACCCATTTTGAGAGCAAGAAACTTCAATCTCTATACCACTTGCAAAAATTAATTCCGGGGCTTCCCTGGTGGCGCAGTGGTTGAGAGTCCGCCTGCCGATGCAGGGGACACGGGTTCGTGCCCCGGTCTGGGAGGATCCCGCATGCCGCGGAGCGGTTGGGCCCGTGAGCCATGGCCGTTGAGCCTGCGCGTCCGGAGCCTGTGCTCCGCAATGGGAGAGGCCACAACAGTGAGAGGCCCACGTACAGCAAAAAAAAAAAAAAAAAAAAATTAATTCCGGTAAAATAGATGGTTAAATTTAAGTAAGTATATTAGAAGGAAATGTGAAATACATTTTCTCCTTAGGACAGGGAGGGCTTCTTTTATAAAGGAATCTTTTAACACCGAAGGGTTGGCAGAGCTCATAGAATTTAGCAGCAGGACGAGTCCCACCTCAGTGGGAATAAGTGTGAGACATTCAGAAGCCAGACCCGTTACCACACCTGAGATCTTCAAAATTCCGAGAAAATGTACTCTGAAGCTAGAATGCTATGCCCAAGCTATAATTCAAGTTTGAGGGCATTTTCAAACATGCAAAGATTCAGTTTACCGCTCATGATCTTGTCTGAAAGCATCCCTAGGGGTTTTATTCCAGTGAAATAAAAAGTAAATCTAAGATTTAAAGAATCATTAAGCACACCAAATAAAAAAAAAACAGAGAAATCCACATAATTGTAGATTACAAAACATTATATAAAATGAAAATACTCCAATCAACAGGAGAGGTGTCAAGGAGAAAAAAAAATAGAACTGAAGCTAATTACCTTGCTAACAAACTCATCATGTTTGGCTGCAGGATACAGAAATTCATGTTTACTCTCACCATCTAGTAGGCATTTAATTGTTAAAAATATAAAATGTAAGGGTAAGACCCAGCAATTCCATCCCTAAGTATCAAGGAGAAATGAAAACATGCCCAGGCAAAGATTGTACACAAAGATGTTCGTAATAGTCTTATATGAGCCCAAAACTGGAAACAACACAAAAGCCCATCAACTGGTGAATGAAAAAACATCGTATGCTATATCCACTCAATGGAAATTAAGCAAAAGAAAACAGACGTTAAGAAAATGGAACAAACTACTGATAAACATAGCAACATAGATGAACCTCAAAAACATACTAAGTAGGGCTTCCCTGGTGGTGCAGTGGTTAAGAATCCACCTGCTAAAGCAGGGGACAAGGGTTCAAGCCCTGGCCCGGGAAGATCCCACATGCTGCGGAGCAACTAAGCCCGTGCGCCACAACTACTGAGCCTGCATGCCACAACTACTGAAGCCCACGTGCCTAGAGCCCGTGCTCTACAACAAGAGAAGCCACCGCAATAAGAAGCCCGCGCACTGCAGCAAAGAGTGGCCCCCGCTCGCCGCAACTAGAGAAAGCCCGCGCACAGCAACTAAGACCCAAAGCAGCCAAAAATAAAATAAATAAATTTATTTAAAAAAAAAAAAGATGAAGAGACTCTGTCTCTTATTTATAAAATTAAGACAATCTTTTTTTCTGTATCAATAGGGCCTGGAGTTTGAAACTGTTATCTCATTAGGAACTCAGGAAAATTAACTTTGAGATTCAAAGGTCATTGGGCATCATATCTGTTTAATATTTTGAAAATATCTGTTGTATCTACATGGCTTATCAGGACGGAAACTAGACTCTAATCAGCTCTTACTTGCTCATTGTACACCATACTCTGCAAAGCTAGAGGTGCTGTCTGCAAATGCCTACTATGCTGTTATCCCCTAAAGCCCATTACTTTTCCTAGACTTACGGTGGTGATCATTTTGAAATGTATAGAAATATCAAATTAGTATGTTGTGCACCAGGAATTAACATAGTGTTGTAGGTCAATTGTACTTCAACGAACAAACCAACCAACCAACCAACCTATAGAGAAAGATCAGGTTTGCTGTTACCAGAGGGGCGGGGCGGGAGGGGGAATTGGATGGAGGTGGTCAAAAAGTACAAACTTCCAGTTATAAGATAAATAAGTACTAGGGATGTAACATACAACATGATAAATAGAATGTATAAACAGTGTTGTATGTTTGTATGAAAGCTCATCACGTGGAAAAAGAACATTTTTTCTTTTATTTTGCATCTGTATGAGATGATGGATGTTCAGTAAACTTATTGTGGTCATTACTTCATAAGGTATGTAAGTCAAAACATGATGCTGTACACCTTAAACTTACACAGTGCTGTATGTCAATTATATCTCAATAAAACTGGAAAAAAAAAAAAAGACCATTACTTTTCCACCTTCTTTTGAGGTTCAGAGCATCCAACTAGATTGGTGGTTCTCAGTCAGAGGCTATTCTGTGCCAGTTCTCCCCACTCCACTCCCACCTCCCATCCTGGGACATTTTCAATATCTGGAGACAGTTTGTTACAACCGAGGGCAGGGGGTACTACTGGCATCTGGCGGGCAGAGGCCAGAGATAACCACTAAACAACCTACAAGGCACAAGGCAAGCAGCCACACCCTCATCCCCATAACAAAGAATTATCCAGCCCAAACTGTCAACAGGGCTGAGGGGAGAAACCCTGAACTAGATTACCGGCTCCTGTCTCCCTGTTAATGCTATCTGACGACCTCACCTCTCATTCCAACGAACTGTGCCCCCCACTTCAGCAACTGATTCCTAGGCGGCAACATGGACTTTGGCTTGCAAAGAACTGCGGTCACCTCTGAAATCTTGAGACTACGGTCCTGTTTTCTTCACAACTCCTCTCACACCAGCTGTCTCCCTTGTTCCCTCCATGGTGGTTCTTGGACTTCATTCAGACCTCTAGCTCATCATCGAGACCGTCTAGGCCAGCACTAGAAATAGAAATATATTGCAAGTTACATATGTAACAAAATATTCTAGTTAAAAGAAACAGGTACAATTCAAGTTCATAATGTTTTATTCAAAAACATGAATTCAGAATTCCCTGGAGATCCAGTGGTTAGGACTCTGCACTTTCACTGCTGAGGGTGCGGGTTTGATCCCTGGTTGGGGAACTAAGACCCTGCAAGCTGAACAGCGTGGCCAAAAAAATAAAAAATCAAGTCAGCGGTAATCAATACACAAAGGATTAATGGGATATTTTACTCTTTTTTTTGGTGTTTTACATTTTTCAAATAGATAAATGAATGCAATTAAATTTTGAGCATTAATCTTTCATCTAGTAATCTTGCCAAATTCATTCATTAACTCTAAAGTTTGTAGATTATTTTTCACAGATATAATCTTATTTGTGAACAATGACAATATTATTTCTTTCATTCTAATATTTATGCCTTTTATTTCTTTCTCTTGTCTTATTGACCTGTTAAAATCTCCAGTAGAATGCCGAGTAAAGTGGGCTGGCAAGGATCCTTGCCTGTTCCCAGCAAGTGGGGAGGCTCTTCGGCCAGCCATCACCACCTGATTTTATTGAAATTCTGTGTGTATTTTACATTTACAGCACATTTCTGTTTGCACCAGCAGCCAGTTTTCATGTGCTCAGTAGCCACACGTGTCTAGTACCTACATAATGGATGGTGCCCTTCTAGACTTCACTTCCTTCACAGGGATATTCGGTCTAGACACCGAGGTGTGTCACGTCAATCATCCTTATATCAGCACCCTTAACTCCCTTGTCCTAGTGTATTTCTGTTATCTACATAATCCCAATTTTGGATTAATCCAAATTTCTTACTCCTAGAGATGACTACACAATTATGCATTAGAATCACCTCTGAGCTGCTTGATCACCTTTGCCCACATAAGCTTCTTCTGGTATTCTGAAAACAACAATCAAAACTTCACTACTCAGAATTTTACTGTATAGAACTAATAAATAATACAAAAATCTCGATTTAAAAAAAAACCTTTCCCTTCAAGATTTCCATATGCTATAGATGACTTAATTTTCTACTTCATAGAGAAAATTGAGGCTTTCAAGATTCCTTCTTCTTTAATATTATCTACATCCATCCACATCTTTATTTCCTCTTCTGGTCTCAGAAGCAAATCTGTCTGTTCCTCATCTAGTCCAAGGCTAATTCTCTTCCTGGGCTCTAAAAGCCGTCCTTGCATCTCAGCTAGACCTTCCTGGAGAACTCCCTGGCGGTCCAGTGGTTAGGACTCTGCGCTTTCACTGCAGAGGGCCCAGGTTCAAATCCTGGTCCGGGAAACTAAGATCCTGCAAGCCACAGCCAAAAAAATAAAATAAAATAAAAAATAAAAACACATTATTTGGATCAACTAGACCTTCCCGGCCCCGCTCCTGCTAGCACTTTCAGCCTCTCTTTCCTTCCATTGGCTTATTATCCCTCAACATATAGCTACAATTTCCCCATTAGTAAAATACCCTCATAAATAATCTTGTGCTTCCCTCCACCCATGGTTATCACCCTTTCTCCTTCTCTTCAAGGCTAAGTATCTTGAAAATATCCTGAACTCCTTGATTCTTCTGACCATCTCACCTCAGCTACTGCAATCTGGTTTCTCCCACATCACATCACTGATATACTTTCTTCAAGGTTACCCATGACCTTCTGTTGCTAAATCTGATAGGCTCTCTTCAGACCTTGTAATTGGATCAGTTTTCAGACTGTTTACCACTGCAGTGTCTCTGATATTATTGCAGTGTAGTGGTTAAGGGTCAGACTCTGGAGCCAAACTGCTTGGGTTCTAATTCTACTTCTACCACTTATTAGCTGTGGGACCTGAGGCAAAGAACTTAACCTCTCTGTGCCTCAGGGATAATAATTGTACCTACCTTTAGGGTTGTTTTGAAGATTAAATGAGTTAATAGCTAACACTTTAGTCCTATTCTATGCACTTTACATGCTAAGGTCACTTAAAAGAGTGCTTAGCACCTCGTAACTTGTGTGTGTTATCTATAATAATGGATAGGTGTGGCAATCTTTGGGGGACCATTAATCTCCCCTCCACACTTGCCCAAGTTCACACAACTGGTAAGCTGAGTGCTGTGCCCATGAAACTTATCTACATGGGCTGTTCGCTTAAACTGGAGACAGAACTTACGTTCCGCGAAGGATACTTTCCCTCAATATTATTGGCATTGTTCTGGAGCGACGTGGAACAGCACTTTGAAAACGCGCCCTTCGTAGGCCCGGCTACCCCTAGAACAGCGCCTCCCGCTCGACCCGGGAAGCTTCCTTCGCCGGCAACCCGAGAGACGACCCGCCGGCCCGCCCCCCGGAAACGCGCCCGGCTCAGGAACTCCGGGAAGCCGGTGAGCCGGTGAGCCGGTGAGCCGTCCGGCCGGGCAGGCACCCTCCACGGGAACGAGGGCGGGGGCGGGTGGGCGCTGGGCACTGGGCCGGCGGCCGCCCACGCGGGGTGGGGGCGAGCGGGACCAGCGCTCCGGCGCTCGCGGACCCGGGCCTGGGGGTCGCGGGGGTAGCGCGGGCAGGGATGCGAGGCGGAGCGGCTTCTCCGGGAGTGAGGATCGGGTCTCCCCTGAGGTGCGCTCACCGCGCTCACCTTCTAAGCTGCATCCTACATTTACATTTGCACATCACTTTATTAGCCTTTGATCGGTATAGGCCTGCGAAGCGACGCTTTTGTCACATTCAGAGCGTATACAGGTCTTTTAATGAGCTTAGGTGTGTAATGAGTAACAGGGGAAAACGTGGACGGAAAGGACCAAATGTGATTTTCAGCTGAGAAAAGTCAGTGGTTGTTCTTGCTTATCAGTTACTGTCCGCTCACAGAATAAATACCCGAAGTAAAAAAGAATAAAAATACGGGAAAACTAGGTCTTCTTGTCAAATCGTGTAATGCCAGGGGTCAGTTAGAATAGCGTCAAAGAACTTTTTTCTTTCACGTCATATCCAGAAAGACCTTACTGTCCTTGAAAAGAATTGTTTCTGAAAACGATGCATCTGATTTGGTTACATGGAGAAATTCTAGAGATTCCTGGTGAGTCTAGGTAAACAGGAATACAAATGGTCGCTAGAACTGTAGGTTTTGGTTTGTGATTTTTGCTTTACCCGCCATGCTCTCTGGACCTCATAAATCTTTGTGGTGTGATTTTTATGAACATAAAACACTACAAGTAAGTTTTGTGAAAATCAAGTAAACTCATTCCAGTGTTTTTTCTGTAATGAAAAAAAAAAAAGCAGGGCTTCCCTGGTGGCGCAGTGGTTGAGAGTCCGCCTGCCGATGCAGGGGACACGGGTTCGTGCCCCGGGTCCGGGAAGATCCCACATGCCGTGGAGCGGCTGGGCCCGTGAGCCATGGCCGCTGAGCCTGCGCGTCCGGAGCCTGTGCTCCGCAACGGGAGAGGCCACAACAGTGAGAGGCCCGTGTACCAAAAAAAAAAAAAAAGCATTACCTTTCTAAGGTTTAATAATAATAATAGCTGCCATTTTTTTAGGGCCCCCTATGTACCAGGTAAAGTGTTAGGAACTTTATATTCATGCTTTCTGATGTATTAAGAGATCCAGCGAGCTGCTTCATCCAGGAAATATAAAAGGGAGACTGAAGTTCAAGGACTCTGCTTAACATGTCTTCTTCCTCCCAGGCACCTCCAACTCAGCATGTCCCCAAAGGAGCACATGTCTCCCTTCCCCACGCCTTTCCCCACCCACCCCACTGTCACCGCCAGAAAAATCAAACCCAAAACACCAGGCACACAACCATCATGCCTTTCCTTTTTCTCAGGGAAAGGTATCAGTATTTGCCCAATTTACACCAGAAACCTGAGTCTACCTTGTTCCCTTCTGCCTACTTGTCCCCCATAAATCTGTAACCCAAAATCTTGCCAGTTCTGTCTACATGTTCCTTCCCGTTGACTTCATCCCCCTTGCCACGCCCCTATTCCATTGTGTCATCATTTTCCTGCCTCTTCTGTGGTAGGAGTCCTGCTCCGGCCCTCCTCCCCTTTGCCCTGTCTGGTCCATTGCTCTGCAGCCAGCATGAGTAATTTTTCTAAGCTGTAAATTTGCTCTCTTGGTTAAAACCCTTCAGAGACAGCCTGTGAATTACCCCAGGATAAAATCCATCAACCTGAACTTTGCTTACAGTGACCTTGAGACAAGGCCCAGTCTGCCTCACTAGCCTTACAGTCCTCTTTCAAGTCCTTGACCTGAAACAATCTCTTTTGCTCTTAACTATGCGATTCCCTCTGCCTCCATCATGTCCCTCCTCTTTGCCTAGGTATCTTCCATGTATCATCAGGCTTCAGCCTAAATGTCATCTTCCTAACTCCCCAGGATACCTCTGCCGAGGGCCAGCATGACTCTCCCTGTAAGGCTCGCCACCCTGCATTTGTTGAGGCCTGTGGTCCCATCTGCTTTGGAGTGTGCATGATGGCTAGGGCTGAATGTTGAGAGATTTGTTCAGGATTGTAAAACCTGGCACGGATGCTGTGTCCACCTGTTGAATGAATAAAGGAATAAGTCATCCTGTCATGGCGATTAGAGCTACTTTGAATTAATTCTGCCTTTTGAAAGTAAATTTAATTCTCAGTTGTTTTTGTGTGTGTGGGCGAATCTTTTTTTTTTTAATTGGGCTATAGTTGCTTTGCAGTGTTGTGTTAGTTTCTGCTGTACAGCAAAGTGAATCAGCTACACGTATACATATATCCCCTCTTTTTTGAATTTTCTTCCCATTTAAGTCACCACAGAGCACTAAGTAGAGTTCCCTGTGCTATACAGCATGTTCTCATTAGTTATTTGTTTTATACATAGTAGTGTATATATGTCAATCCCAATCTCCCAATTCATCCCACCTCCCCCTTCCCCCCTTGGTGTCCATATGTTTGTTCTCTACGTCTGTGTCTCTGTTTCTGCGTTGCAGTAATTCTCAGTTGTTTCTGTTTTTGAATCTAGGTTGGGAGAGCCGGTGGTGACTGCGGGAGTGGAGCCCCTGTGCGGTGCCCAGCATGGACGGTTACACGGTCCTGAGAGTGATCGGGGAGGGCTCCTTTGGCAGAGCCCTTTTGGTTCAGCAGGAGAGCAGTAATCAGATGTTTGCCATGAAAGAAATAAGGCTTCCCAAGGTCCCTGCTCAAGCAATTAGCTCATGTTGAAAGTGTACATGTAATTCGTATAGGAAAACAAGTTCTTGAAATTGAACATGGAATTGCTCCTTTGTGCAAAAGATTTAATGGATTTATTCATTAGCTTTACTAGGTCTTGATATATCTTACGTGGTTCTTAGGATATTGTCATTAACAAAAATAATCAAGGTTTGGGTGGTGATTGCTGTTTATCTGTGAATAATTTGTGATAATTTCCAATTTTGCATACTTAAGGGTGTAGGGAAGCTGCCCAAATGCAACTCGGGTGCCATATTAATGAAAAAAGGAACATCAACATACAGTGAAGAGCTGAGACCTAAAATGCTAACCTTTGGTATCAGAGAACCTATTCTGTGGATTAGTTTATAGGTTTTATTTCCCTGTAAGATGAGGAAAGTGCTGATTTATCTGTACAGTTGACCCTTGAACAACACAGGTTTGACTGCTGTGGGTCCACGTAGATTTTTTCAATAGTAGATACTACAGTGCCATGCGATCTGAAGTTGGTTGAATCCGTGGATGCAGAACTGAGGAAATGGAGGGGTTTCTCCATACATGGAGGGCTAGCTATGAGCTGTACTTGGAATTTCAACCGCGTGCAGTCAGTGCCTCCAACCTTGTTCAAGGTCAAACGGTATTTATCACTGTGTAACATAGTTGTCGGATGAAAGAAGCCATACCATGGAGGCTGCCTAATAATATTTTGATCAACTAAAAAAAATACATTTTAATAAAATTCTCAGAGTATTTTTTTTCCCCACTGCAATCTTGACCTCGTTTAGTGGGCATCAGAATCACCTGGAGAGCGTGTTAAAACAGATTGCTGAGCCTTACGCCTGAGTTTCTGGTTGTGTAGTTCCTGGTGAGCCTGTGAATTTGCATTTTTAACAAGTTCCCAGCTGGTGGTGATGCTCCTGGTCTGAGCCCCCTTGGGCTAGTACATAATCAGTTGCAGCTTCTTAATTATAAGATAAGTCATTCAGGATTTTATCCTCATAGAGTAAGTTGGGGGATAAACAGTTTTGTAAACTTATTTTGCATATGGTCTTTGTCCATGCTGCTGTAATACACGAGTATATATATTTTTCATCTGAACCAGTGGGCTGATAAAGTGATGCAGACAGTAAAAACATAAAAGCCCTAGTTTTTCTTTAAGAAGCTACTATTGTTGATGGCATACTGGCTCTCCAAGTCAGGTTATACTTAGGCTGATGTTAAGAGTAGTTTACATTCTATACTTGTAAAGATATAAGAGGTCAGCTTAAGCATGCATATAGCCATAGTTGAAAAATCTGCACATGTTTTCTCGTGGAGTTTGATAAACTCAAGTTGGGTCAAAGTACAGTGCTATGAAATTGTGTCTAGCATTGAAATATCATACAAACTACTATAACATCGTTTTACTATCAGTTTTAGTATGAAGTATTACATTTACGCTTATTTAAATCTCCTTCTAGGCTTTCTCTGACACACAGAATTCTAGGAAGGAGGCTGTTCTGTTAGCCAAAATGAAACACCCCAATATTGTTGCCTTTAAGGAATCATTTGAAGGTAAATATGAATTTCCCCCAATACATGCATTTCTGAATTTGATTCATGGCCACTGAGGCTTTGTTTTTGTTTTTGTTTTTTTAAATTTATTTGGCTGCGTCGGGTCTTAGTTGTGGCCGGCGGGATCTTTGTTGCGGCATGCAGGATCTTTCATTATGGCACGTGGGCTCTTCCTTGCGGTGTGTGGGCTTCTCTCTAGTTGTGGCACGCAGGCTTAGTTGCCCCGCGGCATGTGGGATCTTAGTTCCCCGACCAGGGATCAAACCCCCGTCCCCTGCATTGGAAGGAGGATTCTTAACCACTGGACCACCAGGGAAGTCCCTGGGGCTTTCTTAAAGAGTCTTACATTTGTTTTAGCTGAAGGACATCTGTATATTGTGATGGAGTATTGTGATGGAGGGGACCTGATGCAGAAGATTAAACATCAGAAAGGGAAGTTGTTTCCTGAAGATATGGTAAGAGACCGACTTACATAAGTTTCCCTCAAGGTTTGGAAGCAACTTTTCTCATAAAATTTGTATGTGTTAAAATAAAAGCATTGCTGTCTGTGATTACCTGACACACTACTTAGAAATGACTCATTTCTGTATCCATGAAGCTGCTTAGTGAGATGTGGCTGCCTGAGATGTTTTTAGGGAGTAAAATAGATATGTTTATAAAATACCAAGGAATAACACTTCCATGTTTAGAAGAATTTCAAAATTGTATTATTTATACTTTCTACTAGACATTTAAAATTTTTATTTTTTGTATTGAAATTTTAGAAGGCAGATGGATTTCTTTTGTATTTCTAGGTCATCTGAAGAATGAAGCCTGCATTTCTGTTTTTCAGGAGCACCTGTTCTTAGTCTTTTTCCTTCTACAGTTTAGCATAGTCTCTTAAAATACTTACTGCCTTTTTAATGGAAAGTTGTATATTAAATATTATTGGAATGAGTTGACTAAGGAAAATGCTTCAATAAACAGCTTTAGGGCTTCCCTGGTGGCGCAGTGGTTGAGAGTCCGCCTGCCAATGCGGGAGACGCGGGTTCGTGCCCCGGTCCGGGAGGATCCCACATGCCGCGGAGCGGCTGGGCCCGTGAGCCATGGCCGCTGGGCTTGCGCGTCCGGAGCCTGTGCTCCGCGGCGGGAGGGGCCACAGCAGTGGGAGGCCCGCGTACCGCAAAAAAAACAAAACAAAAAAAAACAGCTTTACTGGGGCTTAGTTTGATACATGGTATAACATGTTTTGAGAGTATATTAGTATAAATATTTTTCATCCAGAAGTTGTATTGTTAAGAATATGGGTTCCATTGTAGCATGTCAGCCTGGCTTCAAAGGATTGTTGGTAATATAATGAAATCTTTTAATGTTAACATGAATATTCTGAAAAAGTGAATGAAAATCTGATGTAATGATTACACTATAAAAAGCTATAGCATAGTCATTTCTAAACGACGAACTACTTTTATATGTATATTTAAGAAATATTTTTATTTGGTTAAATACAAGAAAAATATAGTGGGATTTTTATTAAAATAAATTGTTGGGAATTCCCCGGCAGTCTAGTGGTTCGGACTCCGCGCTTTCACTGCCAAGGGCCCGGATTCAATCCCTGGGGGAACTAAGATCCCACAAGCCGCGTGGCATGGCCAAAAAAGTAAATAAATAAATTGCTATTTGGATCATACATAAGACGATGACACATATGGGATTGATTCACAGCTTTTCTGAGTTTCTCCAGGCAACACTGAATCTTAGTTGAACTATGTAATTTTCAGGAGTTCTGTACTTATATTATGTAAAACTCAGGTCAGCCAGGGCCTGAAGATGATTCTTTGGGATTTTGGGTTGCCATGAACCCGTTATTGCATTCTTGCAGATTTGCATGCTTTTTTCCTTACAGATACTTAATTGGTTTACACAAATGTGCCTTGGAGTAAATCACATTCACAAGAAACGTGTGTTACACAGAGATATCAAGTCCAAGGTAAGTGGAAACATTTTGGTCCTAAAAAAAAAAAAAATCGAAAACGATTTCATTCCATGGTTTTTTCTGTGTTATTCTCTTTCCTTCTGGGGCATTTTTATCTAGTTTAGAAATATTTCTCAATGTAATATTGATATTTATGCTAGCCAAATAAGGTACTACTTGAGAATAGGTCAGTAAATCTCTTTAGTAGTGTATGTTAATATGTTCCAGCTCTCTTAGTGACTGTTTCCTAAGACCACATGTTCTCAGATGGAAAATGGTTGAGACCGGGGCCTGCTACCTGGAGTTACCGGGACACAGGTTCTCTGGTCAGTTGAGCAGGGTCTGCCGATACAATCTGAAGCTTGCCTGTTAGATTTCTAATCAGTCATCCTGAATTCCCAAGCAGGGAAGTGCAGCTGTCCAGAGGGTATCTTGTCTTTTTATGTTGCATTCGAGGACTCGGCTGTCAGCATTTCTACCCCTGATCTCCATCATCAGCAGGCTTTGAAAGACAGCTTCTGCCGGTGCTCTCTGCCTTATATTTGTTTCTTTATTTATTTTTTATAAAGCAGGTTCTTATTCGTTATCTGTTTTATACATATTAGTATATATATGTCAATCCCAATCTCCCAATTCATCCCACCAACACCCCCGCCCCGCCACTTTCCCCCCTTGGTGTCCATACGTTTGTTCTCTACATCTGTGTCTCTGTTTCTGCCCTGCAAACCGGTTCATCTGTACCATTTTTCTAGATTCCACATATATCTCTGCCTTATATTTGAATGAGGGTAGATGTAATCTGAGCTCTTCTTTTTCAATGCAGAATATCTTCCTCACCCAAAAGGGAAAAGTAAAGTTGGGTGATTTTGGATCTGCCCGTCTTCTCTCCAGGTACGTATGTCTCTTCTGTAGTAGTGACAGTAGTCGAAACATCATCATTCAGAAACGCTCTGTAATCATTCTGTGCCTCTTTCTGGTTTTAGTCCCATGGCATTTGCTTGTACGTATGTGGGAACACCTTATTACGTGCCCCCAGAAATTTGGGAAAACATGCCTTATAACAATAAAAGGTAAGTGATGTATGTAGTTGGTGCAGGGCTGACAGTTTGGTACAGGCATTGTAGCCTACAGGTGAAGTTTGGTTTTTAAAAATGTATATCTGAAAGCAGTGTAGAATTTAAATTCCCAGGCCTCTAGATGAAAGTCATAATTTTCCCGCTGTTTTAATCAGAGCTGAGAGGAACTACATGTAAATGCGGAAAGAAAGGCTAGTCATTTCTGGGGACAGTATGCATTATATTACTGCTTCTCAAACTTTGCCTCTCCCGACTTTAAAAATCCCAAAGTGCAGGTTGTAGCCATATCAGTTAAATCCAGTTGTCTGGGGGTGGGCAGCAGGCATCAGTAATTTTCCAGGATCACTAAGTGAGTCCCACGTGCGGCAAAATTGGGGAACCACTGGATTATGTCATTGAGTTGACGTTTACAGGACTAGATAATAAGCACTTGACTGATAGGTTCATTGATTATCAGAAGATAGTATGAAGTCCTTATGATTTAAAGCATATTTTTTTCTGAATGTAAGTAATATGTGCCCATTGATGGAGTGGGTGGGCAGGGGAAGGATTGGAAATGTAGAGATATACAAGAAAGGAAATGGTGATCACCCACTTTACACAACTACTGATAACATTTTGGGTTTTTTCCCCCATCCATTCTCTTTTTCCCCTAAACTTCGTTTATATGCTCTATATACAATTTAGTATCCTGCTTTTTTCACTTTATATCATATTCACTTTATCCCATGTTAAAACTCTGCATAATTATTGTTAATGGTTGCATAATATTTTAATACATGGGTCTTCCAAAATTTATTTCACATTCCTCTGTTATTGGCCTTATGATATATTTCCAATTTTCAGTATCCTAAACAGTGCTGTGATTAATATGCCTTTTGTGCATAAATATGCCGTTGTTGTCTGTCACATTCTTGGCATGAATTCCTAGAAAGAGAAACACCCACAGGTTCTTGTTACCATCTGCCAAGTTGTTTTCTGAAAAGGGTATGATAATCCATAATAAATAGACTCCTTTAAGAGTAAAATTAACTGAATTGGAGACAAAACAGCTATGAAAGGACTTCCTGGGACAACTGGAGAAATCTGAGTTTAGACAAAGTATTAGATAATAGTATTGAATTAAGGTTAAATTTCTTGGACGTGATAATGGTGTTGTGTTCACGGGGGAGAGTGTCCTTGCTCTTAGGAGATCCATGTTGATGTGTTTAGGGGTGAAGTGTTTGATGTCTGCAGCCTTTCCTTCAAGAGGTTCAGATCTAGAAGGAAGAGAGGAAAAGCAGGCAAACGTGGCAAATGCTAATGGCTGAGAAACCTAGGAAGGAGCATGTGGGCATTTAGAACTTTCCTGTAGGTTTCAAACTTTAGAAAATTAAAAGTTGGGGGAAATAGTTGATAAAAAAGAAAAAAACAACCTTATTTAAAATGAAAAGAATATCATGTAGAAAAAGTCTGGGGGATGACAACTAGGTGGTGAGAATTCTGGAGGAAAGTGGAGGTGCTTAGTTTGAAGAAGGGTGGGCGTATAGGGCAAACTATAGAACTCTTTGCTGAGCTCTGAAGAGCTCTTATGTGGAAGAGTAAGAACGCTGTCCCTTAGAGCCAGCCACTGGGGGCACAGAGAGCTGTCCATCAGGATGTGTGACCAAAGGCCAGGTGTTGTGCAGGCAGTCTGGGTGGAAGCTGCACTGGTTGACTTCTAAAGCCCTTCTTCCAACTATGATAATCTGAGTCCATGGATATTCCTCTTGCACCAAGTATTGATACTACTGAACTGATACCCGAACAACCCAGATTTGGAGGGGCAGGGGTTGGGGAGCAGTCAGTTTTATTGTGAACATTACTGTTAGTACGTATCTAAGTGTTAGACCAAAATTGCTGTATATTTTATTTCAATAGCTAAGAAGTACCTGCAATGTCTGTTCTTATCAAAGGTAGAGTAATTTTTTATTTTTTGTATTACAACATATACATATTTTCCTATGATTACTCATAACCCACTCATCATTACATTGCTTCTTTATGCTTCCAGTGACATCTGGTCCTTGGGATGCATTCTCTATGAACTCTGTACCCTTAAGCATCCAGTAAGTATGGTGTGCAAAATGGGAAAGGCAGCCTCTGGTTGTATCGGGCTAAGTCCTAAGTGATGTGCCAGATTTCAACTGGTGGTTTGCTTCCTTAGGATGAATTCATTATAAGATTTTCATGTTTCCAGTTGCTGTCATCTTTTCTTTGAGCTACTTTTGTAGTATATACTAATAGGAAATTTCCATGATTTAGTATTTATAGTTCTATATTTAGCTTGCCTCCCTCCTTCCTTCCCTCCCTCCCTCCCTTTCTATCTTTGTGAATTTGCATATTCTAGTTATTTTGTATAAGTAAAATTATACCATATTTTTCCTTTTGTGTCTGGCTTGTTTCACATAGCATAATATAATGTTTTCAAGGTTCATGCATGTTGTAGCATATGTCTGAATTTCATTCCTTTTTATGACTTAATAATATTCCATTCTATGTTTATACCACATTTTGTTTATCCATTCATCTGTTGATGGACATTTGGGTTGTTTCCACCTTTTGGTTATTGTGAATAATGCTGCTGTGAACATGGGTGTACAAGTATCCATTAGAATCCCTTTTTTCAATTTCTGGGGTATACACATAGGAACGGAAACGCTGGGTCACATGGTAACTGCATGTTTGGCTTTTTGCGGAGCTGCCAAACTGTTTTCCAGAGTGGCTGCACCATGTTTATACTTACCTTGCTATCACTTAGATTTCACTTCTTCCAGTTTCTTCTCTAACTGAAATATCCTGAGAAAATAGACTTTGCTCTATATTATATATTTTTAAAAGATATTTTAAAAATAATTTAACATAAAAAGAGGTTAAATCACTTGCCCTGCTTGTTTAGCAGTTGTTTATTACACAGAATTAATAATTAGTGCTGATCCCTATTAAGTGTTAACTTTGCATAGACATAAATTCTGTTCTTTGGGCACAGATTTGAACTTGGGTGGCTTCTCCCGTTGCAGAGCATGGGCTGTAGGCACGCGGGCTTCCGTAGTTGTGGCTTGTGGGCTCTAGAGCGCAGGCTCAGTAGTTGTGGCGCACCGGCCTAGTTGCTCCGCGACATGTGGGATCTTCCAGGACCAGGGCTCGAACCCGTGTCCCCTGCATTGGCAGGTGGATTCTTAACCACTGCGCCACCAGGGAAGCCCCCGCAGTATGTTTATTATACAATGAAAACTTTAAATGTTATTCTGGTATGACATTTTATATCCCACTCTATTACTTGTCAAACGGTGATAACTACTTTGATGACATGAAAGGTAAAAAGGATTTTGCAGCAGAAGTTTAAAATAGGAAAAGTCTAAAGTGCATTTTGTCAGGGAGCAGGCCTGGGGATTTAAATTTTTTTTTTAATTTTTAAAATTTTATTTATTTATTTATTTTTGGCTGTGTTGGGTCTTCATTTCTGTGTGTGGGCTTTCTCTAGTTGCAGCGAGCGGGGGCCACTCTTCATCGCAGTGCGCGGGCCTCTCACTGTCACGGCCTCTCTTGTTGTGGAGCACAGGCTCCAGACACGCAGGCTCGGTAGTTGTGGCTCACGGGCCTAGTTGCTCTGCGGCATGTGGGATCTTCCCAGACTAGGGCTCGAACCCGTGTCCTGCATTGGCAGGCAGATTCTCAGCCACTGCACCACCAGGGAAGCCCAGACCTGGGGATTTTTGAGGAGGAGGGAAGCAAAGAAACGTTACACTTATTATAAGCCTTAATATCATCTGACTTTTTAAAAAGCCATATGTATGTATTACTTTGATTTTTAAAATATATTTAAAATGTGTATCTGTGAAAACATTGATTTAAGTAATGAAGTACCCAAAATGGGCACTGATGGTAAGACTTCCTCCAGATGGGAACATCTTTTACTATTTATGTTTACCTTTCTCCTGAACAACTGTAAGATTTTAGAATAGTACCGGTTGGGAGGTGGGGTGGGAGTTTGGGACTAGCAGATGCAAACTATTTGGATAAACAACAAGGTCCTACTGTATAGCACAGGGAACTATATTCAGTATCCTGTGATTAAACCATAATGGAAAAGAATATGAAAAAGAATGTATATAGATGTATAACTGAATCACTTTGCTATACAGCAGAAATTAACACAGTGTAAATCAACTGTACTTCAATAAAATAATTTTTTTGAAAATGCAAAGAAAAATAGTATGATTAGTAAAAGAAAAAAAAGATTAGAGAACAGCACCTTAAAAACACCTCTAGGGAGAAGAATTTCTAAAATTAAAATAATTCATATAAATTCAGTTCAGCTGGTATTTACTTATTTCCGTTCTCTTTCCTTGTATCTGCTTTTACAGTTCAGTTTTGCTTTTTAGTTTCAGGCAAATAGTTGGAAAAGTCTTATCCTCAAAATTTGTCAGGGGTCCGTGAGCCCACTGCCGTCCCATTATTCCTGTGAGCTTCAGCATCTGATCAAGCAGATGTTTAAAAAGAACCCCTCATATCGCCCTTCAGCTACAACTCTTCTCTCCAGAGGCTCTTTAGCTCGGCTCATCCAGAAGTGCTTACCCCCAGAGGTATGGTACATGTGAGATTGACTGTGAACAGTTTTCCCAGTGTTTGTTATCTTCTAAACACAATTACATGTTATACATGCCTTCAAAAATTCAAATAATGCAGACATATATAAAAAAAGTACTTTGTAAAAAAAAAAAAAAAGTAAAAAGTTGAAACGGGCTTTCCCTCCTCTTCTTCTTTCCACGATGCTATTCCCCAAATATAATCATGGATATTGTTTGCATTATCCTTCCAGATCTTTTTGGACGTATATAAATGTCTGTTTGTTTAAATTACGTGGATCTTTTATTTATTATTTATTTATTTATTTTTCTGGCTGTGCCTTGCGGCATGTGGGATCTTAGTTCCCTGCCCAGGGATCAAACCCTTGCCTCCTGCAGTGGAAGCACGGAGTCTTAACCACTGGACCACCAGGGAAGTCCCTACATGGATCTTTTAAATGGCATTTCTACTTTTCAACTTTATTACTGTGGGGAAGAATATTGATAATTAAATGATGTCATGGCAGTATCTAAAGAAAAGCATCTTTCACATCTTTAATTGCTCTGCTTTAAACTTTCAGATCATCACAGAATATGGTGAACAGGTATTAGAAGAAACCAAAAAATCTATACATAGTACACCAAGAAAAAAGGGTAAGAACTTTGAAAAGCTTATTTTTTGTGTTCTTTTAAAATACAGTATAACAAAAAGGAAAAATACAATTTTCAGGTTATTAGAGATGATTTCCAGAGATACTCTTCAAATCAAAATTTGCTTCTTATTCCTTCAGGCATAATTCTATACCGAATCTTATACATTTAGTTTTCCAGGGATCAAAAAAAACCTAGTTCGGAGATTTTAGAGATGTAAAGATTGTTCTCTGTTTCATTTTTAGAACCATATTTACTCTAGTTTGTTATGGATCGGGTAGAAGGCTTCTGTGGTCTCACCTAGGAATCTAACCATGAAAATATAATATAGGAAATTGTATCCCTAAGGACCATCTTATAAACAAAATTTTTTAAATGGAGTCTTTTTAAAAGTTGGAACTGTCCACATAATAGGTGCACAAAATTTCCATACATCTGTAGTCAATCCTGAGCAAATTTCAAATGTAATTTATTGTCTCTTTGGAAGTTGTCATCTCAATTTTTTCAAAGCTCTTTTTGTTGCTTTTCATTTGTCATCAATGACACATCTTTCATCTGAAGAAATCCTACAATGACCAGGATAAGAGAGAAGAATTAAGACGTGTAGAAGGTCATCCACTGTAGGGAGATGTTGTAAAACCTCCATTATTTAGTGCCTGTTACCTTAGTGTTATATACTACAAAAGAAACATTCCTATTTTTTTTAATTTCTTTTTTATTGAAGTATGGTTGATTTACAATGTCATGTTAGTTTCAAAAGAAACATTTCTAAACTATACTGTTTTTTTGAAGTTACATTTTAAATGTTACTTTTGTAAGAATGTAAACCCTTTTAGTGATATAAACCCTTCAGTCTTACAATTCAGCATTTTTTTCTGTTACTTAAGAGGTAGTTAGTTACCTTTGCTTCAGCAGTTTTAGTGTTGATTTTATTTTATGTACTGTTTCGTAGCTTCTGTTCACATCCCAGGGTAGTGGGAAATTAGTTTTAAAATGCTGAGCAACAACAACAAAAGCAGTCTAAGAACAGTTTCAAGACAGTGTAGTTTCAAGATAAGAAAGTGTAGTTTTACAATTTCTAAAAAAAAGAGGAGTAAGCCATATGGGGAGCACGTGTCTGGTGGTGTCTCCATCTAGTCTGTAGCCAGTGAGACCAGAACAATGAAAGCTGTGTGAGGGCAGGGACCGTGTCTCATTTGCTCACTGTTGTATCCTCAGTGCTGTCATCATAGATGCTCAGTAGCAATTGTTTAAAATGCTGAATGAATGAGGAACACGGACCCCAGGCTCTGGCAACAGAAAATCAGGCAGGAGCCATCCTGCCTCCATGACTGCTGCTGGCCCCTCCTCAGGGAATAAGTAGCTGATTTCTTGAGAGGGATACCTATTCCACCTACTGTAATAGCTGTCAGGAAAGCAGACTGGGTAGCAAGCTTATGCTAAAGGTGATAATGACCTTCCGAGTATACAGAGCGTCTTACCTCCTGGTGCCTAAATGGGTTGGCATAAGTGAATAGAGATGTCTTAACTTGCAGATGTTAACATTCGAATAAAACAGCAGAAATAATCTCTTTAACAGCTGAGGTGTATTATTAGGCAATTAAAGCTTGATATCACTATATGGGCTAGTGCTTTGGTTCTTTGACTTTAAAAACTTCATTTGTCTTTGTTACTCAAGCTTCCTGCAAATCATATTAGAAGCCTTTATGTGTTTTCTCTCTACCTTCTCTTTTCTCTTTGAGCAGACCCCAGCAGAATCAGGATAGCTTTGGAAAATGAAGCAAGCACAGTGGTAAGTGCTTTAAAGTTAAATTTCTAAAACTGTCTACTGGGTACCTGGCATCATTAGGTGCTGGGATATATTTGGAAGACTGTTGCCTGGTCCCTGGGTTCAGGAGTTTTTCATCTTTGTGCTTGGGAAGTAACTGGAGGCTGTTCTTTGTACTGCCAGCCGAGCCACTTTAGATCCGCATTTATTTGTTTTTTCATTTCTAATTATTGATGACAAGTGGTTTCAATATAGATGTGAGCGAACTTAGCCCTGCTTATAGGCATGAAAGTCTTGTTTTAGCCTGGCTCTTGGTTGGTTTTGTGTGTGTGGTACTATATATATATATATATATATAGCATACAGTTTATCACTTCAGCAATTTTTAAGCTGAATTGTAAGAATTTAATGTCATTAATTACATTCACAATACTTTTTCATCACCCCAAACAGAAACCCATTAAACAATAACTACCCATTCCTCCCCACCCTCCCTTCCACCTCAGACCCTGGTAACCTCTATTCTGCTTTCTGTCTCTATGAATTTGCCTATTCTAGATATTTCAAGTAAGTGGAATCACACAATATTTGTCCCTTTGTGTCTGGCTTCTTCTGCTTAGCTTAATATTTTCAAGGTTCATCCATGGTATAGCCTGTATCAGAATTTCCTTCCTTTTTATGGCTAAATAATATGTAGATCACTATTTTGATCTTGACATTTTTCTGTTCAAAAACTTTTAGTGCCTCCCCATTAAGCCCACGAATTGAGTGGACATTTTTCAGCCTGGCATTCAAGGTCCTGTTTGTCTCATTTGGCTCCAGGCAGCTGTGCCCTTTTACATGATAGCGGCAGTTAAGTCATAAATAGTAACAGCAAATCCACTTCCCAGTTTTGCCACACCCAACCCAGTAACTGGTGTCCTATTGATAATTTTTTTCTTTCTTCATCATTTTAATCAACCTTTTAACTCCCAAAAGAAAAGATGTAGTAACAACAAATGATTCTGTTTATGGAATGTACTAGTAATTAAACTTGTAAATTTTTTTAATGAACCTTAGGTTGTAAATAAATAACACCATTCCCCATTATGTTACTACAAATGGAATCTATTCTGCCCCTGTACTTTTTCTTTGCATAGTAATATCTGTTAGTAATATCTGTTTATTTCCAGCTTTATTGAGGCCTAATTTATATGCAATAAAATTTACTCATTTTTAGCATGCAGTTTGATGAATTTTGGTAATTTTATACAGTCATATAACCAGCACCACAGTCAAGACATAGAAATCCCATCCCCCCAGTTGTAAATGCATTTAATGCACCTAACCTACCAAACATCCTAGCTTAGCCCAGCCCACCTTACATGTGCTCAGAACATTTCCATTAGCCTCCAGTTGGGCAAAATCATCTAACACAGAGCTTATTTTATAATAAAGTGTTGAATATCTCATATAGTGTATTCAATACTGAACTCAAAGTGAAAATCAGTGGTTGCCTGCGTACAGAATAGTTGTAAGTGTATCGACTGTTTACTCTTGTGATCATGTGGCTAAGTGGGAGCTTTAGCTCTCTGCCATTACACAGCATCACAAGAGGGTATCATACGGCATATCACTAGCCTGGGAAAAAGAGCAACATTCAAAATTTGAAATACAGTTTCTGCTGAATGTGTACCACTTTCACACCATCATTAAGTCGAAAAATCATAAGTCAAACCGTCGTAATTCAAGGACCGTCTCTATGGTAACTTTATAAAATATTTCATTTTGATATTTCCAGCATGAAAAACCCAGAAATTTTTCATTGCTCATTTCCTCTATAAAGACCTCTCAAATATCTCTATCATTTTTATATATCCTTTTCACATTTGCAATGACTGATATTAATGGCTATTAAGGTATATGACTAGTAATATACATATATTTATACATATGTATGTGCATATATATGGTTTTTAATATACACATATATATGATTATATGACTTAATTTACATGGACGTATGGGGTTCTGTGGTTATTGATGTTTAATCCATCTATATTTAAAGTTAAAATAGCTGTCTTTGCCTACTTGTTTACCTTTTTTTGCAGCAATTCAAGCATTACTTAATGTTTATTTTTAATTTCTTTTAAAGCAAAGGGAAGAACCAGGTGGAAAGTGTAGCCACACTGACTTAGAAAGCATTAATAAAAATTTGGTTGAAAGTGCACTGAGGAGAGTAAACAGAGAAGAGATAGGTAAGTTATTCAAATTCTAATCATTGTATAAGTGGAGAACGGGGGAATATACAAGGAATACCAGTTTCCACCTCACTAGGTCATAGGCTTCATAAGCAAGTAGATAGGCAGATTTGTGTTTGCTTATCCAGTAGTGTTAAAAGAATATTTTATTTACCTATAAAAAAAGAGAAAATCGTGTTTATTAATAAGAGGCTTCAGAAAAAATAGTATTTGTTGTGCTCTCCACCATAAAAAGCCTGGCACACAGTGTCTACCTAAGTCCTCTTGGGCCTTTAATTCTTGTACATTGTGTAATATGTGAGTATATACATATCATTTTTTAAAAAAATAAATTTATTTATTTATTTTTGGCTATGTTCGGTCTTGGTTGCTGCACGTGGGCTTTCTCTAGTTGTGGCAAGTGGGGGCCACTCTTCATTGTGGTGCACGGGCTTCTCATTGTTGTGGCCTCTCCTGTTGCAGAGCACGGGCTCTAGGCACGCGGGCTCAGTAGTTGTGGCTCGTGGGCTGTAGAGTGCAGGCTCAGTAGTTGTGGCGCATGGGCCTAGCTGCTCCGTGGCATGTGGGATCTTCCCAGACCAGGGCTCGAACCCGTGTCCCCTGCATTGACAGGTGGATTCCTAACCATGGAGCCACTGGGGAAGCCCCTATACATAGCATTTTTAAAAATTCGCTTTAATGATTAGCTTTACCTTTTCATTTGGATTTCTTTTTCATTCCCTTTACTACTTAGACTTGAAAGAGCGTTGTTAGATCTGAGTTTGAAAGAGAAAATAAATACTTTTCTTTTAGAGAAATACTTGTGTGCATATAGATGAATAAATAAAAGAATAAGCTCAGCGGTTCTTCTTTACACTTTAAAAGCCAGTTCACCAGGTCCTCTCAGGCGACAATGGGAGAAAAATGTATCCAGTACAGCTCTTACAGCTTTGGAAAATGCATCCTTACTCACCTCCAGTTTAACGGCAGAGGACGATAGAGGTTAGTAGATTGAATTCTATTATTTTATTATGGAGCATTGTCTAATAGTTGTTTAAGGAGCCAGAGTTTTTTCTTTTTTTTTTTTTTAATGTCACTCTGTGAAGGATATTTTGTTATCACACATCAGAGCGCTGCTCATACAGGCAAGTGAAATAGATCTGGGTAGAGAGTTAAATATAATTAGCTTTGCTTGAAATATGATCTGAAGATATATGCTGAAAATCTTTGTTATTTGGGACTAATTTTTTATCTTTTCCCAACTAGGTGGTTCTGTAATAAAGTACAGTGAAAATAATACCCGTAAGCAGTGGCTCAAGGAGACTCCTGAGACCTTGTTGAACATTCTTAAGCACGCTGACCTCAGCTTGGCGTTTCAAACATACACAATATATAGACCAGGTGATTCATGTCTGTTACGTAACTGTGGAAACCCTTTGATTTTTTTGAAAAAATTGTGGTAAAATATACATAACCTAAAATTTACCATTTTAACCATTTTTAAGTGTACAGTTCAGGAGCATTAAGTACCTTCACATTGTGCAGTCATCACCACATTCCATCCTCCAAAATGGAAACTCTGTATCCATTAGATAATAACTCCCTGTTCCCTCCTCCCAGAAACCCTTTGATCTTAAAGTTATGAAATATTTAGTAGCATTGTAGTTTTAGGTTTTCTTGAATCTTTTCTAGCCAGTCTGAAGCCATAATTAAAATTCCCCATAGAGCTTCATTCCTTCTGTTTGCCCATTTGTTTGCTTATTTTAATAGTCATGTGATCACTTTGAAGTGTGGCCCATTTTTACCGTGCAAATACACCCCTGTTTTAGGGACTCTGTAGCTCAGACTTTATCCTAGTAAACGCTGAGGAACTTCAAGATTTCTTTGGTTCTGTACTTGGATTCTGTTATATTGAATAGAACACACAAAAAAAGATGAACAATTAGGATTTGACTTTTTTTATCGTTTCAACAGACATTTTCACTAAAATTATACAACATAATTTTTTAAGATACTATCCTTAGGAATCTGGGCCAAAGGACTGAATTAAGGGTGTGTATGTGTGAGTGCACGTGTGTTTAATTTTGGTAATTCAATTACTAGAGCCGTCTTGCTTGGTTTAAGATCTAAGATAAATTATGCCAAGGAGAGCATGTCATGGTGTGGCAAGCCTTGACTGTATGTATTGTAGCAGATTTAGTGTATTTGTTGATTTGATCGGTATTTATTGAGTGCCTAACATGTACTAGGTTAATATTTTTTAAAAAAAGAATAAAACATAATTCCTTCCTTGAAAGAGTTGGTTATTTGGGAGACCAACACACAAGCAGAGCATTGTAGAGCTGTGTACCACGTGTCTGATAGAGCTGTGTGCAGACAGTTATACGTCCCTAGGAGAGGTGGGTGCATTGGGAGGCAGGTGTTAAGGAAGGTTAATGATTATGACTTTTGTTTTAGCAATTACAGATCCTGGATTTTGTTTCTGGTCCATTGATGAAGATGTTGTCATTTCAGGAAAGTCACTATTTAAAACATATATCATAGCTCTATTGTGAAAGGATTTTTATAAAGATTGAACCCACATTTTCATGTTAGGTTATCGTTTTGTAAGCAAAAACCTGAAAGTAATTACTATCTGGAAAAAAATTTAACAGCATGCATTTGGTCTTAATTCCCTAATTTTATTCCCCTCCATTGGGAAAACTTAGGGGGAGGGGAGAGCTCAAAGGAGAAAAAATTAACTGTTATCCAGCTGTCCAAAGACAACTTTTAATGCTTTAATATGGGTTCATATATTTGAGGGTTTTAATTATAATTTTCTGAGTTTTTGTTTTGAAGAAAGTGCTGTTTAAAAATTTAATACCCCTACTGGTGCTTACTGGGCCTGTTTTATGCCAGAATCATGCTGAGTAATGCAGGGAGACACTACAGAAAGATACAGAGCATGGCACTGCCCTCAGTTAACCCACAAGGCTTTGGAGGAATTTAGTGCAACATGAACGAAATAAGTAAAAACTGCTTAACTTGGCATAATTTCTGTTAATATTCCTCTGAAGGTGCAGAAGTGTTCTTGAAAGGCCCCCTGTGTGAGGAAACAGACGCATCAGATGATGTTGATGGAAGTCCTGATTCGGTCATTTTGGATCCAGAGAGACTTGAACCTGGACCGGATGAGGAGGATACGTAAGTGATGTACCCAGATAGCGTGTGCGTGCATGTCATTTAAATTGTACTTTAATCATTTCTGGTTTAGCAGGAGCTGGTTATATTACTTTACATCATTAATGAATACTTACATCTTGATCTTTTGTCTGGCATGGGTAATGTGTTATGGTATTATCACAGAATTCCTGACTGAGCCATGTGTTTATAATCATTTAGCTTGGACTTATTTTTTAATATACCAGATTTTTATATTGAAAAAGTTGTAGAAACAGTGAAAGAAGTGATCCTTTGGAAGGCTAACCACTTTTTTTCCTCTGTTCAGTTACCTTATGGAGCTCAGTTTTCAAAAATGTCGGTATTGTTACGGTGGTGTACGGCTTTGAACCCATCGGCAAATATTAACGGTGCTCCTTAAATGGAGGCTTAATATCCAGATTGTTTTTTCACAGGGACTTTGAGGAAGATGACGACTCTGACTGGGTATCAGAACTGAAACAGCGAGCTGGCTGGCAAGGAGTGTCTGATGGATAACACCCAAGGAAATGTTCCTTAGTCACACTGAGGAGATGTTTAACGTGAGGACTTGATATTTGGATAATACTTAACTCACGGGATGTGTATTTTCCTTTAGAAACAGAGTGAAGAGAGGGAAACCGAATATTTAAAATTATTCCTGGTTAGTATGATAAGGTATAAAAAATCTAGAACTCTTATGAGTTTTTGAATTCAGAGGAGAAGGCATAGCCGAATGGGTATGAGATTTGGGCTTTGCGGTCAGAACAGAAATTGAATGCTACCACCTACTGCTTGTGTGACTGTGAGAAATTACTTAACCTCTTTGAGCCCGAATTTCCTCAACTACAAAATGAGGATAACAATGCCTACCTCATAGGGATGCTGACCTTAGACCATCACGGCAGCCCTTAATGTTATTATTTGCATTGTTATGATTTATGCTTATTACTATGTAGCTCTTTTTATGTCTCCTAAAGGTTTGAGGATCTAAATATATTTAATTATAGCATAATAATGTGTGTGATTTTTCAGTAAGGCCTATTTCTGGGTAGTGATCAATCATCTTCAGTGATCACCAGCTACCAGCTGTCCTTAAATACAGCCCCTCGAGTCTGTCATACAGAGTGAAGTAAGTCAGAAAGAGAAAGACAAATACTGTATGCTAACACATATATATGGAATTTAAGGGGAAAAAATGTCATGAAGAACCTAGGGGTAAGACAGGAATAAAGACACAGACCTACTAGAGAATGGACTTGAGGATATGGGGAGGGTGAAGGGTAAGCTGTGACAAAGCAAAAGAGAGGCATGGACATATATACACTACCAAACGTAAGGTAGATAGCTAGTGGGAAGCAGCCGCATAGCACAGGGAGATCAGCTCGGTGCTTTGTGACCGCCTAGAGGGGTGGGATGGGGAGGGTGGGAGGGAGGGAGACGCAAGAGGGAAGGGATATGGGAACATATGTATATGTATAACTGATTCACTTTGTTATAAAGCAGAAATTAACACACCATTGTAAAGCAATTATACGCCAATAAAGATGTGTAAAAAAAAAAAAAAAATACAGCCCTTCACAGGATGCACAAAAGAGCCCAGGTCAGAGGATCAGCCATGGGAGGAGTGGGGTGGGCTACAGAACTGCTCAGAAGTTGGTGGTCCTGTATATGAGAAAGGAATGGGGCGAAAGGTGAGAAGTCCATACAGCAAGTAGCAGAAACCAGTGTTGTGGAACTAATGGCGGGCAGGACCCCAACACGTCTGGGTCATCATGACACACATGTGCCAGAGGCCTGTCATTTCATGCTGTGATGCTTTAGTGCAGGGAGACTATTTTACTAAAGAAACTGGCTCTTCGCAGGGGATCCCACAGGGGCAAGTGTGGGAGCAGCATAAGCCTGGCCTGGTATAGGGAACAATGCTCAAATAAACAAAAGGGGGAAATAGTTGTTAGACTACAGTAGGATCATTAATAAAGGTCTGCTAAAATGTGGACTACGTATGTCTTTTATTTTTTATTTTTTTTGCAGTACGCGGGCCTCTCACTGTTGTGGCCTCTCCCGTTGCGGAGCACAGGCTCCGGATGCGCAGGCTCAGCGGCCATGGCTCACGGGCCCAGCCGCTCCGCGGCATGTGGGATCTTCCCGGACCGGGGCACGAACCCGCGTCCCCTGCCTTGGCAGGCGGACTCTCAACTACTGCGCCACCAGGGAAGCCCCTACGTATGTCTTTTAAAGAGTTAAATATTTTTTAAAATCTTAACATACAAAAACTGTGTTGTAGCTTTCACCACCCCCGCTCCCATCCCCCATTATTTATACTCAAAACATTTGGTCATCCTTAGTCTCCTCTGGTCTCTGAGTCTCTCCATCTTCCCTTATTTTTCAGAACCCTGACAATTTTGAGGCGTACCGGTTAGATGTTTGGTAAAATGTCCCTCAATTTGGGATTGTCTGATGTTTTTCTCATGATGGGACTGAGCGTGAGTGTTTGAACACCACAGACGTGAAGTGCCCTTCCCAATACATCTGTCAGGGGTGTGCCGTCTCCTCACGACATTGCTGCTGTTGTTAACCTTGATCTCTTGGCTAAGGCAGTGTCTGCCGGGGTCTCTGCTGTAAGTTCCTAATTTTACGTTTCCATGTTCTAGTCACTCTGAGACACTAGATCCAGCCTATTCTCAAGTGGAGAGGATATTGCCAGGTACTCGGCTTCCATAAATACTGTATTTGATACCTCTTAGACATCTCAAATCTTAGCACTGCCCCAGGGTGGAAACATTTCCAAACCAACCAACACAGGGAACTTGAAACTATGTATAGTTACTGAGAGATTGAATGAATCTTGATGGGATGACAAATCCTTTTGAAAGTCAGATGGTTTGCAGGTTTTTGCTTATAACAGAATTTCAAGAGATTCTAATGGATGATTAGAAACCAATTTTAGTGATAGATTACTATATAATTCTTGACATACAACTAGGCAAGAATTGAGGGTCACTTTTAACAAAACTTCCAATTCCATTCACTTACTTACACGAATAAGGTTTTTCAGCACTTACAGCTTAAAAAAAAAAGATAAAAGAGGTTTGATGAAAATTATTTTTAAGACAGGACAAGAAAATTTTTTAAACAAAATTTTCTCTCTGTCGGTTTCTACCACTACGCCTTTTTAGTGTGCATTGTGCATGTGCATTATACATTAGCTAGATCCCCTTAGAAGACACAGAAATGCCTGCTCACCAAAGAACACAAAAAAACACACACACACACCCCCAAACAGCAATTTTCTCTTGGTGTCAGCAAGGTAACTCCTCAGGGGATAACGTTTGTTTCTTAATCCTGTAAGGGGTCACGATGACCCACTACTCACCTTGCTGGACTGTGTAAACTGTCAGTATGTTACTTTGATGTACAATATAACCTTTTGTCTTGAAAACTTAGGTAATTGTGCTTTGGGCGGAACAATCCTCAGAGCTTTCTGAAAGACTGTCCCCTGGGTTATAATCCTCAGGTTGGCTCAAATAAAATTCTCCATTTCTTTCTTAGATTGACTATTGATGAATTTTTCATGGACAGACTCAGTGTTGAACTTTGTCTATTCCAGCAAAAAGCGTTATCTGGATACTAATTGAGCTAATTGGGGAGAAGAAGAGGAAAGCCCATTCAGGTCTTTAAATAAGAGAGAAATTTCCAATACTATGTTACTTTTTATATTTAATATCAGTTCGTGATTTATTTGGATCAGTTGTGTACTACTAGTAATTTTAATGAATTTTAAAAAGCCTGTTAGGAAATAGAAATTAATTTCCATTGATATGATAGGGTAATGGGTAAGATTTTGAATCATGAAAAACAGTACGTATGGAGATATGAGTTCAAGGAGAGAAAGGAATGATGTAAACTTTCTAATTCTTAAAGGAGAGCTTTCTTTTTTTAAAAAATAGATATGGTGGGTTTCACATTGCCGTGGTATTTAGGTTCCATTGGTTATGTTTTACTTGTGTCAATATTTATAATTGCTGGAAATTACATCCTTTCAACTGCTAAAACATGTAATGAAACGTTTCTGACGGCAGCTTGATGTGCAGTGGGAGTGAGGAATGGGTAGGGGGAGATGGGGAGAGAGCATGTTTGCAGACCACTGGGCAGTAGCTCGTTTTATAAGAGGACCCCATGGGGGGCCGCCAGCTGTGGCCAAAAGAGCAGGGCTCCGTTCCAGTCTCCATCTCTTGACAGTATTTGAGACCTTGCACGAGAAACCCTTTCTCAGTCCAGCTCAACTGTAAAACTGAGCCACTACTACCTGACTCGGTTGTCGCAAGGCATAAAGAGAATATATGCAAAGCCTCTGGTACACCGTAAGCAAGAACGGGGAGCGGGAGCGGAATGCTTGTCGAGTGTAAGCAGAGGAGTCCCGACCTAAGGTGACGGAGGTGACGCGGCCAGGTCTCCAAACGCCGCGGCTGGCCCTCTTCCGGGTGGACTGTGTGGACCCGTCCTCTCGCCGCTCTGGCCCCGCGCCCCGCCCGCCTTCCCTAGCGCGGCTCCGCCCCGGCCGCCAGCGGGCGCAGAGGCGTCTGGAACCTGGACCCACCCAGGACACTACTCTGGCCCCGCGGAGCCGGCGGAGCAGGTATGCTGTGGGTGGCGGCCTCAGTCCGAACCCGGAGCTGCCCCCAGGGCTTCCGTGAGCCCCGGGGAAAGGATGGAGCCCCCGCCCGGGAAGACGCGAGCCGCAGAACGGCGGTCTCCGGTCCCGGGCCGCGTCGGTCTCCATGGCAACGCGCGGCGCACCCAGCTCCTGGCCCCCGCGGGAGTTCTACCGCCTTCCCGCCGGCCGCCTCCCGGAGAGTGTTTCTAAGGGAGAAGGACTTTTTCCCCGAAACTTAGGGGCTTCCACCCACCGGTGCCTCTTGGGCGGGAGCGTCGCGGTCCCTCAGTTCCGATTCCTCCAGCGCCTCCCTCAAAACCCGGCCCTCCAGTGTCCCCAAGCCTTCCCTGGCTGCGGAGCTGGCTTCCAGCCCCATCCCACCTAATCGTCCCCCCTTCCTGCAATGACACAAATTACTCAAAAACATAACCTGCCTGCTCACTCAGGTTTAAAAAATCAGCAAGATGCCCTAACTGTAGTATTGAATATAACGGGGAAATGCAGTGGAGCAGTTTACCCAAAGCCCCAGAGGCTGGCCGCTGGCCGAGGGCCGCCCGGCCGCGTAGCTTCCAGAGAGGTGGCAAGTGGTCGGTGGCAAGTGCTGGGCCGCCAGGACCTGCCCAAGACAGTTCAGAAACAACCCCACTGGGAATTACTGGCCCGTTTTTTGCTCACGGGCTATTGAGGGTGTACCTGTGTTACAAGCACCGTGTTTCCAAAGAAATGGTAGAGAGAAAGGGACCACACCGCTACTACCCCCGGAGAATTCACCTTCCCCTCTCAAGAAGCCAGGACCCTGTGCTGAGGGCGACAAACCCAAATCAAAGGAGCTTAGGCACCAAAGGGAATGTTAGACCTTTTAACTGGGGATTCTGACTGGGTAGGTCTTGGATGGGGCCCTTGTATACTCTGGCCTTACACACCCTCCTGCCATACCGCATCTGATCAGATGAATCTAAATGCCACAGTGACTCTCTTTATTATAAAGTCTATATTTCAATCTGTAAATTCTTGGTACTACTACACTGGAAGAAGTAGTGAAGTAGCAGAGAGTCACCTGATAAGGACAGCTGCAAACTTTTAGGGCTCAGCTGCCAGGAGCAGCGTGGCCAGTGGGGGAGTGATTTCCCAAAACGGTGAACAGTTCCTGGTAAAGTTCCGAACAAGGTGCAATCAAGTCTTGATTTACATGTAGTTGCATTCCTCGAAAATTCAGTGTTAATTAAAACTGTGCAAAATACACTTTGTATTTAGATGCAAAATAGTTTGGTTGTAGCCGCAGATAATTATAAACGGATTTTTCCAAGCACATGAATGTGTACGGAGACTTTTTAAGGTTGTAGGGGCGCTGGAAAATCCTTTACTGTGCGGGACTGTCCCTAGCATCGCAGAATCTTAGTATCTCAGACCCCAATGGCTTCTGAAAGCCTTCGTGCCTGCCTCTCCATCTCTGCGAACAGAAAAAAACTCCGTACGTTTCCAAAATGTCCCCTAGGGGGCAGTAACGCCCCACTGAGAAAGGCTGGACTGTAAAACCACACAAGCAGAAGGACAATTCCTGCTGCCTAGAGGTGCCCAGACAGGGATATTATATTTTTCTTTCTCAGAACAATCTTGAAAAACAGGTATTGTTATTTCCATTTCAGAAATTAGGAAAGAGAGGTTTTACGAATTAAGTTACTTGCCCGAGATGACAACACTAGGGTGTATCAAAGTTGAGCTGCAGCCCAAGTCTGACCATGGAGCTGACTAAGGTCTGTCTCACTTTGGTTGTTACCTGTGGCCACAAGGAAAGTTATTTGATTCAGGCTTGGCAAAATTAGAATGAAAGTTTTAGCAAAATGAGTTCTCTTACGTTGTAGTGGTCAGTTTTCTGACTTTGTTCATATTTATGAAAAGCGTGCAATAAAATGTCATTGCTCTCATTTCAGGTAACTCCATGCATTGGAGACCATGGATAAATACGACGTGATTAAGGCCATTGGCGAAGGTGCCTTTGGGAAAGCATACCTGGCCAAAGGGAAATCAGATAGCAAGCACTGTGTTATAAAAGAGATCAATTTTGAAAAGGTAAAGTTAAGAAGTTAAAATTCCTGTTCATTTTCAGTGGTATATTCATCTGGCTTTTAATCCAGTTTGTCAAGGAAACACATCTTTTTTTTTTTTTTTTTTTACAAGTATGAGTGAGTTGACTTTTGTTTGTTCAGTCTTCTAAGTCCATTGTCCAAACAGCAACCAATGATCTTATTTTCATTTTTATTTTTAGATTTTATTTTATTTTATTTTTTTGGCCGAGCCATGCGGCATGTGGGATCTTAGTTCCCCGACCAGGAATGGAACCCATGCCCCCTGCTGGGGAAGCAGAGAGTCTCAACGACTGGACTGCCAGGGTAGTCCCCAGTGATCTTATATGAAGTCATCATATACAAGTTTCACACTCGTTAGAAAACTAAGAAAAGTAAAATAAATCTATTGATTTATATCACTTTTTGCTGATACAATTGGAAAGGATTGAAAAGAATATAAAAGGGGAGGAAGCAGGCACTCTCTTACTCTGCTGATAGGAAGGTAAATCATCCTGAGGGAAATTTATCAATATGTATCAAAGCCTTAGAAGGATCCATGCCCTGTTTGTATTATTGACGAGGAGTAAGGTCCGAAATACGTTGTAAAGATGAAAAAAAATCAGGCCACAAAAAGTTATGTGTATATATGTATGTACTGTTAATGTCACACACACACACACACACACATGCACACATTAACAGTGGTTATTGCTGATTGGTGGGATTTCATCTCTATCATTTCTTTCTGCATGGTCAGAATTTTTAATATGAATCATATATTATATTTTTAAAATTAAGAATTGTATTATTTGTATAAGCAGAAAAAGCTATCTTCATCTTGAAAAAGAAAAGAAAAAAAATGTATGCATCCTAGGATCTGGTAGTTCTCCTTCTGGGATTGTATTCCAAGGAAATACCCAGAAATGTGCAGACAGTCAGCAAACAACCTAAATGTCCAACAGTTGGGGATTGGTTAAGTAATTTGTGAAAGACTAAGCTGTTCATCAAAATCATGTTGTAGTCAAAGTATTGACATGAGAAGTATCATAACTTTTGCTAATTAAGAAAATAGTATGTGTAGAATGATGCAATCTTTGTAAAAAGATATGCATTATCTCTCTATATAGGTATGTATATTCCCACACATATCTGCCCATACATATAGGAAAGACCTACTTACTACATTATTATCGAGGTGGAATGTGGGATTATGAGTAATTTTTGCCTTGTACTTTTATATCATTTCACTCTTCAGATTAGTTTTGACACTCCTCTCTGATTTGTTCCCAAATTCCATTTTCAACATCCCCTCACATACTCTTCCTTTTTGCCACATGCAAATCCTTTGCACCGCAGCCTCTGTGCTCACCCGAGGGGCTCTTTCTTCCCAAAAGGTCTTTGCCTGCCCATCCAAGCATCAAGATCCCACTTGTTCAGGGCTGAGACTCAGTACACCTTGTAGAACCTTCCAAATCTAGGTAACCTCTCTTTCTCTGTAAGCTCCATAGCTTTTTATCCGTACTGCTGTTATGGTACTGATTGCTGTCTACTTTGCTGTGCTTTAGCTGTTTATTTTGTGCCTACTCCTCCTTATTAAACTGTATATTCTGTGCAGGCAGAATCCAGGTCTTTTACATCTTGGTCTTCCACACAGCAGCTAAGAATTCTTTGCACCAGTAGCAGGTCAATAAATTCTTATTGGACAAATAATTCAATGCAGAGATACTTTCAGGCCTTCTAGCTCTGTTGTTAAGCTGGTACATATTTAGGAATTATAAAACCATTTAAATTCTAAGTAAAGAAAAAATTATGTGGGAGGTGAATCCTCTATAAAAATATATATTAATGCATTTCATAGAGTCTCTCCCATTCTTTAGTATAGATTATAAAAAGCTGACTGTATATTTCTCATAGAGCAGTGAATTTTTTCATCTCTTACTTCATGAACCACCCTAGTCCCCATGCCATAAATAAGTAGAATTTCTATTGGGCCTCGTTATTGTTGCTTTCCCGTATCTCTCTGTGTTATCAGATTTGCCGAACAACATTTGTGTCACAGTATTAACATTTATTACTTATTTTTTTTCTTTCTACTCTAATGTACTTTTTCATTACTTCTTATCTAGAGAAATTTACATTTCTTCTCAGATCTCCATCACCTCTCCACAAAGTGAACTGTAGACCCCAGAACTTAAATCGCTTATTTTCTTACAGGTACCAAAAAGCTCTATATTTTCTCTCATCATCCTACAATTATCAAGCATATTCTTTTATTTCTTGCCTTCAAAAATGCATTGTATCTTCTCTTGATTATAAAAATTAAAATGTTCATTGAAGAAATTTTGAAAAAAACTGTAGGGAGGGCTTCCCTGGTGGCGCAGTGGTTGAGAGTCCGCCTGCTGATGCAGGGGACGTGGGTTCGTGCCCCGGTCCGGGAGGATCCCACATGCCGTGGAGCGGCTGGGCCCGTGAGCCATGGCCGCTGAGCCTGCGCATCCAGAGCCTGTGCTCCGCAACGGGGGAGGCCACAATAGTGAGAGGCCCGCGCACTGCAAAAAAAAAAAAAAAACTGTAGGGAAAAATGAGGCTATTTAGAGGAAAATGAAAATCACTTTTAACCTCTCTCTTCATCACTATTAACATTATGGTGAACTTCTCTCCAGGCTATTTTTAATGCCTAAATGTACCTTGTAAGTTATTAGAATATATTAGATGATTGATGTCATGGTGGATATACTCTTTTATAGCAGCTTTTTACCCTTAGTATATTGTGAATATTTTCTCATGTCATTCAGTGTTTTCATATAATAAAATGTTCTCATATAATATCATTCAATGTTTATAGTAATAGTGGGTGCCTAGCAGACCTCATGTTATCCCAGGTGTTTTACATAATTAATCAATTTAATCTTCCCAACAACTCTAGAGGTAGATCTCATTACCCTCACTGTTTAGGTGAAAGGGCTGAGGCTCAATGAGGTTAAGTAATTTGCTCAACAAGGCACAGTGACCAGCAAATCCTTCTACCTCGTCCTCTGCTCTTCCTGCCAGTGCTTCCCTGGATTTTTGATGACCGCATAGTGTGGCATTAGGTTAAAAATACCATAATTGGGCTTCCCTGGTGGTGCAGTGGTTGAGAGTCCGCCTGCCGATGCAGGGGACACGGGTTCGTGCCCCGGTCTGGGAGGATCCCATATGCCGCGGAGCGGCTGGGCCCGTGAGCCATGGCCGCTGAGCCTGCGCGTCCGGAGCCTGTGCTCCGCAATGGGAGAGACCACAACAGTGAGAGGCCCGCGTACCGCAAAAAAAAAAACAAACCATAATTTATCTAACTGTTTTTCTATTTTCAGAGGGTTATGTTGCTTGATTTTTTTGCTATGATTAAATAACATTTAATATGTAGAAGAGTCATTTTTTCTTAAACAAACTGTGTATATATGTTTACCTATATGTGCATTGAATAAAAAGTTCTAACAATTAGCAGCAATTACTCCTAAGGAATAGGAATTCATGGGATGGGTGGGGAGGAAAAGGGGAAGTTTTACTTTCATCTTATTTACTTCTATCTGGCTTAAAATATTTTTTCAAATCACTAGTGTATATTCTTAATTAAAAACTAATAGTAAAACACTGTAATGAAGGCTTTTGTATGAGAACCCTTGGGCACATTTCTGATTATTTTCTTTGGATAAATTTCTAGAAGAATTAATAAGTTAAAAATAGGAGCATTTTAAAGTCTCTTATTAGATACTGTAAAATTGTTTTCCTAGAAAGATTTTACCAATTTATATACTTACACCAGAAGTATGTGAGTGCCATTTTGCTGCTTTCTGGTTAACTGTGGGTATTAACATTCTTTTTGTCTTTGCCAATTTCACAGATGAGACATATTAAATTTTGTTTTAGTCTTCTTTTGATTACTGAGTGAGGTTGAATATTTTTTACTATTTCTGAGCCATTTTTAATTTCTTTTATTTTTTTGAGAGTTGCCTAGGCATGTATTTTCCCATCTTTCTGTTGGCATATTTGCCTTTTTTTTTACTTGCCAGAATCCTTATATGTTATAAATACAAAAAATCTTTGTCATATATATTGCCAGTATTTTTACCTAACTATAAAAATATACTTATCTTCCTATGTTTGCCTTTCAATTTCATTTATAATAGTCTTGAAAAAAACAGTAGTTATAAATTAAAGTAGTTAAGTAGCTAAGTCTATCCTGGTAGCGTATTTCAGTTATTTTTATTTTGAAACTCATATGTACCAATTATGCAATTTAAAGTGGGGGGAAAGATACTGAAGCTTAGAAGATTTAAATAATTTACTGAAAGATACATAGCTAGGATGCAGTAAAGCTGGGATGGAGAATATTAATTTTAAAAAAATTTTTCAAATTTAAATGAGGATGAGAAATTTGGGAACTCACACATTACCTGTGGGCCAAATGTTGAACGTCATTACAAAGGGAACTGTGGAGAGGACCAGTGACCCATGGAGGCCAGAAGGGTGGGGCAGCCGGGCCAGAAGTCAGTGTAGAAATGACAAAGTGTCAAGAATGAGGAAGAAAAGGTAGAAATGAGGTGTGGCCACTGCCAATGGCACCAAAACATTTGAAAAATATTGTCCATAGATGATAAATAGAATAATAAGAAAATACATCAGGGAGTGAGGGGAGGAGAGAAATAGGTAAGGCAGATTAAGGGGTACAGGCCTCCAGGTGCAAAATAAATGAGTTATGGGTATGAAATGTACAGTGTGGGGAATATAATCAATACTTAGTATCTTTGTATGGTGACAGATGGTAACTAGACTTATCTTGGTGATCACTTTGAAATGCACAGAAATTTTAAATCACTGTGTTGTGTGATGGAAAATGACATAGTGTTGTAGTTTTTGAATTTTACTTCAAAAACAAACTCAGAAAAAAAGATCAGAATTGTGGTTACCACGGGCGGGTAGTATGGGAAGGGAGAATTGGTTGAAGGTGGTCAAAAAGTACAGATTTCCCGTTACAAGATAAATAAATACTAGGGATGTAACGTACAACATGATATATAGAATTAACACTGCTGATGTTATACATGAAAGTTGTTGAGTAAATCCTAAGAGTTCTCATCACAAGGAAAAAAATGTTTTTTCTATTTCTTTAATTTTGTATCTATATGAGATGACGGATGTTCACGAAACTTATTGTGATGATCATTTCATGGTGTGAGTCAAATTATATGCTGTACACGTTAAACGTATACACTGCTGTATGTCAATTATATCTCAATAAAACTGGAAGGAAAAGCAATAATAAAAGCAAATTAGTTTTTTAAAAAGAAAAGAAAATACATCAAATGCTAAAATGAAGTCACGAGAGACATTTTATTTGAAAACGAAAAACGTAGTAATCTTAACACAGAACTTTACCGGTCTGATTTATGTGATATATGACATTTTACTTTTTTTAGATTTCATTTGTTTCTTCTCAGCAGTGATTGCTGCTGGAACATTGCATTTTGGTTTTTTTTGTTGTTTTTTTTTTACCAATTCCTTTGTTGCTGAAAGATAAATATTTAAATAACTTTCCTCCAGATGACTAAATAATTGACACAGTACACCAATCCAGTGGAAATTTTAATACAGCAGAACTTCACCAGAAATACTTATTTTCTTGTTTCTGATTGTCATTGACAAACCATTGACTAGGTATAGGACACTCTAATTCTAGAAATGTCATTTCCTGCCGTTGAGAGATCTGTTGCAGAAGTGCCATTAAAAGCCAGTGAAATCCTGGAGAATTTTCGATGACAGTGAGTAAAAAGCATTCCTTGAAAGCGAATTATCTTTACAGACTGTCTCTTAATATAATTTAGATGCCCATCCAAGAAAAAGAAGCTTCAAAGAAAGAAGTCATTCTTCTGGCGAAGATGAAACATCCCAACATTGTAACCTTCTTCAGTTCATTTCAAGGTTTGACTTTCTCATATTCTTAAAGTATTTTAATAAAGTGTGGGCATGTAGACTTCTGTATAAGATAGTTCCTGAGAAGTGTGTATAAATTAATTTTTGTAACTGGACTCATTTTCCCATTTATTTAAATTGTAATTTGAGACATCATCTTTATTTCTTCTCTGGTGAGTTTTTGTAGGCAGCTTTCCTAAATTTTCTCAAGTTTGCCCCCCTGCCTTTAATTCTCACTTCCTCAGATAGTTAACAAAGTGTGTATTAGCTTTGCTGCAGTAAGAAATTTCAGTGGCCTACAAGAATACCATCTGTGTCTCACTCACATTACATGTTGGCTACGGTTGGGTGGGGTCTTTATTTTTTAAATTTATTATTATTATTATTTTTGGCCGTGCCTCATGGCTTGTGGGAGCCCGGCACTGAAAGTGCTGAGTCCTAACCACTGCACTGCCAGGGAACGCCCAGGAGGAGTCTTTAAGTCTGGGGTCCAGCCTGAAGGAGCAGCGCACATATGGAGCTGTTTTCCTGAGCAAGAGGAAAGAGCTGGACACAGAGCCCACCGCACCCTCACTCTCAGATCCCTGCTAGGCTGTGGCATGTTTCTTACTTTCCTTATGTGCTCATGTTCTGGGTGCAAAGCAGCCACAACCAACCCCAGGAACGGGGTGATGGTGGGGGAGGGTACACTGCCTCTGTGAGTCCTTGTATGTCCCGGGGCAACGGGGAGGGCTGTACAATTCTCTTACAGAGAAGCAGCCAAGCAAACGGCCAGAATAGAGGGGGAAAACTTTAAGGCCGCAATTCCCTTCTCTGTGCGCCTGAATACAACATTTCTTCGGCCTCTATCACTTGACTCCAAAGGTTAAAAAAAAATAAAAAACACTAAAAATACCATAAAAGGAGCGTTGGTCATTCATCCAGTTAAATATTGATTGAGTGCTTACGTTGATGCATTTTTCTAGGTGCCAGGAATACAGCAGTGAACAAACACAACAGGCACAAATTCCTGTCCTCGTGGCTCTTACACTGTAGTGGGAAGAGACAGACAATAAATGCATATACAGCATGTCAGGTGTTTAAAAGGCTGTGACAGGGCTGTCTGTGTCCCCAGTTCACCATGGGGCATCCCCATCCCAGCACCCAGCACTGGGGGTGCTTGAATTCACAGGCCAGAAGTAGTTCATGGAGCAGGAATGTTACCTAGATATCTTCAAGCACCATCAGGGGTGTAAGATTCAGTAAATAAATTTTAAAAGCCATTTTTTGAGCTTTTACACTGTGCAGGGCACTGTGTTTCTTGCAAATTAAAACCACTGCATTCAAAATAGCTCTCTGTGTTTCTTGCAAATTAAAACTGGGTACATTCCTTAAAAGAGCTCTCGGGACACCTCCAAGGTCTTTCTGGGAGCTGAGAGTACATGTGAGCCGGGAATTGAGTTGTACCGAGCAACTTTTAAGGGGCAGCCACTGAAAAAGGTGCCTTGCCTTCCTGTTCATTGATTCCTAACAGCGACACCATTAGACAGTCTTCCTTTTCCTCATTCTGTGGGTTATGATCGTGACTCCCTGTGACTGGTACGTCCTGCTCATCGTCAGGCCTTCTCTGAGATACCAATTCAAGTTACAGCCCCCTTTACTGATCTCGCCAGCACTTTTGTACTGTGTGTGTATGTTCATATGCGCCATTGGGAACCGTCTAATATTTGTCTCCCTTTAAGACAGTAAACATAACAAATTCTTTTGCTCACCACTTGCTCCTCAGCATGTGGCCCATAGTAGGTGCTCATACATGTTTGCTGAATGAGTGCCTAGACTGGGCCATTTAGGAGAGTGGAGTATGTCTTTTTTTTTTGAATTGATTAATTAATTTTTTTGGCTGCACCCCGCTGCATGCAGCAGCGGTCCCCAATATTTTTGGCACCAGGGACCAGTTTCGTGGAAGACAATTTTTCCACAGACCGGGGGCGGGGTGGGGGGATGGTTTGGGGATGATTCAAGTGCATTCCATTTATTGTGCGCTTTATCTCTATTATTATTACATTGTAATATGTAATGAAATAGTTTAACAACTCACCATAATGCTGACGGGAGGCGGAGTTCAGGCAGTAATGCGAGCGATCGGGAGTGGCTGTAAATACAGATGAAGCTTCGCTCACTCATCCTCCACTCACCTTCTGCCGTGTGGCCCGGTTCCTAACGGGCCACGGACCGCTAGTGGTCCTTGGCTCCAGGGTTGGGGACCCCTGGCATGCAGAATCTTAGCTCCCCAACGAGGGATCGAACCCGTGCCCCCTGCAGTGGAAGCACAGAGTCTTAACTACTGGATCGACAGGGAAGTCCCTGGAGTATGTCTTTACACCATGCAAAATGGGTATTTGAGGATGGTTTACACTGGATACCATTATAAAATTAAAGGTCATTTCTTACAGCATAAATAACCTTCACTGACTTCGTTTATGTTGTAAGCTTAAACTTTCTTATGACAGCCTTTTCCTTTTCTTAACTAGAGCACCTCTGTGTTTAGGAAAACTAGAGCTATTGTGATGGCTTTGAGTTTGCCTGGCAGTTTGTTGGGACTTGAAACACTGAGCTTATCTGAAAGCCTCAGAGGTCCTTGCAACACCTGACTGTAGACAGTTGAGGGAAAGCCTCTGTTTACCCTCAAACAGCTCACCTCTGAGCAGAAGAACCCTGGCTCTCGTTCATTAATTGTTTGTCTATAGAAAGTAGAAGTTTTCATAAGTTTGAAGCAACATGAGAAAAATAAGAGAATGTAGTAAGATTTTCCTAAGGCTAAATTAATTCCACTTAAATTCCTTCAGTAAATTTTTATCGAGTACCTATAATTTGCTAGGCATGGTCTAGGTAAAATAGGCCCAAATCCCTGCACTGCTGTTTTCTGTTGCTGTATAACCAGTGAACACGAATTTAATGGCTTAAACAGGCACCCACTTATCCTCTCCCAATTCCTCTAGATCGGAAGCCTGGGCTGGGCTTAGGTGGATTCTCTGCACAGGGTTTCACATAGTTGAAATCAAGATGTCAGCTGTGTCTGCAACCTCATCTGAGGCCGAGTTCTCTTTCAGGCTTATTCCGGTTGCTGGCAGGTTTCCTTTACTGCAACTGTAGGACTGAGGTGTCTGCTTTCTTGCTGGCTGTTAACTGGGGGTGATTCTCTGTTTCTAGAGACCAACCTCCCTTCCCTGGCATGTGGCCCCTTCAATAGGCCCTCTCCAGCTGGAATCTCTCACTTCTGTTTCTGATTTCCAGACCTAGATTTAAGTGGCTCTTGTGATTAGGTCAAGCCCAGGTGTATAATCTCTTTCTACTAACTCAGAGTCAGCTGTTTAGTAACTTTAGTTATATCAGCACATCCCCTTTGCTATGTAACATAATCATGGGAGTGATATCCCATATTTACAGGTTACACTCTCGCTCAAGGGGAGAGAGTTCACAGGGTGTGTCCATTAGGGCCATCTGAGAATTCTGCCTGCTCTACAACTGTGGAGTTTACATTCCAGGGGTAAAATGTGGGGAGAGACAGACAATAAATGTAAACATAATAAGTACAGTATATGCATGTTAGAAGTTGATAAGTGCCGTGGGATAATAAAATAGGAGAAGGCAGGAGTGGAGGGAAGAATTGTAAATAGGGTGGTCAGGACAGGCCTTGCTGTGAAGGTGACATTTGAGCACAGATTGAGGAGTCCTGCTAACATCTGGAGAAGAGCTTTCCAGGCAAGGAGAACAGCCACTGCAAAGGCCTGACGTGTTAAAGGACCAGCCAGGAGGCTTTGGGGAAAGGCCATCTGCTATTGGCCCTGAGCACCTCTGCATGTTTTTGCTGGATATGCCAAGAATGCCAAGCCCTGACCAAGACCTGGCTTGTTTACTGCTCACTGTAAAAGCAGTCGATTCCTCAAGTGCAGTATTCCTCTCCTGTAATGTAGCCACTGCATGCGCAGTTGTCCATCTAGGCTCTGTGGATTTGGGAGACATAGAACGAGTGCTAACATGGAGCTCTGACAGCTGCTTTTGCCAAGAGTAATAAAGTCCTTTGTCTCTGGCCCAGGAGTCTCGTGTCTTCTGCCAACATCCATGACATAGTCACAGGCTGGTAAGTAGGGCAGAATCTCACACCTGTGGCAGAAGCCACTGTGGGTGCAGTGCAGTAAGCAAGGGGGGATAGCAGAAGATATTTTTATTCTTTATGCTGAGTCTGTGTTCCTCCTGGGTTCAGCACTAAAATGCTTTTATTTTCGTGGAATGATGGTGATACTGGATGATATCTCATTCCATCAAATCTAGAGGCCATTGGTTGTAAGATACATTATTATGTGCTGATGAAAAGGAAAGATACTGCCTATTAGACTATGATGCTATGCTTTCATATCACAATTTTTATTTTATATGTTTTAAAAGAGCTCTTTTAGACTTGTTTAAACAGAGTTTTGCTTTCTATTACTCTTGTACATTCATAAAAAGGGAAATATGAGCAGATTAAATTGGTTAAGATAGTCTAAAAATTAATGAGGCTGGGGGACACATGGTTTCTTGAGGCAGAAGCCTGGTGTGTCTCCCTTTGCCTGGCAAAGCAATAAAGCTATTCTTTTCTACTTCACCCCCCCCCCCAAAAAAAAAACTAAAACCAAAAATTAATGAGGCCGTGACGACATCAAGACTGCTGGGCCCACAGTCACCAATTGGAAGATGCCAATGTCTGTAAGACATAATCCTGATTTTTTAAAAGGGCATTTTAGAATAAATTAATTATAATAATTGTTCTTTAAATGTTGGAATTTGGCAAGACAAAGGTTGCAACCCTGAAGTTAGTGCCCTCTAATAGTTTTGAAAGGTCAGTGACCCATGAGCTTTATAGTTCCAGAAACTCCTGCCCTAGAGGGTGCTGTGCACTTCCTTTTTGGAGTATTCTTTTTTCTCCTTTCTGCATTTTAGAATATTATACATGCTTAAGACTAAACACAAATCCCACCCCCAAGCCTAAAGTGAGCTCTCTCTGGGACTTCCCGGGGGATCCAGTGGTTAAGACTCTGTGCTTCCACTGCAGGGGGCACGGGTTGGATCCCTGGTCGGGGAACTAAGATCCTGCAAGCCGCGTGGTGTGGCCACCCCAACCTGACAAATGTAATTAAAACTAAATATAAAAAAAATAAAGTGATCTCTCTCACCTCTGCTCTGAGCACTTCCGGACTCTTACTGGCCGTTTCACTTGTGTGGCATTTGTAATAAGCTGTGTTATAACGTTAGTGTATATTCTTTATTTCCCTCGGTGAGATTGGAAGTTCTGTGAGGACAAGGATTGTTTCTTACGCCTTTTTCCCTTCCTAAAGTGCTTAATTTTTTTAAACAGGTGGAAAATTTGAGAGCACAAATGACCTTTCCAGGCAGTTCTAACCCCATTAAATATGAAATTAACAGCAGCTAGTGGAAAAAAAAGCATATTTAGAGCCAAATGATGCTCATCGACCTGAATAGTTCCTTCAAGATGGTTCAGCCATGATTAATCCTGAATCAGTCAATGAATTTCTTCCACTGAAAGCCCGTGTGAGGCTGAGTGAGTTAGATGTTGGTGGAAGGGAAGTAAAATGGAGCCCTTTTCCCTTAGTTTCCTTCCTTTGATTTCCCCATGGTTTTGAAATTGCCATCCCTTCATTGCTGTGGCAGCCCTTTCAATGACTGAGCTAAGACAAGTATTAATTCTCCCAAAAGTAATACATTCCTGAAAGTAACTGATCTCTAGGTAATCAGAGTATGTCAGGAAACATATCAAAACCCTTCCTGCAATAATATACAATGGAGAAAAGACACTCTCTTCAATAAGTGGTACTTGGGAAAACTGGACAGCTACATGTAAAAGAATGAAATTAGAACACTCCCTAACACCATACACAAAAATAAACTCAAAATGGATTAAAGACCTAATGTAAGGCCAGACACTATAAAACTCTTAGAGGAAAACATAGGCAGAACACCCTCTGACATAAATCACAGCAAGATCTTTTTTGATCCACTTCCTAAAGTAATGAAAATAAAAACAAAAATAAACAAATTGGACCTAATTAAACATAAAAGCTTTTGCACAGCAAAGGAAACCCTAAACAAAATGAAAAGACAATCCTCAGAATGGGAGATAGTATTTGCAAATGAAGCGACCAACAAGGGATTAATCTCCAAAATATACAAACAGCTCATGTAGCTCAATATCAAAACAACAACCCAATCAAAAAATGGGCAGAAGATCTAAATAGACATTCCTCCAAAGAAGACATACAAATGGCCAAAAAGCACATGAAAAGCTGCTCAACATCACTAATTATTAGAGAAATGCAAATCAAAACTACAATGAGGTATCACCTCACACCAGTCAGAATGGCCATCATAAAAAATTTACAAGTTAAATGCTGGAGAGGGTGTGGAGAAAAGGGAACCCTCCTACACTGTTGGTGGGAATGTGTAAATCAGTGCAGCCACTGTGGAGAACAGTATGGAAGTTCCTTACTGGTACAGCTACAATATGATCTAGCAATCCCACTCCTGGGCATATATCCAGAGAAAACCATAATTTGAAAAGATACATGCACCCCAATGTTCATTGCAGCACTGTTTACAATAGCCAGGACATGGAAGCAACCTAAATGTCCATTGACAAAGGAATGGTTAAAGAAGATATGGTACATATATACAATGGAATATTACTCAGCCACAAAAAAAGAATGAAATAATGCCATTTGCAGCAACATGGATGGACCTAGAGATTATCATACTAAGTGAAATAAGTCAGACAGAGAAAGACAAACTTCATATGATATCTCTCATATGTGGAATCTAAAATAATGGTATAAATGAACTTATTTACAAAACAGAAATAGAGCCACAGATGTAGAAAACAAACTTATGGTTACTGAGAGGCAAAGAGGGGGGAGAGATAAATTAGGAGATTGGGATCGACATATACACACTACTATATATAAAATAGATAACCAATAAGGACCTACTGTATAGCACAGGGAACTCTATTCAGTACTCTGTAATGACCTATATAGGAAAATAATCTAAAAAAGAGTGGATATATGTATATGTATAACTGATTCACTTTGCTGTACACCTGAAACTAACATAACATTGTAAATGAACTATACTCCAGTAAAAAAATTTTAAAAACCCAACAAAATAAACAAACAAACAAAAAACAAAAAAAAACAAAACCCTTCTTGGACTCTCCAGTCTTTCCTTCATGGCCTCTTGTTCTCTCTGCCTGTCTGTGTGCAGACTTCTGTTGTAACTCTTCTTACATATATTGACTGATGCCCCGTCTAGACTGTCACCTCCTTATTCAGGAAGGATAGTTATTTGCTTTTTATTCCTAGCGCAGCGTTCCTTAGCATGTCTTCAATAAAGGTTTGTTGATGAGTGAATGGATCTGTCCCTTTAAGAGGGGAGGTGGACCAATGGAAGTGTTCTGTGAAAGAAGCACTCAGTTTGTGAATGAGAAGCAACCAAAGGCAGATGCAGTCAGGTTACTGATAGTGCCTTTAAAGTTGGCTTAAGCCAACCTAAGTGTCCATCAGCAGATGAATGGATAAAGAAGATGGGGCACATATATACAATGGAATATTACTCAGCCATAAAAAAATGAAATTGAGTTATTTGTAGTATAACAAGACTCTAGGTGGATGGACCTAGAGTCTGTCATACAGAGTGAAGTAAGTCAGAAAGAGCAAAACAAATACTGTACGCTAACACATATATATGGAATCTAAAAAAAAAAAATGGTTCTGAAGAACCTAGGGGCAGGATAGGAATAAAGATGCAGACAGAGAGAATGGACTTGAGGACATGGGGAGGGGGAAGGGTAAGCTGGGATGAAGTGAGAGAGTAGCATTGACATATATACACTACCAAATGTAAAATAGATAGCTAGTGAGAAGCAGCTGCATAGCACAGGGAGATCAGCTCGGTGCTTTTTGACCACCTAGAGGGGTGGGATAGGGAGGGTGGGAGGGAGACGCAAGAGGGAGGGGATATGGGGATATATGTATACGTATAGCTGATTCACTTTGTTATACAGCAGAAACTAACACACCATTGTAAAGCAATTATACTCCAATAAAGATGTTAAAAAAAAATAAAGTTGGCTTAAGCTACTTGGAAGAAAGAGGTAGCACATTATAGATATTTGGCAAGAGATTCTGACATTGAATGAATACTTAATAATTACAGGGCAAAATACTAGAAAGATTAACACTTGCTGATAAGCCTGCTTTTGTGTGGTCATTTTGTGTTCCTTAGATGTGTTTATGAAACCACTCCACAAACCTTTATTAAGCCCCTTCCACGTGCCAGGTACAGGGAATACAAACGTACTAAGTATGGAGTCTGGCTTCAGGGAACCTGCAAACTAGTAGGAGAAACAAACAAGTTAGTAGAAGCCCTTATTCTAACAAGAATCCATCTGATAGTTGTTTGGTTAAAGAAAAATGCTGATTAAGCAGGAAGTCATACAAACTTATTTTAATCTATAAATACACAATCATTTGCCAAACTTCTGATGTAAGACCAAGGCCTTGCCTTTGATTATGAGTCCACCGATTGGAGTTCGGAATATTCTTTCTTACATAGGGCTCCCCCCACCCCCAATTTATAATTTCCAATTTCTTTTCTTTAGACTGGAGTAAGAATTTACAGATACTCTCTGTGCACAGTCTTATGAAACCTTCCCCATTATTTTCCACTGCTTCCACCCAACATTTAGGTCAGGGACTTTTTTTTTTTTTTTTAGCTACTCACTTGTACTGAGTCCTCCACGGGATTCAATGTAGTTTTTGTAGAAATGATCACATCTTCCTTTTCCCATTCATATTTCATCAGTTGATGTAATAATTACAATAGCACGTATAATTGGCATAAACAAATTAGGGAATGAACACAATGATCTTGGTAAGAATCCGTGAGAGCAGAGGTACCTGGGCATAGGTGAGTCCAGAAGCCACCAGGGTGACCGTGAGCAGGCAGCGGTCATGAGGAGTGCCCTTCAATCTAGTGAGTAGGTCAGGCAGAGGTCAGTTAGAAGCGTGGCTACTGTACTCAACAACATGGTTGAATAAGCCCCATATAAATATAAGTTTATGCCCAAATTCAAGGGTGTGTTAATTCTTCCTGAGGTGTTGAAAAAGATTCACAGCTGCTTTTTTATAGCAGATTTCCAATCTCCTGCAGGAATGTATTAAAAATAATTGTTCTCATTTATTGAACTCTCATTATGTGCAGGTATTGTTCTAAGTATGTGACATGGATTAAACCATTGAAAAGATTAAATGAGGAAAGATAAAAACAATCCCAAGAGGAGTTTCTATATTATTATCTCCATCTTACAGAAGAAATAACGAGGCACAGAGAAGTTAAAATAACTTACCCAGAGTCACAGAGCTAAGAACTTTAAGTGGTGACGTGGGATTAGAGCTCAGTCCATCTTGATTCTACAGCCAGAGTTTTAAACTATTATGTACTGCATTTTTCTGCTATATTCTCCACCTTTTAGAACTTAAAGGCAAATAATTAGTAAATATTTGAAACCCATCCAGCACCGAATGATGCCTTTTCTTATAGAGAACAACAGGCTGTTTATTGTGATGGAGTACTGTGATGGAGGAGATCTCATGAAAAGGATCAAAAAACAACGGGGAGTGTTACTTAGTGAAGATCAGGTAAAAACTCTTCTAATTTTGCCTTTTAATTTATATTGGGGGATTAAATTTATAATGTCATAAGTAGTAGACTTTATATGAAGCATGCTTTGTGGAAGAGAAATTCAAATTATAAAATAATGGATCAGTATTCTTGATAGGTCTAGCGTAGAACATGTTTGCAATTGAACTTAAATTGAATCTCTTTTTGAGAGTGAACTTTGCTTGAGAAAGAACCGTGTCTTATTTTTGGACAATCTCATGTAGGATGCCTCTGAGATAAATCTTCATGGCGGAAAAAAAAAGTGAATGTGGATGTTCCTTAGCCATTTAAAATGTGATGTATTTATAGCTTCACTTTTCTTCCTTTTATCGTTGGGTACTCTGTTTTAAAATAGCTATCCCACTTTGCTAGGGAGGATAAAAGCTCTTCTTAACAATGACTGTTTAGCTTCATTGGCTATTAAGAGAGGAGAGAAAAGGTGAAGAATAATGGCCTCAGGTCTCATTTTCTCTTTGCACAAGCACATTTTTCTTCTATTCTCTGAGCTCCCTTTGATACCCTCTTGGGAGTTGTACTCGTGAAGGAGACAGGTGTGTGGGGTGGGGACTGAAGAATTGGACTCAGGGCCTGTGTGATTGATGGGAAAGGCCACGGCCTCAGGCAGGGCACAGGAATGGCCTGCCATCTTTCTTTAGGGCATTTGTTTCTTTGTTCTCTTTTAGCATTTAAGAGCATCAGGCCCAAATAATTTCCTCCTAGAGTTAAATTGAATGTGTGGGTTTCCCCGGTGGTGCAGTGCTTAAGAATCCGCCTGCCAGTGCAGGGGGACACGGGTTCGAGCCCTGGTCTGGGAAGATCCCACATGCCGCAGAACAACTAAGCCCGTGCGCCACAACTACAGAGCCTGCGCTCTAGAGCTCGCAAGCCACGACTACTGAGCCCGCATGCCACAACTACTGAAGCCCATGCACCTAGAGCCCATGCTCCATAACAAGAGAAGCCACTGCAAGAGAAGCCTGCGCACCACAACGAAACTAGAGAAAGCCCGTGTACAGCAACAAAGACCCAACGCAGCCAAAAAAAAAAAAAAAAAAATGAATGTTGTGAATGTATGAATGATTAAAGAATCAGTATCTCTAACCTCTGTAAATTTAATCAAGCATTCTCCCTATGCTCATTTACATTATATATTAAATTCTGTATTTGTAGAAACCCTCTTTTCTTCCTATCTAGGTATTATTTTGCCGCATTTAATAAAAATACTTTTCTCTACACAATTTTGAACTACATTTCCCGTTTGGGGGAAAGAACTAAAATTACAACTGAATCTTAGTATCTGGAATGTAGCTTTTTTTTCTATTGTTTTCCTCTCTGTGTATAATTTGGTGGACAAAGAATCATTGAAATTTTAGAGTCATTTAAATAAATCTCTATAGGTATAGACATAGTTTAATAAAGAGGCTCATGGCCAGCTAAGAAAATCATATCTAAGAAATAAAATTAAACTTTAAAAAGTTTAAAAGTAAAATATTTCTTAGTTTTATATTATATACTTGTATGTTGATATTTCATTAAAAATTTTAATAACCTCACAGATTCTCCACTTCTTCCTCTTTCTATCTTTGCCCTTGACACCCTCCTTCCACTGAAAAGGAAAAAGCAGTGGCACTAGGGTTAACAGGAAACAGAGCTGCTTGTCTACTCTTCTGATGCAGTTAGCAACCCAATGTTAAGAAAAAAGAAGATCATGACTTGCCTCCCTCTCTTTCTTGGTTCTGTTTATCTTTCTCTGTGTGCGGTGTTCCTTTTCATAGCAACACATTTGGATTGCGTTTTCACACCTCCATGTTTCTAACTGTAAAAAGAAAATAGTACGATAAGATGGTATACCTATTAGCTTCATTCATATAACCACACACACAAGTATATTATTCCTCTCTTCTTGTATGTTATCATGAAGACATTTCAGTGATCACCAGACTCTTCACCAGTTTTGTTTCATGTTCCCTCTACAGATTCTGAGTTGGTTTGTACAGATTTCTCTAGGACTGAAACATATTCATGACAGGAAGATCTTACACAGGGACATAAAAACACAGGTAACAACAGCTCAGAGACAAAATCAAGACAGATCTTTTGTTTTCTTGAAATATGTCCAGCAACATAGCATTTTCTCCACTTACAGAACATTTTTCTTAGCAAGAATGGAATGGTTGCAAAGCTTGGGGACTTTGGTATTGCAAGAGTCCTGAACAAGTAAGTACTTTTTAAAAACATTTTCTTTCTGATCATAACAGCCAAAATATGTATTTTTAGTTATCATGAATTTAAGATATTAAGAGCTTGGTTTCCCAATAATTTTTGATAACTTTATATAAGTGTATTAAATCATTCAGATGCTACTTTGAGATTAAAATTTGCAGGTAGATAGGAGAAGGATGGTGGCGATGTATAGTATGATATAAGCTGATCAAATGAGATGTGACTGAAATGCGTATAAAGCTAGTGAGCGTTTCGTGAAACAGGCAAATTCACATGTGCTGGGGCGAATGTATTGATGCAGCTGTTTTGGAAGACAGTTTGGTGGTAATAAATATCAAGAGATTTTTAAATGTTCCATTTCTGAGAATTTATTCGAAGGGGATAACTTGAAATCTGGAATAACTTAGATGCCTAATAATTGGGAAATGGTCACATTTCATAAAACTTAGCACAGCATGTACCTGAATATTATAAAGCCACTAACATTTATGATTTGGAAGACTTCTTGATAACGTGAGGACAAACTTTGTTATATTAAGTAAAAAAAAAAAGGAGGAATTCTGAATTTTAAATATGCTATGAGCACAGCTATGTGGAAAATATGCATGGAAAAAAGACAAGAAGGAAATATGTCAGAATTTTAACACTAGTTGTTTGGGGGTTTTAAGATTCTGAGTAAATTTTTTCTTCTTTATTTACTTTTATGTTTTCCAAATTTTAAATCATGAGATTGCATTACTTTAGCCACTGGAAAGAGGGAAGTCTTTACAATGTGAGGGTTTTGCAATGTAACAATGGTACCGCTGCATGCAATCGTTAAGCCATAAAATTTTTTCTAATATGTAGATTTTGGGGAGGTGAATTACAAGCTTAAAAATCAATGAATTTTATTACTATATTATTAATATACAGTGTTTTGCTTTATTTTAGTATGTGAATACATCAAATTTTGTGTCCACTTTTATACTTTTTTCTTGCATGTATGTGTATGTCTTAAGCCCTTTCTTCAGTAATACAGTGTGTTATTTTATTATTTAATATAATTTTGCTAGTACCATGGAACTTGCTAGAACTTGTGTTGGAACGCCTTACTACTTGTCCCCAGAGATCTGTCAGAATAAACCCTACAACAATAAAACGTGAGTTGCTGACTTTTGGTTCGAAAGTCACAGTAAAATCTGATGCATTCTTTCTTATGGTGCTTTTGTAATTTCATTTTCTTCACCTGTGAAATGAGGATCCCACTGACTGTCTCTGACCACTTCAGTATTCTCTGAAGGTTTTGAACTTATTTAGAAAAAAGACATTTCTTTTGAAGATGCAAGTGATAGAAAGAATAACATTGAAAATCGCAGTCACTGTGATGTCCATCTGTGTATTTGATTCTCATGCTTTCTAAGCCCTGTTTAGCCTATTGCAGGAAAGTGCTGTAAATGGGTCAGAGACGGTGAGGCTGGTGACTGAGCACTGGTTTAGCAGCCAGGAATCCTAATATTGACTCAGTCGGCAATTTGACCAAGTCAGCCCATCTCTGTGGGCCTCAGTTCCCCTACCTGCAACAAAGAGAGCTGGTAATTGTTAAGGCATAGGTAGATAGGTAATTGTTAAGGCATCTTCCAGCTTTAAAATTCAGCTAGCTTTTATGTATGTGGTACCAGAGCGTACTGTCAGGAATAATATTAATAGACACAGTGATAAAAGATGAAGATGAGGTAGTTTTTACTTCCATGGACGGAGAAGGAAATGTTTTTACTTTTCAAAGCTGTCTGCCAGTTGAACCAGTTGGCTTTGTAGGAAGACTGAGTTCCTTTGTGGAGTTAATTGTCTGTTTGTTTAGGAAAATACCCAAGGGATATTTGGCTGTTTTACTTTGAAAGAGAGGGCAAAGTCCTAAAAAAGAGTGGTAAACATTTCTCCACATACTGAAAGAGCAGGCGTTTTTTTGGAGACAGCCTCTGACTTAGAGAAGGGGTTTGGCCTCCAGCTGGGCAGGAATGCAGCTTGTGTAGCCGGGTTAGAAGGGCAGGCTGTCCAGAGCAGAGCACAGTGCTACAGAGAGAGACCCCTAGCTCCGCAGCATTGCTTTGTTTCCTTGTACTGCTTTTTTAAGGATTTGAGTCAACATTTAAATATGCTAGTCTGATGCTTTCAATAATTGGAAGATCCTAGCAGTAATTGTTATGAAACCAGATTCATTTGCCTGATGCACAGACAAGCCAAATGCTGAGGCACCGAGGTTTGCAGCAGAGAAAGGGTTTATTCACAAGGCAGCCAAATGAGGAGACTGGAGTACAAGGCTTAGATCTGCCTCCCTGAAGGTGAGGTGCTTGAGATATTTATGTGTGGTCTTCGGCGTGGTCTTCGGCATGGGGAAAGAGGATTGGAGGTAGGGAAGAGGTGAGGTAACTGGTGTTCTGGATAGACATATCTGAGTTACATCCTTCTTCATAGGATGCATGTTCAAAAATGGAGGTGTTTAGGGCTTCCCTGGTGGCGCAGTGGTTGAGAGTCCGCCTGCCGATGCAGGGGACACGGGTTCGTGCCCCGGTCTGGGAGGATCCCACATGCTGCGGAGCGGCTGGGCCCGTGAGCCATGGCCACGGAGCCTGCGTGTCCGGAGCCTGTGCTCCGCAACGGGAGAGGCCACAACAGTGAGAGGCCCGTGTACCGCAAAAAAAAAAAAAAAAAATGGAGGTGTTTAGCATGATCAGAGGGTGGTGTTTTTGGCCCTCTGAGGTCAAAAAGTCATTCATTGGACACCTGCACAGGCCTAGTTTTAGCACATTTTTTTCAAGTTCATTGAGTACCAGATACTCTGGTCATCACTTAATCTAACTTTGGTCAATAGCCTTGAGTAGAATATTCCTTTCTAAATCAACCAGATGTCACCCTTTGAATCAAACAAATCCATGTTTGAGTTCTGCCTTCCTCCTCCAAATTGCTCAAAATTCCACACATGTACACATTTTCTTCGAGCTCATCACATGAAGTAAATATTGAGCCATCAGATTCTAGCAAAGCTTATATACCTTTGCTTTGCTAGGATTCTGACAAACTACAAATTTTCCCTCTAGTCTTAGTAAGAGTAAGAATTGATAATGTACTGAAAGCATTTGTGAAAACTTGTCAACCTATATAAAACTGTAAAGATGCACAAATATAATGCACTGTACGGATAAAGGTTTTCATTGAGAATGACTGATATTTCTCAGCATGTCACCTCTTACCTTACCAGGGATATTTGGTCTCTTGGCTGTGTCTTATATGAGCTCTGCACACTCAGACATCCTGTAAGTACATTAATCATCAGATTAATCTTGAACTATTGAAAACTATATAAGTGAAATTAACCTCTTGAGAGGAAAAGGTTAATGTCTGGTTTTATTAGATTGTTAAAAATTATATGGACAAGCTATTAACAAGAATGACGGCTCCATATATACTGACATGGAAAGATATCCAAGCTATATTATAAAGTACAAAATCCAAGTTGGAGAATAGTACATGTAGCATATTTCCATAAAAGTAAATTGTGTGTGAACATATCAATACATAATCAGCAAAGGGAAAAGGTGCATGGGGCGAAGATTGTCGGAAACCAGGCACAAGCTTCCAAGAGCCTTTCCCAGTAGAGTCCCACAGGATGCACTGATTTCTCCAGCAACAAGTTGTGACAGTACATGTGAAATGTTATCTACCAGGGAAGCTCATTCGAGACCCAGTGTCCAGGGTTTTTGTTGGGACTGGTCATGAAGGCACCTCTGCCTAGCAAGTGCCAAGCTTCTAGATTCCCAGGAAGAAAGCAGGTATTCCGCATAAACCATGTTGTTTGCACAGTGTGGGGAAAAAGAGAGCCACTTGGAACATTTTGGGAATGGTGAGAACTCTCCTGAAATCCAGGTTCCCAGATGCCAGCCAAGGGCCAATGTAAGCAGGCCTTTCTAAGGATAGCAGTCTTAGACTATCTATGTTACCTCTTTTGTACACAGCTGTCGTTTTGTTGTTATTGTTATTATTATTATCATTATTTTCAAATAGTAAGTGTCAGTAAGTGTCTAAGCCAAACCTGATCTTTTCTGCCACACCATTCAGCCCAACATTCTCATTATGTGTAAATAATGATGATTTCATACAATGGAATGTTCTCTGGTTTATGAAGAATTTTTGAGGAAATGGTTTATGTTATGTTAATTTTAAAAGCAAGATGGGGCTTCCCTGTTGGCTCAGTTGTTGAGAGTCCGCCTGCTGATGCAGGGGATGCGGGTTCGTGCCCCGGTCCGGGAAGATCCCACATGCCGCGGAGCGGCTGGGCCCGTGAGCCATGGCCGCTGAGCCTGTGCGTCCGGAGCCTGTGCTCCGCAATGGCAGAGGCCACAACAGTGAGAGGCCCATGTACCGCAAAAAAAAAAAAAAAAAAAGCAAGATGTAAAATTTCATATTATTATGATCTCAACTTTGTAAAATAAACATTATTTTTAAAAAGACTAGAAGGAGATATACCTCTGGGTGGTGAAATTGTATGTATTTTCCCTGCTTATAATTTCTTATACTTTCCAGTTTTTTAGAATGAGTAAATATTTTGATAATAAGAAAAAAACCCTTGTTTTAAGTAGGACAATATTTCATTGAATAACCGCCTACAGTATCTACTCATGAAAGATTAGTTGATGGAAACAGTTCAGGGTAGACCATAGTGCTTCTAATTAAAGCTATATAACATTGTTTTGTTTCTTGATATTACTTTAAATACTAGCATTGAATTTTTCTCTGATTTAGTATCACCATTCCTTGTCTTTTCAGTTTGAGGGTAACAACTTGCACCAGTTGGTTCTGAAGATTTGTCAGGCTCATGTTCCCCCAATATCTCCAAGGTTTTCCCATGACCTACAGTCCTTAATATCCCAGCTCTTTGAAGTATCTCCCCGAGCTCGACCATCCATTAGTTCCATTTTGAAAAGGCCCTTTTTAGAGAACCATATGGCCAAATACTTGACTCCCGAGGTGAGTTTTGAGGCGATTCTGTTTGGGTTTTGACAGAGATTTTTACTAGCAGGTCCTGACACACTGTTTGATTTTAGATCATTCAGGAAGAATTCAATCACACCCTCAGACATAAAGCAAGATCGTCTGATTCTCGACCTGCTGGGAAGGTGGTCCCAGGTAAGAATGATTTAACCATGCAATCAAAAAACAATTATTATGTCTCACGCAATGATTTATAATATATGGCTGATAACTTTAGCAGAGAAATTCCTCCAAATATGTTGAACATGGACGTTTTAAAAATATGGGCAGTATAAGCAGAAGAAAAATTATCTTGTCAAGTGGTGACCTGGGGGTGTGCCTGTATATCTAGTTTATGCATGACCTGGAGGATTCATCTCCTCTCTTCTCATCAGTCGGGAAAACTTGATGAAGCAGTGGATTTGCTGATAAAGAGATGCTCAAAGAGGTAGAATCTACACTTAACTTTTGTGTAGGGAAGGGATAGAGAGTCAAAGAAGGTTCACAGACAGACATGGAATCATGAAAGGAAGCTTATTTTTCTGAAATAGAGAGAATGGACTGACGGTTAAGAGTTCTCCTGCAGAGGCCTGTTGGAGCTGAAGTTAGGATCTCGGATCTAATTGGTAACGGTGGGAGAACGTTATTATGTGACCCCCAAAGAAAGCAGCTGATACTTTATGGTAATGATAAATGGAGAAGCAGTTGTAGTGGTGGAGTTAGGAATCAGCTGATGAAGTACTGTGTGTGTGTGTGAAAGAGAGACAGACAGACAGACATTAAAGAGAAAAATTACAAATTCAATTGGTGTTGTGAAATAAGAGCATCAGGATTTTTAGCCATAACCAAATGTCTCAGCTCTAAGGATGAGGAGTAGAAAGTCTCTCCAAGGAACAGTGATAGGGGAATATTATTCACTGTGATGGAGAAACTAAAAGTGAGAAAAGTTATAAAGGGAAAGTGAATTCTGCCATGTTTAATTTCGTTTGCCATCGTTATATATTAGTCTAGATTGAGGATGTTTAGAAAGTAGATAAGTACAGGACGAGAGAAAGTGTATTGTCTACATTTCTAATATAGGACAGATAGGAAAACAAGAACACATTTTTTTTTTCTATTTATTTTTGGCTGCGTTGGGTCTTTGTTGCCGCGTGCGGGCTTTCTCTAGTTGCGGTGAGCGGGGGCTACTCCTCGTTGTGGTGCGCGGGCTTCTCACTGCGGTGGCTTCTCTCGTTGCGGAGCACGGGCTCTAGGCGCGCAGTCTTTAGTAGTTGTGGCTCGCGGGCTCTAGAGCGGAGGCTCAGTAGTTGTGGCGCACGGGCTTAGCTGCTCCGTGGAATGTGGGATCTTCCCGGACCAGGGATCAAACCTGCTACCCCTGCACTGGCAGGCGGATTCTTAACCACTGCGCCACCAGGGAAGTCCCAAGAACACATTTTGAAGGTGACAAACACAAACATATTCAGAGACCTACTCATCCATTTCAAACAACAATGCAACATGAATGCTGAGGCCTGATAACCCAGGCTCTGATGACTACATTTAATTACTTGTAATTAAATTAATTTAGTTAATAACTTAATTACTAAATATGCCATTATGTTATGCATATTGTTTCCGTAAATGTTAATTCCCCAATTTTTAAAAAGTAGTGTAATATATTACTGGAAATATGTAAAGGAACACTGGAAAAAATGGTTTCCTCCATTCAAAGAAAATGTGTAGTAATTTTCCATCAGCACTTCTCTCCATGGGTATAAATGTCTCTGGTTAAAGAGAACTTACTGTGTTATGAAATGCCCCTTATACTCTCACAAGCATAATATTAACGATGTGGAAATTTTAAAAAAATTAAGTTGTTTTATTTTGGTTAAATAAGATTTTAAAATACAGAAAGTGAGATTCCAGGGAAAGTGCCTGCCAAGATCAAGGATATCAGTGCCATTTAAAAGGAAGGACATATATAGAAATGAATGGAGACCACCAGCTGGAGCCCAGAAGCCCATATCTGTAAGTCATGCTAAACCCTTCCTCTGTTTATTTTAGTGGATGGCATATTCTACAGAACTACTTGCACATGTTCATGAGGTACAAGGTCATTACTTTGGGGTTCACTAGTTTTGTGCTTGTAATAAAATTCTGTAATGAACATTAAAGTGGTACTTCATGGGACAGCTTCAAGTTGTTATTTTTAACAATGCTGTATTTCCTTATAAGTATTCTATACATTAGTTTTTGTTTTATAATTCAAATTCTTTTAATTTCTTTAAGTAAATAAGGTTTTTCTATATAGGACAAGTGAGTAGCATAGTGGCGAAAAACATGCATTTCATACTCTTAATTCTGACGTTATATATAATTGAGAAATTTTCATTATATAATCATTTATTTTTTTTCCCCAGAGTTTCTTCATGCCAGTTATTTGAATCCACTTCAGCAGAATGTTGAATCTTTTAGTTTATGCTAGTGAAATGCTTCTGGTACATAAAAATGGCTTTTATATTTTAATTGAAAAATTGTATTTTAAAAGAAGGCTCATGGTAAAAAAAAAAAAAAAGAAGGCTCATGGTATAAAGTATGTTGTGATTTAGAATACTCTGTAGCAAACCCTGTAGGAGACAAAAAAAACCCCAAAAAACATCTAAAAGACTCATGGATGGATGAAGTTAGGCGAACACATTGACACTTTCTTAATCCTTTGAAAGTTTCTCCTAATGCAGTGAAATGAACGGGTCTGCACAGGAGCCACCTCTGATGTTCTCATTACCATTTGAGACTTTAGAGAAAATCCTAAAGAAGCTGTTTTTTCCTTCTAATACTTTTCTCTATTTCTAGCCATTTTTCAAGTAATTAGTAGTAACTTCTTTGTGTTGCACATAGGCAAACATTGTTAAACTAAGAAAACAACTTCACACTTTAAAAGATTTTTAAAATAAATATACAATCTATGTTTAGACTGATAAGCCAAATTTTATACATTTACTTTAATATTTGAATAGAACTATGTAAATGTGCCATTTTTGTAAGTTAAAGATGGTTAAATATCTACAATTCCATATGGTTCATATGTATATATATATGAGCCATATAGCATTAAAAAGAACAAAGAATGTAATGTGTTACTTCTTTACAGTGAGGAAATTTCAGTTTTAACCACTTGTTTGGTTATTCGTATTTCCAATTTTAAGTTCCAGACCTTTCCAAAGGTTTGATCTTCTTTTTTTCTTTTGTTAGCAACTGTTAAGTGGACAGCATGGTCACCATAAATTGACCCTGTTTTGCTATTTAGCAACAGGGTCTTGACTGGTTTTCATATGTTAATCTGGTCTGATTCTTGTCTTCCAGCTCAGTGGCCCCTACTAAGGAATGCTAAGATATACATTTGTTTCTGGTTCTCCTCCTCTCATTCTGTTCTGGTTGGGAAGGGCGGTGAGGCATAGCTTGAGATGGTCATAAGCCGGTCACAGCTGTTACATGGCTTTCCTTGTGTTTACACGGGAAGAATTGACTCTGAGTGATTCAGCATCTTCTTTCCTTCCAGTCATGTTGCCATTTTGTATTTAGTAAATTTATCAGAACCTAAACGTTTTGCAAATCCACACATCTGTGAGTTGCACAATACAGTATTCTCCCATAAAGTCTAGTAAGGTGTAAATAAATTTATGAAAAATAAGAAATAATAATGCTGAGTTTAGTTTCAGATCTTGGGTTGGATAGATACTCACTCGCTAAGTATTTCTGATACACTAGCCATGAAGTATACATGATTCATATTCACACCTTAGCAAAATTATAAACTACTGCACTACAGTACTTAGACTTCTAAAACATTTTTCAGTTCTAGGATTTGGGGATTCTAAGATTACTCAGAAACAAGTCTAGAGCAAAAACAAGATAGCTCCAATGCCTTGTCATAGCTTTGGTCACTATCAAACTGTCAGTTGTTATAGATTTTAATCATGTATTTAAAAAATACCTCTCTTCTTTTTAATCCCTCAGATAAAAATGGTAGAAAGGCCCAAACTTGCTGCAGTGTGTGGACATTATGATCATTATTATGCTCAACTTGACTTGTTGAGGAAGAGAGCCAATGGACAAAATTACCACTATGTTCCTCAAAAAGATACCAGAGTTGAGGAGAATTATAATCAGGAAGAAAGCCACAGTCCATCTTCAGGTCAATGGTAATGTCATAGTCTATTTAAACTTTGGTCCTCTGAAGATAGTTTGCTATATCAACATTTATTCTGAAGTCCTTCCAAATTATCCTAAAACATCTGGGAAGAACTTCCAGACTCTTCATTTAAAAATACTTAATTCACAGTTCCCTTGACCCTTTTTCATCTTAACTTTGATGTAGCTAATCTTATTCAGGTAGCCACTTGACTGTGGGAACAGATTAATGCTCTTGAATTTTTAATGTCTTTTCTTTCTCCTAGTAAATTCCACTATCTGGGAGTGATGAAAATAGTTGTATATGTATCATTTTCCAAATATTAATATTAATATTAATAATAATTGAATTGTAATCAAATTATAATTTGACACCTACTGAAAAGTGAAATATATTTCATTTAGCATTTATATTCTTTGGATTTTTCAGAATATGGATGTATTAGAAAGAAAATAATATAATTATAGTATACTTTCAAAAAGTTTACTCCATAACAAATTTCTACAGATCTACAATACTTTTTATGGTTTCTTTCACACTGATGTCAGTGTTCTATGATCAGAATGATTGACACCCATCCACAGCCCTGAAGACCTAAGTCTGAGAGGCATTTTTTTTAAATGCTTTTGCCATCACATTTTTTTCTTTCAGTGTTGGGAATTTGCTAACTTTTGGTGTCTGTTAAATTTTGGACAAACAATGAAACATATGAGTCTATATGATGGTGATCTCATCAGATAGCTAATGAAAATTAGATAAACAAGCATAATAAAAGAATGATTTCTCCAGAAATGTGTGATGTGAAAAGTAGACATTTTATTTTTAAAGATATTGGGTGTGGTTATGGTTTTTTTCCATCTTCATAACATATTTTTTTTTTTTTTTTACGGAGTGTTCCCCCGCCATTTTCTTTCTTTCTTTCTTTTTTTTTTTTTTTGAAGATGTTGGGGGTAAGAGTTTATTCATTTATTTTATTTATTTTTGCTGTGTTGGGTCTTCGTTTCCGCGTGAGGGCTTTCTCTAGTTGTGGCAAGCGGGGGCCACTCTTCATCGCGCTGCGCGGGCCTCTCACTGTCACGGCCTCTCTTGTTGCGGAGCACAGGCTCCAGACGCGCAGGCTCAGTAGTTGTGGTTCACGGGCCCAGTTGCTCCGCGGCATGTGGGATCCTCCCAGACCAGGGCTCGAACCCGTATCCCCTGCATTAGCAGGCAGATTCTCAACCACTGCGCCACCAGGGAAGCCCCCATAACATATTTTTAATGACCTCCATGGTCATCAAAAGTTATGTGTTCCGGGCTTCCCTGGGGGCGCAGTGGTTGAGAGTCCGCCTGTCGATGCAGGGGACATGGGTTCGTGCCCCGGTCCGGGAAGATCCCACATGCCGTGGAGTGGCTGGGCCCGTGAACCATGGCCGCTGAGCCTGCGTGTCTGGAGCCTGTGCTCCGCAACGGGAGAGGCCGCAACCGTGAGAGGGCCGCGTACCGCAAAAAAATAAAAAAAATAAAAGTTATGTGTTCCATTAGTTCAAATTATGATATTCATATAGGACTCAACTAATGAGTGACATATTTTACATAAGAACTAGGTACAGGCACAAAGCTCCCTTTCCCTTTTCTCAGCCACTGGGAAACTGTGTCTTCCACCCTTTGTCTAGATCTGAGAGCCGTCAAACTATCAATTATTTTGATTATGTATGATTGTGTCTCCCAAGCTCTCACATAAAATGGTAGAAAGGTCCTTCTCTTCCCGCATGCGGCTGCCCATCATCTTACTGGGTTCCAGGATGCCCCTCTGATGACTGGCAACCCTTCCTCATTGTTCTTCCAAGCCCCCTGCCCAGCTTTCTCTCTATCAGAGCTCCAGTTCCATGGGAATCAAGGCTTGATGTACTCGTCTGGAGGAAGAAGAACCTATAGAGGGTTGGGGAGAGAAAGAAAGAGAGAGAGAGAGAGAGAGAGAGAAAGAATGTCTCTTGAACAGCCCCTGGATGACTGAATAGTTTTTCTCATGGAGATAAGTTTCTGAGAGGAGTGCTACATGTTAGCCCTCATCTGAGTCAAGCACAATCAACGTGTCAGATGCTGGTCAGGAACCTTCACAGAACTTGTCTCTTCTAATCCTCACATCACCCCCTGTGAGATTGGTATTGGGCCCATTTTACAGATGGGGAACGAAGGCCCAAAGACCGTAACTAGAAATATGATTTCATCATATTTCTAAACAACTGATTTATTAACTTGACTCTTCAGAAACTGGGGACCACTCATCCTAATGTGCCTAAAGGAGTTTCTGAAATGGCAGTTCTGTCTTTGGAGCCCAGGAAGTTGCTAGAATTCCAAAGAACTTTATCACTAGCTCATACTATGATCTGAAATGTGGTAGGTTTTTTTTTTTTTTTTTTTTTTTTTTGCGGTACGCAGGCCTCTCCCGTCGCGGAGCACAGGCTCCGGACGCACAGGCTCAGCGGCCATGGCTCACGGTCCCAGCCACTCCGCGGCATGTGGGATCTTCCCGGACCGGGGCACGAACCCGTGTCCCCTGCATCGGCAGGCGGACTCTCAACCACTGCGCCACCAGGGAAGCCCTGAAATGTGGTAGTTTTTGTTTAGCAATCTGTAATTACAGAAATTCTTGTAGGAAATTCTGAAAAAAAGATAAATATCTAGAACATAGGTACAAACCTGAAAATGGTTTGACTAGAATTGACCAGAATTGTGCTAGAAAAATACTTAAACATTGTGAGAGATGGAGAAAGCCTCATTTCTTTATTCATTAAGCATTTGTGAGCCAGCGTGAGGAGCAGAGGTAAAGGGAGGGACCCCCATCTTGCTCTAAGGAGCTCAGAGTATCATGCAGGCAACAGACGAGCAGCTATCAGTGCAGTCAGGGTGACAAGGCTATAGATTAGATACCTGCATACAGCATGAGAAGATCCTGCTATGGGTTTTTTCTCTTTCCCTTCGACATATTATAGACTACGGGTGGACTGATTCTTGCCCTGAAGAAAAATCATTGTAACAGAATATTTTTCAGTTCTATCCTGTCCTGTATACCCAGTTTTACTGTTCTCTTTACCTCCCTTTCTTCTTGATTTCAAAGATATCTTCTTTTCCAGTGTACACATTCTGTAACTTTGAATTACTTCTCGAACTCGGAACGTCACAGGTGAATTGTGAGTCTCATTACAAAGCTGAAAATTCACTTGTCGAATTGGTGCCTATGATGAGTTAAAATTTCTACTCAGCCTGAACGTTTGTATTTCCTAAGGCTTGCTGACTACCTTCAGAGGAAATGTGAAGCTCAACAACATAAGCTGAAAGTGGAAAAGCAATTGGTAAGTAAAACACCAAATATAAGAGGCCATCAGGAATTTTCTAAAGCTTTCTCTGTTCACAAATATTCATGGATCCTCAAGTGAAAGTTCATTCCACATAGATGATTAATACTATTCTCCACTTTCCCCGGTTTTTAATAGCTAAAGAAGCATAATGGGAATAGGCTTCAGTTAGGGTCTGGGAAGCCTAGTCCCTTCCCTGGCTCCATCACTTGCTATGTGACCTTAGGCAGGACATGCCACCTCTCTGAGCCAATTTCCTTTTCTATAAAAGCTGTAGATGGGCTTCAAGGTCCCTTTCAGTGCTGCAATTCTTCGATTCTATTTTATTAGAATTCTACACATTTTCAAAGAGGGATTACTGTATTTTATTTGAAATGAAAGTTAACTTTTACTCTTCAGTATAGTGTCAAAATTCTGGGGCTGAGCGAGCTTGGATACACCTCCTATTTGCATTGATCTTACTTTGAACTGCTCAAAAGTTCTAATTCTCTTCCCCTACCTAATCTTATGCTCCAGGGGTTGCTAAACTTTTACAGAACTTTGATTTCCCAATTATAATTTAGCAGTTCAGAAAATGAATCTCAGTGTCTCACATGGCAGCGTAAAATATTGATTGCTTAGACTAAACAACACAAATGGTTTTATTTTCTTTACTTTTTAAATGTTTCACACTTACACTAAGAAAATTCTACTGCTCAGTATAAAAAAAAAAAACTCCCAAATACTGAGACTGATGATACAATTATTGTTTAAAGGATGGGGGTCAAGGTCAAATCATAAGATGTTTCCAAAATGCAAGTACGCTTTATAAATTATTTCATTCTAATAATAGGGTATTCGTCCGTCTTCTGCTGAGCCAAATCACAACCAGAGACAAAAGCTAAGAAGTAACGGGGAAGAGCCTGGATTCCAGGAGCTGCAGTTCAGGAGAAATGAAAGGAAGGAGGAGGTTAAAAACTGTCTGCTTCCAGGGCTACCGTTGTACTTGTCTCATTGTCTTTTGTACTGTAATGGGATGTTGCTTTTAGCATCTACGGTGCACCTGAGAGAGCCCGTTACACAAACACTTGTTGGACACAGTGGTGTGATGCGCCATGCTGGGGTTCAGGGGAGAGAGAGATATGTATTTCACCTTCTCAGAGAATGCAGTGTCGATGAGTTCATAAGGCTTTTTACCTCAGATTGATAAAGTAACTGTCCATCCTGAACATTTTTGAAATTTGTATTAGTTCCCTAGGGCTGCCTTACAACAAACCGGGCCGTTTAAAACAACAGAAATTTATTGCTGCACAGTTCTGGAGGCTTGAAATCCAAAGTCAAGGTGTCAGCAGGGCCACGCTCCCTCTGAAACCTGGAGGGGAATCCTTCTTTGCCTTTTGCTAGCTTCCGGTGGTTGGTCCATGATGTTCAGATGCCCTGGTTTGCAGAGCCACAACTCCAGTCTCTGCCACTGGACATGGCATCCTCCTGGTTGTGGCCGTCTTCTTAACAGGACACCTGCCATATGCATTAGGGATCCATTCTGCCCCAGTGTGACCACATCTTAGCTTAACTACTCACATCTGCAATGACACTGTCTCCAAATAAGATCACATTCTGAGGTCCTGGGGCTTAAGACTCCAACGTATCTTTTTTGCCGGGGGGACAAAATTCAACCTATAACAGGATTATATATAAAGTAATTGTATGTCAGTAATGCATTTGGGGTTATATATAAAAATGAGATTGTCCCAAGGGACCGTATCCTCACTGGGGGGAAAGTACCACAGCCAAAGTGTAAGGCAGATTATCATTTTCAGGAGCAATAGCTCTTCCCTTAGTATATATCACACATTTCTAAATTCATAGGCTGTCTTGGGGACTGCCCTGGCGGTCCAGTGGTTAAGACTCTGCGCTTCCACTGCATGGGAACTATGATCCCGCATGCTGCGAGGTGCGGCCAAAAACAAAAAATAAAATAAAAATAAAATCATAGGCTGTCTAGAAATTATTCTGTCAAGTTGTTCACAAACATTTAACATTTCGGGATTGTGATTGCTTTCCAGGAGTACTGGAAGCAGCTAGAAGAAATACGCCAACAGTACCACAACGACATGAAAGAAATTAGAAAGAAGATGGAGTGTGAACTGGAGGTAAATAAATTCATTCTTATAAAGGAAGCGTTGCTCTATTGATTCAGAGCTAACTGAAGTGAGCAGGTATTAAAAGTAATGCTCTTCTCATCGAAAAGATAAACTTTATCATGCAAACTTTAAGTAGGAAAACTGTCAGATTTAACGGAAGCCTCACTTTATTATGGTTTACTTGAGGCTACACAAAGTGATGGGGCTGGGAGTCTCAGTCAAGACTGGCTGTTATTAAAAGTATGGTTGATCATCTTCCCCATGAATCAGTCAATAAGTATTGACTGAGCGGTACTTAACTCCGGAACTGGACTAGATGCAGGAAGTAAGTTCATGCCCGTTGGGTAGGAAAAGAGACGAGCATTTATTGAATTCGGCTATACTGGAATAGTCTCATATGCAGGGGTAAGATTTGAAAGTCCATATAAGGCAACATTTGAGTGCAATGGAGATGATTTTTGAAAAATCCCTTGAAGGCGCCACCTTGGAAACTCATTCTTCCAATTCTCAGATCATTGCTTTTTCAGTAGAGCTCCAGATGAGATAGCTGGCCCGTGTCTGGAGACCACAATGCATGAAAAACACCCCCATGTTTAATTAGAAACACCCTCAGCGCCCGGGAATGTTCCTCCTACGATGGGCTGGTGGGCACCAAGAGCAGCCGAGGACACAGCCAGCCTCTCGTCTCACACGCACTTGAACTACACACTCATTGTGTAGAACCTGCCCACGCTACTGAAATTGACCTTTCCCTCTCACCCTGCCCCGCCCCTGAGGGCATACAGACGAACTAATATAGGTGAAATGAACATATGGTACAATTCCATTGTATGCACTGGGCTCTGAACTAGAGCTTTCACATACATATCTCCTTTACCTATAACAGAAGTTAAATAACTCATCCAAGGTCACTTAGATATTACAAGGCAGACTAAAAAAATATCTGATTCTAAAACCTCTCCTCTTTCTAAATAGTTAAATAAATAGTTGGAAAGATATGAAGCAATGATCCAATAAGGCTGAATCTGGTTAAGCCCTGTGAGTGCACGGGAGTGAAGATGAGTGGTGCAAGCAGGTGGAGGATTTTTCTGGAAGAAGAGAGATGGGGCCAAAACTGGGTCTGAGAAGAAGAGTAGAACTTGGAGAGGCAGAACTAAGGAAGAGGGCTGAAGGAACCACGCAAAGCTTCATGGCAAATGCCACGGGAGGGGGGCAGGCTGGATGCGCTTCTCCCCAGAGCAGAGGTCTGGTTAATGGTGAGGAGCCTCGTGCCATCATCGGCCCCGTTTTTTTTGGTGGGGGGGTGGTGGCTGGGTACGCGGGCCTCTCACTGTTGTGGCCTCTCCCGCTGCGGAGCACAGGCTCCGGACGCGCAGGCTCAGCGGCCATGGCTCACGGGCCCAGCCGCTCCGCGGCATGTGGGATCTTCCCGGACCAGGGCACGAACTTGTGTCCCCTGCATCGGCAGGTGGACTCTCAACCACTGCGCCACCAGGGAAACCCATCAGCCCCGTTTTTAAGACAGGCCTGCGATGGGAAGCCTGCGTCCAGGAAAGATGGACGGCAGACTTTTCTAGAGAGACTAGGAAAGAAGCACTTGGGGGATTCCAAAGGGAGCCATAGAGAAAAGAAGCCGTAAGGGAGCTCTCTCCAGCCAGGGCCAGTGTCCTCATTAGATCCCATTCAGGTCTAGCGGGGGACATTCAGAAAGTGGCCTTCAGAACTGACGCAGAGCCAATCTTGTTGACTGTGTATAATTTATGTTGTAGGAAGACTCAAAAATAAGTCATAAAACGTATTTGGTGAAGAAGAGTGACCTGCTCATCCACCAAGAGGCACCTGAGGAAGAAGCACCTGTGCAGGTGATGGTGGTTGTTAGACGATGCTGTGTTTCCCAGGGAGTTCGCTCCAGCCCGCTGTTCCTGCCTCTCCCTGTGCAGTAGAATCATGTGGGAAAGTTTTTAAAAACTGAAACAGGGACTTCCCTGGCAGTCCAGTGGTTAAGACTCCGTGTTTTCCACTGCAGGGGGCACGGGTCTGATCCCTGATCGGGGAACTAAGATCCTGCGTGCTGCGCGGTTTGGCCCAAAACAAAACAAAACAACAACAAAAAACCAAAGTCAAACACCTGGGCTTCAAATGGCCTGGGGTGGGGCCAGGTGTCCCGTTTTCAAGAGCTAACTGGTGAGTTGGTGCCGCCAAGTTTGAGGACTGCCTGCGGGAACGTCCTCTGGTGGCGTTTGAGTCCGAGCCTCAGACCCTTCGGTCTGTGAATCTGACGGTTAATTTCTCTTCTGTTTCAAACTCACCTTTTTGGCATGAATAGGGAACCGGGCAGAGCTGAATTATCAAATGGCTCTCAAAAGACTCTTCTTTTCCTTCTGGGAGGTCTTTCCCCTTCATCTTCAAGGTGCCCCGAGGGCTTGACTGAGGGTAGGTCAGAGGAACCCATGCTGAGCGAAGGCTGAACAGCCTCCCTGAGTGTTTTGCTTTGTGAAAACCTGAAGACCTTCACAGGAGGCGGTGCCGAGAGCTCTAAAGTGGACTGAGGTTGAATTTTCCACCCAGTGGGGTGGATGGGGCTTAGGGGTCTAATGTCGTTGTATTTTAAGGGAAATAAAGCAATATGACACTTCTCAAGCAATTGAGACAACCAGACTACACAATCAAATCAGACAACCGACCTCACAAATATAAGTAAGACACAGAAGTCACGTCCTGTTTCAGAGTGTGTAATATTGCAAGGCAGGAAAACACCCTTCCCAGGGTTGCAGGGCAAACGACTGATAAAAATTCAAACTGACAGATGCGGTGTGTGAAGTACCTAGACAAGGCAGTAATTAATTCCAAGGGGGAGGTGATAGGGACCTAATGTAAAATGGTAGAGAGAAATGAGCATTTATACACACACACACGCACACACACGGAGACATTCATAAGTTTCTGGTTCGGAAGGAACAGTACATTTTACCAAGATGGGGAAGAGTGGGGAGCAAGCTTGTGGGAACAGGGCACTCAGGAGAACCACTTTGCATGTGTTGAGTCGGGAAGATCTGAGAGATCACATCCCTGCTTCGCTTCGGAGCCTTTGCTCTGCTTTTCCCTCCACCTGGAACACGCTTTCCCCAGACCTTCATAAGCCAAGGTCCAACGCCATTCCAGGGCGTAAATCAAATGCCATATAGGCTTTTCCTCTATTACTCTCAACTGCTCTTCATTTCCTATGCTATTACCCTATTTTCTTTTCTTTATTATTTTTTTTATATATATATTTTTTTGCGATATGCGGGCCTCTCACTGTTGTGGCCTCTCCCGTTGCGGAGCACAGGCTCCGGACGCGCAGGCTCAGCGGCCATGGCTCACGGGCCCAGCCGCTCCGCGGCATGTGGGATCTTCCCAGACCGGGGCACGAACCATGTCCCCTGCATCGGCAGGCGGACTCTCAACCACTGCGCCACCAGGGAAGCCCCTATTTTATTTTCTTGATAACATTTAACACCTTCTGACATTATGTCATCAGTTTAACTCATTTATCACCTATCTTACTCCAGTAAAATGTGAGTTCCGTGTCAGCAGGGACCTTCTGGTCACGTTCTGCGCCAACCCACTGTGTAGGACAGGATCTGGCCCGTGGTGGGTGCTCAGTATGAAATTGTGGAATGAATATTAAAGTGAAGATGGTACCAAACAGGCAGCTGAATATGTGAGTCTGAAGCTCAGAGGGGAGGAAAGATCAAAACCTGAAGAGACACGTTTAAGAGTCATTGCATAAAGATGGCATTTAAATTCATGGGAGTTGCTGAGACCCCTGTGTGTTAAGGAAGAGAGGCACAGAGGGCCCAGGACTGAACCCCGAGAAAGCCCAGGATTTAAAGTTCACCTCTTGACCATTCCTTTGAAATGCTTGTCAGTACTTTTACAGGCTTCTCCTCCTTCAAATTGCCCACCAATTTTTAGAGCCCCGTCCTTCCTTTATACTGTCATGAGCTGTGCACTTTTTTGTTTTCCTGATTAAGATCTTAAGCCTCTTAACGGAAGGGTCTTATGGTCAAAATTATGTTCTTGAATTAGATTAGGTTGTATTGGACTGTGATAAACATTGTCACATTATAGCGTTTTACCTACCCACTGCAATGCCAGTGTTAAATGTATTATTATTTCATGTTAATGGACACCGTGCCCAAGTTGTTAGTGAACTGTTGTTAACTTTCCTTTGCAGAAGGTATGTTTTCATTCTGAAATCAATCATCAGATTCATTCAAGAAATCAAATAACGTAAACAGACCCTGCTGTGAATTCAGGGGGGTTGTGAAAATATAATTGTTTGATCAATATTAAATGCTAGATTTTAATTTTTCTCTGAATTTTCAGGATATTGAAAGAGACTTGAAACAAATTGGACTTCAGAACACAAAGGAAAGTAAAATTCCGGAACAAAAGCATAAAGCTAAGGTAATAAACATTTTGTCTTAAATTTTCATTTAAAAAATCTGGCTGGGGATCTGCACCTTGCAATCTGGGTTGCCTCTACGATTTCACCCCCTACTATTTTATGGAATTGCCTTATTTTGTGATGTTAGACTAATGGTTTTAAGTATCTGTAATGTCAAATTGGGAGTTGTAATTTTAAGGTTTTTATTGGAATGAGAAACAGATTTTTTTTCTTGCTTCTAGAGAGGGATAAAGTTTGAAATTAATTTCGACAAATGTATTTCTGATGGAGACACCCTCCAAGAGGAAGAGGTATGCCATTAAGTAAAATTCTATTAGTAGGGATGAGAAAATGAGTGTCTTAATAGCATGTTTCATGAACTTTTCCCATAGAAGGTAGGGAGAATTTTCTAAAGTCTTCCTAGAAGGATGTCTGGTGTTCAGACAAGTCTACCAAAATATTTTTTATCCTTCTATTCTTTTTAAACTTGAGATTATTCCTATAGATGGATTATTCCATTTTAATTTATTGTTCTATTATAAAGGGGCTATTTTCCTCATAATAGTAACTTTTATATTATAGCCAGATTAAAATAGAAGATTTAATATATAGTCAACAACTAATACACTCATCTAAAAAATATGTAAATGAGCAGTTATCCTGAAACCATGCACATTTATTTTACATCTTGATTGGTACTGATAACTTTGTACTGGTCTTTGGGTAAATCTCAATTATGCACTTGGGCTTGAATTGAAACAGCAATAAATGCATGAATGCAGTAAACTCAAACCTCATTTTATTACTTGATTTCAACATCTTTTTAAAATCCCATTTTTTACCAGAGCTGCTAACAAATATCAGAATTAACCGATTTGTGTTTCTGTTTCACCTTCTCCAAGTTTGCCTTTTAAATTACCAAAAGTTAAGTATGAATATGTATATACCTATATATATATATTAATTATATACTCAATTTCTTCCTTTCATGTTTTTTTATTGGCTTAAAACTTTTTTAATGTTATTTCTTTCAGATTTGTGTGTGTGCATGTGGTGAAGGATTCTTTTTTTTTTTTTTTTAATAGACTTCATGTTTTAGGGTAGTTTTAGGTTCATGGCAAAATTTAGCAGAAGGTACAGAGATTTCCCATGCAGCTCCTGCCCCCATCCCCCGATGCATGCAGCCTTCCCTACCATCAAAATCCCTCACCAGAGTGGAACATTCGTTACAATTGATGAACCTACACTGACACATCATAATCACCCAAAGTACATAGGTTACCTTAGGGTTCACTCATTCTCTGGGTTTTGACAAATGTGTAACGACATGTATCCATCCTTATAGAATCATACAGAGTATTTTCACGGCCCTAAAAACCCTCTGTGCTCCACCTATTTTTGAGATTTTCATTAGCCTTTTGCTACAAAGACTTCAGTAGAGAGGTGGTAGTTAGTGCTCACTTGTAATCACTAGGCCTCTAAGTGTCCCGGAGCTGTGAGTACCCGAGGAAGCAGCTCTGGGGACCTGGGTCTGGGTTGGAACCTGAGGGCTGGTCCATCCACGGTGCTTCTGTGAAGTGAGGCACCGAAGTTGGCCTGCTAGAAAAAAGAATGGACTCCAAACAGTTTTATCTACCAGTTTGTTCATCCTTTGTTATTCTCTGCTTTGATAATGCTTGAAATAGAGCGATCATTTTCATTTTAATTATGGAATATTAGGAGCAGTTTCAGGGACCTGACTGGGAATGTTAAAGCTTAAAGCAGGGCATAGATGAGCTAACCTTGAAAGTTCCTTAGAATGGAACTGCAGGAGAATAAGATTGAAGGCAGGAAATCTACATCCGATTAGCTGCCACGCGATCAGTGCTTATCACTGTTGACAGGGAGAAGAAACGAACACATTCCTGCTTCTATCGTGTTCCAACACAGTTCTAGTTTTAAAACCCTACCGATTCATGTAATAAACATACATTGAGTACTTACTGCATACCTTGGTAAATGTTGTTACTGGGAACATGAAATAATTTTCAAACTTTTTTCCCCCCAAATGTGGCTTATTTCTCATGAAACACCATGAAATTGCTTTAGGCAATGGATATACTGAATGAAACTTTGACCTCTGAGGACGGCGTTAAGGGGTATAAATGTATAAAGGAGCATGAAGATTATACAGACAAAGCATTTGAAAAACTCTGTTGCCGGGAAGCAGGTATGTGTCCCTTCAAAGCTGCAGATGAGAAGGAACCATTTTATTGGCAATCATCTCGAATTCTCTCCTCCTCACTTGCCTCCCGTGATTTGACTGTCCCCTGCCTCCCACCTCACCCTGAACCCGACGGAGACCTGGCCCGACTCTGCCCACCCCAGAGGTCACACCCCTGAGACCCACCCTCCTCTCTGCCCCACACCATCTCCTGGGGCTGTTTCACCTGCCCCCTCAGCTTCCGCTTCTCCCGGTCCACACTCACCCATCTTTCTCAGGATCTGCTGGATGGCTCCATAGACAAGTCCCACTAGATCTCAGACTCGGCGTGTGTACAATCCAGCTTCTGAGCCCTTTCTTCCCAGGGAGCCTTTATTTCCGGTGATGCCCTCACCAGGCCGACAGTCCTGCTGTCATGCCTGGTGGTTTCTACTCTGAGATGTCCCTGCGTCTTCTCCTCTTTCATTCCCTCTCCCCTGTCCTGTCTCAGCGGTGTGTGTGGTAGGAAACACGTGGGCTTTGGATACCGTACGGAGTTCGAATCCCAGCGGGTGCTGCCACTTTCTGATTCTGTGCCCTTTCACAAGTTACTTCAGATCTCTGAATCTCAGTTTCCTCTTAAGAGTGAGGAGACTAGTACTTGCCACACAGGCTTATTGTGAGGACTAAAGTGAAAATTGATATATTAGGTGCTTAATTTAATATATGCTCTTCCCTTAATTTTCCCTTTCCCTTCCCCTCACTGAATTGCTTTAGTCTCCTATGCATCCTCCCTTTCTCTAGTATTTCCCCTTCATTCTCTAAGTAATTGCTACAGTCATCTTGTCATATTATTATCCTACTCAAATTTTGTTTTGATAATGCCTGTAGGATACAGTCTGTTGCACATAGTATCACATTTAACACTGCGTGGTGTGATCCTGTGGTGACCCCCACTTTCCTGCCCCGTCACCCCCCCTCTCTTTCCGCAGATGATGGGATCCACACAGCCTGCTGGAGCCCCATCTTCCCTTGCAGCTATGTGAGCATTCACACACCCTGGCTCGCCTCAGTTTCCTCTTCCTGGAATCATACACTTTGCCTCATTTCTACCTGGAAAAATCTTTATTCTCTGCTTTGATAATGCTTGAAATAGAGCGATCATTTTCATTTTAATTATGTGAGCATTCACACACCCTGGCTCGCCTCAGTTTCCTCTTCCTGGAATCATACACTTTGCCTCATTTCTACCTGGAAAAATCTTTATTCAATTCAGCAGGCATCTTGTGGAGAATCTCCCTTCTGCCAGACTGTGCTAGGTGGGAGGGACCTCAGAGATGAATGAAACCTGGGTCTGCCCTCAGAATCACAGAATTGTCATGAGCCAAAGAAAGGAAGCACAAAACATGCTTTCTGAGCCCCAGTACTAATCATTGTTCGAGTGCCAGCTGGTTGGAGAGTCAGGGGGGTACCTCTCCTACAGAGCTTGGCATTCCAGGGAGCTTGGGCTTTATCCTGTGTGATGACTTTCAATCAAAGGGAATTAAATGTTATTCGTGATGGAGAAAGATCATGCTGGCTGCCATGTGAAGGATGCATGGAGGGGCAGGACCGAGGGCAGGAGACTGGTCCAGGTGGGAATTGACAGGCACACAGGGCAGGGCAGGGCAGTGACAATAGACACCAGGTGTGAACTGCTGAGTGTGGGGAACTGAGGAAGAGAAGAGGGTCCCAGTCTTCTAATTCAGATGGACAAGGCTATCACCAGCCAAACAGGTGCATGCGTCACGCAGAGGGAGGTCAGTAGAGATAATGTAATGGTTTAAATTTGTAACATATTGAGTTTAGGTCTTTCTGAGCATCAGCTGGAGGTGTTTAGAAGGTGCTAGCTGAGTAAGACCAAAGCTCTGGGGCAAATCAGGGCTTCCTTAGCATATGAACAGTATTTCAACCTTGATGGTGTTGGAAAACCCCTAGGCACAGGGACTGGAGTGAGAAGGAAATGGAGCTTAGGACAGGCGCTTGTATTGTTTAAACAAGTTTTGGGAGAATCAGAAGAGAGTGAAGCCAAAGAAGGAGAGAAGGTTCTGGAAGGAGCCTCAGGGCTTGGCAGTATCAACTGGAAGAGAAAGACCAAGCGAGGCAGGCTGAGTAACAGCCCACAGGGTTTGGTTATCAAGGGCCCTGAGTGGCCTCAGTGTAAGCAATTCCAGCGAAAAGAATCAAATCAAAGGTTATTCTTTGCGTGAGTTCTCTGGGAAGAGAAGAGAGTGAATTATAAGTCTCAAAAGACATGGCTGCTTTTTTTAAGATTTTTTAAAAAAAACACTTCATTAGTTTGATGCTGAAAATGGTCTCTTAATTTAAACTGGGCTCCCATAATTACTATTCAGGCTGAACAATTTCCCATATGTTTATTGACATCTGTATTTCTCTTGTGAATTATGTGCTCACATCCTTTATCCATTTTTCTACTGAAAATGGCATGTTTGTTTTTTTCTTTATAAGACTCATTTAAATTGGACCTTTGCCTGAAATACGTATTGCAAATAGTTTCCCCAGTTGGTCTTTAGATTTCATTTATAGTAACAACAGCAAATATGTGTGAGAGTGTATGTGTGTGTGTGTGTGTGTGTACATATAACTTGGGAATTAACTTTACAAGAGTCGTGCAGAGCATATGAAGGAAACTATAAAACCTTACTGAGGTATTTAAAGATTATTTGAATAAATGTAGAGAAATAACACTGTTATATATTGGAAATATTCATTCCAAATAAATATATGGATTTTTGGCAATTTCAATCAAAAGCACAATAGGATTTTTTTCTGGTGTGAGGAGATCCTGGAGATTCTTAACTAGCCAAAAAATTTAGAAAAGAAGAGCATTGAGGGGCACTTGCCCTTCCAAATATCAAACTGTATTATATAAATTATAGTCATTAAAACAATGTGATACTAGCACCACAATAAAAAAAGTAATGAAAAAAGAGAAAGTTTAGAAACAAACTCTAGTATGTTTCATAATTTAGCATATGCTAAAAGTCACATCATAAGTCAATGGGAAAAGAAAGAATTACTCAAATAAATGCCCTAGGACCAACTGGTTAACAATTTGGGGGAAATTGTGAAATCAGACCCTATATAATGATACAACAAATAAATTCCAAAATAAAATCAAAGAGTTTATATGTAAAAAAATGAAGTTATATGTCAGAAAATAAAGTGAAAGAAAATATAGCTGAGTATTTTTTTTTTGGCTAGGGAAGAATTAGCTATTCAAAATATACAGGAAAAAAATCACAGAATAAATTAGTAATAGATTCAGCTTTAACAATGAAAGCCTTTGGTAAAGAAAATATTATAATGCTAGCCCCTAGAATTGTCATTTTCAGTAGTTTACCTAGGGAAAATAATCATAAATGTCAAAAAAATTAACTACAAATGAGTTCATTAAAGTGTTGTCTATAATAGTAAAAAATTCTAGCAATCTAAAAATCCAGCAAAAAAGAATTAGTTAAGTTATAATATATCCATGAAACAGAATACCATGTTTTCTTTAAAATGGTGGTGTAGAACAATATTTAATAATACAGATATGGTATGATGCTAATTGAAAAGAACAAGTTATAAAAGGGTGTGTAATATTTGGTCCATTTTTTGTTTCAAAACGAAGCAGAAACTATATGCGAGAAGGAAATTTTGAAATTTTAAGTCTCTGGAGAGTGGGATTGTGGTAATTTTTGTTTCCTTCTTCTACTTATCTGATCTCCAGAGTTCTTATAATGAAGCATACTAATAAATAAAGAAAATGATAACACAAGTTATTTTTTAAATTAAGGTAATGGAACAGTTGCATTTCTGTGGAACCTGACTAAAGTTCACATAAATGCCTCAAGAATTTGTCCATCCATGCCGTTAATATTTCTTTAGCGTTAAATACGTTGGCTAGTCAGTCACATGTTAATAATAAAAGTGAAACAATTTTAAACCTGTTTATAATTTCAGTCTTATAAGTTATGATCTATCTATGTCTTAGTCCATTCAGGCCACTGTAACAAAATACCATAATCTGGGAGACTTATAAACAACATTTATTTTGCACAGTTCTGGAGGCTGGAAAGTCCAAGATCATGATGCTGGCAGATTCAGGGTCTGGTGACGGCCCGATTCCATCTTTTTGCTGTGTCCTCACTTAGCGGAAAAGATGAGGGAGCTCTCTGAGGTCTGTTTCATAGGAGCATTAATCCTATTCATGAGGCTCCACCCTCATGACCTAATGACCTCTCCACAGCCCCTCCTCCTAATACCATCACACTGGGCATTAAGTTTCAGTGTATGAATTCGGGGGGGGATGCAAACATTCGGTCCATAGCAGTCTGTATTAGATTGAGGGTGGTGATTTCTCTCCTTTTGAAGGTACCAGCTGATGGACTCCAGGTTTCCTAAGAACTATTTCTTGCAGTTAGTCACACTTTGACTGCTTTGAGATCAACGAGTTATTTCCTTATACCCAGGGTTGTTCATTCCAGATGCTGCCGCTGCAGAGGACAGGAGACAGTGGGATGCTGGGTCTCCTCAGACTCTGCTGCAAATGATGGCCGCGGCCGAGGTCACCTCCACCTGCTCCACTGTGCCTGAGGGTGAAGCTGACATCAGTGGCATAAATTGTCAGCAAGAGGAGAGCGAGGCCCCAAAGGCAGGTGTGTTCACCCCAAATGCTAGTGCTCACCCTGACTTGACAGTTCTCAGTTTTCAGTACAATCCCGATAGATTTGTATTAAATGCCTTCCAAAGATTTTGTTTTGGTTTCTCCCCTACCTCTGCAGAGACTTGCCTACTAATTATTCTAGACAATTGGCCACTGTAGCGATGAGAATGTAAAGGAAGAAAGATCCAGGTTCCCACCTGCCTCCCAAGGAGGGACGGGTGGCTTCATTTGCCTTCCAGTGCTAGCCTAATAACTCCCTTGCAGTTTCTTAGAGGGTCGTTTTTTCCTCAGTAACATCAGAACTGAAATATTAGCTGTCCCACAAGATTTAGAGAGTCAGTGCAAAGATACATATTAACTTGCTTGGCAAACCAAAGTGCTATTTCCATGTTAGCAGTGTTTAGGGTATGATGATATTTTCAACCTAAATTTTTCCATTTTCATTTGGGCTTCTGGCATAGTCTTGCCTTAGCAGAGACTCCCAGCAATATCTGGGTGTGATCTTACAGGTGGTGGAGATCTTCATTGCTTATTTCCTATGTTTTTCTTGATAACATGGGGCTGGGGGAGAGCTAAAATTTATACCCATCTTATAAGTTGAAGTCTGTAAGTATATCGCTGAGATTAGTAATTAGAAGTGTGTGAATTGACCCATATTCATACTATTACAAAATATATTGCATATCATCAAATTTACAAGAAAGGGCTTGCAAACATAATACAATTTAATCCGTCCTAAGCCAATGAGACAGTAAGAGGGGAAACCTAATTTTAAAATAAATAGAATAGAAATGTCAACACACCAAAACAGCCAGTTTACAGGGCAGAAAATGACTCTCCTGCCCAACAGTACATGATAATATTGTCACTAAACTTTTCTGTATCTCAGCTTCCTTGCTAATAAAATGAGGGGTGGGATGAGGTGACCTCCAAGGATCTCACATTCTGTGATTTTATAAAAACTCAAATGAAGAAGCATTTTTAGTTTCAATAATCCAGGCTCCTTTTCAGACGGCCGAGTGATGGTGATTGAAGGCATTCCAGAAAACAGGAAACAGTGGCGGCTTGAAACGCCGGGAACTTTAATGAGCGTTTTGACAGCAGCACATCTAACAAGTAGCTCATTTTCTGCCAACGATGGAGAATTTGGTATGTAGTTTACTTTTAAGAACGTAGTCCCCTGTGGAATTTTGTCAGAGGTGTAAATGCAGAATGGGGATAAAAATAGCCTGGAGAGAGAATTGGGAGGGTGTCTAAGCCTTTTCAGAAGCTGATTTGCTTTGTCCAAGCCTGTTCCAAATACCATTAACAAAAGACTTGAACTTCTGAGAAAAGTAGGGTCATTTTCTGTAATGTGATGGGTTGACAAGTGATGAAAAGTTAGGTAGGAAGGACCAGTGGCTTTGTAGGTGATGAGCTAGTGCTTAGTGCTACCTCACAGAGTCCGTTTATTCTGACAGCTCTTCAGCAGACTCAAATTACCATCCTGTGGGCCGTAAAATACATCTTAACATAGTTTTTTTGGATTTGGGTTTTTCTTGCCTCCAATGTTTAGCAAGATTATGCTGCTATTGACTTTAAGGGAAACCAACCATTACTTTCTAAAGTTCGAGGGAATTCCTATCACAGTGGGGATTTGGTCCTCCACTGTGTGTGCAGGTGTAAACTGCTATGAGCAAAGCCATTTGGGGCAGGCAGGTATCAAACAAAGAACACCTGCGCAGGGGCGAGGTTTCAGGGCTGGGGTTGCGAAGATGCGAGGCTGAGGCGGAGCGGAGGCCTGGTTAGAAACCTAATAGTGATGGAGGCGGATGCGTGCTTACAAAGTTAAAGAACAACACTGGGCTTCCCTTGTGGCGCAGTGGTTGAGAGTCCGCCTGCCGATGCAGGGGACACGGGTTTGTGCCCCGGTCCGGGAAGATCCCACATGCTGCGGAGCGGCTGGGCCCGTGAGCCATGGCCGCTGAGCCTGCGCGTCCGGAGCCTGTGCTCCACAATGGGAGAGGCCACAGCAGTGAGAGGCCCGCGTACCACACACACACAAAAAAAAGAACAACACTGGGAATAATGCAAGAGTCGTACCCGACTGTTTCTGAAGAGTGAGTCTACCAGTTTGTGAAGCGCAAGAAAAGGGGAATCTTTGTGAAAGGTGAGTCTTAAAGAATGGACAGCATTTTATTGAGGAAAGAATATTTCAGGTGGGGAGAACTTGCAGATTCACAGGCCTGAGAGACTGAGAAAGACGGTATGACTAAAATTTAGGCGCCGGAGAAGGGACCAGAGTCCCTGAGTAGATGAAGTCCTTCGGTGTTATTACTTATCTCAGCTGCCACACTTAAAACTCAAGGCAGGGGTGGCAGTGCAGTGGGGAGAGAGAGAGAAAATGCCTCCCTGCCTTCAAGGCTCTCTTTCAAGTACCTTCAAACCACAGACGGCAGTGTGATTGCATGTCTGCTCCCTCCCCTTCTATCCTGGGATAGAAACATCATCTGTAAGGATGGGGCCGGGGGCCGGTGGGGAAGAAGTTTTGGGCTGGCCTGGCTTGGCCTGGAGGCCAAGGGCTGGGGCCACAGACCAGGTAGGAGGGGGGCGCCCATCTTTCAGGACACTGCAGTGGTGACATACTGGTGGCTATGATGTGTCTTCTTGGGTTTGTTCCTGTGCTTCTTGGAGAGAGTCATAGAAAACTTCATGTGATCTTGCATACCAAATTAATTAATTCATGAACTTACTGCATTTTCGAATGGATGGCTTTAATTAGGCATATATGAGTAATTTAATCTAACAAGTGGGATTAAGCATAGGAACTTGCCTCTAAGGGTAGCATTCAAAGCAAAATGTAGGTATTTTCTTTTGTAACCTGCTAAAGGTGCAGGCATCCCCTCCCACCCCAGCTGTGCTTTCTCTGCTCTTTCAGCCTCTAACTCTGTTGTTGGCCTCACCCCATCTTTCCTATCCCTGTAGCAAGCTTGACTTCCTGTCTCTGGTCATCTCTTCTTTCTTTACCTCTCCCTCTGCACCCCTGCCAGATAATCCTAAAAATCCTTTTAAATCCTGCAAAAGATTCTCCCATACCCTCAGGATAAAATCCAGACTCTGCAGACTCTAAGTGCCTTAAAGAGCGGATGGCCTCTCCCAGCACCAGGGCTGCTAGCACTTCTCCATCAGCAAATATTTCTTCCTCAGTTTAGAAAGGTGAGTCTTTCTAAAGACTCCTCCCTTTGCCAAAGTAATTCTTCCTGTAAGATTTCACTCTGATGCAACCTCCCGGCCATTTCTGATGTTTTATCAGCAGATACCCGTCCCTCCCTGCTTTTCGCTATATTGCCAAACAGGGCTTTACAAAGGTGTCTGGAATATAGGAGATTCTTAATCAGTTAACAATTGGAATGAATGAGTGGAAGAGCCTGTAACTTGATTGACATACTTCCCTTTAATCCAAAAAATTCTAATAAGCTTTCTGTAAATCCTCAAGTTTGTCTACGGTCTCTCTGTCTTTTCTCTGTTAGTTGCCTCTGACAATTTCACATTAATTCAGTCTCATACTCAAATTCGTTCACACTCAAATATTGGTTAAATGCATGAAAGACATTTCCTTATTATGTTTATCATTTAAATTCAGGTCATAAAAAGATGCAGTAGCAATTTTATTTGAAATTTTAGTGATTGCTATGAAAAACCTGGATCTCAATTAAACTACTGCCTGTGTACCACTGACAAGGAACCACTGGTTTTTTGTTTGTTTGTTTTTATAAACTTATTTATTTTTGGCTGCATTGGGTGTTCGTTGCTGCACACAGGCTTTCTCTAGTTGGTGAGTGGGGGCTACTCTTTGTTGTGGTGCGTGGGCTTCTCATTGCAGTGGCTTCTCTTTGCGGTGGCTTCTCTTGTTGTGGAGTATGGGCTCTAGGTGGGCAGGCTTCATCAGTAGTTGTGGCTCGCGGGCTCAGTAGTTGTGGCTCATGGGCTCTAGAGCTCAGGCTCAGTAGTTGGGGCACACGGGCCCAGCTGCTCCGCGGTATGTGGGACCCTCTGGGACCAGGGCTTGAACCCATGTCCCCTGCATTGGCAGGCGGATTCTTAACCACTGCGACACCAGGGAAGCCTGGAACCACTGTTTTTTATTTTTGTTTTTGTTTTTTTTGGGTTTGAAACACCTCCCTGCCGTGGAAGCCCGAGTCTTAACACTGGACCATCAGGAAGTCCCCCAGGAACCACTGTTTTAAATGCCTGAGAAAACATCAGGGCATGTGTCCTTTGCATTCCTCTAAGTTTGGTTTCCCTGCTTAATATCCCACAAGACAGCTATTCTCTGATCATAAAAGTAAAGTTCACTTTAGTTTCCTGTTTAATATCTTTCTTCCTCACTAGACTATAAGCTTCTGAGAGCTTTGTCTTGATCACCACCCCACTCGGCCTCTCCATCCCTAGCACCTGGTATAATGCCCAGAACTTAGTAAGTCACCATGTCTTTGTGAATGAAAATACAGCCATAGCACGTTTTTACTATCACTTTATGTAAAGGCATGGGATTGCCAATATTTGTATTGTTATCAAGTTGGATAAGGAAATTACAATGCTAATTATTCTTACAGCTCTATGGAGTCTTTGTAAAGACTTTCTGCATGTGTAAATTTTAATAACTTTGATTACAGGTGTAATAGACACAATTTATAAAGGCATTTAAGGATTCGTTGTCATACATTTAAGCATGATTCATATATCGTTTGTCAGTCTTTAGCTTAAATATCCAACTCCTTGAAAATAAATTCCTTTGATGTTTCTAGCTCTAAATTCCATTTGAAAATGAGGGTTTCGGCTTTCCTGGTGGTGCAGTGGTTAAGAATCTGCCTGCCAATGCAGGGGACACGGGTTTGAGCCCTGGTCCGGGAAGATCCCACACGCCGTGGAGCAACTAAGCCCGTGTGCCACAACTACTGAGCCTGCGCTCTAGAACTCGCGAGCCACAACTAGTGAGCCCATGCGCCACAACTACTGAGCCTGCATTGCCACAACTACTGAAGCCTGCCCACCTAGAGCCCATGCTCCACAACAAGAGAAGCCACTGTAATGAGAAGCCCATGCACCGTAACAAAGAGTAGCCCCAGCTCTCCGCCACTAGAGAAAGCCCGCGCGCAGCAATGAAGACGCAATGCAAAAAAAAAAAAATTAATTAAATAAATAAATTAAAAAAAAATAAATAAAAATGAGGGTTTATCAAGCACATGTTTAATTTGTGCTAATTTTAAGAAGTTTGAAATAGCAAGACTTTACAAAATCCTTTTAAATGAATCTAACTAATAAGAGTGACACTCTTTCAAAGAGAAGTATTTTTTTACATGTGCATAATTAATTCAGGTCAGTAATTTTGTTTATAGTTTAACCACTCCAAGGGAATCCTTGGTGGGAAGGTAACCTCTATTTTTCTAGTGTAAGTTTTCGGGCCACATAGTTGCCTTGGTAACATCATAGTTGCACATCCTGATAACAGCTGATTTACATTTCTGTAGTTAGCCTTTCATTCTTTCTTCTATCCTGTTAAACAAAAATAAGAGCCTCCTAAAATTGTCTTCCTAAGACAGGAAAATAAAAACTGTCAGATTCCCACACCAGGAGGAATACTCTGGCTTGCTTTTAATTAGCCAGATACCTCATAGATGAGATATATCAATCTATTTCATTTGTTTAATGTGCTTTAGGAAGTAACATGAGCTATGATTTGGGATGAAATATGTTGATTTAAATAGGTAAATGTAAGTGTGGTGAGATTTCTACTTGTGTGTTCATGAGCAGTCATGTAACAGTTTACCGAAAAATAAAAAAAAATTTAAAAAGCCACACTTTGCTCTTAATTCCACCTTTGGAGGAAAGTTCCTATTTTTAATCCCACTTGCTAACAGAGGGTAGGGATTTTTTTTTTTTCCTGGAGACTAAAGTGAAATACTCTTTAAACACCTAGGAACCAGATGTTTGTACAGTTTGTGTGGGAAAGGTATGTTATGATAGATTACAAACATGAGCACAGTCCTTCACTCTTCCCTGTATCCATGCCTTTTGCAGTATGACTTTGTAGCTCCTCTGTCATTAAATGTTTTTCTTTCCCTCTTCCCTTGAGTCTTGACTGGCCTTGTGATTTGCTTAGGCCAGTAGAATGCACCGGAAGTGATGGTGTGGCAAATCTGAGTATTTAAGGAGCTTCTGCTCTTTCTTTTGGAATCCTGTCCATCTCTCAACTAGCTCCAGTTGCCCTGCTGGAAAATGAGGGACCGTGTGGAACAGAGAGACAAGCCATCCCAAGTGAAGCCATGCTAGACCAGCCAACCTCCAGGTGGCCAGGCAAGTGACTGCAGATGCCATGAGGGGCCCAGCTGAGACTGCAAGAGCCAACTAGCTGAGTCCAGCCCAAATCGCCCAACTGCAGAATTGTGACCTATATAAATGGTTACTGTTTTAAGCCACTAAGTTATGTGGTGGTTTATTATTCTGGAAAAGCTAACTATTGTAGACATACTTAGCAAAATTCCTAAAGTGGTAGTTGAAAGTAGGCTAGCTCTACATAATTTTAAAGCCAACTTAAGAAACCAGCATTTTTAATTCTCTGTGAATTCTTTTAGTTATTTTGTGGATTCTTTTAAGAATATCTGTCTCGACAATGTTCTTGATTGCACCACCGAGGTTGAAATTTTGTAGGGAAAAAAACAGACATCATTGACAAGCATATGAAAAGATGCTCAATATCATTAATCATCAGTAACTTTAAATCAAAACCACAAAGAGGGGCTTCCCTGGTGGTGCAGTGGTTAAGAATCCACCTGACAATGCAGGGGACATGGGTTCGAGCCCTGCACCTGGAAGATCCCACATGCCACGGAGCAGTTGGAGCCCGTGTGCCGCAACTAATGAAGCCCATGCGCCTAGAGCCTGTGCTCCACAACAAGAGAAGCCACCGCAACGAGAAGCCCGAGCACTACAACGAAGAGTAGCCCCCGCTGCCACAACTAAAGAAAGCCCGCGTGCAGCAATGAAGACCCGACGCAGCCAAAAATAATAAATAAATTTTAAAAATTAAAAAAAAAACACAAAGAGCTATCATCTCACACTCATTCGATGGCCACCATAAAAAAAAAAAAAACAACCCAGAAAGTAACAAGTATGTGGAATAATTGGAACCCTTATGAACCATTGGTAGAATTGTAAAATAGTGCAGCCATTATGGAAAATGGTATGGCAGTTCCTTAAAAAATTTAAAATAGAACTACCTGATCCAGCAATCCCTCTTCTGGGTATATATACAAAAAAATTGAAAACAAGATCTCAAAGAGATGTTTTTGCACACCCATGTTCAATGTACCATTATTCACAATAGCTAAGATGTGGAAGCAACCTAAATGTTCATCAGTGGATGAATGGATAAAGAAAATGTGGTATATACATACAATAGATTATTATTGTGTTAAAAAAAGAAAGAAATTCTGTCACAAGCTACAACATAGATGAACCTTGAGGACCTTATGCTAAGTGAAGTAAGCCAGTCTTGAAAGATAAATACTGCAAGATTCCACTTAGGTGAGGTATTTACAGGAGTCAAAGTCTTAAAAAGTATAATGGTGATTTCCAGAGGCTGGGGGGAGGGGGATATAGGGAGTTGTTTTTCAGTGGGAGTAGAGTGTCAGTCATGCAAGATGAAACAGTTCTAGAGAGCTGCTGTACAACAATGTGCATAGAGTTAACAATACTGTACTGTACACTTGGAAATTGTTAAGAGGGTAAATTTATGTTATTTTTTCTTTTACCACAAACAAAAAAATCTCAGACATCATTGACTCAAAAATTCAGAATTCCTTGATTGCCTCATGAATTATTTTATTATGGTCTCTCTGAATTGGGATCCAAAAAAATTTGATATGTTAAAAAAAAAACAATTCAGAGGAGTAATACTGTGAATGTGAGGAATTTTAGTTATACCTTATCCAATTTTTTTCACCTATATTTTTATGAATATATGAGAGTGATATAAGATTAAAAATGTATGCTTAGGGAGGACTAAAAGAGTTCTTATAGTAATTTATATTTATAAAATATAAATTCTAAGGGCTAAGAAAACATTGTGTCATTTTATTGGGAACATTTTCTTTGCTATTGGTGTATAAAATATGTGCATCTCATAATCATTGGAATCTTAGAGTTGTTGAGGGGATGCTGCTTTCTATAAAGAAATTAAATTTTGTACTACCTTCATTCTGATTTTTTTCCCAAGAGAAAAAAAGTACATTTTTTTTTTTAATTTTAATTTTTAAGAGTCTGGCTTACCTCATTCTTTTTTTAATGTTTGCAAAGTATTTAATAGTATGTGGGCATTATTTGAAATCACAAGAGTCAAGATTTTTTTTTTTTTGGCTGAGCCGTGGGGCTTGCAGGGTCTTAGTTCCCCAACCAGAGATTGAACCCACACCCTTGGCAGTGAAGGCACGGAGTCCTAACCACTGGACCGCCAGGGAATTCCCCAAAAGTACATTTAAATAACAACAATTAATTCACCCCCTCACCTCCTTCCTCCCCTCACCAAAAAAGATAAAAGTTGTGGGTGTGTGCTTTGGGTTTTCTTTGCAGACATCAGTGATTAACCGTAACCATACACTAAATACTGTATAAAAACAGCGAAGAATAAGGGTAGTGCAATAATGTTGGAAAGTCTTAAGTTTTTACAAGATTTTCTTAAATTTTCTATGCAATCAAAGCATCTACTCCCAAAGTGGGATTATTTTGTCTCTTCATCTCTGATCCTTATTCCTCTTCTCTTGTGTTGCCTACTACCTTCAGTACAATGCAGAATACTTGGTGTCAGTTGTCACCTGTCTATTCTCTGTTTTAATGGAAATTATTCAAAGGTTTTACCATTGTGGTTGATGTTCAATATAGGATTTTTGGTATATGTCCCTCTCGAGAGGTATAGGCTGGGATGCTTTAATCTCTCTTTCTGTCATTTAACAGTGGGACCATTAAAACAGTGGCTTCCTAAAGAAGATGAGGGGGAGGTAGAAGTGGCCTCTGACATTGAAGTAGATGAAGAACAACCAGAACCCAAATCTGATGATGATGATACGTAAGTAGGTCATACCTAATGCCTACATGAAGCACGGGTAAAAAGTTAAAATGCTGTTGTTGAGGCATAGAATATAGCCTCAAAGACCCAGCTAAGGAGACCAAGTTTTCCTATATACATGGGCTTGTCTCTGGGTTCTTCATTCTTTTCCAATGGCTTTGTTTTCCCTTTCTGCGTCAGTGATATTCTGTCAGTTACTATGGCTTTATTGTACCTTTTGATATCTGGTATGGCTAGTCCTCACAGCTTCCTCTAGTCTCCATATCATTTTCTTCAAAATTATCTTTGCTGTTGCTTTTTACTCAACGTATACATCCTTGCATCCTCTTGTAAAGTGTCATGAAAAACCCTGTTGGGATTTTGATGAGAATGAGATTACATTTGTTGATTAATTTATGGGAATTCACATCTTTGTGATTATGTCTTAACATCCATGAATATAGTATAGCTCTCCATCTATTTATGCCTTTTAAAATATTCTTCAGTATTTTTGTAGTCTTCTTCATGATATAGATACCACTTAACTTTTTTGTTGCTGTTGCCATTATTAATGGGGTCATTTTTCTCCTACTACATTTTGGCTACCGCTAGTGTATGGAACACTATTGATGTTGTATCCTGTAACCTCACTGAACTCTCTTATTAGTTCTAAAATTTGGAGTCCTTTGAAGTTTAAACTTTTTACTATAATTTACTTTTAAAATAGGTAATATATTCACATGGTTCCAAATTCAAAAGGTACATTCTTTTCATAGTCTTTCTGCTATCTCATTACCTCTGCCACATAATTCCCCTCCCCAGAGTCAACCAATCCAATCTGCTTCTTGTGCATACTTCTGAGAAATTCCATTAAAGTGTAAGCAAATCTGTATATCTTGGTATGTGTGTATTTCTTTTCTTTTTTATAGAAAGTTTCATAATGTAGATACTATCTTGCAACTTCCTTTTATCACTTAACAGTGTATCTTGAGTACCTATCATAATATACAAACAGTAGTATATAGAGAGTTTAAATTCCCAGAACAGCAAAGTGTTGTGTCAAAGAGTATGTCCGCTTGTAATTGGATAGTGTCAAATTGCCCTTCACAGAGGTTACACCTATGAACACTTCCACTGACAGGGTATGGAAGTGCCTGTTTCCTTGTACATTACCTTGCTCAGTGTGTTACCAAACTTACGGATCATTGCACAGTTGATAGATTTTAAAATGACATTTCAGGTTTAATTAGCATTTCTTTAATGAGTAAGGTTGCCTTTCCATATGCTTAAGATCCATCTTTATTTCCTCCTTTGGGAATCAGTTTTTTGTTGTTTTTTTTTTGCGGTATGCGGGCCTCTCACTGTTGTGGCCTCTCCCGTTGCGGAGCACAGGCTCCGGATGCGCAGGCTCAGCGGCCATGGCTCACGGGCCCAGCCGCTCCGCGGCATATGGGATCCTCCTGGACCGGGGCACGAACCCGTATCCCCTGCATCGGCAGGCGGACTCTCAACCACTGTGCCACCAGGGAGGCCCGGGAATCAGTTTTATTTATAGCCTTAGTCATTTAAAAAATTTAGGCTATTAACATTGTGTTGATTTGGGGAACTTTTTGTATTTTAGGGAAATTAGTCTTTTAGCTGTAATATGTTTCAAGAATATTTTCCCCAGTTTTTTGTTTGCTTTTTGATTGTATTTATAGTGACTTGTGCCATGAGGAAATTTCTTACTTTTGTCTACTTAGATTTATCAATTATTTAATAAGAAATACCAGAATTTTTGTAGTACTTTTATGATTTGATTTTCTATTTAAATATTTTGTTCATCTTGAATTTTACTTGTAAAGTGTGCCTCCAACTTAATTTTTTCCCCAAATAACTCCTTACTATTCCAACACCATTTACTGAAAATCTTTATTTTTGATACCAATTTGAAGTGCCGCTTTTATGATATACAACATTTTTATGTGTATTTGTATCCAATTCCTATTCTTTCTAGTCTAATTATTGTATTATAAACATGTTTATAATATGTTTTATTGTTTGGGGGGGCTTTCCTTTTTCATAATTTTCCTGTCTAGTTTTTCCATGGGACCATTAGAATCAACCTGTCTAGCAAATAAAGGAGGGAGGGAGGGAGGGAGGAAGGAAGGAGGGATGGAAGAAGGAAGGAAGGGAGGGAGGGAGGAAGGAAGAGAGGGGAGAATTTCCTCAGCCTTCTTCCTTTTTCTCCTGGTCTCTATTATTGCTGATGTGAAATCTGCTATCATCTAATTGTTTTTCCTTTATAGATGTGCTAACTCTCTCCCTAGTACTTTCATAACTTACCTTTTCTTCTTTCATTCTTATGTTTTGCTATGATATCACTAAGTCTGGATTTATCTTTTATCCTCCTTGGTTCACTTTCTTCTGAGAACTCATGACTTTCTTTAGTTCTGGAAATTTTTTACCTATTATTTCTCCAAATATCGCTTTTCTTATTCCCTCCTTCTTGGCTCTCCAATTAGATAGATTCTAGAACTTCTCAATCTGTCCCCAATAACACCTAGTTGTACTTTCATATTTTTTAAAAATATATTTATTTATTTAGGTTGCGCCAGTTCTTAATTGTGGCATGCAGACTCTTAGTTGCGGCATGCATGCAGGATCTAGTTCCCCGACCTCTGGCCCCCCTGCCTTGGGAGCGTGGAGTCTTGCCCACTGAACCACCAGGGAAGTCCCCTTTCATATTTTTTATTCTTTGTTTCAATCTAGGTGAATTCTTGAATACTGTTTTCCAGTTCTCTCTGGGTATCATCTATTAGGTTTTTAACTTAAATGATTACATATTTCCTAATATTTATAATTATTTGTTCTTATATTTATATGTTCTTGTTTCCTTCTTGCATAACTGTTTACCATAATTTAAAAACATTTAAAAATGTATGTTGTGCTTTAATTTCTCTTGTTGAGCATACTTACTTTAAGGGCTTTATCAAAATCCTCTGTTGATACCAATTATAAACAATCTATAATAAAGAAGAGAGTTTTATTCAAGCAAAACTGAGAACTATAGACCAGGAGTGTAGACTCCACCAAGGAAGAAGAAAGCCCTCTGGAGAAGCATGGTTTTCAGTACAGTCTTATATCTTGTCAGAACAAAGAACAAACATCAAATATGACAGGGGTACCTTCCTTCAAGGTTTCAAAAGAGACATCAGCACATACACAGCGAGTCAGCACGACCTTGGTGTCTGGGAAGGGACCCTCATCTTTGAAGGAGTATTAGCATTGGTGTCATAGGAACAGGAATCATTTATCCTTATCTTCAGAGTGGACACTTTTTAAAAAAATTTATTTTTGGCTGCGTTGGGTCTTTGTTGCTGCGCACGGGTTTTCTCTAGTTGCAGCGAGGGGGGCTACTCTTCGTTGCAGTGCACGGGCTTCTCATTGCGGTGGCTTCTCTTGCTGTGGAGCACGGGCTCTAGGCATGCGGGCTTCAGTAGTTGTGGCTCCCGGGTTCTAGGGCACAGGCTCAGTAGTTGTGGCGCACGGGCTTAGTTGCCTCACGGCATGTGGGATCTTCCCGGGCCAGGGCTTGAACCTGTGTCCCCTGCACTGGCAGGCGGATTCTTAACCTCTGTGCCACCAGGGAAGCTCCCAGAGTCAACACTCTTTAATGGTTAAAGCAGATGTACAAGTGTGTTTGGCCATAAGACAGGCTGTTCCAGGTCACATAAAGTATAGGCCAAATCATGTATAAGCCAGAATGACTTCCCCATACCCCAATATGTGAAAATTTCTTCCAATGCCTCCATAAAAATAATTTCATCTCAAGTTAGTTCATGGTCCAACTTAAAAAAAAAATTTGTTGCCCACCCTTCTTACCATTAGATTTATTCTTGTGTTTTGGAATTTTAGTTTGCAGGCTCATTCTGTTTTGGAGGTTCTTTTGTATTTTGTGGGGTTTTTTGGTTTTGTTTTTAAAATTTTCTTCCCTCCTTTCCTATCTCTTGGCATCTCCTACATATCTGACAGGTTTTTGCTTTCTTCATTGGGTTCCCCTCCATTCTTCCTAAATGTAACCCTTGAAGAGCTGCTCTTCAGTGCAAGGGTGGTCTAGGAAAAAAGCTCAGTAATGTGGCTTGTCTGTCTTGGCTCAATCTCTGGGAGAAAAATACTTCCTGAGAAATTTATAACCATGGATTTGTCTTCACTCAGATTTGGAGTTTGAATTTACAATACGTGGATGGTCTAGAAACATGTACATTAAAAAATTAACATTAAAATTAGCAGTAAGAGATTGTAATACTTTGGGATCTCTAGAAGAAACACATACAAAACACTCTGGAGGGATATAGCCTCAATCCAGGTTACAGTGAGTTTCTCACTAAAGCACTGCTGAAGATGAGCTCACAAAGATTAAATCCACTATGAGAGACAGCAAACACAACAAATAGCTAAATTAGGTCATAAACAACTTCAGATAATATTATGAGTATTTAATATTTGTATAATAATTACTATTGTATATTTAAAATTATTTAATTAAAATAAGAAAACATGAGAAAAAAGCAGGTCTATCAAAAAAGAACAGAAAGGGGCTTCCCTGGTGGCACAATGGTTGAGAGTCCGCCTGCCGATGCAGGGGACACAGGTTTGTGCCCCAGGCTGGGAGGATCCCACATGCCACGGAGCGGCTGGGCCCGTGAGCCATGGCTGCTGAACCTGTGCGTCCAGAACCTGTGCTCCACAACGGGAGAGGCCACAACAGTGAGAGGCCCGCATACCGCAAAAAACAACAAACAGACAAAAACACGAAGATTTGATAATCAACCAATAGAACTGAACGTGAAAAAAACCTTCCAATAGAAATTAAAATTCAGCAGTTTAAAAACAGGATAGAGTTAATGAAGGAATCAGTAACTAGAAAATAGATCTGAGGGGGAAAAAATGATCGAAAATGTGAAAGAAGTGTTAAGAGGCATGAAGGTGCAATGTATATCTAAAAGGAATTCCAGAAGAAGAGAATAAATGAAAAGCAATATTCAAAGCAATTATAGCTGTGAACTTTTTGTAATGATTGAAAGCCACGAATCATGATATCTGGGAAATAAAAGAATAATCAAGCAGGATCAATGAAAAGAAATTCACACGGACATATTATTACGTTGTAGAGGAATGGAGACAAAGGCAAGATTTTGTGTAAGCACATACCCGAGTAATGGCAGCTTAACACATGGGAGCTATAATTACTGGTCCACCCCGAATTGATGATCTCCAATTTTAGGGGAGTCCTCTGTGATACCTAGCAATCCTATGCCTGGTCAGCTTCCCTCCAAACCCTCAGTCGTGCACACTCACCCCATCCACCTTGCTCTCAGCACGTGCCCTGCCTTCTACTTCACAGAGGGGGTGTTTTGTAGGTGGAATTACCTCTGTTGTGTAGATCCATGAATTTTTTACACATGCGTCCTTGACTCCTTCTCACTCCCTATCTTCCTTCTCAGAGGAAAGCAGTCTCCCTTCCTGTTGAAAGCTCCTCCTTACACGGGTGCTCTAAGTCCCAGTCTTTCCTCAGTGACCACGTTGCTATCAATTAATCTACCTTTCTCCTGTATTTTCAACATCTCTTACTTCCTCTCAGCTTATAAACATGCCCAAATCTCTCCCATCGTGAAAAACACCAAAAAACCCCATTCCCCTTATGTTCTTGAGATAATACTGTCCTTTCAGAGCAGGGCTCCCCTCAGAGGAGTTTTAGCTCATTGTCATCACTTTTTCAAACCTCCCATTGCTTTCTTGATCCACTATATGATGGCTCCGGCTGCAGAGAACTCTGAAATATTCCTGCAAAGGTCATCTATTACCTTGAAATTGCCAAGTCCAATGACCATTTCTCAGTGCTCATCTTATGTGACTGCTCCCTCTCTCTGGAAATTCTCTGCTCCCTTGGCTTCCATGACGAACACTCTTGGTTCCTACCAGCTCCTCCTAGGTTTCTTTCCTTTGCCCCTTAAATATCCGTGATCTTTGAGATATTTTCTTGGTCTCTTCCCTTCTTATTATTTATTTATTTATTTTTTTGGCGGTACACGGGCCTCTCCCTGTTGTGGCCTCTCCCGTTGCGGAGCACAGGCTCCGGACGCGCAGGCTCAACGGCCATGGCTCACAGGCCCAGCCGCTCCGCGGCATGTGGGATCTTCCCGGACCGGGGCACGAACCTATGTCCCCTGCATCGGCAGGCGGACTCTCAACCACTGCGCCACCAGGGAAGCCCATCTTCCCTTCTTCTTTTCTAAAAGCATCAGAGTTGCAGCCTTAGACACAATTTCAATTCCTGGTCCTACTAATTAAGAGCTGTGAGACCTTGGGCACTTTTTATTTTTTTTATTTTTTTATTTTTTTGGGGCACTTTTTAAAAACCTCTGAGCCCAGCTTCTTTATAAATTGATGATGATATTGTCCACCTCAAGTGTTGTTATTAGTAGATGAAATATACTATGTGTAAAGTGCTCCAGGGCAGTGACCAGCACATAGGAAGGGCTCAGTATATGGCAGCCACCTTATTATTTTTTTCTTTTTTTCTCTTCCCTCCTCTTCTTTTAAACTAAGAGTAGATGGATATTAATAAATATAATAAAGGTTATTGAACACAAATCCAGCGAAACAGAATACTGATTCTCCCAACATTGGTTGTGCATCATCCTTAGAGAAACCAGACTGATATGATAATTACCTGGGTGAAAAAGCTGGTCAAGTGGGGGTGGGGCATGAGAAGGGACACTAATTTTCACATGTATTCATTTGGGTTTTGATATCCCAAAGTTGATTTTTACTGCTTATTATTTCAGAAATTTTGAAGAATCTGAAGATGAGTTGAGAAATGAAGTAGTAGAATCCCTGGAAAAACTCTCTACTTCCAAAGAAGCAGAAAAAAGGGACGAGGTTTCCAGTTCCTCTAAGGATGCTGAAAAGAAAGAGGGGATAGGCATACAGAAATATGCAGAATTAAATGAAGGTTTGGAGAGTATTTTTACTCCATCTGATGACAAAATTTGTATTGTTGATGAAGACCCAGGAACATCAACCACCAGTCAAAATATACAAGTGTGATTATTGAACTTTTTCTTTAAGTAACAAGTTAGTATCTATTACAGTGTCTCTTCGGGAACAGTCATAAATATACATTTATTGTAAGGGTTTTCCAGTAATCCCAAGGCTTTATTAGTTTTCTTCTCAATTTAGACAATAGGACTAACTTCTGAATGTAGAAATTAGTATTTTTACGCTAAGAAATCTTTCAGATCATGTGTGGTTGGCAGAGTAATGCGGCTCCCCTCAGCCCACACGCACCCAAAGATGTGAATATATTTTTACCTGGCAGAGGGGAATTAAGGTCGCAGATGGATTAAGGTTGCTAATCAGCTGACCTTAAAATAGGGAGGTTATCTTGGATTATTCAGGTGGGCTCAATGTAAGCACAAGAGTCTTTGAAAGTGGAGGAGGGAGGGAAAGGAGAGAACCAGAGAGGTGGCAGCTGAGAGGGATTCAGCTTGATGCTGCTGCCTTTGAAGATGGAGGAAGGGGCCACAAGCCAAGGAATGCAGGCAGCCTGCAGAAGCTGGGAAAGGCAGGGAAACAGACTCACCCCTAAGGCCTGCTGAAGGAATGCAGCTCTGCCAACGCCTTGGTTTTAGCCTGCTGAAATCCACTTTAGATTTCTGACCTATGGAACTGTAAGATAATACATTTTTGTTGTTTTAACTAAGTTTGTGGTCATTTGTAACTAATGATAGAAAACTAATATACAAACTCATTCATTTAAAATAATCTGTCGTTTTATAAAACCATGACTTTGAAATTTCTTAAGGTATACTGAACATGCTTTTCTGAAGCTGATGTTGACACTTACAGGAGTAAGGTAATTGAGCAAGGAGAGGAACAAGGCATGTCAATTATGTACCAAATAATAATTTTATTGTTTCATTGAATTATTTTCTAATAGTTTCAAATGTATAGATTATAAACTTCTGGAAGGCAGGGACTGTATCTGGTCTTTGTTTCTTATGATGATCTTTTTATATATAGTGCTTAGCACCATGCTAAAAATGTTTCTTAACTGAGTAAGTAAATACTAATACAATTTCCTCATTAAGACTGTAAGCTCTCTGAGGCAGGAAACTAGACTTAAACTTTTTGTATTAATTATAACAATCCCAGTGTTGAACATGTGCCTGGAGCTTAGCAGATATTTGTTGTACCTGCTGTTATGAAGGACAAGAGTGGTTATATGTAAGTGGTAGAATTCGGCCTGAAATATCTGGTCTATAATGAAAATAAAACTAAATTGGCACATTGATGCATTGCTGAACCAAGTAAACCAAGATGAGGAGTGGTTAGTTAAATTATTCCTAAGGTCTGCTTAGCATTTACATTTGGTATAATATTAAACGTGGGGCATGTAAGTATGAAGATTTCCCTAACTGGGATGTGTCCAGTCTTTTCTATCTTTATTTTCCTGGTTATGTCTGAGGGGCTGTTCTTCCAACTTGGTGTATAGAGTACATTCTACTCTTTTAGGGCTCAGTATGGTCACATCATGAGGCTAAGAATATTTAACAATTTCTCACCATTATGTTAGTTTCAAACTAGGTAACACATGACCCTGAGGGATTGAAGCATCTTTAATTCTACAGCTCTTTTAGTGGTCAGTATATACATGTTTAATTTACTTTCAGGACATTATCTGGTTCAGACACTGAATCTGCTGGTATCATCCTCATTCTAAACAGTACCTGAAAGCATGGAAAATGAAACATGGTTCCTGAAAAATCCCAAAGATAATTATATACAGAAAAAAAAAAAAAAAAGGAATGCTTAAGGTCAGTGCTTAAGAATAAACATGTCAGGTTTGCTCCAATAACAAGATGCTTGGCTAAAATCTCCTTTAGGTAACAGCCACCCACCCTTATCATTCATTCTAAGATTTTGAGTTCTTTGCTGTAAATTAGGAAGTATTCAGTGTGATAAGTATGTGTATCTGCAAGGTCTTTCAACCTGCTCCAGCCCAATTCACCTTACCTATCTTACACACACTGTTACCTTAATCATGTTCTTGAGGCCCAGTTCTGATTGCTTTACTCTGGTTTTAGGCTTGGCTACATCTGTTAAATTGAAACTACTGATCAGACTTGCGTATGTCTTTAGAATAAATTTTGTTAGAAAAATCATGTGTTTTGGTAACTATGTATATCTATCAACTTGATCATTCTTTAAATAGTACCAAGAAGTGTTATCAACCCTTAACCTCCCTTCTAAGTGTCTTATAACAGTTATGCATGATCCAAGTGAGCACATAGCACTAGAGTATTGGAACTGAGGCTTCTCCAAAGCCAAGGGTGGCCTTAATTAGGGTGGGGAAGGAGGAATAGTGGGTGAGGTAGGGCAAATTACATGGGCATAATTTGATTCTAGTAATTTGCATAGCTTCTTGTTGTGGTTTAATGGAAGTAACTTTTTAAAAAATTTTTATTGCAGTATAGTTGATTTACAATGTTGTGTTAGTTTCTGCTGTACAGCAAAGTGAATCAGTTATACATATACATATATCCACTCTTTTTTAGATTCTTTTCCCATACAGGTCACTAAAGAGTATTGAGTATACTCGAGTTCCTTGTGCTATACAGTAGTTCTTATTAGTTACCTATTTTATATATAGTAGTGTGGGAAGTAACTTTTTCATTGTACCCACTGACATATTTAGCAGACACACCTTCACTTATTTATTCATTAAAAAAAAGCTATTAAACCTGACAACCTATTCTTGGGTACAAGAGGCAAAACAGTTTTGTTTTGCCTTTAAAAACTTTTTTCTTTCTTTAAAAAAATTCTTGGCATGTGGAGCTTGGGAATATTAGCAGTAGATAATAAATAATTCAGAATTGGGAGACTACATGAGGGGTATAAAGGCACTGTACTGGGAAAAGTATCTAAGATAATAAAACCACTTCTTTAGATCTTATTTAGATATAGACTTTGTACCTATTAAATCTAAATCATATTTAGATACAAATAATTACTATACAAAGAACATGTAACATGTAGTTTGTTATGCAAAACTGGAAATAAGAATGTGAATCACCACTGCTGTAGGTTCAAAACTGCACGTTTGGACCACTCAAAAGCAGTGTCTTACAGGAATTAACAGTCACTCAATTCCTCCAGGCAGACAGTAGCTGACATATTGCTTTGACATTCTTCATGGTATCAAGTACTCAGAAACAAACAAACATTTAACACCACATTAGGAACACTGAAAGGAAACATATATGCAAATTTTCTAATGATAGGTTTGTGATAAATGAAAATCATTTTGAAGAAATTAGCTTAAAAATGTTTTGTGGAATTTCAGAATCCTTTCTTCCTTTCCTATATCCTCTACTTTTGCTCTGTCCATTTCAATTTCTTTATCTTCAGTCCCATGATTTTCTTTGGGTGGATGGGTAGGCTGAGTGGGCAATGGTAATGAATCTTGCTTCAAAAACTAGCTATAAGATAAGAAAAAGCACCAGGCTGGGGGTCAGAACCCCCGGGTGGTAATCCTGATTTTGTCATTAAACAACTTTGTGATACTGACAGAATCAAAGTTCTTTAAATTGTTCCTGTCTGTAAAGTTGAAAATAAGAGAAAATTGGACTGGAGAATTTGTAGGGCTCCTTCCAGCTCCAATTTCCACCAGTTTTTCTTTTCTAAATTGAATACTCTCCAACACAAAGCTACTTTGGTGTGTCAGAACATCCCAGGGCTCTGTTTTGGTGCTTTTTGATCTGATGAGAGAAGACGGCCTGCAGACGAATCAATAATGTAATTGGAAGCAGATAACGAAGCTGGGTGGATTGATGAATGGACAAGAGGAGACTGGAAAGGAAAAATGTACCTCTTTCACATGCCCCTAGCACAAAGGTGTATCAGACTGTGAAGGAGGTCAATTTACTGACCTAGAAGGAAGTGATTATGTATGCAGAAAATGTCAAAAGTTATAGTCTCAACAGCCATATCTGCACATGTACATATTCACTTTTCCATGCTAGTTATTCAGGATAGGAGTCCTGTTAAATTATACTGATTCCTAGTTACTGGCTTAGTAACAAGAATCTACATAGGATCGTAATGCATTGATAAAGATAGGATTCTAGATGACATTTACTATATATTGTTACCTTTAAAGTAACTTTTACAATTTTCAAAGTACTTTCACATACTTTCTGTGTTCCCTGTTTTCATTACAACTATGAAAGGCAGTGAGGACAGCCATTACCATCTCCAGGTTACAGAGAAAGAAGCTGACACTCAAAGATTAGGGAGCAGCTTTAGTGTCAAAAGGTCAGATGTTTGTAAACGATGAAGCTGAGGTCAGGTCCAGCTATTCTACCTGCTAGTCCAGTGCTCTTTTCAAAAGGCTACCTCACTATCTTACAATGCATGATGCTGATTACAGAGACCATGTGGATGGATCCAAATATTATATCTTCAATATCAGAAAAACAACTTACCGTGATGTTCTGACTCAGACCTCTTGAATGACTTCAAAAAGCTGACTCATAGCCTCTGGGACATGAAAATGTTAAGGGATAATGAGAGGTCCATAAAAATGTACTGATAGCACTAAACATAAAGCTATTTTCACAAATACCTAGTTAATGGAAAGGATTACTGGCAGTACCCTGGTCTCTACATGCCCACACACACACACAGAGCAATCACAGTGAGCCTGTCTTTTGACTACATGCTTTTAGAACATGATTAAGTCTGCTTAAAGTTTTCGTTCTTTTAAGAGGATCATTAGATAGATTCAAAAATTTTATCCACAATATTGCTTGAATTTAAACGTACCAGAATTTTTGTGTTCCAAAAATGTCAAAATAATTCTAAAGTACTAATCAATTATCAATCACCCATTTTTTTCCCAGTATTTCCTTTTTTCTAAAAGGAAATTCTCTTTCCTGGTTTCTAAAGTAAAGTGATTTGATAAATAGGATTTTAAAAATATGGATTATACCAAAATAAAGATTGTTCATTTTTTTCTTTCAGACCCATATTTTTCAGAATTTGAGACCAAACACTAGTCTAAAATTTTTATATTTAAACTATATAAGGTTACCTTTTCCATTTAGGTAATTTTGCCTGTTTCCACCGAAATAAATACCTTGGTTATATACATACTGCTGAGGGCCTTGCTTAGACTAACTTTATTACAATAGGGAATGAGTTTAGAAAAATATTAACATATGAAGGTATCTAACCATTTTATGTAAAATATCTCTAGTTTGTACAGATATGGAATTACTGAAATAATTTTTCCACAGACATTAGGAATGTCACTTCAAACTCCTGATCGGAGAATCTGCTTACAGACGCACGAGCATTGTTCCTGATCTGGAGTCTCTTTTCCGCAGACATGGAAAGAATATGGGCCATAGTCTCAGCATAGTCTTCTTCACTTTCAGCCAGAAACCCAGTTCTCTCGCCTTGGTGAGGAACGACAATGTCGAGCTTCGGGCCCCCTGAATTGTGTGCAAGGACAATCGTGCCGGCTGCCATACACTCAACAATTCCTGAGAAACAGAAATCATGTCATCTTTTAAGTTTCTGAATGTGTTCCTAAGAACAAGGATGAGCAGAACCCATTACAAATTTTAAGATTCACGGGCGATTTAAGTAAATGTATGCCTACAAATGCACTCGTTCAACTTCCCTGGTGAAAATAAAATAATTTTAAGTTTTTTAGTTATCAAAGCTTCATAATAATGCTACTTGTCTTTACTAAAACAAACAAGTAGATAGAAGAATAGTCTATAAAAAGTAAATATACTGCAGATAATAAAGCAAAGAAGACTAGAGAATGTTATTAGCAAGATGGTAGGTAACTAGTGGATATTAAAAGATAAAAAGGGGTAAAAAAAGATATCAAAAACATTAAAAGTTGAGTATCGGTGTTTTAATCTCATCAAAAGAAAATCTCTGCTTGTGACATTTTTCGTGATAGGTGAAGCAATCCATTGGCAAAAGTGTGTATATTTTTCTTCCTATTTGTAAGATTATATTTAATGATATTCTTTTCTTTGTCAAAGACTCTAACTGCAGGCAGTGCTATTTCTTGTGCCTAAGAATGTTTTTGAAAGTTGCATCACTAATGACGCTTGCCAAGTTGAGTGTACAGAAAGTTTCTCATATCCTATTCGAGTTAATATCAAGCACATGTGAATGCTTTAGGGTGAGGCTGTAGTACAGAATGCATAAATTTTGTCCCCAGGAAATCTGAGACAAAGCAGGTGCTGGATGGGGTTTTTTTCCCATTCCATGAGCTGTGTTAATTCTATCTTTGGTAGGCCTTATGCTTGAATAAACCAGATGTCTAATCAATAAATTATTTTCATGCTCAGAATTTCAGGGTTATTGTTTTTTTAGAATTTCAGGTTTTTGTACCCTAGCACAGGTTGGTCTTATTTCTTACTGCAAGAAAACTTAACAGCAATGTGATTTAAGGTTTTGTTGTGTTTTTTAAGAGGGGGATGTGAATGATTTAATTCATGGGTACTTTTAGAACCTGAAAGATAATCCCATTGTCTTTATTTTTCTTATTAAAGAATTCCTAAATACTTTGAAATATAAAATATTCCTGAGTTAGAAAAAAAAAGATATCAAAACCAAAATGTTCAAATTATAGCATTAGGAGAAAACAGGAGAAAAGTAAGCCATCTTCGTGAGGCACACTGAGTAAGGCTGGTGCTTTTGTAACCACCTGGATTTCTGGCAAATCTGAGACAACTGTGTGCCGCCCGATAGCAGTGCTGAACTAAATGAAAGTTTTGATTAGTTTCTGCCAAATGATGTAGGTGAGGATATAAATTATTCTAGCCAGCCTTTCTTACCCATGTTTCTAGAGAGAACTAAGCCCTTCAGAAAATGATTTGGTTCACTGTTTTCTTACTTCTCCAAAGGATGGTACAGAGCTGATATCATCCTAGATGCACAGCAGAGAAGTTAAATCATTAACAACTGTTTCTTCAAGACGGGCGAAATCTCTACAGAATTTTCTGCTAATGCTTTAATTTGAACTCTTATTTGAAGAATATGGATTACACCATAATATTCCACACACACACACACACACACACACACACACACACACACACACACACACACACTCCCTCCCTCCCTCCCTCCCTCCCTCCCTCTCCAGGTCACAAGTCCGCCCCTGGCCAGTGTCTCTCCTTCCATCTCCCCCTCACAGATAACCCAGGGCCAGCGTGGGCTGCGCTCACCAGCTCCACTGGCTCATCTGCGCTCAGCGCTCCACTCACCCCCCACCAGTGACCCTCACGCCCACTCCTCCGTCGACACTGCTCTCGCCCAGGTCGCCCCCCATGCCCTCATCTTGCCCAGCATCTGGGCAGCACTGGAATCTGTCGCCCTTTCCCTTCTTCCCCAAACCCTCACTTCCCTTGGTTTCCATGACTCTGCCTGGTTTCCTTCCTTCTCCTTCACTCGCTCCCCTTCTGCCAACATGTGGCCTCTCACTGTTCTCAGCCTTTTGCACTGCGGGCCTCCTGTTGCTCTGCAGACTCCCCTTAGGCCACCCCGTCCACATGCACGTCCATGCCCACTGGGCTGCGGTACCCGCCCGGACAACTCCGCAGCCTGTACTCCTGGGCCAGCTCCCTCTCCTTACTTCAGACTCACACGTACGAGGCCCGCTGGCCACACACGTCCCTCAGCCAATTCCACTCCACATGCTCGAAACTCAGCCCCTCACTGCCTCTGCTCTTGGAGGCCTCTGTGGGCGAAAGCCACCACCATTCACACGGCTGTCCAAACTGAACACCTGAGGCCATTCCAGTAATGAGCACACAATCAATAAAAGAACCAAAAGGTTCTTCTGAGGAGCCTACCTGGAGACAGGGGCTCTCGGCCTTTGATGCACAACAGAATCACCTGAGGGGCTTTACCAAAACACCTCCACCTGGGCCCACCCAGAGATTCTGATGTGGCTGCTCGGTGGGATTAGCATGAGGCCCAGGAATCTGAACCAGCACATAGATGGGGTTAGGTGGGGAGAGAAAATACAGTAGTTAAGAGCAGAGGCTGTCTGGATTCGAATCTGGGCTCTCTTACTGCGTGACTGAACTTAGGCAAGGTCTAAACCCTCTCTGTGTCTGAGTTTACAAAATGGAAATAATCATAATACCTATTAAGTGAAGTTCCAGAGAGAGTTAAATCAGATAATACTTGTAAAGACCTTGAGAGTGACCGCCACACAGTGAGTGCTCAATAAACATTAGCTATTATTATTGATTATATGTTTTACAGGGTCTCAAATGAGGAAAGTACACTTGGTGGACTCGGGGAAGAGACTGAGGACTTGCTGAAAACTTCCGGAATATTATCATTTTATCAAAATCACCTAAAATGTATATCTCATGGCACCAAACAAGTTGTTTACAGGACAAACTCACCAATCCCAAAATGCTCGTTCCACATGGTATGTAGACCAACTGTTGCTTCAGACAAGTAATTCTTTAATTCATCAAATGGAATGTTTATTTTAAAGTCCACGTCTTCTTGAACTCCTAGGTCCTCACAAAGCCTTCTCAGTTGGTTTACCCTAAGTTCATCGTCTTGGTTACGACAACCTCCAATGAGGACAAGTTTAAGTGGAGGAAGTGACTCAGCCTCCTTTTTATTCAGCAATTTAGCAAAGGCTCTGATCTGCAAAGGATGGTTCTTTTCAGGCCTGAACTGGCCAATCGAAATCAGTAAACGTCCTGAGGTTGTCTTCTCCTTGTGTAAGGGAATGTCCAGAAACGTCTGCACATCACAAGGTGGATAAACAATATTAGTGCAATTCCCAACCTTCCACAGTGAGAGAATATGGTTTAGCGTCCAAGAAGAATTGACCATGACGACATCACTGCAAGAACCAGCAAGCCCATATATAAAAGCAAATAAATAGTAGTAGATAAGCTTTACTTTGCTTAGAAAAGGATTCCTGGTGATGAAGGCTGCATTGTTAAATCCGACATTTTGATTCTTCACTACAGAGAGCATGTCCGTGCTGATGGTGGGATAATGAACATAGCTTCCAACTCGGCAACGGCCTAAATACCTAAACAGAGGAAGCGTGAAAGCATAGCCCATAGAATCGATGTAAACATCGGGAACACACTGCATCAGAGCTTCCCAGCCAAGAAAAATGGATCCCAGACTTTGGCCCAGCAGTGTGAAATGAGGATAGAGTGCATCTTCCACAAGGTAGCGCTTCCTTAATAAAACAAACTTCACTGGGCAAGTTAATCTGATGTTAAATCTTCTGAAAGCACCTTCCAGTATCTGTTGACCACTGACATCAGCATCACCAGTATAAACAACATAAACTGCTTCAGGATACCTAAAACAGAATGTAACAGTTAAGAATTTCATTAGTTTAGGTTAAAATCAGTTTAGGTTGTAGATAATTATTTTCTCACAATCATAAAGCAGCTTATTTTTAGACTAAAAAAATGTTTTTTACTGACTCCACTCTCTCCTGGGTCTTCCAATGCCCTATAACTAAAATGTCAGTCCTCCGAAGGAGACTTCTAGTTCTTTGCTTTTTCCTCCACTAAGAGTTTCCCTCCAGCAGACATCAACAAAATTACTGATTTATAAATGAGACATTTTCAAGAAGTATTCAAAAATTTTGACAACTTTCTCAGCATTATAATGGTAATGAAATATTAATAAAATATTCATAAACAAGAGTTAAAATTCACTAAAGGTATCTTTAGATACGATCATAAATGCTAAAGCATTAGTGTTTTTAATCTGAGAATTGCACAAAGGTTTTAAGCAAGACCTTGTGCCTGCATCACAATTAGATATAATTATAATGGAAATATGGAAAAGTACGTTCTTATGATTTTAACACTTTGGCCTCACTCTGGCTGTGTTTATGATTATTCTCTGAGTCATATAAAACATTTATTAACTATCTAGTGTGAGCTACTAGGTTCTAGAGAATAAGGGATGATGGAGAGTCTTTATCCTTAAGGAGCTCAGTCCAGTGGAGAGAACAGATATATAAACAAATAATGTGCTGTGTACTGATGAAGACCCCAGGGTGCTGTGATGTCTAAAGGATGAGCATCTAATCACTCCTCCCTAGCCCCCCTCCCAGCAACTAGATTGAGCCTTCTAAAATGTAAAAAGGATGGTCATCTCTGGCAGCTTAAAGACGGCCACAAAACCTTTGACACTTCTCCCATTGAGAGGTGGATCTATGTCCCCTCCCCTGGAGTAACAGTGGGCTCTTGACTGCTTTTACCAATAGAATATGGCAAAAGTGACATTGTGACAGTTTCTGGACCCAGGCTTTAAGAGACTGGCACCTTTCTACTTCACTCTAAGGGGAGACAGCTGTCATGTAAGAAGTCCTGCTATCCTGAGACCGCCATGTCGTGTGCAAGCCCAAGCTAGTCACACGGAGAGACTGCTTGGTGACAGAGATGCCTGACCCAGTCATCCCAGCCCAGGAACCAGATCTGTGAGGGAAGAAGCCTTCCGACAACTCCAGCCCCAGCTGCCATCTAACTGCAACAGTTTGAGCATGAAGGATTCCAAACAGGGCCTGTCAACTTCCAAACCCTGCGTACTGGGCGCCACCTCCCTCTGGAACCCCCTGCCCCCCAACTCTCTCACTTGCTCAGCAGGGTTCAGCCAAACTGGATTCCCTTCTCTGAACAAGCCAGGCTCCTTCCAGTCTTAGGGGACTTGCAGCAGTTGCTCCCTCTGCTTTGAATTCTTTTCTCACCCTTACTGTCTTTTCATAAAGTGAGCAGCAGAGCGCATGTTTAGAACATGGGCTCTGGGAACTCAGTTCCCTTGTCTGTCACAGGAGGATAACAGCAGCCACCTCGCTAGGCTGTAATGAGGGCTGAGTCACCTGACACGTGTGAAACGCTTCGAACCATGCCCGGCAGACAGGAAAAGCTCAGTAAACGTCAGCTATTTTTGTCGGTCAGAATTTAGTTGTGCTATTTCCTCACAGACTGTACCTAATTTACTCAGTCGAAAGGGTGGAGTCACTCTCGTATTACCCTATTTGAATTTCTTATATAACACTTCTCACCCTTTGATATTTTCCGTTTATTATCTTGTCTCTCTCTCAACTGAAATCTAAGGTCCGTAAGAGGGACTTGATCTATCTTGTTCACCATTTAAATTCAACCCCTTAGAACAGTGCTTGATACTGGTTGGCCAAAAAGTTGCTTTGGGGTTTTTGCAAGATGTTAGAGAAACCCGAACGAACTTTTTGGCCAACCCAATACACAGGAGGTCCTCCCCGCTTCCCCCACTCCCCAAGTATAGGGAGATTGAATGAAAAGTGTACTGTAGCTTATGCTGAGTCAGGAAAGACTTGTAGGACTTACCTAAGGAGAAAAAGGTTATTTCAGAAAAAAAGGAACACTAGATGCAAAGGCAAGGAATCTTGAGAGGGCGCGATGCTCCTGGGTCAGTGTGCTGGAGCAAAGTATGTGTGAGGGGACGGGAGGGATGAGAAACAAAATGTGGCAGAAGCAAGACGAAAAAGTGTCTTCTACGTCATACTAATTATTTGGATTTTTTTCTCATCAGTCAGGTAGAGGAGTAATAGGGGTTGCTGGGGAGTACGAGTACAGATATCATGAGACTTGACCACTGCCCTCAAGGGTAATCTAGAGACAAGGCTAATGCACAGTGTTATGAGAAGGGAAGAACAGTATGGACTACAGTAGGAAGGCGTCAAGGAGGTGGGAATTAAGCTGGGATTTAAGAAAATTCTCTGGGTTTAGGCAGTTATGGGAGATGGCAGAGGATACACAGGGACGGTGGCTAGAAGCCAAGAAGGGCCAAGAATGTAGAAATGCAGAGCTAAGGGCATTACGTGGGAAGACTCTGAAACTGAATGAAGGGCCTGTGCCAGGAAGTAGGGTCGCCATGGAGGGATAATAGTTTTCCTCATATAATAAAACAATAATGAAACCTGTATTTTGCTGTGCCTTTTCTTTTCTTGTGGGATAGGGGTGGGGAGAAGGAAGCCTAGAACATTAAAAGATGTGTAACACCAAATGCTTTCTAACATGGTAACTTACTTAAGACTGTCCAACTGATAATGGTATCAAAATCAGAATCAAATAGATGCTTTCAGAGACATTATTTCCTGTGTGCCACCACTGACTAAAAGTATTCAGGTTTAAAGTGCTTCACAGTACTTGGTATATTTCTGTTTATTATTCAATCTCTTCTCCACATACTCTCTCAAGTTATCCCCACTAAATTATGCCATAAAAGGGCAGATACTTTCCCTTTCTGTTTCTTTATCATATCAAGTAAAATGCAGTAGGATATTGTAAGACAGGTTGGCATATGAGCAGTGTTTCCTTACTGAAGAATAGTTTAAAAAAGGAATCCCTGGCTATGACTATAGAAAGATACATTCTGGGTGATGATCTTTTACAAAAACAGTAACAATATACCAAATTGTTAAGAAAGATGCATACCTACTTTTTCTGTAGAGCCCTTAAGGCACACCATAACACTCTTTCTCCTCCTCCGCCAGCGGTGCAGTAGGGATGGAAAAATGCAATCACCGTTTGATTTTTCCCAGTTTTGCTAGTTGAGCCCGACTTTTTCTTTCTCTGTAGCAGCAGTCTGATTCCCCAAAGGACAATGAGTAAACACACACATAAAACTCCACATACAATTAGCCCAGGGAAGAATAATGAATAAAAAAACCTGAAATGAGAGGAAGGAGGGTGAAAATGGATATAATATAATGCCCATTAAAAAAAGAAAGGCTACAAATTAAAGTCTACTTTCACATAACTGCTTTATATATTAGCAGCAAAGAAAATTTTTATAGCTCGTGAGTCTAACAAAATACTCAGTTATTAAAATTCTAATGCTACAAAATATCTAATGTCAAAAATGCAGGTCCCCTTTAATTCCACAGCATGCTGGCAATTCAACGTACTTTTTCTTTTTAATCAGCAGTAAAAATCAATGTTGAGCCACCTTTCTCCTAACTCAGTATATGTGTTAAGGGATTAAAATAAATTTAATTATTAACCTAAACAAGATATGACTGGGAAAGGCATCTGACCCTCAAAATGACAATATGTAATCCAAAGAAATATTCCATAGTCAATATTCCATAGTTAAAAGTTTGGTGAGACAGTAATCATCTTTATTATCTCACTTTGCCTCAAGCAGAATTTTTTTTTTTTTTTTTTTTTTTGGCCTTGCCATACGGCTTGTGGGATCTTAGTTCCCCAACCAGGGATCAAACCCGTACCCCTGCAGTGGAAGCTCAGCGTCTTAACCACTGGACGGCCAGGGAACTCCCAAGTAGAACAATTTTTGAGGGAAGGGGAATGGAGCTTAGATTTTTCCAGTTCAGTTCTGAGTTTTGCATCTGATCTCTTTACATGACCCTGAAACCACTGTCTTCCCATGTGCCTCACTCCCACACTCACTGCTGCAAGGTTCTCTATTACTGCCAGGTCGACGGAGGCTCTGCAAAGGACCCAGGCCTGTTCACCACCATATCCCAATGTCTAGCATCATACCTGGCTGAGAAGGCAGTCAAAAAACATTTGTTGACTGAAAGCAAAATTTTATTACATCCTCAGATGTCTCTTTTTCTGCGGGGGGGGGTGTTTCAATACGACAAATGTGTCATACCGAAATGCAAGACTTTTAATAATAGAAACCGTTACCTTGGCTTTCTCACAACATTATGAAACAGTACTTCATGTGTGTGAGAATTTTTTTTTTTAACATCTTTACTGGAGTATAATTGCTTTACAATGCTGTGTTAGTTTCTCCTCAGATGTCTCTTAAATTATGTTAAATTGTTTTTTCAAGGTATGGTTTTCTCATAGGGTTGGCTAATATAGCTGGTACCTAACCATTTTTTTTAATACGCTGCCTACCCTTTATAAAGGATTTGAGGGGCCTATAAGACATAAAAACAATAAAATACTAAAACTTAAATAATGAAAAGTCAAGACCAGGGAACATATACGGTTAAAGTATGTTGGGGCGTGGGGAGGGGAGTGGAGACGGGGGTGGAGGGCACAGAGATGCAGGCTCTAAATTTGTACACAGCAGTGAACAGCAGATTGGGTTCTGGGCTGCTTAGTGACAAAACCAAATAGGGGGATATTCTGTGTAGTTACATAGTTTTCATTGTCCCTAAGTAGAAAACATACAAATTCTTTAGAGGAATAAATATTTTATTGATATTTAGTTTTGAAATAAATTTCTCATGTGGGATTTCCTATTGTGAACAAGTCCATTACTTGATGATTTGGTCTCAGGACACCTTTATACTCTTAAAAACTGCTGAGGACTCCATACAGTTTTTGTTTACATCAGGTTTCTCAACCACAGCACTACTGACATTCTGGACCAGATAATTCTTTGTTGTGTGCATTATAGAATGTTTAACTGCATCCCTGGTCTTGACGCACTGGATGCCAGGAGTATCCTCCCAAACAGGACAATCAAAAATATCTTGAGACACTGCCAAATGTCCTGCAGGGGCAAAATCACCTCTGATTGAGAACCACTGTTACACTGATTATATCTACCAATATTTAACATATTAGACATTAAAACTGAGAAACTTTTTAAAAATTATGAATCCATTAAAGAAATAAACCCATTATATAACAAACATATTTTTATTTAAAAAAAACGTATGTTTTCTAAACCAAAAAAAGTAGTAAGGAGGATGTCACTGTTTTTAATGTCTGGCTTAACAGAAGACAGTGGCTTCTCATATGTGCTTCTGCATTCAATCTGTAATGATATGTTGTTCTGGTTCAAGTATATGAAGAAAACCCAGGCTCACTCACATACGTAGCAGGAAAAGAGAGGAGTATTTTTAAATGGCCTATTCTGGCTACTAAATCCTTCTGTAATACTATACCAAATTAGACAAGTGGCAATTTCTTAACAGTTAATTGCAACATGGAATCTGAAACCCTATCAATGCCCTTTCCATGCTCTGTTACACTGAAATCTATTGGTTTATCTTGCCCTTTGAATGGAACTTTTCTGTATGTGATTTTGTAACACTGTGACTTATTTGGGCAATATCGGTTCATGAGCTATGGAGAGTTTCCAAATGTTGACACATTTCTTTATACAATACCCCAAAATCACATTTGTTAAGATTACTACCCATCTCATCAGGAAAAATGTTTTAAGTATTGGAAAATGGTCAAGGTCAGAATGGCAGATACAAGTTTCCCAAAATTCTAACTTTCACTTGAAAACTCAAACTTTATCATTAGCAACAAATTCTGTCACTTGTTTTCTTTGTTTCTGGTTTTTTTTGGCCGCACACACAGCTTTGGGGATCCCCAACCAGGGATTGAACCTGTGCCCCCTGCAGTGGATGCAGAGTTCTAACCACTGGACTGCCAGGGAATTCCCAGTCACTTGTTTTCTTTGAAGTGACAGGGTCAATCATTCATTTTCAAGAAAATATCTACTAAATACCCAAGTCAGTTTGTCTGTCAGTCAGTCTTTCAAATAAAAACTGTGTCCTGTAAAAAGTAGGTGTCTAATTCAACTTGCAATGTAGGCAATCATACTAGAGGTTTTCTTTGAGATAACCATTTTACTTCGGTATGTCAAAGTGCTTTATGTGTTCCCCCCATTTTGTCATACAGAATATTAAAAAGATAATGTACTCAAGGGTTGAGATTTAAGAAAATTAATAATTTTTACTGCTTCATCAAGGACATTCTTAAGAAAAACTGGCTTTAGCAAGTGCATGGAGGTGAAACACAATGACTACTAGTACAGTTTGATGTCACTGCCTTGATTTGTGCTAAGTAGCAGTTTTATCCACCATTACTTTTGCACTATCAGTGCAAATGTCAACAAAATGAACGTTATCCCAACATTATTAAAAAAATAATTTTGACCTTGAGGACCCACTGAAAGGGTCTTGGGGATTTGCAGGGGTCTATGGACCACACTTTAAGAACCACTGCTGTAAAGGATGAAGAGAGCTTGACAGAAGTGGTAAGATTGGCCACTTAATGTTTGGAATATATCAGTCCATAAAAGCCATATTATCTTGGATAGTTAGCTTTCCCAGGACAAGACAAAAAGTCTGTTTAATTTAAAATGTAGCTGACTCACAGAATCCAAAGATTTTTACGACATTTCCTTCAAATGACTTAAGTGGGAAAATAAATGTGATAGGATTTTCAAACTGAACTATTCAACTGAAAATCAGAAAAAAAAATCATATTAATGACTAAAGTTGAACCAGTCCTTTGTTTTGAGTCTGTTAGTTTCAAAGATACACATACAGGTTCTATAAAGAAATTTATTAAACATCCTACAGTACCTGCACATCAAAATTAACCATTTTAGAATTTGTTTAAATATAACTAAAATGTGTGCCATTAAATATTTATTCATATTTAAACACAAGACTTTAAAAAGATAACTGTAATCAACAGTGAATCATTCCATTCAGCAAACTTTTATTTAGTCATTATTATGTGCAAAGCAGGGGGTTTGGGATATTTCAAATGGCAGGGAAGAATATGAACGCTCTGAAAATAGACTTTCCTGTTCCAATGATTTAAATAATCATTACAGAATTTGAAGCAGAGGGGGCAATAATGAAGAAATAATACCTGAATTTTGGAGAGAATACATATACACTGCTATTCACGATGCTATCGTATTAATGATAAAATTTCAACCTGAACAAAAACATGTAAGTGTTAAAAGAGCTGTGTAGGTAGAATATACTAGGTCTTCTGTTTTACTAGTGTAAGTCAACACATGTAAAATACAGTAATATTACAACAACAAATGTGGAAAAAAGGTCTGGGAGTTTTTTCACCAAAATGTTAACAATAGTTATCTCTGGATGGTAGCATTCCTGGAGACTTCTGTTTTGCTCATTTATTTCCTAACTTTTCTACAAGAAACAACGTATTACCTATGCAATGACAACAAGGTAGAAATATTTTATATAACTATTCTTACATCAATCAGAAAAGAAATCAATGGAAAATCAAGAAGAGGATTCAACATAAACTTGACATTTAAATGACACACGCTAACAACGACAGTTCTGGTGAGTGAAAGAAGACAAACTAAGACAAGAAAAATGAAGACCCGGTTTCTTCTTCACCAAAAAGAACATTGATAGATTGGAAAATGATTCGTGGCTCAACCATAAAGGACAATGAGGAATGAATGCGAATAATTTATGACAGACGAATAGAAGTGCGAATAAGACAAAGAAAAAGCTAAAGCCGGGAGGGAAACTCGAGCCCTCAGCCAGCAGTGGGGCAGGGAAAGAAAACGCGGTAAACTGAGTTTTAACGCAGCCTCTTTGTCTATCTAAAAGACCCCAAAGAGAGAGGAAACGGTCACTGACCTTGAGAAAATAGCTTAGATTCGGGACAAGGAAAGCCCTTCCTCTCAAACATTAGTCGCACTGGGAGAACAAGTATAACTGCGGTACGGAAAACGCCTGCGAGCCCACACCACCCGCTCCTCACCTCAATAACTCGCACAAACACCAACCCCTTTCGGCGGCCGCCATCTTCCGCCGACCCACGATGTCGGGAAGCGCTTCGTTGTTCCTCTTCTCTATTGGCTCCTGAGGAAGCGCGCGGTCACCCCCGCCTACACAGGGGCGATTTGCATTTCAATTGGTTGCTGATAGTAGCTTCCCACGGCCTTCCAGCCAATAGAATCTCCCGCGGGGGTGGAGGCGTTTTCGGCGTGGCGTACTCGGGCCCGGCCCCCCATGGGCGGAGCCATAGGGGGCGTTGGGCATGGGGAGGGCGTGGCCTGTGATGGACAGCCGGCGCTCCCGCCCTCGGCCCCCTCCCCCACTGAAGACCCCGCTCTGGCGCCCCCGCCCCCAGTCTAGAGCCTGCCGCCCGTTGGAGACCAATGGGAGGCTCTTGCGCGTCTCAGATCGATTTTCCAGGTGCGGAGTTCACTCCCGCAGCGGCTGCGGCATTTCGGACCCGCGGCGCCCTGGAGCCAGGCGCGGCGCTCCGGAGGGAGCTGCGCAGAGCGGACCCGAAGCCGGCCCTCGCCACGCCGCACCTTCCCAGCCGGCGGTGGTCGAGCCTTGGGATCTGCATCTCCCGCCCTGGTCTACGCGGCTCGCCCTCCCTCCTTTTCTCTCCGGCGCACGCCCGAGGCTGAAGACCTCTGCACACCGGCCCGAGAGGTAGCGGAGACCCGGGAGCGGGGACGGGCCCGCCTCGCCTGGGTTTCAGCTCGGCCGAGGACGCTCGGGCACCGGCAGGCCCGTCTCCGGGTGTGGGTGAGGGTTCCCGGCCCACCCTCCCCTCTGGTGCTCATCCCTGCGCCCCTCAGGACCAGGGGCGCAATGGCGCGCAAATTTGAATTAGCAGGTGGGATGAGGGCTGACGATTCCTCTTCTGAAATGCAGGTGTCGGTTCGGGTTAGAACCGAACCACGAGGATGCCATCCACTGCGCGCGCCTCTTCTCCCGGGGTTTTAACATCGCGCTTCTCCTCCCCTGACCAGGTGACCTTGGGCTCTGGGCTGCATAACAGAAGAAATTAGTTCCTCCGGGAGATGAAGCCTCAGCAGGAGAGACAGATTACAGATCGTGAAAAGGCAAGTCGGAGAGTGAGTTTCCTTTCCGGGACTCCGTGTGCGCACACCTGCCTGGAGGACCTTTCGCGCCCACCCGCGGTCCTTACTGTGTTCCTTGGTGTGCGCGGGGAAGGCCCGGCGCGTGGTTTGTTAGAACACCCTTTAGGAAGGGCATGCTATTAACTGTTTTTCAGAACAGTTTAAAACGCACCACTTTTCTGTTCGTCTGCTGTTGAGAAGTTTGATGCTGGAGAGGTAAAGTGAGAGTTGAGTTGCTGTGTAAGATGCCTGATTGGTCAGTACGATTAAATTAGCTACCTTGAAAAGTTATTCAAGAGTTGGTGCATAGACCCCTTCATGATCTATCCAGGTCCTGCAACGGTTTTTTGTTTGTTTTTGAAGAGCTATTTTGAGTTCATTTAAATTACGCAAGTAATACATTAGTGCGGCCTCTTAAAATGCAAACAGTACAGAAATATTTAGCACGAAAAGCAGATTCATTTTCCAGTCTTTTTCTGCTCATGTACGTACATCTTCATTCATTCAGCAAATGCTCATTGAAAACTTAATATTTTTCAGGCACAGTTTTTTTTTTTAAATACTTCCACTTTTAAATGTTTTATTTTACTTATTTATTTTTGGCTGTGTTGGGTCTTCGTTGCTGCGCGCTGGCTTTTCTCTCGTTTTGGCGAGTGGGGGCCACTCTTCGTTGCGGTGCGCGGGCTTCTCATTGCGGTGGCTTCTCTTGTTGCAGAGCACGGGCTCTAGGCGTGCGGGCTTCAGTAGTTGTGGCACGTGGGCTCAGTAGTTGTGGCTCGCGGGCTCTAGAGCGCAGGCTCAGTAGTTGTGGCGCACGGGCTTAGTTGCTCCGCGGCATGTGGGATCTTCCCGGAGCAGGGCTCGAACCTGTGTCCCCTGCACTGGCAGGCGGATTCTTAACCTCTGTGCCACCAGGGAAGTCCTCAGGCACAGTTTTGAAACGCACAGTGGTTTTAACACGTATCTATCGTGTTAATGCTTATCTATATCTCCAGAGAAATCTTTAGGTTCTTGTGTGTGTGGTTATAGAATATTTGCTTGTTTTACATAAATGAGATCATGTAGTGTGTATTCTCCAACCTTTTGTTGTTGTTGTTGTTATTTTAATTTATTTAATTTATTTTGGCTGCACCGGGCCTTAGTTGCGGCACGCGGGATCTTTTTTTATTTAGTTGTGGCATGCAAGCTTCTTAGTTGTGGCGTGCATGTGGGATCTAGTTCCCCGACCAGGGATGGAACCTGGGTCCCCTGCCTTGGGAGCATGGAGTCTTACCCACTGGACCACCAGAGAAGTCCCCCTCCAACCTTCCCCCCTCCATTTAACAATATATTTTGGAGATTTTTCATGCTGGTACATAAGCATCTGTGTTACTTAGTTTCACCTCTGCACAGTATGGATGCACCATAGTGTATTTATTCTTTTCTCACGGGTGGACATTCTGGTTGCTTCTGTTTTTCCCCCCTCACAAGCCATGCTGTAGTGGACACCCTTGTATGTGATTTTTCATGCTGACCTTTGAGTATTTCTCTAGGATAGATCCCCAGGCCAGGATTGCTGGTCTGAAGAGTAGCCTGTGCCTTTTCTACAGATTGCAGAAATCAATTCGACAACATTATTGTGCGCCCTTTTGGGGTGAAATTCATCTAGGCCCTGGTGGCCTAGAAATGAAAGATAAATGGCTTAATGGATGGGCAGAGAGAGGCTGGTCAATAGATGATTCTTAGTGGGATGACTCTGCATTTAATGGAGGAGCTGGGAGAGCACCTGTGAGGGAGGGGCAGCTTGTATGGAAGAGGAGACTCTTCCAACCCCCTGCCGCGCCCCCATCCCTCTGCCCAGCGGAAAAATCCTTATCTTTCCAGATCAAGCTCAAGACCTGCCTCTTCTTGACACTCTGTAACTGCCTCTGCTCATGCCACGCCTCACCCTCTTCTGGATTCCTTTGATAATGGTATTAGCGAACATTATTGAGCTTACTATGTGCTGGACACTGTATTGAAGCACTTTATATTCCTCCAGGTACACTCAGTTAATCCTCACAAAACCTTTTGATGTAGGTATTTTCTTGTCATCACCATTTATTCAATAATTTTTTTAGTACAGGCATACCTTAGAGATACCGTGGGCTCAATTCCAGACCATCACAGTAAAGCAAGCAGGCATTTTTTGGTTTCCCAGTGCATATAAAAGTTAGGTTTACACTATACTGCAGTCTGTAAAGTGTCCAATAGCATTATGTCTAAAAATAATGTACATATCTTAATTTAAAAATAACTTTATTGCTAAAAAATGCTAACCATCCTCTGAGCCTTCAGTGAGTTGTAATCTTTTTGCCAGTGGAGGGTCTTGCCACAGCCAACTAAGAATTGTCACTCGCCACGTGGTTCTACAAAAATGAAGTCACTGGCCACTGCAGTTACTGACCTTCGGCACTCCCTGAAAGGAGTTAAGGGCGGAGATCAGGAATGAGGCACTCTGGGCTTTGGGAAAAACTGGCAGAACAGGCCTTCAGATAGTTAGATATTTTCAGGAGATTTTATGAGCCCAATTTCTTGTATCGTCTCATATCTAGAAAAGCACTAAAATCATTAACGGAGACCTGTGCTCCTCGTGACTAGCAGCAACCTGCTGCCAAAAGGTGTGCTTGATTGCATGCATCTCCCCTTCACTAAAATCGTATATATACTGACTCCCCCATCCCCCCACCTCACCCCACCCCCTCACCTTCGGTCAGTACCTCAGTGTGGATGGCTGCTGACTGATCACGTGGTGGCTGCTGAAGGTAGGGGTGACTACTGCAATTTCTTAAAATAAGACAGCAGTGAAGTTTGCCACATTGGGACTTCCCTGCGGTCCAGAGCTTAAGACTTTGCCTTCCAATGCAGGGGGTGCGGGTTCAATCCCTGGTCGGGGAGCTGAGATCCTATGTGCCTCGCGACCAAAAAAACATGAAACAGAAGTAATGTTGTAACAAATTCAATAAAGACTTTAAAATGGTCCATATCAAAAAAATCTTAAAAAAAAAAAAGTTTGCCACATCGATTTCTCTGTAGCATGCAATGCTGTTTTTTTTTTCTTTATGAATTTTATTTATTTATTTATTTTTGGCTGCGTCAGGTCTTCGTTGCTGCTCGCGGGCTTTCTCTAGTTGTGGTGAGCAGGCTCAGTAGTTGCAGCACACGGGCTTGGTTGCTCTGCGGCATGTGGGATCTTCCCGGACCAGGGCTCGAATCCGTGTCCCCTGCCTTGGCAGGCAGATTCTTAACCACTGCGCCACCAGGGAAGCCCGCAATGCTGTTTGATAGCATTTTACCTGCAGTAGAACTTCTTTCATAATGGGAGCCAGTCCTCTCAAACCCTGCCACTGTTTTGTCAACTAGTTTGGTAAAGTTTATGTAATATCCTGAATCTTTTTTGTCATTTCGACAATCTTCACAGCATCTTCACCAAGAGTACATTCCATCTATGAGCAAACCACTTTTTTGCTCATCCATAAGAAGCAACTCATCGATGAACGTTTATCATGAGATTGCAGCAGTTCAGTTACTTCTGCAGGCTACACTTCTAATTCTAGTTCTCTTGCTTTTCCACCACATCTGCAGTTATTTCCTCCACTGAAGTCTTGAACCCCTCAAGGTCATGAGGGTTGGAATCAATTTCTTCCAAACTCCTGTTAATGTTGATACATTGACCTCTTCCCATGAATCATGCATGTTCTTAATGGCATCTAGAATGGTGACCCCTTTCCAGGTTTTCAATTGACTTTGCCCAGATCCATCAGAGGAGTCACTATCTATGGCAGCCATAGCTTTACAAAACGTATTTCTTAAATAATAAGATTTGAAAGTCGAAGTGACTCCTTGATCCGTGGGCTGCGGAATGGATTGTTTTGTTAGCGGGCATGAAAACAACATGAATCGCCTTGTATTGGACTGGCCAAAAAGTTCGTTCGGGTTTTTCCATAACATCGTACAGAAAACACGAACGAACTTTTTTGGCCAATCCAATACATGCTCATCAGAGCTCTTGGGTGACCAGGTGCATTGTCACTGAGCAGTAATATTTTGAAAGGAATCTTTTTTTTCTGAGCAGTAGGTCTCAAATGTGGGCTTAAAATATTCAGTAAAACATGTAGACAGATGTGCTGTCATGTAGGCCTTGTTTCATTTGTAGAGCACAAGTAGATTTAGCATAATTCATAAAGGCCCTAGGATTTTCAGAAGGGCACTGGCTTCAACTTAAAATCACCAGCTACATTAGCCTCTAACAAGAGAGTCAGCCTGTCCTTTGAAGTTTTGAGGCCAGGCATTGACTTCTTTCTACTTATAAAAGTCCTAGATGGCATTTTCCAGTAGAAGGCTGTTTTGTCTACATTGAAACTCTGTGGTTTAGTGTAGCCACCCTTGTTCATTATCTTGGCTAGATCTTGTGGACAACTTGCTGCAGCTTCTACATCAGCACTTGCTGCTTTACTTTGCACTTTTATGTCATGGAGATGGCTTCTTTCCTTCAACTTCATGAACCAACCTCTGCTAGCTTCAAACTTTTGTTCCGCAGCTTCCTCACCTCTCTTAGGCTTCATAGAATTGTAGAAAGTTAGGCCCTTGCTCTGAACTGCTGGTTGGTGGAGCAGTCAACACACATATTTTATCAACTAAGTTCATCATCTTATGTGGGGGCAGTTTGTGGTGCCCCAAAATAATTATTATAGTAACATCGAAGATCACAGATCAACATAACAAATATAATAATAATGAGAAAGTTTGGAATATTGTGAGAATTACCAAAATGAGGCACAGAGACACAAAGTCAGCGGATGCTGTTGGAATAAGGGTGCTGATAGACTTGCTTGATGCAGGGTTGCCACAAACCTTTGATTTATTAAAAAACGCATTATCGGGGCTTCCCTGGTGACGCAGTGGTTGGGAATCCGCCTGCCAATGCTGGGGACGCGGGTTCGTGCCCCGGTCCAGGAGGATCCTGCATGCCGCGGAGCGGCTGGGCCCGTGAGCCATGGCCGCTGGGCCTGCGTGTTGCCGCAGCAGGATAGGCCACAACGGTGAGAGGCCCGCGTACCGCAAAAAAACAAAAAAAAAACAAAAAAGGCCCCGCATTATCTGTGAAGAGCAATAAACCAAGGTGTGCCTGTATCTACTATGTGCCAGGCATTCTAAGCACTGGGGATCGAGCTGAGACTAAGACCCTGCCTTCAAGGAATTTGTATCCTAGAAGGAGATACAGAAGAAAAAAAAAGAGTAAACAAATAGTGTTATTTCTGGTGCTGAGAAGCGCTATGAAGTGCATGAATCAGGGTAGGGGCATTAGGATGACGTGGGAGTGGAGATACTCTTTGAAGCAAGTGGTCAGGGAATTCTTCTCGGAGGAGGTGGCATTTGCATGGAGACCCGAATGACTCAGATTTGGGGGGAAGTGTTCTAGGTTGAGGAACCAGAGGGTGTCAAGCTCCTAAGTCAGGAGTGACCTGAATGTTTGAGGAACAGTAAGAAAGCCAGAGTGGCAGGAGCAGAGGGAAGGAGGGGAAGAGGTACAACACGAGGTCAGTGTTCGTCATCTTTACAGTTGGGGAAACTGAGGCAGAGAGAAGTTAGGTAACTTGCCTGAAGTCCTACAGCTGGTAAGAGATCTGGGATTGAGTCCCAGCTTGGCCTTTCTTACTTTCTCCGATGTGTATTTTCTTCCAGACTTACTTGACAATTGGTCACACCACCTGCTTTGATTAAACTTTTCTTTGCAATATAGCTTTGAATAGAGCTTTTCTTTGCAACTCTGTGCTTCTTGAAAGCGAGTACCTGGTTAGTATCATTTAAAAAATACTCTCACAACACATAATAGGTGACCACAATTGCTCTCGAATAAATGAATTAGAACATGATCCCTTCGCCTGGTTTTCTCTTCAGAGGACTCTCTGTGGGGCATCAGTGACCCTCCCTAAAAGGGAGGGGGCCCATGACCTGGCCTTTAGCCTTCAGTACACGAACATTATGGAGCACCTTCTGTGCACCTCATGCTGGGCCAAGCAGGGGGATGCAGAGACGAACAGAGGTCAGCCCTGTGCTCTTGGAGCCAACAGACATAGGGGCTGGAACAGAGGTGTCCTCACTCTGTGCAGCCCTCACAGACGAGAGTGATCAAGTGATCGGCTTCTCCTGGGAGGGAAGGATGCAGAAAGGACTTCAGAGGAGGTGGTGCAGGAGTGAGGTCTTGGAGGAGGAGTGGGCGTTGGCTGGACACACAGTAGAATGGAAAGAAGGACATTGCCGGCAGAGACCAGCATGTGCAAAGGCCCAAGGGTGGGAATGGAGAGATGCATTTGGGAGGCTGTGCATGGCTTGAAAAGTGATTGTGGAAGGCCCTGGTTTTCAGGTCAGCAGTTTGGACTTTATGCCCGAGAGTGGCGAGCTTGAGCATGGGACGGCAGTCCTGAGACACTCCTCAAGGGAGTGGAGCTGCTGGAGACTTGCTAGAGGCCTTGGACAATCACCAACCCCATGCAGACTGCAGGTGGCTGAAAAGCCTAAAAGAGAACTGGGAGTTGGCTGTTTTGCCCCATTCCCCGTGGAGTCTACACTCCTAATGTCAGGCCAGTGGTGATCCTGACAGCAGCAGCGCAGAGCAGAGTTGGTACTAAAGTAACTGGGTAATAAATCTATGGGGGTGTGAGCACTGGCTTTTTAAATGCGTTTTTATCTTACATTTATTTATTTTATCATACATTCTCTTCTCCATTGCAAGCATGGGGATGGGCCAATGACATGAGTACAGTTCACTAATACTATAGCACAGATCGCAAGCACGTATCCAAATTCAGGCGTGCACAATGTTATTTTTACCTATAGGATTGGAATCATTGCCAAGTGAAATTCTGGAATGTTTGTGACTTTTTTTCTTAACCAGGTTAAAGGAGAAAATCTGAGCAGATCAAAGGTTGATGAGATAAAGTAGAGGGCAAAGCAGAGAGTGACCTTTTATTGTGATGTATCTAATACTACAAATAAGACTTTTAAAACACCAGTAATTGTGAAATCCGTGGTGTTAGAATGTAGCAGTTTTGTTGAAGCCCCAGTTTCTCCCGAAATAAAAGTAACTCTGCATTGGGCGTTAGAAACATTTAAAATTCTTTAGGAAATTATTTATTATTATAAAAGTAATTTAACTCCATAACAAAAATTTGGAAAGTAAAGACCAAAAGGTGAAATTTACTTCTATTCCTGCCAGTCTCAGGATTGTTAAAAAACAAAATTCGGGCTTCCCTGGTGGCGCAGTGGTTGAGAGTCCGCCTGCCGATGCAGGGGACACAGGTTCGTGCCCTGGTCCGGGAGGATCCCACATGCCACGGAGCGGCTGGGCCCGTGAGCCATGGCCGTTGAGCCTGTGCGTCTGGAGCCTGTGCTCCGCAACGGGAGAGGCCACAGCAGTGGGAGGCCCGCGTACCGCAAAAAAAAAAAAACCCCAAAATTCAACCAAGTAAAGATCTAATTGGCTTTATTTAATTATTCATGAATCAGGCAACCTTCTATCTTAACAGAAAGAAGGGGGCTCCAAGGAGCTGTACAAAATGGAAGACTTACAGGCAGAGTGAGGCGGGGCAAGAAAGTTATTATAGCAGAGGAGTGGATTGTTTCGGGTAAGGTCAACTTCCTGTTGGGCAAAGCAGGGGTTTATCAGGCAGATTACCCCACTAGTGCTTACCAGGTAATTGCAAACTGACTGGTTGAAGGTCATGACATTCCTGGGAGAGGCTGAAGTTGCAGTTAGGTTACGTATTCAGTCTCAGTTTACTGATGTGGGGCTGAGCACAAGTGGCTCCATTTGGGACCTGTTGTTTCTTTTTTAACAGGATGACTGTTGTTAGCATGTTTGTAAACTTCCTTTATTGTTTGCTTTTGCTGCACTAGTTATTAGTTTTTAGAAATAAAACATGTATTCTTGCAACTCAAAGATAATCAGTATTAAAATCTTTGGCATATTTCATTCCAGTCTATCTTCATTTTTTTCCTCTTCTTCTAAACCCAGTGGTGCTAACATTATAGATTTACTTTTCTATTTTTAAAATTTTTTTTATTTTTGCGGTACGCGGGCCTCTCACTGTTGTGGCCTCTCCCGTTGCGGAGCACAGGCTTACGGGCCTAGCCGCTCTGTGGCATGTGGGATCTTCCCGGACTGGGGCACAAACCCGTGTCCCCTACATCGGCAGGCGGACTCTCAACCACTGCGCCACCAGGGAAGCGCTATAGATTTACTTTTTAAAAACAGTTTTAAAAGCTGTCCATCAGTGGGTCTGTTATTATTATTATTATTAGTGAGTCTGTGGCCTCTCTGTCCTGACAGACTCTTGGTTTACAGTCTGAAGTAGTCTTTCACTGGAACCCTGAACTTCCTTGTCCTTCCATCCCATTGCCCCAGCATCAGTGTACAAACTGCGCTCTCTGCTCCTACACCAGAGCGACAGAATTGCCACGGAAATTCAGGCAACCATGCATTTGGTGCCGCTGACTATAGAGATTAGAAACAAATTGCCAGTGGAACCACGTGGTTGGTGCAGCCGGCAATTTGTTTCTAATCTCGATTGTGCCTGCAAATGCCTTTGTCTTGTTATTGGTCAACCTCCGAGTCACTCTTTCAAGCCTTTACCACCTGCAGCGAGCCCTTGCTCAGTCTCTGCCTTCCCTTATCCTCCACAAATGACCTCACTTCTTTTTTTTTTTAATAAATTTTTTTATTTTTGGCTGAGTTGGGTCTCGTTGCTGCGTGCGGGCTTTCTCTAGTTGCGGTGAGTGGGGCCTACTCTTCGTCATGGTGCATGGGCTTCTCATTGCGGTGGCTTCTCTTGTTGTGGAGCACGGGCTCTAAGTGCACGGGCTTTAGTAGTTGTGGCTCGTGGGCTCTAGAGTGCAGGCTCAGTAGTTGTGGCGCACGGGCTTAGTTGCTCTGTGGCATGTGGGATCTTCCCAGACCAGGGTTCGAACCCATGTCCCCCGCATTGGCAGGCGGATTCTTAACCACTGCGCCACCAGGGAAGTCCCTGACCTCACTTCTTACCTCGAGAAAATTGACACCACTGTGTGTAGTTTTCTTCAACTTTCTGCCTATCTCTACGCATCTTCTCCCCAAATTTTGTTTAGATCTACAGTCCGTCTTCAGTTGCTCATCTCTAGTCTCAGGAGGCCCACCTTCCTTTCCAGGTTCTCTCCTCTCCCCGTGTCCTTGACCCCTGCCCCTTCCTCTCTGCCTGTTCTGGAGCCTTTACTGGTCTGATCAGGTCTTGTTTTGTCTTTTCTTCGCCTCTAGTCTTTCCCTCTCTCTGCAGACTCCTCCCCTTCAGCTTACAAAGTCGTCCGCCTGCCTTCATTCTGAAGTCTTGCACTGCCTCGTGTCTCCCACTGGCTGCTGTACTACTTCCACCTCCCCTCCTTCCTCAGTCTTTCAGAAAATGTCATCTGCACTTGCTCGTTTCCATGCCTCCACTCACTTTAATATTTTCCCTTCATTCTTTTATTTGTTATTGAATATAAAAGCAATCAATATATAAACACACATGCATAGTTATAAAGCATTAATGAGATAGAGAACACCTGTGAACCTACCACCTGACCGAAGAACAAGAGTATTATCAACGCCATGGCTTCTACCCAGCTATTCCCTCCTCTTCTTCTTGTGTGACCTGTAGAAATGCCCATGGTAGAGGTAACCACCGTCCTCTATTTTGTGTTTGTTGTAACCTAGCTTTTTTGTGTGTATACGAAGTTTTATCACACATACATGAATGTCTGAACAATACATTATTTAGTTTTGCTTGTTTCTGAGCTTTGTGAAAATGATAGTATAGTGTGTTTAGTCTTCTGGGACTTGCTTTTCTCACTAGAACATTACATTTCTAAGATCCGTTGCTGTGCAGTGTGCCATTGTGGGAATGCAGCACAGTTTATCCATTCTCCTTGAAGGGTATGTGGTGCTTTGTAGGTTTTTGCAGTCTCTCCACTTTTTTGCCTCACCACTCTTCTGAAACCTTTTTTGTTTAGGCTTCCATGAATGCCAAAGGCATATCCTCTCTAATTCTTATTTTAATGGCCTCTCTACTACATTAAAAAAAAATAGCTAGATTGAGATATAATTCACATACCATACAATTCACAGGTATGTGCAATCATCACAATCAATTTGAGGACATTTTCATCACCTGAGAAAGAAATCCTGTACCCTTTAGCTATCACCCCCCATTTCCTCATAACCCCCATGCCTGAGCAACCACTATGCTACTTTCTGTCTCTATAGATTTGCCTATTGTGAACATATCATGTAGATGAATCTTTCTCTTCTTCCTGATCTCAGGGGGAAAGCTTTCAGCCTTTTACCATTAAGTAGGATGTTAGCTGTGGGTTTTTCATGCTCTTTATCAGGTTGAGGAAGTTCCCTCCAACTCCTAGTTTGTTGAGTGTTTTTATATGAAAGGATTTTGGATTTGGTCAGATGCTTTCTCTGTGTCTATTGACATGACCATATGTCTGTTGTTTTTTATTCTGTTGATATGGTGAAGTACTTTAATTGGTTTTTGGTTGTCAAGCCAAACTTGGATTCCTGGGACAAATCCTACTTGGTCATGTAGTCTTTCTTTTTAATATGTTGTTGGATTTGGTTACCTACTATTTTGTAGAGGAATTTTGTGTCCGTGTTCATAAGAGATACTGGTTTGTAGTTTTCTTGTGCTGTCTTTTCTGGTTTTGGTATCAGTATAATACTTGTCTCAGAATGAGTTGAGAAGTGCTTCCTTCTTATAAATGTTTGATAGAATTCAATGTTGAAGCCATCTGAGCTTGAGCTTTTCTTTGGGGGAAGTTTTTTTTTTTTTTGCGATATGCGGGCCTCTCACTGTTGTGGCCTCTCCCGTTGCGGAGCACAGGCTCCGGACGCGCAGGCTCAGCGGCCATGGCTCACGGGCCCAGCCGCTCCGTGGCATGTGGGATCTTCCCGGACCGGGGCACGAACCCGTGTCCCCTGCATCGGCAGGCGGACTCTTAACCACTGCACCACCAGGGAAGCCCGGAAGTTTTTTTTATTATTGCTAATTGAATACCTTTTCTTGCTACAGGTTGATTCAGAGTATCTGTTTCTTCTTGAGTCAGTTTTGGTAGTTTGAGTCCTCCTAGGAATTTGTCCATTTCATTTAAGGTATCTTAATTGTTGGTATACAATTGTTCATGGTATTCCCTCATAATCCTTATTTCTGTAAGATAAGTAATAATCATCTTTCATTTCTAATTCTAATAATTTTAGTCTTCTCTCTTTTTTCTTGATCATTCTAGCTAAAGGTTTGTCAATTTCATTGGTCTTTTCAAAGAATCAGCTTTTGGTTTTGACAACTTCCTCTATATTTCTATTCTCTGTTCTTCGCTATTCCACTCTAACCTTTATTATTTTCTTTTGGGTGCGTTGAATTGTGTTCTCTAAAAGATATGTTGAAGTCCTGGTACCTGTGAATGTGATATTATATGGAAATAGGGTCTTCTGCAGATCTAATTAGTTAAATTAAGATGAGGTCCTACAGCATTATAGTGGGCCCTGAATCCAATCACTGAATTTGTTATAAGAGCACCATGTGAAGACACAGAGAAGAGAAAGCCGTATGATTACAGAGACTGATTGGAGTGATGCCTCCATAAACCAAGAAATGCTTAGGATTGCCAGCAACCACCAGGAGGTAGGAGAGAGACATGGAACAGATTCTCCTTCAGAGTCCCAGAAAGGAAAATCTTGATTTCTAGCCTCTAAAACTGTGGGAGAATGAATTTCTAATACTCAGTTTATGGTATTTTGTTACAGTCCTAGGACACTGATACACCTTCTTTCTGCTTGCTTTAGGTTTAGTTTAGTCTTCTTTTTCCAGTGTCTTAGGCAGAAGTTTAGATTATTGACTTGAGATCCTTCTTCCTTAATGGAGACATTCACAGCTGTAAGTTTCTTTCTAAGCACTGTCTCGCCTGCATCCCATAAGTTTTGGTATGTTGTGTCTTCATTTTCATTCATCTCAAAGTATTTCCTAATCTTTTGATTTCTTCTTTGACCCACTGGTTATTTAGGAGTGTGTTGTTTAATTTCCGCATATTTGTGAGTGTCCCATATTTCTTTCTGTTACTGATTTCTGATTCCATTGTTGTCGGAGAACATACTTTGCATTATTTCTATTCTTTTAAATGAATTGAGGTTTGTTTTATGATCTAACATATGGTGTAGCCTAGAGAGTGTTCCATGTGCACCTACCTGGAAAGAACATGTATTATACTGTTGTTGGGTGGAGGGTTCTGTAGACGTCAGTTAGGTCTAGTTGGTTTATAGTGTTCATGTTTTCTATCTTGTGATTCTTCTACCAATTCCAGTGTGTGGTTTTTTTCCCCTACACCAAGCAGTTCTCGGGTACCAGCTGGGTGTCCTATAATTTAACTCAATTCTGAAACTGTCTCTCTGGAGATAGCATCAGATCCCACAGGTTAAGGGCTCAGTCCTGCAAGACCGGCCCCTTCGCCTACCCACTTCAGACACCAGTCACAAGTCCAGGTTGTCACCTGTGCTTGTGACCAGCCGGCTATAGATCGGAGGTTCCAGTAACTCCCTCTTTGGGTTTAATTTGCTGAGGGAGCTCACAGAACTCAGAAACATTTACTTATTAGATTGCCAGTGTATTGTAAAAGGTTACAACTCAGGAATAGCAAGATGGAAGAGATGCATTCGGCAAATTACGTGGGAAGGGGCACAGAGCTTCCATGCTCTCTCTGGTGATGCCACTCTCCCCAGATCTCCACGTGGTCACCAACCTGGAAACTCTAGAAGACTAGTCCTTCCGGGTTTTTATGGAGGCACAAACGATTAATCATTGGCTGTTGGTGACTGAACTCACTCTCCAGCCACTCTACCCTCCCCAGAGGTCTGGGTGAGACTGAAAGGTCTAACCCTGTAATCACCTCCTTGGTTCCCCCGGGCAACCAGCTCCTATCCTTTGGTGATCTAGAGTCTTTCCAGAAGTCACCTCATTAGCCATAACAAAAGACACCTTTTTCATCACTTTGGAAATTCCAAGCGTTTTGGAAACTCTGTGCCAGAAAGGGAACAAAGACCAAATATGTATTTCTTTTTTTTTTTTTTTTTTTTTTTTTTGCGGTACGCGGGCCTCTCACCTCTGTGGCCTCTCTCGTTGCGGAGCACAGGCTCCGGACGCGCAGGCTCAGCGGCCATGGCTCACGGGCCCAGCCGCTCCGCGGCATGTGGGATCCTCCCGGACCGGGGCACGAACCTGTATCCCCTGCATCGGCAGGCGGACTCCCAACCACTGCGCCACCAGGGAAGCCCCAAATATGTATTTCTTGTTATAAATACTATCACATATTTCCTGGTTGATCTTCTGCCTAGTTTTTGTCAGTTATTCAAAGTGGATGTGAAGTATCCAGCTATTACTGTTGAATTGTCTTTCTTTCCATTTCTGTCAGTTTTTGGTTCATCTATGTTTGTATTCTGTTTTTAGATGCATATATTTATGACTTTTATATCTTCCTGATGGACTTTTATCATTATAAAATGTACCTTTGTTTCTGATAACAGTGTTTGTTTTGAAGTCTATCTTGTTTGATATTAGTGTTGACAAAAAAATTAATCAATAGTTGACCTAAGGAAGAAATGGAGAATTTTATTTGAGCTAACCTGAGGATTCTAACCCGGAAGACAGTCTCTGAGAAAGCTCTGAGGCCTGCTCTGCCCATTAGAGGTCAAAGCACAGTTGTATAAGTTTTTGAGGCAAAGGTTATGTCAAATGACAGAATATTGACAGTTTACACAACCCAGATCCGCATTGACAAAGCAAGCAGTGGGTCATCATGACCCCTCGGAAGATTAAGAAGGAAGGTTATCTCCTAAGGAGTCGTGACCCCTCACAGGATTAAGAAGGAATGGTATCTCCTACCTTAATCCTGTGAGAGGTCCAGTTAACGCAGACACACAACACACACCAAAGGGGAGGGAGGAGGCCCACACGGGCAGAGAACAATTTTATGTTTTAAACTTTTCTTGTCTTGCCATGAAATACGAGTTTTGTTTTGTCATTAGCAGAGCCACACCAGCTTTCTCGTGGTTGCCTCACGATGGCTGCTAGGACCCCGACCCCCTAATTCATGCTGTGCACAGCAGAAATGGGGTAGGGGTGAGGACAAACCCGCCCTCTCTTTGAACGATTCTCCTCAGGAGCCCTGACAAACAACTTTTTCTTATATTTCATTCGCCAGAACTTTGCATCCGTTTTCAACATTTTAAAATTAGAAGATTTTTAATGTGTAAAACTCTGGCTACTTCCCTTCTCTTGGAAACTCTGGTGACCCCAGGCCATTTGACGGGAGCTGGGAGAAGCTGCCTCTTTTAGGTGGAGCATGAGCTCTCCGTGTGGCCACAAACCCTACCCAACCTGTCATGCTCATGTAGGTCAGTGCCTGCTCTTGGTAGTGTTAAAAAACTGACTAAATGTGAAGTGGCTGGCATCCTGCCTAGCACTAGAAGGCCGCTCCAAGGAGCAGTGGTACAAAATGGAAGGCTCTTATAGGTGGAAGGATGGGGCATGAAGGTATTAGCCAAAAAAAGAGGGGGGGAATTATTTTGGGCCAGGACATATTTGTCAGGTGGAGGGGGGAAGGGAATGGCAGGGATCTTTATCATGCAGATTATCTCACTAGTGTTGATTAGGAAATTTCAGACTGACTGTTTTAAAGGTCACCTTTCTGAGAGGGGTTGAAACTACAATTAAGTCTTGATTTGCTGCAGTGGGGGGCAGATGACTGCATTTGAGGCTTGTTATTTCGGGGTTTTTTTGAATTTTATTTATTTTTTTATACAGCAGGTTCTTATTAGGGGGCTTGTTATTTCTTTTTAACTGTAGTATTTGAGCCTAGACTGCTGGCTTGGAGGAAAAAAGGAATGGGTAAGTGAAGGAGGAGAGAGCCAGCTTTGCATGGGGCGCCTTCTGAATGCTGGATATCTGTCTGAAAGTTTGGCAGTCCATGTTTGATAGCAAGCAAATAAAGTAAGCTGTTTTCGGTACGCTCTGTCATTCATTCATTCAACAAATAGTCACTGAGAAACTTTGAACACACAAGCACTGTTTTTGTGCTGGGAATATAGCGGTGAGTGAAGAAAATAGACAATTCCTACACTTGTGAAACTTAACATCCTAATCGGGGAGACAGTAAACAAATCAGTAAAATATATGTTATTATATCAGGCAGTCGTTGAGCACTCCGGAGAAAAATGAGTAGGAAAGGACCATAGGAAGTGGGCATGTTTGAAATTGTACCCAAGATAGTTGAGGAAGCCCCTGAGAAGGTGACATTTGAGCAGGGACATTAGAAGGAGAGGAAGTGAGTCATCTGGATACAGGGGTTTGGGGCAGGGATATTTGAAAGCGGGGGTGGGGGGGTGAGGTGGGTGGTGGTGGTGGTGGTGGTGGTGGTGGTGGTGCAGTCGGCACAAAGGCCCTGAGGCAGGAGCGTGCCTTTGTGCCAGGACCTGCAGCATCAGAATGGTCTTAGCAGAGGGGTGAGGAGTGTGAGGATAGGCTGAAAGGGAGAAGGAGAGGGGCCAACTCCACCAGTTCTTCTAGGTCATTGTAAGGATTTTAGGTTTTTCTCTTAAGTACGTGAAAACCCCTGGAGGGTTTTTAGGGGAACCTCATCATTTCCACTTTAAGAGGATTCCTCTGGCTTTTGTTTTGAGAATTGACTTTAGGAGGTAAAAGCAGAAGCCAGGAGGTCACGGAGGAGATTATTTTAGTAATGCGGGTGAGATGTGCTGGTGGTGGCCTGGACCGCGTTGTAGTGGGGCTGCTGAGAAGCGGTTGGATGCTGAATGTATTTCGGAGATAGAACCGACAGGATTTGCTGAACACTTACTTATAGGTGAATTTGAAAGGACGAGATGATTCTCATCCAGGATGAATGCAAGGTTTTCTTTCCTGAGCGAGTGGAAGGAAGGAGTTGCCATTTACTAAGATGCGGAAGACCGGGGCTTCCCTGGTGGCACAGTGGTTGAGAGTCCGCCTGCCGATGCAGGGGACACGGGTTCGTGTCCCGGTCCGGGAAGATCCCACATGCCGCGGAGCGGCTGGGCCCGTGAGCCATGGCCGCTGAGCCTGCGCGTCTGGAGCCTGTGCTCCGCAACGGGAGAGGCCACAACAGTGAGAGGCCCGCGTACCGCAAAAAAAAAAAAAAAGATGCGGAAGACCGGAAGAAGCAGGGAGAGGGCATGTGGACGAAAACAAAATGCACAGTGTGAGAGCAGTGAATTTCAGTGTTATTCGGGGACCATACTGTAATTCTCTAGACCAGGAGACAGCCTCTCAGTTTACTCTGAGGAACTGTTCCAAAAAGGCAAGGGAAGAGCCAGGATGTATATATGAGTTTTTTGCTGGAAAAAACGTGTAGTCAGATATAAAAAGATCACAGCTAATCACAAAGCACAGACATCTCAAGTTAATGATTTTAGTGCTTTTCTTTGCATGGGAAGATGCAAGAATCTGGGGTCATTGAAATTTTTCCTTAGATATGCATCTTAACTGTCTGGGGCCAGCATATCCAAAACACAGAATGTTTCCTGTTTTCCTCCAGCCTGAATTCCCAGCAGCAGGCACTTTCGGTGGGGGGCTGCAGCTGCTCATGGCTTGATCCTTGTAGAACTTGAATGGCAGGCGACATTTTTTTTCTCTAGGGACATCATATCGGTAGCTCAGTTTTAGACAAGTTAACGTTTGAAATGCATATTAAATATCTAACAGGAGGTGTTAGTTAAGCTTTTGGGTCCATAAGTGTGGAGTTTGGGGGTTACTGGCTATGGGTGGTATTTCTTTCTTTCTTTTTTTTAAATATTTATTTACTTATTTATTTGGCTGCGTCGGGTCTTAGTTGCGGCACACGGTATCTTTGTTGTGGTGCGCGACCTCAGTACTTGTGGCCCGTGGGCTCTAGAGCACATGGGCTTAGTGGCCCTGCGACATGTGGGATCTTAGTTCTCGGACCAGGGATTGAACCCACGTCCCCTGCACTGGAAGGTGGATTCTTAACCACTGGACCACCAGGGAAGTCCCTATAGACAGGGAAGAAAGCCGAGGGCTGAGCTGGGAGCCACTGCAGCCCTCCGAGGTCTGGGGACTGGTCTCTTGTGAAGCTTCTCTGAGGAGGAGGAGCTGCCCGGGGGTAGGAGGGAAACCAGGAGCTGTGGGTACCTGGAGGCCGACCTTGGGCTCCTCACAGCTCAGCAGGCTCTAATCAGGCGGGTGGATGGTTGAGATGTCTGCAGGTTCTTTTCTGATCCTTTGTTTCAGGAAGCAGGGGGCAGGCTCATCATTGGAGATGGAGGGTGGGGGTGGGAGTGGAGGTCTGAGGGGCAGGGAGGGTGTGGGACCCCAGCCTGGAGGGTGAGGACCAGGGAGACGGAGCTGGACTGCCGGTGGCACCAAGGCTTCTCCAGGTTAGTGGTCAGGACTCAGCGCGTGGCCAGCCAGCCTGGGCGTGCTGTATTTTATCCTTGTCGAGGAGACAGATCTGGAGAGTGTGGGAACTTAAGAGGTGAGCAGCATTGGCCCCAGATAAGGAGGGCAGCCAAGGAAGTTGAAGGTACGTGTGATTCACTGCGGAGTCCGAGGGTTGGCTTTGACTCTTTGATAGAATCTCCGTGTTTCTCTCTTTGGCCCCATGCAGTCTCTTCCTAATGTGGAGCTATTATCATTTTTTTCCCTCTGGGCTGTTCAGCCACGTGCAGTTTTGTTGAAGAGCACTGCCTCCGGTGAGCTTGCCTAGGTGGCGTTTTGTAGTGGTTTTTGTTTCCTGTCCTGCTCACAAGCTGGTATAAAAGTCACGCTGCGCTAGCTGTTTCAGTCTCAGAATGGCCAGCTCCCGGGGGCGCACGGAGCAGACCCCACAGCCCACCAGTCCTTCCCTTGGCAAGTCCAGCCAAGCATCCTTCACCCCCAGCACCTCATGTCGGTGTGGTTTCTTTCTACTTCAACACTCTCCGCTACTGGTCTTCTCTCCGAACTTGCTAATAAACTCCCGAGGGCAGAAAGTGTCTCTTGTGTCTTCCTTTGCACGAAGCACGTAAATATCTGGCTGTCAGGCGCTAACTTATCTTCAGTGCTCCCATTCGGCCTCTGGGGTGTATGGGAACCTTCCGGGCCACTGCTTCCCGGCACACAGCTTAGTGTCAGGTTCTGTCTTCCTGTCCCATCATGGGATCCCGGCTCCTCTGCCGGCCTTGAGAGGACTGGCCCAGGGTTCTTTGTGAGAAGCCTCCCCCTGGGTGGAGCCAGGTACTCTTGGTGAATGCTGAAATATTTGAGCCAGATGCACCTCCTCCAAGCGGGGTCCTTTGTCCCCGAGGTTCGAGGTTCGTGGAAACAGGAGCCGCCCATCTGCCTCTGGGCCCAGGCTTCTGGGGTTATAATAGGATTGCTTAGGGGACACCAAAGCGATTTTTCTTTTTCAACAGAAAAGATTCACAGAGCCTGGGGAGGTGGGTAGGAGAGAAACAAGATGCATTTTACTTTGGAACGTTGCTGAAAAACTTTGTACAGGTGGGAGGCAAAATATTTTAGTGCAAGGAGACACTTGAAGCCTGGTAGTTCTAGAAGGGGTGCGAGACACTAATGGAGTTTGTCCTTGCATCGTGTTGAGGATGAAAATCCCCCATGGACACCATGGAAATCCAGTCTGTGGTCCAACTCAGTGAGCGTTTGTTTTTTTTTTTTTTTTGCTATATGCGGGCCTCTCAGTGTTGTGGCCTCTCCTGTTGTGGAGCACGGGCTCTGGACGCGCAGGCTCAGCGGCCATGGCTCACGGGCCCAGCCGCTCCACGGCATGTGGGATCTTCCCAGACCAGGGCACGAACCCGTGTCCCCTGCATCGGCAGGCGGACTCCCAACCACTGCGCCACCAGGGAAGCCCGAGCGTTTGTTTAACATCTGATATTTGTGCATCACCTCGTTAAATCTGTGGGCAGATAAGACATAAGGACCTTGTCTTCTAGGAGCTTACATGTTTCCTCGTGTTGGGAAAATGAATAAAGTAGTCTTGTTCAGGTTTCAGAGGCAGAAGCAGGCCTCTGCCCGACCTGTGACCCTACCTGGACTGTGCTTGCTTGCACACCTAACAATTGCTGCTAGCAAGTCAGGTGGCCCTTACGATCAGAAAGGGAGTGGGTCTTGGAATTTCTTGAGCCCTGGGGACCTGGCCAGTCCTGCGGGGTCTGGAAGATCTTGTGACTCACATGGTGAAACCAACAGCATGGCTAAAGTGTATCCAGAGCTGCATTTTCGCACGCAAACTGATGATATCCATTTGTGGCCTGCGATTATAAACGGAAGCCCCCAGAACTCCAATCTGAAGTCTCACCTGTGGGGTGGACGCACCGCCCAGGACCCTTCCCAATTGGGGCTCCAGATTGCTGTCCCTCGGGACTTCCCAGCTGCTGTTTGGATCTGGAAGTAGGTGTCGGCCCAATTCAGTGATGTATACTCTGTTGTGTGTCTCTAATATTCTTATTGCTTTCCTTCTAGTGATTGTATATTAAAATTAAGTTTAATCACCTTTCATTAAAGAATTGATTAAAGCTGTTTATTTTTGTGTGATGAGCGGTTATTTTGCCAGTGAATCCAACGAACCTTAAAACCGAAAGCAGGCTTTCGACAAAACACCTGGTGCTGAGTGCATGCTTGGCCAACTATGGACTTAGCTGAGTGCATCCTCAGTGGAGGGAGAAGACTGGTTCCCCAATAATACCTGCCAGGTCTGTGGTGTTGGCTTTAGTGATACTGGAATTCAGATAAGGGAGGGAGCCCCTCCAGGCTGGGTGGAGGCCACTCCCTGAGAGGCAGGATTTAAGGGATTAGTAGGATTAGATGGGGAAGGGGCGGGAACCTAGGGGTCAGGTATGAGGAAAGGGGATGGTGCCAGAAAGGGGAGTTTGCACTTGATTCTCTAGTCTGGGAGCCTGGCTCACGTCCTGGCTATTTTGCAGGTCCCTTAGATTCCAAAGGAACCAGGGCGAATCCACCATTTCCATCCCCAGAATTGCCCCCCACCCAGTTCCTCCTCCTCTCTGCCAAACTGGAAATGGCATCATCACCCTCAGGTCCTCTCTTGCGTCCCCTGCTGTGATCTCTTGATCTCAGAGCCCTGAGGGCCTCCTCTGCTATTAATCCCCGCTCTGCTGTTCATTTTCTCTGCTCCTTGTAACTCCATGATCCCCCCTCCTCTGAGTTCTCTTTTTTCTTTTTTTTTTTTTTTTTGTGGCCTCTCCCGTTGCGGAGAACAGGCTCAAGACGCACAGGCCCAGCAGCCATGGCTCACGGGCCCGGCCGCTCCGTGGCATGTGGGATCCTCCAGGACCGGGGCACGAACCCCCATCCCCCGCATTGGCAAGCGGACTCTCAACCACTGCGCCACCAGGGAAGCCCTCTCTGAGTTCTCCAACTATTTCTAAATCACAAATGGAATCACGTAAGTCCTCTGCTTCTAAAGTGGTGGTTCTCCTCCATCCACAGGATAAAGTCTAAACTTCCTACCCTTTACAGTCTAACCTGGCCCAGCCTCCTTCTTCTGGCTGTGTTCTGAGTCTGAGTGACCATTTAGGAGAAGTAAAATTATTTTACAGTAAAGTGTTCAAATTTTCCAGTTATTGTGCTAACAGGGCAGACTATTGAAAAGCACTTAGAACATATGAGGCCAACATACTTTCCTTATTAACTATTCATAGCTACAGCACAGAAGCAGATAACGATCCCGTATCACCAAGGAAAAATTGAACTAAGAGTAGTAAGTCACGTTTGAAAAGTTAACAGAAAGATAAATGACCTTTGGGGAGGATTTCCACCCAAAATGGTAAAAAAAAATTTTTTTAACCTGGTGCTCAAAGAGATGGAAACACAGTTATGATGCCCAGTAAAGGAAACGTGAGGGGGTCAGCAGGCATACATAGCTTCTGACAGATCCTATCAGGAAACATGAAAGCCATAGGTAAGGAAGTAGGATTTGAGTGATCACGGGTACACCAGGCTCATCTACGCTGACTCCTGCATGGGTTTGGGGGCCAAGGTCCTTGGCATCAAGCGTGCCTTTCCTTTTTGGGTCACTGATTTGAATGGCATTTCTTGGAAGTGGAGGTGGATTCTTTTTTTGAGCACATGGAAGATAAGGCACCTCAGACACAGTTGGGAGCTGGCTGCCCTGAGCGTGTTTCGGAAGTGGAAGCAAACAAGTAGTTACATCTCCACGGACTAAATGAGAGGCGGAAGAATAAGGAACTGAGTCTTGGAGGACTGACCCGTGGGGAGTGGACCCGTGGGGAGCCCGCCTTCTCTCAGAGAGAACAGGTCTCTTGGCCAGGAGTTCTTGGGGGGCAGCGATGGCAGGTTTTGTTTTTTTTTTGCGGTACGCGGGCCTCTCCCGTTGCGGAGCACAGGCTCCGGACGCGCAGGCTCAGTGGCCATGGCTCACGGGTCCAGCCGCTCCGCGGCATGTGGGATCTTCCTGGACCGGGGCACGAACCCGTGTCCCCTGCATCGGCAGGCGGACTCTCAACCACTGCGCCACCACGGAAGCCCAACGATGGCAGTTTTAATGGGGGAGGAGGGGTGATTGTAGGCAACCCATAAAGAGGCAGAGCCCGCAGTGGCCTTGAGCAGAAGGGGGCGTGGTTCTAAACGCCCTCTTCCGGTGCACGCCCCCGCGACCCCCTCTTCCCCGACTCAGGGCACATTCAGCTGGGGGGAGTTAGCCAGGACACGCAGTAACTGTTTTCCCAACGGACTCAATTCCGTCCTCAGGGTGGACACCCTGCACGTCCTTGCCGCAGGAGGTGCTGCCAGGGCTGGCGGCTAGCAGAGCTGTTCCTCCCATGGGGGTTGAGGTCGCCTCCTTCCTGTGTCTGAGTGGGTGAGGGTGGGAAGGTAGGCGGGGCTGCTCGACAGAGCACGAGGCTCCCCGATTGCCCCACTGTCTACGCCACCCTCGCGTGTCTCCTTCCCTTCATCCTCCTGTGGAGCAGCGGGTAGCCTCAGAAGCCTGAACTGTGTCTTAGTTCCCGACGGTTCTGCCGCCTATAAAACACGGATGAGTCTTGTTAGCCCGTGAGTTTGTGCAGTCAGCTCTTAGTGAAGTCAAGCTGTTGGTCCAAGGGAGAACAAAGCCGCAGGAGACATGGAACTCTCTTACCCCTTCTTGAAAAAGCAAGTCATGTTGCCTGGGAAATACTTTTCTCCCCTAGAGATCTGCACCCCGCCAGCGCTGGAGCTATGAAAGAGGCAGCTGAAGTTATTCCAAGAAAGCGCTCGAAGTTTGGTAGTAAGAGGAAGTGACATTTCTCCCCTGCCTCCAGGCTGGTCTCTTGGGGAGTGCACAGGGCCAAAAGGAAACCGCTCAGTGTGGGGACGTGATTGCGTGCTGGGCTCCTGTATGCACAGGCCGGCTGTCCTAGCAGCACTGGGTAGGCGTGGGGCCGTGTGCAAACATCCCCGGTGCTGGCTGCAGTGGATGAGTGAGAGGATGCCAATTGGTTTGATAGGGTTAGATAAACAAGAGCAAATATATATACAGGGTGTGCAGCCTGCTCAAGTTCCTGGAGGCTTGGCTGGCAGCCTCTCCCGGGCTGGCTCTGGGGCAGAGGGGAACCTGCGCGTCTGGGCCTCCGAGTTAGCCTCCCCTCTGCTAGTCAGGGGGACGCTTTTCGAGCGTTTTCTTCTAACGTGACCAAATAGCCTGGAGAAGGTGAACTGCTGTTGTGCGAGGTGAAGGTGTGACTGTGAACAGGGCGATGGAGAGAGCTGGGCGCCCGACGCCCGGGAGCCCTGAGCCGTCCTTCCTGGTGACTCTGGGTGACCCTCAGGTGACCCTGCTGTCTGTCCACAAGCGGTGGTCCTTCAGGAGGAACCCTAGGGCCACGGACTCCTCCAGGCCAGTGATTTCGGAGGAGGAATGCTCTCCCCCATCAGAGAAGGGAGAATTTTCACAGAAAGATGTGAATAAAACACAGGAGGTCAGTTCCAATCAGGTGAGTGCCGTTGGAGAAGGGCTGAAAAACCAGGAGGGCTTTTTATAAAAGCTCCAGTTTATAGATGGAGATTTCCCGCGTGTCTCACGTCAGAGGGGCCAGGAGCAAGCAGCTCTGGGGTAGAGAGTGAGCCAGGAGTCCAGGGGAATTCTCCAGAGATTAAGTCCATGGTGGATAAATCTTGGGTTTTGTTGCTTCTTATTTTCAGAATATTTTGTAAACCTCTGTGGTGCACAAGTTTCCCAAAACGCAGATCAGACAAAAATGGATCTTCCCCCCTTTTTATTTTTTAACATGTTTACCTTATTTTGTTAATCTTCACATTTCAGCTAAATAAACATTTTGAAAGTGTTGCTGCCCAATGAACCCGCTCTTCTTAAGCAAACGAAAGGTTTGTTAACCCAAACGTCAGGCCATGTTTAAAAGCAGGGCAGTGTGACTAACGCTTTGTAAAAATGGTGCTTCAGCAGCATTTCTGGGTGGGACTGGTGGTCTGTGTGGGGTCCTTTTCATTGACATGAGTAGATGGAAAAAAAAATACTACTTAGATATAAAGGGAAGTTTTCGTAAGTCCTTTGTGCTCCTTGAAGAGTTATTTTTGTTTCTTCTGGTGTTAACAGTTTAAAAAGTCTTTAAAAGTAAGGGAAATTTTGTGAGTAGAGATTTTTGAAATGTACTATGCAAGAGATGTTTTTACGTTGAAGGAGATTTATGAGCATCCATTTATGCAGTGCACAGTCAACTTTTGTTTCTAGTTGAATGTCTTAAGATAGCAAAATAATTTTTTTTTTGTAAAATGCTTGAGAACATTTCTTTCCTTTTATTTTTTTTTTGAGAGCATTTCTTTAAAATGTTCAAACTACTACTTGACAAAATTCAGCCTATGTCTGAGGTATTTGAATGTGAAATATTCTAATGGTTTTTAATGGCCACTTCCAACCTCATGTGACGAGGAAAGCAACCTGAACCTGGCCGGGGAGCCCTTCAGAAAGGAGGGCTGGGCTTCCCTGGTGGCGCAGTGGTTGAGAGTCCGCCTGCCGATGCAGGGGACGTGGGTTCGTGCCCCGGTCCGGGAGGATCCCACATGCCGCGGAGTGGCTGGGTCCGTGAGCCGTGGCCGCTGAGCCTGCGTGTCCGGAGCCTGTGCTCCGCAACGGGAGAGGCCACAGCAGTGAGAGGCCCGTGTACCGCAAAAAAAAAAAAAAAAAAGAAAGGAGGGCTCTGGGCTGGAGGCCAGGGTAGAGGCCAGGCTGGAGGCTGGGGTAGAGGCTGTGGCTGCAAGAGAGTCAGGTGCAGATCTGCGCCCTTGCTGGCCTTGGGACCTGGCAGGTGAGCCTTGGACTCCTCCAGCTTCAGGTTCCTGGAATGAGAAGTCCTGCCTCTCTGGGACGTGAAAGCACCTTGTCGAGTACTGTGTAAACGCACAACGGTATCATCTCTGCCGAAGTGATCTTCAGCAGGACTCCCAGCTCGGAGATGTGTTTGGTGCTCTCTGAATGTCTGGTAGAACTCTGTCAGCCAGTTAATCCATCTGAGCACAGTTGCAACTATTTTTTTCTGAAGCTCTGATTGTAAAAGTAACACCTGCTCATTATACAAAACAAATTTAACATGAGGCAAGGGGAATATGGAAAAATATAAAGAAAATGAAAACAGCCACATACTTCAGCCATTTTGCCACTACACATGTGAATATGTATACGTGAGTTTGTGTATGTGTACGTAGTACTATATACCTTCTTTTTTTTTTTTTTTTTTTTTTTTCCGGTATGCCGGCCTCTCACTGTTGTGGCCTCTCCCGCTGTGGAGCACAGGCCCCAGACGTGCAGGCTCAGCGGCCATGGCTCACGGGCCCAGCCGCTCCGCAGCATGTGGGATCTTCCCGGACCGGGACACGAACCCGTGTCCCCTGCATCGGCAGGCGGACTCTCAACCACTGCGCCACCAGGGAAGCCCTACCTTCTATTTTTTACTTAATATTTTGTGGATATATATACATGCATACACATACCACACACATACACATGCACATGCATATACATTATATAATTTAATTACCCTCAAATGGGGGAAGTTTGTAGTAGCTGCTTTAAGGTAAGAACCAAACTAAATGTCAGTTACAATTGAGTATTTGTTCACTTTTACGGTGTACTGACTCAAAGTCTGCCATAAATCAAACTCTGGGTCTACTTGAGAGCTGTCTTATTTAGTACTTGGTACGTGGAAGGGACTTGTCACCTCAGTTAATCATTATCCTCCTTCAACAGACAGAAACCTGAGATCAAGAGGTTAGGTAATCTGGGGACTTCCCTGGTGGCACAGTGGTTAAGGATCCTCCTGCCAGTGCAGGGAACACGGGTTTGATCCCTGGTCGGGGAAGATCCTACAGGCCGCAGAGCAACTAAGCCCGCTCGCCACAACTACTGAGCCCGCGAGCCACAACTACTGAAGCCTGCGCGCCTAGGGCCCATGCTCCACAACAAGAGAAGCCACTGCAAGAGAAGCCCGCTCACCGCAATGAAGAGTAGCCCCTGCTCACCGCCAACTAGAGAAAGCCCGTGTGCAGCAATGAAGACCCAAAGCAGCCATAAATAAATAAATAAATTTATTGAGAAAAAAAAAAGAGATTAGTTAATCTGCCTGAAGGATTTAATACTAGGTCTGTCTGAGGACAGGCCCCTTGCCTTTCTGTTGGGACAAGGAAGTATTTAACATGTTGGGTGAGGTAGGGTTTGAAAACATCTGAGTATTGCAGAGCTGCTAATCCATAGTGAATGAAGAGTTAGCTTTTAGCTTATGCATTGTTCACAAAAGATGCAGGTAGCTGCTCTGAAGAAAACATTTCAAAATTGTGTTTGTGGTTAGTGGATTTGTGTGCTTGTATTTACATTTCTCATACCACGTAGAGTATGTCCTACGTGGTTTAGAATGAAGACGTGATGTTGGGCAAGTCAGTTTCTTCTGTTTTGGACAGAGGGGGAAGTGCCTTTCTGAAAGGCATAACTGGTCAAAGCATAGTCTGGAGAGGCCATCCCTCCCTCCCCCCTATGTTAGATTTGCCTCTTCGCTGGTGTGAGCAGGCTCCGTGGGTCAGGCCACGCCTGGTGGGTTTCCCAGGCAGTTACTCCACCACCACCCCTACCCCGCCAGGAGCGCGCTCACCAAAGAGGAGTAGGCAGGGGCCTCAGCGCCCTGGCCTGGCTCTTCTGGCCCTGCGTCCACAGGCCTCCTCGGGGCTCTTGTTTCCTCTCAGGCCTGGGACAATGGCCTGGAAAGAAACAGGCTCCTACCTCTCAGAACCCCTTTGGGGAGTTGTGGGCAGCAGAGATTCCTGGCCCTCGATCCAGCTGGAGGGTGTAGGGAATATGCCCCTTTCTGCTCAGCACTGCCTGCCTGGGCCTCCTCACCCATGGCCTTCCTGACGGCTGTCGCCAAGCTAGGCCACCGTGTTATGTGTCTTTCTCTTCCACGTCGGGCAGTGTATCAGTGTATGTTAAGTAAGCTGTTGAGTGAGTGAACAAATACATGAACCGGAAGTGATTTCTGTGGCAGGAGGGAGGACTGATGTTGGAAACACTGAACTGATTGATGACTGTGATGAGAGTGTTGGGTTGTGGGCTTAACCATTTTAGAAAGCAACCTACAGGAGTCTGTGCTGGGTGAGGGTGGTCAGGCTGGGTTTTATTTTTGCCTAGATGAAACCAAGACAGCCCAGCTGGCACAGGCATACCCCTGCTGAGTAAAGGAAAAAAGTAACTGAAGGGGGTGACCTAGTCACTTAAAGATGTCACTAGCAAATTGTCATGGAATCATCATCAACCGTACTATAGTATTATTAACTTTTCTAGAGAACTTGTATTTCTTTATTTTCCCCTAAAATTAGTGTCTGCTGGATATAAACATCAATAACAATGTATAGAAGTGTGGATCTCTTCCTCTAGAAAAATAGGGAACAGTGTATACTCTTACACAGTTCTGCAACTTTTTCCCCCTTTAATCTACCAGGGATGTCTTTCCATGTCAATACATGTAAATTCACCTTTTTTAAAAAGCCACTACATAAAATTCTATTGGATGGATACTTTATGTAACCTGTTCTCTATAGAAGAATATTTAGATGGTTTCCACGTTTTCACTAATGAGTGTACCAATGGACATTCTCATGTCACTGTATATCTATATGATGAAAAAACCCAGAAGTGGAATTACTGGGACAAAGGCAATGGGCATTTAATATTTTGACAGATGTTCCTTCATTGCTCTCAAAAAGGTTGTGTTCTACCAACATCATCTCATATAGTGAGTGACATCCATCATCTCATATAGATTTTTTTTTTAAAAAGGGAAAACAATGTGTTTTTTCCTTGTGATGGGAACTCAGGATTTACCCTGATAACAACTTTCATATATACCATACAGCAGTGTTAACTATAGCTGTCATGTTGTGCATTACATCCCTAGTATTTATTTGTCTTATAACTAGAAGTTTGTAGCTTTTGACCACCTTCATCCTATTCCCCCTCCCCCCCGCCGCCTCAGGTAACCACAAATCTGATCTCTTTTTCTGAGTTTTTTTTCTTTCTTTTTGTTTCAGGTTCCACATATAAGTGAGGTCATACAGTATTTGTCTTTCTCTGTCTGATTTAGCATAATGCCCTCAAGGTCCATCCATGTTGTCACAAATGGTGGGATTTCCTTTTTTATGGCTAAATAATATTCCATTGTGTATATATACCACATTTTCTATATCCATTCATCTATTGATGGACACTTAGGTTGTTTCCATGTCTTTGCTATTGTAAATAATGCTGCTGTGAACATGGGGGTGCATATATCTCTTCAACACAGTGTTTTCATTTCCTTTGAATAAATACCCAGGAGTGGAATTGCTGGATTATATGGTAGATCTATTTTCAATTTTTTGAGGAACCTCCATACTGTTTTCCATTGTAGCTTTAACAATTTACATTCCCACCAACGGTGCACAAGGGTTGCCTTTTTTCCACATCCTCACTAGCATTTGTTATCTCTTGCCTTTTTTTTTTAAACATCTTTATTGGAATATAATTGCTTTACAATGTTGTGTTGGTTTCTGCTGTACAACAAAGTGAAGCAGCTATACATATACATATATCCCCATATCCCCTACCTCTTGCGTCTCACTCCCACCCTCCCTATCCCACCCCTCTAGGTGGTCACAAAGCACCGAGCTGGTCTCCCTGTGCTATGTGGCTGCTTCCCACTAGCTATCTATTTTACATTTGGTAGTGTATATATGTCCATGACACTCTCACTTCGTCCCAGCTTACCCTTCCCCATCCCCGTGTCCTCAAGTCCATTCTCTACGTCTGCGTCTTTTTTCCTATCCTGCCCCTAGGTTCATCAGAACCATTTTTTTTTTTTTTAGATTCCATATATATGTGTTAGCATACAGTATTTGTTTTTCTCTTTCTGACTTCACTCTGTATGACAGGCTCTAGGTCCATACACCTCACTACAAGTAACTCAGTTTCTTTCTTTTTATGGCTAATATTCCATTGTATATATGTGCCACATCTTCTTTATCCATTCATCTGTCGATGGACACTTAGGTTGCTTCCATGTCCTGGCTATTGTAAGTAGTGCTGCGGTGAACATTGTGGTACATGACTCTTTTTGAATTATGGTTTTCTCGGGGTATATGCACAGTAGTGGAATTGCTGGGTCATATGGTGGTATCTCTTGCCTTTTTGATGATAACCATTCTAACAGGTATGAAGTCATATCTCATTGTGGTTTTGATTTGCATTTCTCTGATGATTGGTGATGTTTATCACCTTTACATGCATCTATTGGCTATTTGTATGTCTTTGGAAAAATGTCTATTCAGTTCCTCTTCCAATTTTTAATTGGATTAATTTTTTTGCTATTGAGTTGTATGAATTATTTATTTAAATTATTTTATTTATCTATTTTTGGCTGTGTTGGGTCTTCATTGCTGCACACAGGCTTTCTCTAGTTGCGGCCAGCGGGGGCTACTCTTCGTTGCAGTGCGCGGGCTTCTCATTGCGGTGGCTTCTCTTGTTGCGGAGCATGGGCCCTAGGTGTGTGGGCTTCAGTACTTGTGGCATGTGGGCTCAGTAGTTGTGGCTCACTGGCTCTAGAGCACAGGCTCAGTAGTTGTGGCACATGGGCTTAGTTGCTCCGCGGCTTGTGGGATCTTCTCGGACCAGTGCTCAAACCCGTGTCCCCTGCACTGACAGGCAGACTCTTAACCACTGCATCACCAGGGAAGCCCAGTTGTATGAATTCTTTATGTATTTTGAACATTAACCCTTTATCAGAGATATGGTTTGCAAATATTTTATTCCATTCTGTAGGCCATCTTTTAATTTTGTGGATTGTTTCTTTTGCTGTGTAGAAGCTTTTTAGTTTGATGTAGTTCCACTTGTTTATTTTTTGTTTGGCTGCTTGCGCTTTCCATATCATATCCAAAAAATCATTGCTAAGAGCCACGTCAAGGAGCTTTTTTCCCTATGTTTTCTTCTTGTATTGCACGTAAGTCTCTAACCCGTTAGAGTTAATCTTTGTGAGTGGTGTAAGACAGGGTCCCAATTTCATTCTTTCATTCTACATGTGAATACCCAGTTTCCCAGCACCACTTATTGAAAAGACTGCCTTTTCTCTGTTAAGTACTCTTGGTTCCCTTATCAAATATTAATTGACCATATATTATTATTATTATTTTTGAAAAGGTTTATCAACCACTTACATTTCTTTTTCTGAGGATTATTTTAAGTAGCAAGTTCCTATCGTGCATTTATAGATTAGCATAAATTATAAATATTAAGTTTATACCTAAGTCTTTCAAAGGAATATTTGTTTTCTGTACAGCTGGTCATACCTATAATTCTAGGTAGAAACCACCACCTTCATTAGCCATTATAGTATACATTTCTTTGTGATAAAATAATGGCATTATTTCATCAAATCTGATGACCATATGCAATTTATCAATAATAATAATTAACAAGAAGAATAATCCTAAGTTCGTTGACTTCCATCACATAATATAAATACCCGAATTAACTTAACATTGTTTGTGTGATATTTTTTTCTAACCAGTCATAACATTGCGTATATCTAACGTAGGTCTTTTATATCATGATCTTACCATCATTCTGGGAAATGACTAGGGAATTATGACCTCATGGTTCTCACTCAGACTATTTCATTCAAATGTAAAAAAATGTTCTAAGATAATGACAGTTGCTTGCTAGTGACAGGCCTGCTATTTAAAATTTCTTTGTTTGGGAGAGGCTTGAAATATAGAGTGTTATCAGAGAAGATTCTGAAGCAGAAAAAAATGCCATTAATTGTTAAATGTCTGATGGAATAATTGTTACAATAGGTGTAAGTTAAAAGCAATGGAATTCTCTGGAACAGCTGATAGTGAAGCTGTGTGGAGTGAGATTGTGAACGGGGTTTCTGAGGTTCTATTGGGAAGTGCTTCTTGGAGAGGTCTTAGAGTTTGTGAATTTCTAAATTTTATATTTTTTTTGTACGCGGAAAACAAGCTATGTTGTCTGTATGTGTTGAGGTTTGTTAATTTTATTTGTTGTTAATTTTATTCTCTTTTTTTCTCCTGGGCAAATAATGATACAGTGCATTCAGTTTTTCAGTAAGGGTTTATATTTTTCCTCATCGTGGTCAATAGAAAGAAACAGGCAGTAAATGGTCATTTGTGTGGAATTTCCCAGAAAGTGCACAGTGAACAGCAGGGCTGGGGGTGGCCCTGCGGCCAGAGGTCAGGCTGGAGCCCACACAGTCCAGGCACACTGTGCGCCCTCTTCGGTGTTTGAACTAATGCCTGAGTTTTGGCTTGTTTTTTCCGTAGACAAACTGTAAATAATTCTCACTGGAAGTTCTTTCTGGACCTTTGTGAGCCAGTGTTAAAGGACAGTTTGAAGGGGTTGAGGTGGGCGTGGGGGAACATGTACAGGAGTTTTAATGATTAGTTCTTATCAGTAAAACGGTGGAGAATAACAAGTTCCCTGCCTACTTCCCTGGACCGCTTTTGAAGATCGAATGAGGCCATGCTTGTCTTCATAGTCAGTCATTTTCAGACATTTATGACGTTAGCCTTTTAGGTCCTCTGAGCATTCAGACCTCCCTGCAGAACTGGGGTGGGCGTTATTGTTACCTCCTTTTACACCTAAGAAACCTGAGGCTTGGATTTGCTCAGACAAGGCTGGAACTCCTACCCAAGACTGTCAGACATCCCTTCAAGAAGTTCACCACAAATCGGAAGTGCCGATATTTAAACACACAGATGTGAAAATGTTCTTTAGAGGATAAAGCCATGTAGAAATATGTCATCTGTTCATCATTGCTGTCATCTTTATCACAGTGATAATGTTATCACTGCTTATGTCGGTGTGGTTTAACAAAACATTTTCTTCCTTGCCTTAGAGAAACTGAAAAACCACATTTGTTTTCTGGTATAAAAGTAGTACTTGGGCTTCCCTGGTGGCGCAGTGGTTGGGAGTCCGCCTGCCGATGCAGGGGACGCAGGTTCGTGCCCCGGTCCGGGAAGATCCCACATGCCGTGGAGCGGCTGGGCCCGTTAGCCATGGCCGCTGAGCCTGTGTGTGTGGAGCCTGTGCTCTACAACGGGAGAGGCCACAGCAGTGAGAGGCCCGCGTACCACAAAAAAAAAAAAAAAAAAAATAGTACTTGTCTGTTTTTTCATTCAGGTTTTCCCAATTGGAAAGTATATACAGATAGTGAAAAATCAGAACGTCATAACTCACCCGTAGATAACCTCAATTTTATGTATTAATACCTAAGTATGTATTTGCTTAAATCTATGTACGTACAGGTTTAACATGGGTACATTGATTCTTTTTTTTTGTTTTGTTTTTATTAGTTTCTGCTTTATAACAAAGTGAATCAGTGGTACATTGATTCTTCTTCAGTGGAGGTCTTTTGGGGTCTTAGAGACCAACATCCATTTGCCTGGTGTGGTTTGGGTGGGATCTTTTCTTGAGTCAGTCACTTCTGAACCTTCTTCCCCGTGAATCTCCGATGCCCAGAGAATTCTCAGATACGAATAGAGCAGAGGGACTTCCCTGGTGGCACAGTGGTTAAGAATCCACCTGCCATGGGTTCGATCCCTGGTCCGGGAAGATCCCACATGCTGCGGAGCAATTAAGCCCGTGCGCCACAACTACTGAGCCTGCGCTCTAGAGCCCACGAGCCACAACTACTGAAGCCCGTGTGCCTAGAGCCCGTGACCTGCAACAAGAGAAGCCACCGCAATGAGAAGCCCGTGCGCCACAACAAAGAGTAGCCCCCGCTCACCGCAACTAGAGAAAGCCCGGGCACAGCAACGAAGACCCAACACAGCCAAAAATAAATTAAATTTAAAAAAAGAAAAAAAGAGAATAGAACAGATACTAAGGGTTGCAGGCCAGGCCCAGACCCAGGCCGACCAGTGATCTTAGCCACACCCTCACCTCCATGCTGTGCTCACTCACCTGGATGTAGCCTGTTGTTACCTGATAGGTAGTGTTGGGGAGGAAGACATTTTCCTCTTACCTTTCTGGGTTCTTCTGGCTGGTCTAAGAATGATGTTGACAAGAGACAGATTAACAGGAGATTAACAGGAGAAAGTCAAACATAAGTTTAATAACATGAATACATGGGAGATACCAAGAAAAATTAACTCACCAAGGTGACCGAAGCCCACACCTTAAATGCCATTCTCAGCCAAAGACAGAAGAGGATGTTGAGAGTGGGGAGAGTCAGTTAGGGGAAGTTACCAGGAAAAGCACAGTAAACAAGGGTGATTGTGGTACACATTTCAGTCATTTCCTTCTCCATTGATAAATGGAATTTCTAGAGATTTGGTCAGCCTCCTCTTCCAGGGACAGAGCGGGAGATACCCTTACAAATGGAGATTTCCCTTACAAATATAAGTGTTTCTTACAAAAAGGCAATTCCTACTTGGTTTTCAGAGCCCTTTCAGTGTCTGCGGTTTACCAGAAAATAACTCGCTTAAGACAATATGCCAAAGAGATGTATTTTAGGGTGGTAAATTCTGCTCCCCTATAGTAGTATGTGGCTGTTTTTCTGTTTTCTTCATTTTGCTTTTCAGCATTGTAGTCTCTTCCCATAACTAACATGGCTAAAAAGAAAAAGTAACCTTCAAATTTCTTTTAAAAAAATAGAAAGCCTGCTGGACTTTGGGCTGGGTTTAGATCCCAGCTCCATTATTTAAATAACCTTGGATGAACCTCTGAGTCTGTTTCAGCAGTAAAATGGTGATAAGAATATCTACTTACAGAATTATCTTGAGCAGTAGGGAGATAAAATGCCATCCTCATAAGCCACTAAGTTTGGTTTGTCTTGAGCAGCAGATAACTGAAATACTAGATGCACTATATATTCTTTTTTCTTGTAAAAGATTTATTTATTATTATTTATTTAATTTATTTTTGGCTGTTTTGGGTCTTGGTTGAGGCATGCAAGATCTTTCGTTGTGATGCATGGGCTTCTTTCTAGTTGCGGCATGCAGGTTTTCTCTTCTCTAGTTGTGGCGCGCAGGCTCCAGGGTGCGTGGGCTCTGTAGTTTGCGGCTCACAGGCTCTAGTTGAGGCACACAAGCTCAGTAGTTGTGGTGCATGGGCTTAGTTGCCCCGTGGCATGTGGGATCTTAGTTCCCTGACCAGGGATCGAACCCTAGTCCCCTGCATTGTAAAACAAATTCTTTACCACTGGACCACCAGGGAAGTTCCTAGATGCACTGTATATTCTGTGCCTTGCTTTTTTCACTGAACTATATATTAGATACCAGTCTATTTCACTGTTTATAGAGTTGCCTCATTCTTTTTAAGAGCTAGATAGTATTCCATTGTACATTTGTGCAGTAATTTATCAGCCTCCATTGATGGACATTTATGTTGTTTTCAATCTGTTGTAGCATCTAATATCTTTGTTGCATGCTTCCTTTTGCATGCAAACAAATATATTTATTGCCTAAATTCTTAGAGAGTCACTGGGTCAAAGAATATGTGAATTTGTTATTTTAATAGGTATTGCCAAGTTGCCCTCCCAAGAGGTAACATTCCCACTAACCCTGGGGAATGAGTCAGTGGGTGCCAACTTGAATGGGGAAGACCATGTCAACCTCACATGTGAGGTTGGAATGTTATATTTCTCCTTTAATGTTGCTTTTCATATATTGAAAAGCCATTTGCATTTCCTTTTTGATGAACTGCCTTCTTTTTTCTGTTGGAATGTTGGCCTTTTTCTTTTTCGAAGGAGCTCTTTATATATTAAAGGAATTAGCTCTTAATTTGCTTAAGGCGAAAGCAAGTCTTTTTTTCTCTCGGTTTATCTTCTGCCTTGGTTTGAACAATTTGTTTTCCTCTTATTGTGGTTAGATATACCAAACTTTTATTTTATAGCTTCTGGATTTTCTTGCTTTTGTTTTGTCATATTTAAGCTTTCCCCACTCTGAGATTATAATAGATATTCTCCTATGTTTTCATCTAGTATTTTTATTATTTTGCTTTTTATATCTTCATCTTTGATCTGTCTGAAATGTCTTCTGATATATAGATTCCAAATTTATATTTTTCCAAATAGGTTTCCCAGGTGTCTACCCAGTCGTCCGTTAATACTGTTATGCCATGTCATCCTTATCATATACATTTCTATATTTACACCATAGATAATTTCAGTATGTTTTTTGAATCCAACAAATTTTTGAGTTACTAGCTCATAAATTACTTAATTATCCCTTTTTCTCTATTTTAAAATATTTTTTTAAATTCCTTATAATTATTAATCCCAAACTAGCTTGTGATTTCCTCTGTGGATATACAAATGAATATTTATAGTCTGTTTTAAAAGTTATTTAAACTTTCATCTTGTTAAGCTGCTCAAAATCTGAAGTTGGAAAGATAAGCATTTTATGCACAGGGACAGAGAAGATCAATCCATGTAATCGAGATTCAGCTGAAGATGAGTAGGCTTGTGTAGGTGTCGAGTGACATGCTTTTTTATCAGGTGCCATATATAAAGGCCTGTGCCCAAATGTCTGAAGCAGGTAATAGTACTGGTATAAAAACTATATCTAGTTAAGAGAGTGGTGAGGCTGGGACTCTGCAAAAGGGAAGTTTTGTTAATAGAATGGCTGAGGCCACATCAGCCACATCCTGATGAGAAGACATCAGGAAACTACACTTGAGCTGTGATACACTAAGAAAATGAATCCGTTTAATTTGATGAAGCACATGTCGTTTTTAGGTAATGTCTACAGTGGCCCTGAGCACCGGGCGGGGCAGGGACTCAGCGGAGGCAGCGCTAGAAGTGCCTTGTTCAGCCCAACTTCCTGTTCTTCCAGCTTTCCCCCTCCCACTCCTCTTGGTCCCCTTGGCACTGCTGTGCTCACTTCCGTGGCTCAAGGGGCGTCCTTCGAGACCTTTTTTCACAGGCACTGTGGTCTGGCCCCATGCGCTGGGAGGTCTGCATTTGGAACATGTGCCCTATGGTTGTTAAGTCTAACCCCTGCTAAGAGAATGAGATGGACACCCCTAGAAAGAGATGCAGAATTAGGGTGTGGCCTATTCTGTGTATTTGCATTCCAGCAGGACGTCCAAAGTTTAAGCTGAAAGGACCAAGTCCAGTGGGGAGATTTCAGGTGTCAGCTGGAGTCGGGGAGGTCTCGTGGGACTTGTGCCCTTCTGCTGCGGGCTGCTGCGCTCTCTGCCTCTGTCATAGGCCTGCCATGCTTGTTCTGTGCGGGTCAGCCCCATCGTGCGCTCCTTTCCCACAGAAACCTTCATGCCTTCTACCAAGGTGGGCAGTTGACTTCTGGGTTCAGAATCACAGAAAGTCAGAGCTAGAAGGAACCCCTCTGAACCCTTTCATATGATAAGTAATGTCTTTATAGCTTTCTTCCCCTCTTTTGATGTTCTCATACTCTTGGGATGTTTGGACACCAGTGGCATTGTTTTCCATTTTCTCAGTGCCACACAAGCTGGGAGATTTTAGAAAACGTTTAGTTTTAAAGGTAAAAAATGTTCTTTCTCTTCCTTTTAGATCCTGCCTAAGCTTTCCTGGCCTGCTCGAGCCTGGGAGCCAACGATGAAGCAGACTTTTGCCTTTGACAACAGTGGCTACGAGGACGGCCTGGATGGTGTGCGCCCCTCTCAGGCGGCCACTGGCACCATCAGCATCGTGGGCATGACCTGCCAGTCGTGTGTGAAGTCCATCGAGGGCAGGGTGTCCAGTTTGAAAGGCATCGTGAGCGTTAAGGTTTCCCTGGAGCAAGGCAGCGCCACGGTGAGGTACGTGCCCTCGGTCCTGAGCCTGCCTCAGGTTTGCTGTCAGATCGAGGACATGGGCTTCCAGGCCACTGTGGCGGAGGGAAAGGCTGCCTCCCGGTCCTCCAGGTTCTCGCCCGCCCTGGAGGCTGTGGTCAAGCTTCGGGTGGAGGGCATGACGTGCCAGTCCTGCGTCAGCTCCATAGAAGGCAAGATCGGGAAGCTGCAGGGCGTCGCGAGGGTCCGCGTGTCGCTCAGCAACCAGGAGGCCGTCATCACGTACCAGCCTTACCTTATCCAACCCCAAGACCTCAGGGACCGTGTGAACGACATGGGGTTTGAAGCCGTCATCAAGAACAAGGTGGCCCCCGTGAGCCTGGGACCTATTGACATCAGGCAGCTCCAGCGCATCCACCCAAAGGCCCCTCCGGCTTCCATTAACCAGAATGGCAATAACTCAGAGACCTCGGGGAGCCAGGGGGTGCCCCTGTATCTGAGAGTGGATGGAATGCACTGTAAGTCTTGTGTCCTGAACATTGAAGAAAATATTGGCCAGCAGCCAGGGGTTCAGAGGATCCAAGTGTCCCTGGAGAACAGGACTGTCCAAGTCCAGTACGACCCTTCCCGCATCTCCCCAGGGACCCTGCAGAGGGCCATTGAGGCTCTGCCACCTGGGAACTTTAAAGTCTCTCTACCCGATGGAGCGGAAGGGAGTGGGACAGACACCAGGAGCCCCCAGGTGCCCGGCGTGCACTGTGCTGCAGTGCTGGCCATCGCTGGCATGACCTGCGAGTCCTGCGTCCAGTCCATCGAGGGCCTGCTTTCCCAGAAGGAGGGAGTGCAGCATATCTCAGTGTCTCTGGCTAAAGGGACAGGAACGGTTCTCTACGATCCATCTCTAACTCACCCAGCAGAACTCCGAGCTGCGGTGGAGGACATGGGATTCGAGGCCTCTGTCCTGGCTGGTACGTGGTTGATGCTAAGTTCCTTGGATTTTTAGCTTCTTTTCTGAAGAGAACACTGATTCTGTGTTCTTTTTTTTTTTAATTATTATTTTTGGCTGTGTTGGGTCTTCGTTGCTGCTCACAGCCTTTCTCTAGTTGCAGCGAGCGGGGGCTACTCTTCGTTGCAGTGCGCAGGCTCTGGGAGCATGGGCTTCAGTAGTTGCACCACGCGGGCTCAGTGGTTGCAACACATGGGCCCTAGAGCGCGAGGGCTTCAGTAGTTGCAGCGTGTGGGCTCAGTAGTTGTGGTGAGCGGGCTTCACTAGTTGTGGTGCATGGGCTCTAGAGCGCAGGCTCAGTAGTTGTGACACACGGGCTTAGTTGCTCCGTGGCATGTGGGATCTTCCCGGACCAGAGCTAGAACCCGTGTCCCCTGCATTGGCAGGCAGATTCTTAACCACTGCGCCACCAGGGAAGCCCCTGTGTTCCTTTTAAAAAGAGTACTTTGGGAACACCTGGCCCTTCTCTCTCCAAAGGAAACATCATCATTTGCTCAGATTTCTCTGCTAAACAAAACAGAATAATAAAGACAACAGGACCCTGGTCTCACCACCTGGAGCCCATTCTGTTGAAAGTGAGAAAGAAGGGAAGGATGTGATGATGGTTTCCCTTCCCACCCACCCCCGACCATGGCTGTGAGAAGAGGGGGTGTGTGACAGCCTTCCCAAAGCGAGGTGCCCACATACCTTGATGCCACGTCACTAGACAGTTTCCAGGGTGGTGGCTGTCCCCAGGCCCCGTCCCATTGACCCGCCAGCCACTCACTTGCCTGTTTTCCCCTCCATTTCCTTCACTCGGGAGCCTGGCAAGTTGTCTCAGCGTCTTTCGTGTTTCTGCCTCTCACCAGGCCTGTGTGAGCTGTGGGCTGCTGAGCAGCGAGGTACCTTCCCCCACCCCGAGAGCTTATGTGGTAGCAGGGAGGGGGAAACCACGCGGGGCGGCAGGTGTGAGCCCAGTCGGGGGGAAGGGAGGCTTCTAGGGAGGGCTCCCTCTGGGGGCGGGTAGGGGTGAGCCAGTGAGCCACGGGAGGTGGCAGAAACACGGCCAGCCGCCCTGTCCTGCCCCCATGGCTGACTCCCACTCACTCCCCCTGCCCCTGAGGAGCCCTTCCTAGGCCCCTGCACCACCCACCCCCAAGGGGAGCGGGTGAGTCATGTGGAGTCACTGGGCCCCATTCTGGGCTTTGTCTTTGTACCAAGTTTCAGGAAGGAGATTTGTTTTGTTCTGTTTTTTTAAACAAAGATCAATAAGGAAAACTGGAACAGTAAATCCTGTACTCAGAAGGTAAGACATGTCGTATGTAGTCGTCATCTGCTATATTTGTATGAGGTTTAAAGTCTTAAAACAGTGGAATCAAGTTACCAGCAGTAAAAAGAAATTTGCCTTGAACTACATAATGCAGAATAATTGAACTTGACTACGTAAACCTGGAGAGAAAACAGGGATTTTTATTGGCCAGAATTATGAGAATTATGTTTAGCCCAAGAGGTATTTAGGGAACCAGATTTAGCAAATAAAAATACAGGACACCTAGTTAAGTTTGAATTTCAGCTAAACAATGAGTAATGTTTTAGTCTTAGTATGTCCTGTGCAATATTTGAGACATACTAAAAAATTACTGTTTATCTGAAATTCAATTTTACCTGGTTGTCCTGTATTTTACCTGGCAGTCTTAATTTAGGATAAACCGTAAGTGTGCTGGTGACTGTCTTTTATAGCCACTTAAATGTGAAAAAGGCATTATTTGTATTTGGTCGGCCTTTCTGGATTGACCAGGGGCTCCTTGAGGACAGTCTTCAAACCATGTGATTTGTTTCTCCTTTGACTCCGCAGCACCCAGCACACAGTAGGTGTTTGTGAAGGAAACGAAGGAGAAAGGAAATAATGGGCTGGGACAGGCAGGGTCTCAGGTCAGCCGATGGAGGGAACTCTTTAGAGAGATTACAGAGCTGAAAAACCAGACAGGAACTGGGAGGGAAAACAGGAAAACAGCCACCACCCACAGACAGGAGGGTCTGAGGGAAGGCAGGTGTTTAGTTTACAGGAGCCCAGGGGTTGAGCTGGCCTGGTGGGAACTGGCCAAGGGTAAGGCTATGGCAGGAGCCGGGGCCCCGGTGGAGAGATGGCCAACACTTGGGTCCTCCTCCTTTCTGTCCTGTTGTTTCCTGCTTGTTACCTCCATGTGCCAAATTTAATCAGAAACCAGTTGACAAGGGAGCCTGGGAACAGTGGTTTGCAGGGGTCAGCCCCTTGGTAGTGGAGCAGGGGGAAGGAGGGAGGGAAAGGGTCTGAGAGCATACGGGCAAGAGACAGGCATTGAATTTCAGTCCCTTACTGGACAGCTAAAATACATTTAGACCTGGTTGTAGAAGGCAGCTGTTATTTGTTCACTTGTTTGCATGGTAAGTAGTTTTTGAATGGCTGAATGGATGGATGGATGGATGGATGGGATACATGAATACAAAGTGAGGAAAGTTCACCTGTTACGTATAGCATGTTCCTCTCACCCTCATAAGTGAGTGATGTCACTTTCAGGGCACGGTTCCCTCACCCCTGCACGTGCTGGGGGTCTTCTGGGGCCCGGGCCCTGTGCCAGCTGCCGTGAAGTGCTCAGCGGCAGTCCAGCACCCGCCCACAGCGGTTCACACTCTCCCAGGGAAGCAGGTCACAGAGGCCCCTCGTATCATCCAAGGCAGGTTAGAATAAATGTTGTAACAAGGAAGGTGTAAGTGAGATGCTCTTGGGATTCAGAAGAGAAGGAGAGAATCCAACACCCGCTTGTGGGGCTCCCAAGGACATGATGTAGGGGTGACCATGGAGTTGGGCGTGGATAGGATTTCAGAATGGATAGGATCTGAACAGGCAGGAAAGGGCAGGACTGCACGCCAGGCAGAGGAGACAGGCCAGCACCCTGGTGCAGGCTACCGTCCTCTGCTCCTGGATCCTGGAAGGGGGCCCAAACTGGTCTCCCTGCTTCCTGCCTTCCAACCTGGTCCCCGCCCAGCTTTCACAGCGATCCTGTCGCGCTGTTGACCCTCCTGGACCATCCCGTCTTGTATTGTGAGTGGAAGAGTCCTCATGGTGGTCCCGAAGCCCCTCCCTCACCCAGCACCTTTCTAGCCCTGTCTCAGTTCCTCTTACCAGGCTTGTTCTCACCTCAGGGTTTGTACTCGCTGTCCCCTCTGTCTGGAATTCTCTCCCTGCAAATCCACACAGTGTTCTTCGTTTCATAGCTGCTCATCCGGACTTTTCCCAGAGCCTGTATCATTTTTATTTAGAAATATGTAGGTTTGTATCATACATAGTTTTGTAATCTCTTTTTCACCCTGTGACTTATCATAAACGTAACTTATGGGTCCATCCGTGTGTCTGCAGTACCATGTTCTGTGGCCGCATGGCATCCCAGCATATGGGTGTACCATAACTTCGTTTCCTCTTTATTTTTCCCATCTATTTTGTGTGGATGCCATTGTAAATAATACTGATAGGTTTGTTGTGACTGTAAATAAAATTGTCCGTGAAGACAGTCTTCAGACTACATGATTTGTTTCTCCTTTGTGCACGTACTTAATTATTTCCTTGTGATAAATATCTGAAAGCATAATTGCTGGGTCACAGGGTCTCAGCATTATTTCATCCCATGACAAATATGCCCCTACTAAGTGCCAAGCAATTAGAGGTACCGTTTTTGATAATACTGTCAAATAGATTTCCAGAAAGTCAAATCAATTTATATGCCCACCCGTAGTGTTGGCATAGGTTGATAAAGGACCCAGTAGCATAGGCTTATTGGGGTTTTTGTTAATTTATTTAAACTTTTTTTTTAAGCAATCTCCAGAAGCCCAGAATTTAGTTGAGTTAGACCTCAGTGTTGGAGGTCTAACAAATACTACTGAAATTGTTGACAACAATATTTGGGTAGAACGGCAAGTGAATCCAGGAGGTGGTGATGGACTGGAAAAAGAGGGAGGGGCTGGACAGGGGCAGGAGGGTTTGGTGCGGGTGGGAGCTAGAATGTTAAGAGCTGACATCCAAGGGGTGGAGTCATTTTGAAGAAGGACAAAGGCCGGGAGAGCAGAGCTGTGTCAGGTGAGGTGATGGTCTCTGCATCCAGAAGGCGGAGGGCTGTAAGACCGGAGCACTGGAGGAGGGTCTTCGGCGAAGGTGCTGGAAGTATCCATCAACTGCACTCTTAAAGTGAGTGGAAGTAGTCTTAGCACTTTCCAGAAAATGAGCTTCTGTGTTTTGCAGCTGTGGACTTTGAAGTAAGGAGAGTTCATCATCCAATGACGTCATTTTTTCCTACATACTCTTCAAGGCATTTTGTGTCATCACAAAACTGTGACTTTTTGGAGTGATGAAATTTTCTGTATCTTGATCTGGTCGATGATCAGTTACATTGGTCTATATATGCGTGGTGGGTGGAGTAATGGCCCCCAAAGATGTCCGCTCCCTGACCCTTGGAACTCGGTGGGGAAAGGAGAACTTTCATTATTGGAGCTGGACTATTGGAAGTCCAGATGGAAAGAAATCACCCTTGGCTATCACCTCAGACCTACACAGAAGTTAATTTGAAGTATATCAGTGGCCTGACTGTGGAGGTTCATTTAAAATAACAGAGGTGCTAGAAGAAACTGTCACGAATATTTTCAGTGTTGCGGTAGACACACCTATTAATAGAGCACAAAAAGCACTCACCATTGAAGTTGGTTTAGTTGACTCTAAGTTGGGCTTCATTAACATCAAGGGCTTCTTTTATCAAAAGAAATACCGTTAGATGAGGGTGAGAAAGCAAACCACATACTGGGAGCCAGTGTTTGCAGTGGGTACAGCTGCCCAAAATGTATGTAGGACCTAGACAAAGAACGAGAAAAGGGCCAGTGACTCGATAGAGGTGTTTTGGGGCATTTTGATTCTCATGGGGAGGGAGAGGACCTCTGTTAACCAGGATGTGGCCAGGTGTAGAAGCTCGATTCCCTGCTTCATACCTGAGGGGTTTGGGGCAAAGCGTTTAATTTCTTGTAGCTCTTTTCCTCACCTGTAAAATGGGGATGGTAGTAGTACTTGCCACAGGGCTATGTTAACAGTTAAAGGAGGCCAGACATGTGCTTAGCAGGGTGCCTCGCACGCTCTTATCACTGCTGTTACCATCACTGTCTCATTAGAGCATTCGTCTACCCAGAACATTCCGTCCTTGCAGTATCGGCGTGTTTTCCTACGTATGGAATCGAGTGCCTCCGTCTGGTTGTGCAGAGGGAGAGACAGTGATGGAAACATCAACCCCCCCTTTATCTTCTCCAGGAACTTTCATCTGAACATTGTCAAGCTTGAGCCTTCTGTTCCGGAAAAAAAATTATCCATTCTTCTAATTTGAATGATTTGTGACATTCTGTCCTAGAAAACTGTTCCAGCAACCACGCTGGGAACCACAGTGCTGGGAGCGCCACAGGGCACACGGCGGCTGGTGCACCTGTGTCCGTGCAGGACACGACTCCCCAGCCCAGGGGCCTTCCTACAAACCACAACCCTGGCCTCGTGTCCAAGTCCCCTCAGGCCTCCGAAACAGTGGCCCCGCAGAAGTGCTTTCTACAGGTCAGAGGCATGACCTGCGCGTCCTGTGTGTCGAACATAGAGAGGAACCTGCAGAAAGAAGCTGGTAAGAGGTCTCCACCGCACCGAGCTGGGATGCTGCTGTGGATGGTAGCGTGTAGACTGCTGGAGGCCACAGTCAGCAACGTGGGGCGGTGTGCCCTTGGCACAAGATGCCCTTGGGCATCTCCACTGACTGCATTTATCAGGAGCCCTGATAATCTGGCGGCAGTTCATTGTATGATAGGACAGATGTTTGTCTAATGTTCTGGGACAATCGGCATTCTGCTCTTTAAGAAGTACTTAGTTTGAGATAAAATGGATCGCTGAGTAAGTTAGCCATGGGGAATCCAGTTTAAAGGTCAAGGTACTGTCATGGGTGGCCTCCCCAACTAGCTTGTCCTGGTAGTAGTGTGTGGTTTTCCCTTCCAAAGCCTCTTACGGTCAAACACATAAATAGCCTGCATTCTGCCCTGTTGTCGTTGTAAATCATAGCGTGTTGCGGAAATGCCAAAGTTTTGTCCTCTAAACGACATTTCCAGTCTGGTTTCTTAAAGCTGAGAGTGCAGCGAAAATCCTGTCCCAATTTTTTGTTTGGAAAATATCTTAACCATGACTCTGCCGGCCTCTGGGGTCACCTTCTCTCTTCCTATGGCTTTGTACGTGGGTCCTTCTGCTCAGGCTCAAGGATGACATGTTTCCTGCCTCCTGCTCATCAAGCCTACAGCTTCCTGGAGCTCTAGAAGGTGGCTCTCAAACCAACGTGTTCTAGGAGCTCCTCTGTCGCCCGTGGGCTGGCGGCTCAGAAGCTAACCTGTGTCTCACAGGGCCCATGATTCTCTTCCCAACTTGAATCCCTCATATTTATCCCTTATGACATTCTTTCTAGAGCACATCATTCCTTTCATTTATATGAATGAGCCTTTCTTTCCCCCTTAAACTAAACAACAGTGGTAGCAAGGTAGTCCGTGGGATTTCTTTTTCATTCCTGAAAGTTATTAAAAACTGAAAAAGAGTAAGGAAAACCACTTTTTTTTTTTTTTTTTTTTTTTTTTGCGGTACGCGGGCCTCTCACTGTTGTGGCCCCTCCCATTGTGGAGCACAGGCTCCGGACGTGCAGGCTCAGCGGCCATGGCTCATGGGCCCAGCCGCTCTGTGGCATGTGGGATCTTCCTGGACTGGGGCACGAACCCACGTCCCCTGCATTGGCAGGCAGACTCTCAACCACTGCGCCACCAGGGAAGCCCTGGAAAACCACTTTTGAAAATGATTTTTTTTCTGCTGTGTCTGGAAGTGGAGAAAACAGTACACCCGTTATGTGATAGCAGTTGCCTGCTGCAGATGCTGTCCCTTGCTTTGAGGTGTGTGCCCGCACCTGTGTCCCCCAGAGCCTGCCTCAGAGCGGTGCCCGCCGGGCCAGCAGCATGGGCCGTGCCTGCCCCAGACCCACTGAACCAGCGTCTTTGCTTTAACCAGGGCCTCAGGTGAGTCATATGCCCAATAAAGTGTGAGGAGCATCCTTCTAGAACAGTGGCTCTCATGCTTGGCTGTACATTAGAGTCACCTGGGGAGCTTTAAAAAGGGAAAAAAGATGCCTGGTATCCACCCTGAGAGATTCTGATTTAATTGGTCTGGGTTAAGAGTTAATCACTGGTCAGGTGATTGTTAAAAGCCTTCCCCCCTGCCCCCCCAGGTGATCCTAATGCACAGCCAAGTGTGAGAACCACTGTTCTAGAAGCTTCTGGGGCAGAGTTTTTTCTTTGTTAGCTTATGTTGAACACATCATCCCAGAGGCCTTGCCTGGAGTGTTCCAGCTGTGCCCTGCTGGTTTCAGGCATTCTCTCTGTGCTGGTTGCGTTGATGGCTGGAAAGGCAGAGGTGAAGTATAATCCGGAAGTTATCCAGCCCCTGGAGATAGCGCAGCTCATCCAGAACCTGGGCTTCGAGGCAGAGGTGATGGAGGACTACGCGGGCTCAGACGGCGACCTCGAGCTGATTGTAAGCGCGGCGGCTGGGCTGGAGCGGGGGCCAGGGGGTGCAGGCCTGAGACAGCCCGTGGAGGCCTTCTGACGGCAGCCGGGGCTGTGGTCAGGACGTTTCCCCCTTCTTGCATGTATCCTGTTCGTTGCTATTGGGTTTTCCTTTGAAGCCAGTGACAAGGACCTGCTCGTTTGGTGAAGGAACGTCCACTATGTCAGAAAGTCGTAGGCACGCGTCCCGCCAGGTCCCGCCAGGCGCGTCAGGGTATCGGGAGGAGGAGGCAATGGCGTTGGAGGAAGAGGAATTGGAGACGACGGCTGTCCTGAGCTTGTGGCTCGAGGGAGTCAAACAGGAACGCGTCCCGTGAGGCCGAGAGGAAGCTGGAATGCCAGAGGCCCCGGGACGGGATGGGAGTGAGCGAGGCAGCCGGGGGCACCTTGTAGGCACAGGTGTGTCTACAAGGTACTTGGTGACCAGAGTGTCCCCAGGCGCTCAGTCCAGGGTGAACGCCGGGGGTGGTGCTGTTTCTAGGGCTGCTGGGGATCAGGGGGGACGAGGCGCTGGTATTGTTTCCTGTCTGCCCATTTGCCAGCGGCGCTAGTCAACAAATCATCAAGGACAGAAGATAGCTCTAGTATTTCGAATATGCTGTGTTCACAAGCACTTCTGTGCAAAGCTCTTTTTGTGCAAATAAAGGGAGGCTTAGAAGGAATCCACAAGGAAGTGAGTAACACTGTTTACCGAAGTGAAAGGGTCTTATTTCCTTGCTGTGTTTAGTCACTGCCATTAGCGGTAGGTAAGTAAATGTTTGAAGAAAAAGTACTGCGGACACAAGTGGCACTTTGAGCTCCTGAGAAGTGGTGTTCTTTGCAGAGCAAATCCTTTGCTCTGGCTGGGCCTCGGTGTGTGCAGAGGGGCACAGTGTAGTACTCGCTGGGTCAGACCTCCAGGGCCCGAGGTGCACATCTCTGCTCACACTACAGTGTGGAAATCTAGAGCAAGACTATCAGTGGGGAAGGTGAAAACATTTTTTTGAACAATGTTTTTTTTTTTCTTATTACAGTGTCCTATAGTTGTATTGTCATCCCATGCTCAGGCATTTTATGTCTGTATTTAATTTGTATTCTGGGAAGTGCTGACCACACACTCAGAAGAGTGAGTTGTCCGGCTTGCCTAATGCATCGTACAGGGGTGGCTGGCTCACTTGGAACTGCTTTCTTAGTGCACACAGCACGGGGTGGCAGAAATGCATAACCAGCACAGGGCGTAGAGTGCTGTGAAAGCCCATTGTTAGCAGAGCTGGGAGTTGGGCCTCGGTCTTTGCCATCTGCTTAGTGATTGGTCTCCTGTACGTGAGTTGAGGAAGAACCACTGTTTATATCCCCGAGGCTCCTGTGGGAATGTCCGGGGTGAAAATCTTGCACCTGGGGATTGTGAGTCCAGCCTCTTGGGAAGGAGAACAGACTTGTGGCCGCCTGTTAACCCAACTCCCTGTGCGCCTTTGATGGGATCCTCTGGATCCTCGGTCAGTGGGATCTTTGTCATCCTTTGCCGCAGATCACGGGGATGACCTGCACTTCCTGTGTTCACAACATAGAGTCCAAACTCACAAGGACGAACGGCATCACCTACGCCTCTGTGGCTCTTGCCACCAGCAAAGCCCACGTGAAGTTTGATCCTGAAATTATCGGTCCGCGGGATATTGTCAAAATTATCGAGGTAAATCATTTATCAAAAACATATTGTACCCACCTTTTTTTTTTTTTTTTTTTTTTTGCAGTATGCGGGCCTCTCCGCGGCATGTGGGATCCTCCCAGACCGGGGCACGAACCCGTGTCCCCTGCATCGGCAGGCGGACTCTCAACCACTGTGCCACCAGGGAAGCCCTGTACCCACCTTTTTAAAAACAGTGATGTATAATCATCATAGAAAAATGAGCAAAGTATAGCTAAGCAAAAAAAAAAAAAAAAAAAAAAAAATCACCTAATCTAAAATCCTTCAAGATTTCCCATGGAAATAAGGTGGCTCAACTTGTGAGGGTTTAGTAAATATCAGATAATCTGAGGGGGGGAATCAGTGAATGGGTAAGAAAAAGATGGGGAGAAAAAGACATTATTATTGTTTTAATTTCAGATATTCCCTGAGAAACAGCAGTATTGCCAAGATTCCTGGCACATGGTATTAAATTACCTAATTGTGGGAATTCCCTGGCTGTCCAGTGGTTAGGACTCTTCACTTTCACTGCCGAGGGCCTGGGTTCAATCCCTGGTTGGGGAACTAAGATCCCACAAGCCATGCGGTGTGGCCCCCCCAAAAAATTGCCTAATTGTAATTTTTTTAAGTCATATTTACATCTGTGCCACGTATCTACAGACCAAAGGAATGTTGGTGTTGGGAAGAATTACACTGCGTTTGACCACTATACTAGGCCTCCTTTACAGGTGGAGAGTTTAGTCATTTCTCCTTTGGAAAATCAATCACAGTAGTTTTCTGTACTCCCACCCCCATCGTTCCCTCACTTTGTCCACAGACATTCTGTGTCCTATCACACCAGGAGAGGATGAGCACTAGTGGTGATCTGAGTGGGTCAAGACGGTCAAAACCGAACAAGATAAACTCATGACAACTAATGGTGAAGTTTAGCAGAAACTACTGCTTATGAAATTCCTTATGAAATGAAACATCTCATAGCAGGCTTCAAGTTGTTTTAAATTTTCGTGTGTGTGTGTGTGTGTGTGTGTGTGTGTGTGTGTGTGTGTGTGTTAAGAGACATGCCGTCTGTTGTCTGGCCATGCAGAGCTCTTTGAGGTGCAAATACTGCTACTGCTGTTGATACAGGGCCTCAGTCTTAGAGGCAGACAATGCAGCTTCTTTATCAGATGAGGAGAGATCCCCCAGAGAGGTTAGGAGACTTTGATCCCTGGTACCCAGCTAAAGGTTGCAGAGCTGGTACTCCAACCCAGATCTCCTAGTTCCAAGCTCAGTGGGCATCCAGTTTCTGCCACCCCACGGGTCTTACAGAACAGTAGTGATGAGGCATTGATGAGGGAGAGAAGTCAACTGAGGCACTAATCCTTGCTGGCCTCCACCCAGCTGCCCAGCCTGCTGCAGTCGCCTCCTTGTTCTTACTTGAGGTATATTGCCAATGTCTGGCCCGTGTTCCTGCATCTCTGGGGCATCTTTTCCTGATGTAATTAGGCCGGTATTAGTTGCAAAGGATCTGCCTTTAGATGGCCTTACGTGCTCTTTCTTCCAACATAACTCTTAATTTTTGTGTAAAATCCCAACATCAGAGTCCCGGGGTCCCTCTACATTGTGCTGACTGACAGGACATTTCCTGACAACCTTTCCTGTATAATTTTATACAGGGAATCAGAGATTTAGCGACCAGATCAAATAAGATAGAGAGGGTGGAGGAGCAAAACGGTGAAAGAATTGCTTGAGATAATCCCTGAGAAAACCACAGATACTGCCGGAGCCAAGGTCTGCTCGTTGGGAGAGGCCTGGGCCGGAGCCGGGGGACCTGCAGCTGGATTCAGCGCTTCCGATGATGCTGTAGCTTTGGACGGGAGTTTAATCTCTGACCTTCAGTTTCCTCCTACAGAGAGCGATACTCCCGACCACTTGATACTGGGGAGTCCGTAGCTCACAAATCCCGAGTTTATAACTCAGCATCGATCAGCTCAGGGTGTGCTAAGTCACCTCCCGGCATCTGCTGCCTTTGCCCACAGAAGGAGCAGCAGTCGCCATGGAGCCTCTGACGGGATCTGTACAGTGACGTGGGGACAGAAGTCATGAGCGGAAAAACCAATACAGTCCTGTGAGGCAGTTTTAGATTAACTTTCTTTTTTTTTTTTTTTTATAAATTTATTTATTTATTTATTTATTTATTTATTTATTTATTTCTGGCTGTGTTGGGTCTTCGTTTCTGCGCGAGGGCCCTCTGCAGCTGCGGCGAGCAGGCCAGTCCTCATCGTGCGCGGGCCTCCCCCCAACGGAGCCCCTCCCGTTGCGGAGCACAGGCTCCAGACGTGCAGGCTCAGTAGTTGTGGCTCATGGGCCCAGCCGCTCTGCGGCATGTGGGATCCTCCCAGACCAGGGCTTGAACTTGTGTCCCCTGCATTGGTAGGCAGATTCTCAACCACTGCGCCACCAGGGAAGCCCTAGATTAACTTTCTTATTTCCAAAGATGTAAAATGGTTTCTCCCGATGCCTGTCTTAACCAAGTGCCTTCTTTCCTGTTTCCTCTTTTTAATAACAAGGGAATCGGCTTTCATGTCTCCCTGACCCAGAGGAGCCCCAGCGCTCATCACTTGGACCACAAGCTGGAAATAAAGCAGTAGGTAGAACACAGAAGATAAACTGTAGCTCTGAGGGCTGCCTCTCCCCTGGCCCACCTCTACCTCGTTGGGTGCTAATTCGTGTCCCTGCTACCTCCACCTTCCACGGCGCCTTCTGCTGAATTAGTTGCCTTTACCCTCGTAATGTTAATCCTCTAAAACAATGCTGTTCCATGGTACCTTCTGCTGTGACAGAAACGCTCTATATCTGCACTGCCCAGTATGAAATGCAGCCAGTGTGACTCAGGAAGTGAATTTTTAATTTCCCTTCATTTTAACTAATTTTAATTTAAATAGTTACCTATGGCTGGTCACTAACAGATTGGACAGCACCTACGTTGGGAGGAAGGGAAGAGTGGGTTCTTTCTTTTATAGTATCTCAAGAATTTACCAGAGTGGGTCGAGATCTAGGATCCGAGGACAGGAATTATGGCCAAGTGGAAAGAAAATGGCTCGGGAAGCAGGAGACCTGAGCTCGTTCACTGTTGCAGATGTGTTCACTCATTCATTCAACGAACACAAGCCCGCTGTTGTATGCAGGGCACTGTGCCGGGTGCTAGGGATGAATAGGGTGTCACTCCTACCTTAGAGGGGCCCTCGGTTGGGCTGGGAAGAGTGGGTGAGCAATGGTGCAGGTGGGTTCTGGGGAGTCTGGGAAGCTAACAAGCAGGGGACACACGATCTGAGCCTCAAAGAATGAGTGGAAGTTTGTCGGGCTGAGAGGAGTGGGGTAGGAAGCAAGGTCTTTTCGGGGCTTGGAGGCGGGGCCCTGGGAGTGTAAGACTCTGATCTCGCAGGCCTGTGGTCTTCAGATCGGCGTTGAGGCTATGCCTCCTACAGCTTCCAAGAGCACTTGGTTGGAATTTTGTGGATGGAGAGGCTGATGTGAGACCATGGCTGTCACCTGTGACCCCGATTTCAAACTTCATCAAGGCAGCTGCACTGTTCACACTGACTCTATTTTAAGTAATAGTTTAAAAGTTGAATGTAGAAGTTTATACTAATGAAATGTTCCTTTTATCTATTTTTTTCTTGGGAGTCTGTAAACGATTGCGGTTTGAAAAAAGAGCGGTACCAGCCATAGGCTGAGGATGGTCAACCTCTTTGGGGCTGAATTTTCAGCTTCTGGCCCTCGGTTGCCTCACCTGTAGATGGGAGGTGCCACGTCGGCCACGGGCAGGCAGGGGCTGTGTCTAAACGTCTCTGGAGCATCCTTGGCAGTGAAGTTTAGACCTTTGGTGTTCCCCTCAGATGGCCGATGTCGGGAGGGAGCCTTACTTTCACTTTAGCCTTTGCTGGTCTGTCCCAGACATGTGGCAGAGGCCAGTCTCAAACCAAGTCCTCGGGAGGGGACGGGGCCAGAAGCCAGGTGACCGGCGTACCTGATATGTCGGTGTTGTGTTTCTTTCCAGGTGGAAGAAGTCTTTCCTGTGCAGCCTGGTGTTTGGCATCCCTGTCATGGGTTTAATGATCTATATGTTGATACCCAGCCACGAGCCCCACGAGTCTATGCTCCTGGACCACAACATCGTCCCAGGACTGTCCATCCTGAACCTCGTCTTCTTTATCTTGTGTACCTTTGTTCAGGTGCGTATCGGGGGGTGGGCACACCTGCCCAGCGTGCCTGTGTTTGGCCAGCACAGCCCCTCAGAGTGCTCCAAGTGCAGCTTCCTTGCCGCTTTCCCACCACCCAGCCAGCTGCTGCTTTTTTCTGTCTTATGACCAGCTGGGGGGTGTCCTCTAACATGGGGGATGACAGAGAACCTGGTTTCACCGGCAGTTCCACAGATGACCAGACTCCCCCTGGAACAGCAGCCCCCTGCGGCAAGGCTTGGTGATCCACTGTGTCTTGTTTGCTTATTGTTCAGCTGAATTCGATGTTAGAAGCAGCAGCTGGACCACCCTGGAGCTCACGCTGCTCTCTTCCACGTCTTGGCTTGAATGACTGAAACGTGGTCCTGAGGAATCATAATTTAAAAGGGGCAGGCTTCGTGTTACTTCTGCCCTGGGGACCGCGTTAAGTAGCTAGCTGTATTTCTAGTGGGAAGTGTGCCTTCCATTTATTTTGGAATAGAAAATGAAACTGCTGACTTAGTATTAGAATATTAGAATTAATTAATATTAATTAGGATTATCTGGGGGCAAGTGTTTATAGGCTCAATTTGGTTTTTCCAGATCTTCATCTGCATAGAAAAAAACACATATTTACCTGCGTATGTATGTGTGTGTACATGTTCACATACTATAGACACAGGCCTTTTTTTGGCCGAAATAGGATAATACTAGGTACACTGATTTATAACTGGCTTTTTCACTTAACCATGTACTATGTACATCTCTCACACCAGCGGTTAGGGGTCTAGCACATTGTCTTCAGGGACCGCATTAGCACTGTCCACGGTATGAACACACCATGATTTCTTTCACCATCTTGAGCATTCTCTTACTGCTGGACATCTAGGTTGTCCAGTGCTCTGGGTCTTAAAGGTCTCCCTGGATCAGCCACTCCTGTGGCCAGAAGTCCTCTGAATCAGGAAGTACATTTCATCCATGTCCCTTATGGAGGAAAAAGTAGTGTCAGCGTCGAGGGGGAGCCCAGGGTATTTACAGTCCCAAGGGGCCTTGTCACAAAGGTCACTCTCCCTCACCACCTTTCAGTTCCTCGGGGGCTGGTACTTCTACGTGCAGGCCTACAAATCTCTGAGACACCGGGCGGCCAGCATGGACGTGCTCATCGTGCTGGCCACAAGCATTGCCTACGTCTACTCCCTCGTCATCCTGATCGTGGCCATCGCCGAGAAGGCCGAGAGGAGCCCGGTGACCTTCTTTGACAGCCCCCCCATGCTCTTCGTGTTCATTGCCCTGGGGCGGTGGCTGGAACACGTGGCAAAGGTAAGTGCAGCCTCAGGTTAAAGGAAGAACTTTCCTCAGTAACACAAACCTTAATTTATCTGGGCACCATGTTTAGAATTACTAATCATACACAATCTAGGGCAAGGCTTAAAGGAACGTGAAACCTACGTATTATTAGGTGTTCTGACCACTAATCTCCAAACCAGTCTCGCTGCTTGTGAAATCCCAGCTAATCTGGTTAATTGTTAAAACCTTTGTTCAGATGCATCGTGCAGTGGAAAGAACCCTGGATTTCGGGTCAGAGCTCATACCACCTCTTGGTACGTGACTGAGTGTGTAGCTTCCTGGTCTAGAAATCCACATTTCCACCATAGGGTCGTGCCATTTTTAGCACCCTGCATTGTTCCCAGATTTCAATGTATCCTAATATAAGAGAGTGGGACTCAGGTCCTAAAAGAAATTAAATTGAACCTAAAAGAAAACAGTCATCGGGCAGACTGGCGTTGTTTCTTCAATCTGAAATGTAATTCATAGAACTCAGTTGCACTGTCCGCTCAGCATGGTGATGGCACGGCTGCGTGTTGATGGGCAGTGAGTGACACTCATCCCAGGAGAGCCCGCAGGCGTGCAGAGGGGCCGTGTTACGGAGGCAGCCTTTTCTTGCAGGGTTTCTCTAACACCAGCCTTGTGATTAATGGTCTGGGTTTGCACAGGCCAGCTTAGTATCGCTCTCGTTTTACATTCTGGTTATTTCTTAGAGCAAAACTTCAGAAGCCCTCGCCAAACTCATGTCTCTACAAGCCACGGAAGCCACCGTCGTGACCCTTGGGGAGGACAACTTAATCATCAGGTGGGTTGTCTTTGTCACACGTCCTTGATCGATTTAGATCAGCCTGTGTGCTACACATCACACACCTATCGTGTGAAGGACATGACACTAGACCTGGTGAGAGCCAGCAAAGACGGTACAGTGAGATGCCCCGTCTCAGTCCAGTTAAGTAAACAAAGCATTTATATACTAAAAGATAAGCAAGGGTTCAAGGGGGTGTATGTTTGCTAGATGATGAGTGAGAGGTGCAGCCAGCATTTCTGGAACTTAGGAGAGGAAGGCTAGTGGTGGTCAAGCAGAGCTTCACAGAACATGGAGTATGAACTGGGTCTCGCCTGCAGGATCTGGAGGATTTGGACAGGCTGAGAGGGGATCAACTTGCCAAAGAATAAAAATGAGAGAACTATTTTTCTTCTTTCTCAGGTTGGCAGACATTAAAAACAATAATGCTCACTGTTGTTATTGCTGGGACTTATATAGCATTTACTGTTTGCCAGATGCTGTACTAACCTGTTTGCATTTAATCTATCCAAAAGAAAAGCTTTATGAGGAAGGGACTCTTACTACCCTTATTGTACAGATGCAGAGACGGAGGTTCAGAGAGGCTATGCGACTGGCCCAGGGTTACACAGGAATTAAGTAGTGGAATTAGGACAGAACCTACACTGCTGGTTGCAGAGCCCATGTTCTCTACACTTACATATACTGACTCTTAAAGCATATTTAATAACGGGGGCATTTTTACAAACTAAGGCTTCTGTATTTCCCCGGTCAGCCTCCTTTTCCTCTTCTAGGCAATGGTTATTTCTAGGCCTCCCTCGCATCCCTGAAATCTCTCTGGCCCCACCACTTTCCCCTTTAGCCTGTGATCTCACTTCTGACTTGAAAATAGAAACTGTGATGGGAAACCCGTCCGTTTCCTGTCACTCAGCCTGCAAAGCTGCCTTTCCCCACCGCACCGGTGGGAGAAGAGGCGTCCCCCCGCCGGGGCCTCTGCTTAGAGCCGTCCTGTCGAATTCTTAACCATCTCCAGTGTCCCCGTCTCTGCTGATTCTTACCATCCAGTACGACTTAACTCCAGACTCTCCCGCTACTGAAGCAACCATCGGTGCCCCTCCCACTGTGCACCCTCCGGTCCATCACACTCTGGCTGGTTTCCTAGCTGTGTCTCCGAGAGAAAGGCCCCTGAGGCCAAGACGGGTCCCTTCCTTCCCGAGGGCCACTGGGCGAACCTCTGTTGAGCCCGTGGGCCAGTGAGTGAGATGTGAGGATTGAAAGTTTCCGAGGCTCAGGCTGACCAAGCACAGCAGCACCGGCTTTTGCCTGCACACTGGTTTTTAAGTAATCATCAGAATTATGGTAGTGACGGCTGAGACTGGAGAGTTTGCCGTGTGCCATGTATGCTACCCAGCACTGCGCGTAGATAATCTAATGTAACCCTGATGGCTTCCTCGTGGGGGAGTGCCTGTCCTCAGGAGGAGCCCACAGCTCGGGAGGGAAGTACCTTGTCCAGAGTCCGTGGCAGGTGAGCAGCAGAGAGGGGGCTGGGCCCCTGGAGACGCAGCCTCCTGCTCAGCCTCTCGCTGCCCTGTCTCCTGGCCGGGAGGAGCCTGTGTGACAGTGCGGCTGGCTTGTGACTGCTTCGGTGGCTCTGCACGGTTGTGTACCTTGGCTGCCTTTTTTCTCATAAATTAATGACATGAGAGTGCCTGAGCTGTGCAGACGTTCAGATTGGGAATTGAGCCATGAACAGCTGCGTTTACTTTCTGCCTTTCATTTCGAAGGGCCTGTGACGGCAGGATGCCAGCACCCGGGCAGCTCCACTGATTTGAGTACGAGGAGATGTGAGTCTTTGCCAGAAGGCTCAGGCCGGCCGCGATGCCGAAGGAGGGCGGGGCCACACCTGGCATCTCCCGGTTCTTTCCCACACTGTGTGCCTGGCTTCTGCCATCACGTGTGGTGGTACCGCTTTTTAAGCTAGGAGCCAGAAGACCAGAGTTTCTTCTGGCTTTGCCTGAGACAGGCCACCACGTGCTTGGAGCTGGGTCCCCTCCTGTGTTTTGCAGTTCGTGTCCGTCAGACAGACGGCGGTGGTCACTCCTACCCCACCTTCCTGACGGGGTGCTCGGGCCGTGGTCACACCTGCCCTGCCAGGGCCAGGACCGCTCTCTCGCCTCCTGCAACGTGGCGTGTGCTGTGCCAGGGGCCCCAGGCAGCCTCCTGCAGGGCCTGGGCCTCTGCCGGCGTGGACAGGTCTGCAGCGCCTCCTGCAGGCCACCGGGGCTTCGCGCCTCAGCTGGCTCCTTTCAGAGGGACTCGGCCCGTCCCTCCCTCTGTCCCTCGGCCAGGGGCACGTGTCCTTCCTCTCCGCCTGGAGTCTTGGGTGACAGGAACATCTGTGTAGATGATCAGTGGTAATTTTTTTTTTATAAATTTATTAATTTATTTATTTTTGGCTGTGTTGGGTCTTCGTTTCTGCGCGAGGGTTTTCTCTAGTTGTGGCGAGCAGGAGCCACTCTTCATCGTGGTGCACGGGTGTCTCACTGTCGCGGCCTCTCTTGTTGCAGTGCACAGGCTCCAGACGCGCAGGCTCAGTAGCTGTGGCGCATGGGCTTAGTTGCTCCGTGGCATGTGGGATCTTCCCAGACCAGGGTTCGAACCCGTGTCCCGTGCACTGGCAGGCAGATTCTCAACCACTGCACCACCAGGGAAGCCCGATCAGTGGTAATTTCTTCCCTAGCTGCTACTTGCGTTTCCCTTTGTGCCCTCTCTTCGCGCCCCTCATTCCTTAAATGTGGGTGATAGTCGGGGTTTCAGCATTGGCCCTGTTGTCTTTGTGTCCCCCGACCCCGTGTCTTCATTCTCAAACCCACGTCAGATCTCAGTGGGCGTCCTCTGGGACCCCTTCCCTTCCCTCGTCCACACAGCTGGTCCCCGTCCTCTTGATTCCGGCTCCACAAGCTCTGGTGGCCCCGGCCGCTGCCCCTCCCACTGCTGCCGTGCTTGTTCAGGCCACCGGGCTCTCTCCCCTAAAGCCCCGCAACAGGCCCTCCCTGGCCTCCTGCTCCAGCCTTGTCTCCTTCCTGATGTTTTCCACATGCAAACCATCCAGCTCTTGGAGGCACAGATCTGATACTCTGTAGCTGCCAGTCCTCCGGAGGTTTAGGATAAAGTCCGCATCCCTAGACGCGCACATGAGACTTGGCATCTGCGCCTCTGCCTCCTGGGCTCAGCCTCTGGTCCTGACATCCCTCCGTCTCCTCCCGGCCACCCCCCTGGCGGGTCCCAGGAGGAGGCGCCCCTGCACTCGCCCACCCCCCCGCCCTCCAACCAGCGCCTTTCTTCCTTCCCCTTCGCCTGACCCCTTGTCCCCTGGTCAGACTGCCTTGTCCTCTGGGGCCTGGAGCACTTGGTGCCTCCAGTCGTCCTGAGACTACATAGCAGGTGCTCAGATCCTCACTAGTTGAATGCATGAAATGACTGTCAGATGTTAAAGAAACGCATCATACACGTGCGTGTGCTTGACACTGTGAGGCCTGCACAGCGGGTCCCCAATCGCCCACGTTGAAGGGTTCTGTTTCTTATAATTAGGAAAACGGAATTATAATTTTATATAGCCCAGTGGCTGTTCTCTTGTACGTTTTTCCTTCGTCTTTTTGCTTTGTGTTAGATGAGGCAGGAGAGTAGAGAAGAGGGCACAGGTGAGGTGAGCAGGCTGCCGGCAGAAACCCTCAGAGCTGAAGAAATGCTCGGAAAAACCTGTATTCCCACAGCGTGGGGTTTGGGGCACATGAGCTTCCGAAGCAGACATGCGACTGGGAATTCACCAGAAGGAGCCACCTGCCCCCCTAGAGGGCTGTTCCCCATAAACTCAGCTGTTCAGAGTAAGAAAGATATGGTTAATTCAGATCAAAGGGGAAATTCAAAGTTAGGTGAAGCGGAGCTGAGCCTCACTAACGATTTCTTAGAAAGACACCCAGTGGACATTTGAGGCAAGAATCACGATTTTTAAGCAAACATTTTAAAGCTTAGGAGTCAGGTTGTGGGAGAGGAGGCTCTGCCCACAGCCCCGTCGTCACCTCCTTTCTACGGGAGCAGCTGCCCCTTCTCTGACACAGGCTTCTCTTGGCCCGGAGACCGCTGTGGATGGTAAACTCCAGGCTGTGCAGACGGGCCTCTCGGAGGGCAGTCTTGGAGCTTGGGCGTCTCCATCTCTGGGAGACTTTAAACAGAAGCAGAGGATATTCTCGGTTGTAGAGATCCTCCCCTTCTTTTTATGTACTGTCCCCCCAGCCACCAAACAGATTTACACATCTGTTCCCAGCACTCAAGACTCAGGCTGCCGCCCGCTTCCCCTTTAAAGGTCTCTCCTTTTCTGTGCTCCCTTTCTTTTACTGTGGCCATTGCTGAACTTAAATAAACCAGCTTGGGGCTTCCCTGGTGGCGCAGTGGTTGAGAGTCCGCCTGCCGATGCAGGGGACACGGGTTCGTGCCCCGGTCCGGGAAGATCCCACATGCCGCGGAGCGGCTGGGCCCATGAGCCATGGCTGCTGAGCCTGCATGTCCGGAGCCTGCGCTCTGCAACGGGAGAGGCCACAAAAGTGAGAGGCCTGCGTACCGCAAAAACAAACAAACAAACAAACACAAACAGAAACCAGCTAGACTTTAGTTACTAGGTCATAGACCTGAGAGTTTTGTCCTGTGTGTAACCCCAGCCCAGCACAGTGCCTGGTACATAGAGGCCGGTCAACAGTGAACACGTCCGTCAGGTGATGGTCAAAGTCACCAGCACTGACTGTGCAGCGGGCCCTGCCCTCGGTGCCCACAGGCAGCATCTCAGGTCAACCTGGGAACAAGTAGGGGTGACTGTCACCTACCTCACGTGGTTTGGGGAGGCTTCATGTCAATATGGAGCACAGCACCTGCACTCAATACACGTCTGGTTTTCCTTCTCCAGTAAGGTGGCTTTTTGTACCCTCTCTCTGTGATAGTTTAAATGTAGTCTCTGTAGAATGAAAGGAAGGCATAAAATAACCTCAGAGCCCTGCTTGCTCTACGCCCCTGCTTTTCTGACTTTCTCACCATTGGTTCATGAGCCAACGTTACATATACAGTTAAGTAAATTTGGTCCCTGTGACGCTTTCAGAGAGATGCTGCCAAAGCCGTCCTCGCTCCCTGGATGACTCTATTCCTGTCGTCCCCTCCTGTCCCCCCATCTGTCTCTCTCGCTCTCCGTGGGACCGTTCTCCCCAGCAGACAGTTCACATATACTCACAGTTCACAATTTCCTGTCTTAATCCACACGCTCTTCTACTGCTGTTTTTCTCTTCTCTTTCACACAGCAGAACTTCTTTTGAGCGTTGTCTTCAGCTGCTTTCTTGTTTCCTCACCTCCCAGCCTCTCCTCAGCCCGTTCCAGCCAACCTTGTCCCTCCACCAGTTTCTGAGATCCCTTCTGCCAAAGACATCACGTCACTTCCATGAACCAGATCAACCATTGCTCTTATTTAATCCTCACTGCAGCCTCTCACCAGCATCTACCCCCTTTTCTGTCCCTTTAAAATACGCCTTTTTTTTTTTTTTTTATTAAGAGATAACTTACCTTCACTGAAGTACATGAATCCCCAGTGTACGGCGTGATGAGTTTTACACGTATCTGTGTCTAGGTAATGACCTCCCCGTATGCCATGCGATGCGATGGGTGCTCCCTCCTGAAGGCCCCACTCTCTCCTTTTCCGCCCCCATCCCTCGCTGGCCCTTCCGCCTGTTCAGCCTCCCAACATGCGCATGTCCCAGGGCCCAGGTCTCTCTTCCAGGCACACTCCTGAGGAAGCTCGTACCATTTCAGGCTTTAGATCCCATCTCTATTGTGACAGCTTCCCCATTTGACCTCTAGTCTCAGCCCGAATCCAGTTTTCAGCTCCCTGCTCTCCCGACTTGACATGTCTACATGGAAGGCAAGTAGGCATCTCGGACCCAACACGTGAGAACAGAGATCTTCATCTCCTCTCCTCTCCTTCTCTTCCCTCGCCCTCCCGTGGCCGCTTCTACCTAGGCGTCTCCATCTCATTCAACAACTTCTCATCCACCCAGTTGCTCAAACTGAAACGAAGAGCTCATGCTTGCTTCTCTTATGCGCTCAGCGCATACACACAGCTTGCTGACACGTCATGCCCCCCCAAAGTTCCCGGGCATCTCTTCCCTCCGTCTCCAGTCCAGGCCACTGCTGCCACAGCCGAACTCTTCTGTCAGCTTCTACTGTTGCCGCTACAGCCCATTCTCATGCAGCAGCCAGAGAGCTGACTTGAAGATGTGTACCGGCTTATGTCACTTTCCCACTGTAAACCTTAACACCCGAAGCCCGCACTTTGCCCTGCAAGACCCAACACGGTCCGGGTTCTGCCTGCTTCACTCGTGTCCCTCCAGCCGTGCTTGCTGGCTTCCTATTTATCAGAGGCCCCCTCTGTCCTGCCTCAGGGCCTTTGCATTAGCTGTTTCCTCTCCCCTGAGTTTTCTTTCCCCGTGTATGGGGCCCTCTTGTCGTCCGTCAAATGTCATCTTCGCGTGAGGCCTTCCCACTTCTCTCCTCCTCCGCCACCACCGAGGGAAGCCCTCCAGTCACATCGTTGTCAGCACAGCACTTATTTAAGACCTGGGACTATCTTGCTTGTTGTCTGTTTGCTCCACAGAATTGTCCTCATGAGCGTCGGGACTCGGCTGTCCTGCTCACAGCTGGCTTCCCAGGAGCTAGGACAGTGCCTGGTACTTAGCAGCTGCACAGTTTTGACTCAGTCTGTAAACGGCGGATAAAGTGGTTACTGCCGCTCAGTGTAAAGCAGGCGGTTTGTCTAGAACCCTACCTGGGTGACAGGCCAGGAGGGTGAGCTCCCTTGTGCGGCCCCCGAGTGTAACCTGAGTGGCGTCTGTTGCAGAGAGGAGCAGGTGCCCATGGAGCTGGTGCAGCGTGGAGACATCATCAAGGTCGTCCCTGGGGGCAAGTTCCCAGTGGACGGGAAGGTCCTGGAAGGCAGCACCATGGCCGACGAGTCCCTCATCACAGGTGAGGACTCCGTCCCTCTGGGTGGGCGTCAGCACCCTGGCCAGGCCCCAGGGATGCCGACGGCGCTTAGCGCGTGGCGTTGGTCTCCTCTCCACCTCTAGGAGAGGCCATGCCCGTCACGAAGAAGCCCGGCAGCACAGTGATCGCTGGGTCCATGAACGCCCACGGCTCCGTGCTCATCACTGCCACCCATGTGGGCAACGACACCACCTTGGCTCAGATTGTGAAGCTGGTAGAAGAGGCTCAGATGTCCAAGGTAATGAAGGGATTTTATTTTTTATTTTATTTATTTATTTTAAAAATTAATTTATTTTTTATTTTTTGGCTGTGTTGGGTCTTCGTTGCTGCGCGCAGGCTTTCTCTAGTTGCGACAAGTGGGGGCTACTCTTTGTTGCGGTGCGTGGGCTTCTCATTGCAGTGGCTTCTCCTGTTGCGGAGCACGGGCTCTAGGTGCGTGGGCTTCAGTAGCTGTGCCTCACGGGCTCTAGAGTGCAGAGCTCAGTAGTTGTGGCTCACGGGCTTAGTTGCTCCGCAGCGTGTGGGATCTTCCCGGACCAGGGCTCAAACTCGTGTCCCCTTCATTGGCAGGTGGATTCTTAACCACTGCGCCAAGAGGGAAGTCCCATGAAGGAATTTTAAAAGCAATATAACTTCAGCTTCCTCTCTCTAGAAATTATTCCAAGAGTCCCATAGAATCAGGCAGATTTTACTGAGTAGAGAGATTGACTAATAAATGTAGTTAATGAGGGAGCTAGGAATCCCCGTCCTTGTCCATGCTTGTGGCAGTTTATTTCTTTGGAGATTGTAATTTCCTGCGGTCTTCGTGTTTTATTTCCATAGGCACCCATTCAGCAACTGGCTGACCGGTTTAGTGGATATTTTGTCCCATTTATCATCATCGTTTCAACTTTGACGTTGGTGGTATGGATTGTAATCGGCTTTATCGATTTCGGTGTTGTTCAGAAATACTTCCCTGTAAGTTGAATGCTGTGGGCAGTGTGCTTGTTGGGTTTTAAATAATCGATTGCCATTAATCCTATTTTTTCATGTCTTAGATTCATTGGGCTTTAATTACCCATTACGTCTTATTTGCTTGCTTCACTTATTGGCAGCAAAACCTCAGCCAGGGTAGGACAATCCTGGCTATGCAACTACGCAACTCCTGCAGGTTTTTACTAAAGATGCCTTTTGCTTTCTGGTTAGATCATTTCAAACACCACTGGCTCTCAGGTGTAGTGCTTAAAGCATTTACATTTTGCACTGTTGGCCATTTTTGAGGTTATGAGGCACACATCACAGAAGATAGGTCACGTCAGTCACAATAGCATGATAATATTATTTAACCAGTTCTAAGAAAAATAGATTTTTTGCTGGCTACCTCCATATAGACCATCTAACCTTGCAGCTTCCCAAGTAATACTAATAGCTTTTTAATAATTACTTATTAAACATTATATATGAAGCAATGGAATATATAGCTTTGAATTTAAAAAGTGGACGAAGAATGATATCTTAGGAAATACAGTTTTATCAAAATTCAAAAAAAAATACGAAACTTTTCTGCTTCATCAGTAAGAACTTACAAACATCAGTGATTCGCAACTGGGAGTGGTTTTGATTTGGTGATGTCTGGAGATGTTTTTGGTTGTCGTGGCTGAGGAGGGGTGCTGCTTGGCCTCTAGTATGTATGATAGGAGCCAGGGATGCTGCTAAACATCCTACAACACACAGGACAGGTCCCCATGACAAAGAATTATCTGGCCCCAAACGTCAATAGTGCTGAGTTGGAGAAACCTGGAGAGACATAAAAAGCTAATGGCCCACTTGGAGTAGTATTTGACAACTGCCCAGTGAGTAGAACAATGTTTTACCTTATTTTTTAAAATATCTCATACTTACTTAGCCCAGTCTAATATGTATTTTACCTTAGAGCCATAAAATAAGAAACTGGAAATACAGAATAGATAATTTTTTCCTTTTAAAAAATTTTTTTATCCGTAGTTAAAGGCATATCATATATTCTTGGTGTACTTGTCATTCACTTAGGTATGATTTTCCTCCCTCAAATTTCCTATCTTAAAATGTCCAAGTGAAACACTTTCTGACATCTAGGGAGATTTCAGTGTTTTAAGAGTAGCCTATGACTGTATTCCTAGAATTTGCCAGTGGCTATTATGGCACCTGACCGCCAAAAAGTTTGGCTTTTGTGGGAGAGCAGCTCATTGGCACGTGGCTGTGGGAAACTCAGTCCTAAACAAGTTGGAATATGTGGCTTCCTGCTGTTCCCTACCTTTCCATCTTACTTTCACTTCTTTTGTTTTTATCTGCAATATCAGGGAGGATGCTGACAAATGAGGTACTGCATGTTCCTTTAAGACATTGTTGTCACTCTGCTCTGTACAAGTCATCTGTAGGGACAGGGTTCGTGTCAACCTCTAGAAGTCCACCCCACTCCTCTCAGAATGCCAGGTGTGATTTTGACAAGAATTTCTGGAGGTTAAAAAAAAAATAAAAATACAACACTTCATCCTTACCTCTAAAAAATCACATTATGTGTTAAACAGCATGTCCTTCTACCGAAATCAAACTGTTTCTGTGAAAATTGCATGACCCTTAATAAGTTAGCTTATTTTAGAATCTGCCTTTCAAAGTCAAAGAATAGAGGGTAGACGGATCTAAAGAGATTGTGGTCTATATCCTCGATTTAGAAAACATGCATTTTACTGTAATTAAGTGAACACAGCATCTCTCAGTTGTTCTCCAGAGATACTAGCCATTTTGAAAGATAAAACAAGATAACTCAAGACGTTAGAATGCAAATAATCATACCAATATGTGTCACCAGGTAACTGGGAAGGAGACCTGTATTTTTTTGGTTTTGGATTTTTATAAAGGAAACAGTGGTGAAAAATAGAAGAAAATAAAGATGGCTCCAAATCCCATCCCTATATGCACTTTTCTGCACTTTGGTGAACATCTTTCCAGTATTGTTGAAAGGCTATCTAGAGATATAGGCAGATAATTTTGCACTAATTAAATCACAACACATGCCATTTTATGCTTGTTTTTTTTAAATTCAGCAATGCTACTGATATCTTTCCATGTCAGTATGTATACATCATCATTTTAACATGTGCATAATATTCCATTATGCACACCATACCTGCAGTTTAACTAACCAATCCCCCATTGGTTGTTTCCAGTTTTTTCCCTTTATGAAAAAGCACTGTGAGAAATATCCTTGTATCTTTTCCCACATGATTATTACCTTAGAGTTGATTCCTTGGCGAGCTATACTTTTTTAAAGCTTTCATAATAATAAAAATCATAATGATAATGTAATAGCTATAATTTCTCAGACTCCTCTCTCCTATGTCAGGTGTTGTACTTTGTATATTTGTGTTTGTATGTATTTGTATGTATGTTACCTCATTTAATCCTTACAAAAACCTGTGAGCTGGGTATTATTACCTCCATGTTGTATGTGAGGAAGCTAAGACACGGAGTGTCAGAGCCAGGATGTAGACCTACGCGGTCCAATTCTAGAGCCTGTGCTCTTCCCCTATCAGGGATTTTTATGTGCCTCTCTCCTCTCATAATGCCTTTGCCTGAGGAAAGCCTGTAGGATCAGGTTGGAACAGTAGGATATGGAGCAGTAAAGTGAACCACGCGATACCTGCAAAGCAGAGCGGGATACACCGTGTCTCCTGGAGCCCAGCTCATCACGCCAGTTCAGGTCCCCCACCTGTGCTGGAATGTTCTTTTTTTTTTTTTTTTTTTAATTAATTTTTACTGGAGTAGAGTTGATTTACATGGTTGTGTCATCTTCTGCTGTACAGCAAAGTGAACCAGTTACATATATCCACTCTTTTTTAGATACTACTCCCATATAGGCCACCACAGAGTGGAATGTTCTCAGATGATCAGAATTCCGTGTGCTGCCTCATCTGACTCTCACCCTGCCTCTGTCTCTTTCCTCTCGTCAGACGTCCAGCAAGCATATCTCCCAGGCAGAAGTGGTCCTCCGGTTTGCATTCCAGACGTCCATCACGGTGCTGTGCATCGCCTGCCCGTGCTCTCTGGGCCTGGCCACGCCCACGGCCGTCATGGTGGGCACCGGGGTGGCCGCCCAGAATGGCATCCTCATCAAGGGAGGCAAGCCTCTGGAGCTGGCCCACAAGGTTGGCCCCCGCTTCCTTCGAGGTCTTGGCTGGGGTGATTTTGTAGCTGTATGTATGCTGCGTGATTTTTTTTTTTTTTTTTTTTGACTTAGAGAGTCCTAGTGAAAATAGTACCTGTTTAAATTTCATATTCAGAGAAAAACCTGAAAGAGGACTGAGGGTAGCACTACTAATTAAGTAAAACAGGAAGCCAGGACTAACTGGGAATGACAACAGGACGGGCAGCAGCTCACGGTCAAAGACCTAAATGCTGTATAAATACTAATTTAACCTCATCGAGAGCCCTGAGGTGGGTGCTGGTTGTTTCCATTTTACGGGTGAGGGAAGTGCAGCACGAGGGGGCCGGGCGACTTGCCAAAGGCCTGCAGCTAAAATGTGCAGCGCCGGGCTCACAGCCAGGTGGTCGGGCTCTGGGGAGAGTAGCTGCGCTGTCTCCACGTGATCGGGGAGGGTCCTGGGACCTCGGCTGGAGCAGCAGGTAGCAGTGTCTATGGAGAATCTCCCTTCAGCCCAGCAGTCCCCAGCCTTCCATCCTCCCTTTATTTCTTCGGTATCTGTTGAGCGTTTACTCTGTGTGGGTCCTGTGCTGGGCCCGGGCTCTCAAGGACCTTACAGTCCAGCAGGAAAGACAGGCATGGAGCAAGCAAGCAGCAGGCGCCACGGAGAGTGTGAGATGCCGTGAGGACAGTTCCTCAGGGGCCTAACCGTAGACCCGTGTGTGTTGGACGGGGTGGGCGCTGGTGCAGGTGCTCAGGGGAGGTCTGAGACCTGTCAGCTGACAGCAGAGGTTGGGAAGGGTATCCCAGCCATGGGACCAGGACGTGGAAAGGACCCAGGGGGGCCGTGCTGCCTGGTCCCAGACTCCGTAGGACTGGAGACCGTGAACACGTCCCCGCCATTGTGTCCCCGGCATCTTGCCCCGTGCCTGGCACGTTGGAGTCACTCCACAATTATTTTCTCAATAACTAAATGAGGACCAGAAAGAGAGAGAAACTGAGAGGAGATGAGGGTACTGAGGGAGGGAGGGGGGAGAGGGGCCTTGCAGGGCTTTGGAGGGTTATTCAGTCCCGGCCCAGAGCTTAACCAAGAGCAGCGGGGACACACGGGGGCAGGGGCGGGGCTGAAGCGCCTGCAGGGCTGGATTGCACGCTGCGAAGGCGGAGCGGGGGCTGGACTAGAAGCTGCCAGGATTGTCAGAGGAAGGCCAGTTAATAGTGGTGAAGATGCCCCACTCAGTCAGACCCAAGAAGCGGAGCTGTTGTTCGCTAAATGAGGGAGAACCGAGCCTGCGACGCACAGTCTGAGCACAACAAGGGCTGACCTTGTACCGGGTCCAGGGGAGCGTGGAGCGAGGGAACTGGTGGGCTCCGGCCACGCAAGCTCAGGCGCCGAGTGTGGCTGCTTCCGACTGACTGAGCCCAGACCCATGGGGACCAGTGCCAAGCTGCCACTGGCCAAGGGGCACAGGTCCCCAGACTAGCTCTGTGGTTACTTGTTATTATGGCCAAGGAACACTCCCTTCCTTTTGTGAACTTGGAATTCGAGAACACTATTCTCCGTAGGCTTTTGCACTGATGCAGGCCGGAGAAAACAGTGGTTGACCCGGCAGATAGCGGTGGACCGGGAGATGGACAGACCCCCCAGGGTCACGCTCCTGACCCGACCCGAGGAGGAGGCCACACGGTGTTACTGCACGGTGATGCCTCCTTGTCACATCAGAGTGAGAGCTTCTGGCTCCACCTGGTCAAGGTTAAGCCGGAGTGTGGATTTTTTTTTTTAACTGGGCAGAGAGGGAAACAATGTTTTGGCAGTGGTAGTGGTTGGACCTTGGGATGGACGCAGAGGATTCTGTAGCGTGTCACGAAGGAGTGTATTGTGACCTGCTTGGGGTGGGTTGGGTGAAGTTCTGCCTCGAGATTGTGAGGACCGTGAGAGTCCCTTGCATCTGTGTTTTGGTCACTGAGATGTGGTTTTTTGGGCAGATAAAGACTGTGATGTTTGACAAAACTGGCACCATCACCCACGGGGCCCCCAAAGTCATGCGGGTCCTCCTGCTCGTCGACGTGGCCACGCTGCCCCTCCGGAAGGTGCTCGCTGTGGTGGGGACTGCGGAGGCCAGCAGTGAGCACCCCCTGGGCGTGGCAGTCACCAGATACTGTAAAGAGGTAGGTGGACTGGGCGTTGCTGGGCCCTTGCTCCCTCGGCTCCCCTGCTCTCCCCAGCTGGGCCAGAAGACTCCGGGCTCCTTCCTCCTCACACGCCTTTCCTCCTCGCTACCCCTGGCCCCCACGTCAGCTGCCTCCACAGAGGCCTTGGCTCGTGTGGTCTGGAAACTGCTGAGCAGGCCCCCTGGAGCAGGTGTGGATGCAGCGCACAGCGGCAGGTCCCTTGTCACGTTTCCAGATCATCACAAAGCAGTTCAGTGTTAATGAGCTAATGGCCATTCATTAGGCATTTCCTGAGCATCCTGAGCTCAGGGGAGTAAGAATTCATAAGATGTGAGCTCTGCCTGCTGGGAGTTGATGGTCGGGTGGGGAGAAGACAGGTGTCTTCAGTCCCTCACGAGCGAGCGCTTCGTGCAAAGGGATACAAAAACGAAGGGGGTCTTGGGGCCAGGTCAGGAGAAATCCATTCCACTGGGGACTCCTGAGACGGAGAGGAAGCAGCAGAAGTGACCAGAGGACTGTGGGTTGTTGGCACAGCTAGGGGAGAGCCTTCATTCTCTGACCTCTGCAGATGAGAGGGCCTAGTTCGCTTTCTCTGTTTTCAGTCTGCGCGTGGAGGCAGCAGAATGTGCCAGAATACTGCCCTGAAAACATGTACACTGTCTGAACAGGACAGTTATCAGTAAATGGAGAAGGTGACATGGATGCCTTGGGGAAAAGTTGACAACTCTTCCCGGACAGGGAACCTTTCAGCAATCCCATTTCGTGTCGTGTCCTTTGTGTAGGGTGCGGCTATTTCCCCTCTCATCCTCCTGATGTTTCAGAACGAATTCTGTTCACCCCCAGGCATCCTTCCTTTGGGTTCTGTTACCCAGATAACCCCAGCCCTTCCCTTTCTCCTGCCACGTCGGCCCTCCCCACCAGGGTCTGGCCATGGGCAATTATCCCTTGATGGCCTTCAAATAGTTTGTTACCACTTACCTATTCCATCGTTTTTATGAAATTATTTGCAACATAAAAAGAAAACCTTTCCTCCCTTGGGCACCTTCATCCCCGCCACCACCCCCCCACCCGGACCCCAGCCCTTAATTTGGGGTGTTTGATGTGAATTGCCTTTCTCCTTTCTGGACTGCAGCCTGTCCACTCTCCCCAGGCATCCAAACTCTAGGAGAGAGTTGAGGCTGTTTTAAGTGACTGTGTCACATAAGAGAGAAAGAGTTGCTGACTTAAGCGTCGATCTCTTCGCCTTTCCCGGCAGTTCTCCTCCCGTCCCTCCCTTCCCTCTAAATTCCTGGTGTCCGCTGCTCTCCCCCCGCCTCACCCCCACCTCTGTCCTGACTCCCTCTCGACTCACCTCTGTTTTCTGCTTCCTCTCCCCCACTTTCCTTCCCAGGAACTTGGCACAGAGACCTTGGGATACTGCACGGACTTCCAGGCGGTGCCCGGCTGTGGGATCGGCTGTAAAGTCAGCAACGTGGAGGGCATCCTGGCCCAGGGCAAGCGCCCACGTGGCCAACCGACCGCCCACCTGAATGGGGTCAGCAGCGTCCCCGTGGAAACAGGTATCCCCGGCCTCGGTTTCTGCTGCCCGGCCCGCCGGGGGCTGGGCCCAGCCATGGAGAGCGCCATGCCAGGCTCGCCCCGTGGTTCCCGACTGCGGAGAAGGTGGCTCAGGGCTGGTGCGCCGCACGCCTGTCTCCTAGGGAAGCCTGAAGCTTCTCTCGTGTTCTTCGATATGGCTGAATCTTGACGCTAATGGCAGACAAAAGCAGTGTGTGACTTAGATTCATGGAGTATTGCTTACCTGCTCCCTAGTCTCGAGTCTCCTCTTTCTTAGCCCAGGTTAGTCTTGGGATAAGACTCGTAAGCTGCAGGGTAGGCAGATGGGAGTCTTCCTTTTGTTCTTCCTAAACAGGAAAACTCCATGTGGTCAACTCTGATGGGATGTGACATATTGACAGAGCTGGCAGCCGTCAGGCAAAGTGAATGGAAATGGTCTGCCCAAGCCAAGAAGGGACACTGGAGGGACAGCTGCTTTTTGAATAACGGCCTTTCTTATTCAAAGGGTGCTAGCCGTCAGCATAAGAGAGTGGGAAAACCCCCAAACCAAAAAACCCATGTCTAGTGTTTGCTCTTAAGTATGTTAGTAGTTAAATCTTGATTTAGATTTTGTCAAAAGCTATTACCACCTTATAGCAAGTTAAAGCCCTGGGGTGACCTTTCCTTTGCCTTCCAGGGGGACTGGTCTATCAGTGACACCTAAGGTAGAGGTGACAGGTACAAGACTCAGCTGGCCTTTTAGGAGGTATAGCTTCAAAACCTTTCATACACGGCGGCTGGTTGTTGGCTGATTCACCTTGCATCATCTGTACCAAGCAGGGATGGGTCTAGTCCACACCTGCTTTCAGCGCTGACCAAATAACTAACCGCTTCTAATCCTAATTCTAACCCAATCTACCTGCAGCAGCAGACACCCCTAAAGGCCAGTAGGTACATTACGCGGTGTTTAATACGTTTGTAACATCTTTACATGTTTTAATTCATACCGCGGTTCTGCATGTTGGTTATTCTTTTTCCCCTGGTTCTTTAAGGATGGTTTTCCAAGAGGTGTTGACTAGGTTGTGGTTTTTCCAGAACCGTCAGTGGACATTTTGCTGTTGAAACCACCCCATGGTTTTTAGTGCTTTCTCACAGTGAACTTGGGCTGTTTGGGAATAACCACACACTCCTTTGAGCAGATGCGGTCCCACAGACCTTCTCTGTGCTGATCGGCAGCCGAGAGTGGATGAGGCGCAACGGCTTGACCGTCACCAGCGACATCAACGACGCGATGACCGATCACGAGATGAAAGGCCAGACAGCCATCCTGGTGGCCATCGACGGTACCGCTCTTCTCCCCTGTCCTCTGCGCTCAAGTGAAGCTGGAGACGTCAGGCAGAAATAGAGTCCTTTTTTTCTTTTTTTTTTTTTTAAAGTAAATCTTCCTCACTGTTAATTTTAGTTCTATTATCGAAAAGGCTGTCTTGCCATTTTTTTCACTTCATTGGCAATCCTGAGGCCCCCTCTGGCCACCTCCATCTTTGCCGCCAGAGTGAAGACGGCATCAGCCTCTTTGCTCTTGGGATTCTAAACTGTCTTCCCCACAATCGTTTGCATCTGCCCAGGTTGGCAGTTGAAAGTCATCCTTTCTCATTTATCACTGCAGGCGAAACAGCAGTTGACTTCCTAAGAGTTTTAACTCTAAGATGCTTTACATACTGAAATCCCCTGCAGCTTTCACAGAGCTTCTCAAGATTGTATGTATCTTAGTACTCAGGTTATATCCTGGGCTTTACATCTCAAGTAGATTAGAATCACTTTGTTAATGTTAGTTTCTGCTAATAGAAGTAAAAACTACATGCAAATAAGAAATAATTTAATTGCTGTATTTTGAACGCTCCTCTTTTCCCATTCTCTCTCTCTCTCTCTTTTTTTTTTCCGGCTCCCACTGCCATGCCTTCTCCCGAGTCCTTTAAACGCACAGCCCCCTCAGCTTGTCAAGCTGGAAATGGCTCAATTAAAAGTGCCTCTTACACATCCTTACCCTCACCGCTCCCGTCACACCTCAGTCCTCGAATGCCTTCCTGTGTCAGTACCTAAAGAGTCACTAAAAAAAAAAAAAAAAAAAATCTACAAAGTGTTTTCTGTAGGAAGAGACAGAAAGGAAGGATTGTTTTTCTAGCTGTTTGGACATGTGTCGCTTTTTAAGTAGCATTTGTTGTATTTGTTGTCTTTCTCATGTTTTAATAGCTAACAGGTATTGAGTTATTATGAGCCAGGCATTCTGCAAAGCAAGAGATGTTCCTTGCAGAAAATCTGGAAAATTCCGAGAGCTATAAAAAACAATGGACTCCCTCATTATCCTACCCCTCGGAGAGCCACTATTAACTTTTTAACAGTCCTTCCAGACTTTTCTATGCATCTGGAAATGTATGTAAATTTTTAAAAAAACAAAATCAAAACCATATTCTGTTGTATAATTTGGTGTTTTGCTTTTGGCGTGTAACATGGTATTAGGAAAACTGTTCCGGATCGTGAAGTCTTACTTGCTTCTCGGGCTGCCCAGGGCTCTGCCCCGTGTGCTCACCTGCGGTGTCTCCTACAGGTGTGCTCTGTGGCATGATCGCCATCGCAGATGCCGTCAAGCAGGAGGCCGCCCTGGCCGTGCACACACTGAAGAGCATGGGCGTGGATGTGGTTCTGATCACGGGGGACAACCGCAAGACAGCCAGAGCCATTGCCACCCAGGTGAGGGCTGGGGGCCGGGATGTCTCCCACATCTGAAATTGCAAGCAATTTCAAGCTGGCAGAAACAGTTTAAGGAAGTTAAATAAGCACTAGGGCATTGAGCACTCAGCTTTGCTCTGGTCCTCCCCCCTCACTGGGGCTCTTCTCTCCACATGCTTTGAGCTTGGAGCCATGCACCTCCCACAGGGGACCACCTTGCTGCTGCCCCAGAGGTCACGTTGCTGGGGCCTGGGTGCCATCATTGCTGCACAGCGGCTGCAGCCCCGGGAAAGCTGTTCCAACATTCTTTATTGTCCAGTCGCTGCACTGAGGAAAAAAGACCATGGCTTGAGGGCTGAAATAAACAATCTTGTAGCCTTTATATTAAGGGAGTGTTTTGCCGGCCCAGCTCTCCTCACTCTGCACCAGATAAGTCCCTGGGTCCCGGCAGTTCTTCTGCGGCGCTAGGGTCTGAGTTTGGGCCACGAGAGCAGCACGACCGCATGCCTGCCTGCCCTGCCTTGCGGGGAGGGCTCCAGTGCAAACTCCAGACAATTGTATACCACCCCTTGCAGACGTGTGTAAAGCTGTCTGCTTTTGAGAATGAATTGCTCCTTGGGAGGGGAGCGGCAGTGCCCCTGTCAGCCATCCTTCTGAGGGTACAGCCACTCCCGGGCTAAAACTTGTTCCTGCATTCAGCAAGCACTTACTAAGCGCCACCCCTGTGACAGAGAGGCTACAGAGAGGACTGAAGAGGGCACCGCCCTCAAGGAGCTCACGGTCCTGTGGGGAGGGTGGCCCAGGGACTGAGTGTAAGCCAGGTGCTGGGTGCTCCAGTGGAAGAGTGCACGGGACGCATGGGAGCTGCCAGCTTACCCCTCAGCCTGGCAGGGGCCGGGGACACCTTCCAGGAGAGAGAGGAGGCCTGCAGGTGTCAGATGAAGAAGAGGGGTTGCTGGGGGCAGGAAAAGTGACTTTTGCAGGACAGAGCAGGCAGCGCGAGCGAGTTGGAGAGGCCAGGCAGGGCCCGCTGGGGCCGGGGGTGCTGGGGAGCTGGGCACAGGCAGGACCTGACCTGGGGACCTTGGGATGCAGGCAGAGGAGTTTGGACGTTGTCCTAAGGGAAGTGGGATCCGCTGGAGGCCTTGAAGCAGGAGAGTAACATGACCAATGATTACTGTTCTGGAAAGGTCACCGGGACGGCCTCTGGAGAAGAGTGTTGGGAGGCGAGGATGTGGGCAGGAGGCCAGTGAGGGTCCCGGACCACTGCGGGGCGTTGGGATGGGAGCAGGGGGTCCATGTGCCTTGCGACCTGGAATCTGCAGGGCTTGGTGACGGGACCTGGAGGCTGAGGGCTCGTGGGCTTCTGCTCCTATTCCTGCCCCTCGGCCACACCGGACGTTGTTGTGCCTTTGCTTTTTTATTGACTGCTGTTCTTCTTTCCTTTCAGGTTGGCATCAACAAAGTCTTTGCGGAGGTGCTGCCTTCTCATAAGGTGGCCAAGGTCCAGGAGCTCCAGAACGAGGGGAAGAGAGTGGCCATGGTGGGCGATGGCGTGAACGACTCCCCGGCCCTGGCCCGGGCCGACGTGGGCATCGCCATCGGGACGGGCACGGACGTGGCCATCGAGGCAGCTGACGTCGTCCTCATCAGAGTGAGCTCCGCCGCGCCTCCCCTCGCTGCTGCCCGCAGCAGGAGTGCCGAGGGCCGCAGGGCGGAGCTCGCAGCTCACCGTGTGCTCTTCCCCGGCAGAATGACTTGCTCGACGTGGTGGCCAGCATTCACCTCTCCAAGAGGACCGTCCGGAGGATACGACTCAACCTGGTGCTGGCACTGATCTACAACCTGGTCGGGATCCCCATTGCAGCAGGTAGGCCCTCCCTGCCCTGTTTCCTCTGGCCCTAGTTGTGGCCAGAAGCCTTGAAGAAAGAGTTGATGTTATTATGTTCTGCTTTGTAAGTCTCTAAAGGTAAATGAGAAACTGCAGGGAGAACCCAAGCCTTCTGTTCACTGCGGGCCTCTCTGAAAAGCTGGCCAAGCTGCTCAACCCTAGTTACCTTGGCCCTGTTTTCTGGAACATTATTAAAACACACAGTCTGAAAAATAATCAATATTAACAGTTATGGGGCACCCGTGACACACTAAGCCCGGGATCAGTGCTTTAGAACTTTGTCTTAAGAATGAATTCCGCCCGGGTTTTATCCTGACTCAGAAATAATCATGGGAAGAGATGGATATTGTCTGCTCCCTCAGTCCTCCCTCCCCCACTGTAACTTGTGTCACCAGAGAGGGAAGAGTTCCAAAGACTCCTGCAAGGAAAGCGCCTACATAGGCCAAGACCTTTTTTTTTTTTTTTTTTTTGCGGTACGCGGGCCTCTCACTGCTGTGGCCTCTCCCGTTGCGGAGCACAGGCTCCGGACGCGCAGGCTCAGCAGCCATGGCTCACGGGCCCAGCCGCTCCATGGCATGTGGGATCTTCCCGGACCGGGGCACGAACCTATGTCCCCTGCATCGGCAGGTGGACTCTCAACCACTGTGCCACCAGGGAAGCCCGGCCAAGACCTATTTTTAAACATGACTGCCACACCCCACGTTTCCCTGTTGTGTCCAAGCGGTCGGCGCTGCCTCACACGGTGGATCAGTGCATCCACTGCAGCCCGGCTCCGGCAGGTGCACCTCCTGCCCCGCGGCCGGCTCAGGACCTGGTCCCCTCCTGGGCTTGCGGCTCTGTCCCGGGACCTGGTCTCATTGCCCATTATCAAGGTGCTTTGACGCCCTTGAGGGAGGACCATCCGTGTAGAGAGGGCCCGTGGTCGTCAGCGTGTTGTCCCAGTGCTCACACCCCCGAGGTGCCCCCGGATGGTGGCACCTGCAAGTCCCTGGGGCGCCCTGTCCCCTGGAGCTTCCCCCAAAACAGGTGATGGCACCTCTGGATGGTCCCAGGAAGGTCAGGGTGGGTGGGGGACCCCAGTCCCCTTGATGGTGCCCCCCCAACCGCCCAGCTCTGAGACCGCCCACCTCAGGCCCACGGGCACATGGTCAGCAGCCAGCCCCGGGGCTTCCGAGCCGCCCTGAGGAGAGCTTCTGGTGGGCGGTGAGGCTGGGCCGCCCTCGCTCTCTGCCCTGGGCTGCAGCCTGAGTGTAGTCCCCCCCTCGGCCAGGTGTCTTCATGCCCATCGGCATCGTGCTGCAGCCGTGGATGGGCTCGGCGGCCATGGCTGCCTCCTCCGTGTCCGTGGTCCTCTCGTCACTGCAGCTCAAGTGGTGAGTCCCCGCGGCGGGCCCGGGGGGCGGGGTGGGTGTGCGCCCCGCGCAGGGCCCGGCCTGTGTTTGGGTAACGGCTTGTCCACGGCGAGCCAACCATTTACCTCTGAGCAGTCACCTCGCGCTGCTTCTTCCCGTTACTCCGCTCGACGGCTGCTTATGTCGAGAGGTAGCTATAGGATCCCTGTTTGTAATCATTTTTCCTTTTTTAAAAGGACTCTTTATTTACTTATGCTTTCAGTTAACAAAAGTTAATGACAGCCTACTACGTACCAGGCATTTGGCTAGAAAGTTTCTAAGTTGGGAACTTGCCCTGAGCCATAGGAGTTCGGTGGCCTTTCTTTCCTTTAAAAGCCGTGAGGCCCTGATACTGCATGTTACTAAAGACTTCATGAGAGGCCCTCACTGGGCCGTACAAAAAAAGGCTGTGTGTCCAGAATGGCTCGGGTGCTCTTGGATTCTTGCTTTGCAGCTACAAGAAGCCGGAGCTGGCGTGGTACGAGGCGCAGGCGCAGGGCCGCATGAAGCCCCTGACCGAGTCCCAGGTCAGCGTGCACATCGGCATGGACGACCGGCGGCGCGACTCCCCACGGGCCGCGCCCTGGGACCAGGTCCGCTACATCAGCCAGGTGTCCCTGGCCTCCCTCAAGTCCGACGGGCTGTCCCGGCCCGGCGCCGCGGCCGACGTCGAGCGGGGAGCAAATGGCCTTCGCTCCTGAGTGACCGGGACGAGGAGCCGTGCGTCCGAAAGCCGCAGGCGGTTGTGGCCCCCGCCCGGCCCCCCTCCCTGTGTGGCCGAGGCTCCAGCCTGACAGCAGCAGCAGCAGGTGGCAGAGCCCCTCGCCAGCCCTGGACGTTCTAGATCCCCCCTCCCTGCGGCTTGTGGACCGCGCTGCCGGGGTCCCACGGGCTCATTGGAAACCTTGCTGGCCTCGAGAAGGGGAGGAACAGCCAGCCCTCCTCGCATCCTCTGCCATAGCATTTGGGATGACTGCCCGTGAAACGAGGACGATCTCGTTGGGCCCAAAAACTTAGCTGGGCCTGTCCACAGAACCCATTAAAACCTCGGGCTCCGATGCTTTTTTTTTTTTTTTTTTTTTTTTGCGGTACGCGGGCCTCTCACTGTTGTGGCCTCTCCCGTTGCGGAGCACAGGCTCCGGACGCGCAGGCTCAGCGGCCATGGCTCGCGGGTCCAGCCGCTCCGCGGCATGTGGGATCCTCCTGGACCGGGGCACGAACCCGTGTCCCCTGCATCGGCAGGCGGACTCTCAACCGCTGCGCCACCAGGGAAGCCCTCCGGCGCTTTTTGACGACACCCACGTGCATCGCGTATCCAAGACCACCACTTACCTCAAGTGTCCCTGTCTTTTCTGCTGGCGCCATCTCTTCCTTTTCTGTCCTTGACCCTGTGGCACCCGGTCGTCTGAGGGCCGGGCTGATGTCCTCACGTCCCCGGGGCTGCTCTGCAGGGGGCTCGTGTGCTCCTTCCTGAACCCCTCACCCACACGGCCGCCAGAGAGCCGCCATGCTTCTTTCTCCTCGGGGTGAGGAGAGGTCTTTGTTGCTTACGACCCTCTTCTCCGTGGAGTCCTGGCTTCTCAACGCCGCCGAATCCAGTGCTGTTGCTGACTGTCGCTGCCCAGCTGGAGTGAGGGTCTCAGAGCCTGAGACTTGAGAAATTCGGCTTCTTGGTGGGGGGGGTCCGGGGGGACCCAGGGAGGCATGTGGTGCAGGGACCTGCTTCTCCGTTCCAGGGGCTTCAGTTCCATGGCCTGCTATGTGACTGTCACCTCATGCGGTGCATTGTGGGAGTCAGGTCAGTGCTGCCCCAGTGCCTACAGCACTCCGGGGAAACAATACCCAAACAAGAGAGGAAATCTCAGTCCTCCACGTGCATTGACTTCTGCACGCAGAGCTGGTGCCTTAGGAAGGGGATGACCGCAGTTTCCCAAGAGAACATCTGTTTCTAACTTTAAGTGGCCTTTGTGGTTGCACAGCATCGGAGGGGCAGCAGTGGGGCCCATGGCGGACTCAGAGCTTGGTGGTGATTGGCAGACCATGCGGGTTAGACTGGTACCGTCAGAGTCTTAGACTAGGCAGTGCAGAGCCTGTTCTAAGTTCCAAGGTGAAGCCCTTACCACACACATTTTAGTTAGTTATTGTCAGTTATTTTCCAGGGGGATATAAGCACTTTTTATAAGTTACCTCTAATCCTCCCAACAAGCCAGCAAAGTTAGATAATTCACAGGTGGGAAACAGGCTCAGAGAAGCTAGGAATCCCACCTAGGATCACACAGCCAGTATACATGGCAGAACAGGGATCTGAATTCATGTCTGTTGGCTCTGAAGTCTTTTCTCTAACTTGGCCCTACCTTGAATATTTCGCTTGATAAGAATAAACAAGAAAAAGGCCCTTGCTCTCCCAGAAGAACGAACCTGCCAGGTGATATGTTTGCTGACTTGGGGTGAGATCTGACCGCGAGGTCATGTCATGTTCCCTTTGGATGGTTCCTTTCCATTTGCATATAATTTAGTTTTTGCTGGGTCTTAGCCTCTCAAGTTGATGTGCAGGGTTTTGCTGTGTTCTTATGGTTTCCAGTCTTCCCTCCCCTCCCCAGCCCCTTCCTGCTCTGTGTTCCCAACTGTGTCCTCTCTTTACTCCTGGCTGTGCTTGGGGAATATGTCCTGTTTTCTAACTGGGCTAATCATTGTCTAAAGAATCTAATTGTATTGATTTTTCAAAAAGCTTTTAGGACCATCAATGTCATGTTTATAGGGACATGGGAATATTTATATAATTGTACAGAGAATAACCTTTCCGAGATGTTCAAAGTTTTTTTTGGTCAGAAAAGAAGAATTCCTATTTCAAAAACTTTCCCATGCTAGATTAGAATAAAGTTTCTTTTTCTATTCGTCTAAAAATTTGCCTTTGCCTGGCTCCCAGTGGGAAGCGTGTGGGAGCCAGTGCAGCGCCATCTTTGGTGAGAACCTCGAGCTGCTGGCTTTGCTCAGTGCCTTTTCAGGGGGAGAAAAGAATGTGGTTTAACAGTGGAGGCCAGGAGGGTAGCCCGAGCCCTCTGATGGGCCATGCCAGCACTGTGTGAGCCCCTCTCCCGAAGGCCTTCCTCAGTGGTCTGTGGGGAGAGCTCTGGAAAGCACCGCCTCAGGGTACCTGTCCCTCTGGTTCGGACGTGGGCCTAGGTGACCCCATCATATGCACTTCCCTGGTTGAGGGCGATTGTCTACAGATGGCTGTTGTCAATTGCACACATTTAATCAGAACGGCTATATTTTGGGATCCTCGGCCCTGAAGGAATCGGGTGGGAGGAGGAGTAGAAAAGTCTGGACCAAAGTGCTGTGCTGGGAAGGCTCTTTGGGCATCTTGTGTGTGTGTGTGTGGGGGGAGGGTCCTAAGTGAGCTGTACCTAGAGGTGAGGTGACAGTGTCATTCACCATCCAAACCAGGATACTTTTAAGAGTGAAAGGAGGTGCTATTAACAATTATGACAGGGCAACTGGCCTAAACTGGGACTACCCAGGCAAACCGGGACATGTGGTCACCTGCCTTAAAAGGGAAATAGACATTTTGCATGTCATCACCAACACAAACTGTAACACTTTAGAGCTTTGCCCTGATTGTAGGTTCCACAGACATGCTGGTGACGTAATCATTCATCAGACAGAGATTTCCCCCTCTGTCACATCCTGATACCAACACTTCTCTGTAGAGTCATTAAGGTGACTGTCTGGCAGTTTGGTGTGAGTGCATGGCTAGAGAGCCCGCTAAGTGCCCTCCAGCACAGCCTTAGGACTTGACACCCGGCATGCTGGACTCCTTTTCTGGAGGCCTGGCTATGGGAATTTCATGTCGTATGCACATCCCCTTGTGGAAAGGGAAGGTTGAGTCCATTTCTTTAGAAAATAGACGTTTTCTAAAACTTGAGCAAATTTCCCTGATAGGATTCCAGATGCACCAGAATAAATGATAACAGCTGTCCGTTCCTGATAACTTTTCAGCCTTTAAGACCTTAGTGAAGAATTGTGATAGGATCACCTATTAAATAAATGAATGTAATAATTCTAGTTTTTCTCTTTCTCTTAAACGGCACCTGGAAATTGACATGTCAAAAAATCGGTCCCCAAGTTGTTTTGCTGGTTTACTGTGGAACCAAGACTAATAAAAAATGACCTTTATTTTAAGAAAATCCAGTGTAAGCCAAAATCAGCCAATCAAATAGGTGAACTAGAAAAAGATTTGAATTACAGAAGGATTTTTTTTTGCTTTGAAAAATTCATGATGATACTTTAGCAGCTAAGTTCCCCAATGTGTATAAAATTCTTTGGGAGTGAGAAAAGTTTTATTTGCATACAACTTTTTCTTCACTGCATCTTTTGTTTTAAAAGAAGGTAAGGAGCAGCATACATGAAGAAATGCTTTAGGCAGCCACTCACGCTGACACTCGGCTTCCCCTTCAGGTTACCTTGATGTGTGGGAAAGCTGAGTTGGTGTTGGAAAGTACTGTGGAGCTCTTAGGAATGAAACCACCCTCCCTTCTTCATTTTCAACCTCAACTTGGGCAGAGACACGACACCATTGTTTTGGTGCCTTCCAGAGGGAGATGTCTGCTTGTCTGCCGTGTTCCTTTGTGTAAAGACAATGACAATGGCTGAAATTACAGGATAGAATATGAGAATGTTAAATAAGGCTGTGAAATCCCAGAGACTCCTTTACTCTGTTCAAAAAGATTAAAAAAATAAATAAACTGATGGAAAATCATCCAAGGGCTAAGATGAAAACAAGAGCTAATGGAAATTTAACATTTTTTTCCACTGAAAAGGAAATGGCAGTCATTTTTTCTTTATATAAACATGAAACTGCTTGTAGCGAAAACTGAAGCATGCAGAAATTTATAAAGGGGGGAAGAGGCTGCCATAATACCACCCCCCCCAAAAAGGAAACCCCATGGACATGGTTTCATGGAGGGGTGTCCTTTGTGAGGGGACAGCACGGGGGCACTGAGAGAGCAAAGCCTGTCTGCCCATGGGGGACCCAGCTCCCTGACCACGTTAAAACCATCTGAGCACAGAGGTGCTGTAGGGGCCCTGTTGTGAACTGATGGCCACCCAGGTACCCGTAAGTTCAGGGGACAGACAGCGTTCAAATCCTGTGGGTGTCGCAGTTGGGTTCATCACTCTTGGCTTAGCTGGTCCTCACAGTGGTGTGAAGAGATATTTGCGTCCCTGCCTCATTTCAACAGTCAAGCTGACTGTCCAGGACACAGAGTCAGGCTGAGTGTTCAAGCCCATTTGCTCCGCCACAAAGCCCGTGTGCCCCTCCAAGCTACCCCCTCCCTGCAAAGGTGACGCTGGGTACTCTCCTTACCAGGAGAGGCTGGGCTTCCTTGCCACCCCTTGGTGCCTTCCTTGGGACACGAGAAGTGTTCTTTGTCAGGATAGTGTGTGGTTTATCTCAAGAGCCACCAGGTGTCTCTCTGACCAAAACAACTTTCCAGCCTGCAGCCAGAGCCCAAATTCTCTTGGTCAGTTTTTGGATGCATCTGGAAATTCAAATAGACATCATCATAATGAAAATGTGGATAATGGGGAAGAGTGTGAGGCTGGAGTTAGCCCTGGCACTGGGTGACTACGATGTGTTTATATCTGTACTTGCAGCCCAGGGTTTGAGCCTTCTCAAATTTGCACTTAACCGTGCAGAGTACCTCAGTGGGATGACTCAGCAGTGACATTCCTTTGTTGTCACGTGTGCCTTAGAGTCATATAATATTCCTGCAAGTTTAGATTTTTTTTTTAAATAGATTTATTTATGGCTGCATTGGGTCTTTTTTTTTAAACATCTTTATTGGAATATAATTGCTTTACAATAGTGTGTTAGTTTCTGCTTTATAAGAGTGAATCAGTGATACATATACATATATCCCCATATCTCGTCCCTCTTACGTCTCCCTCCCTCCCACCCTCCCTATCCCACCCCTTTAGGTGGACACAAAGCACCAAGCTGACCTCCCTGTGCTATGCGGCTGCTTCCCACTAGCTATCTGTTTTACATTTGGTAGTGTATATATGTCCATGCCACTCTCTCACTTTGTCCCAGCTTACCCTTCCCCCTCCCCGTGTCCTCAAGTCCATTCTCTAGTAGGTCTGCATCTTTATTCCTGTCTTGCCCCTAGGTTCTTCATGACCACTTTTTTTTTTTTTAGATTCCATATATATGTGTTAGCATACGGTATTTGTTTTTCTCTTTCTGACCTACTTTACTCTGTATGACAGACTCTAGGTCCATCCATCTCACTACAAATAACAATTTCATTTCTTTTTATGGCTGAGTAATATTCCATTGTATATATGTGCCACATCTTCTTTATCCATTCATCTGTTGATGGACACTTAGGTTGCTTCCATGTCCTGGCTCTTATAAATAGTGCTGCAATGAACATTTTGGTACATGACTCTTTTTGAATTATGGTTTTCTCAGGGTATATGCCCAGTAGTGGGATTGCTGGATCGTATGGTAGTTCTATTTTTAGTTTTTTAAGGAACCTCCATACTGTTCTCCATAGTGGCTGTATCAATTTACATTCCCACCAACAGTGCAAGAGGGTTCCCTTTTCTCCACACCCTCTCCAGGATTTATTGTTTGTAGAATTTTTTGATGATGGCCATTCTGACTGGTGTGAGATGATATCTCACTGTAGTTTTGATTTGCATTTCTCTAATCATTAATGATGTCGAGCATTCTTTCATGTGTTTGTTGGCAATCTGTATATCTTCTTTGGGGAAATGTTGCATTGGGTCTTGGTTGCTGCATGCGGGCTTTCTCTAGTCATGTTGAGCGGGGGCTACTCTTCGTTGTGGTACGTGGGCTTCTCTTGTTGCAGAGCACGGGCTCTAGGCACGTGGGCTTCAGTAGTTGCGGCACACGGGCTCAGTAGTTGTGACACACGGGCTTAGTTGCTCTGTGGCATGTGGGATCTTCCCAGACCAGGGCTCGAACCTGGGTCCCCTGCATTAGCAGGCGGATTCTTAACCACTGCGCCACCAGGGAAGCCCTAGATATTTTTTTTAAAGCTTGAACACTAAAAACAAAAAGGCTTTAAGGGCTCACAGTGTTTTCAATGGCTCCAAAGCTCCAAGTTCCAAGACTCATATATTTGCCTTGGGCTTATAAGCCTTCACCGCAACACCCTGGCAGGAGTCTGTCCCCAGCAGTGTCCAGGGCCCCAGGGGGCCACTTGATCCTGAGGAGGGCTTACCTGCTCCAGATCTGTTTCCTCATCTATTCAGTGAGCATCACTGCCCTCTCGACTGTCCCACGGGATGAGGATGGAAGGGGCATCCATAGGGACACCCACACGAGAGCAAGTGGCCGATGGTCTGGGGTAACCTCAACAGCAATGGGTCTGTTTTCCAGTCTCCTTCAGATCTTCCTGCCTTGTTGCAATTTAAATACCAAAGTGTGATCTGGGGCCTGAGCTTTCACATCTGTACAAAATGGGGATAATAGTAGTTTCTACCTCCCAGGGCTGTGGTGAGGATATAATGAGGTCGACTGGGGAAAGCACATCCTGGGAAATGTTAGCTGCCGTTGTTGTCACTGATGTTGTGTGATGGTGGCTTTATCCTAGGAGGAAGAAACAACCCACAGCCTTGCTACCCCCAGCAGGTAGAAACCATCTTTGTATGTTTCCTGGTTGAGCTGGAGGAAGCACCTACATATGGGTCTGCTTCTGAGACTTCATGGACCTCGCAGTTTGCTTTAAAAGGAGCGGCCTTTGTCCAGCTGCCGTTCGCCTGGCCAGCTCCTGTCCCCTTGTTTCTCCGTGGTCCTAGAGCATGATGCGCCACCAGGTGCTCATGTCAGGAAGGACCTGACAGAGGAGGCAGTGCTCTGGAGGAGAGGTTAAAAGGACCAGCCTCAGGGCTTCCCTGGTGGCGCAGTGGTTGAGAGTCCGCCTGCCGATGCAGAGGACGCGGGTTCGTGCCCCGGTCCCGGAGGATCCCACATGCCGCAGAGCAGCTGGGCCCGTGAGCCATGGCCGCTGAGCCTGTGCGTCCGGAGCCTGTGCTCCGCAACGGGAGAGGCCACAACAGTGAGAGGCCCGCATACCGCAAAAAAAAAAAGAAAAAAGGACCAGCCTCAGAGTTGGGCAGACCTGAGTTCAAAACCTGGTGCTACCCCTTGAGAAAGTCACTCCGCCTTTCTGCGCTTCCGAATCAGCATAGAAGGAAAGAACTCCTGCTTCACTGGCTTGTGAAGGTTAAATGAAACTGTGGATGTGAACACCTCATGGAAGGTAATTATCATTAGAATGACACTGACGTGATGTCCCCCAGGAGGGGAACACTTGGTGAAGACTCTCCAGGAGATTCCAGGATTGTCCTGCAATGGGATGCAGCCTCTTAGAAGATATTTACTGACTGTTTGAATGATGCTGGTTCCCAGTGGGAATTAGGGAAATGACCACAAAGGATGCTAGTCAACGAGAGCTGTGAAAAAAGTAAGGTGGTTTCTCTTTAATGTGTCGGTTCAGTTTAGTTTAGAAGGCAGGATCTTGTCTCACTCGACTTAGCTGCATTATATTTAGAAGTGTGATCGCTTTCCCCGTCTTTTTTGACATTTTTCCCTTCTCTCCAGGGTAGAATTACGTCACCTTAGGTATGGTTTCCTAAAAAAAACGCACTAACATTTGATTAAAATAGAACAATCTTGCTCTGCTATTTCTGATGCCTCAAACTTGGGGGTTAAATATACACCCAGCACAGAGGTGTGGTGTTTCCATCACCAAGGTGGAGTGGCCATGGCACAATGTGGATTCAGTCTCTGGGTCACCAGCCCTCAGTAGGACACTGGGAGGATCGCGCTGGGGTCTGGAGGAATACGGGTGTTTTATCAACTTCTGTTTTCTCCTTCCTGCTTAATAGTTAGAGTTAAGACTAAATTCCATATGTGCTTAGAATACAGCTAAATTTTGAAATGTATTACTTCTAGGAAAGTAAAAGAGATGTATGCTGCCAGTCTCTGGATTTAGATACACTTAAATTTGGATCTAGTGGGGTTTCCTGTAAAGTAGTAAAAATACTAGATACCTCAGGATGGGGACTTCATTCTCTATTTAAAGCTCCACCCATTTCTAGGTAATTTTTTTTTTTTTTTTTGGCTGCGCCACTTGGCACGTGGGATCTTTGTTCCCTGGCCAGGGATCGAACCCGTGCCCCCTGCAGTGGAAGTGCAGAGCCCTAACCACTGGACCGCTAGGGAAGTCCATCTGGTCATTTTTAATGTGCATTCCTCTTTAGTTATCATTTCTCCCCTGTCCACTCTAAGGACATTCAGTGCAAATGACTCCAGCCTTCCTTCTCCTCTCTGTTCACCCCCCCACCAGCCTGCCTCCCCGCTCCTCCCTGCCAGACTCACGACCACCACACACACACACACACACAAACACACACACACCTCTCTAATGGGCAGAATGAGATCCTGTGCCCTAGGAGAGGGATTTAGAGAGGCGAGGAAAGTCGCATCTTGTCCCTGTATTGGGGAGGAGGGTCACGTGTGACCTGGCTATTGAAGGGTGGTTGTAATTTCATGGAAGAACATGGAGAGAGAGGCCTGGAGGGCAAAGGGGCCTTCAGGGCAAAGCTAGTGGCCAGCCTGGTTGGTCAGAGCTGTGTGGCAAGTGGTAGGGGGAACGTGCAAATTCTCAATATGCAGCATGCCAACTTGTGACCTTGTAGCACAATTACTGCTGGGCCTTTTTCACTTTCTTGGTTGAATCCAACATCCATGGAATTAAGCCACCTTCATCCTTTGAGGGAATAAGTCCCCACAAAAGGCTACTTACGCTAGAGAAATTATTTTTGCACAAACACACTCCTTGGGACCTATCAGATCTACTAAAGGAGCTATAAAGGAAGGTTCTGGTACACATCTCTCTGTATCTCTCTATAATTAGCTTAAGCGACACTTGGGATCTATCTATCTGTCATTTATCTACGTATCTTTATTATATGTAGATATACATGTATGTATATACACAAACATATATTTCTATATGTGTGTATGTATATATATGTGTTGCTATTGTTAAAACATCTAGATTAGTAAAAGGAAAGAAAAAAGTTACTTCTACCTTTATTAACATCTGTTGTTAGAATTACTTCCTTCTTTCTTTCAAATTCTATTGGAAGTGCTCATAAGCAATGCTGTTGGTGGGGGTGTAAGAGAGCAATTAAATTGAGAAACTATCAGAAGGCTGACCCTATTTCCATGTGGTTTTAATCAGTCATGTCCTGGGAGTCATGCTGAGGTGCTCAGGAGAGAGGAGCCCTTGGAAGGAGCGTACACAGGAACTCTGTCCTCAAGCTGCTTTGCTGGGCCACCTGAACACAGGCCGTGGAGTTTTAGGGAACGGATTAGACACTAAGTAGGAGCTGAGCTCTGGCGCACTCCTTTTAAGCACAAGAGATATTTACAAAGGAGCGACCTAGGAAAGTGGCCTGGAAGGGTCTCGAGGAGAGGGTAGGATTTGTGAAGCCAGAGTCGGGAAGGTGGGAGGGTTGGCCTGAGTGGGGTGCAGGCCAGGGTGGGCGGGCTGAAGCCTACGTGAGGCTGGGGGATGGGTACCAGGGGATGCTCCACAGGAACTTCTGGCTGGCTGGCTGCCCACCTCCTGCCAGTTCGTATTGCATCAACGTCTCTGTGAAGTCTTGAGCATGAAAACCTGAGTTTCCCAAGCATACCGAAGGGACCACAGCATCTCTCCTTCCACAATACAATTGCCAGTGGGTGCACAGGCAGGATCGTGATGGCATAGGGTCTTCCAGGAACGCTCCTCAGAGGGGGTGAGCACTGAGTGAGGGTCAAGTGTACGAGGGATTTGCTCAGCGGGAGAGGAGAAGGCATTGGGTCCAGGTGGTGCGCGTGGAGGGGAGAGTGGACTGGCTGCTGGGGACGAGGGGACGGGGGCTGAAGAGTGGAGGGGCCGCAGTTTGGAGAGAGGCATAACCGGTACAGGACAGGGAAGCAGGGACAGCTGGGGGTGGGGTCCGTTGTTCTCCTTCCCCCACTCCGGACACTCTGCCGCCCCTCCCCACCCCCTCTGAATAGTGGCCCCAAGAGTACAGAGCTAGGGGTCCTGGGAAGAGGACCACGCGCCAACCTTGGCCCCTCCTGGCCTCAACCCCGCTCCAGGATGTTGAAGACCTTCCACAGCCCCGGAGGAGAGTTTAAACAGCATCTGGGGCGGGGATCCTGTCTCCAGAAGATCGTGCGACAGTCCCAGGCAGGGGTGGCAGGCAGGGAAGGCAGAACACTTGTCCATCTGGGGCAAGGCTGAGGAAGGTGTGCTTTCCGAACCCCAGTGGAATACGAATCCCTTCTCGTCCCACCCTGCCCCATTGGGAGCGGGAGTGAGGTTTATTCATTAACTCAGAGAGAATTCGCAGAACCCCAAAGGATGCTTCTTCCAGAAGCATGCCCCAAAGCAGATGCTCACCTGGAAATCCATCCAGTGGATGCAAACGGGCTGGATTCTGCCTTTGGAAGGAAATTCACCTGCAGTGAAAACTGAGGGGCTCCTGGCTTTGGAGGAAGGGGCTCTCGTCTCTGCAGGAGGAGGGCCCAGAGCCTAACTGGGTTGGAGTTTTTTCCTCCCCTCCCCTCCCCTCCCCTCCCCTCCCCTCCCCTCCCCTCCCCCTCCCCTCCCCTCCCCTTTCTCTTTCCCCTTCTCCCCTCCCCTCCCCTCCCCTCCCCTCCCCTCCCCTCCCCCTCCCCTCCCTCCCCTCCCCTCCCCTCCCCTCCCCTCCCCTCCCCTCCCCCTCCCCTCCCCTCCCCTTTCTCTTTCCCCTTCTCCCCTCCCCTCCCCTCCCCTCCCCCTCCCCTCCCCCTCCCCTCCCCTCCCCCTCCCCTCCCTCCCCTCCCCTCCCCTCCCCCTCCCCTCCCCTCCCCTCCCCTCCCCTTTCTCTTTCCCCTTCTCCCCTCCCCTCCCCTCCCCTCCTCTCCCCTCCCCTCCCCTCCCCCTCCCCTCCCCTCCCCTCCCCTCCCCTTTCTCTTTCCCCTTCTCCCCTCCCCTCCCCTCCCCTCCCCTCCCCTCCCCTCCCCTTTCTCTTTCCCCTTCTCCCCTCCCCTCCCCTCCCCTCCTCTCCCCTCCCCTCCCCTCCCCCTCCCCTCCCCTCCCCTCCCCTCCCCTCCCCTCCCCTCCCCTCCCCTTTCTCTTTCCTCTTCTCCCCTCCCCTCCCCTCCCCTCCCCTCCCCTCCCCTCCCCTCCCCTCCCCTCCCCTCCCCCTCCCCTCCCCTCCCCTCCCCCCCTCCCCTCCCCCTCCCCTCCCCTCCCCTCCCCCCTCCCCTCCCCCTCCCCTCCCCTCCCCTCCCCCCCTCCCCTCCCCTCCCCCTCCCCTCCCCTCCCCTCCCCTCCCCTTTCTCTTTCCCCTTCTCCCCTCCCCTCCCCCTCCCCTCCCCTCCCCTCCCCCTCCCCTCCCCTCCCCTCCCCTTTCTCTTTCCCCTTCTCCCCTTCCCTCTTCCTTCCTCCCTCCCTTCCTTTTTTCTTTCTTTTCTTCTGTTTTTTTTCACAGGTAGCTTTGGAGCTGTTTGTCTCTCAGGATTCCCTCACATCCCTGTCCACAGGGCCAGCTGAGGGGTGGCTGCTAGCCTGCACGGACCCCTGAGACAGGGGCTCTGGCCGCCGGCTGATGCTCTTCCAAAACTTCGGTGTGGATGCAGAACAGCTGGTACTGTTCTGTTTCTCCTGACCTTGACAAGCCACCCTTTCTGTCGCTGCCCCAGGTCGTCATGACTGGGGACAGTGAGGCCGTGTCAGATGCACAAAGCTGGCTCCTCATCAGCCCATTTGGGTCCTATTTCTTTTTTTTCTTTTTTTTTTTTTTTTGCGGTACGCGGGCCTCTCACTGCTGTGGCCTCTCCCGTTGCAGAGCACAGGCTCCGGATGCGCAGGCTCAGTGGCCATGGCTCACGGGCCCAGCCGCTCCGCGGCATGTGGGATCTTCCCGGACCGGGGCACGAACCCGTGTCCCCTGCATCGGCAGGCGGACTCTCAACCACTGCGCCACCAGGGAAGCCCTGGGTCCTATTTCTTGAAAGTCCTCATCGAAGGGCTCTGATGCAAGGCCTAAACAAGGGGCAGGGAGGCCTGAGTCACAGGTCAGATTTCAGAGATTAAAATTGGAATGGGTTTGACAAAAGATTGTCCTCCCACTCCTGGCACTGGTGGGCTGCAGTGTGGGTTTTCCGGGGACTCATCTGGATTTGCTGACCCAGAGGCTCATCCAAGAAAACTGCCCAACCAGCTCCACAAGGTGACGTTCTGTCTCCTGAACCCCATCCAGGATTCAAACAGTGCCTCCGTCCAACCCCACACACCAGGGTAGACAGAACCATGGCCCCCCAAAATACGCACTTTCTAACCTTCAAACCCTGTGAATGTTATCTTACCTGGCAAAAGGGGCTTTGCAGATGGGATTAAGTGAAGGATCTTGAGATGGGGAGGCTATCCCGGATTATCTGGGTGGGCCAGTGCAGTCACGGGGTCATTATGAGAGGGAAGTGGGAGGATCAGAGTCAGACAAGGAGATGTGAGGATAGAAGTGAGATTGATGTCTTTGAAGATGGATGAAGGGGCCACAAACCAAGGCATACAGGCGGCCTTGAGGAGCTGGAAAAGGCAAGGCAATGAATTCTCCCCTCAAGCTTCCAGAAGGACCCACCCCTGCTGACACCTTGATGGTAGCCCATAAGACCATTTTGGACCTCTGACCTCCAGAACCGTAAGACAATAAATGTGTGTTGTTTGAAGCCACTGAGTTTGTGGTACTTTGTTACAGCAGTGATAGGAAAATCACCTGCCCCGCTAAGGTCTCTGCAGGCCCCTGGACCGATCGGTCTTGGGAGGGACAGCCTAAGCCTGCCCAGACCCTCCCAAGCTTCTCCAGAGAAGGTTCTGAAGCTGAGTGAGTCTGGAAAACACTGGTGTATAAAAAGGACTCTTTAACGCAGATGACGTCTCAGAACACTTAACGTGTGTATCTGTCTAGTGAGGCTTCAAGACAAGGGCGTGTGCAGAGGGTTTCCTGGTGCTCTAACTGTGAAACTCCTTTTCACGTGATAACTCAGGGATTGGATGGTCTGTGAAGATTAACTGATGTAACGTCCACCTCTCCCCCGCCTGTTTATCTCCATCCTGTGACCCACCCCCGCCACTATTCCAACTCTCCCCTTTCCTCTATAAAAGCAAGCTCTCTTCCTTGTTCTCTGGATTTGCCTACGGTCTGCCAGAACTTGCATTCTCAAATTGCAATTCCTTTGGCTAATCCCAAATAAATTCATTCTGCTGGTAAGATAACTGGCTCTTTTATTTTTAAAATTAACAAAGTCTTGTCTTTTAACTCTCCAGTCTTAGCTGGCTTAAGACAATGTAGTTTCACTTCATCTGAAAAACTACACAAAGTAGTCTTTAACTGGCCTTTTTGAGAAGTCTGTTTAAGCACTAGTGCAAAATATAGACAACAACTCTATTTTCCTACTGAGTATAAAGCATGCTGAGAACGTGTTCTTTGATCCCAGGCATATAAATAAATCACTATTAAAATGCCTCATGGGGCTTCCCTGGTGGCGCAGTGGTAGAGAGTCCGCCTGCCAATGCAGGGGACACAGGTTCGTGCCCCGGTCCGGGAAGATCCCACATGCCGCGGAGCGGCTGGGCCCGTGAGCCATGGCCGCTGAGCCTGCGCGTCCGGAGCCTGTGCTCCGCAACGGGAGAGGCCACAACAGTGAGAGGCCCGCGTACCGGGGAAAAAAAAAAAAAAAAAAAAAAAAGCCTCATGGACTCGTCACTACCAACTTCATACCTGTATTTCCATAAAATAATGCCATTGGCTGCCTAGTCCTTTGATCCTGACCTTGATGATGAAAGCTTTATGGCCTGCCTCCCTCCCTTCTTTTCTTCTTCCCTCTCTCCTGCCCTCCCTCCCTTTAGGTTAAGCCATTATGAGTTAGGTAGATATGCTAATAGCATAGAGATAAGATGACTGTACTCGCTGCTTGGTGTTGAGTGGGGCAATAAGAAAAGCAAACAAGCACAGTAACGTTTTAAAGGGCCATTGGTAGGTGACCCACAGAGGAAAGTGGCACACTCGCCCATGTGTACACAAGGAGACCTACAAAGGACAGTCACTGCCACACTGTTTGTACAGGCAACAGCCAAGATATCCACCAGTAGGGAAATGAAGAGAAAAGTTGTGCTGTGTGTCATCTACCGAAATACTCCGCAGTATTCAAGATGCATGAGCCAGATCTTCCTGTATCAATATGGGTAACTCTGGAAAGCACAATGTGGAGGGAAAAAAGTTACCGACAGACACGTATAGTGAAATTGCTTTCTGTAAATTTAAAAAACAAAATAGTTCCATATATTGTAGACACAGACTTCTACAGTCGAAGTATAAACATAGTCCGGAGACACTCACTGAGTTCAGAACAGGGGTTTCCTCTAAGGAGAAAGGAAAGAGAATCGGGTCTGGGAGTGTTTGAGGGGTATGTTAGGGGGTTAGGGCCTTCAACTATATTTGTAACATGTTGATTCTAAAAATATGAAGGAAATATGCCAAAATGACAGCACTGGTTAAATCTGGGTGGTGGGTACATGAGTTTTGTTATATTACTCTCTCCCTCTCTTTCTTCCTCCCTTTATCTCTCTCTCTCTCTCCACATATATATATATATATATATATTTTTTTTTTCATATGTATAAATTTTGTTTGTTTGTTGTTTGCATTACGCGGGCCTCTCACTGTTGTGGCCTCTCCCGTTGCGGAGCACAGGCTCCAGACGCGCAGGCTCAGCGGCCATGGCTCACGGGCCCAGCCGCTCTGCGGCATGTGGGATCTTCCCGGACTGGGGCACGAACCCGTGTCCCCTGCATCAGCAGGCGGACTCTCAACCACTGCACCACCAGGGAAGCCCCATACGTATAAATTTTTTAAAATACACGTGGGTGTGGCGTTTGGAGAGAAGCCATGACTGAAGCTATAGAGTCAGGGCATCTTCACAGAGAGCTCAAGTAAAGCAGCAGGCAGGCCCTGCACTTTGAGTTGTGACACAGAAAAAGTGAGCAAAGACCTTGGAAAACACTTATTTTTAAGGGACGAGGTAGAGAAAGAGAAGGAACCGAGCCAGGAGGAATGTGTGAACAGGACGTCCAGCAAAGAAAAAATTTTTTAAAAAAAATTATAATGAAAAAGGTCAACTGCTCCGAGTGTATACAAGTGCAGAAAATAGCAAGGGGAATCCCCATACACCCACCCGAGCCTCTCCTTGAACTGAATAACTGTCACGATTTTGCCAAATTTGCTTCTTCTATTTCCGCTTTTCTTTTTTCCCCTGTTTTGGTTGGCTGAAGTGGTTTAAAGCAAATCCCAGACCTCATGTCTTTCCACCCTACCACAGTGTGTGTTTCTGAACTATCCAGACGTTGAGAAAGATTTTTAAGGAGGGAAATGTCAGCGGCATTCAATGTTGCAGATGACCTGAGAGACAAGAGGACCAAGGGGCTGTCACAAAAACTTGAGGTGTCAGAATGGACATGTCTGAGGGTCCTCTCCACCGTGGGATTGGCCCTGGATGCTGCACGCAGCCTTAAGAGAGGTGAGACAGCAGGGGAACACTGGCATTTCCATTGTGACACATAAAACCTGGCTGACCTCTACTGCTTGGCTTCCTCCACCTCAGGATAAAGTTCCTTAGCCTCGCTGAGTGTCAGTTTCCTTGCTCATTAAAGGGGCTTAATGTGACCCACCTCATAGGGTTTTACGGGATGAAATGGGGTGTTATATGGTGCGTTCCATGATCCAACTCATGTTGGCCCATAGCACCTGCCTTCCTTCTTCCTGATATGTGTTAAGTAGAGACTGTGTTGGCCTTCCCTGGTGGTGCAGTGGTTAAGAATCTGCCTGCCAGTGCAGGGGACACAGGTTTGAGCCCTGGTCCGGGAAGATCCCACATGCCGTGGAGCGACGAAGCCCATGCACCACAAGTACTGAGCCTGTGCTCTAGAGCCCATGAGCCACAACTGCTGAGCCCGTGTGTCTAGAGCCCGTGCTCCACAACAAGAGAAGCCACAGCAATGAGAAGCCCACGCACCGCAACTAGAGAAAGCCCATGCGCAGCAATGAAGACCCAATGCAGCCAAATACAAATAAATAAATAAATACAGTTTTTAAAAAAAAAAGAGACTGTGTTGAAACATGAGGACATCTGGAGAGATCTCAAACCCTGCAGAGTGCAGAGCAGAGGCTCAGGGCTTGACGGCAGCTAATTGTTCCCTGCCAGATGTCAGTTTTGCCTATCTCTCTTAGCGCGTTTGCATCTGTACAGCAGGCTGACAGCCTCTGGCATTCTCCTCCTGTCTCCATCCTCCCAAATGCACCCCAAATCCCAGCCACGCCGCTTAATTACCACAGGCCCACCTGATGGCAACACGCTTTGATGATTTTATTTGTCATCTTTAGAGCCCGTGTAGGAATTTTTTTTTTCAGAGACTTCAGAAGTTTGTCCTGTGGATACATTTTCCAGGAGAAAATGCCAACAAATAGGGCAGGGCTGAGTTTCCTAAATGTCCTGATCCCCTGGAAGCTTCTATTCTTCAGCATCCCCCAGAGGGACATGTGCTATAATGGCTGCAGACTTGGGGTGGTCCTGCTTCAGGCTCTGTAGCCCAGCGAGTCTCACTTCCACATCAGCGCCTGGCCTGGATTTGGGTTATCTGAAGCTGCCCCTGCAATGCAGCTGCAAATCCAGAGAAAGAGGAACGCAGAACCTGCTCACCAGGGAACAGCCCGATAAGTACACGTTGTCACTGGAAAAGAGAGAGCTGGCAGACAATATAATTACAGTCATTCCAAGAGATTCATTCTGCTGAATTACCCCTTTAGGGGGCAGCCCTCCCATTTCTTTGGTGCCAGTACGATTTAAAAAAAATACAAAAAACTCATTGGTAAATTTCAAAATGCTACAGGTAAAAGCAAACTGCTTTCCTTAGCTCCTTGGTTATTTGTTTAGAATTTTATGTATCTCATTAGAATTGTTTTGCAATAGATTGAGGTCCCTGGCCCTGCCTTTTGGGGGAAGAGAGGAGTCCAAGATCAGAGGGAGGAGATGACCTCAACTGTATCCCATGGAAACATTAGCTTCAGGACAACAACAGCACAGACCAAGCCCTGGCAATGCACTTTGTCTACTCATCAACTTCTTAATTTGGTGTCTGAATCAACAGCCTTTGTGGCCAGAGAGAGGAAGAGGGGAAGTTGTGAAATTTCTTTCCTTGGGAAGCTTGGTTTAATGGACACCTGTTAGTTGTGAATGTCAGACAGAACCCTGGGCTCAGGAGGGTGAATTTCATAACTCTGAACATCCTTCTCATAATCATTTCCATCAGTCTGCTTTACAGATTCCAAAGTATTTCTTCTGCTTCATTTGCTCAAGTATCCATTCATCCATTCAATGAGCATTTATTAAATGTGAACTGTGTGCCAGGACTGCACTGAGCACTGGGGATACTCTCACTGTCTTCCAGGGGCTTATAAGCCAGTGCGGCAGGCAGATGTGCAGACAGCGTGGTCCATGCCACTCTGGTGGGAAGCCCACGGCCTGGGGCACCTACCCAGCCTGGGAGAGGGGACAGACCAGGCTCCCTGGAAGGGACCTGAATAAATAACTGGGGGCTGCCTAGAAAGGAACTTCGGAGAAAGAACAAAGATGTTTAATGGGAGATTCTTTAAAAGTATGGCCAAGTGATGCACTGTGGAAACCCTCTTTCCAATCTCACAGTCTGGAGTTGGAGATCCACTTCCTGTGAAGGCACTGTGGGCTGGGAGCTCTGTCAGGGATGCATAGGTTGTGCCGACCTTTAAAGGCATGGGTGACACCTGAGCCTGCTGCCTCCATGTGCAGCAGAGAAGGCTGCTTGCAGGACAGTAACAGGCAGCCACACAGAGAAAAAGCATGAAAACCCAGGGCTCAGGAGCTTCGCCTCCCCTCAGTTATTCAATCACTTCTCAGTGTTCATTGAATACCTGCTACATGCACTGGTCCAGGCTCTGGGAGTACAAGCAATTGAATTGCTGTCCTTCGGGCCTGTATGTAATGATGGGGAGAGGGCGGCAATCAACAGACAAGTAAATCTATGGTCTGTCAGACGGTGATGGAGAAAGATGATGGAAACGAGGCAGCGGGTGCAGGGTGAAGTGGGGATGGGGGGAGCATACTGGCAGGTGACCCTGAGCAAACACTCAAGGGCGCCAACCATGTGGATCCCCGAAGCGAGCAGGTCCCAAGTGGAGGAAGTGATAAGTGCAAACGCCCAGGCAGCAGTGCACCTGTTACGTTCAGGGAGACGCAAGGAGGCCTGGGAAGAAGGAGTGTGGGAAGGAGCGGGGCCGGGGCGCCACAGAAGGCCGAGGGCCTGGGCCGCTCTGCGTGGGAGCAAGATAAGGCGCAGTGGCATCCTGGCAGAGGAGTGGTACCACGTGACTTTTGTTTAACAGGGTCGCCCACCCTCAGGTCAGTGCAGGCTCAGACTTCAGAGCGGCACACTGGTGCCTTGCAAGGAAAAATCAGGGGCCTACGGAAACTGATTAAGCAAAAATATCACAAAACACCTGTTACCGAATTAAGATCTATGGCCTCTGCCTGGACCCTAGCCTGGCCCAGGCTCTCTGCCTCCGCGGGGCAGGGTTCTTTTTCTGTTAGGTTCAAGTAGTGAAGAACAAACACGAAACCGAAGCTGCGACGCAGCACAAGCTTTATTGAGCGGCCAAAGAATGGAGAATTGGGAACTAAGTTCACAGATCAACTTCCCACCCACCTGGCAAGACTGATTTAATTTTAAAGAGTAAAGATGAAGGGAGGAGGAGTGCGGCTAATGACGGGGAGGCATGTGCATTGATCGACCAGGGAAGGGGCAGGGCCCTTTCAAGAGAGTGAGGCGCCACCCCCTTGTTATCCTTTTTCGTTCCTTAATGTCTGGTCCTGGCCGCCGGTAGGCGTGTCATTTAATATGCTAATGTAGTCAAATCAGCGTATAATGAGACGCAGGGTCTGCTCGAGGTCAGATTCGTCGCCATCTTGGCCCCAGCTGGTTCCCTCCGGTTTTTTATTTTTTTGCGTGTAGCTTCGTTTCTTACCTCTGGACCCTTTAACTTAAAAAGACTTACGTTCCCTCCTCCTAACGGTGGCGGTTTGGCAGGTTTTGAGCAAGGACACTCCTGCTAACAGTGGCGGTTGAGGGGTTTCGAGCAAAGACCTGGAGCAGCTCTGGCAACACACCAGTACGTGAACGACATTTTGCTGGGTACTTTGGTCCTTATCCTGAGGAGCCAGCGCTCTGGGTGAGCAGAGGTATGAGCGTGCACGGAGACGACAACTCAGTGAAGGATGGTACATCACACGTGTTCACGGAAGTGCAGAGTTTCTCTCAGAAACGGAGCGCAGAGAGCGGGAATGCTGGGACGAACGGGTAAGAGGGGCGCGCACTAAGTGCCCACACCCTTCCGGGCACCTTGGATCTCCTGCTGGGGGTGGGGTTAGTGTGCTTCAGTTGCACGTGGGTTAGTTGAGGATCTTGTTAGCCAGAGGCGAGCCACCTGCCTGTTCCTGGAGGGGTAAACCCGGAAAGCATAATCTGTCTCCTGTGGGACGGGCTAAGTAAACATCTTTTCAATAAAGCAAAGGTCAATAAGAAAATTTGAATTTTACTTGTAAAACTACCTACCAGCCTTTGCCATGGGGAGAAATCTCAGTCAAGGATCCAAATCAATGATTTCAGACCAGAAACACTGAAACACCAAGGTGATAAGGTGGTGTGCGGTTTAGTTAGCGATTTTTACTTAACAAATGACCCCAAGACTTAGTGACTCAAAACAATGATTTGTTATTCCTCGTGATTCTGCTGCCTCGGAGATTCTTCTGCGGGTCCTGCCTGGGCTCACTCATGCTGTTGTGTTCAGCTGGAGCAGGGCGGGGGGTTCAGCCCAGGGATGGGCACAGCTGGTTTGCTGGGCCATCTGGACCTTTCTGTGCAGTAGTGTTTGAAAATATAGGTTTTATTGATATTCAGGTACAGCGAGGCCAGTACCTCTGAATCTCCAGATCAGGAGATGATTGCCATTGAGAAAAGAGTTTGGGCTTCCCTGGTGGCACAGTGGTTGAGAGTCCGCCTGCCGATGCAGGGGACACGGGTTCGTACCCCGGTCCGGGAGGATCCCACATGCCGCGGAGCGGCTGGGCCCGTGAGCCATGGCCGCTGAGCCTGCGCGTCCGGAGCCTGTGCTCCGCAACGGGAGAGGCCACAACAGTGAGAGGCCAGCGTACCGGGGAAAAAAAAAAAAAAAAAAAAAAGCAAGAGCAGAAGCCACAAGGCTCTTAAGGCTTGGAAGGTGTGTGACGTCACTTCCGTTTGGTCAGAGTAAATCACAGAGTCACCCCAGATTCATGCTCTTGATGAGAGGGGAGGAACACTTACCCTGTGGGATGGGACGGTTGTTGTAGCCATCTTTGCAGACAATCTACCACAGACCGGGTGGTTCTAGAATGTTACCAAGGCCTTTCTGAATTGATCAGATCCAAGAGGAAGGGCAGAAAGAAGTGGAGTTCCAAGCTTATTTGCCTTTGCTGGTGTGTGCACCGGGCGTCACTTCCCTCCCCACAGCTGGCCCCAGCATTGAAGGGCCGTTGGGTGTTTGCTCAGGAGCCCACAGGGAACTTCTGCACGTTTAGGGGAGGGTGGGCATGGCTCTGAGCTGCTGTCCCTCCCACCACCTCAAGGCCTGGCATCCCGGGAAAGTGCCTGCCCGCTTTGGCAGGGAGCCCAGGCCTGTTTGCCAACTGTTTGAATGCCTTAGGATCGGGCTCTCTTGTCTTATTTTCTCATCAGGAGTTAAAGTCACCCTGTAACTTCTCCCATAGAAGTGCAGATGCTTTATTATAAAAGTGCCATTTGTAAAGCATGTGGAATTGGACCAACGCTAGCCAGCATTCACATAACACTTTAAGGCCCGTGAAGCACTTTCTCATATGATCTTTCTCATATGATCTTTCATGGGAGGACACCAAGGCGCTGGGGTCTCAGGGATTCCCTGGGGTGTCTGTATTGGCTTGGGGCCCTAGGAGGTGCTCTGAGCCCATGGGTGAGGCTACCGGAGCCCTACAAACCCTCCACTGTTTCACATGGGCACTTCAGTGAGTCAATTCTGTCCTCAGGTACCCTCTCTTCTGTCAGGCTGTACTCATTAGGGGATTATTTCTCCCTTTGAATCAGATGCTGCAGAGTCCCCTTAGTGACTGAGGAGTTCGCCTTGGCTGGGGATCCTGCTCTGACACCCCCAGATGTAGCCCACCCTGTCCACGGCTCTGCCCACCTCTTGCTCCAAAAACCCCAGCTGGGCTGACCATTTGCCGGGAGTGGATTTCAGTCCCTCGAGAAAACACAGCCTGGGAAAAGCCAAACTGGCTCTCAACTCCGGACCCCTTAATCACCTCCGAGGTACAGCGGTAGATTCATTTGGGTGAGTCATTTGTTCTCCTTCTGACCCCCACCTGTCTGCTTCAGACCCCCAACAAGTGAAGCTGCCCCAGAAAAGAAGGCTGAGTCCTGTGTCACTCTCTAGTGCAGCCCCATGGGCCCCTGTCCTTAGACGCGGACGGACATTAACCAGGGATGATGAGGACGGTCTTTCACCGTGATATCCTGTTTCTTTGGAAACCAGAGTGCAGTCTTTTAAACACATAGCCCGTGATCACATTGTGCATTTCCTAGAACTCAGAGGCCTCTTACAGGGACCCAGCGGGGTCCAGAGGCAGGGGTTACACTTCGGGATTCCATTTCCAGCTTGGAGGGTGACTCTGCTGCTAGGACTTGCCCCCTTGCCCTGCTCTCAGAGATAACTTGCCAGCCGGAAAAAAACAAAACAAAAAACAAAACACATCTCAGAGAGCTGCTAAAGAAGAATCCAGGCTTTCCTTCGGACACCTTGAAGAAGATGCTGTCCAAACAAATGGGTCCCAAGAGGGCAAAGGCATCTCCCTGTCTGGGGGGAAGGGTCTGGTGCTGATCTAGCCCACGTGGTGAGCGGGGCCCCGCTGCCCTGCTGCACCCAGCTGTGGGGACGGCGGGTGCCGAGGCTGCTCTGAAATCTTGAACCTCTGTGGTTTTTGCTCCTGAAGTCCTGCTTTGGGGCCTACTCCTACTGCTGGCTCTTTTCTCCAGAGAGGAACCAACAAGCCACCTTCAGCTTGACTTTTCTTCTGCGTGGGGATCTTCTCTGCCAAGTGCTTTGCAGTGTCTCCCTTTCCCCTTAGGGTTCTCAACTAGAGGTGATTTTGACCTCCCCCAGGAAACATTCATCAGTGTTTGGAGACATTTTTATTGTAACCGCTGGCATCAAGTGGTTAAAGGCCAGGGATGCACAGGACCGCCCTTCACAATGCAGAATGATCCAGTCCAAAAGGCTACCAGTGACGAGGTTAAGAAGCCTGGCTGATGATGGCATCCCTTCCCCCAGCAGATAAAGTCCATTCTGCACTGGTACTTTTCACAATACCTTGAAAACCGTCCATGCTTATTTCATCTCTTTTGATCTAGAGCCTCCTTTTTCCCATGCACATACCTGTAATTCCTATTCAAGCCTAGGGAAAATTACCCATTACCACTATCTATCACTATCCGTCAGCTACTGGAGGCAAGGTGATGTTTTCCCAGATCTACCTGTTATTCATTATCATCACCATCATCGACAACAATGACCTCATAGTCATCATAAGAACTGCATATATGCTGGTAACAAGCAGTCATGAGTCAATTGCCTGAAACCCAGTGCTACTGAATACAGTTCTGCCATTGTGTATTCCTTAACTCTGCAGGAGGCAGCACTAAAACCGGTCCGTGGGCTCATCACCATCATCGTCATCACCATCACCATCATCATTGCTGTTATCATGGCAAGCCAGCCAACAAGTAATCTTTAAGTCCATGATGAGGAGGAGGATGATGGTGAATAGGAAGCAGCTCTGCAGAGACCACTGAACTCCCAGCGGCCACAAGCCACAGACATTCTGTTCTGGCCTTGAGTGTTCACTTCGCCCAGTATGGACACATTTTTGTAAGGAGTTATTGGCCTCTGAGCCCCTGGTGACCAGGTCTTATTTTCTAAGTGTGCATGTGCATGCGTGCACACACACATGGAAGACTGTTGGAGAAACTCAAATGATGTCACTAAGTGTGCACATCAGAGCAGGCAGGTTGATGGAGAGGCTTTGGCTGCCCAACTAGGTCTGATTCTGCCAGAGCCTAAGCTCCTACTCAGGTTCTTCTTTCCTGCCCCTGCCCCGCTTCATTATGGTTACCATCAACTCGTTGAAGCCAAAGTTTGGGCATTGTGGAGCAGCCTTTGTCACACACACACACACACACACACACACACACACACACACACGCTGCTTTTTTAAAAAAAATTTTCAGTTACCATTAATAGAGCCTGGCCATTGCCTCTTCCTCTGGCCCTCCAGAAATTGAGACTCTGGGGTGTTTTAACTTAGCATCTGACTCATGAGATACCAGGGCCTCCTGTCTCTACCCCTGGGGATTGGGATAAAGAGTGTGCTGGGGGAGGGGCAGGTACTTAGAGGGCAGTTTGCCCTCTACTGGGTGACTTTCTCAGCCTGTCCAATGGAGAAAGCAACCAGAAGCTCAAGTGACGACTGAGGCGTGGTCAGCCACAATGTACTGTGGAGTCTCTCCCCTCCTCCGCCTCTCCCTGTGCCCCTCCCTTCCTCCACACACGCTTAGGGGTGAGTTATGAAGTGTCTCACTGGGAAGCAAGACTTGACTAGTAATGAACAGAAAACACTATAATTCGTTATTACTGATCATCTCTGTGTGCACTTTATATATTTGCAAGCACCATTCAGGACCCGGTTAGTCACGCATGAAGTTATATATTTGCAAGCACCTTTCAGGACCCGGTTAGTCACGCATGAAGTTATATATTTGCAAGCACCTTTCAGGACCCGGTTAGTCACGCATGAAGTGCCCTGCGCTACCTCACTGCCTCCGTCTGCTCCATCTCTGTGCTGCTCTTCATCAGTGCCACTCTAATTGTGTGCCTCCTGGTTAACCAGCTAAAGAAGTGGGACCCACAAAAGAGATTATATTTCCATAATCGTGTGTGTGTGCACACAGAACTATCAAAATCATATTTAGTTCATAAGCAACACCTACAGTGGATGCAGTTGGTTTTCTGCCCAGGTCCCTGTTACTTCCCTCATATCCCAGCTGCTATGAGTGTTGGCTCGAGTAGCTGTCCCCTTCTGCAGAACAGAAGTCACAGTGCTCAGGAGGTTATCCACTCGCTGGCATCCCATAACCAATGACTGATTGTCATCAGGGCTCTATTATCTATTTCTCAAATTATAACTTAGTGGCTTAAGATAACAATAAACTTTTATTATCTCACAGTTTCTGTGGGTCGGGGATTCTGGAACAGCTTAGCTGAGTGGTTCTGACTTGGGTCTCTCGTGAGGTTGCAGTCATCTAAAGGCTTGACTAAGGAGGGAGGACTTGCTTCCAGGGCAACTCCCTCACCTGGCTGGCAAGATGGCCCTCTTTGTAGATGGGATGTTCTGTTCTTCTAACACGGCCTCTCCCAGGGCTGCCTGAGAATCCTTATGAGCTGGCAACTGGCTTCCCCCCGAGTGAGTGAGCAGTCCAGGAGAGCAAGGCAAAGTGGCAAAGCTTTTTATGATTTCACCTCAGAAGTCACATGGCATGACACATGCCTCATTCTTATCATTAGATGCAAGTCACTGACTCCTGCTCACCACCAAGGGGAGAGGAATTAAGCTCCACCTTTTGAAGGGAGGAGGGCCATAGAAATTGGAACATATTTTTAAAGCGTGACTGGGACCAACTCTATGGAGCAATTCACAGACATCAGAGCCTCCCTGTGGGACAGGCTGTTGTTAGTTTCCAGCTGAGACCACATGCTTGCTTAGCTTTCTTCTCTGCTAATCTTGTTTCCTTCCCTATCCTTCTCCCAAGAGCCCTCCCCTAATAATCCCTTGAACAAGAATCCCCATCTTGGGCTCACCTTTTAGAGAATCTGACCTGAGACAACACATTCTTTAGAAAACCTATGTTCTAAAATATTTAATGAAATGATAACTTTCCTCCAATTTCCAGATTTGCAACATTTCTCTCAGCAGTTCTTTTTAGCCATCCAGGAGCTGAAGGGTTTAAAATTCTGGTTCAGAAGGCATGTGGGGAAATGACCTCTTGCCTTCGATGGCACGGCAGCAGCAACATTTCCTAAGTCTTTAACATACAAGGCCAGGGAAGAGCAAAATGTGGTATGATGAGATTGAAGCAATGCCCCACCCTCCCTAGGTCCCACCGAGAAAATATAACAAGGCAACTTGGAAACTATATTCAACATCAGTGCTTTTTTCATTTGCTCTCTTGATTTTAACATCTCGTAAGACCAAGAATCCATGTATATTTGTGTCATTCTTTCATCCAATGCACTTTGGCTTCTTACCTCATCACTGAAACAGCTCCTTCCTTTGGACCTTCCTAAGAGGAGGTCTCCCCATCCCAAGCCATTCACTTCAGTCCTTTCATTACATGGCCTCTCTGTGCTGCCTGACCCAGGTGACTGACTTCTCCTTCTTAAAAGGCTCCTCTCTTGGATTTTGAAATAGGAGAACAGAATGAGAAAGGCGTGGTATGTTTGGGTTAGACGGATAAGCCCAGTGGAGTGATACATAGTTTCTGAGCAAGGCTGGAATGTGAATGAATCCTCTGGGGCCTTCTGCATGGTAGACTGTAGCCAGGATGGGCTGGAGGCAGGGAGAGCAGGGAGGCGGCTACATGTAGACAAGGGTTGATAGAGCCTGACCTGGAGCAGTGGAGTCTAGAGACATGGAAGAGCCACTGTCATAGGGTTCAGTGAGGGGACTTTGGATGGAGTGGGCACCGGGGGAAGGGAGCGAGGAAAATGGAGGCACTGAAGACGCGTCTAAGACTCCTCCTTGGGTGGCCAGTGATGCCATTTACCTGGATAAACTGATGTGTTTTTGTATTTTTGCCGGGTGGGGGGGGAGGGTTATTCTTTGTGTCTGAGTTTCCTTGGCTTTGTTAACTTCTAGAAGTACCTGTTCCAAGGGCCATCGACTGCTGAGAGAGGTGTGAGGCATGAATGAGCAGGTGGGTATCAGCAGCTCTACCAGGGCACCATCCCCTCTAGCTGGAGTGGGTTTCCTTATAGAACCAGGAGTGTTTCTGTACTGAATGCCAGAAACTTGACTTCTTAGTAGGTCAGGTACCAGGCACAATTTTCTGGCTGGGCCGAATGAGATTATACCCAGTAAACACACCCCATTAAAGTGTGTAACAGAACTAGATTCTCTTCCTTCACAACCTTGTGAGGACACATGAGGTTACATCAGTATCACAAGTCTCAGAAGTTTGAAGCCTTGCTCTTTAAAAAATAACAGTTTTATTGAGATATAATGCACATGCCATAAAATTCAGCCTTTTAAAGTTTATAATTCAGTGGTTCTCTTTTTTTAATTTTTAAAAAAATCTCCTTTAAGTATATAGTTACATTCCTTTTTTTAATGCTTCGTATTTTTATTGTGTTCATGCATGTGGGATCTTAGCTCCCCGACCAGGGGTCGAACCTGTGCCCCCTGCAGTGGAAGCACGCGGTCTCGACCACTGGACTGCCAGGGAAGTCCCCAGTGGTTCTTAGTATATTCATAAAGTTGTGCAACCATCACCACTTCTGAATTTTAGAGTATTTTCAGCTCTCCCCCCGACTCCACCCCCAAAACCCTGGTATTCATTAGAAGCCACACCTTATTCTCCTTTTTAAATATATATTCTTTCTTTTTAAAGTTTGTTTGCTGTTGTTGTTTTCTATTCTGGATCACTTGAATTTCCATATGAATTTTACGGTCAACATGTCAATTTCTATAAAGAAGCCAGCTGGGATTTTGATGAGGTTGTGTTGAATCAGTAGGTCAATTTGGGGAGTATTGTCATTTTGACAATACTTAAGTCTTCTGATTCATGAAGTCTTTCTATTTATTTAGGCTTTATTTTCTTTCTTTCAACAATATTTCATGGTTTTTATTGTACATGCCTTGCAATTCTTATATCTGTTCTCTAGTATTGTATTCTTTTTGATGCTATTGCAAATAGAATTGTCTTCTTAATTTCATTTTCAGATTGTTCATTGCTAGTGTATAGAAATACAATTGATTTTTGTATATTGATCTTGTAGCCTGTCACCTTACTATATTGTTTGTTGGTTCTGATCATTCTTTTAGTGGAATTCCTTAGACATTTCTATATAAAAGATCATGTCAGGGCTTCCCTGGTGGCGCAGTGGTTGAGGGTCTGCCTGCCGATGCAGGGGACACGGGTTTGTGCCCCGGTCTGGGAGGATCCCACATGCCGCGGAGCGGCTGGGCCCGTGAGCCATGGCTGCTGAGCCTGCATGTCCAGAGTCTGTGCTCCGCAACGGGAGAGGCCACAACAGTGAGAGGCCCACGTACTGCAAAAAAAAAAAAAAAAAAAAAAGATCATGTCATCTGCAAATTATTACTGAGTGAATAAACAAGTAAGAGCTGTGGCTGTAAAGAACATAAGGTGGAGACAGTCTCTAAAAGATGGCCTTGAGAAGGCCAACAGAATAGGATGCAGATGGAGGTAGGAAAATAAGTCAGGAGGAATGGTAGAGTCAAGTGAGTGGCAGATCATAAAATCACAGATAACTGGTTGTCAGCAGCTCAGTCAGTTTCATTGCCCTTATAGAATTCTGGATGCCTTTCCTGGGACTCATTTAAAGGATTCAGTGGACTCCTTTCAGCAGCGTCACCAGTAGCAGGAAAAAGACATAAATCTAAGCCATTCTTGATGTTCAGGATAGTTTCAGGCAAGGCTATGAAGCAGGCAAAGCATAGAAGAAGAGAAGAACTAAATTTTATTGCCTGCTGTGTACCAACATTTTGCATGTATTGTTTAACCCTCACAGTATTCTTTACAGCTGCAAATTTGAATTGGTGTTTATTTTTTGTATACAGATAAACTATATTTGTGTAGTGGTAGCTCAACCATAAGGCACTTGCCCATTTCCCCAATCATAAGTCAGGATCGAAAGAGCTCATTTGTCAATTAGTTGTTTGAAAAAATGAATAGCATATAGATATATAAACAGTATCCTACATCAGTGATTCTTAACCAGGAGTGTTTTAGGAGAAAATTCTCCACGGATCTCTTGTGTTTTGACATGTTTTGTGAGCTGGGGGCACTGCACTTTTGTTCAGACTATCTTTTCATGGAAGATTATAAAGCAAATTGCCTTGAGAGACAGAAATAATGTCTCCTTCCAGGGCAGAGGGCAGATTTACTTGGTGTCTAGGGTAATGAAGATAATGTCTCACTCTGGTGTCAATGTTGGGTAGGTTTGCTTGCAGTCCCTTGAAAAGATGTGGGTTTCTTGAACTTGGGGTTCCTCTGCTTTGACACAAACCCACTATGTGCCCAGTTATCTGCCTGGCCACTCTGTATTACCCTGCAGTACTTGAGAAACAAGGGAACCAACTCGAACATGAAGCTTATGTTGCTTGCCGTGCCATGAGTAATAAAGTCCTTTGCCTCTGACCCAGGAGTCTCATTCTTCTCTGGCACCCGTGGAACTGTGGTGGCTAACTTGTGGCAGACTCCCGAGATTCAGATTCAGTATATATGTGTGTAAGTTATACATATGTATATATATACTTACATATGTGTATGTAAGTTCCATGGGTGGTTCTGATGGATGTGTCTAGTTGAGAACCACTGTTCTCTTGGTGGTCAGGCAGGCAGGCCTTGGAGGCTGGCTGAACTTCTAACAGGGAACAGTTTACAGTCAGAGGTACCCAGCAGGGTTCTGGAGACACTGCATGGTAAGAAGGCGGGTGCAGTGCTGTCCCCTAGGGCCAGCTGGGCCTGTCTGACAGTTTCAGCTGGCTCTGCCTGCTAACACATCATTTGGGTGACGTGGTAGGGAATGTGCATCCACAGCTCCTCAGAGAACAGCCTTCCCCAGACAGCAGTGATGGCGCTGACCGTGGACTTGGCCCTGAGCGTTTTAGCCAAGCTGTGGGAGGACTCTCTCTCCTGGAAATTCTGCTGATACGTGTCTCTCAAATTTAAAACAGTCTCTGAAATGATGACAATTTCAATATTTACAAGAACCTTATATATATATATATATTTTTTTTAAATTAATTTATTATTTTTTTGCGGTACACGGGCTTCTCACTGTTGTGGCCTCTCCCGTTGCGGAGCACAGGCTCTGGACGCGCAGGCTCAGTGGCCATGGCTCACGGGCCCATCCGTTCCGCGGCATGTGGAATCTTCCCAGACTGGGGCACGAACCCGCGTCCCCTGCATTGGCAGGCGGACTCTCAACCACTGCGCCACCAGGGAAGCCCAGAGAGAATATTTAACATCACAGGGTACTTTCAGATAATGTGTGTTAAGCATTCAACACGTAGGAAATACTCCATAGTGGTAGTCATAAAGCTGATTATTAGCTGCCCTCTCAGCTGTTTTCCCTTTCCCCCCGCCATCCCAGGGCAGAGGATCAGGAAAGTGGGCAGTGGTGTAGGTGTCTAGGTGGGAGGGGTGGGGTGGGGAAGAGATTGCAGATGAAGAAATGCCACCCCTGCTCCTCCTCGGGAGTTCTAGCTTCAACCCTGTTCTGCAGATCTCTGTGCCACTGTCCCCAAGTGGATCCCCTGGTGAACACTCCACTGCATCCCCTCCACCCATTTCCCCCCTGAGAATCTGACTTGAATCTTTTGTCTGGAGGCTCGATTTCCCAGCAGTTATCACAGCATGGGATCTCCACCTGCAGGGCGACCACTCCCACATGCGGAAGGATCCAGAAAACCACCTCCAGACACAGCTTCCCACCCCGAGACTGCAGCTGAAGGGGGCAGTGCTATGCCACGCTGGTTATGGGTTGTCGGCCTCTCCCCTCAAACCGCCCCCAAGACCACAGGCATCTCAGCCAGGCCAACCTTGGTTTCTTTTCCTCAGAGTGGCTGTAACTACCATCCACACATTTAGGTTTGCTCTTTGCCAATTTCTCAGTCCTTTCACGCCTTTTGAGAGGACCCTACCAGTCATCCAATTCCCACCCTCCAGCTACCCGGAATTGGGACTGGGCGATGAATTACAGAGCCAAATGCGTGGACATGTGACTCAGACTCAGCCAATCACCATCACCTCATCCTCAGCCACAGTAATTGGCTCTAGGGCTGAATACGTCACCCACACCCAGCGAATCAGAGCCCTTCTACGGAATTTCCGCCCTTTTTGTCTTCTCTTTCATTTTGGCTCGTCCTTAACTGGGATGGCGTCAAGCTGGGGTTACCTGTGCTCGTGTCCTTGTCCTCTGACACGCGGGAAAAGGAGACCGACACCAAAAGAGAATATGCTGTGTTGTTGCTTTAGTTCTTGAATCCAGTGGTGCCTGAGGCCACTTCTGTAGCTGCCCTTTCAGTTATCTGAACCAGTAAGTTCCACACACTGCTTAATGATTTGCGTTGTTTCTGTCATTTCTAACCTTTAAAGTTGTGATTAATACAAACGTGTTCCCCATGCAATTCGCCAGTGCAGGTGTTGATATGTCTCTATCCATTTAACCTCTGATAATAAACAAATGTTGGCTGGCCCCCCAGGTCTTTCAGGCTCTGTCCTGTGTGACGAACCCTTTCTTTTTCACTCTGCTTACAGCATTGCTGTCTTTGCTGTTCATTATTATTATTATTATTATTATTAAAGTCATATAAAGTTCTGATTGATGATTTAACAAGTTGTTTTCTGCAAAAGATAGCAAACTTCTTCAGGATGATGTTTACATTTTTAGAAACATCTCTTTCAAGATGACCTTCATTCTGAGCACATATTCAATAAATAATAGTATTAATTAAATAAGAACCATTTTTCCAAAACATAGAACCGAACCCACTGCCTCCTCTCAACAGTATCACATTCCCTGGTGATCCAGCCCTTGGCTGGTGGCGATCATTTGATGCTCATATTCTTGGGGTGTAGTGGCTGAGCAGAGGTACATGTGGAAAAAAGCCAGAGGAAGAGATGTTTGCACAACTTTTCTAAAATGAAAATTGTCTTTGGAAAGCCCCGGTAAAGCCCACGTTCGTTGTTGTTTTTCTGACTTGCTGCAGGACCAGAGTGATTGTGAGACAGCAGACCCTGGTTCAGCTGGAAGAAAGAGCAGGGTCTGAGATGGGGGGAAGGTCGGTGGCACAGAAAGAGCCCACGGCTGAACCTTTGACGTCTTCTTGGTCTGTCTATAGAAAGCCAAGATTTTCTGATTTGAGATCCGTTTTTGCATCTACTTTCTTACTGAGGGAGACAGAGCTTTTGATGCATTTAATACAGGCAAATTCTTTTTAGATGGCCAAAACAATAGATACACTTTAAACTTTCTTTTTTTTTTTTTTTTTTCTGCGGTGCGCGGGCCTCTCACTGCTGTGGCTTCTCCTGTTGCGGAGCACAGGCTCCGGACGCGCAGGCTCAGCGGACATGGCTCATGGGCCCAGCCGCTTCGCGGCATGTGGGATCTTCCCAGACCGGGGCACGAACCCGTGTTCCCTGCATCGGCAGGCGGACTCTCAACCACTGCGCCACCAGGGAAGCCCTAAACTTTCTTGGTCTCCTGAGCAAACATTTGAGAAATGCAAATAAGGCAGATTAAGCTAATCTCCACTCAAGGTCTTCCTTGGTGGCCTTCCCTTCTGTGGACCTTTGGAGAAAGGAAGCCTTGTGCAAAGCTCCTGCCAGGGTGTTCAGTCACTGTGGCAAGATGGGTCGGTGTTCACTGAGTGTGTGCCTACAATTCTTTTTTTAATTTTTATTTAAAATTTTTTTTTGCCTATAATTCAAAGAGAAGGAAGGATGGGGAATTCCCTGGTGGTTAGGACTCCGTGCTTTCATTGCCAAGGGCGTGGGTTCGATCCCTGGTCTGGGAACTAGGATCCCACAAGTCACATGGTGTGGCCAGAAACAAACAAACAAACAAAAAATCCCAAACAAACAAAGAGAAGGAAGGGTGGACTTACACTGTTTGTCAGAGAATAGAAAGAGATACGAACAAATTAGCTGAGAACACTTATTGGGTTAATCCTATGTTTCAGTCTGGGTGCTGCCAAGAAAGGAGACCCCAGGGCAGGGCGTTTAGGAGAAGGAATTAATGCAGCGTGCTAGCTACAAGGGGTTGCAAGAGCTGAAATGGGTTGGGGGGATGTGAGGGGGTAGGGGCGGTGGAGGCAACCCAGAGATTAACAACTTCAGGAAGCTGCTCCCACTCCTAGGACTAGAGGAACTGGAAGCTGGAACTATGGGGTAGGGGCTGCCTGAGGCCCCAGGGTTTTGGCTGCCCGGCTGGAGCTGCAGCTGGAGGGGGAAGGCCATGGTGGTGGTGGAGAGTGGGGAGGAAGAGGGCAGGGGCTGTGTGGCAGACCTGGGTCCACGGAGGAAACGTGGTCACTGCCAGAGATGTAGGCACTGCCCCAGGCAAGGCTGGAGAGGGCGGTGGCCAGGATGGGCTGGTGTATGCCAACTTCGCCCCTTCATTCACCCATGCCTCCCACTGGCCCAGCCTAATGGGAAGCAAGTGGGAACAGGGACCTGGAAACCTGGCCAGTCCCCAGCACTCTGAGAGGAACAGGGAAAGGGGATGGGCCTGAGAGCGAGTAAGCAGGTGAGCTGCTCACCTGTGCCAGCTGTCCCTTCCAGGCTTCAGTGGACACAAACCAGTAGATCTACAGATAGTTTATGGGAATAAAAATCCCAGTTTCCCAAGCGTGTCAGACTAATCCTGCTCTTCCTCAGTTTTCCCACAGCCAGCAGCTGCTACAGGGACTCAGATGAGGCAGGAGAAGGACAGTCTTTCAGCTCCCCTCCCTGACCCCAATCTCTTTCACCCCTTCCACCTCTGGGCATGAAAATAAGACAGTATTTATCTTTAAAAAAAGAAAAAAAAAAGACTGTATTGCCACTGGGAGAAAGCTAAATCCCTAACAATGATTTTTGCATTACACAACTAATCCACCTGATTTTCAGAGTTTGGTTAGCCCAAGTTTTTTTTTTTTTTTTCATTTTGCGGTACGCGGGCCTCTCACTGTTGTGGCCTCTCCCGTTGTGGAGCACAGGCTCCAGACGTGCAGGCTCAGCAGCCATGGCTCACAGGCCCAGCCGCTCCGCGGCATGTGGGATCCTCCTGGACCGGGGCACGAGCCCGTGTCCCCTGCATCGGCAGGCGGACTCTCAACCACTGCGCCACCAGGGAAGCCCTGGTTAGCCGAAGTTTACAAATATTTTTCAAAAATCATTGACCTTACAAAGCTTTTATCTGATTTTCAGGTCCATTCCATTGTCCCCTGCCCGACTCCTCAACAGCGATGGTCAGGTTCACCCTCTCCCCCTCCAAATATTCTTTCCAAAACTGTTAATTGAGCACCTTCTAAAGGCTTGAAGCTCGGGATTTGAAAATAAACGAGACACCTGCCTCTTCCTCCTTCTGTTTCCCTGTAACGATAGCTGGCCCTCCTCCCCAAGCCACCACTGCAGAATCCTCTCTGCAGATGGCATCTCCCGAAGGAAAAGAGCACACAAAGCAAGACACAGAAACCTCAGCTACCACCCCCAGCGCCCCTCACCACTCCCAACCCAGGGACCCTTGGGCACAGTCTTGGAATCCCTGGGCCTTTGCCGAGCAGATTTTGTAAACCCCTCTCCAGGGCAATCCGGAAAATAACATAAACTCCTTAGCAAAACTGTTGGGAGACAGAAAGAACATAAATTAGGCTTGCGGCAAACATTGCTAAATTTTACGATCTCTGTGCCCTTTGGCAAATCTGACAGCTGAGGCAAGAAATCCCTATGCACTAGACAAAGGCTTTGTGGGAAAGAATCAAATGAAATAATCAATTTGAAAGTGGTTTGCAAACTGTAAACTCTAAGCGGTTATCGAGGTTTTTCCTTTGGTAATTTTCCTTCCTTGACGGAAATTTTCAAGAAGATTGAAGAGAAAGAGCGTGAAAGAACATCACAGTGGGGGCTCTTGCTGTGATTTAAGTGGCTGAATGACCACTGGGTGACACATGCCAGTGAGTTCCACGTAGGCCCTAAACACAGGCTCATCACTTAGGTTCATGTCTGAACAGTGACCTGGCCACTTCCCTCGGTAGAGCCCTCCTGAAAGAGACGTGGCCTCAGTGACACCTCCCCTGGGCTCTCACCTCCAAGCCAAGAGACATGACATGCACAGAATCTGTGAGACACAGATTCCTCTCTCTGTGAGATGCAGGCTTCTCCTGGAGGCTTCACAGACTCAAGTTCATACTGTTCTAAGATTCCTTCTTCCCCAGGTGGAGGACAGGGCCTGGGAGGAGCAGTGGGGAAGAACTCCTCCAAATCTAGTCTCTCTCCCCCAATTTCTGTCTCTCCCAGCTCTTCCCTCTGGCCCAGGAAGGTTGTTGTGGTTTGTTTGTTTCTAAATCTGCCCTCATGCCCCCATACTGAAGGAGGACTGTATTTGTTTTTGTTTTTTCACTATATTGGGATTGCTATGTGGAGGTTGGAGTGGAGACTTTTTCCTTTGTTTCTTCTTTGTTGTTTAACTTTGTACAACAAAAAGTATTACTTAAAAAAAAATTATTCCCCTATGTGTATCATCATTACTTAATGTCTTGGACATCCCAGTCAGGTTCTAAAAAACAACCAATTCTTATTTCCAAATATCTTACTACTATAGCCCATGCCTCAGGGTAATAACATCCAGAGGAGGATAATAATTACAGCAGAGTCTCTTCAAGTATTTCAGTTGATTCTCAGTTCTTCTTTGTTCACAGCTCAGCGTAGAATTCTTACTTCTTTTGGGTAGAAGGAATTGAATTTAAAAGTCAACAATCTAGGAGCTTAAAAATTACTGCAGCCACCTACTACCTTCCAGAAATAAGCACCCGTGAAGACTACAGACTCTTTTTTTTTCCTGCCTCTCTTTTTTAAATTGGGATATAGTTGTTTTACAAAGTTGTGTTAGTTTCTACTGTACAGCGAAGTGGAGTTCCCTGTGCTATACAGCAGGTTCTTATTTGTTATCTATTTTATACATATTAGTGTATATATGTCAATCCCAATCTCCCAATTCATCCCACCTCCCACCCCCCAGACTCTGTTATTTATCACCCATATCTGTTCTATTACTAATGTTCTCAAATCAAATTTAAGCTTGAAAACAGCTTTGTTGGCCTCCCATCCCCCCTCATTGCACGTTCAACGTGGCCAAGAAGGTATTTGGAGCCCCGGACTCTGTGCTGTCAGTGAGGCTGTCGGCTGAGGCATCCATAATGACCTGATGCCCCGTTTATGCTTCCTTTTATTCTTCCTTTTATTCTGACCCCCTTGTTGGGCTAAGTGACCCTTCTCCACACTCCAGAGCACCCTCTGTAAAACCGTCTCTGAGCAGGTATAACGATCTGTTGAAATTAAGTCTCACTCTCCTTAGTGTCTGGCACAAAACAGGTGATCTGAAATTCCTGATGGAAAGAGAAGGATTGTGTGTGTGGTGAGGGATGGGTGATGAGAAGATGAAGGACACACTGTTCATTTGCCTTTGTATGCACTGCTCATCGTAACTTCACCCATGTTCCAAGTCTTCTCTGAATTCTAGAAACTTCTGATCATTGCATTCTCTGTTTGCAGGTTTGGGTGATGCAGGAACACCTTAGAGTCATCCCAGCCATGTTCCCAATCACTAGTTTGATGGATTGCTTCTGTGAACAGCGGCCGTAGACAGCTTGTCCAGTTCCTGGTGGAGACAGCAAAACCTGTGGTCACTCACGAAGGTGAGGTCTTGTTCCTTAGGACTTTTTCAGGTTCAGGAAATAGAAATCACTTGAACTAATGTAAGTAAAAAGGAGAAAGTCTTATAAGGACACCAGAGTATCTCATAGAGCAGCCCAGTCATGAAAAGTCAGAGACCAGAAAGCAGTGGGCTCCAAGGAACCCGGGGGTCCCTGTCCCTGGCTCTCACTCTGCTTCTCTCTGCTGCAGGCTGGTCAACTCTGCTTCTCAGCCCACATGAACAGAACTCTTGAGTTTATAGCGTCTCTCTTCTGTCAGACCAAGGCTGGGGTGCTTACCGTCACCTGCTCTGGGAGACCCAGTTCTGATCATAGCTCCCCTTTTGTAACTCCCATTTACCAACGCAGTCACAAAACTCAAAAATAATTCTAACAAGATTGAAAAATAGTAATTATAACAGTTTTGTTGGCTGGTATTTGTGATCCGTGGGGCTCGGGGCCTCTCTTGCCCAGCTGCGGGAGGTTTGCTTAAATTCCCAGAATCTCTGAGTAAATTCATATCAACCCACTATTAGTATCAAAAACAAAACCAGGAAACCCAGTGTTACCATTTTTATATAATGTCCTTTTAGAAATTCTCACTAATGCATTAAAACATTAAATAGAAGGGACACAAGCATCATATTATATATAAATTTAATATATAACTAAGGAGGCTTCACATAGAGGAGGAAGAATCATTTGATACATTGTGAAGGAATTCCTAATTAACAATTCAGAAGCATATCTTTGGCCCTGACCTCTCTCCATACACCAGATACTAATGTAATTCCATATACGTTCAAGTGTTACACACTTAACAATGAGCTATTGGAGGGAGAAAAACCAGAAGAAAATAAAAGTGAATATTTATCAAATCTGTATATGGAGGAGAACTTTTTTTTTCTTTTTATTTTTTTTGGCTGTGTCAGGTCTTCTTTGTGGCACGTGGGCTTCTCTCTAGTTGAGGCTTGTGAGCTCAGTAGTTGCAGCACATGGGCTTAGATGCTTCACAGCATGTGGGATCTTAGTTCCCCGAACAGGGCTCGAACCCACATCCCCTGCATCGGAAGGCAGATTCTTTACCACTGAACCACCAGGGAAGTTCCGGAGGAGAAGTTTTTAAGTGTAAATTTTCCAGAAAAAAACACAAAAAGCAAAAATCACAACTGCAAGTTTTTTAAAAATTAAGTGACCACATTATAGCTGAAATAAAATCATACAGCAGAACTTAAATAACACAGCCAACAGCAGAGTGGAAAAAGAATTTGCAGCAAACCAGATAGGAGTTAATATCTTTAGTCTGTGAATACTTCATACAGGGGCTTCCCTGGTGGCGTGGATTAAGAATCCGCCTGCCAATGCAAGGGACACAGGTGCGAGCCCTGGTCCAGAAGATCCCACATGTTGCGGAGCAATTAAGCCCGTGCACCACAAGTACTGAGCCTGCGCTCTAGAGCCTGTGAGCCACAACCACTGAGCCTGCGTGCCACAGCTACTGAAGCCTGCACGCCTAGAGCCTGTGCTCCGCAACAAGAGAAGCCACCGCAATGAGAAGCCCGTGCACCGCAACGAAGAGTAGCCCCCGCTTGCTGCAACTAGAGAAAGCCCGTGCGCAGCAACGAAGATCCAACGCAGCCAAAAATAAATAAAAATAAATAAATTAAAAAAAAAACTTCATACAAACTGATAGGAAGAATGTTTAAAATCCTGTAGTTTAGTAAACAAAGGATGTGAACTGACAATCCACATAAAAGAGGAAGTAAAACTAGTAAACAGGCATTAGAAAATGTGTAGTCTCACAAGTCAAATTAATACAAATTTAAAATCCAGAATAAGGTCCCATTTTTCACACATTTGCATCTTTTTTTTTTAATGGAAATACGCAAAGTTTTTGAGATGGTAGAAAAACCAATGCCATTTATACAAGGCTGGTAAAATGATCAATTAATACAAACACTTCAGAAAATAATTGGGGGAAATTTACTCTTTGACTCACTATTTCTACTTCCTTGAGTCCAACTCCAACATAGGAACAAATATATTCATTGTAGTGATATTGATAAAGAAGAAAAATTTAAAACAAACATAAGGTTCAATGCTGGTAGAAGCACTTAGCAAATTATGTCCCATTCTCTCATGCACACAAACATTTACTGAGCACCTACTATCAGCCAGGGTCTGTGGAAGGAGCTGAAGAAACAAAGATGGACCAGGCAGATTCTCTTCCCTGCCTTACAGTGTAATGGGGCATATTACATGAGGTGGAGGGGAGAAAAAGTAGGGAGTAGACATTTATTGAGGAACTCTGTGTTTGGCATTTTACATACATCACCACATTTCATCCTCTGAAGTCCTGAGCTGCTTAGTCCTTAAGTGAGAGTAGAGAGGAGTCATACAGAGCCGACCTGCGTTCCGTTCTTTCTCTCTTCCACCTCTGGTCCTCACTCCCTGCCTCTCAGATCAGCCCTGGGAACAATGGTGAGTGACACGTTTTTGCTGGAAAGGGGCTTTAGCTTCAGAGCTCCCTGCCAACTAAATCTCTAATCCCCTGCAGGGTGGAAATTCGAGAGCCACCACCAGCTAAGAATTCCAAAGGTTTTTCCTGTTAGCATCCCAAGGAATTGCTTTCTCCCTGCCCCTGCCCTCCAGCTTGCATCTCAAACTCATCAGAGTGTTCTGCCAACAAATGTTGCTCTTTTGACAGAATCCCATCTCCTGTAAACTAGTTGGGATTATAAATAGCAAAAGAGATTTTCACATACAAAAACATGCCAGCAAACAGACAAAAACCTTTAATGGCTTTCCAATACCTAATAACAAACTTAGACACTTAACAGTTGATTTTTTCCAGACCCTTCGTTACCCACTTTCACACCACCCATTACCCCTAAAGCATCACCTCCATTCCATCACATTCCATTTAGTAAACCACTTTGGAGCCAGTGACTCAATTTTAGAAGTGAAGATATAAGACAACACAGTAATAAAATCAAACATGCAAATTTAACAGTAAATAATGAAAGTATGCAAATGATATGAAATGAAGTTAACTGAGTATTACCTAAGACACGAACAGGGTAATCTTTGTAGCCTGTGTAAGTTGCTACATATGTAATGATTGTTAAGAACCCAACAGGATTTCTGGTCCTCACACTTAAACTTAGCTTCAAACTGGTGACATGTATGCTCATGAAATGATTTCACGACTCCCTGGTCCCCTAACCTGAGGGGCCAACAGCGGTCTGAGGACCACACTTTAAAGGAAAACCCAACAGGGACTTTCAAAAGGGAAGAGGTCATGGTAGAGCCTAGGGAGGATGTGGGAGATGTTCCAGAAGCCAATAGAACAATGCTCTGCCAAGTGGTTTGGTCGCCCTCCTGCCCCCTTCTTTCCTGGAGGGCGTCCCCACCCCTGCCAGGAGAGTTGCAAAGAACAAACTGGAGGAGGGTACGGGGATGAGGATGAAAAAGAAGTAGAGAAGCCCCAACTTAGAAGAAGAGATCTGGGCTAGGAAGCAGCAGCCCAGGCGATCAAAGGCAGACGTGAAAAGCAGCTAGAACAGAATTGCCTTGGGCTAAACACCCGAGGTGGAGGAAGGACAGGGCTGAGGTAAAAGGCTTTGGTTTTGGAGTTGGGGTCTAAATAGATCTTTGTGGCTGAGGAGGGAGAGACGGGGCTCATACCCTGGGGCCTTCAGTGAGGGGTGTCCTGGGTGACAGCCGAGTCTCACCAGGAGACTGTTTGTGGGCATTGGAGAGGCGTGTGGTTACCCCAGGTCAGCAGCTCCTGCAAGGAGGCTCTTTCCTCCCAGTTCTCTCTCTCCAGCCAGACCCCCCCATGGAGCCACAGCCTCCCATCACCCTGAACCAGGTCAAACCCCCCAGGGACACTGGGGCCAAGAAATGTCCCCTGGGCCATGTCAGAATTTGGTTGACACTCTACTGCGTTTGGAGAGGGGCAGGTGGGTGGAGAGTCAAGGGAACTGTCATTAGAATATCTTCATGGTGATGCTTCGTGTGTGTGTGTGTGCGCACGCACATGTGTGGCAGGGTGTAGAGGGGGCTTGCCATCAAAACCAGGTCATTCATTGATGAGAGTTCTTAAGATATAAGGAATATGTTAAGATCAGCTTAACTTTTTTTTGTTTTGTTTTTTTTGTTTGTTTGTTTTTCGTTTTTTTTTTTTTGTTTTTTTGCGGTATGTGGGCCTCTCACTGCTGTGGCCTCTCCCATTGCGGCTCACAGGCTCCGGACACACAGGCTCAGCGGCCATGGCTCACAGGCCCAGCCGCTCTGCGGCATGTGGGATCTTCCCGGACCGGGGCACGAACCCGTGTCCACTGCATCGGCAGGCAGACTCTCAACCACTGCGCCAGCAGGGAAGCCCCCAGCTTAACTTTTTAAAAAAAATTTATTTATTTTATTTATTTATTTTTGGCTGCGTTGGGTCTTCGTTGCTGTGCAAGGGCTTTCTCTAGTTGCGGCGAGTGGGGCCTACTCTTCGTTGCAGTGCACGGGCGTCTCATTGCGGTGGCTTCTCTTGTTGCGGAACATGGGGTCTAGGCGCACTGGCTTCAGTAGTTGTGGTGCGTGGGCTCAGTAGTTGTGGCTCATGGGCTCTAGAGCGCAGGCTCAGTAGTTGTGGTGCATGGGGTTAGTTGCTCTGCGGCATGTGGGATCTTCCCGGGCCAGGGCCCGAACCCGTGTCCCCTCCATTGGCAGGTGGATTCTTAACCACTGCACCATGAGGGAAGTCCCCAAGATCTGCTTAACTTTTTATGTGGCTGAAGAATGCCCATCTGGTCCATTGGAAGAGCTTTCTGCCTTAGCTGTTTTAAGGGAAAGGCATCTGGGAGTGCCTGCCGAATGGGGCCATTTGAATTTAGTTGACAAAAGCTTGGGTTCTGGAGCAGAGACAACCTGGGTTCCAATCCCCATTCTACCTCTTATTGATTGTGTCACCGTGGACTCCCTGTGCTCAGTTTTGAAGCTCATACTGGTGCTACCTCACCAGGTTGTGGTGAGGATTAACTGAGATGTAACGCATGCAGTGGGAAGCGCTTAGATCAGTGCTTAAAGCCGAGTGAGCTCTCAACCAGCATCAGCAAGCGTTCTCTCTTCTCAAGGCTCAGCTGTGTCTTCTGCCTGCATTGATTAGGAAAATGTAGATCTAGAACTAGTTAAACCAGCATCGCATTTTGTTGCTAAGCAACCAGCTCTGAGTTCTGCAAAAAGTGCAGCTTGGTGTGCAGTGACCCCCTAGCAATTGAGCCCCAGTCAGGCTATTGCTAAGCATTGTTTTATGTTACCCAAAGCTCATTTCAAGTGTGGAGGAGGAGGGAGGCATGCACAGACAGCACAGTCCTAAAGCATGAGCAAAACCAGTCTTTCCAGCTGGAGGGGCTCACAATGGGCAAAAAAAGAAAATAGGTGATGATGTGTGCTTGCACCCACCTGCTGGAGTGAGACCTTCCATTTGCTACTTGCCTGGCCATGTGCTTTTCCAGGTCTCTGTTTCCTCACCTGTACAATGGGTTTATGTACCTTCCCTGTCAACCCACAGAGTTGTGGTGAAGCTTACATGAGTTGGCAGATGTGAACGTGCTTATCAAATAGTAAGGGATGCACAAAGGCAAGGTAAGTTGCTACGTGAATGACAGTGAGGGCCAGGCCCAAGAAAAGGGGAAGCAGGCGATGTTGGCCTTGACATTTCTTTCTGCCCACCTTCTGGTCCCTTCCATACCAGTGCCCATATAGATGGTCTAATCCCAGAGGAGAAGTTAGGCATGTAATTTGCTGACCACATTAGTGTACATTCATTTAATGTACTACCTCCCTGGGGCATTTTAATTTTAAGTGAATGGAATGAGGGAAACACAAAGGAAGGAACTGATAATGCAGAAATACAGGTATGTGAGACCTGCGTGGATGGGAGTATCAGAGCAGGGAGGTCTCCCTGACACCTCCCAGATGGCCCTACCTGGTCCACAGGACTCCCATCAGGGAAGGGCACTGCTCCTGTGGGCGGAGCTCTAGAGCCTCAGCCTAATGACACGCCCCTTTCTCACGCTACAGAGAATGGGCAGTTGAGAAGTTTGGTGGAAACCTGGATCCGTGAGTGAGTGAGTTGGGGGGATGCTGCCTCTGTGTTCTAAATGGCCTGCCAGGTGAGGACAAACTACAGATGAATTGTTAACAGCGCTGCAGCCTTTTCTGGGAAGCTGTCAGCCCGCTCCCAGCCTCCAAGACTGCCCAGAGTGGAGGAGAAATGACTGCCCCACAGCTCCACAGAGGCAGAGATGTCTCCGCCCCTCTCTGTCCCTACGTGTCTCTTGCTGGCATTGCCCTCACCCCCATCCCCATTCTGACTCTTTTCAGGAGAGTCCAGGGTCTCCACTTACACCCACCCACACATGCCGCGCTCACGGGGAGCTGCTCACGGAACCAAGCTCTGTGGACAGCAGTGCAGCCTGGAGGATGGGAGTACGACCTCTGAGAATCACAAAACCTGAAAAAATGCAGCTGGGCTCCTTACAGAAGTTGGTTTTCCAGACCTCTCCTCAGAACTTTATTAGATCTTTTGAAGCCAGGAGATAAATAAGAGCATATTTTCTTCAGCACGTGGGGTCACCCCGGACTCGAGTCCCAATCCAGCAGTGTGGACCCCACAGCCCTTCGTCTCCTGTGCTCACGCCCTGCCCTGGCAGGAGGCTGCCGACCGGGGCCCCCCACTGATGTTGCGGTGCCCCCCTGCCAGCCTCTGCTTCTCCACAACCTGAGCACCCCCTTCCACCCAGAGGGCCTCCTCCTCCTCCAGAAGGGCCTTTTCTTCCCCCCACAGGGCCTTGTCCTCCTGAAGGAGGTTCCCGTCTCTTTCCCACAAGGCATTGTCCTCCTTCCAGGAGGCCTTATCTTCCTTCCAGAAGATTCGGTACTTTTTCCGAAAGGCTTTCTCTTCTTCCCAGAAAGATTTTTCCATTTCCCAAAAGGCTTTTTCCTCTTTCCAGAAGGTTTTCTCCTCTTCCCGAAAAGGTCTCTCCTCTTCCTAAACGCCCGAGGTCTGGCACCTGAAAGCACAGATCTTGCCACGGAAATTCCACATCTCTTCCCTGAAGCCTTTATCTTCTCACGGAAGTGTCTCATCTCTTCCCGAAACACCTTTCCTTCCTGCAGCTTGTGGATTAGTTTCTTCTGGCGAATGTTGGATGAGCAGACCCCCAGTGAGTGGAAGCAGGCAAGCTCCATCCATCTGCTCACCTTGAAGGGAAACGTTGTCTTGGTCAGCAGGATGGTGGGGCGGCTGCGATGGAGGACAGGTCAGCTGGTCCAACCCTATGGGGGCGCCAGAGAGAACAGGTCCCTTGAGTATCACATCCCAGAGGGCAAGCCCTGGGGTCTGTGCCATTACTGGGAATTATTTTTTAATCTTACAGTTTTTTTTTTACATATACATGTATCTATTCTTTTTCAAATTCGTTTCCCATTTAGGTTACGACAGAGTATTGAGTTTAGTTCCTTGTGCTGTACAGTGGGTCCTTGTTGGTTACGTATTTTACATCTAGCAGTAGGTACAGGTCAGTCCCAAGCTCCCAATCTAACCCTTCCCCTCACGCTTCCCCCCTGGTAACCACAAGTTCGTTCTCTAAGTCTGTGAGTCGGTTTCTGTTTTGTAAATAAGTTCATTTGTATCATTTTTTAAAGATTCTGCATATGAGCAATATCATATGATGTTTGTCTTTCTCTATCTGACTTCACTTAGAATGATAATCTCTAGGTCCGTCCATGTTGCTGCAAATGGCATTATTTCATTCTTTTTTATGGCTGAGTAATATTCCATCATATATATGTACCACATCTTCTTTATCCATTCCTCTGTCGATGGACATCTAGGTTACTTCCATGTCTTGGCTATTGTAAACAGCGCTGCAGTGAGCACTGGGGTGCATGTATCCTTTCACACCATGTTTTTCTCCGGATATATGCCCAGGAGTGGGATTGCTGGGTCATACAGTAGCTCTTTTTTTAGTTTGTTTTTTTTTGCGGTATTCAGGCCTCTCACTGTTGCGGCCTCTCCTGTTGCGGAGCACAGGCTCCGGACGCACAGGCTCAGCGTCCATGACTCACGGGCCCAGCCGCTCCGCGGCATGTGGGATCTTCCCAGACCGGGGCACGAACCCGTGTCCCCTGCATCGGCAGGCGGACTCTCAACCACTGCGCCACCAGGGAAGCCCTTTTTTTAGTTTTTTAAGGAACCTCCATACTGGTCTCCATAGTGGCTGTATCAATTTACATTTCCACCAGCAGTGTAAGAGGGTTCATTATTGGGACATTTTAACCATTGTTCTCTTTGTCCCCTTGGTGGTATTTGTGAGGGACAAGCTGTGGTAGAGAAAGACGCTGGCTGGTCATGGTTTTGCGCTGAAGAGGTAGTCAGTACGTTCAAGCTCAAGGCTACTGAAATAATAGAATATCAGCCAACAAGGACAGTGGTTCTCAACCAGAGTGTCAGGACACACAAGTGTGACATCACTTTAGAGGTGTGTCACAGTTTTGTTTTGCTTTTAAATAAGCAAGTGCCACAGCCTCAAGTGATTTCTTTGTGTTACATCAACCAGAATACATCTGAGGTTTTGGCTTTCTCACTTGGGAATTGTTCATAACCTTCTGACTGGGCGTGCTCACAGCAGGGGGCCACACGTGTGCACATCCTCTGTTATAAGCCATGTGGGAAACAGAAGGTGAGACCCACAGACCTGGAGGAGTCGATTTTAGTAGAAGAATCTATTTTGGGAACAGAAGTTTAAAACCAAAAGGTGAAAGATGACACTGAATGTTGGCTAGGATGTGGGAAAGAGGAATTCTCACATGGTAGCCAGTAATATTGAACAGTATTGAGGACACATTATGACTCAGATGCTCCACTCCCAGATACACGCCCTGAGGGAACTTCTAAATTGTGTCCAGGTTACGCGTACAGGAATGTTCAAGCAGCTATGGTCACAAGAGCTCAACACTGCAAGCAATCCAGTGACTGTCACAATAGAATGGAGTTCAAATGTGGTGGTCTGTTCATGCAATGGAGAGCATAGCTACGTGCAGCAACGTGGATGAACCTTATAATATTGAAAGAAAGAATCAGGATCAAAGACTTTGAAAGAAAAAGTTCCGAAACAAGCAAAATTAAACTCTATTGTTTAAGGAAATATACTTAAGTGACAACACAAAAGGACAAGCAAGGAAGTAAGTCCCATTAAGTCAAGAAAATAATTACTTAGGAAGTTGAGATTAACATATATATACTACTGTATATAAAACAGATAACTAACAAGGACCTATTGATACTATATAGCACAGGGAACTCTACTCAATACTCTGTAATAACCTATATGGGAAAAGAATCTGAAAAAGAATAGATATATGTGTATGTATAACTGAATCACTTTGCTGTACACCTGAAACTACCACAACATTGTAAATCAAATGTACTCCAATATAAAATAAAAAATTTTTTTAAAAAGTAATTACTTGTGTGTGAGGGAAGGACTGAGGAGGTAGGATACTAAGGGTTGTGATTGGGTGAGGACATGCGAGGGGCTTCTGAGGGGCCAGTCGTATCCCTTTTCTTTACTTGGTGGCAGTTGCCTGTATGTTATAATAAAAAAGTGCTAAGCTGTATACAAATGTTTTATTTACTCCAGTAAATTCATTGTATATCACAGTAAAATAAAAGCTAGGGAGAAAGAAAGAAAGAAGGAAGGAAGGAAGGAAACAAAGGAAGGAAGAAAGAAAGGGAAGAAGGGAGGGAGGGAGGAAGAAAGAAGGAAAGAAAGGAAAGGAAAGGCAGAAAGAAAGAAAGAAGGAAAGAGAAGGAAAGAAAGGGAGGGAGGGAAGGAGGATCTCCACACATTGCCGTTATCTGAGGTATCAGATCTCAGAACTATCCCCAAAATTCTGGTAAGAAAGATGGGTTGAGAGATGAGAAAAAGGTCTGGACATGGGACAGCAGTTGGAGTGCAGGGGAGACAACGGGTGTGTACACATGGCAAGGGCATTGATGTCCATGTTGAGCTTTCTGGAAGCAGCTGCCAGGGTCTGGCCTCACTCGGTGAGCCTCGCTGAGCTCCACACCCTAGAGCACCGTGAGTCCCTTCAGGAGATTTCCAGGTTTCCTCCTCCTTTTTCTACTTTCTGACTTGGGAGCAGGCGGTAGGGGAGAAGGAAGGACACATAGCTGGCATGTGCGTGGCTGTGTGTGTGTGTGTTTTTGTGTCTAAGAGAGAGAGGTTTGTATCAAGCACTGGACTGATTGATAGCAAAAACATTTAGAAATTTGGTCACTAATTTCAAATGAAACCTCCCCTCCTCATACAGCCCTGCAGCTGAAGGAAAATATACAGACACCCACGCTAAGAAGCAAATTTAAAAACACTGAACGCTGTCACTAAAGAAAGTAACTATATTTTTCAACAATCAACAAAATAAGGTTTACAGAAGTCCCCTTTCATGTGTGAGACCTGTCTGTCCCCAGTGTGTCCCCTGCACAATAAGGAAACATTTGTGCAGGCTTCTGACTTTCTTCTACGTGTTTCCTGGACATAACCCAATGCCGAAGGTGATCGCCTTCCAAATTACACCAGAGCTTTATTTCTTACTCCATAAGCAATGTTTGCACTAACTAGACAACTTGCTGACACAGTTTAATAAATTCCTCTTTCCTTTCTACCCTAGATACCAACTATCACCCAGTTCTACATTTCACCCCATCCGTGTTATCCCCAGCCATTATTTTCTGGCCCTTTACGGCCTCACGCTTTCTGCAGGTCTAACACCAGTCGTTGCTTTTAGTGGGCTTTCCTTTGAGGGCTGCTCTCCACAAAGAAACAGAGTGTGTCTGCCTTTATGAAGAGGAGAGGGCTGCAAAGATGAGTGAAGTCAATTCAAGGCAGCTGGCCCAGTCCACGGAGTCCCTTGAGAATAGAACTACCGACTGTAAGTCAGTGAGCACTCAGGGTTCACAGTACCCAATTTTCCCCCTGCATCTCACTCCCCACTTGAGCAGCAGCAGGAGAAATCTGCTTATGGCACTCGCTGAATAAACGTATTATAGAAATACACATATCATAAGTCAAGTATTCAGGGACACCCCTTGTTCTCAGAGAATCTGGATTCCTACCCGTGGAGAAAACAGGTCCATGAGCTGAAACTCGCAGCTCACCCTCTTGGCATCCACATCCATCTTTAATGTCCTCCTCTGGGCTCCCAGGCAAGGCCAGGCCTTCCCCCCATCTCCTGCTAACTGCACAGTGACCTTGTTTCATCAGTGATCTCTCACTCACGGGCCATCCACATCTCGCTCTCTGCTCATTCCGACATCTCAGCACAAAAATATGCTCAAGTCTGTCTCATTTTAAAACCAGCAACCAACCCGAAACAGAATCCTCTGACTTCCTCTACCTATTGCTAGCCCTCTCCTCCTTAAATAGTCTTCTTAGGGACTTACCTGGTGGTCCAGTGGTTAGGGCTCCATGCTGCCCCTGCAGGGGGCACGGGTTTAATCCCTGGTCCGGGAACTAAGATCTCACATGCTGCGCCTTGTGGTCAAAAAAAAAAAAAGGAAATAGTCTTCTTAAAAGAGCAGTTGACGATCGCTCTCCCCATTCATGTATTGCGTCTGCACCCTTATCCTACAGCAATCTTCTGCACCCTGACTCCACTGGAACGGTACCTCTTAAGATCACCACTCACCCGCTAGTTGTTTAGTCCTTATCCTACCGACCTCTCGGCAGCACTGGACGTGAATCCTTTTTTGAAGCCCCTTCCCTCTTGACGTCTATAAGGCCAGGCCATTCTGTTCTCCTCCTGCTTCCCTTTTGGTTCTAGTCTCTTTGTGGACTCCTTTTCCCAACGGAGTATACTTTATCCATTTAAAGCAGAACCTACCTCATAGGGCTCTTGGTGGGGCATAAATTGGTATGTTGAGTGCCTAGCACAGTGCCTGGCACACAGCAAGTGCTCAATAAATAGGAAATAAGAATAACTATAATTACTATTCTGTGTCATTTTCAGTCTTCTTAGAGTGGCATGCTGGGATAATCATGATTTGCCCTTACAAATTTTAGCCTTACCTTTCAGCCATCTCCCCTGACACCTAGGCTCTGGCCACCTGGAATTCCTCAAATGTGCCGAGTTTTCCCCGCTTCCATGCCATGCTGTTCTCTCTCCCTGGATGTCTGGCCTAAGCCCACTTCGCTTTGTCCAGCTAACACTTCAAGACTCAGATAAGGAGTCGGCTCTCCTAGGCAGCTTCTCCTGAAACTCTCCCACTAAGTTCAGACTGAGCATGCACCCCTCCTGTCCCGCTAGGAACACTTCATCTCCCCTCTCTATGTCCAGCATCTAGCACAATGTCTGGTACATAATAGATGTTCAGTAAATGTCCATTGACTGAATGGCAGTCTTCTGGGTTAGAATGCTGGAAAAAAATTTATCTCCAAAGTTTTTATCATTCCACTTAAATTATCTTTGAGAAAGAGATAAAATAAGTACAATATCAAATACATTGATGCCTACTTAGATATAAAGTACAATATAAAACTGTAAATATGTGTCTATATAGATATAAAAACATGAGTCAAAGACACATGCCTAATCTTCAGTCTTATAATTCAAGGCTAGGAACTTATTTTTAAAGGAAATGTTATATATCAAGCTATGTTTACAGCCAATCCTCTCCGATCTAAAGCCAACAGTTACTTACTGCTTAGCTATTTCCCAACTGGGGAAGTCCTGTAGCCCTCAGAGGACAGGCAGTCATTGTCACATCAGATCCCTAGTGATGTCGCTTTCATAGGCTCCCTTAACACTGTTTGCAAAGACCCCTCTCAGTCCTGAGTCACAGGGTGGAGAGGGCCAAGATAGGGAACCAAATGAGAGACTCTGAAAAGTTGAGGGAGAACGTGAAAGGTTGGAAAGACTTCATCTTCCATCTTTGACTTCACCAATAGGCTGGTGCTGTTGATGACTCGCAAATGATCGTTCCTTCACACCCTACCTGGATTGAGTCCAGGAGCAGGCTTCCGGGGAATCATGTTTCAGTGTGGTGGGGAGGGGTTGTATGTGATGAATCATTTCCCTTGCTGCTTTCAAGATTCCCTCTTTGTCTCTGTCTTTTGACAGTTTGACTACCGTGTGTCTAAATGTGGACCTCTTTGAGTTTATACTATTTAAGAGTTTGTTGAGCTTCTTAGATGTACAGATTTGATGCAGATTTTCCTCACATTTGAGAAGTTTATTTATTCATATGTTCTTTCTTCCTCTTTCTTTCTCTCCTCTCCTCCTAGGATTCCTATTATATATATGTTAGTAGCTTGATGGTGTCCCACAGGTCTCTGAGGCTCTGTTCAGTTTTCTTCATTCTTTTGCCTTTCTGTTGCTTAGACTGGATAATCTTAATTGACCTGTCTTCAAGTTCACTGATTTTTTCTTCTGCCAGCTCAAATCTGCTGTGAGCCCCTCTGTTTTTTATTTTCAAGGCCAGAATTTCTATTTGGTTCTTTTTTAAAAATAATTTCTGTCTCTTTATTGATATTCTCTATTTGGTCATACATCATTCTCATTCTTTCCTTTAATTCTTTAAGCAAGGTTTCTTTTAGTCCTTTGATCATATTTATAACAGCTGTTTAATATCTTGGTCAAGTAAGTCCACATTTGCAGTTCCTCAGAGACAGTTTTTGACCAAAAAGAAAATAACTTACAATCATAGTTTCTATTGCCTGCCTTCTCCCCCTGATTATGAGCCATTCTTTTTTGCTTCTTTGCATGTCATATAACTTTATGTTAAAAGTGAACATTTAAAATAATATAATCTTAAATAATATATTACAAACAATATAATGTGATAATTCTCTAAATAGACTTCCCCCTCCTCAGGTTTGTTGTTGTTTTGTTATTATTACTATTTGTTTGTTTAGTGACTTTCCCGGACTAATTCTGTACAGTCTGTATTTTTTGTTGTGTGTGGCCACTGAAATCTGCTTAATTAGCTTAGTGGTCAGCTAATGATTGAACTAAAAGCTCTCCTTGAACTGATTAGTCTCCCTTCCTTTGCTGAGGGCCTGTGTGGTGTGTGTGTGTGGACATGCCTTCAATGCTCATGCAGACAGTTTACAATTCTGCCTTAGCCTTCACTTCCTACTTGTGCAGGGCCTCAAGGTCAGCCTGAAGTGAGGAATGACAGCCTCCTCAGGTCTTTTTGGGGCATGTGCACACTCACACGCATGTGACCTTCCAGATTCCCAGAAATATGTTAGAACTTTTAAAAGCTTCCATCTTATTCTCCAGTTATTCTTAAATTATTGGTCAGCCTCTTATTAGCCCCAACTGGTAACACAGCCTCAGGCAGCTGTGATATTAAACAGTTACACTCATTTTTTGGACAAATTCCCTGAGGCTAGGGCTGTTTGCATAAAATAAGCATTAAGTTAGGTCAAATAAAGACAAGTTTTGTGGGTGGAGCTTTTCAGTGAACTGCCAAACCAGTCAACTATTAGCAATTCTTTGGAGATGAAGATTTAGGGGGGCTCTAAACCCATCCTGTCTCCTTACTTAGTCATTCTAAGATTCCTAATTTATTGTTTTTTAAGCATTCTTCTTTTCTTTTTTTTAAAATTAATTAATTTATTTTTGGCTGCGTTGGGTCTTCGTTGCTGTGCGTGGGCTTTCTCTAGTGGTGTCGACGGGTTTCTCATTGCAGTGGCTTCTCTTGTTGTGGAGCACGGGCTCTAGGCGCGTGGGCTTCAGTAGTCGTGGCACATGGGCTCAGTAGTTATGGCTTGCAGGCTCTAGAGTGCAGGCTCAGTCGTTGTGGTACGTGGGCTTCGTTGCTCTGTGGCATGTGGGATCTTCCTGGACCAGGGCTCGAACCCGTGTCCCCTGCATTGGCAGGCGGATTCCTAACCACTGCGCCACCAGGAAAGCCCCATTCTTCTTTTCTAATGCAGAAGATTGCTCTAATAATGGAGGCGGCAGACAGTCTGAGACATGAGTAGTATTGTAGCCAGGGAATCAGAGAGGAATAGATAGATGCTGCAAGGAATATTTCAAAGGGAGACTCAACAGGTGATCAGGTGGTTGCATGGGAGGAAGGTAGAGGAAGTAAGGACAGGGCTAAGGTACCTGGTCGTCTCAGTGCCTAGAACTGTGCACCAATTAGACATTTGAAGTTGAAATAGAGTTGATTTAGATGAGTTGGTAGAGTATTCTTACATAAAACCTTGGGATCCTCAGTGATGCACAATTTGTGTTTGCTACTCCAAGTAAATCTTAAAGTCTCTGGAGGAAATAGTAAGATAGTTAATAGGTAATAGTAAGGAAATAGTAAGGAAATAGTAAGAGTATTAGATAGTAATATATAGGTAATAGTAAGGAAATAGTAAGAGATTACTATTGCTAAATGTGAACGGGCACTAAAAATAAATTGAACTTCAGCATCAATGAGCTCACATAATTGAAAAGGACAAGCTTCCCTCTCCCATACTTTGCACCAAATCAACAGCTCCTTTTTACTCAAGGTGAGAGTTTAGCTTAAATTTTGTTCAGTACTCTTATTTTAAAAAATAGTGTTATCATTCTTGTTAGTCTTCAAAGCAATACATGTTCATGATAAAAAAATATTAGAAAATAGAACAAAGATGAAGAAGAAAATTAAAATCATCCATAGTCCCAATACTCAGAGGTAACTACTGTAAACACTTTGGGGTATAGTCTTCCAGTCTTTTTCCTGCACTTGCAGCTAGGTATATTCTAAACAATTGGTTTTATACTGTGCATACTGTTTTGTGTCTTGCCTTTTCATGTGATAATATGTCATAAAATTTCCCCATTTCTTTAAATATTTCTGAGAACATGATTTTCTATAACTGCAAGAGTACACTTTCCCCTGCTTTTGGAAAATGATTTATTCCATTAGGAATATAGATTATTTTCCTGGAAGAGTAGGTCAAATTGGAAAATTGCTCACAATTGAAGGCAGTGGCAACATAATTAATCATCACTGCTATGGCCTTAGTCTCCGTGCTGAAAATAGAGAATTCTTTCTGGCAGCACTAGTCACAGAAAGGGATCATTCACGGGTAGTTGGCTCTGTGAAGGCAGACTTTGTTTTGTTCCTGCTATATCCACCATGCTCATTTTACAAAGAGCTTCTGAAATCAAGCAGAAAAAGACTAATAACCCAATAGATAAATGGCCAAAGGATGTGAATAAATTGATTGCAGACAAATGCAAATGACTCTTTAACATACGAAAAAATTTCCAGCATCAATTATAGGGAAGTGCAGTTGAAAATAAATATTGCATTTCTCTTCTATCAGATTGGCAAAAATCCAGAAGTTTGACAATACCCTCTGTGAGCAAAACTGTGAGAAAGTAGGCTCCCTTATACAGTGCTGGTAGGAATGCAAAATGTTACAAACCCTATAGGGGTGCATTTGTCAGTACTAATGAAATTGTAGATGCCTTTACCTGTTGACTCAGCAATTCCATTTGTAGACGTCTATCCCACGGGTACACTTATACAAGTACAAAGTGATGCTTGCAGAAGGTTATTCAACTAACTGGAGTATTGTTTGAAACTGCAAAAGATTGGAAAGAATCCAATTTTCCAGCAATAGGGAACAACTTAAGTAAACTGTGGCACGTCCGCACAGCAGAGTACTATGCAGCTGTAAAAAATTGAGCAAAGGCTTCAATGTGCTGATATGAAGAAATCTCCAATATATACGAAGTGAAACAAACAACAAGGTGTAGAATACTGCTACATATTGTGTAAGAAAGAAAATAAGAATATATACCTATGTATTTGTTTACATTTTCAGAAAGAAATACTGGAAGAAAAACACCAAATTAATAAAAACAGTTATTTATGAGGGAAACAATAGAGGAAGCAGGAGTAGAAGCAAGACCCCTTTGTGACTAGCTTTCTGGAAGGTTTTGGTCTTTGAATAACTCTGAAAGCGAGTCTTAAAATTGGAAACAAACACATGAGCATAATCATACATCTAATAGTACCACGCCCACACAGAGGAGGAAGGCTTTATTTCAACTGACTTTAGGGCACAGTGTTTTGACGCTGCCTCCTTAGTGGGATGTAATTGAAGGCTAAAAAAACTACAAAGAAATTTGGAATCTCACCTTGGTCGTTTTATTTTATTTTATTTTTATTTATTTTGCGGTACACGGGCCTCTCACTGCTGTGGCCTCTCCCGTTGCGGAGCACAGGCTCCGGACGCGCAGGCTCAGCGGCCATGGCTCACGGGCCCAGCCGCTCTGCGGCATGTGGGATCTTCCCGGACCGGGGCACGAACCCGTGTCCCCTGCATCGGCAGGCGGACTCTCAACCACTGCGCCACCAGGGAAGCCCCGTTTTATTTTTTTAGTAGTGTTCGTATTGTTATTTTGAAACTTTCTATTGTATCACAAAGCATACAAGTAATTGTATTAATAACATTAGGAATCAAGATTTTCAATGTAAAAGAAAAGGGATACAATTATAACATCAAGTAAGTTACATAAAATACTATATAGTATTAAATTTAAATTAAAAATTTTTAATGAACTCATGACTTTAAAAATATGCATATAGGGCTTCCCTGGTGGCGCAGTGGTAGAGAGTCTGCCTGCCAATGCAGGGGACACGGGTTCGTGCCCCTGTCTGGGAAGATCCCACATGCCGTGAAGCAGCTGGGCCCGTGAGCCATGGCCACTGAGCCTGCGCGTCCGGAGCCTGTGCTCCGCAACGGGAGAGGCCACAACAGTGAGAGGCCCGCGTACCGCAAAAAAAAAAAAAAATGCATGTATACCTCTGCTTATTGTGATGGACTAATAGCAACAATATCCCAGAAGCCATGAATATCGCCCTTGTGCACAGATCTTAGCCTCTAATTCCATCCTCTACCCGGGCTCCACTGATAAATGACTGTTTCTGGGTATAGGAAAAGGAAGGTACAAAGTGAACCTGAGACATGTTTTTCCAGAAATCAAGGAAGTTTTCTTGTCATGTCAAAAGGAGCCAACTTGAGTAGGCTGCCACTGACCAAAACTTTGAGAATTTGACCATCACAAAGAATAATGTTTGTGGTTAATTGAAATCTATTCAATCTCTAAAATCCATGAATCTACAATGATACTAATGATTTAAAAAGACAGAGAAAACTCACTTGTCACCATTTAAAGTACAATTAAGGCTATTAACTCAACTTCTCTGAAAATTTGAAAATTAAAGGACAGTTGAAAGAATGAACAACGTATGCCGCCTTTCATTTAGAAACTGTAGACCATGCTATCAAACAGCCCCTGTTGATGTGGGAAAGCTTTGCAGAAGAACCTTGGCTGATATATGCAGAAGAAGTGATAGAATCAGAAAGAAACCACTATTTCACATACCTAATGATATTTTTGGCATTTTCATTCATCGTTTTTAAAACCACTAGATGAATGATTGATGGGGAAACTAGACATTTGTATTGCCCCAAATAACACCACAGATTCTATGTCTAAGTGAAATATACCACTGTATGGTGGAGGTATCAGTCTATCATCTTTATCTAGAGGTTAATTTAACACCACAAAGTGTGGGTCGACCATATATCACATGCCTCTTGGTGTAATGCAGTGTGACTGTCTTATATATGTAAGATTCTCCAGAAGCAGAGCCTGAGGTCTATTGGGGGAGGGTTCTTGGGAGAAGGAGAACGAGGGAAGCAGGAAAGGACGGGGGAGAAACTATGTAGGAATGTGTCTCCGTTGGAGAATAGCAACAGCCTGATCCACTGGGTACCTGGGGAGCATGAACTGTTCCACTGAGGTGATCGCACCTTGAAGTCCGTGCCAATACCTGCAGGCTTCCCCTAGGCATCCCATGCCACCGTTTCTACGGCCACAACCACATGATGTTGCTAAGAGGGCACCATGTGACGTCCTTGAAGGTGGGTGTTCCAGGATGTGTTGTGTGCCCCCAAATTTTGTATGGTGAAGTCATAACCCCTCAGAATGTAACTGTATTTGGAGATTGTGTCTTTAAAGAGGTAAGTTTAAAAGTTAAATGGAGGTCACTAGGGTGGGCCCTAATCCAATACAACTGGTGTCCTTATAAGAAGAGGAAATTAGGACACAGAGAGGAAAGATCACATGAAGACACAGGTAGGAGAAGCTGGACAACTACAAGCCAAGGAGAGAGATCTCAGAAGAAACCAACCCTGACAACACCTTGATCTTGGACTCCAAGCCTCCAGGACTGTGAGAAAAATTAATTTCTGTTGTTTAAGCTACCCGATGTGGTACTTTGTTATGGCTGCTCCTGCAAACTAATACAGAAGGGATTTCTGTTTTGTTTACTGCTTCATTCCAGCACTTAGAACAGTGTCTGGCATGTAGTAAACACAGTTATCGAATGAATGAATGTTCTACTCCTAGAGTTTTAAATCAAAGCAGGAGAAAAGATCTCTACTTGCAGATTTTCTCTCTGTGTAACTGTGGTTTCTGTTCTTTCGCTCCTCTCCATCATATTGTTTACCCCAGGAGAGCTTTTGCTCTTACCTGCCCCTCCCATCTTCTTCCAGTGGAAGAAAGACTTCCTCACCAGCCTATCCTCTGGAGGCTCTGTGTACATCACACTTTCTTCTGTGCAGTTCTTGGAATTTTTTGTTTTTGGTGGTTGGTATAGATTGGGTTTTCCAAAGGTGGCCTTAACAAGACCCCTCATCCCATATTCTAACACTGTGACCTCACCAATGCCCCATCAAGAAGCAGAGTCTGTCTCCTTCCCTTGAACTTGGGTGGATCTTTGGATTGCTTCAACCTACAAGCCACAGAGAAAGCGGTGCCATGTGACTGCTGAGCTGTCGTGTGCTGGAGCCCTTGCTGCCAGGGAGCCAATGATCTTGCACATTTTTCCCCAGCTCCACGCCCAGTGGAGTCATGTCAGTTGCCTGAAGACAGCCATGGTGAGATTATTTATATTACAGAAGCCAGCAAACGCTACAATCACAATCATACACACACACCGAGCTGGTTGTTAAACATTTACCAGCAAACCACCATTTCTGAGGCTAAATCGTAAGTGGTACAGCTTCCTTGGGTTCTCCTTCTCTTAGTGCATGTGCTCTTAAATCCTTGCCTCCATGCTGTGAAAAAGCACAGGGCCCTGAAGAGGCCACATGTGGTGTTTTGGCTGACAGCTGAGATCCCAGCTCCAGCGAGCATCAGTCACCATGATCCATGTGAATGAGGAAGCTTACTGATGACCACAATGCCAGCCACCATCTGTCTGTCTGCTGAGCCCAGTCAACCCCCAGATATAATAATAATAAATGATCATTGTTGTTTTACACCACTTGGAGCAGTTGTGCAATTATAGATAATCTGAACAATGATACTTGCCCTGCTTTTCACAAGGCATCATAAGTTAAGAGGAATGAAAATGCATCCGTTTCACATTGAAAAAAATAGATGTTTTACATGATAAATCTTCATGCTCAGAGTAAGAGTCACTCATTCACTCATTTATTCAACAAATAATTTATTGAGTGCTAATTAAGCATCAAACCCTGCACTCACTCCGTGTTAAGGGTGGAGGAGCCCCCAGTATGCAAATGGAGGCAAAGTGGAAACAACCAGATGCAAGTGTGGTGTGAAAGGCACTGCATTGGAAGTGTGTGTAGGGGCCACTGGGGAGGCACAAAGGAGAAAGGGGCCAACTCTTTTTTTAAAAAATTGTGTTGAAGTATAACACAATGTTGTGTTAATTGATTTCTGCTGTACAGAAAAGTGACTCAGTTATACGTATATACATTCTTTTTCATATTCTTTTCCATTATGGTTTATCACGGGATATTGAATATAGTTCCCTGTGCTCTACAGTAGGACCTTGTTGTTTATCCATCCTATATATAGTTTGCATCTGCTAACCCCAAACTCCCAATCCTTCCCTCCCTCATACCCTCTCCCCCTTGGCAACCACAAGTCTGTTCTCTATGTCTGTGAGTCTGTTTCTATTTTGTAGATGTATTCATTTGTGTCGTATTTTAGATTCCACATGTGATATCACATGATATTTGTCTTTGTCTGGTTTACTTCATTTAGTATGATAATCTCTGGGTCCATCCATGTTGCTGCAAGTGGCATTATTTCATTCTTTTTTATGGCGGAGTAGTATTCCACTGTATATAGGTACCACATCTTCTTTATCTATTCATCTCTCGATGGACATTTCGGTTGTTTCCGTGTTTTGGCTATTATAAATAGTGCTGCAGTGAACATTGGGATGCAAGTATCTTTTCGAATTACAGTTTTGTCCAGATATATGCCTAGGAGTGGGACTGCTGGATCATATGGTAACTCTGTTTTTTTGTTCTTTGAGGAACCTCCATACTGTTTTCCATAATGGCTGTACCAATTTATATTCCCACCAGCAGTGTAAGAGGGTTCAGAAAGGGACCAGCTCTTGATTGTTGATTGGAGGTGCGCAGAAAGCGGGAGACAGTCGAGGAAGACTTCAGAAATGATGTCTGGGCTGAGTCCTGAAAGTGAGGCAGTTTCCCAGGTTATAGGTGGGGAGGGTTGCCCAAACAGAAAACAGCCCTAGGAGAAGGAGTGAAACCCTGGGATCCTGAAGCCCTTGTTTTGTGTGACTAGACAGCTCCCCAGGAATGCTAGACAGTTGCTGAAGAATTCTGAGTAAGCAAGTGCACACTGAGGCGTGTTGAGAAATAGAAGGCTGAAAAGATAGGTTGAGACCAGGTTATGAAGAGCCTGACTCTCTCCTGAAAAAGCTCTTGGTAAACTAAAGTTAAAATATTATTTAAAATCTATTGCCAATCAACAAATGACATCATGCTCAGTGAGAACACTCAGGGCTTACTATGTGCCTGTCGTGTCTGTCACTGCACACATTGACACGTGTTCTGATTGGTTGTCCCTTCTATTCTGACTGGTCAGGGCCCTTGTCTAGTTTTTAAATATTTAAAAAATATCATCCCTGAAAACATGATTAGAATCAAGAACAGGACAAAGGAGGTAGCATTCACCATTTTGTGAAGGAAATAAAACAAGAGGTATAAATAATTAGGAAAAAAGGGTAAAACCATCATTATCTGCAGACGATTTGACTTTATACCTTAAAAAAAAGAGGCAGAGAATCAACGTGAAATTTTAGAACTGATACTATTCAGAAGAAATAAGCATAGAATGCCGGTTCTCTCCCCATGGATTTGTACAGTCAATGCAATCTGGAACAAAATTACCCCAGGATCGTCCCCCTGGGGAAACTTGATTAAATCATCTTTGAAAAAGTAATCTGGAAAAATAAACTTGTGAGGAAAATGAGGAGCCTGTCCCCAGTCTCTGGTCTCAGGATTCCAGGCAAGGACAGCAAACGGGTTGCCAGGGCTGGAGCCCAAGTGGTAGGGAAGGCAACTACTTCTTGCCAGAGGCCAGGGCCTCAGAGAAAGGCGAACAGCCGGTGGGAGGAGGTGGGATTTTGGGGGGGAGAGCCTCTGCAGCTGGTGCTATGCCTTTCCCAGCATTGACCCGGGCCCCGGGGATGCTGATACACTCCTGACTCAGCAGCTACAACAGCGACCTGAGGACGGGTACTATTCCTTTTCCCCAAGCCCGCTCTAAGGCGCCAGCTAGAACTGAGTGGCAGGGCTGAGGCTGGAAACCTTTCAGGGAGGAGGGAACCAGTTTCTCGGGGCGTGTCCTCACATCCTCCCCAGAACCCCTGGGACTGTTGAAACCGGGGCTCAGGGACACCCCAGTATTTTCCTGGAGCACCTGGGGTGGTTGCCCAGTTCCACAGGGCCCTTAGAATCTGAAAGTTTGACTGTCTTTTTTTTTCCTCCTAGACCCAGGAGTTTCTTTATTTATAAAATTGCAGTAAAATATACATAAAATTGACCATCTTGACCATTTTTAAGTGCACAGTTTAGTGATGTTAAATACATTCACACTGGTGTGCAACCAACACCACCATCCATCTCCACAACTCTTTTCCATCTTGCAAAACTGAAATGGTACCCATTAAACAGCACCCCCATCCCTTCCTCCCCCCAGCCCCTGGCAACCACCATTCTGCTTTCTGTCTCTGTGAATGTGACTGCTCTAAATACCTCAGATAGATGAAATCATACAGAATTTGTGCTGTTGTGACTGGCTTATTGCACTTAGTACAGTATCCTCAAGGTTCATCCAGGCTATAGCTTGAGTTGATTGTGTTTTCGTTCTTCTCCTTCTATGAATTAGTTCGGGACTGAGATAGTTTGCTTCTCTTTTCTCTCAAATTATCTTCAGGAAAATTATAACGCTGAGAAAACCAAAAGAAAATGAGAGTGTCTATTGAAAATGCTTTGTGATTCAGGTGGAAGTTGAAAGGAGGGTCCCTGACGGTTTCTCCCCAGTTAGGAAGCCATCAGGATTAGCGGATGGTAGATACAGAAAAAAACGACTCAAATAGAAGGGTAACATCAGAATGGAAAGTTCTCCAAGGAAAGCATCAAAAGAATGAGAATGGTTACACAGAACTAATTTGTTTGAGAATAACACGCAATAAAAGAGCCTTTTGCACCGTCTGGGGGAGGCCAGTGGGAACGAGCACTTGGGAACGGGGGAGTCAGTGTTGACTCGTTTCCTGATCCCTCATCATGTGGTGCACAAATTGGCCTTTGGCCGACTTTAATACCTCCCTTCATTTCCATGGCTTCTGTCAAGAAGTCAGGCAAACCCTCATTAACTCACAGACTCCTTTGTAATTAAACTCGAGCATACGCTCATTAACTCATTACTCTTTTGAATTAAATTTCCTTATGGAATACATTAGATTTTATAAAATAATCCTTTTACTCATGATGTCTGGCTTGGAGTGAGCACTACTTATTCAATGAATGATTGAACTCACTTTTACCAGCAGAGCCCCATTAAGTAGGCCACCTCAAGGCTTATACGGAACAACATGCATAATAAAATTTATGCTCTGAATTCAGCTTGTAACTCAGTTGTACTAACACGTGACCTTTATTCACATGGCAATGATTGTAGTGGCCAAAAGCTTGGACTCTGGATTGCATTGCCTAAGTTCAAGTTCATTATATACTTGGTAGTTCGGTGACCTTAGGTAGCTACTTAATCTCTCTGTACCTCACTCTACTCATCTGTGAAATGGGGATAATAATAGCACCTACTTTGCTTTGGGCAGTATTTCAGCAGTGGTTTTCCACTCACTTCCAACAGTAACTGCTTCCACTCTGTTGCTAATCTCTGGGCTGCCCCCCACCCCTGACCACCGCGTCTTCTTTTCAGCTTTTCCCTCCTTCCATCACGTTTGTAACTAACTCCCCATATTAAATTCCCTCTGTTTTCTTAAGTGATAAAACTATTCTTATTATTACTGACATCTAGCCTCTGAATCTCATAATCACTTTCCAAAGACTTCTGCTTTTTCAAAAAATTCCTCTATTTCTGTACTTAAAATATGTATCATCTGGTTTGGGAGAAAACATTCCCTCTTTGCTGCATCTACAGGGCCACCTGGAACAGCTACTGAGAGACCGGCCCTGATTCCTTCCCTTACTGACCTCCTGGGAGGACGGCCCTCTAATCCGAAGTTTAGTCTGTTGTGAGCCCTGGGCTAAAACATTCTCAAAAAGGGCTACTGTCCTACTTCAGGCAGCCCCAGGCTGTGACAGTGGGTCTGGGAGTCTGGAGGCTCTGTCCTGCCTGCTCACAGCCAGTCACCCCACTTCAGCCTGCTCGGGGGAGGTGCGGCCAAACATTGCAGAGAAGATTCAAGTCACCTCACGTGCCACTCTTTCCTCCAGCAGGTTCCACCAACCCACCACGAGGTGTGAAGCCTTCAGCTTGGGTTCAGGGCTGGAGAACGGCACGGCCAGGACGATGGTGAGACAAGAGAATCAAGACCAAAGGAGATGTCACCCTCAGGGCCACGCAAGTGCAGGGTGAGCGTGAAAAAGGAGCCCTTCCTTACATTTTGTACAACAGGCGCCGTTCTGCCCCACCTGGTCTCACCCCTTTATACCATCCTCTTCCACGAGAACAACACAAAACTAGAATGTCAGGGTTGGAGGAGGCAGGACTTCCTTGGGTCCAGTGGTTAAGACTCCAGGCTTCCACTGCAGGGGGCGCGGGTTGGATCCCTGGTGGGGGAACTAAGGTCCCGCATGCCGAGCTTCACGGCCACAAAAAAAAGAAAAAAAAACTGTTGGAGGAGGCCTTTAATGTCCTGGGACTCCCCTGCTTCCCCACATGTGGTCCACGGAGACGTAGCAGGGTCTTAAATGTAGATGCCTGGGCCCAAGCCCAGATGGACAGATTGAGAATCTTCGGGAAGTGGGGCAGGAATCTGCATTTTAATAAAGAGCCTCAGGCACTTCTGATAAACCAACAGTGGAGAACTTCTACTTGATGCTCACCTGTCACGGCATACCTTACCCAGCCTCCCAAAGTAGCCTGTTTCAGATCTAAAAAAAACGGCGGTTAGTCTGTCACACTGGGCACAATTCTGTCTCCCTATAACTTCACGCTATCTCAGATCCAGAGTCTGGAATGACACTGTATAGGTTTCATTTCTTTTCTGCATCTCAATCCTCGAGCACTCAGGCGTCTCTCGGGTCCTCAGCCCGCTTCAAGGACCTTAAGCCTCTTTAAATAGTCGGTGTTCAGTCGACTCTTCCTCACAGTCCACCAGCACGTAGAGAGAGCAAGAAAGGAGAAGAGGCTGCCAGACACGCCTGCACTACCGACTAAAGTTAAGGCCCTGAAATGGAATGTTTCCAGCACTAATTTACAACTCCACTAAATTATAACTTCGGCCCTGAATTTTAACAGCCCACCTTTCAAACGCTTCCCGGGGTTGCGCTGCTGCCCCCTTCCGGCCCTGGGAAGTACTGCAGGCTGTCGAAGCTGGCGATGGGGGTGCGCTGTCCCCACACGTGGGAGTGGGAACGCGAGATAATCCGTCCCTCCCAGGGAAAGCCAGGAGTTGCTGTCCTGCAGCGGGTGAGAAATCCGAGGCGAGAAACAGAGAAAGGAAGCGTGCGGCGGGGAGGGGGGAACCCGCAAGCGAAGAGAAGACCTGGAAGATGTAGACCTGGACCACCCCGAACCCACAGTGGCCCAGTTCTGCCCGGTTCTGGATCTGGCTCTTTCGTCAGCTCAAAAGGTGAGTTAGGACAGCCCTGTGCAGCCTTTCAAGTTGGAGAAAGAATCCTAGCAGGTGGTTTCTCGGAGTCATTCAGGGGAAGATGACAATGTCCTGATTTGTGCTTCCTGGAAAGAAAATAACTACATTATGAAAGTGCTTTTCTCAGTTGTGCGAAGGGAAAGAAAATATTCATCTTCACTGAGTCTAAGGAAAATGGTTTTTCTCATGGAAAGACTAGTTGTAAAGGAACAATGAACTTCAGAGTGAAAGCAAGTTGTGCTGGGCTCTCAGAAGCATCTTGGTAGCTACAGAGCAGTGAGGAGGGATCCCCTATTGGGGCTCTGAGCAGGTGGCTTTGACGTGGTCATTATAAAAGTGTGGTAGAGCTCAGAGGAAGTACCTTTTCCATTTCATAGGCACTGAATAGTGAGGGACACATATAGGGAAGTGGTGGGATCACCCTGGCACACAGACGCGCAGTTACCTCCACGGAATTCATGCAGGGTGGGATAGTTAGGAGGGGAATGGAGCAGAGACTACATAAAGAGCTGCAGATAGTAAAGGATTTGTGTCCTGAGCACCCAAAACATTTGTTGGAAATAGTCAACAATTCTGGTTAACATCTGCCTTTGCAGGACCAGGTATGGAGGTGATGAATGTTTAGCATTTAATGTTATTCAAAACCAAGTGATGAGCTGGGGTTCCCATCACACCTAATTTAGGAATAAACAGTGTAATTTACCAAGTCAATCACTAAAAACCACACTCACCAAGTCAAAAATGTGCTCAGATTGGAGCTTTGAGGTGAAAATAAGTAATGCTAAGTACTGTAGAAGTGCTAAATGTTAAGAAAAACTTAGGTGTCTACAGATACAGTCTCGCTGTGGAATTAAGACACAAACCAGAGGTTTAAGATAAAGTAGTATTTTATAAAATTGAACACTGAAACTGGGAATGTTAGGTATAAAAGGGTCAGACTCAGACTTACTGGCATTTTGGGCTAGCTAATGCTTTGTCGTGGGGGGCTGCCCTGTTCCTTGCAGGGTATTTGGCAGCATCCCTTGTCTCCGTCTGCTAGTTACTAACCAAGACATGACAATCAAAACTGTCTCCAGACATTGCCAGCTGTCCCCTGAGAGGCAAAATTACCCCTGGTTGCTTACACCAATTGGATTGAAAAGTGAAAGTGTGTGAAGAATTGTCATTCAGTAACTGTTATCAGTTAATTCCCTCTTATCAGTTAATGCCCTTTATTATCGATAAACTTCTAGGGGAGGACACACCAGGGGCTATTATCACTACTCTTATTGATGCAGAAGCAAATGAGAGACAAACAATCCCATCACTGTCATACACAAGTCACTGTTTATTCCCACTGGAGAAAAGGGGCTGCCCAGCCCACTCCCCCAATCTCTTCCTGTTTCAGGCTTCTACCAAATAGGGAAACTTTCTACCCAGCAAGAAACATATTCATTTTCTTAGTACTTGGAAAGTTTAGAAATTGCCTAAAATGGTCCTTACCACCATAATTATCATGGATCTACTCTGTTGAGCTTCTGTTGTGAATGAGGGGTCCACCCTCTCTTAGAAGAGCTTCCATATGAAAGGGCCAGGGGGAGCGTGTGGTTCAGTTTTGTGAATTTTGCATGTTTTCAGCATAATAGTGAATAGATCTTTCATAGCGTATTTTTGTTTGTTTGTTTTTTTTTTACCTTTTGACCCATTTCTCATTTCTACACACTCCTCTGCCCCCACACCTGCCACCTCTGGCAACCACCAGTCTGTTCTGTGAACCTGTGACCTTGTGGGTTTTTTTTGTTTTGTTGTTGGATATTCCACATATAGATCATATCGTATTTTTCTTTCTCTGACTTATTTCACTTAATGACCTTGAAAAAATCCATCCATGTTGTCACAAATGGCAAGATTTCCTTCTTTTTTATGGCTGAATAATATTCTGTTTTTATATACCACAATTTCTTTATCCATTCATCCATCGATGGACTCTTCGGTTGTTTCTATATCTTGGCTTTTATAAATAATGCTACAATGAACATGGGGGTGCATATATCTTTTTGAGTTAGTGTTTTTTCTTCAGATAAATACCCGGAGGTGGAATTGTTGGATTGTATGGGAATTCTATTTTTAATTTTTTGAGGAAACCCCATACTGTTTTCCACACTGGCTCCACCAATTTACATTCCAGCCAACAGCGTATGAGAGTTTCCTTTTCTCCACATCCTCGCTAACACTTGTTATTTCTTGTCTTTTTGATAATACCCATTCTGACAGGTGTGAGGTGATATCTCATTGTGGTTTTGATTTTCATTTCCCTGATGATTAATGATGTTGCACATCTTTTCATGTACCTGTTGGCCATCTGCATGTCTTCTTTGAAAAATGCCGATTCAAATCTACCCACTTTTTAATCATATTGTTTGTTTTTTGCTGTTGAGTTGTATGAGTTCCTTATATATTTCGGATATTAACCCCTTCTCAGATATATGATTTGCAAATATTTTCTCCCATTCTGTAGGTTACCTTTTCCTTTTGTTGATGGTTTCCTTTGCTGTGCAGAAGCTTTTAGTTTGATGCAGTCCCACTTATTTATTTTTGCTTTTGTTGCTTTTACTTTTGGTGTCAGATCCAAAAAATCATTGACAACACCTATGTCAAGGAGCTTGCCACCTAAGTTTTCTTCTAGGAGTTATATAGTCTCAGGTCTTACATTCAAGTCTTTTATCCATTTTGAATTAATTTTTGTATATGTTGTAAGATAGTGGTCTAGTTTCATTCTTTTGCAAGTGGCTGTCCAGTTTTCCCAACACCATTTATTGAAGAGACTGTCCTTTCCCCGTTGTATATTCTTGGTTCTTTTGTCATAAATTAATTGACAATATATGAAACAATAAATCCCACTGGAAAGGTAGAATACAGTAAAAGTAGTGGATTAATCCCTTATAGAGCTAGTATGAAGGTTAAAAGACAAAAGTGGTAAAAATAACTATGATTAGAATAATTACTTAAGGGATGCACAAAATAAAAAGACCTAAAATGTGACATCTAAAACAAAACTTGCAGGGGAGAGTAAAAATGTTGAGCTTTAGAATGCAATCAAACTTAGGTTATTGACTTAAAATAGACTGTTATAGATACAAATTGTTATATGTAAGCCTCATGGTAACCACAAAGCAAAAACCTATAGTAAATACATAAAAGATAAAGAGAAAGGAATATAAGCATACCACTAAAGAAAGTCTTCAAACCACAAAGGAAGAGAGCAAGAGAAGAGGAAGGAACAGGGGGACTACAAAACAGTCAAAACAATTAACAACATGACAATAAGTGTATACCTATCATAGCATATTTGAATTGGTAAATTTACACAGTGAGTCCTGCGAATAAAAAAGCAGATTTACTATTATTTTCTCCAATTGCAGCTTTTTTGTGGGTTTGGCACTCAAAACATATTTATTTTTGCTTTGAATTGAAATAAATCCATTATCAAAGGTCATAAAAAGCAATTCACAAAGGGGGACATTAACCAGAAAACAATCAGTGAAGGAATGTGCCATATCACTGGTAATCCAAAATGTAAACTAAAATAATAATTAACTTTCATTTTTGCTTATGAAAGTAATTAAAATGATCTAGTCTTCCTAACACCCAATGCAGGCTGTGGTGTGGTAAAACTGCCACTTTCATATATTGGCTAGTGACACTGTAAATGGATACAAGTCCTTTGGAAATTAATTTTACCTCAAAAACCAAAAAAAAATGCTCATGCTTTTTAATTCAGTAATCTCATATCAAATTGTTTATTCTAATGGAAAGATATGTCTCTTGGGATTAGTCAAAATAGTGAAAAATTGTAAGTAAATAACCAACAATAAGGTATAGGTTGGGTATAGTATGATGTATCCTGCTCTGTAGAATGTGATATTGATAGAAGTGTTAAAATGGTGGTTACAAAGACCACACAGTTATAGAAAGAATTCTTGTGTCAAAATGCAAAAAAAAAAAAAAAAAGAAAAAAAGGGAATTCCCTGGCAGTCCAGTGGTTAGGACTCAGCGCTTTCACTGCCGTGGCCCCTGTTCAGTCCTTGGTCGGGGAACTAAGATCCCACAAGCTGTGCAGCACAGCCCCCCCACCCAAAAAAAATGTGAGGTGTTAATTTAATGTGCCCTATGAATACAACCATCTAAAATGTGTGTGTGTGTGTGTGCATACACGTACATATACATACCTACATATATACTTGAAAAAAAGCTCCAAAATACCAACAGTTGTTGGGCTAGAGTCCTGCAGTTGTTTATAATGACAAATGGTTTTCTTTTCTCTATGACCTAATTTTTCTGTTACTTTACTTTCATAATTTTAAAGAAAATATTACAAAAGAGGAAAAAATATTTCCCCTCCGCCATCACATCATAGCCCCTCTTTTTGTTTTTCCTCTTGGGGGACTTATTTCTGCTTATCTGCGCCCCTACAAGCTACTTATTGTCTCTGGAATTTGGGGAAATAATTTACGTTTCCTTTTCAATGATACTTTTTTTTTTCTTTTGGAGTAGATCCGTTTATTTCAAATTAATTTACATGAATGATCCATGTTTCATAACTCCAGGGAGGAGAGATCTACATGCTTAATTCTGCCAAAATACTGGCATTGAGACTTCATCACATTTTCTTGGTGGAAATGGAGAAAACAACTTTCTGGGGATTCATGAGTTTTCTCTAATTGTGCATTTGTGTACACATGTATTTGCTGGAGATATGGTTCACTCCTCTTTTTTTAATTAAAAATTCAATCCAGTGATGCTTCTTGAATGTTTTAAATTATAAACATAAACCTGCTCATGGGTGAAAAAGCAAAGCAGTATTAGGGTAAAAAGTAGAAATGAACATACTTCTCCCACCTTCCTCCAGCACTTTCCTCTGGCCCGACCCCTGTGGCCCTATACCTGGCTGCTTCTCGCCACAGGTGATGGGTATTAACCATGGTTTGCTGTGTGTGCTGCATCTTTTCCTAGGCATGTCCGTGCACATGTGGACATCGTTTACATTAATGAGATTGTACTGGACACACCCCTCTGCCCACTCTGCTTGTGATACGTTTTGTCAGATTGCCCTCCAAAGAAGTGGCACCGCCGACGACGTAGCCTAGCTGTTTCCCTCCCCCCTCACTAGACTCCTAAACTGTTCTTCATCTTTGCTGATACCTCATGGTTGTTTTAATTAACACTTCATTCCTTATCATTGTGTGACGTTGAACATAATTTATGAAGTTGATTGTCCAGCATTTGGGACCTTATGTGGGAATTCTTTTTTTTTTTTTTTTTTTTTTTTTGCGGTACGCGGGCCTCTCACTGTTGTGGCCTCTCCCGTTGCGGAGCACAGGCTCCGGATGTGCAGGTTCAGCGGCCATGGCTCACGGGCCCAGCCGCTCCGTGGCATGTGGCATCTTCCCGGACCAGGGCACGAACCCGTGTCCCCTGCACTGGCAGGCAGACTCTCAACCACTGCGCCACCAGGGAAGCCCTTATGTGGGAATTCTGTCTTCTCCTTCTGGCTGGGGCCAAAGCTCGTTTCCTACATCAGAGCCACCTGTCTCCTAACGAACATTCTTTAAAGTGTAACAGAATTAGCAGCACATCATTCTTTTTTACCTTGCATCCATCTTGCCAGTTTATAAAGTAAAAGCCTGAAGGAATAAGAATGGCCTCATTTATAAGATGGATCTAATACCTGTACCTTGTGTTGGTTTGTCTCATTGGGTCTGATGTTATAACCGATAAGGGTATCATTGTTTTTTTTAAATAGATGTTTCTACCACTGTTTGCAGTTAGTGACTAAAGAAAGCAGTCAATTTGGGATATTCAAATTTTTAAAAATCTCTCTGTATCCCTACACTGTTTTTTTTTTGTTTGTTTGTGTGTTTTCTTCAAAGTTCACAGGAAACTAAAGCATGTGCCTCTTAGCCCAGTTAGCGGCCCAAGGTACAAATGCTTGTGTTATGATGTAACAGACAAATACAGGTGGTTTCCACAAAAGCTGCTATGGATTTGAAGACTGTAATATCTTGGGTTGTAGGTATGATAGGAACAATTCACATGTTGTTTTAAAGAAAATGTATACATTTGTGGCAAATCCACCACACAAATACGAACAGTTTGCCCCTCTTTCTCTTCCCCCTGTTATTTCCCTTCCATGACACAGAAGGAAGGTGTTGGCCCCTGGCTAGATGTGAAGTCCACACCAACCCCTGAGGAGAAAATTCCACTACCTTCTCAGTGTTATTTATGTGCTGCTCCCTGTGCTACTGAAGCTTACAAGTCCTGAAACTCCAGAGGGCTGTCTGAGGGCAGGATGCAGAGCATCTGGAGCTGAGACAGGAAGAGAGGTGTGTGGGGACTGGTGACATGTTCGGTGATGTTGCCAGTGACACAGGGAGGGGCTTTCTCTCCCCCGGACGCCCCCCACGATGATGAGACTCGCCCAGAGCAAGTGCTTTGCGTCATAACGAGGGATACACCTGTTCTTCATCTAGAAAAGTGAGGTTAGGAAAGACCCTTAGGAGCCCTGCTGGGCCATAACCCCCTCCTGCCCTTTGAGAGCGGGTTTGTCCTTGGGTACGGGACAGTTGTTTCTCTATATGGGGTTTTAGTGGCTTAGCTTACGTGGCACCCCTGTGGTCATCGACCTCAACAAGTGTGGACACCAACAAAAAAAATCTGTAATTCATTCAGTAACTAGTTGTCCATGACTGGGGCCCTCCTTTCTGTTTGACAAAAGGGTGCACACCTGGTAAACCCCATCCTGCCAGGGAACTGGCCTAGTTTCATGTCTCCTGGTGAAAAGCCAAGTCAGTGATGGGGAGGAAGCTGTTGTTTAATCTGGGCTTCAGTTCCCCTGATTTTCTGTGTGTAGGGCCACTAAGGCGACAGGTTTTGCAAGCACATTGTAGAAAGAAGGAATCCTCGTGAAGAGACACTCTAATAGTAGTTCTTGGAATCATTCATTAAATGTATATTGAAGACCTACTACAGGCTGTGCACGCACGTCTTCCACAGTTGCTTCTGGAAAGGCAGCAGAAGGAGGCAGGATCATCAGGGGATAGCTGGGAATTGCCCAGCACTGCATTCTGTGGGAGAAAGGGCGTGTGACACCCTCGTGCTCAGCTCGGATGCTTCGCGTCCTGTTTTCTCACTGCAGTCAAAACTATGAAAGCCAGGTCTGGTCAAGTGAGAGCAGGCCTCTCAAGCTTGACAGATCCTACGACCCCTGAGTCCTAATCTAGCTATGTGACCTTGGGCAAGTTCTGAACTCTTCTGATCCTCTGTCTCCTCATCTGTGAAATGGGCATGATACTCCTTACCTGGTGAAACACGATTGCAAACCCCCAGGACTGATGGAGAAGGTGCGCCCACCTCCTTGCAGCCCCTGACTCTCCCTGGGGAGCCCTTCCTTTCTGGGTTTCTTCCCCTTTCCTCCTGCTCGGTGGTAAGAAGGACAGGCTGGGCTTGGAAGTCTCAGAGGCCGGGTTTCAAATGAGTCGCAGAAGCCTCATTGCAAATCCCAGTTCTACCGCTCAGTAGTTAAGCAGCTTTGAGCATATGAACTGTCTGAATCTCAGTTCTCTCTGTGCCTCCTGGGGAACCAGGGGGACGAAATGAGGTGACACGGGGAAGACCTTGGCAAGGCGCTGGGGATTTGCCTCTGATTTCAGACTGACCCGTCTCCCATCACATCGACTCTGACTTGCTGTAAAGGGGCTCCTGCAGATACCAAGCCAGCTTCTGAGTGTGACACGTCCTAGAAGCAAAGCGATAGGGAATAAAAGCTCCATATCTCGTTGTAATCCCTGGAGCTGAAAGCACTGGCTGAATCGCCCTGCCTGTGAGCTAACAGAGGACCAGCAGCAGAGAGAAGCTGCCAGAGCGAGCTCGGCCTGCCAGGGTGGCCCCCCGCCAGCAGGCCCACGCTGAGTGACGACGCTGGAGGAAGTCACGGCGAGCAGCAGCCTCCGGCCGTGTGCTCTCCTCCTTGGTTATCACTTCCACACGTACCCCGGCACTGCCAGCATCCGCTGCGCTCAGGTCCTTCCACCTGGGAGAGCCGGCGGGCGGCACTGCCGTGTGCCGCGGTCCCCTGGTCTGCAAATCTCTGTGGTACCAGCAATGAGGCCTTTTTAAAAGTGTGCTTGAAAATGGAGCTGTGCCCTTTCAGGACAGGTTCCTGGAGGGACTTTGCGTATGAAGTGAGGATGTTTGCCCCAGACCCTGTCTGGATCAGCCAGCACCCCACCCTTCACCCCCGCAGCTGACCTCTCCCAAGCAACAAAACGGTAGAAAATTGCAGAACTGTCCCATACTCAGGCACTAGGGGCAAAGGAACAGAGCATGCACCCCCGCTCCCAACCTAATGCCTTTACAGGGCTACCTCATGCCCGGGGCGGGAGGATTTGCTGTCCTACCTGATTGGTTGGATTTTGGTTGTGTGTTTTATTTTATTAATTTATTTATGTGGCCTCGCTGTGAGGCATGTGGGATCTTAGTTCCCCGACCACCAGGGATCGAACCCGCGCCCCCGGCAGTGGAAGGGTGGAGTCCCAACCACTGGACCACTAGGGAAGTCCCTATTTTATTTATTTATTTATTATTATTATTATTTTTTTTGCGGTACGCGGGCCTCTCACTGTTGTGGCCTCTCCCGTTGCGGAGCACAGGCTCCGGACGCGCAGGCTCAGCGGCCATGGCTCACGGGCCCAGCCACTCCGCGGCATGTGGGATCTTCCCGGACCGGGGCACGAACCCGTGTCCCCTGCATCGGCAGGCGGACTCTCAGCCACTGCGCCACCAGGGAAGCCCGGAAGTCCCTATTTTAAAAGTTATGGATATTCCTTCCAAAGAAGGGAAGCTCTTTCTCATACTGTCAACTTGCTCAGACCATAGCAAGTCCACAGTGAAGCCGCGGTGGGTCTCCAGGCCTCCTGGGTCTCAGTCCAGGCTGCTGTGGTCAAATCCATGCTTACCCTTTTTCCGTGGACCTTGGAGAATGATGTTATAATCGAGAGAGCTACATGTGTGTGTGGAAGTGAGAAGGGCTTCAGCTCTGTCGATATATCTGAGTCAAACCTGGGCTCTGCCAGTTGTTAGCTCTGGCTTTAGAGCGAATCTTAACCTCTCTGAGTCTCCAAGACTCCATCTGTAAAACTGAGTTAATAGTACTTCCCAGGATTGTTGTGGGGATTAAATACAAGAAGATGTATGTGAAGTGCTAACCTAACACCTGGCACTTAGCAATTGCTCAATAAATGGTACCTATTATTACCTTGCCCTCCAGGCCCTGTGTCTTCCCAGCTGTGCCTCAGTGGGCAAGCTTCTTAACCTCTCTGAGCGTGGTTCCCTCATGTGTGAAATGAGGGGTGTTTCAGTCTGATCATGGCTACCAAGGCCACACCTGCAGGCCGACCGGTGTCAAAGCCGGCACCCGGAATCCAGGCTGATTGAGGCCACCTGCAGGCACAGGTGACACGCACAGAGGTGGTTCATTGGTGCCATGTCAGTCCTGCCACAGCTTTTCTAATAAATTATGGATAAATTGTGTTTGATTCCCAGAACTTTGTCAGCAAGCAAGAACAATGCCAGGAGGTGTGGAGGAGGCGTGTCATCGGTGCATTTCTAAAACTGCCAGCAGTGGTGAGTCACAGCTCTGAGAAATGTCCTAGTTTTGAAGGATTTGGGCTTCACTGTGGGCTTTAACAAGTCTGAAATCACATGACTTGTTAGAGCCCAAAGCGAACCCTGTGGGTGGCCTGTGCTTGGCTCAGGGTGGCCCCAGGGTAGAGCTGGGAGGGGATAGTGTCCTGACCTCTGTTGATGCCCTTCCTTCTACTCCTTATTTAGGAACCTATAGCTTTTCGCAGTGCACAGGATGTATTTTCAACATAATCTGTGTTTGGAAAATGTTTGCGTGAATGGAGTCACTGATACAGCCAGCATGTAATTAATGGCAGCGGAGCCGGGGGACGTGCAGGGAGATGTGAGTGGATTTGGATTGGGGTGGCTTCCCGCACCCCCATCCTACCCTGTCGTCTTGCCAAATTGGACTTTCCCCACCATCTCCTGGTGGGGCCCTTGTGTCCAGAGGGGTTGGGCCACATTACAGAAGGCCCAGGCTATATCATAACATTTGGAATATCCTTAAAACAAATCCCAGACCTTGGGACTCCTTGGGGTGAAAGCATTTACCTCCTACTGAGCCGTGTGGTCTGTCTTTTATACAGATGATGTGTGAATAAAGGGAATCTCGTGGGAAGTCTTAAGCAACCTATCTTAAAGCAGTAATATTTGGAAACAGCAGGCAGAGGGTAGAGTGGACTAAGCTATAGGGCCAGGAGACAAGGGGATGGTGGATGGGTGCCTGGTGAACCGTGGTATCGACATGCTGATACCCATGTATGATCACCACCTCCGCACCTCCCTCTCCTCTCAGGACAGCTCGTTCACTGCTGCATCCCCAGCACCTCCGATAGTGCCCAGCACATGGTAGGAGTGTAGTAACTGTCCACCGAATGACTAGATGGGTGAATGAATGAACCACCAGCTCCCAATACAAGCTCCTCCTCTAGCTGATGTACCCAACCCCCATCTCATCCTCCTCAGACACAGCCTGACGTTTTACTCCCTGCAGTGGCTCTAGGTCACACAGCCCCCTGCACCTCTGGATCATACCTACTATATGGGGGCCAGAGTGGGGGCAATGGTCCTGGACCCATTCCTGCAGAAGGGAAAGTGAGCTTCACATCACTTGAAAGACCCTTTGTGGGTGGACCCCTGTTCACCTCTGTGTCATCTCCTCTTCTTTCCCTTCTCACCCTGGAAAATGCAGCCAGACAAAAACACCAGGTTCACTTTTTCCCCTGGGCCTTCCAAACTGCATTGTTGGTTGGAAGGGAGAAAAAAGACAGTAATTATGCAGTGGAAAAATTGGGAAAAACTCTGACGGGTTCAGAATTAACATCACCAGTGAGGGACAGGTGGCCATCACCTGTGCAGAAATCTGGCTGAGAAGGCACAACCCTAAACCAAACACAAGGGAACAGGGGCAAACCGAAAGTGAAGACTGCTGTCTTAGTCCTTTTGGGCTGCTATAACAACTTGCCATAGACTGGGTGGCTTATAAACAGCAAAGGTTTATCCCTCACAGTTCTAGAAGCTGGAAGTCCAAGGTCAGGGTGCCAGCAAAGCTGGGTTCTGATGAGAGCATCTTCCAAGTTGCAGACTGCTGACTCTCCCTGTATCTTCACATGACGGAGAGCAGAGAGGAAGCAGGGTCTTTCTTGTCTCTGAAAGGGGCACTCATCCCATTCGTGGGGCCTCCACCCTCACCTAATCCTGATTACCTCGCAAATGTCCTACCTCCTAAAATACCACCACATTTGGCTAAGGTTTTATCATGAATTTAGAGAGGACACAAACATTCAGTCCATAACAACCATATTCTTCAAAAATGTCAACATGATAGAAAACAAATGGAGTCTATGGAAATGTTCTAGGTTCAAGAGGACCAAGGAGATTCAACAACAAAAGGAAATACCTGACCTTAGATTGGATCCAACCCAATTGGAATATGGATAGTAGATTAAAGTATTCTCTCAATGTGAATGTAAGGAAGTTTGCCAACTTTACTAAGGTTGTAAGAGAATGTCCCTATCCTTAGGAAATACACACTGGGATTATTTCCAACTAAAAAGTTTAAAAACTTAATACAGGAAGCATATGGACAAGAGAAACCGAGTGGTAGGTATCTGAATGTTCGAGAATTTTCACAATTAACAATTCTTTTAGAATTTAGACTGGAAAAAAGCTTCCCTGGTCTTATCCTGAATTTCTTACAATGCTGCCCTTGATGCATCTACACCGCAGTGTCTTCCTTTCGAATGACTTTAAAATTTTCTTCTATATGGTTTTCTACATTTCCTGTAAAGCACTACATGCTTATGTAATGAGAAAGCAAAGTTCTATTTTAAGAACAATCTTCAGCTATTCCCTTTAGGTGGATTGGCAGCTGGTCCCTATCCACATGTGAAGTTAGCTCAGTGGTGGAGGGGAGGGACTTGAGGCCCGAAGCAATGACCCCTCCATCTGTCTGTCCATGGAGGGAGCAGGGAAGTCTCTGTCACGGCCTCAGGCCCCACCCAGCCGCCTGGAAAGCTCTCCTGGGCCGCGGCCCAGCCCTGACCGTCAGCCTCCCCGTCTCACACGTTCTTCCCACCAAGTTCATTCTGCTGTACTACGGCTGCCTCCCTGCACCCTGAGGCTGGCCTGGAGGGTCGATTTAATAACTGGGAAGCAACGAAACCTTGATGAATGCACGTGCAGTGTGTGCCGCCGGCCTCTGGCCATCACGGGATGACGCAATTAAATGCGACTGGTACGCTGAGCCCAGGTCAGGGCATCTATCGGGGCGTCCTGGGAAGCCCTCTTAGCACCACTTGGAGATGGCAGCTCAGTGAAGGCAGGCACAGGGGAACACTGGGGGAGGGGCCTTCCACCCTGAGACTGGACCAGAGGCCTGTGACCCTGGGTGTTTCAGCCCCCAGGGAGGTGGACAGAGGCTCATGGAAGTCCACATACTGAATGTCGAGAGGCAGTTTATGCTGTGATTCTGGCTGTGAGAAATAGTGCATTATTTTATTTGATTTTTAAAAATTAATTCATTAATTTTATTTATTTATTTATTTATGTTTGGCTGCGTTGGGTCTTCGTTGCTGCGCTCAGGCTTTCTCTAGTTGCAGCGAGCAGGGGCTACTCTTCGTTGCTGTGCACGGGCTTCTTATTGCAGTGGCTTCTCTTGTTGGGGAGCATGGGCTCTAGGCGTGTGGGCTTCAGTAGTTGTGGCTCGCAGGCTCAGTAGTTGTGGCACACAGGCTTCGTTGCTCCGCGGCATGTGGGATCTTCCCGGACCAGGGCTTGAACCCGTGTCCCCTGCATTGGCAGGCAGATTCTTAAGCACTGCGCCACCAGGGAAGACCACCGCCCCCCCCCCCCCGATTTTTTTAATGTGCTTTTAAAACTTGAAAACTTCTCCTTTTGTAGGTAAAATTAAACTGACTTCACGTTCCTGCTTGCCAGCAAAAAAATCAGTCATGGGCATTGCGGTCACAGAACTCAGGCTGTGGGGCAGGGGGATCGTGTTCACCTCTTTGGCGGGTTGGGGCAGGGGAGGCTCCTGCTCTCCGGGCAGAGCCATCAGAGGCCGTACAGACTCTTTGTGCAGCTTCTAAAAGGTTCCCTCCTGGTAGCGGTAGCCTCAAGGACACACAGCTTAGGAAGTTGTCTTCCAAGGAAAGGGCATCCCTTCCTCCAGGCAAGAGGGCTTTCCACCTTCACTCATCCCTTAGCCTCACCCCGCCCCCTCTTTCCTGCACAGCCCGCATAGCAGTGGGCTCTGTCCCGACCATGGGGCCAGCACCTGCGCCAAGCTTGGGATGTTGGGGTCTTTCCAAGCCGGGGGGCCTGGTGGCCCCTCCCTAGGTGTTCCTTGTAGCAGTTCCCTCTGGATGCTGTAAGGAAGAGGACCACCACCCGCAGAGCCATCCAAGGACTTCACTCCTCATCAGCCTACGAGGTCTCCCCGCCCGTGCACACCACCTCCACCTTGGTCCTCCCCTTTGGGCACTTTCCTCCATCCCTCTCCCTTGGGACAATCCCAGGGAATTGCCCTCATTGGGCTCCAAGATGCAAAATTTGGCATCTCTTGTCAGGGATCAGAAAAAAAGATTCTAGCACCTGTCAGCATGATTCTTGTTACTATATCATCCTATTACATGGATGGTGGAGAGTCTTAAGCCTTTGGCAAGTCACATGGGCAATGGAGGTGGTTTGAGAAAATCCTGGAGCTCTGGGCTCCCAGATTCCAGTAGGTTCTCCCAGCACGTTCAGTGCAGTGAATTCTGAACCAAACACGTCCTTTCCCCAAAGCTCCTCCTCTTCCCATTTCTCCCATTTCTGTCAACGCCACCACCATTATTGTGACCCAAGCTCAGCACTTGAGGCATTTTCTACTCCTTTCTTTCCTTTATTACCGCATCTAACTGGTACTCGAGAGCCTGACCCCCCTACACTTCATGATCACCCTCCAGGATCAGCGATGGATCAGCCTTCTCACTGGTCTCTCAGCCGTCATCTCCATTCCATTGGCCTCATTGCTTCCAGTGATTTGACTTTGATTATGTCACTTCCCAGCTCCAAATCCTACAACTCCCTTGATCTTCCTAATAAAATCCAAATGCCCTGATGTAGATTGGAAATGCCCTCTATTCTCAATACCTTGTTCCAGTCTTATTTCCCCCTCATCTGTTATGGATGACCTGTGCTCAGCTAAATGGGAGGATTTGTCACTCTCCCAAACCCACCCTGATCTTTTCTTCCTTGAATCTTTTCCTTTAGGATTTTCCCTTTGACTGAAAAGCCACTCCGCCGGTCAAAACCCTACCCATTCATCAACACCCAGTGCCAGGGTCACCTCCTCCTGGAAGGTGGAGGCTTGATTTCCTTCGGACTCCTCCCTCTCCTGGGCTTCCTGACCACTTCATGCACCTCTCGTGGCCCCTCTCACACACTGATCTGTATTGGCCCCTGGGTGCACATCTTATCTCCCTTATGGGGTTGTGAGGTCTCTGTTGCCAAGTTAGTGGGGGGCTGAGGAACAGGCCAGGTGAGAGGGTGATGCGGGTGCCGATCCAGGGATGGAGAAGAGGGAAGGATGCACAAAGTGAGGCAGAGACGAGATCACTGGGTGTACCAGGAGAGGGCAGAAGTGGCACAGATGACTGAGGTTTTGGTGACTTTATAGACGCGGGGAAATGGAGAGGACAGTTTGGAAAGAGGACTTTACTTTGAGTTTATCCTCCTGGACCCTTTGCCAATTGCCTCCTGGGTATTTGGTCGCTGAGTGGAGCCCCCAAAAGGTGGTGTTGCAGAGAAAAACTGCTGGGTCCTGGTCTCAGTTTCCCCATTAAACTATTTAAGCAAGAGAGCAGGGGTTACACTTGCTATTCAAAAGAACCAGGTGCTGGAGATCCTGGAGAGTAGACTAAGTGAGAAGCCACCCACTTCCCCTACCAAGATTGCTCCCTTTAAAAATGCTTTGGGGCTTTTCTGGTGGCGCAGTGGTTGAGAGTCTGCCTGCCGATGCAGGGGACACGGGTTCGTGCCCCAGTCCGGGAAGATCCCACATGCCGCGGAGCGGCTGGGCCCGTGAGCCATGGCCACTGAGCCTGCGCGTCCGGAGCCTGTGCTCCGCAACGGGAGAGGCCGCAGCAGTGAGAGGCCCGCGTATCACAAAAAAAAAAATGCTTTGGATACTTCTGGTCATGTACTTGGACTGATAGCTAGGTGCTACTATGTCTTTAACAAGTGACGGTGAGAGCAGCAGCGCTAAACCCACTGCAGGATGTGAGCGGGAGCCCTGAGCTGGTTAATCCCGACACCGCCCCGGGAGGCCATCCTTTCGGGGGGGTCTTTTTTCACAGCCTTCATTGTCAGGAATCAGTTCATCTGTGTTCTTGGCATAAAGAATGGGTCAGCTCCAGCCTCTAGATCCTAATATCCTTCTCCCACCATTGCTCTAATTCTCAATTATTTTCTCCTTTGGGACTCTTGGTTGACTTGGCAGTTTCACTCGGTTCTTTTAAATGGACTTGATAGAAACTCATTTCATCAGAAACCAGGATGTGGCCCTCTGAGCCACATTGGAATCAGTGCTTAGTAAACTCGAAGGCAGCGAGGTATTTATTAGAGGTGGTCACTGCTATCAAACCCCCGTCCTGGCCTGAGCAAGGTCAGCAGGAAACTCAGCTGCTGTCTCAGAGGGCTGTCCTCATCCGGACTGCGTACCAGCTCTCCTGGGATGCAGGGGGATATGGGGGGTGGGGAGCAAGGGTTCCAGTCCCTGGCTGTGGCTTGAGGGGTCCTCATAAGGATTGAGTGGTAGAGAGGTCCCCGTGTGAGTAATGCTGGTTACTTTCCTCCCAGTGAAATCCCGCAGCCCCGTGTGGCCCCGACACCTCACACTTCGCTGAGCAAACAGACGCTAAGGAGGGCCTGGCTTAGAATCTCCAGCACTGCTTATAAAAAGGATGGTGCGTGGACCACCTACTTCACAGTCACTGGTGGAGTTGCTTGGAAACACAGATTCCTAGGTCGTGTTGGCAGAGATTCTGACTTCTTAGGTCCAGAGTAGCCCAAGGGAATCTCAGAATTACATCTGCCAGGGTGAGAGCAGAAGTGAGCCTGAGACCTTGACGGTGGTGACGCAGAGAGTCTGGTGCTAATGAAGTCTGGGCTGCACATGGGCTCAGGGAGTGATGTCAGGTTTGGAGCCATCCCATCACGGCTCATTCGAAGTCCGTGGGACCCACCGGGTCTCCCTCGCTTGTTGTTTCTTCAGTTCTCTATTTGAACCCGGGGAAGGGCTGGGGGAGGTCGTGTCTGAGATAAAAGGGAAGCCACGCTCCTTCCATCACGAAGGGAGAATAATGATGATGATAATAAGGGCCGACATTTACACAGTGTTTATCGTGTAGCAGACCTCGTGTTTAGTGCCTTATGTGGCTTATGACGTTTGATCATTTTAACAAGTCTCTTAGGAAAGCCCTATGATAATGCTCACGTTTTAAATGAGGACACTGAAACCTGAGGGGTGAAGAGCCCAGCCCTCCACACCGTAGGGCATGGAGTGGGACGTGAGCCCAGGCCATCGGCTCTAGGTGGGTCCTACTCTCCTCTGGGTGGTCCTTAGGAATGTTCTGGCCCCAGCCGTCTCTCTCAGCCTTGCTCCAAGGTAGGAAGCTTGCATGACAGGGGCCTCTGTGTCACTGAACGCCTGGATTACACATGTGGCCAGGTGGCACCATCTGTCACAAGCTCCCAGAGCAGTGAAGGGTTTTCCAGGATGCCGATCACTTTATCATTGTGATAACAAGCTCAAGCCCAGAAATAGAGGTGGGATTTCTCAGCTTCCTGCTTTTCTATCACATATCAGCAGGAAATTTTTTCCTCGACTCCCATTGTAAACTGGGAATTAAAACAGATGTGGCTATATTAATCGACACTCTCCCTTTAATCAGCCACATTGCCGGCAGTGCTGTGTTCCCTGTGATCAACAGATCACCCCGCTGCGGAACCTGCCAGGACCAGTTGCAGAATGAAAAGGCAGAAAACCTTGTTCAAAAAGCAGGAAAAAAGCCCTGTTCAAGGTACTGAAAGAGAAAGCTTTTTCCTTTCTTCCGCAGTCTCTTTTGATCTGTCATAGTATTTTTCGTTTGCCTTTTAATGACATTTTAAGTAAAGAAAAAAGAAAAATTGTTAATTAACAATCTAAAATTATTAGCATAAATTTTACCACTCACCTTAATATTATATAATGACATTTTTTTGCTGGGGGGTCAGCCATGGAGCTTGTGTGATCTTAGCTCCCGGACCAGGGATTAACCCGGGGCCCCAGGACCGAGAGCACCAAGTCCTAACCACTGGACCACCAGGGAATTCCCTATAATGACAGTTTTTTTTACTTTTTTTTTTTTTTTTTTGCGGTACGCGGGCTTCTCACTGCTGTGGCCTCTCCCGTTGTGGAGCACAGGCTCCGGACGCGCAGGCTCAGTGGCCATGGCTCACGGGCCCAGCCGCTCCGCGGCATGTGGGATCTTCCCAGACCGGGGCACGAACCCACGTCCCCTGCATCGGCAGGCGGACTCGCAACCACTGCGCCACCAGGGAAGCCCTAATGACAGTTTTAAATGCAACTGTAAGAGCATTTAACCCAGATGTAAAATCACCAAAATTACACGATTTGTGTTTCATAGCTCTTACATACATATGTATTTGGTTTTTACCACAACAGTGGCAATAATACACAAAACGAATGCAGCTCTTTTAATTTCACTTCTTGGTACACGTGCTTTCTACCAACACCCTTTACCTTCTGCTTACTGATGAGTAAGGAAGGGCTGAACAGAAACAGATCTAGGGGTTGCCCTATCTTTCCCTTTCTTCTGTGTCATCACTTTGGGATGAGTGGTTGGCTGATTCAGGGAATTCTCCTGTATAAGAAAGGATGTGATAGGGCTTCTTGGTCATTTGCGTTACTTAGAACACCACTGCCTTCTGTCTGCATTTGAAGCAAGTTCTGGTTCAAATGAAAAAGGTGGCCTCTCAGGGTTGTCGGTGCCCCTGCTCACTCAGTTGAAGACATAACACACTTACTTTGTATTCATTTTGAGTCTTAATGAATGTCCACACCCGTGGGCCCAGCAGAACTGGAGAACACAGCCAGGAGAGGCAGCCACACTCACCCCACGTATCTGCTCACATCTGTGCTCCATTGTCCCATCAGACTTCACTTACAAAGTACAAATTCAAAGAAAAATTCACTGAGAAATTCAAGACCGCAACAGAAGAGCAGTAAACCAAGTACAAGGTCCTCCTCAGCACAGGCCCCCATGTGACTGCCCAGGTTGTGTGCCCAGGAAGCCGGCTCTGATGATCAGTAAATATTATAGCTAATTCAGAGGAGGGTGGTTTGAGGGGAGGAGTGGAAATTGGGGCAAATCGGTCTGCATGCCTGCCCTTTTTTGGGCATTTCCTGGAAGTAAAGGTCAAGATGGGCATGAAGGACAACTTAAGGGGCTTCTTGAAGGAGAGGGACGACCCCTGCCGTGTCCATCCCTGCTTGGAGAATTCGTGTCAGAGCTTGGATTTAGTGGTGTGGCTGTGAGGGTCCTAGCTGCAGACACTTGCAGCCTCCAGAGATGACTGAGGCTCACAAATAGATCTGAGATGTTTGACAATCTGAAACTGGAATGGACCTAGTAGATTAAATTAATTAAAGTGGGTTTAGGACTTCCCTGGTGGTGCAGTGGTTAAGAAGCCTCCTGCCAATGCAGGGGACATGGGTTCTATCCCTGGTCCGGGAAGATCCCACATGCCGCAGAGCAGCTAAGCCCGTGCGCCACAACTGCTGAGCCCGTGTGCTGCCACTACTGAACCTGTGCTCTAGAGCCCGCGAGCCACAACTACTGAGCCCACCTGCCACAGCCACTGAAGCCCTCGTGTGCTCTAGGGCCCGTGCTCCGCAGCAAGAGAAGCCACGGCAATGAGAAGCCTGCGCGCTGCAGTGAAGAGTAGCCCCCGCTCGCCACAACTAGAGAAAGCCCACGTGCAGCAACGAAGACCCAATGCAGCCAAAAATAAATTAAAAAAATAAAAATAGGGCTTCCCTGGTGGCACGGTGGTTGAGAGTCCGCCTGCCGATGCAGGGGACGTGGGTTCGTGCTCCGGTCCAGGAAGATCCCACATGCCGCAGAGCAGCTGGGCCTGTGAGCCATGGCCGCTGAGCCTGCGCGTCCGGAGCCTGTGCTCCACAGTGGGAGAGGCCACAACAGTGAGAGGCCCATGTACTGCAAAAAAAAAAAAAAATTAAAAAAAAATAAATAAAATAAATAAAAATAGGGGCTTCCCTGGTGACGCAGTGGTTAAGAATCCACCTGCCAGTGCAGGAGACACAGGTTTGAGCTCTGGTCCGGGAAGATCCCACATGCTGTGGAGCAACTAAGCCTGTGCACCACAACTACTGAGCCTGCACTCTAGAGCCCGTGCTCCCAACCAGAGAAACCACCGCAATGAGAAGCCCGTAAACCACAGGGAAGAGTAGCCGCCACTCGCCACAACCAGAGAAAAGCCCACATGCAGCAACGAAGACCCAATGCAGCCAAAAATAAAATAAAATAAAAATTAAATTAAATTAAAAATAAAAATAAAGTGGGTTCAGTGTAAGTAATAGAAAACCCAACTCAAAGTGGCACAGATAATAAAGGGATTTATTGGTTCATGTCAATGGAAAGTCCAGGAGTAGTTCAGCTTCATGAGTGGTGTGATTCAGTGGTTGACGGATGCCACTGAGGTCCTAGTTACTTTTTGCCTCTCCACTTTGCCTTCCACATGTCAGCCTCATCCTCAGGCTGGTTTCCTTTCTTGGTGTCAAGATGGTGGCCAGCAGCCCCCAGAGCAACTTGCTTCCTCACCAGTGTCCAGGAGGGAGAGAAGCCTTGTTCTTGGAAGTTCTATCAGAAGAGTGAGAAAGCTTTTTTACCTTTCTCTCAGTCAATCTCCCCTTGAGTATCCTTGGCCCAGAATGAGCCAAGAGCCCATCCACCAACCAAAAACATACCCAGTGAGTGCAACTCTGCCAGTAACTTAGGGCTAAGCCTCCTGCCCTTCTCAAAAGCCCAGGGGGAGTCAGCTTGTACCAGAGCACATAAACTGCATAGGAGAATGGGGAGGTGGGGAGACCAGAACAAAATGGGGTGATTACCTGGAGAGGGCGGAGTGGATGCTCAGGAGGCTGCCATGCCGTCTACCTCAGAGACCCTGTCTCTGCTCTCAGGACTGGCACTGGACCAGCAGAAAACATAAATGTGTGATGCTGTCTAAACTTTAAACGTGGGAACAGGAGTGCAGTCCTACCCAAAAGACATTCAAATTCATAATTTAAAAAACTGCTGACCAAGCAAAACCTATATCTGCCGGCCATTTAACAGACAAGGAAACCAAGAACCAACAAGGGGAAGTAATTGCCTAAAATCCTAACGGTTGCTGTATACTGAGCTTGTGTGTGCATCTGCTAATGCATGTTACAGAAGAGAATGATGAGGCTTCAAGGAGGCCAACTAATTCTAATTCGCTCAAAGCCACACAGCTAATGAGTGACAGAGGTGCGATTTGGACACAGGTCTATCTAACTTACATGTCCTTTCCCAGTGCCAGAGGGTGAATTGGTTGCATGAATAGGAAGAAAAACCCCAAGCCAGTTCAGAGCTCTGTTCCACTGTGTATCAGTAAGAAGTTGTAGGAGACCGTCTAATATATACTATGGGATATATAACCCATAAATAAATGGAAGGGAAAAAGACTTTGTGAAGCAGATTCCTTAAGTGATAAAGCAAGTTGTCAGTGAACCTTATGCACGGTAGGGAAGAGCCATCTGCGGTGGGTACAGGCTCCCAGGAAGCACAGGGTAGATGCCGCCTGGCTCCGTGAACGCCGGTGGCTTCTGGCATCCTGGCACTGGCAGAGCAGCAGCTTATGAACTCCTTTTCTAGAAGCTGTCAGTCTTTGGAGAGGTCGTGCAGGAAATCTGGGCCTTCTAATTGGCAGCCTGATCAGAAGAGACATTCAGCTGTCTCAGAGATGCAAGCCCTGGCGTGCACCCCCTGCCTCTCCTGCGGAAGCCCCAGGCAAGCGGTGACCTCCTCCCCGTCTGCTGCCTTGAGAGAAGGGCAGATTTCACGGAAGGTGTAAGTAAACTGCAGCGGAAAGGAAATGAGAGTCTCCGTGTTCTGACCGGGCTCGCGCTCCTTCCCTTACAGCCTGCTTCCTGTTTCTGCTCTGCGCTTCCCTGGCTCTCCCGCTGTCCATGGCCTTCCCAGGCGAGCTGGCCTCTGAGCTGCTGGATGCCCCAGGCCAGCCGTGTCCGGCCAGGACGATGGTACTCCATCTTTAAACATAAAGTGTGCGATGGGACTTCCCTGGCGGTCCTCTGGTTAGGACTCGGCGCGTTCACTGCGGTGGCCCTGGTTCAATCCCTGGTCGGGGAACTAAGATCCCGTGAGCCTTGGGGGGTGGCCAAAAAAAAAAAAAAAGACACAAACAAAAGCAAAATGTGCACTAGGAAGAGCTGGCCAGGCTGATGATTTGCAGACACACGTGAGTCACACACAATTACTTGCTGAATGTTTTAAAAAGACGGAGGGCTTCCCTGGTGGCGCAGTGGTTGAGAGTCCGCCTGCCGATGCAGGGGACACGGGTTCGTGCCCCGGTCTGGGAAGATCCCACATGCTGCGGAGCGGCTGGGCCCGTGAGCCATGGCTGCTGGGCCTGTGCGTCCGGAGCCTGTGCTCCGCAACGGGAGAGGCCACAACAGTGAGAGGCCCACATAACGCAAAAAAATAAAAAATAAAAAAAATAAAAAAATAAAAAAAAATAAAAAGACGGAGTTCTGGGACCTGCCCTGGAGAATACTGCTGCAGTATGTCTGCGGTGAGGACAGACATCTGCTTTTATTTTTTTTAATTTTTTTATTTTTTGCGGTACGCAGGCCTCTCACTGTTGTGGCCTCTCCCGTTGCGGAGCACAGGCTCCGGACATGCAGGCTCAGCGGCCATGGCTCACGGGCCCAGCCGCTCCACGGCATGTGGGACCTTCCCGGACCGGGGCACGAACCCGTGTGCCCTGCATCGGCAGGCGGACTCTCAACCACTGCGCCACCAGGGAAGCCCAGAACCTGCTTCTAAAACTCTGCCCCTAGATGACTGTGGTACCTCTTGCCCAGTTTGGGAGCCCCTGGGCCAGAGTTTTCCCAAGGACCCTTCCCAGTTCCTATGCTCCCATGTGGATCAATATGAAAAACGAATGTCAGGCTATGGTCACGGTCAGCGCTCTATACATTCTTTTCCTGAATGAATGAGTAAATATTTCCATTAGTCACATATATTAAATGATCTCAATTATCCAGAAGTATGAAGTGTGAGGAAAGGTTGAGGCGGTGGGAAACTCCTTGAGTAGCCAAAAATCGTTTTCATGTCAGTGAAATTAAACTCGCAGCCTTGAATGTTGCTGGTGGGAGCCTCCAAGCTCTGCACATGGAATCTAGCTATGCCTGTTTACAGAGAGGTCTAGCAAGCATGGTGCTCTGGGCTCCGAGTTCATAGCATATTGGAGCAGAAATTAAAAAGGCATAGGAAGGAAAAAAAGAGGACATAAGAATTGTTGCAAACAAAAAGCGCCCAGCATTCAAATAGTTTAATGAGGATGGTGTTTCCTTTTGGGTGATGAAAATGTTTTGGAACTAGATACAGGTGATGGTTACACATCATTGTGAATACGTTAAATGCCACTGAATTGTTCCCTTTAAAATGATTCTTTTTTTTTTACATCTTTATTGGAGTATAATTGTTTTACAATGTTGTGTCAGTTTCTGCTGTACAATAAAAGTGAGCTATATGTATACATAAATCCCCATATCCCCTCCCTCTTGAGCCACCCTCCCACCCTACCTATCCCACCCCCCTAGGTCATCACAAAGCACCAAGCTGACCTCCCTGTGCTATGCAGCAGCTTCCCACTAGCTAGCTATTTCACATTTGGTAGTGTACATATGTCAGTGGTACTCTCTCACTTCATCCCAGCTTCCCCTTCCCCCTCTGTGTCCTCAAGTCCGTTCTCTATGTCTGCATCTTTATTCCTGCCCTGCCGCTAGGTTCATCATTACCTAAAATGGTTCATTTTGTGTTATATGAATTTCACCTCGATTTTTAAAAAAATCGACAATACTAAAACCAAAAATGAATATAAAAACAGTACTCTTAGATTTGTAACAAGTGAAAGCCGACCGCTTGATAGGAAATAAAAGAACAAAATGAAATTCTCAAGTTTGCACAGAATTCATATAGCCAAGTAGTCTGGGGCGATCTAGTGTCAGGGCAAACAATTCAGCCACTTCAACAGGCCCTGAAGCTGTCATTATTATAGGGCAATTTGAAAGTGAACATTTATTATATGGCTCCGCTCTATCAAGAAGAGTTATAAGGTGTCAGGTATACCCTGCTTAAGAGTTCCCCGTAAGAAAATGTCCTATGCAAAAATCTATTGGTAAAAGATAGATTTTTTTTTTTATCGAGTAAAATGTGAGCTTTTGGAACCTGTGATTCAGTTATCCGAATAATGAACTTAACTGAAACAATTCACTCGCTAACATGGCTGCATAAATGAGGCAAGACCCCACAAGGCCAATTCCCATAGTGGTTATATTAAAATCGCTACATCCGCTGCCTGAAGTGGGAATCAAGGAATTACTGCTAAATTGTTACAGAGTGTCCATCTATGGTGATGAACAAGTTTTGAAAATTATTAATAGTGGTGACGGTTGCACATGTCTGTGAATGTAATTAGTGCTACTGAATTGTACACTTAACATGCCTAAAATGGCAAAACTTTTGTTATATATACTTTATCACAATAAAAATATTTAAAAATAATTTTTAAACTTCCATAATATTGCCCCCCCCCCGCAAATCACTACATCTGGTAGTTTTACCAACTGTACTGGGGAGAATTCTAAAGCCTGAAGAGGGTAATTATGGTACTGCAGGTCAGTCAGAAAGAAAATCTAGAGGTCCCAGGCAGTACACGAAGCACACTAGGGAAAGATGCTTTTATTACATTTATTAGGGTCCTTTTAAGCCATCTGTGTGCTGATTGGCTCTGCTGTGATCAGCAGCTGTTTTTATTCATTAGCAATGAGCAGGTGTGTAAGTCATTACTCATGTTCATTTCACAGCTGGACTTTGAATGGAAAAGCACTTCCTACGCAACAACTTTGGCATCAAGTACTGATATTTAAAGGTCTTTGAGTGAAAAGGTTTTCTTGAGGCTTGGAAAGTACTTCCATCTAATAATGGCTTCAGCGAAACATCAGAGATATCTATAAAGGCAGGCCTCTGTAGGCTGATGTTTGAATCAATGTGTGTATTTGATTTTACTCTGATTTTACCGTGAATTTGTAGGTCTCTCTATACCTAGAAATATTTATTCATTTCAATGGAATATGGTATAGTCATAGGAAAATGCTTTACTTCCTCTGTTTAACTACCAAAGCCTTCGTGGGAAGTAAAATGTCAACTCAAAGCTAAAACTTTAAATGCCATTTAATCAGAAGATTTTTTTTTTTTAAGCACGGCTGTTTTGCTTTTTTATTTTGGAAAAATCGTTTAATCCAAGAATCATACTTCCACTCATTTCATAGGGAATGTCACATGAACCAACCAAATGTAAGAAAGCCAAGTTTCAGGACTTCCCTGGTGGCGCAGTGGTTAAGAATCCACCTGCCAATGCAAGAGACACGGGTTCGAGCCCTGGTCCGGGAAGATCCCACATGCCGCAGATCAACTAAGCCCGTGTGCCACAACTACTGAGCCTGTGCTCTAGAGCCCACGAGCCATAACTACTGAGCCCGTGTGCTACAACTACTGAAGCCCATGCGCCTAGACCCTGTGCTCCACAACAAGAGAAGCCACCACAATGAGAAGCCCGTGCACCGCAACGAAGACCCAACACAGCCAAAAAAAAAAAAAAAGTGCATGATATATGATTTTTAAATAAAACATTGAAGTGCCATTTTAAGTACTTTATTGATATTATATCACACAGTACTTTACAGGTAGCCTAACTTATGAATTAAACATGTAAATATTTTCTTCTCCAAAATATGGATAAAAAGTCAGAGTGCTTTTTTTTTAACATCTTTATTGGAGTATAATTGCTTTACAATGTTGTGTTAGTTTCTGCTGTATAACAAAGTGAATCAGCTATACGTATACATATATCCCCATATCTCCTCCCTCATGCGTCTCCCTCCCACCCTCCCTATCCCACCCCTCTAGGTGGACACAAAGCACCGAGCTTATCTCCCTGTGCTATGCGGCTGCTTCCCACTAGCCATCTATTTTACATTTGGTGGTGTATATATGTCAGTGGTACTCTCTCACTTCATCCCAGCTTACCCTTCCACCTCTCTATGTCCTCAAGTCCATTCTCTACGTCTGCGTCTTTATTCCTGTCCTTCCCCTAGGTTCTTCAGAACCTTTTTTTTTTTTTTTTAGATTCCATATATATGTGTTAGCATACAGTATTTGTTTTTCTCTTTCTGATTTACTTCACTCTGTATGACAGACTCTAGGTCCATCCACCTCACTACAAATAACTCAATTTCGTTTCTTTTTATGGCTGAGTAATACTCTATTGTACATATGTGCCACATCTTCTTTATCCATTCATCTGTCAGTGGACACTTAGGTTGCTTCCATGTCCTGGCTCTTATAAATAGTGCTGCAATGAACATTGTGGTACATGACTCTTTTTGAATTATGGTTTTCTCAGGGTATATGCCCAGTTGTGGGATTGCTGGGTCATATGGCAGTTCTACTTCTAGTTTTTTAAGGAAACTCCATACTGTTCTCCATAGTGGCTGTTTCAATTTACATCCCCACCGACAGTGAAAGAGGGTTCCCTTTTCTCCACACCCTCTCCAGCATTTATTGTTTGTAGATTTTTTGTAAATGGCCATTCTGACTGGTGTGAGGTGATACCTCATTGTAGTTTTGATTTGCATTTCTCTAATGATTAGTGATGTTGGAGCATCCTTTCATGTGTTTGTTGGCAATCTGTATATCTTCTTTCGAGAAATGTCTTTTTAGGTCTCTTGCCCATTTTTGGATTGGGTTGTTGTTTTGTTATTGAGCTGCATGAGCTGCTTGTATATTTTGGAGATTAATCCTTTGTCAGTTGCTTTATTTGCAAATATTTTCTCCCATTCTGAGAGTTTTCTTTTTTATGGTCTCCTTTGCCATGCAAAAGCCTTTAAGTTTCATTAGGTCCCATTTGTTTATTTTTGTTTTTATTTCCATTTCTCTAGGAGGTGGGTCAAAAAGGATCTTGCTGTGATTTATGTCATAGAATGTTCTGCCTATGTTTTCCTCTAAGAGTTTTATAGTGTCTGGCCTTACATTTAGGTCTTTAATCCATTTTGAGTTTATTTTTGTGTATGGTGTTAGGGAGTGTTCTAATTTCATTCTTTTACATGTAGCTGCCCAGTTTTCCCAGCACCACTTATTGAAGAGGCTGTCTTTTCTCCATTGTATACTCTTGCCTCCTTTATCAAAGATTAGGTGACCATATGTGTGTGGGTTTATCTCTGGGCTTTCTGTTCTGTTCCATTGATCAATATTTCTGTTTCTGTGCCAGTACCATACTGTCTTGATTACTGTAGCTTTGTAGTATAGTCTGAAGTCAGAGAGCCTGATTCCTCCAGCTCCATTTTTCTTTCTCAGGATTGCTTTGGCTATTTGGAGTCTTTTGTGTTGCCATACAAATTGTGAAATTTTTTCTTCTAGTTCTGTGAAAAATGCCATTGGTAGTTTGATGAGAATTGAATCTGTAGATTGCTTTGGGTAGTATAGTCATTTTCAAAATGTTGATTCTTGCGATCCAAGAACATGGTATATCTCTCCATCTGTTTGTATCATCTTTAATTTCTTTCATCAGTGTCTTATAGTTTTTTGCATACAGGTCTTTTGTCTCCTTAGGTAGGTTTATTCCTAGGTATTTTATCCTTTTTGTTGCAATGGTAAATAGGAGTGTTTCCTTAATTTGTGTTTCAGATTTTTCATCATTAGTGTATAGGAACGCAAGAGATTTCTGTGCATTAGTTTTGTATCCTGCAGTGTTACCAGATTCATTGATTAGCTCTAGTAGTTTTCTGGTAGCATCTTTAGGATTCTCTATGTATAGTGTCATGTCATCTGCAAACAGTGACAGTTTTACTTCTTCTTTTACGATTTGGATTCCTTTTATTTCCTTTTCTTCTCTGATTGCTGTGGCTAAAACTTCCAAAACTATGTTGAATAATAGTGGTGAGAGTGGGCAACATTGTCTTGTTCCTGATCTTAGAGGAAATGGTTTCAGTTTTTCATCATTGAGAACGATGTTGGCTGTGGGCTTGTCATATATGGCCTTTATTATGTTGAGGTAGGTTCCCTCTATGCCTGCTTTCTGGACAGTTTTTATCATAAATTGGTGTTGAATTTTGTCGAAAGCTTTTTCTGCATCTATTGAGATGATCATATGGTTTTTCTCCTTCAGTTTGTTAATATGGTGTATCACATTGATTGATTTGTGTATATTGAAGAATTCTTGCATTTCTGGGATAAACCCTGCTTGATCATGGTATATGGTCCTTTTAATGTGCTGCTGGATTCTGTTTGCTAGTATTTTGTTGAGGATTTTTGCATCTATGTTCATCAATGATATTGGCCTGTAGTTTTCTTTTTTTGTGACATTTTTGTCTGGTTTTGGTATCAGGGTGATTGTGGCCTCATAGAATGAGTTTGGGAGTGTTCCTCCCTCTGCTATATTTTGGAAGAGTTTGAGAAGGATAGGTGTTTGCTCTTCTCTAAATGTTTTTTTTTTTAGCCTCTCTGCTAATGGGTGGGATTGTGTTCCTGTCTTGCTAGTTGTTTGGCATAGGGTGTCCAGCACTGGAGCTTGCTGGCCGTTGGGTGGAGCTGGGTCTTAGTATTGAGACAGAGATCTCTGGGAGAGCTCTTGCCAATTGATATTACATGGAGCTGGGAGGTCTCTGGTGGTCCAGTGTCCTGAACTCGGCTCTCCCACCTCAGAGGCTCAGGTCTGATATCCAGCCAGAGCACCAAGACCCTGTCAGCCACATGGCTCAGAAGAAAAGAGAGGGAAAAACAAAAGAAGGAAAAATAATAAATAAAATAAAATAGTTAAAATAAAATTAAAAAGTAATAAAAAGAGAGCAACCAAACCAATAAACAGATCCACCAATGATAACTAGCGCTACAAACTATACTAAGATAAACATAAAAATCAGAAACAAATCAGTCGCAGACAGCAAACCCGAAGCCTACAGTTGCTCCCAAAGTCCACCTCCTCAATTTTGGGATGATTCATTGTCTATTCAGGTATTCCACAGATGCAGGGGTACATCAAGTTGACTGTGGAGATTTCATCCGCTGCTCCAGAGGCTGCTGGGAGGGATTTCCCTTTCTCTTCTTTGTTCGCACAGCTCCTGGGGTTCAGCTTTTGTTTTGGCCCCGCCTCTGCGTGTAGGTCGTCCTCAGGCATCTGTTCCCGGACGGGGTTAAAGCAGCGGCTGATTAGGGGGCTCTTGCTCACTCTTGCCATGGGGAGGGAGGGGTACGGTAGTCAAAATTGTAATGCGGGGTGAGCCTGCGGCAGCAGAGGCCAGCATCACATTGCAACAGCCTGAGGCACACTGTGTGTTCTTCTGGGGAAATTGTCCCTAGATCGTGGGACTCTGGCAGTGGCAGGCTGCACAGGGTCCCAGGGTGGGTGTGGATAGTGACTTGTGCTTGTGCAGGATTGTTGGTGGCTGCACCTGCAGCATTAGCATTTCATGCCCATCTCTGGTTTCCAAGCTGATAGCCGTGGCTCGCACCCATCTCTGGAGCTTGGTTAGGTGCTGCTCTGCCTTCTGTCGGCAGACAGGGAAGGAATCCCCTCTCCTCGCGCACCCCGAAACAATGGTCTCTTGCCTCTTTGGCAGCTCCAGACATTTTCCTGGACTCCCTCCCAGCTAGCTGTGGCGCACTAGTCCCCTGGGATCTAAGCTCCAAAGCCCGAGCCTCAGCTCCCAGCCCCCGCCCACCCCGGCGGGTGAGCAGACAAGCCCCTCGGGCTGGTGAGTGCAGGTCGGCACCGATCCTCTGTGCGGGAATCTCTCCGCTTTGCCCTACCCAGGTACGTGGGGAGTTTCTTGCCTTTTGGGAGGTCTGAGGTCTTCTTCCAGCGTTCAGTAGATGTTCTGTAGGAGTTGTTCCACATGTAGATGTATTTTTGATGTATTTGTGGGGAGGAAGGTGATCTCCATGTCTTACTCCTCCACCATCTTGAAGGTCCCCCTAAACAGAACATTTTAATTCTACAGTGAGAATCCCTTTTCTTGGGTTCTGTTGACAAAAGTATTGGTCAGGGTGAGTTAACTATGCTGCAGGAACAAATCAATCCTGGAATCTCAGTGGCCTAATACTACAAAGGTTTATTTCTTTAAATTTTTAAAAAATTTAATATTTACTTTATATTGAGTATAATGTTTTTATTTTATAGTTGATTTACCATGTTATGTTAGTTTCAGGTATACAACAAAGTGATTCAGTTATACATACACATATATCCATTCTTTTTCATATTCTTTTTCCATATAGGTTATTACAAAATACTGAGTAGAGTTCCCTGTGCTATACAGTAGGTCCTTGTTGATTACAGAGGTTTATTTCTTGCTCATGCAAATTCCAGCGTGGATCAGGACCCTCTCCAGGGCTCCCCAAGACTCCCCCAAGTGATGTGATGATGTAAAACTCTAAGCTGCTTTAGTCTTGAGCACTAACCATCTCAACCCTTGGTTTCCACTGGGTCAAAGCAGGGGAAGAAAACGAAGGATCACGTGTCAGTTTTTAAATGCTTTGGCTCCAAAATGTCTCAGCCCGTTGGCTAGCACAAGTCCCACAGTCCCGGGTACCCACAAGGGGGCCGGGAAATGTGAGGGGCACGTACTGAACAGTTCATGTCTCTGCACAGCCAAGACGTGTTAGGACCCATCTGAAGACTGGTCATTGGAGCCAGACTGGTCACTGAGGGAAATGGGAATTGCTTTCTTATATTTTAAATAATACATCATATCATCATTGGTTAAATAGGCCAAGAGACAAAGGCCTGAGAAAAGTAGAGAGAAAGCATTGCTATGGCGAGAAAAATCACCATAAGAAAGGGTGTGGGTTTGGTAGTTTTCCAATACAGTGACTAAGGATTTGTCAGTAAACATGTGTCCCAGCTTGGGGTTGGGTGAGTGAATTGGTCAATGATGATCATATGTTGCCTGCAACAAATATAGCAGAGGATTCTGCACACGGAGGAAGTGTTCTCTTCTGGCAAATCCCTGTCCTGTGGGCCCTGGAAGCAGGGTAAATGGGAGCCTTATATTACACAGTGGATGCATTTTGGGAACGTGACCCATCAATTGGATCTTGTTTTAAGCACAGTGCCTGGATAGGGACTTCCCTGGTGGTCCAGCGGTTAAGACTCCGTGTTTCCACTGCAGGGGGCACGGGTTCAATCCCTGGTTGGGGAACTAACCATATGCTGCACGGTGTGGCCAAAAAAAAAAAAAAAGCCTGGATATTTAAAGGGATCCTTTGGTAAAAATGAATCATTGATTGGAAACACGGGTTGTCATTCACTGTTTTCATAAAAGCAAGGCATACCTGTAGCCAGTTAATATCCCAAGTGGTGCAGTGACCTTTGGTAAAATGAATCATTGATTGGAAACACGGGTTGTCATTCACTGTTTTCATAAAAGCAAGGCATACCTGTAGCCAGTTAATATCCCAAGTGGTGCAGTGACCTTTGGTCCCAGCTCTGATGTCCAATGGACTGCCGTTCTGTCCAGTAAGCATCCTGAAGACTGGGTGGCTTGGGAGACTGAGCAGATTCCCTAAGCAGGGGTCGAGCTTCAGTTTGTGTCATTAACGTGTTGGCTTTTGTAGACATTTACTTCATTTTCCTAACCGACATTGTGTTCTTGAAAGCATTTCACTCAATTTTCTGTTCTGTCCCCTTTGCAGGAGTGAAGTTTTTGGAGGACTGTCCCATACAGCCCCTCATTCCTCTATACTTGCTAGTGGGTGGGATCATCGGGACCTTAAAGGTAATGTCTATTTATCAGTTGTTTGTAGTTCTTGTTGAAATTTAACTTAAGGCACTGTGGAATGCATCCTTTAATTGTTTGCTAACAGAACAGCTTCCCCTACGCGCAGGGTTGTTGAAAGACAGGGCCAGGTGGATCCTGAGACCTGCCGCAGAGACTTGGATTTTTCCAGATGAGGCATTTTCACCCAGAGCTTCCCTCCTGCTGCCCCGAGTTCAGTGTGCTAAGTTGTGGCTTTGGTCTGATTACAGTTGATGCAGAGAAGTTACCGACTGCCAATTACTTATACCATTGAATTCAGCCATAATCGTGGCCTTTCTCTGTGCTTCTTTTTTAAAAAGTTTTCTGTATAGGGCAGTAGAGTTTGCATCTGGTTAAAATGTGTTCGATTTTAGCAGTTCTTATTTCTGTTTTTAACCATAGCTCCTAGTTTTCAAATGACTAGCATGGAATTTGTTAGCTGCAATCATCAATCAAACGTTAAACTCCGATGTTTGGGGGTGATGTCTGTGACTCACAAGCTTATATCAGTCTAGGGAGCTGATCTGCTCATGGGTTGTATTGACACATGTTGAAACAGGAAAAGTGTTGGAAAAAGGAATATCAAAGGTCCTGCGTAGCCTGCAGTTAAATTTTCAAAATTCCAAGCCCACAGAAATGACACACCTGCCAAAAGTACCTTAGGTCTACCTCCATTTATTAGTGACCCTTCCCAGCCATCCAAGCCCACCTCAAAGCTTTCTATATCAAAAGCTAGAAAACACAAGTGTCTGTATTTCCAAAATGGTTTCATAAGAATGAAGCAATAACACACACACAAACAGAATCGAGTGCTATAAATAAACTTTCATTTGGACCCATTGTCTGATTTCTTTGTCAGCTTCCTTCTGGTGCTTGGGGCCTTCAAAAGAGGCTGCCCAGTGGCACTGGTCATGGTATTGATCTGAGACATCAAAAGAATGTCTTCAAGGTGGCTGTTCTTATATGCAATCAGTAGCCACAAGCTCTATTCTGTCTTGGGAAACATGTCTGATTTGCAGCAAGCGTTTGGAGCCTTTTGTGTCTGAGATCACCTCACTGTTAAATACCCTCCTCTTTTGGCAGCGGTCTGGTGGGCAATGTTCTGGAATGTATAAATATAGGATCCTTTCTCTTAACATCCTGACGGGATCTACCTGGGGCTCTGTTTAGCTCCAAGGAAACCCAACGGCTCTTAGATCAACAGGGCTGCATATGTGGCCCCAGAGTGTTAGAAGAAAGCTCTGATGGATTGAGTGCCATAGAGGTGCTCAAAACAAGGGCAAAGTTTTCAGCAGTAATTACCTCTGCCCCGCCCTCTCTCACTGGACTACCTCATGATCAGGTAGAGCAAGGTAGAACTTACCTTTAGAGATACTACCATCCATGGAGTCTGTTCCTCTTAATAACAGCGAACGTTTCCTTTCTGAAAGCCAGCCCAGAACCCAAAGGTAATTTATTTTAATGAACAAACCAGGGCCCTAATAAGCAGCATTGATTTTTTTCCTGGCAATCGAAAACTGTTTGAAGCCAAATTAAATTTTTGTGCTCATCACAGCGAGGCAATACACAGTGAGTCCATAACCATGAGAGCAATAGCAAACAGGCTTATAAAATCCCGAGACAGAGAGGTTTACTAGTGAGGCGAGTGCTTTCTATTTAACCCCCTTGGAACACTGCAGCATCTCTGAAATGCATCAGATGGCACCACCGTATTGCATTGTATTGAAGAGAAGTGGGTGGACATTTCCCAGGGTCACCTAAGAACTGACAATCATGACCCATTAGAAGATCATGAAATGAATTTAGTAGGTTGTGATCACTTTAAAAAAATAGAATAGGAAATATTAGTGCCTGATAAGTATCATGTGATATACATGCACACGTGTGTGTTTGGTAAGTTGACCATGTAATTTATCATCCCAACTGGGACACTGTTGAGAGTACAGGGGGGCTTTAATAATAGTCACGCCAGGAAAACAGCATAAACTGGCACCTCTCTGAGCCAGCCAGGACATATGCTTACCCGATTACTAGGCTGTGACGTAAAGTGTGTTTGTTACTGAGCACCGTGTTGAAAGAAAGTTTCAAAACCACTGACTTAGTGGCCATTTGTCTACCTAACACTCCATTTCATCTTCCAGGACCCCACTTCTTAGTAATAATCTCTACCACCCCATGAGCACTTACTGTGTACCAGGTGCCGTGCTAAGGGCCTGGCCCCCATTTTGAACGTATTCAGTTTTCACAATGCCCCTTTGGGGCAGGTCCTTGTATCAGAAAGGATTTTTTGAATATAAGGAACAAAAACTCAGCTCTGGCTAACCTGAGAGGTAATTTGTTAAAAGAGCTCACGACTTCAAAGGTTGGTGAAAGAGGAAAGAACCAGGTGGCTCCAGGAAGCCTGGGCTGTGAGACCCGGGCAGTTGGTCTGGGCCAGCAGTGAAGTGAAATGAACCCCAGAGAGTTCCTCTCTCCTGGCATCAGGTGCCCACAAACCAGTCCTGGGAAGGTGGCTAGGTCCCTGGACCTTGGGTGCCAGGCTGACCCTGGTGTGGACAAGGCTCCTCCAGGGAGGACAGGCCCTGGGATTCCCCCTCCGGTTGCATGTGACAGTGGGGGCCAGCCCCCAGGGAATGGGACCCTGCTAGAAAGGGAAATGGTGCTGAGTAGCTGAACCCCGAGCTGTGCTGTCAGCTCCAGCTTACAGATGAGGAAACTGAAGCGGAAACGTTGCTTCTCTTGGGTTTCCACGGGGTAAATGGCTGAACTCCTGTGCACCCCGCGCCTGCCCGAGCTCGTAGTCCTTCTCTTCGGCCGTCCTGCTCCTCCCAGCTGGTTTTCTCCTATTTCCCAAACCCACCACCCTTCATCTTTGCCATGCCACTCCCATTCCCACCTCTCCCTGCTCACAGGGGCTCGGAATATACCTCCTCTTCCAGGAAGCCCTCCCTGGATGCATCAGCTCTATGTGAGTGGCTCTCTGGACCCCTTTAAGCCCTCACTTCCTTTTTCTTATGTTCTGCCTCCCAGCCAGGCTACAAATCTTATTCCTGGAAAGCCTGGGCAACTGGACCATTTGGGAACACTTTCCTGGTTTAGGAAAAAAGACCCTGTGACTTAATAGCTTTTTTTTTTTTTTTTGGCGGTACGCGACCTCTCACTGTTGTGGCCTCTCCTGTTGTGGAGCACAGGCTCCAGACACGCAGGCTCAGCAGCCATGGCTCACGGGCCTAGCCGCTCTGCGGCATGTGGGATCTTCCCGGACTGGGACACGAACCCGTGTCCCCTGCATCGGCAGGCAGACTCTCAACCACTGCGCCACCAGGGAAGCCCGACTTAATAGCTTTGATTTAAGCACCTGGATAGTGTGGTGTAGTTGGTGGTCAGAGGTGTGGACCGACATCCATCTCATCCTTTTACTCACTGTGGACCTGGGTGAAGTGACTTAACTTCTCTGAGCCTTAGTTTTCTCATCCACAAACCAGGGATAATAATATACAGCCCCTAGGTTAGCATAAGCATTAAATGAGATCATACAGGCCAAATGCTGGCCTAATCACTTCACTTAGGTTTCGTTATCTTTCATAAGTGGTAACTTTTCAGTGTAGAAAATAAGAGAATACAGATAAGCACAAAGAATATTTCTAACCCAGTAAAGAGAGATACTGGAATCCTTCCTGGAGGAGGTGATACCTGTCTGGATGTTTATGAAAGACTCGGGCTGGTGAGCAGAGGGGTCCCAGGAGAGCATGAGCACACAGTCCGGGCAGGGAGGTGGGAAGCCCCATACTGCTGGAACTTCAAGCACAGGACTTCTAATGGGCCACACCCCACACATGTGCTGGGCTGGGTGTGCAGCAGTGAAGCAAGCATAGCTGGACCCTGCCCTTCCATTCTAGTGGGGGAGAACTACTGGAGGGGTGCCCAGCATGGTCGCTGTTGACTGGTTATATCGGGTGAGGAACTGGGAGCAGCCCTGGTTTCTAGCTTGGACGTGTCACCAAATGAATATGGAAGATTGAGGTATGTTTTTTTGTGTGTGTGTGTGCGGTACGCGGGCCTCTCACTGCTGTGGCCTCTCCCGTTGTGGAGCACAGGCTCTGGACGCGCAGGCTCAGCGGCCATGGCTCACGGGCCCAGCCGCTCCACGGCATGTGGGATCTTCCCAGACCGGGGCACGAACCCGCATCCCCTGCATCGGCAGGCGGACTCTCAACCACTGCGCCACCAGGGAAGCCCATGGCTCTTCCACTTTTGACCCACGTGACCTTGGCCAACTCGTTCACCCAACTGGTCCTCAATTCCTTTGTTTCTAAAGTGAGGAAAGTGGTGTGCATTCCGTAGGGTTGTTTTACATAGAACAATATGCCTAAAAATACTTTGTGTCTGTATTAGTCAGCTCAGGCTGCCTTAACAAGATTCCACAGACCGGGCGGCTTAAACAACTAGCATTAGTTGGGATCGGGGAGGAGGGCACTTCCAGATGATGACCAGATCCAGGGGGTGGTCACTGCAGGGAGGCAGAGCAGGTCACTGGAGCCAGGGGGTGCCACGGAACTGACCTCAGGGCTAAGGGTGCCACGGAACTGACCTCAAGGCTAAGGGTGCCACGGAACTGACCTCAAGGCTAAGGGTGCCAAGGAACTGACCTCAAGGCTAAGGGTGCCACGGAACTGACCTCAAGGCTAAGGGTGCCACGGAACTGACCTCAAGGCTAAGGGTGCCACGGAACTGACCTCAAGGCTAAGGGTGCCACGGAACTGACCTCAAGGCTAAGGAAGCAAACCAGAGCAACAGGGAAACTCTGGGTGCAGAGATGAACTTCAGTCAAGGAATCCCTTGTCCAAAGGAATTCACATATCTATAAAGTGCCACCAAGGATGCTAAGGATGGATGCCTTCATTCTCGCCAGTTCTAATTCTTCAAAATGAAATTTCGCACCTTGGCAGCATTTCCAACTCCAGCGTGTGCACTTTTCCTAATGAATCTTTCTCTGTTTCTCTCCTCCCCCTGTCCCCTCTCCTCCCCCTCCTTTGTTGCTCTGCCCTCCAACCCCCGGCTCCCTACCACGACCCAGGTGTCTCCTACTGTACAACTCCACCAGGATGAGGCGGCTTCTGTCCAAGGCCATGGTGATGGATGATGATGACGACGATGTATATCCCTAGAGGCAGAATGCACACAAATATTACATCCTCCTCCTCAGCCTCTTCCTCTTCCTCTGGTTCTTTCTGGGAAATTACTGGGTCTTTTCTGTTTACCTGCCAGATCTTATTCCACCTTTCCAGCAGCCTCAGGATTACTGTGACAAAACCCTGTACCTCTTTGCAGTAGGGGTCCTCGTGCTGGGCTTACTTGTGCTGGGCAGCAGCTGTGTCCACATGTCCAGGTGGAGGTCTGCTGCCGAGGAAGACTGAGAACCAGTCCCTCCAGCACACGCACACACACATGCATACATGCACAAGTATGCACAGGCACACAGGCACATATACACATGCACAAATACACACAGGCAACACACATATACACATGCACAAATACAGGCACACGCACATATACAATGCACAGATACATGCACACATACACATGCACAGATACACACTTGCACACACACATATACACATGCACAAATACACAGGCATACACATGCACAACTACACAGGCACACACATATACACATGTACAAATACACACATGCACACACACATGCACAGATACACAGAGGCACACATGCACAAACACACACAGGCACACGTACATATACACATGGACAAATACGCACATGCACACACATATACATGCACATACATATACACATACACAGACACACACACACACACACACACACACTGTTGCAGGAGAAGGGCACGCTGTGAAAGCAGTAAAACCTTCCCTGCAGGCATTTAAGAATCCACCAAAATGCTGAGTATTCTAGCAGGCTAAAGAAACGCTGGCCTGCCTGGGTCTAGGAAAGGCACTTTTACTCTTTTCAGAGTGAGGATTTTGTATTCATAAGAGTTTTCAAAGGGGGTTTTGTTTTGTTTTGTTTTGTTTTTTGAAGGGATGAGACAAAGAATGGGAGACCTTTTCAAATCACAGTTGCAGTTCCAATGACTGTTAGGAGAGAGAGGTTTCTTGTTGTTACTGCTGCTACTGCTGAGTTGTCATTCAGCCACGGGCACCTTGAAGTTATAGAAAGAGCACGGACTTTCACACAAGACACAGCTTTACTCGCTATGATGACTTTTGTTATGAGAAGGAGAATAGTGCCCTTATTTAATGAGTCCACCTGCCTTTGGGGAAAGTTAAGGAGCATCTCTCCCAGCCCCAGATCAGCTGGGTTTGCTCTGATGGGTGGGGCCTCCCAAGGACAGCTGTAAAATCTGCCAAGGTCAAGGAAGTAGATTCCTGCTCGAAGCTGTGGTCTGGCTGCTAGCCTGGTGTCACAGAGAGAGCGTCGCTTTCACAGCGTGTTCTGTGCTACTGTAGATCCTTTGCTTGGCCTTGAGTCTGCTGCTTTCCCTGGTTATCTGTGTACATCTCTGTGATTCGCTGATGACATAAACCAGTTTAGTGTGTTTTGGCTGGGTTGCCTGCAATGTTGCTAATGTAGGTGCTTTTGGTCTCTGAGTTTAAATACTCTACAGTAGCAAATCTACTTAATGCCAGGCTAGGGTTTGGAAGTCTATAAGTCCATTTGTTTGGAAGTCTGTGATGACACCAAACAGCCACCAGTACCGTGCCCTCTCGCCGCCGTTGTGAGATGAGGTTCCTGGGAGCTGGGTGCCGTGTCAGGGTGTCAGCCCCTGGGGTGGGGGGAGCCCCTATGCCAGAGAGTTCTAGATGAAGACTCTGTCATGTGTCACAGCTTCTGTCTGTCTTTACACGGAGCTGGGCTGCTGTGTGTGGGTGTGTGTGTGTGTACTTCATAATCAAACCAACCCCTGAGTGGCCACCGGTGTGGGGCACCTTCCTTTATCAGAAGTGTCAGCTCAAAGCAAGAGAGGCTCACTCCTCCCCGTGGCTTTAAGAGAAAAGGACCCATGAGTCCCATGGCGCATCTCCATCGAGTTTGGAGGCATCTGTCACCTGGAGTCACGTTTGGTCCTGGTTTCCTCCCAGGTTAGAAGAAGGTGCTAGCTTTGCCCTCTGCTGGGTAAAGAGGGGAGAGCCCTTATTCCACCCCTGTCCCTCTGGGTACTTTCTAGTTTCCTTTTCACTTGAGCCATGAAGGAAGATCAGAGGGTTTGCAGCTTGCAGTTCCTGCCCTCATCTGTGATGCCCCGTGGCATTCTCGTCATGCCGCACGCCGCCCTCTCCATGCTGGGGGCCTGAGAGGGTCTGCGGGCAGGCAAGGTGCTCCATGGGCTTGGGACCCAGACAGTTCTCTGGGCCAGCAATAAAATGAATGAACCCCAGAGAGCTCCTGTGCATGACTTTGCAGAGGGGACACTGAGTGACTCAGGGGGTGACATCCTCAGTATGCTATACCCACATGCCGGCAGGCTTTGAATGGTAATTAGGGCCTCCCTCAAGGGATGGTGAGACGCTTATGATGAGGCGCATTTCCAGAAAGCTGTTCAGGGCCAAGGCAAATGGTCCACAAACATGGTTCTCTGAAGGTCTGGCTTAATCCAGAGATGACATGCAAACTGTGTAGGAAGTGATGGACTGCTGGCCCTTGAACTGATTCCATTAGTACCATTTCCCTCATCTGGGCTTTTGATAGAAGATGAGCGTGGCAAGCGCACAGTTGTGATCACTGGCAGGGCCCTGGAGTGCGGACATTCTACACTCATATAACCTGCAGACTGAAGCACCAAGGCTGACCCGACACACGGCCACCCCTCCTCCGCAGAACGTCCTAAGGCAATGGTGTTCTGGGGAAATGAACAAGGTAACAGCTGAAGTTTCTGGATGTTATGAAAACTCAAAGAAGAGATCCACACGGTTAGGAGGAATAATCAGTTCCCTTCTGAGAAAAGTCTGCAGCAAAAAAAAAAAAAAAAAAAGTGGACACTGAAGTCACTTAATTCTATTTGCTACGTTGGGCGTCGTGCAGAAACACCACCGTGATTCTACTCCTTGCCTGAATCTCTCGAGATGGCAGCTGGATGCGGTAAACTGGGATTATTCCACTGAGGTCAGCACACTAGTGCGTCTCAGGCCTCAGTGAACATCAGAACTACCCCCGGGTTTGTTTAAAATGCTGAATCACAGCCCACAGGTATTCTGATGTGTGGGTCCCCACTGATGCTGATTCCATGGGTTAGAGAACTGCACATGTGCCCTCAGGCCACACAAGAGGCACAGACTGACCCAGGACGGTCCCATCCTGGCGGTGACCATGAGGGTAACTTGATGTTACTTCCAGTATTTCATGTTATTTCCGTCTGGTTTATCGTAAGAAGAGGCAAAGTGGTCAGTAACTTCCATTTTTGTGTAGCTGAATCTTGTGCTTCATTTCCTTGGGGGTATTTTCATGTTGATGAAATAAACTTGGTCAGTTTGTTCCTCAGCACCTTTCCAGAGTGCCCTTGGGGAGAGACTCTTCCAAGCCTTGGGACTCTACTTGTTCTTAAACCAGTGGGATCACCACAGGTGCAGACTTTCCCCTCGGAAGCCAACAAGCATCAGGGGCCTGTTCTAGGCAGATTTCACTCCATAGAACTCATAATCCTCAGGTGGATCAATGGGTTTGTAGTGGAGATTCTAGAAAAATGAATTAACAGAAAATCCTTCTTATTGATCTAGTGGTAATTTTTCTTTTTACGAGTATGGAACTAAGAAGAAAGCAAATCTCTCTTTTTTTTTTTTTTTTTTTTGCTGTACGCGGGCCTCTCACTGCTGCGGCCTCTCCCGTTGCGGAGCACAGGCCCCAGACGCGCAGACCCAGCGGCCATGGCTCACGGGCCCAGCCGCTCCACGGCATGTGGGATCCTCCCGGACCGGGGCACGAACCCGCGTCCCCTGCACCGGCAGGCAGACTCCCAACCACTGCGCCACCAGGGAAGCCCAAATCTCTCTTTTATAGAGATCTAAATGGTTTTCAGGTCAGCTGGTGTCATAGCATCCAAGTTATCTTGGATATCTTGGGAGACAGCATTTTGCTATTTAGCAGAAGGAAAATAGGAGGTGGGTGTTTCTGTTTTTTAAATTGAAATACATATATATGTATATATATACACACATTCTTTTTTATATTTGTTTCCATTATGGTTTATCACAGGATATTGAATCTAGTTCCCTGTACTATACAGTAGGACCTTGTTGTTTACCCATTTTATATATAAGAGTTTGCATTTGCTAACTCCATCCCTCTCCCACCACCTCTCCCTTGGAAACCACAAGTCTGTTCTTTATGTCTGTGAGTCTGTTTCTGTTTCATAAAAGTTCATTTGTGTCATATTTTAGATTCCGCATATAAGTAACATCATATGGCATTTGTCTTTCTCTAACTTACTTCACTTAGTATGATAATCTCTAGGTCCATCTGTGTTGCTGCAAATGGCATTATTTCATTCTTTTTTTTATGACTGAGTAGTATTCCATTGTCTGTATGTACCACATCTTCTTTGTCCATTCATCTGGCGATGGACATTTAGGTTGTTTCCATGTCTTGGCTATTGTAAATAGTGTTGCTATGAACACAGTGGTGCATGCATCTTTTCGAATTATATTTTTGTCTAGATATATGCCCAAGAGTGGCATTGCTGGATCACATGGCAGCTCTATTTTTAGTTTTTTGAGGAACCTCCATACTGTTTTCTGTAGTGGCTGTACCAGCTTACATTCAGGAGGTGGGGTGTTTTCAAATACATCTTGTATTGTTTTCTCTGGAACGCTTCCTTAGATCAGTTAGCTTTTAAAGTTTAAACTTTCTTACTGCATTGTATGGCAATATAGTTCCACTTCATAGGAAAAGAAAAGGCAACTGGTACTTTCTGCAGGTTTGTACCATACCAGATGTGGTATTAAGGGTTCACATATATGGCACGTTCTAATCAGGCTCCTGAAAAGTCTTATGATTCAAAAGCCCTCTGTTCTGATCACCTCCTGTTCATTCCATTGGTGAGAGAGGGGTTCCCTGCCCTAAATAGGGTGGCCAAACACAGAGCACCTGACACTGAACAGATGAGATGGACCTTTTTTTTTTGCGGTACGTGGGCCTCTCACTGTTGTGGCTTCTCCCGTTGCGGAGCACAGGCTCCGGACATGCAGGCTCAGCGGCCATGGCTCACGGGCCTAGCTGCTCCGCGGCATGTGGGATCTTCCAGGACCGGGGCACGAACCCGTGTCCCCTGCATTGGCAGGTGGACTCTCAACCACTGTGCCACCAGGGAAGCCCTGACAGCCTTTTTTGAGTCACATATACTCACAGCCTGGGGAGGAGGATGTGCCCTGCTGGGTGATGCCACATGGAGATTGCATGCAGAAACAGTGAACAACCAGGGCTGTAAGGGGTCCCGCTTTGTAGTAACAAGAGGGTGGGGTAATCTCTAGTTCCGCAGGACGATGGGATTGGTTTGTCTGAATAATTTCGCAGGCTGGCAGGGAGGTGAAGCCTGTGAGGTTGCCGAGAGGGTGGGGTGTGGCCAGTCTGACTGATCGGGGAACTAGCCAGGTGAGGAGCTTTCCCTGCTGGGCGGGGGGCAGATCTGGTGAAAGCAGGGGACTCTCAGCTAGGCCTTTGGGCCTCTCCGAAGCTCAAAGATGTCAAGGCAGCCCATGAAATTTTACGCCTTGCAATACGCCCTCCAAGATCAATCCCTGCCTGTATTCACTGGCCATATTCCCTGGGTTACTTAGTCCTGGATTCAGTCTGGCTTCGAACTTTCTCAACCACCAAATCATCAAAGGAGATATAATCAATGATAAGATATGCATTGTCCATGAAGTTCGCCCCCGCCAGCACTATCCAGGTGAGAACACTCATTGTCTCCTTCCTGAATAGCTCTGTCCCTGGTCGACAGCACTGAGCTCCTGTGAATGATTTTCCCCACAATTGCAAAAATCTTGCAGTCTGATTGGATTCTTCCAAGACGAATTTTTTTTTCACTCTTTATCTCTTTACTTTAATATTTCAGCCTTTAAAGTGTCCTGTAGCCTGTACTTTTCCATAGCCGCACACACAAAAAAGGCATTTTGCAAATCAATCTACAGTTTATAGGTGTGTTTATAAAGAAGGCAGTTTCAGTTCAATTGCCAGTCCTCTGGGGCAAGGCATTGTGGCCCAGCTTCCCCTGGTCCCTTGTGCCAGCCCAGTGGGGCCGCCCCAGCTGCAGCAGGTGTTGAAGCTAATGGCTCACATCTGCAGCCTTTCCTGGAGCCCTTCCTTGGTTGGGTAGAGCCACCTTGTGCATGAATTACCACTCCCTTGCACATGCACACGTATACACACACACACACACACACACACACACACACACACACACACACACACAGAGTTATCCGTTTCTAAGGACTGATCGGGACAAGAGGGCATCCCAGCTTCAGGGCAGGTCAAACTCTGGTGTCATTTATGCGCCAGAGCTCCCCAGGGGGTCAGGCCAGACTTCACAGAAGCCACATCCTTTCCCAGCTTCTTCCTTTTTCCTGTCCTTCCTCCCTGTCTTGCATTCTGGTTTCTCCTGAGACCACTGCCTCAATACATCACATTAAGTGAAGCTCCACTTCAGGCTCTGCCTCCGGGGAACCTGACCCAGGACAGGGCTATTTTTCCACAGCTGGAGGCAGGAGCTATATCAGTAGTATAGTCCCTTTTATAAGCCCTTTTATTTTCCTAAAATGACTGTTTTAAAACTTCGTTTTCTTTATAAAGGTGATACACGCTTATGGCTAAAAATTCAAGTAGTGTCAAAGGCTATAAAAACTTAAAAGATGACCTAAATGGGAAGGAAATCCAAAAAAGAGGGAATATATGTATACATATAGCTGATTCACTTTTCTGTACAGTAGAATCTAATGCAACATTGTAAAGCAAATATATTCCAATAAAAATTAATTTTAAAAAGTAATTTAAGGCTAATATGCATATTAGGTTAAAAAGTGATGTGATCATTTAGCTTACTAATTAAAAATTTGTCTGAAAAAATTAAAAAATAATAAAAAGTAAAAGATTTCAAACCCTACCGTAACTCTTAGTTCTAGTCCCCCAAGAGGTCACCAGCATTCATCTTTTAGTCTCTTTTCAGAACATATCTGTATATATTTAAGCATAAATATGTGATTTTTATATAATTTACATCACATTATTCATACCTCTCTGCAACCTGCTTTTTTCCACTTATAAACCAAGAACTTCTTTCCGTCATCAACGCAAAGAGACCTGCCTCACAAAAGACCAATACACATAAGACTCATTTTATAGGCACTTTCTCTGTAACTGTCAGGGCCGATCACTTCTGTGAATCAAAATGGAAAAACTAATAATTTGACATTTTATTTTGCCAAGTGAACAACTGAGAGCTCAGTTTGACAAAGTAGTTGTCAGTTCCCCCCTCGTGTGCCAGACAAACGCGCCTGACTGAACCCAAACTCCCTGTGAAATGATTGAGGATCCGATTAGATCAAGGGCACGTGACCCACCCGAGGGCAACTCTACTCAACGGTCCCCAGCAGTGGATTAAAGCTCGAGAGAGAAAAGAAGTTGAACTGGTTCTGTGTTATTCACATCCACAAAACCGTACCTAAGGAGCAAACTGTCCTTCCAATAGGGCATCTGTGTGTGAGCATGTGTATGATTAAGAAGCTGTATTAGGCAATGAACACAAGACGGAGGCAGCACCTGAATATCACAGAAATTATAAAACATGTTTTAAGATACATAACAAAAGTAATAATTAACCACAGAGCAATACCATCTCACACCCACTAGGATGGCTACTATAAAGCAACAGCAAAACCCAGAAAATAACAAGTGCTGGAGAGGATGTAGAGAAATTGGAACCCTTGTGCACTGTTGGTGGGGATGGAAAATGTTGCAGCTGCTACGGAAAACAGCATGGAGTTTCCTTAAAAAATTAAAAATAGAACTGCCATATGATCCAGCAATTTCACCTCTGGTTATATACCCAAAGGAATTGAAAGCAGGGTCTTTAGAAGATATTTGTACACCAATGTTCATGGCAGCATTATTCACAATAGGCAAAAGGTGGAAACACCCCAAGGGTCCATCAAGAGATGAAGGGATAAACAAAACGTGGTGTATACGTACTACGGACTAATATTCTGCCTTGAAAAGGAAGGAAGTTCTGACACACACCACGACATGAATGAACCTTGCAGACATTATGCTAAGTGAAATAAATCAGTCACGAAAGGACAAATACTATATGCTTTCACTTATGGGAGGTCCCTGGAGCAGTCAAATTCATAGAGACAGAAAGCAGAATGGTGGTTGCCTGGGACTGGGGGGAGGGGGGAAGAGGGTGTTAATGTTTAATGGGAACAGAGTTTCAGTTTTGTAAGATGAAAAGCTCTGGAGATGGATGGTGGTGATGGCTGCACAGCAGTGTGAATGCACTTCATGACACTGAACTGTGCACTTAAAAAAGGGTTAAGACGGTAAATTTTACGTTACGTATATTATACCACAATTTAAAAATACGTAAATAAAATCATGTATTCCTCAGTCCTTCCAGGCCTCCCCAGAATAATGGAATCACGCAGGATTGAACAGCTGGCAAGGGCAGGGCCATTTAGACATTCCACGCATATGTAAGGGCACACATGCTCACAGGCTCACAACAACCCAGTTTCACTCTTAGTTGACTGAGGTCTTAGTGCCCCGCCTTCTGTCTCTGAGTGCCTCTGACTTAGGTGGTTGTGGGGGGAGAGGTAGGCTTGGGGAGAGATGCTGGTGGAGGGAACGGTGAATTCGCAGCCACCTAGTCAACACAGGAACCGAGAGAGAGGCATGGACATATATACACTACCAAATGTGGACATATATACACTAGCAAATGTAAGGTAGATAGCTAGTGGGAAGCAGCCGCATAGCACGGGGAGATCAGCTCGGTGCTTTGTGACCACCTAGAGGGGTGGGATAGGGAGGGTGGGAGGGAGGGAGACGCAAGAGGGAAGGGATGTGGGAACAGATGTATATGTATAACTGATTCACTTTGTTATAAAGCAGAAACTAACACACCATTGTAAAGCAATTATACTCCAATAAAGTTGTAAAACAAACAAACAAACACAGGAACCAATCAACCAACCAAAAAGAGGAAGGAGATGGTAGATGGTAGAGGAAGTTTCCAGCCCCACAGAAGTGACTGAAGGAAGAAACTGAAGAGAAGCCACCAGGAGAAGTGTCCCATCCTTACAGAAAAGGGGTTAAATGTGTGGGGTCTGGACCCCGACTGTCAGGTTGGAATCCTGGCTCTGGTACTTTCTAGATTCTAGTGTGATCGTGGACACACCTTGAAATTCTCTGTGCCTCAGTCTACTCATTTGAAAAGAGCTTAGAATAGTGCTTGGCACATGGCAAGTAGAGTATAAGTATTTGTTAAATAAGAGAAAAGGTCCTGTTTTTCACCCTCACTCCTATGCCTCAAGGACTGGGTGGTTTATAGTGCCGTGTAGAGGGGAAACTGAGGCTCGGAGAGGTGCAGTGTGTCCTGTGAAGAGGCATCAGAGCTGAACGCGGGTCTTCTGACTCTTGATCCCAGTTCTTGCCCCTGCGTGTCTGCCGCCCTCTCCCTGTGTCCCTTGGTGGCCCTTCTTCCGAGCCAGCAGTGGGAACCAGGTGGTACAGGGAGCATTGGTCAGGGTGAGTCACAGCAACCCCTCAGAGCATCAGAGCGTTCATCTCTGGCCCCTGAGCCCCACCGGAGAAAAACGACTGCTTTTGCACTGAGGACCTGCCTGCCAGGAAACGACAGCCCTAGAAACAGACTGCGTGAGACTTTCAGACCAACACAAGCCCCGTCTGCGGGAAATCATCTCCTTCATCAATTCCGTTAACAGGGTGACTGATCGACCCAGGCATCACGACTGCCCCGCCCTTGGCCCATCTCGTCCACGTGCCTGGTTCTTGGAAGGTGGACAGGGATAGGGAAAGAAGGTGCGCCTTTGTGTTTTTTAATTTGTATGAGTAATTCATGAACATAGTACAGAATTCAAAGGCACCAAAGGGTGTTTGGTGTAAGCAGAGTCTCTCTCCCCACTGACAGATCTCTTACCTGAGGCCTCCGCCCCGTGATTAGCTTCCTGTGAAAGGAAGGACACCCTTAAATCCATGGATTTGCCCTTCAGGGAGTTGGTTCAGGTGCGCAGCAGACGGTTGCCCCGGGGGAGAGCGAGTCTGTAAAACTGGTGGCATCAAGTGACTTGGGGAGGCAACCAGAGAGGCAGTTCTGAGTGGGGTTCTGCCTCCCGCCGGGTGCCCGTGTGGGGGGGTCATTGTCTGCCGTGTCATCCCTGGGCTGCTTCTCTCCTCCCTTAGTGTGAAGCCCAAGAGGCAGCCTCGGGTTTCTTACAAGCCTTTTGCGATTAAGGCTGGGAGCGCCCATCCCTTCTCGTGAATATGGAAGAGACGGGTTTCTTAATCCGTGTACAGACAGGGTCAGGACACTGAGGAAAAACAGGGATCAGCATCAGAGACCTTCCTCCCTACCCTCCACCTCACCCGCCTGCCTTTTTGTTCCCTTCGCTTTCATGTCTCTTCCCCAACCCCAGCTGCACACTAAACACGTACAATGAGCGGTGCCTGCGTTTCCCATGGATTTATGATTTATGGTTATTCAGCTTATTACCTAAGTGGTTTTGCCAGGTAAAATATTAAGGCACCACTGCCATTATAACCTTGTCTTCCATGATCTCATTGGCAGCTGGTGTTGCCATGACAACTGGGCTGGAGGAACTGGTACTGAATTTCAGTGGAAGAGATGCAAACACTGGTGTGTGTGTGTGTGTGTGTGTGTGTGTGTACGCAGACTTCCCATCATGTGTATCTGTTGTGCAGAAAGCCATGGATTTCTCAATCCTCACCTTCTGCTTCTCCTTCCAGTTTGGTCAAAATTAGCTTTAGGGCTCTAAATCAATTAGAAGCTAGCTTTAGAGGATGATTTCTTTGTGTGGCTTTTGAGTAGCAAATTGGAACCAGGGACACAGAAGAAATATCTTCGAGGCTCTCTACCCACATGAAATGAAGCAGCTACACCCACTGGATGCCGCTCTTTTAAAAGCACCTTGGACCTATCTTATTTAACATCTTTGTGTAATTCTCTTATTAGTCATAGAAAGTCAGCTGGAAGGGGCCCCAGATGTCATCTATCTAATTTCCTTTTCATTTAGATGAGAAAATTGAGGCCCAGAGAGGCTAAGTGACTTGCCCCCATACAGTATGGTCCAGTGAGAGGCTGTTGGCTCTGGAATCCCACTGCCTGGCTCCAGTCCTGGCTCCAATGTGTATTTACTGTGACCTCAGCCAAGTGGCTTACCCTCTAAGTCTCAGTTTGTTCATCTGTAAAATGGAGATAATAGTGAGAACAACCTTACTAGGTCATTGTAAGGGTTAAGTGAGATAATCCACAATATTTGGACATATTAAACCCTCAATAAATTTTATCACTATTACCCAGGGTAACACTGAGAATCAGTGACAAAACAGAACTAAAATCCAGCTCAGCTAACTCCTACTTAAACTGGACCCTTTTCCCATTAATCCCGTCCTGTCCTTTGTTTCTTTTTTGTGTGTATGTTGCTTGTCATCCAGGGGAGACTGGAGTTCCCTTTTGAGATGAGGGTTGTCTTTTCTTAAAACCTCCTATGAAGTGTGTACAATGCAGTCCCTAGTGGATACTTGTTGATTTGAGGATAAACATTACATGCTTCATGCACTCATGGAACGTGGATGGAATGTACACAGCATGGGTGTAGCGTAGGAGGGAAAGAATGAGAAGAAAACTTGAGGGAAGTGAACGTTTTTTGATCACCTCGAATGAAACCAGGCATTTTGCTCAGCTCTTTACAGATGCCTTTAATCATCACAACAACCCCATGAAGTGAGCATATTCATTCCCATTCTACCAACAAGAAAACTAAGAACGGAGTAGGTCTGCAGCATCCTGGGCTTTACACGGCAGGTTGAAAGAGCTGGGTTTCCACCCACCCTTTTACTGCAAGGTGCTGCTGATGTCCTCAATACACTGTGTGGTTCAAAAGAATGTCTTACACCCTCTGTGAGCCAAAAGCACATTTCCTGAGGTGGTGAGAGAGATTCAGAGCAGACTGATACCTTTTCCATCGCTGACACAGAGTGTACAAAGCACAGTTGTGTAACTCTGGGGGTCCAAAATGTTCTTCTGGTCTAACCTGACTGGCATTGAAAGTCACACCAGGCTGGGTGGCTTTACAGAATGCCACTTGTTTAAACTTCCTTTCATCACTCTGTCAAAAATAAGAGCAATGCCATGGAACCTCACAGTCCTGTTCAGAGGAGCAAGCTGTTCTGGGGAAATTTGTTTCAAAAGTATTCTGCCTTAAATACACGCCCACTTGGGAGGGGGCAGTGATCCTATATCGTCCGTCCTAGGTAATGAGGCCATTAAACCAGCTGGTCTCTGCACATCTTATGTAAGGGTGTCTCAGTCTCTGGGTGAGTTGGGTAAACCAGTACAGAATTTAACCGAGAGAGGTTTCCTAACTGGGACTTAGAGATGGAGGTCAGATGTGGACAGGGGTGCCCGATTCCTACATATGGGGCCCAGAAGGGGCTGGATGGCTTGTCTAGGCTGACACAGCCACTATGCTTTTTTTTTTTTTTTTTTTAACTAACACAGTATGTTTATTTGGCCTTGGGGAATCCGGGACGCTGATGAAGATTTGGAGGAGATAAAGGGCCCCACCCAGGCACTGCAAGACGCTGCAGAACTAGTGGCACAGGTCTGTACTTTGGAGACAGACTTACCCAGCCTTGCCTCTCCACAGTCGTGTCACTGTGTGCATGTTACTGACCTGACTTATTGCACCTGCTGAAGAGGCCATGTCCCTCCGCTGAGATACTGGGGGCATTTCGTGAAATAAGCTAGGTAGGAACTTAGAAAATGCTAGTTTTTCAGTAACCCCTATGATAAACCCATCAGATGAAGACATCTTTTTAGTATCAGTAAGCCTCATCGCTTTTATTCCACACAATTTTCTGGGTCATCAGATTCTAGGAGGTGCGCTTCGGTGCCATCTTTACGTCCTAGTCATACCCCCAAAACGTGCTGACGCCCGGCTTCGACCCAGAGGTGACTATGCGGACCTTCAGCGCGGCCCGCAGCACGGTCTGCCCTCCCTCCCCTCCCCAGCCCTCTGAGGCTGGGGCTGGAGGGGGCACTCTCCAGAGTCGGGGCAGGAGGGACGTTCCACGTCGTACGGAGACGCCGTCGCATTCCCAGTGGAGAAAAGCCCCAAATGCCGCGGTTTTTATGTAACTGGGATGATGTAACCGCTGGCCGGGGCGGGGCGGGGCGGGGGCACCGGGAGCGCGGGCCCGCGAGACTCTGCGTGCGGCGCCCGCCCAACCATGCTCCTCTACCGCAGCGCCGTGTGGTTCGCCAAAGGCCTGCGCGAATACACCAAGTAAGGATGCAGAGGGTACCGCGCCGGGGGCCGCGGGCTGGGGCTGCCGGCTGGGGGGCAGGCCGTCCGGCTGTCACGTGGCCCGCCTCGGCGCGCGCGAGCGAGGTTAGCGGGGACGCGCCCGCGACTTCCCCGCGATCTCTTGGACCCACCAAGCGACGGAGGCGCCCGCTAGCTGGCAGCCCGCGGGCAGATGTACCGGCGGCCGGCGCGACCCCCGCACCTGGCGGGCGTTCGGGGGCGGGGCGGGCGTCCGGGGGCGGGGCCTTGCAGCGCAGGCTCCACCCACGGACGTCAGCCGGCCCAGACGCCTGAGAGCCTCCAGGGTGTTCCCTTGGCACCCTGCTGGGCGGGCTCCGATACTGGCTCCGTGGGGCTGTTTTCGGCGTCAGACGGGGTTAGTTCTGAGCTGCTAGTCGAGATTCTGTTTAGTACTTTCCTGGGTGTGTTTTTTTCCTCACTAATCAACTGCGGCTTGTGGATTGTGACCTCTCCCTCCAGCTGGAACATTCCGGGCGCGGGTTTCAGGTCAGCTCTGCACCCAGTGTGAGCTTGCGGAACGGTGCTGGATGGTTTCACCGGCCCCGTGATCGCCCTCGCTGTGGTTTTAAGGGGTGGCCACTTCTGGCAGATGGAGAGGTGGTTTTTATCTTAGAATTAGTTAGGCTTACGCAGTGGTTCTCACCCCTGTCTGAAATCAGAAATCACCAGCGGAGAATTTAGGATACCATTTTCCAGGCCCTCCCCCTAGAGTTTCTGATTCAGTTGATGTGCACTGGGGCCTAGACAGACATTTTATTAAAAAATCCTACAGGTGTTTCTCCTGTGCATCCCAGTCATCTCTAGGAGACTTCCTCTCCTCCCTGCACTAGGGTTTTTTTTATCAGTTCCCAAGGCAGCCCGGGCAAATTTCCATCATACCAGGACTCCAGGCATCATTCCAAGGGGAGACAGCTACCGCTGCTCCCTTCTCTGCACCCCACATCCTTTTGGAAAAAGTGCAGACCCTCCTCAGGGGCCAGTGCTGCAGAGAATGTGGGAAGTGTAGCCGTCAACCCCGACTCACTGAATTTAGGTGAATACCGTGGCCGCCTCTTTCAAAGGGGTGTACAGGCAGTGGCCACCATTTGCTGGATCTTTCCATGTTAACACAGAATGCAGCATGAAAAGTTTGAGTCAGCTTCCTGCCCCAGGAAAACAGGCTTCTAAAAGTCTCTCCCTAGACTCTTCCGTGAAGTTGGAGGGGTGCAAACTTAGGCGGGTTTCCCTGCTATTATGTATTTAGTGAATTGGAGGGAAAGACAATACCTTACTTTGATTCCAACCTGAGAGTCTGTAGTTTGGGTTTACAGTGTTTTTTCTTGGCACACCAGGATTTTTATAAAGCTTCCTTATATTGGGCCCCTCGGCAGCAGGATCTAGTTACAGTTTCCTAAACTTGCCTGAACCTAAGAATTACCAGGGGGTAGTTCAGCTACAACAACTGACTCCTAAGCTCCTAGCATGTGTGGGTGGGACCTTAGCAAATTCCATATTGGATAAATTGGGGGAAGCCTGCCAGGGAGCTTGATTCCTATATTCAGGGGGTTCAGGAAACACTCAGTACAGTGGTTGCTCAGCTTGAATCAAAATCACCTGGAGGGCATGTGAAACCACTCACTGACTGCTCGGCCTCACCCCGGAGTGTCTGACTCCGTGGACAGATGGCCAGGTGATGCTGATGCTGCTTGTCTGGGGACCACTCTGAGCACCACTGGTGAGGTAGAAGGTGCCCTAGGCTGGGGTGTTGGGCTTCATTACCTACCATCTCATGACCTTGGGTAAGTCATTTATGTCTGTCTACGTCTGAAAAATAAGGACTGATATCAAGAGTTTATAAAGATAAAAAAAGGAAGGTGGGAGGATACAAAACAAACTAAGTTGTCTTATTAACAACAGACTGGATCAGGGTGGAATCCCTGTGTTGAAGGCAAAGGACAAAGGGAGGTAGGACGTGTCCTTTAGCCCAGCCTGGCACCGCCCACTTGGCAACTGGCTCACAGCCTGGAGTTTGAGGAAGAGGTTTAATCCACAGGAGCCGTCCTCAGCAAACCTAAGGCTCTAATAGGATCGATGTGGTAGCCCAGAGGTTAAGGTCTCCTCTAGCTGTGTATCACAGAGAAAAGCCTCTCAGCTTCCTGCCCCAGGAGGAGGGGACTCCTGGGGCCGGGCCCCTGTGGGGCATTTACTTGGGGCATGTTCTCTGGCCTGCTCTTCTTCTGGCCCTGTGGTGGTTTGGAAAGCTCTTTCTTGCTCCCCACCAGTGCCTTGTCCTGCCTGGGCCCCTATGCACTGACTCCCTGGCCCTTGATTCTTTCTGAGAAACCCCTTTCCTCTGCAAGAAAATCTTTTCACAGTGATCCTGGGACCCCGACCTGTGGGAAAAAACAAATCTTCCAGCTTCATCTTTGGTTATAGTTTAAATTACTCTCAAAGTCCCTAATGATTTGAAGGGCTTGGGGGCTGGTGGGGGGACAATGAGCTTAGTTTTGAATGTGAAAGGTATTCATGTCATTTTTAATACTAGTAATAATGATAGCAACTACTATTTATTGAGTTCTTAATTTATTCCAAGTGTGTGATAAATGCCTCACATACATTATCTCACCCAGGCTGCCCAAGAAGTAGCTTTTATTATCCCCTCTGTGCAGATGAGGAGACAGGAGCTCAGAAAGGTTAAGCCAACACATGAGACGGCACAGCTGTTCAGAGGCAGAGCTGTGATTTAAATCCAAGTTGTTTGATCCAAAGCCCTTATGATTGATATTATTTTTAGTTTCAAGTCAGCCTTTCAGGAGGCCTTGGAACAGTCAGAAGTCTTGCTTGCCCCACTAAGTGGCCCACTGACAGCCGAAGCAATGGAAAGGGCATTCTCTGAGCTGCCCTGGATGTTTGGGCGAGTTACAGATGGTGAGAACAGGAACATTCTCCTTGGTCTCTTGACTGTGAGACCAGGGGCAATGACCGCCCCTGTGGCTAAACCAGACCCAAGCTCATAGACATTCTTTGGCCCTCTTCACCAGTGTCCAGGCATGTAATTGGCAGTTGTGCTGTGCCAGGGCATGGGGCAGGAGACCAGCTGTTGGCAGTCTGTGTGTAAACAGGGCGCGGGGAGGGCACTGGGCTTCTTCCAGAGCCTTTGGGGGAAAGAGTTGCCTTCTGCATTGCAGGGAATCGGCTCTTTGGGTGAGAGACGCAAGCTGAGACCCCAGCCTGCTGGTGTGTGGGGAGAGCTCCGCCCCGTGGGTCTCCTCCTGCCAATCCCCCTCCACTCTGCCTCCACCCCCTCAGCCAGTTTTGTAACTGGGAAATACTAGGACAGTAAAGCTAGAAGAGGAAGCTCAAAAAGCAGAGAGAAACAGTTAAGGAACTCAGGGTTGTTTCTATGCAATATGATGCCTTTGTGCAAATTAGAAGAAGCACCTCCCTCTCTATGTGCTTTGCTGTCCTCCGGCAGAAAGTTGTCCTGATGCAGATACGAACCTCTCATCACTGTGATCGGAACGGCGCCCCCTAGAGTTGTGGAGCACACACCCTGTGGCCCTGAAGGAGCCTTGCTTCCTCTGAAGGCGTGCAGCCCTCATACAACTGCACCTGCCCCCGCCTTCCTTCCCTACGTGCAGATCTACCCACTTTGCCGTGGTCCTTCTATACCCGGGTAGAGACACCTGTCCTGCGGTGCAGTAGGCATGATGTTTCTGGTCTCCTAAGCTCCTCTCTGCTCCCCCCACTGTGGGAAAAAGGCCAAAAAAAATCTATCTATCAAAAGAGTTTTTTGGGGTGGGGGGCACCTCCTGGTATCAGAGGCAGTCAGAGAAAGGTAGTTTGGCCACCAAATTGTTGGAATCTCCAAGCATTTTCAGTTCAGGAAGCTAATGGTATAGGAAGTGTAGGCCTGGAGAAGATGGTGGTGTTCATGAGACCAGGGAGGATAGCAGCGGGAGCCCAGGAAGAAAGGGGCTGCACGACGTGCCGGGAGAGAGCACGATGCCCAGCGCAGAGTTAGGCTTCCTCCCCACAGGAGGATGTGTTCCCAGCTACTTACGGCCGTTCCTTCTGTGCTCTGCTGCTTCCAGGAGTGGCTATGAATCTGCATCCAAGGACTTCATCCCTGATGACTTGGAGGTCCAAGTCCCTGGAAGAGCCTTCATGGTCACCGGGGGCAACAGCGGCATTGGAAAAGCAACTGCCTTCGAGATCGCCAAGCGAGGTGAGCAGCCTGTTAACTCGTGTGTGCACTGGGCCCCGAGGTCAGCCTGTGGCCGGTCCACACCGGGGAGAGTGCCCTGTGTCACAGGAGGGTCAGGAAGGCCCCTGCCAGCACAGCCAGGAGCCCTGAACAGTGACCCTGTGATAATGGGCACAGCTGCCAGCGTTCTGGGCTGTGCGGTAAGCTTCAAGCTAGAGGCGGACAGAGCAAGTGACCGGAGGAGGCTTTTGTCAATACAGTTAATTCACAGGAGAGCTGGGGTCCTGTCCACATGTCAGTGTTTTCTGACTAAGAACAGTGAGGGGCTCCGGCCAACCCTAGGGGTCTGAATCACCAGTGGACCCTTAAAGCAAAAAACACCTGCATACTTGGTCTCCGGTTCCTGTCTTCTCAACAAGAATGGGGTCAGGGGTGGGAAGGATACTGGGAGTCCCTCACAATTTGCCAGTGGACCCTAGTTAAGAACCAGAGCCCCCAGAATAACGGGAGAGGGGCGTGCAGTGAGTTTCCTTCTTCCTTCCTGGTGTCCAGCCTCCAGGTTTCGAGCAGCTGGAGACAGCCTCCCCGTTCTCCTCCCTAAGCTTGATTTTGGGAAGCGCCTCTCTGGGTGCCCGTAAATTATTCAGGCAGCTGAAGTCTTCCTCCGGGTAAATGCCAGAATTTCCTGCATGAGCTCAACTGCCCTGGGTCACTTAATGGCACTGTGGTGGCTAGAGAAGCCTGCCGTGTCTCTCTGGAGCTCCTTCTCCAGGAAAAATGGATGTTCCGGCAGAAGTTGGGGAAATAAGTTGGGAATTTATCACTTTTCAAGATGCTCGAGATTTTTTTTTTCTCTAAAATTGTTAGTCATTTTTCAGGGGAATATTATACCATTTGGAGTTGTATTTAATTATCTGCCAAGTCAGGGGGAAGATTAACTGCGTCTTAGCAACTGGGAGGTCCTCTGAAGAGTTGTGGGGAAGAGGATAAAGCAGATGGGCTGGTTGTGTGATTAGCCTGTAGCCTCCCATGAAACAGACCTCATTTTAAAAAGCAGCTATTTTAGGTGAAGAAAGCAGGTTCCATAATGCTTACTTCTTAACTGCCGCAGACAAGGCGAGTCCCCTTTAAATAACCCTTGATTGATGACGGTGTGGCTTTTGCTGGAATAGTCTGAGTGCCGTTTATGGATTTGGCCATTCAGTAAATATTTATCGAGTTCCTGCTGTATATTAGGCTAGGCATTAGACTCCCTGGGGGGCTTTTAAAACATACGCAGGCCTGGGCCCGTCATCTAGAGCTTTAAAAACTTCCCTGGTGGGTCCTAAGTGCAGCTAGTGTGTCAGGTACTCTATGAGATGTCAGGGATGCAGGTATGACAAAAACCGACCCTTCTTATCCTTGATATATTCAGACCCTTAAGTCAGGACGTTGTCCCAGGTGCACCGTCAGTCAGCTCAGGTAGGCAGGAGGATGGGTTCCAAGATCACCCTCTCTCTTACATCTGCTGCTCTGACTATGGGGACCATCTGTCTAGATTTTCCAGAATAGTCTCCATTTCAGGTACTCTTTCTGTGAGCCCGTATGTCTTAGTCCTTCATTTGGAAAAGCTGGTCTCCGTAGCTGTCCCTCACACACGGTTTTGTTGAATTCCACCAGGTGGCACAGTTCACCTGGTTTGTCGAGATCAAAACCGAGCGGAAGGTGCCAGAGGTGAGATCATCAGGGAGAGCGGGAACCAGGTGAGCTGCTCTGTGCCCTTCCTGCTGGGGGGGGGGTGGTTCCTGCCTGCAGGGTCAGCAGTGCAGGGGGCTGGACTCCTGGCCACGCTCCCCGAGTTGGCAGTGGCCTGTTTGTGCTTCGGCTTGGGAGGCAGCCGCAGCCAACAGAGCTGGAGCTGCGCTTTTCTTTTCTTTTTTCTTTCTTTTTTCAATGTGTTTCAGGACAGAGGTCCTATTTTATTTTATTCTATTGTATTTATTTTTGCTGTACAGCAAAGTGAATCAGTTATACATATACATATATGCACTCTTAAAAAAATATATATATATATATTTATTTATTTATTGGTCCGCGCTGGGTCTTCATTGCGGCACACAGGATCTTCGTTGCCCCGTGCGGGATCTTTAGTTGCGGCATGCGGACTCTTAGTTGCGGCATACGGGATCTAGTTCCCTGACCAGGGATCAAACCCGGGCCCCCTGCATTGGGAGCACGGAGTCTTAAGCGCTGGACCACCAGGGAAGTCCCCATATATCCCCTCTTTTTTAGATTTCCTTCCCATTTAGGTCACCACAGAGCATTGAGTAGAGTTCCCTGTTTTATACAGTAGGTTCTCATGAGTTATCTGTTTTATGTATAGTATCAGTAGTGTGTCTATGTCAATCCCAATCTCCCAATTTCTCCCACTCCCTCCTCGCTCCTCTGAGCTGTGCTTTTCAAAATCTGGGCTGGACTCGGGATAAGGCGGGCAGTGAGGTTTGATCCCACGCCCCATGAAGGCATCAGTGCCTGCTAGGGAGACATGATATGGACGTGGCACTGCTGGGGTCCCCCCCACAGAGGGAGGCCACGTCAGTGAGACACATCAGAGGTGACTCAGGGTGAGCCAAGCTGTAAACTGACCCAGTGGTCTTTGGATAAAGAGGGACAACAAATGACATTTTGGCCTTGATGAGAGCCACTTCCTCTTGAGAGCTTTCAGAGCTGGCTCACGGTTTGTGGGCTTCCTCTTCTGAGAGAGTCGGAACCAGGACTGGCTACATAATCTGTAGGGCCCAGTGCAAAACGAAGGTGTAGGACCCTGGCGTTAAAAGCCTAAGAATTGGAGGACGGCGAAGGCATAGCATTAACACAAGCGGGGCCTGTACTCCAATAAAAAGTAATTTTAAAAAAAGTTCCCCCTTGAAGGCACTCTGGCTCAGTAACACAGTAGAATCTCTAATAAGAACAAAGGTAACGGGCTTCCCTGGTGGCGCAGTGGTTGAGAGTCCGCCTGCCGATGCAGGGGACGCGGGTTCGTGCCCCGGTCCGGGAAGATCCCACATGCCGCGGAGCGGCTGGGCCCGTGAGCCATGGCCACTGAGCCTGTGCTGCGCAACAGGAGAGGCCACAGCAGTGAGAGGCCCGCGAACCGCAAAAAAAAAAAAAAAAAAAAAAAAAAAGGACAAAGGTAACAGTTCGCAAGTCTTATTGCTAGGAGACTTAAAAATCATCACAGTAATAATGAAAGGTATGAGTAATCAAAAAAGAATTAAGAAATAAAAAACAAGTGGGGCCCACTTGTGGGGTCTGTGTACCTGTGCAGGTGGTACCCCGGGGAGCCGGCCCCGATGGAGGCCCTGAACCCCCAGGGTCAAGTGGAGAGGAGGGGGCTGGCTGGCAGCGACCATGGGCCCCTCACCTTCGCTCCAGAGCACGTTGCTTCCAGCCCCACCTGGAGTTTCCTCCTCTGTCCTGTGCACCTGCTTCTCCAGCAACTGCCCACAGCCGAGGGGCGGACAGCACCCCGCGCCCTCAGGCTTGGGCCGTGGCCAAAGGGAAAACAGATGCCCCAATCTAGAATGGACTATTTTGCCTCTGCTCATGAAGGTTATTCCACGTCTTGAAGTAACGTTTTCAAGGCAAGAGACTTTCTGCAGACTCCGCAGCCTCCTGCCATCAGATTCCTCCCGGAGGCTTAGGGCTGGCTGAGAGCTCCAGGGTCTCTAAATCTTCCTCTAACGTCTGCAAGGGCAGCTGCGATCTGGGGGCTGCAGTTCTTGAGATGGAAAGCTGGCTGTCTGCCTGCTGATAACTTTCAGTGGTACTGCTGCAGGATGCAACAGGAATACTAATCTCAGGCTATGGGCAGAGGAGGCTTTGTCTGGATTCCAGCCCACTTTGGTTTGGGCTATGTTGTTTTACAAAGTGGATCTATATAGAAAAAGAGGACACGACTCTCTTTACGCTGTTGAGACCTCCTCATGTCCAGCTCGCCATCTTTGGGAGGTAGTGCTGAAAGGGAGAGCAAGCATGGTTCCTGGGCCGGGGGGAGAGGGAGCCCTTCACCTGCGGCCTCCCCGCATTCACGTTCACAAACCCACGGGCAATCCTCTCCTCTTCTGTGTTTGTAAGTGACTGCCAGCACTGAGCGCTCGGAGGGTCCGGGGCCGGTGGTGCCCATCTGCTCATCCCCGTGGGTGTGGTTTCCCTGACTCGGTGCATCCTCCAGGCTCTTCCCCGGGGTCGGCTGCTCCTTCCTGTTTGTAAAGAGGCTCCACTGCCCAGCTTCGTCAGGGGTACACGGGAAGGAGGGAGGCTCCCACCTGAGTGCCGGCTCTGCACTCACGGAGCCTTGTGAGCTGGGCCATGTGCTTAGCTTCCCTGAACCTCAGCTTCCTCATCTGAAAAGGAGGGGCGATACTACTTTGTTCATTTTTGAACATCTCTTTGAGTGTGAACGTGTCAGGCAGCAGGCTGGGAGCTGGAGATTGACACAGTAGAGGCAGTACAGCCCCTGTCAGTCTTGTAAGGATTAAGCGATCAACAAGCATTTTCAGCAAAGGATGTGCCCCTCCCTGGGCCCCGCCTGATCTGCTCTGTATCACGGTGGGGCGGGGAGGTGTGGATGGCGTGGCTTCCGAAGTATGTGTTCCCCCAGCTGCCACGTCAGCCGCCTCGTGCCTGCGTTTGTCCAGCAGCGGGTATTAGAGGAAGACTGGGAGGAAGGGGCTGGGAGGAATGGGGAAACAGGATATCTGGCCTCCGTGGCAACAGCTGAATCTCCGCTGAGGTTCCTGCTTCTGGGGGCGAGACCTGCTCCCAGGCTCAGGTCACATCACCCCCTCCCGTTGCTCCCGCAGCCTAGGGCTGGTGGGCGCTTCCTGCTGCTGCTGCTGGTCTCCAGGTTTCTTCACCAGTCCCAGCTGAGTTCTCGTCTCCCTTCTCCTCTGGGAAACCAATCCCTGCGTTCAATTCCTTCTGTTGAAAGTGGTTTCTGTTAGACCCTGGCTGACAGAACATGGTAGTGCTATGACATGGGAAGTTCAGGGCATCACAGTGTGTACAGCTCTCAATCCGTAGAAGCTATTACTGTTATTGCTGTTATCAACATTGTTTATGCTAATATTATTACCACTCCCAACCTTACATTCTCTGCTTTTCAAGTTCCCTAGTTCTCTTTCATCAGTGGTGCTTGGGCCAGTAAAGCAGGGAGGGAGGGCACTGGCGGGACTGGTCCTGGGTGCATAGTTGGGTGGACATCAAAGAGCGGTGGTCCTTTGGGCAGGAGAGCCTGGGTGGGGTGTGTGGCAGGCCAGCCAAGCCAGGTGCCTGTGGGCAGGCTGGGCACCAGGGAAGGACAAGGTCACGTGGGAACCAGCTGCTTGGACACACTGGCTTGGTAAGATCAGGTGTGTGGAGTACGGAGAGTTCAGTATCCTGCCACGGGGCTCTTTCTGGAGAGGGTGTGTGTGGCCCCAAGCTTGGGGGAAGGAGCGCTTGTCACAGAGCAAACTCCCAGTGCAGCAGCCACTGTGTCTGGCACACTGTTCCCGACGGGCCCAGGGAGAGGGTCAGAGTGGACCTTCTTCAGGTCCTCGCCACATGCAGTTCATCACCATCTCGCTGCCCGGATAGAAGGGCACCAGGCTTTTGTCTGGCAGTTATCTCCTTGGGCAACTTTTTTTTTTTTTTTTTTTGGCCACACTGAGTGGCGTGTGGGATCTTAGTTCCCCGACCAGGGATCGAACCCAGGCCCCAGCAGCGAAAGCACAGAGCCCTAACCACTGGACGGCCAGCGAATTCCCCATGGGCAACATTTTTAAAAAAAGAAACTTTAAAATTTGAGAATAGTTTTAGGTGCATAGGAAAGTTGTGAAAATAACGCAGACTTTCCATTTACTCCACACCCATTTTTCTCTTTGCTAACGTCCGTCTTACATGAGTGTGATTCATTTGTTAAGCAAATGAACCAATATTGATACATTATTACTAACTAAAGTCCATTCAGATTTCCTTTGTTTTTACCTAACACCCTTTGTCTGTTCCCAGATCCCATCCAGGATCCCACGTTACATTCAGTTGTCATGGCTCCTCGTGGCTGTGACAGTTTCTCAGACCTTCCTAGTTTTTGATGACCTGGACAGTTTTGAGGAGTCTAGCCAGGGGTTTTGTATACTCTCCCTCAACTGGGATTGGCCTGTTGTGTTTCTCATTGATTAGAATGGCGTGGTGGGTTTCCCGGAGAAAGATCACAGAGGTACAGTGCAACCTTTGCACTTCCTGATATGGCTGGAAGGTGCTGTCAGTGTGCCTTCTGTCTTGTGGAGATGGATCCCATCAACAGCAAAACACCAAGATAAAAAACAGGAGTTTCTACTCTCCAGTTCTCCCAGGCCAACGTGGAATTCCACCTTCTTAAGAATTACTGGTTTAGCTTCCTGAGTACTAGACATTAATAGTAACTGTCACCTCGTTCCTACATAGTGATTTCTACTTCCAAGGGCACATTCATGTACTGTCTCCCCTTTACCCTTCACACTCACCCTCTGCCCTGGGTAGAGGCTTCCCGTGATGTCAACTCATGACTCCTGGGCCACCCAGCTGCTAGATGATGGTGGTTCACCTATAGGAAGGATCCCAGTTGAGTTTTGCTCAGTTTCAATAACCAGACTTGTATCCCAGGTTTAAGGAGTGAGTACGGGACTTCCCTGGTGGTGTAGTGGTTAGGACTCTGCACTCCCAATGCAGGGGGCCCAGGTTCGATCCCTGGTCAGGGAGCTAGATCCCACATGCGTGCCGCAACTAAGAGTTCACATGCCATAACTAAGGAGCCTGTGTGCCACAACTAAGACCCGGTGCGACCAAATAAATAAATATATAAATATTTTTTTTTAAAAAGTGAGTATAGGGGCCCCAGTGGCTCCTAGGTCCAGCCTCGTCCTGTGTAGATCAGCAGATCAGGGTTTTACACACTGGCACCTGCCTGATTCCTTCCCCTGGTCACAGCAGACTGCTGGCCTCTCCTTCTGGGTGCCTTTGGGCTTCCTAGTTTCTCGGAGAGGGAGCCAGATGATTCCCTTCACCTTTTCAGGATGCTTCATTTCACCAGGCTCCAAGGTTGATTTGTCTATAATGGCGAGTCCCTCTTCCCTGCTGCTGCCTCTTTTTAATTCCGCGATGCCTTGGGTGCTTCCAGGAAGCTCAAGGAGATTGAGGGATGATCAGAGTAAAATTGATTTTGGCTCACTTGAATTTTGTTGCTCATTTGAATTTTGTTGTTTCTTTGAGCCTGGCTTTGTGTGAGCGTTGCAGCCCTGCTGGTGGGAGGGAGTTCCAGGGTGGTTGCCCGGAAGTACTCAGTATGAAAGGATTAGGTGCGTGGACTTGGTTTGCCGTCACTGGTAGACGCTCACGGCTGACCCAGGTGTGAGTCAGCAGCCTCATGTCCACTCTGTCAGGGTGAGGCCTTCAGAGCCTTTTTAGAAGAGCATAGTCCTGTACGGACAATGCTTTTCCTCTCCCTTGAAGGCAGAGGAAGGTTCAGTTGTTCCAGACTTAAGCCAAATATGGTATTCAAGCTGATTACAGACCTTCTGAGGCATGAAAATGTGGGATTGCTTCTGTTTTCTCATTCTCTGAGCCTTTGTCTCAGGGTGAGGAAATATGTTTTAAGATCAATCAGTAGAAAGAAATTCTGTCTTGGGTTCAATGGCTCAGTTAATGGGGAAACTGAGACAGGGCCCTGAACTCTGCTTTATCAAGGGAGTTACAGCTGTTGCTCAGAGTTTTGCCTGTAGGTTCAGCTCCCAACAGCAGGAATCTGCCTTGGGTTGGTGATAAGTCCCTCACGTCTGCTGGAGCTCAGGGGGAATAGCCTCACGTTCACTGGATGCTGAGAACACAAGTTTCAATTATGTGCTGAGTACAGAGAAAAAGGGGTAAATGGACAACATGCCTTGAGTATTTATGTGCATGGCTGTGTGCACCACCGTAAAGGAAAAGGGGGCATTCAGCATGGCTCCTCCATCAAGGAGTTCTGAGTCTACTGGTGGGGGAGGAGGCCATTTTAATGGCCACAAAACATACGTTTGCATGGATGTGTCATAGTTTCCTACCAATCATTTGGGAGTTTTTGTCAATATTTTGCTCCTAAGAGATTATCGAAGGCACATCCTAACTCTAAGATGACAACTTTTTCTGTGACTCAGTCCTTGCTTACATTGCGTGTCAGTTTCTGCCTTGTGACATGGTTACCTCTGGATGCAGCCTTCTCCTGCAGTAGACTCAGAACTCCTTGATGGAGGAGCCATGTTGAATGCCCCCTCTTCTTTTATGGTGGTGCACACAGCCATGTACATAAATGATCAATGCATGTTCATTGCAGCTCTATTTACAACAGCCAGGACATGGAAGCAACCTAAGTGTCCATCAACAGATGAATGGATAAAGAAGGTGTGGCACATATATACAATGGAATATTACTCAGCCATAAAAAGAAACAAAATTGAGTTATTTGTAGTGAGGTGGATGGACCTAGAGTCTGTCATACAGAGTGAAGTAAGTCAGAAAGAGAAAAACAAGCACCATATGCTAACATATATATATGGAATCTAAAAAACAAAAAAAAAATGGTCATGAAGAACCTAGGGGCAAGGCGGGAATAAAGACGCAGACCTACTAGAGAAGGGACTTGAGGAAACGGGGAGGGGTAAGGGAAAGCTGGGACGAAGCGAGAGCGAGGCATGGACATATATACACTACCAAACGTAAAATAGATAGCTAGCGGGAAGCAGCTGCATAGCACAGGGAGATCTGTGACCACCTAGAGGGGTGGGATAGGGAGGGTGGGAGGGAGGGAGACGCAAGAGGGAAGAGATGTGGGGATATATGTATATGTATAACTTTGTTATAAAGCAGAAACTAACACACCATTGTAAAGCAATTATACTCCAATAAAGATGTTAAAAAAAAGAAACTCAACAATAAGAAAACAACCTGATTTAAAAAAAAAAGAAATAAGATAGATTTATATATAAGAAAAAAATCTCTAAAACATATTGTTAAGTGAAAAAGAAGGATATAGAACAATGTATAGTCTGATCCTATGTATATGGAAAAGGGACACACACACACACATAATGCTTAAAATGTATAATAGATAATGCCTGAAACATACATTTATAAATATTGTATGTACTTAAAATATTTCTGATGATTCGCAAGAAACTGTGAACAATGGTGTACTTCTGAAGAGTGAGACTTTTTCCATTTTGTATCATTCCAACGATTTGATTTTTAAAACCATTTTTTAAAAAAACCATATTTAATGAAAAAAATACATGTTATCTTTTTTTTTTTAAGGCTTTACAATTTTTCTTGTTTTCTGGTTTAGAACATCTTTCTGCACATTGTGGACTTATCTGATCCCAAGACAGTCTGGAAATTTGTTGAAAATTTCAAGCAGGAACATACCCTCAATGTCCTGGTGAGCTTTGTAAACATAAGTAGGGGATAAATCTCATGCATGTGCATTTCTTGCCTGTGTGGTTGTAGACTGATGTGTATGTTTGTGGATCTTTATGGTGACACCTTAGTGAGAATCTTTTATGGGGAGGCCTGTTCAGTCATCAAGTTTACTCATTGGAGTCAATCTAACCCTATTGGTTGGATTTGTGGGGAAAGGAAGGGACCATCCACTGGGTCCGGGGGGGAATGGGGAGGTTCCATTTTTTTCATAAAATGATTTGTATACTGGTATTCCTGAGCTCTGTAGATTTGGGGATTGCTATATTAAAATTAGAGGCTCAGGGGGAAATTAAATAAAAAGCTTAGTCCAAAAGAACGCCTGCTGCAGACAAGCACATCTTTTAGTAACACAGTCAGTTGCTCTCCAGAGAGAGCTAGAGGACTCAGGTGGGCTGGTGTCCTTCTCCTCCTCGCATATACTCTGAGCTGAGCTGCGTTTCTACCCACATAGTTTCTAATGTGCTCCAAAATGTTCACTCAGGCTCACGTCTACTCTTGCGCTGTCCAATATGGCTATGGAGCATTTGAAATGTAGCTAGTCCAAATTGAGATGTGCCACCAGTGTACAAATCTGCCGATGTTGAAGACTTAGTGTGAAAAATAGAGTAAACTAACATTTTTATATTGATTACATTTTGAAATGATACTCTTTTGGATATATTGAGTTAAATAAAATATTAAAATCAATTTTACCTGTTTCTTTTTACCTTTTTAATGTGGCCACTTTCTAGAAAACTTAAAATTATATATTTCTATTGGACAGCACTGGTCTAGACGAATTCCTGGGGCACTTTATCATGAATTAGGTTGCCTGGTCATCGGAGGTCTCTGCACAGTCCCGTGGCTGAGCCTGCTGCACAAATGGCATTTTCCAGGACGGGGTTTGGAGTGAAGGAACAGTTGAGCAGAACTGTTGTCGTCACATGAATGTGGGACCAGTGGTCGTGGTGGAACTGTGGGGTTTGGGAACGGGTCCTTTGGCCCTATTTTCCTTTATTTTGAAATGGGAACTGTACTTTCTAGATCAATAATGCAGGTTGCATGGTCAATGAGAGAGAGCTCACGGAAGATGGACTTGAAAAAAACTTCGCTACCAACACTCTGGGTAAGTGTAAGCCGTTTTCTTGTTTGCTTTTAGCAAAATAAACGTAGACATAAATGATACCGTAGAAGGATCAGAAAAACATTGATCTACTTTTTGGGTTCTTGGTCCTTGGCGTGATTGCATTTACTTTACATTTATCCTTCACTGCATTATTATTTCTTCATAAAACACTCTTTTCATGTTTTTCATAATATGAGTTAGTGCCAGAAATACTTAGCATTGTTAAAGTTTTTTTTTCTAGGAAGCTCAAGGCTCATTATAGACATGACTTTGGTGAGAAGAGCAAGGTCATCTTAGGTGGAAAGTGCAAACATGAAAACTGTAGCCAAGGGAACTTCCAGCCAGGGCCGAGAAAGGTGCAACCACGAGACCAGAAGATGGGCCAAGAAGGGCACTCACCTGGAACTCAGGACCGCTGGGTTCCGGTTCCTGCTCTGTAATAACAGGCCGACTCATTTTGTGCCAGGCCAGTGATTCTCAAAGTAGGGTTCCTGGGCCAGCAGGGTTCACCGGGCAGCTGGGTAGAAACGCACATTCTTGGGCTTCACCCCCAGCTCTACTAAATCCAAAACTAGGATGGGGCTGAGAAATCTGTGTTTTTTTTTTGTTTGTTTGTTTTTTTTGTGGTACGCGGGCCTCTCACTGTTGTGGCCTCTCCCATTGTGGAGCACAGGCTCCAGACGCGCAGGCTCAGTGGCCATGGCTCAGTGGCCATGGCTCACGGGCCCAGCCGCTCCGCGGCATGTGGGATCTTCCCAGACCAGGGCACGAACCCGTGTCCCCTGCATCGGCAGGCGGACTCTCAACCACTGCGCCACCAGGGAAGCCTGAAATCTGTGTTTTAACAAGCCCTCCAGATTATTCTGATGCACACTAAAGTTTGAAAACCGGTGTACCAGGATTTTAACCTCTTTGGATTTTCTCCATCTCGAACCAAGGGGTCTGGAGTACAGATCTTCCTCAACTTACGTTGGGGTTAGGTCCCAGTCAACCCATCATAAGTTGATCATATAGTAAATGGATTTCGCATTTAATCCACCTAACCTACCGAATATCGTAGCTTAGCTCAGCCTACCTTAAACGTGCTCAGAACACTTACATTAGCCTACAGTTGGGCAAAATCATCTAACACAAAGCCTAATTTATAATGAAGTATTGAATATGTCATGTAATTTATTGAATACTGTCCTGAAAGTGAGAAACAGAACGGTTGTCTGGGTCCAGAATGGCTGTAAGTGTGAGGGTTCTTCGCTCTTGTGATCACCTGGCTGACTGGAAGCTGCGGCTCACTGCCCTGCATCCAGAGAGAGCGTCATACTGCATATCACCACCCCCGGGAAAGGTTCAAAATCCAAAATTTGAAGTGTGACTTCTACCTAATGTGTATCGCTTTCGCACCATCATAAGTCAAAAAATCGTAATTCAAACCATCATAAGTCAGGGACCAACTGTAGACTATTTCGGTGCCTTTTAACTCGGAGATGCAATGAATCTAAAATTCTCCCCAGTGACTATACCACTTCCTCATAGGAAGTGAAGCTTTTAATAAGGCACTTTAATTCATCCTAAGTCACAAGATGCATGGCGGGGGTTCCTGTGTTTGTCGTTGAAGGTGTCCATTAAATAGTAACCCTCTTCCCAGCCAAGAACTGAACAATTTGAGGAGTAAGACCGTGGAGGAAAGCCCCAAATCCCTGTTGTTACAGATAAGGCTGGTTGAAGGGTGTGGCGCCCGTGAGAGCCAAATGGCTTCCTTGATGCTAAAGCCCAGAGTTAACCAGCCTCACTTGCTTTGTGGCATCTGGCTGGCCTCAGACAGACACCACCAACCCCTCCCAGGAAGAGGAAGACGTGCGGAGCACAGCTCAGCAAGCCCAGGTGACTGCTCCTAAATTGACTCCGTTTTTTAAGTGGTCCCCGTCCTCGCAGTGGAGAGAGGGAGGGGCTGAGGGAGGCTGTTCATTGTTCTCCCTCCAGGAGAAAGAGAGCATCTGGAGCGGGGAAGAACCTTTCTCCCCGGCCCTGAGGTTGCATTTATTTCTTCTTAAACAAATCCCCGGGAGCTTGCGATGAAACGCTGCAGGTTTAGTACAAAATATTCCCAGCGTTCGCTTTGTTCCAAATGTGGTATCCCTGCCCAAAGTACCCAAAGTACGCAAATGTGGGGTCATGCCGGGGTTTGCCTCCTAACTCTCCTGGATGGCAAGGACTCCTAGGGTCCTAGCAGCTGGCCTCCCAGGTGGCTGCTCTCCAGGACCAGCTCTGTGATTTGCGGGGCCCAGTGCCAAACAAACATAGGGGGCCCCTGTATTCAAAAAGTGCAGGACCCTGTGGGGCTGCACAGGATGAAGCCCGCTCTGCTGCTTCCCCACCCGCCCATCCACCACCCAGCTAAATTCTACTGGGTGTGCGCTGCATGCTGGGCACTCGTGGGTGGCGTACGTATATATGGCACTGAACCCACGTGACCACCCTATGATGGAAGTATTCCTGCCTGTACGTTACAGATGAAAACACTAGACTGAGAGAGCTTGCATAACTTGCCCAAGGTCAAGTGGAGGAGCCAGAATTTGAACCCAAGTCTGTCTGCCTCCAGAGCCCATGTGCATAACCAAGATGAGTTCTACCAGCCCCCAGCATCTCCTCCCTCAGACCCATCACTGCGTTATCGTGAGATAAGTTCTAAAGGAGGCTGGGAGGGGAGTGACCAGCCATGCCAGGAGAAGCATGGCCCAGGGCTGGGGGCACTGCTTAGAGGGCCTCCTGGGAATCTGCATTGATTGAGAATGTGGGGCAGATCTGATAGACTCTAAGGGAACTGCCTTTTTTTTTTTTTTGCCACGCCGCAAGACTTGCTGGATCTTAGTTCCCCCACCAGGGACTGAACCCAGGCCACCGCAGTGAAAGCGCAGAGTCCTAACCACTGGATGGCCAGGGAATTCCCTTTTTTAAAATTTTTATTTTATTATTTATTATTGTTTGTTTTTGCTTTTGCCTTTTTGATTATACAGCTAATTATGTTGTACTTTTGTTATGGATCCGGTCTGCTTCTAAGGACCTTGATACCTCTTCATTTTCATTTCCTACCCGTGTTAGAAACATTTTATTGATCTTCCCAACCTCTCTGAGAAGCATAGTAATTCTCATGCTTAATATTTATTCATCCTCTCCAGAGGGGAAGATGTAGTCCAATATACACAGAAGCAAGTCAGTGACAGAGAGGGCAGCTTGATGTGCTTCTGCTTTACAGATGAGGAGATACAGAGAGGTTCAAATATTGTCATTCTGAAGCAGGTCCAGAGCCAGACAAACAGCCCATACCTCTGTGTGAGTCCTAGGAAACTGCTGGCTGCCTTTCTAATATGATTATGTAACACAGGTTAGGTGGTTTTCTATTTTCTAAGATTCAGTTTGGCCTCTAGAAATACTTCCAATCCCCAGCCAAACATCAGTAGATTCCTGATACTCTGAGGACAGGACACAATAGGATTTGCAGAATTTATCACCAGATCCTAAGAGTTCGGGAGGTGGTGGATTAGTGAAATACTGTCAGAGCCCATGGCTGCATGTGGCTCTTTGTGAAGACATCACAGTCTATGAATCAGATAAAGTTTGGAAATCATTCTCCCTCTCCTTTTGCGGAGATGGGTGGGGCATGGAGAGGTTTTCATAGTTTACTCTCCTAGGGACAAAAATGAGCTGCCCCAGGGTAGATTTGTGGGGAGACGGAGCGTGGAGGTAAAGTGATCTCATGAGACAGATGCTGTTTGGTTGCTGTTCTTGCCCCTGTGTTTCGGGTCTTCTCAAACCATATCCGTTTTGCCTGTTGGCATTCAGTGGCATTCAGAGTCTGTGAGGAGTGAAGACGGATGTGTGTGGGGGTGGGTAGGGGCGCAGTGCTTCGCTGAGTGCTGTGCTGGCAGCTGGCCACAGCCCGAGCATCAGCCGATCACAACTCTCCCCCGCATCTCAGCCTCTCTCACCCACAGCACACGAGACAAGGATGCCATCCACCTCCTCCGAGACAGCTGTGCCATCAGTTAATTGACTGTAATAAACAGGCAGTGGTGCCTTAGATCTTTGGCAGAAGGTGGGAAAGTTCAGTTGAGGTCACTTTGGAAGGACGTACGTACATCAGTGTACGGTACATGTTCTCTCCCTTCACATTCTGTTATTTGGAGCTTTCTGCTCACCGGCATAGCTCCACACCCAGTGGTAACTGCTGTTTAAAGCAGGGACCCAGGGTCCAGAAACACCTTAATAATAATGATGATAATAATAATAGTAATAATAATGGCACACACTGAACACTTTCCATGTGCCAGGGGCTCCACTAAGTGTTTTTCTTGGACTATCTTGTTCAATTCTCATAACAACTTTATGGATTTCATAAACAAGGAAACAGGATCAGAAGTAGTTTGAAACCAGAGTCTGAGTGACTCACCTTCCTAAATAAAGAACAACAAAATTATAGTTGGTCCATTTTTGCTATAGGCTTGTATCTGCCAGCTCTTGCTACATAACAAACAACCCCCAAATCTCTTAGGCATACAATAAATAAGCATGTATTTCCTTTTTTTTTTTTTTTTTTGCGGTACGCGGGCCTCTCACTGTTGTGGCCTCTCCCGTTGCGGAGCACAGGCTCCGGACGCACAGGCTCAGCAGCCATGGCTCACGGGCCCAGCCGCTCTGCGGCATGTGGGATCTTCCTGGACCAGGGCACGAACCCGAGTCCCCTGCGTCGGCAGGCAGACTCTCAACAACTGCGCCACCAGGGAAGCCCAGCATGTATTTCTTGTTGACTCTTATGCAGGTCTGCTGGGTGGGCTAATGTCAGCTGAGCTCAGTAGGGTACCTCTAAGCAGCAAGTTGGGTCTGCATCATGTTCCAAATCCTTGCATCCTCCTTGGACCATTAGGCTGGCCAGAGTATGTTCCAGTGGCAATAGCAGAAGCCCTAGCATGCAAGCCCCTGCTTGCTTCAGATCTGCTAACGTCCAGCTGACCAATGCAAGTCATTTCACAGAGCCCAAAATCAAGAGTCAGGGAAACATACTCCTCCCAGGAAACTGGGGAAGAGAGGGTGAATATTGTCAAACAGTAATCTACGACAAGGGTCTATTTTATTACATTCTAAGTCTTTGGAAATGGGTCATCTGAGTTTGATGTGGTAACTATTAACCCCAAATATTTAATGATCAAAATGTCTTGTTTTTTGTATGATTCTGTTTATATGACATTCTGGAAAAGGCAAAGCTATGGGGACTGAGAACAGATCCGTGGTTGCTGGTGGTTAGGGGTGGGAGGAGGGTGTGACCACAAAGGTAGTAGGTGACTGTGAGGGAATATTTGGGGTGATGGAACGGTTGTGAATCACACCACAATCTAATGCATAGAGTTACCCAATTGTATGCATTTGCAAGAGCTCATAGAGCTGCACCCCCCCACACACACACAGAATTTTACTGCATGTAAAAATATATAAGAAAAAGCAAAAAGGAAAGTATCATAGCTCTCAGCACAGTGAGTCTGTTTCTTGGTAAGAAGCCGACTATTTACTATGATTGATTTGAGGTGCCCTCGTCAAATCAGTGCACTCCTAGAAGGGGTACTGGCTTCCCTCCAGCCTAGAGCACAGGTCACCCTTCTCACGCCTGATAATAGTAGGTGCTAAAAAGCATCAGTTGGTGAGGAGTAAACGTAGAGGCACCTTCCGTGCTGTGCAGAGGCCAGAGGAAGTCCTTCCACTATTCCAAGGATAGTGGAATGTGCAAAGGCTGTGGATGGAGATATGGCAGTCTTGCTGTCCAGGAGAGTCTTGGGGTGAGGGAAGGTGACCCCATGAGGAACCCTTGACCGGAGCCAGAGTTCATGATTTCTGTGAGCCCACCTGGTTCTGGGTAAAATTGGAAAGCAGGCAGTAGTCACAAAAGAAAAGGTGATCAGCCAGCCTCAGTGTCTCATTGGCCTTCCCATCGTTCCTCAGGGACCCCATCGTTGTCCTAGAATTTTCTCTGCACCACCTCTCCCCTAAGAAGCCCCTGAGATGCAGGGAGAGAGGAAGATGCAGGAGGAGGGAGAGGGAGAGAGGGCTGCTGTCCAGCTACATCAGAGGGCTCCCTTAGGTGTCCTTCTCCCGTTTTGAAATCTGGCCCCAAGGTGCCCAAGCCCCTCTGATCTCTTCAAACGACTGAACGAATGGACGCTGGAGTACTATCAGGGCCCCAGCAAAACCAGTATGGCTTCAGCAGCATCCCACATTCTGCACCATTCCCAGTTCCCTTCCTCACGCCTCCTCTGTTGCTTCCCTGCAAACATTTTGTCTCCTTTCTCTCATTCCCTTGGGCTACACTCCTTTCTGGGTCCCAGCTCACAGCTCAGTAAATCAAGGATCTGTGCTCATCTTAGCAGGTGCCATCTTAGGACTTTGTGTGGGGGGCAGGGTAGGGAGGTGGTGTTTATTCAGGATCGCTTTTTTCTAATCGTGAGACAAATGTGTCTTCTTTTAGAAAATAGGGAAATAAAAGTATCCAAGAGAAACCAAAACTCTCCTGTAATTCCATCATTAAGATAAAACCACCATTAACATGGGTCTATTTTTTCCAGCCTTTTTCTATGTGTGTCCCCTACTCCGAGGAGGGGCCACAGTGTGTGTACCACTCTGAGTCTTGTGTTTTTCCAGGTAGCATTATATTATAAATGTTTTCTCATGTCATTAAACATCCTTTAAAATGTTACTTCTATTTAGAATATATTCTGTTGTATGAATGTGCTATAGTTTAGTATGTTTATCCCCTATTGTGGGATATTTAGCTTGTTTCCAACTTCTCACTATTGAAAATGATTCCACCATGAGTACTTTTGTTCATACATTTTTGTGTGAATCTTTGGTTATTGCCTTAGGATGGATCCCTAGGAGTGAAATTACAGACACCTAGTTTGTGACCATTTTTGAGACCTTTGACCAAATTGCCAAATACATTATACATGAACCAAATTGCCCGCCAGAAAAATTGGAGCAATTTGTATTCCCACCTCAGCATTTATCTCTCCCTATCCCAACAAACTCTGGGTCCCACCCATCATCCCCAAAAGAATGATCTTTGCAAAAGTGATAGATGAAATCTGGCATCTTACTTTTCTTTGCATTGCTTTGGTTACTAGTGATATTGAACTTGGCGATGGTGGTTATTTATTGGCCATTTGTATTTCTTTGGGGAGTTGCCTGTTCATGTCCTTTGCCCATTTTTCAATTGTGATCATCGTCTTTTAAACTGTTGGTTTATAAGCCTTCTTTGGCACATTTATCACAAGTGCCTTCCTCCCTGACCCGCCCCCCCGCAACCAGTTTAGCAAATTACTTTTTAATTCTGTTTTTGGTGCTTTGGTTGATCACACACAAGTTTAAATTTTCTATGTAGTCAGGCTGTATATTTATTATTAAGACTGATTTATTCGTTTTTATGGTTTAAAAAAAATCCTGGTTACTCTAAATACTTGGTTTTTCCCCCTATTTTCTTACAACATTTTCTCTTATTTAGCGTTTTCGTCTACTGGAAGTTATGTGGGTATTAGGTCGGTAAGGACCCTTTTCTCCTCTTTCTCTCTTTCTTCTCATGCTTTTTAAAAAGCAGTGCCACAGCTCTGCTTATGTACTGCATAACCTTTCCTTTCTTTTGAGTTGTGATGCCATCTCTCTCATGTACCAAATTCTCACTAAGCTGCCGCTCTTTCCAAGCTCCAGTCCGTTTCACTGATCCAGTCATTATTGTCACGACTGCACTATTCTCGTTACTCACATACATTTTAATACCTTATAGGGCAAGCCCTAGCTCATCACTTCTCTCCTTCTCGAGACATTTTCACCCAGAGGGCTGATAGATTGGGGGTGAGGAGGCCAGACTTCAGGCACCAGGGGAGACTGGTGGGGTCTGGAGCTCCTGAAGCTACGAGGTAGGACCCCTCAGCCCCCAGAAGGGCTTTGGAGCCCTGCGTGAGGCTCTTGGTCTAAAACTGCATGGGGGGTGGGGGGCCCTGTGCAGCCCTCCTAAGGGCAGAATGGATAAACCCAAAAGTCAGAGATCATCTGCCCCTAGGCTTTGGTTTTCTGCCAGCCGTTGAGGCTGCTTTGGATGAGGCAGAAACACCTTCCAGAGCTGAGCCCCTGGGCCACGATGGGCCCCCCCACCTGCCTGCCCGCCACTCCGGGGTGGGGTCTGAGCCACTGCAGTGCCCGACCAGGCGAGCTCTCTCGGGGCCCCGTGGGGACCACGCCCCCTGTTCTCCCAGCCAAGGAGCACTGGCCCCAATTCAGGAAGCCGGTGAGGTGCCCGGCCCCATCCTGGCCCGGGGGCCCAGGACCTTATCGGATGATCTGGCTGGGATTCCGTGGGTGTTTTTAAAGGTGAGCTACTCACAGCAGTTCTACCACATGCCCATTTGGGGAGTTTTAAAAACAAAATCCCAGTTAAGCACCTTCATGCTTTTAATAAGCCCATTCTCTTCCTGCTGTAAAGCAGGCTCTTTCCTTGTGCACCAGGTGTAGTACCAACAGCCTCCCTCTCGGTTGTGACAGCAGGGAGTGATGCAGTCATCCTGCACCAGAAACACTGGTTTAGCTGTAGCACCCTGAGGTACAGACCTTGGATGGCCTGGGGAGGACAAGGAGGTGACAGCATATTCACTTTTGTGGGTCACCTGGAGCCCAAGACAGGTGCCAGAGCTCCCCCCACTCCTCTCGGGTGGACCCTTCCCACCTCACAGGTGGAGCTCACAGGTGTCCATGCCCACATTTAAACAATGCTCTCTGGCTGCTCACAGCTTCAGCCACCCTTCAGTGAGCCCTCCCACCCCCAGGCTCTTTGCACAGACTGTGCTCCACGCCTGGACACCCTCCTTCCATCCCTACCCTCTCCTAGCACCCTGCCAGCTTAGTCCTGCCTCTCTCGCCTCTAAATCTTAGCTCAGGTGTCACCTCACTGCTAACTCGGCCCCAATGCCACCGCCACCCCATCCCATGTGCTCAGAACAGTCTCTTCTGCACAGCACTGACCTCACTGTGGGTGTAGGTTCATTACATAATAACCTGTTAATGCCTAGTGAACACCCTGCAGTCAGAGAGTTCTCACAGTATCCCTAGTATTTAGCACTGGGTCTGGCATTTAGCAAGTGGAACTGAAGCGGGGGAAGTTGAGGTTGGGGGCAAAGGGAACGATCTGACTCATCCTCACCGCTGTCTGACCCCAAACCAGGAGTAAATACCCACGAGAAACTGATGACTCTAATGCCTCTTAATGCCTCATTTTCTCTGGGACTCTGCGCTCCCAGCTTCCCCAGGTAATATGACCTTTGAAATGGTCTCTATATAATTTGTAAAGTCAGCGTGTGAGGCCCCTAGGCTCGCTATGGGATGTTTGTGTTATTGTACCCATGGGAGAGGTACCAAATAGTGTTCATCACGCAACTGTCTGCTCCTTTAAAATCTACACCAGTAACCTCCCAGGGGTAGAGGGACAGTCATTTTCTCCGGCAGATAGTACAGTTGGTAGAAGCATATACCCAAATACACCCACTTGGTAACCAAAGTGGCTTTATTTCAAGCTGGCTGTGAAGGTTTCTTAATAGAAACTCCAATCAGTTCTCCTATGCTAAATGTAAACACTGCAGTAGATTTTTCTCATCAAACAATACTTTTAATGCTACTGAAATATATCATACCCATGATATGGTATGATTTCAGGAGCACCATGAGTTTAATATTCGGATGGAAGTGTGGTTTCAGGAGTGCTTTAAGAGTACCCCGCACCCCTCCTTCAGCATTACCCGGCTCGACACAGTGTAACATCCCTTCCTAATGAGCTTATAGAGAGAGGTTGGCTTCAAGTCACGTGCCCATGTCATAAAGGTCCTTGTTGCCGTATTTAGAAGACTGTGTCCAACATAAATTCCGCACCCAAATCTCTTTCTCATAATGAACCTCCATCGACATAATGAGTTCCTTGGAAGGAAGGCATTGTGTAAATTAAAAATACTAATGAGTCATAATGATAATGAGTTATTTTCCTTATTACTGGGAGCAGAACTCAGCTTGGGCACATTATCCTGCGGCCGAAGATGTCTTCCCTACACCCAGACCTGCCCTCCCCCAGGAGCCCAGACTAAAATAGGTTCTCTTTTTTTTTTTCTCTCCTCATCAAAGCTCTGAATCCCCCAAATGTCCCTGGTCTTAGCTAGTCAGTCTTGGAGGAATGGAAGTTACTAAACTGGTTCACACTAAGATAGGAATGACCCGAAGGCACCCATAGCTGTTTCCAGCAGCGCACTGCTTGCACCTTTCCAAGGATATTCCTATTAGCTGATTAGCACAGGTGAACTGGTGGATTTTCTAGCTAAGACCAAGCCCAGCGTCTTAGGGATTGTCTGGTTACAAGGAACAGGAACCCACTCAAGCCGACTAAACAAAACTGATTTACTGGGGGGGAGGCAAGGGCAGCCTTCACAGAACTTAGCGGCAGAGGCACAGCTGGGCTTTGGGAGTGTCAGGGACAGGACAGGAGAGCGTGAGGAACTGGGGTGAACTTTTCCTGTTTCTCTGGGACCCTTGTCCACAGACTCTGTCCCAGCTCTCCTGTCTCTGCAGGATGCTTTTCCGTGCACGTGGGCCAAATATGGCGGCCGCTGAGTCAAGGGTCCCGTGCCCATGCTCTTGCGGGGAGGGTTCGACTGGCACAGCTCGGCTCAGGTGTCACCCCTAACTCAGTCTCCTCTGCCCATGGGGTCGAGGTTGCGTGGCTCAAACACAGTGCCTGGCCCAGGGTCATGCCTCGGTTACGTGTTGTTACAGGATGCAGGGCCCAGCCCTAAGGGGAGGGGATGGGGCACATCTCCAGAAGAAGTCTACCACACCAGGCTGAGGAGTTTTCTGCTGAATTTGGTTGGGCGCCTGGAGTGTTGAAAGGCTTTGGGGCAGGAGAGTGGCATTGGCGCCCGTGTGAACAGCAGGCCCGTGGTAGGATCTGTGAGCTGGGAGATAGTACATAGCTGGTGCCATGTTCATCCTAAAGGAGCAGTGACTTGCAGACAACCGGATTCATTCCTACTCCCTTGGCACCAGAGTCGGTTGGGACTCTGTGGTTGAATGACTCAAGAAAAGGGAGATTTGCCATGTTTTCCATTCTGTGTGGACTTGCTGGGAACTTGGAAAAGTCACAGAACCTCTCTGGGATTCTCTTAATTCCAATTCTTTTAATTAAAGTAATAATAATATATATAAATAAACACATACATACTACTTATATATTTTTATGTTAATTTAGCAGATTCTTTTAAAAGATCTTATTGGCTTTATTCAGAGATTCCTAAATTGGGGAACATCAATCTAGCAATAGATAGGCGGCTCAAAGAACTGTACGAGGCAAGAAATTTCATAGGCAGAACGGAGCAGGAACAAGGAGGTTATACTGGGCATGTAGCAGATTCTTCCTGTGTTTCTCTTTGCTGGCCTGAAAAGATGCTGAGGGTACACAGGAAAGGCCTCAGAAAGCTGGCTAGGAGGCTGGAGGATTATAAATCACTTGTGGCTGGAAAGAGAGAGGCTTCATCTCCTTCTCAAGGAGAAGAAATGCTTGCTGTGTGTGAAGAGCGACATATGTGCTTTGAAATGATAAAGCTGGGGACCTAGGAGGCCAAAAGCATATAGAAGCACACGATGGCTCAGCTCTGCTGCGGGGGGGTGGGGGACCCAGAGAGCAGGATGGGAGAGGCTCGTTTTGTGGATTTGGAATGCGGGAGATTTTTTTTTTTTAAAGATAGAAAGGGCCCTGAAGGCCTGCTGCTAAAAACTGCAGTTACTCCAGGAGTTTTAAAAAATCACCTACCACCTGGCTGTGCCCTACAGGTGAGCGTATTTGGTAGGGATGAATGGCCCAGCTAGTCTTCCTGCCGGTGACTCTGTTAGCATCTAAATTGATACCCGTAGGGTATATTCTCGCAGAGGATGAAGCAGAAAACAAAACACACCACCGTCTCCTGGGTCGGGGGAGAGGCACAGAGGGGCTACCCCAGCTCTCATCCATCTCGGAGGAGCGCCCCCCGCCAGTGGGGTGAGCAAGTCCGGCCCTCGGCCCATCCCGGGCCTCTGGGAGGGAAGCAGCGGGGCCTCTGGAGGAGGGGTGCCGGCCTGTGGTGTGGAACCTGCTTTCAGCTTTCATTTCCTTTACGCCAAGGAGTCGTTTATGACAATCCGTCACGGCAGTCTGATGGGGCTGATAGCTTTTGGCAGAAGTCCTTTCTACTTCTCGCAAATTAAATCACAGAGAAAGTCACCAGCAGTGAATGCAAGGAAAGTGTTCAAGGCCACTGCACGGAGGCCAACAGCTGTCAGAGACCCAGTGTTTGCCAGACTTTAAAAATCCATGAATACTAACGAGGCTGGCACCTTCCACGACAGGTTGGGGTGCAGACACTAAGAACGCTGTGTGGCGTGAAGAGCACGACTCAGAATTGCTAATAATAATAATAGGAATAATAATAATAATGAAATAAAATGGCAACAACCAGTGTGCACAGAGAGCTGTCCAGGCTACGTGCACATTTTCGTTTCACCACAGAACCCTGTGATCCTAGGAGGTGGGCTGTCCAGCTATGGGCTCCCTTTCACAAGTAAAGAAACCAAGGCTGAAATGCTTTGTCGACCTGCCCATGGTCACACCGCTGGTAGGTGCCAGCCAGGACTCAAATCCAGGCTCCCGGCTCCACCCAGCGCCCTTTCCGTGACACCAGGCTGCTCCGGTGAGCCTGGGTGCAGGGCCGGGCTCAAGGTGGTGGGCAGAGCTGGGCAGGCAGAAACTCTGACGAGCGGCCCCAAAAGAGCCCCGGGCTTTCATTTCAATTCCCCGACCCCCAACCTGTTAACACAAGGTAATATATGTTCATTGTTTGGGAAAAAAAAACAAACAGATAAGCATAAGAACATAGAAATAATAATTGCCCATTCAGAGATAAGCGTTTTGAACATTTCAGTGCACCGCAATATCATCCTTGCAGATACTTTTTCTTCATTTTGACACATCTTTCCTCACAAAAACGGAATTCTGTTCCTCCTGCCATTCTGTAAACATCTCATTCCATGTACTGTGACTCTCTCTCCATGTCAGATACACTTCAACAATATTTTTCTCATTTCGTTACAAATGTTAGACATATAGTTTTTATGATTGCAGAAATAACCATAAGGTTATACGCTCATTGTAGAAATAGTCAACTTCAAACCGTACAGAGATGCCCAGCAAAGGAAGCAAACGCTTTACTTAATCCCACCCTTGGGGCCTAAGCAGTGTTGCTACATTTCACATTTCCTGTTCATGTTTTTCCATGCACGCTCTAGACATAATGAACATATGTGTCTATATACATTTTTTTTCCTCTGCCAAGTGGGATCACAGACTGTTGTGCAGTTTGCTTTTTTCCATCCTCTGGTGTGGACGTTTTATTGTCTCGGTCCCTGAGGTTCTAAGGCATCTTTGTTCCAATCCTGGGGAAAGGAAAGCCCATGAGGCTGGAAAAGGGACAGGATAGTGGGTAGTAGCAACACAGGGCGGGTTCCAGCGATCGGACTAGAAACCCTCCGAGAGGAGGGAACCGCAGCTCAGGCAGCCTCTTGCCGCTCACCCGGAGGATGCAGGTAAACGGTGCTACCTCACCACCACCCCGGGGCCACCTGAGAGGAGGGGTCCCGCGGCACCAGATGGCCCCACGCCCCCTCATGAATGCTCTGTGCCTCCCCAGGTGTGTATGTTCTCACGACTGCCCTGATCCCCGTCTTGGAGAAAGAACACGACCCCAGAGTGGTGAGTTGACTTCGGGGATGTTTTGTAAGTAGATGACTTTGCTCCTGATGGGAAATCAGTGGTCCTACGTTTGTTGCCCCAACTGTCCCGAGGGGGCCATGCTGTCCACGTCCATAGGGGGAGCCAAATTCTGTCCCCTGGGTCCATGGGCCTTCTGTTTGATAATCTGAGATCCAGCAGCGGTGGGCCAGCCCAGACGGTGTCCAGGTGGGTCTAGGGAGGGGCCGGTGAAGCGGGGAGGGATCCAGGTCAAGGTGAGGTCAGCCTGCGGCTTTGTCCTGAGGACACATGTACTCGAGGGGCTTGTAGGCGTGGCCTGGGATTCCAGAATGCTCGCTCTGGCAGTAGAGACTTCTGGGAGCCGGCTGTCGATCCTGTCCCCCTGCCCCGCTCTCAGGGGCCCTCCACCCCCCCGCTCCTGCCTCTTGCCTCTTGCCTCTTGCCGAGGCTGGGTGGCTGCTGCCCAAACACAACCAACGAGTCCCCTGCCAAAAGGGAGGCACAGCTGTGCAAAGCCCCACCCCTCACCGTAGGCTCTTCCCCAGTGCCATCCGAGAGCTGGCAAAGCCTTCAGAACGGGGGGCTTCTGAAGAGCAGGGGCAGCTGGGGAAGGCAGTCAGCGGGGGGTGGGTGGGTGGGTGCACTTCCTGGAGAACCTGCCGCTCAAAGGGGAGGGGACAGGCTGATGGGTTACAGTGACGGAAATCAGGGAGTCGGGAGGAAGGCAGTTAACGCAGGCTGCATTCCCTTTGCTGTGAGGGCCAGAATAATGACCTCCCCTGATCCGAGAGGTCCAGGTCCTAGATCCTGGCACCTGTGAATACGTCACCTTGACGTGGCCAAAGGGGACTCTGCAGCTGTGATTAAGTTAAGGGTATTGAGATGGGAGGGTATCGTGGGTCACCCAGGTGGGCCAGTGCAGTCACAGGGGTCCTAAGAAGAGGGCCAGAGTCAGAGGAGACTTGACAGTGGAAGCAGAGGCGGTCGGCATGGTGCAGCCACAAACCAAGGCATGCGAGTGGCCTCTAGAAGCTGGAGAAGGGAAGGAACGGATGCCCCCTAAAACTGCCAGAAGGAATGCAGCTCTGCTGACACCTTGATTTTAGCCCCATAAGACCCATTTCAGACTTCTGACTTCCAGAGCTTCCAGTGGGGGAATTCATCTGCGACTTTATAAGCCACTAAGTTTGTGGTCATTTGTTGCAGTAGCAACAAGAAACCAATACGACGCTGCTTGACAGAGAAGAGGGATGGGAGGGTATTATGAACTTTTCTGTATAAATCTCCATTATGTTTATTGCAGATAACAGTCTCCTCCGGAGGAATGTTGGTTCAGAAACTGAATACCGATGACCTGCAGTCAGAGAGGACCGCGTTCAATGGCACCATGGTCTATGCACAAAACAAAGTGAGTGATGGGAGTTTCTCAAGGCTGCCACCTGGGTGCTTTTCCAAGGAAGGTGAATTCTGGGATTCACGTTAATTTGGATCTTAGTAATTCCCAGCAGCACCTGAATGTTCCCCAGTGGAGAGAGAACCCTCTTCTCCATCAGGAGCCCGGCCCAGCCCAGCTCTGCCTGGACCAGGGTGGGGCTGGGGGGCTTCAGCTTGCCCCTAGGAAGAGCCACAGAAGCCGCCACCTCTCTTCCCTGGTTTCTTAGATCCACAAAGAGCATGGTGCGAGCCGGTGGCCGCCACAGCAGGAGCCCAGCAGGGGTTCCTTGCCCGGCACGGCTCAGAGGGAATATGGACCCAGGAGGTCACTCCTCTCTCCCTGGGCAGCCCCTGCTCACTGGCTGGACAGATGCCCCTGGAACAACGCTGGGTTTCCGGGCTCCCTTTGAAGGGCATGTGCGTCCAGTTCTGAAAGGAAAGGGCAGGGGTCCAGATCTCATGCCCGATCTTAACAGAAGGTGTAGTCAGGCCGCCATACATCAGCTCATCACAGCTGTTTTTAGAAGCCGGCTGTATGCCTTCCACATTTATAGTCCTGGCCCCTCAGCTCGTCGTTGGTGAAGCTGCCAGTGCCCACCAGCTGTCCCTCCTGTTGGTGTGGTCTGCCTGTCCGCCCCCGCCCCCCGTGCAGCCTGGCTCTGCCCTGCTTTGCCTCACCGAGCCCCAGGCCGGCTCCTGGTGGATTACTTCTCATGACTCGATCCTGACAAGTGAAGGAACCATACTTCTTGACAGTTTTTCCAGGGAACATGGGAACAAACCACGCACTCCGTAAATGAGGCCCAGATGGAGCTCTTTGCAAAGCGTAATCAAACTGCCCTGGGATTGGGCAGTAGTCTCCATGCAGCTGAGGCTTAAGTGGGGGGTACTTGATGATTTGTTAGGGAATTGGCAACAGCTGTGTTCTCTAAGCATCCGCAGTACGCGTCCTACACTCCAAGGCAGGAGCTCCTTCACATGTCCACGGGCACCCGCTCAGTGCCGGCCTGTGCCGGTGGCCAGGGTACACAGTGAGCGGGGCCCAGCAACGAACACGGCAACACAAGCAACTAGGAAAGAGGACCCTCTGGTGTCATTTCCGGGGGGGAGGGGAGGAGGAAGTCCCCGGGCAGCGTGCGGCGTTCCCTCATTTCCGGTGCTGGTCTGTCCGCGTCTCAAACGGAGGGGCCGCGACGCAGCCCTGGGTTGTAGCCAGAGCTTGTGGGGTAGAGAGCCGATTCTAGAGCCTGGGGGGCGGGCGAGGCAGGGTAGGCCGGCCGGGAGGGGCCCCCCCTCCCGTTTGTTCATCCTCGCCCCCCACCCACCCCGTCCAGAGGCAGCAGGTGGTCCTGACGGAGCTGTGGGCCCGAGCGCACCCGAACGTCCACTTCTCGTGCATGCATCCCGGCTGGGTCGACACCCCAGGTAGGTCTTTCATTTCCACGGCGCCTGCGTTTCATCTAAAGATATCTTGGGCGGCCGCAGGACTGACTCTCCCCCGGAGTGACCTAAAACCAGTATCATGAGGACTAGGAATGGCTTCGCTTCCACTGAGAGGGGCAGGCTGGTCCTCCCAGGCGGAGCTGGTGTCAATCTGCCCCGCGCGTGGCGGAGAGAGAGGGCGGCCCTGGGGTGGGGTGCGGCTGGGGGCCCCTCCCTCGGGACGGGGGAGCCAGTGCACACTGAGTGTCGGAGAGGAACGAACCGAACCGAGGGGGCCGAGGGGGGCCGAGGGAAGTCAGCGGGAGACGCTGGGAACGTGGGGATAGGCCAGGCCACCTCGCCGCCGCCCGGGGTCCTAGAAGTAGTGATGCACGCAGGGAACAGTCACGAAGGAGACAGGTGGAATTTTCTGGAAGCGCGTTGGAGCAGCAGCGGGGGAGAGCAGAGCTCTCCTCGGGATCTGTGCCTCCCAACTCCGTGGCCTAAATCACGTGGGCTCCGTAGCTCTTTCCTCCTCCCCCGAAAAGGGCACCGAAAACAGCAGCACCCCCAGGACACCTGAGAGCCCAGAGCTGCTCACAGCCGTGTCTGGATACTGACGCGTGTGTCCTCACAGCCCCGCCGCGGTGGGCACTAGCATCATGCCCATTTCCAGATGGGGAAACTGAGGCACAGAGGGGCCAGGATGCCCCGGCTGGGCCCGGCCACAGCGTCGTGGGAAGCAGGCTCTCTTGTATACGCGCTGTCATCCTTTCTGAAAGCCGGTTGAGCAGAAGCCTTAACACTTGTATATACATCCTTGGAATTCATTCTAAGAAATAATGAGATGTGGAAAATGAGGTCGCTCCTCACAGCACTCGTGCTACGAGAGTGAGTTAATAACTTATGGAGCACCTGCCTGTGCAAGAAATGTGTTCAGCCCTGAACGCTGCTGGGGAGAAGTGTCTATGGGAAAGGAAAACTGCACTATACCATTAAATGAAGGTATCAGTCCCCCAGACTGTACGTGCCTTAGGGTCTTATTTTTACTGTACGTGCCTTAGGGTCTTATTTTTGCGGTACGTGCCTTAGGGTCTTATTTTTGCTGTACGTGCCTTAGGGTCTTATATTTGCTACACCCATATCCCCAGGGAAGAAGGCGTATGTTGGTGTCACATAGCATCCCATGGAGACCTGGCTAGGAGAGCTGGCGCAGACCAGCCCTCTGGGGCACGGATCTGAGGATGTCTGGCAGCCTCCTGTTTTAAACGCAGAAGGGGTGTCCTCAGCCAAGCACACCAGGAGGGACTCAGGCCAGGGGTGTCGTGAGAGGGTGGCTTCTTACTTCTTGTCGCTTCCGGATGGGAAACATGCCCAGCCCTGCCTGACCAGGTAGCTCCATCAGGCCGTGGAGGGCAGCCAGCCTGTCATCCTCCCAAGGACATCACCCTGACAGTCCTCGTGTCAACCTGTGTGCTTGCAAAATCTGTGCTCCAAGCCCACCCCCTGGATCCACCATCTGGGTCAAGGTGCAGTTTGCCCTCTATTGTCCACAGGTCACAGGGCAACGACTGGGCCTCTCGGGTGCAGATGGCCTGTCTGGGGACATGGAAGCCCGAGGGAGGGCTGGGCAGGGGCCTGAGCCCATGGACACTTGTCCTCCCCGAGTGCTGTGACGGAAGGATTCAAATTCCTTCTCTTTGCTCATCAGTATTTCCTAATGTTTCCACAATTAGCAAGTACTGTTTCTGTGAAAAGAAAAAAGTTCATTATTAATATAAAAAATGAGGGCCTTAGATGAGATGATCCTTTCTCTCTCTGAAATCCTCTGATCTCATTACCGCTTTCAGACGTTGTTTTCTGTCTTCTTTTCTTTCCTTGGCTTCACGAGAGAACAGTTTTGTTTCCCAGTGTGCTCACTGTTGGGACAGTGTGTTCCCCGAGGTCTGTGGGCGGGGGGGCTGGGCCTCCCGTGGTGAGCACGGGGGCCCTGGGGAGGCGACACCAGGAGGGGCACCTCTGTGTAGCCGGGTGTGGGGGCAGGGTGGGGACGAGTTAGAGGAGCTTCGGCGGAGGAGGAAGCCCCTCCCCTCCTTACTGCTCTCCTCCCTGAAAAGCAGGAAACACTAGTGCAGCCCGAGGAACCGTCTGCCAGGATCCTCGGAGAGGTCAGAATCCTTGGCGGGAGATGGTTCACCCAGGAAGCGGGAGTCTGATCCCCTCTCGGCCTCAGTGTGACCCTCCTTTCTTAGGATAGAAAGCGGGGCGGTGCCGGAGATTTTGCTCCCAGGGGACGGGCTGGTCTGGGCGCCCGGGGTCCAGGGGACACAGGACCCAACAGACTCGGGGCTCTGGTGAGCAGCACTTCCCTCCCAGGCCGCAGGGTGACACCTCGGGGGCTTTGTGACAAGGCTGTGTGAAATCTGAACAGCCTGGAGGAATGCCGTGTTGAAGTGGGAAGAGGGCAGTCTGGTCCCACTCCATTTCATCGTCGTTATTTTGGCGGTGGAAGAAGCCACGCGCGGGCAGCGTCCTGGCTTGAGGATGCTGTCCTCACCGCCCTGTCCGTGCCCCCCCGCCCCTGCAGGTGTGCGGCTGTCGATGCCCGGGTTCCACGCCAGGCTGGGGGCCAGGCTGCGCTCCGAGGCCCAGGGCGCGGACACCGCGCTGTGGCTGGCCCTCGCTCCGACTGCCGCCGTGCAGCCCAGCGGCCGCTTCTTCCAAGGTGACTTCGTCCCTGGGTGTGGAGGCACCCCCGACCCTCCTCTCCGTGCACCTCGGGTCGGGGAGGGACTGTTCCCCTTCCCCGTGATTGTGCCCGGCCTTCCTTGGCAGGGCGGCTCCTCCGCCTGTCGGGGTGCTTAGTGAAGGGCCTCACCTCTGACTTCGCACCACCCGCTTTTCCCGTCCACCTTTCTGAACTCTGGGTCCCTCGAGGATGAAATCCTCGGGTTGTCATCCTTGTTCTGAGTCTTGGGCGAGGCCGGACCCTGTAGGCACCGCGGAGATGAAAGCTCCCTCTCCGAAGACCCGGGGATGGGAGCTGTCCACGCAGCGGTGCAAAGGGAATGAGTCTCGTCTTTGTGCTTCTGGGGGCCGTTATCTGTTGAGGGTTTGCTCCCAACCTGGGCAGCGTCCCGACGGGCAGTCTGAGAGGAGGCACGCTGAGGGCGGATGCTGGAGGTCAGGGCCTTCTGCTTCTTTCCCCACCACGGGTGTGGCCGCCTGAGCCTGAGCCATCGTGGAGCTCTGGTGACCCTGTGGCAGCTGGGGGTGTGGCCGTACCTTCTCCTCTGACCACCACCTGCCGGTTCTCAAACACTCCACACTCCCCAAGCCCAAACCCCACCCCCGCCGGCACCCAGGCCTGAGGACCCTCCCCCCAGCCCGCTGGAGTCCCTCAAAACCCGGCCCGACGCCTGTCCTCCCCAACTCAGTCTCTCTTCTGTAGCACCTCATCGTCTGTGGGGACCCTTGAGGGCAGGGGTGGCATCTAACTCCGTCCCGTGTGGGCCCCTCCCCGGCAGACGTCCGTGACATGACTGACCCGGGGCCCAAGTGGCGGGCAGGGGCTCGTCCATGCTGCCTCGCTGCTCACACCTTTCTTCTTCCCTCTCACCTGTAGACCGGAAACCAGTGCCCACACATTTGCCTCTTGCTAGGACATCATCCTCACCGGCTGAAGAGGAGAAACTAATTGAAATCCTGGAAGAGCTGGCTCAGAGATTTAAATAGGCCAGGCCAGACCCAACGCGGGGCTGGAACCGCCTCAGAAAATATGGGAAGGTGTGGCCCAGTACACAGGCGCCACGTCTAGATGTCCCCGTAGATTGGCCCATATTCCACTGCTGTGGTCTGAGCTGGCTTCCTCTCCTTCTGCAGTCATAGAAATCAGCCCCGTTCTTTATACAAAGCCTAGTATTGAAGCCTTGACCCACCATCTCTTCACTGTGGGACCACAGGTGGGTTACTTACCCTCTGGGGGCCTCATTTTCCCCCGTCAGTGGAGATTGTAGTGCTACCTACCTCAAGGGGTGGTTTTAACGATTCAGTGAACTACTAGTAATGCACTTAGAAGAATGCTTGGTGCATCGTAAAGACTTGATATATGTTTGCTAGCTATTAACATCAGCATTTAACTGACAAGTGTGCTAAAACTCACGGAAAAAAAAAAAAATCCCCCTAAAGGTTACCCCCTGTAGCAATGAGGAGCCACACAGAATGGGAGCTTTTATTTTAAAATAAATACGACTGGGGCTGGGAACGAGCGAACCTGCCTCTTCTGCAGCAGCTTCTTTTCCCGTGTAAATTTCTCCTTTGAGGATGTGGTTTTTTCCTAAAGATTCCATGTCACTGTCAGTTTGAGGGAAGCAGGGCTGGGGGGGGCGGGAAGGAGAGCCAGGAGGGGGCGCCACGCTGCCCTGGCCTGGCCGTGAGGCCCCAGGAGCAAAGCGGAGCCAAGGGTCAGTGCCTATTTACATAAACAATCACGGGAGGCCTGGTTTATTTACATTGGCTACGATTAGAAGTGGCATGGACATATATACACTACCAAACGTAGAATAGCTAGCTAGTGGGAAGCAGCCGCATAGCACAGGGAGATCAGCTCGGTGCTTTGTGACCACCTAGAGGGGTGGGATAGGGAGGGTGGGAGGGAGACACAAGAGGGAGGAGATATGGGAACAAATGTATAACTGATTCACTTCGTTATAAAGCAGAAACTAACACACCATTGTGAAGCAATTAAACATCAATAAAGATGTTAAAAAAGTGGCTTCAATTACGCACCTGGCATTCTGGTGCTACTGTTTGGTAAAACTTCTAAGCTATTTGCATTTTACGTCTTAGTGACGCTGGGGAAAGTTGTAACAAAATCAGTGAACAGATTTAGGATAGCTCCGCACACGTTCTGGATGTTCTGGATGTTCACGGCGAAATAAACGTAATGCATCACCCACAGTGGAGGAGAACCCAGGTGGGCACTGCTCAGCCAGTCCCACGGTGCGGGGCCTTCAGAGAGAGGTGCCTGAGGTGCTCAGGTCCAGGCTGTCAGCTGAGGAGCCCCTAGGAAGGGGCTTTCTGGTGGGTCCGCCTGGAAGATCAGTGAGCAGCGGCCCCCCGGGCATGAATCTCTCCTTTCCTGAAGGAGGACACTGGGGGCTGCCGCGGTGCTGGGTGTGGGTGGGGCGGGGCGGGCACAGGGGCCGGATGGAGGAGGGGCAACCCGGCCGCCCCTCCCACCGGCCCTTCGACAGTGTGCAAGCCATCGACTTCTTCCCACTTCTTATCTGTAAAATGGGCCTCATGAGTTTTTACGAAGGCTTTTCCTGGCTGTATTTTCCCTGAGTCCTCTCTCCTTCATTTGGAAAGTTTATCAGCCACAGGTAAAGCAGCCTTGTGTGAAAGATAAAGAAAATAAAAAGGTCTGCTCAGCCAGCCATGGTGAACGCCAACGCAGGGCTGCTGGAGTGCGTGTGTGTCACGTGGCACAGCTCGACAACAAGGACAGGACCACAGGTGCAGGAAGGTTTCCACAGAGATTTATTTTAAACCGTGGCGGTAGCTTGCACTGAGTCTTTGACATTGGTCATGGCTACACATTCATTTCGGTTAGCGGGAAGCACAGTGGGAAAGTGAGCAGAGTTCAGAAACGTTCACGACATTCAGCAGCATTTGAATGGAGAACTGGACACAGACATTGAACATCGTGGGAAATCCCTGCTCATTCCCACCTAATCACATTCAGGAAGTCAATGTCAAGACTGCTTGGTCTGGTTGGGGGAATCTAGTGGCAGAGGGCGTGGCAATGCCAGCAGGGTTCGGCTAGAACCACATTTGAGAAATCTCTTCCAGCTTTGGGCTTATTACATTTTCAGCCTGACCCCTTGGAGAATCTCATTTCAAAAAGAAAGAAAAAGACATCCATAAAGCAACACGCCCGCTGCAGCCAGGTTCCGACGTGGCTGTAGACTGGCGGGCGTGCAGGGTGGAAGTGTCCGTGTCTCCTGTTGTGGAGACAGTGGCAGGCAGGCACGAATGTGGGGCTAGCACCTTCCCAGATGTCCAGTTAGTAACAGTTTTTGGACTTTTCATATAAAGATTTTCTTCTGCAAAATGACAGTACATTTGAAAAAAAAAGCAGATGGCCTAAAACACAAATATGTGAGTATACAGTGGTTACCAGCGACACAAGTATTTTGGTCCATACTTCATATGCTACTAACATAAGGCAGCCATCCATTTAAATGAAAGAAAAAGTGTGTATAAGTGAAATACTTTTTTCAAACCATTTCTCTTTTTTGTGTTACAGTTTACCCTCTCATGCTTCCCAGAGAACCAAGGGGGATAAAAAGGAGAAAGGATCCTAAATATCAAAGTCACATTCTAAATCTAACCTTTAAGCCGACCTGCAATTCCCTTTCTCTCCCAAGAAAATCAGATACACTTTTGTACACTCACGAAGGTGAACATTTTGAGGTATTTGTTTTTAATGAGAGGGTACTATATGATTGACTTGCACCTTCACCATCTTTTTCAAACCTCCTGGGCTCTAGATGGGAAAATACAGGAAGCAGTTTACTTGATGTGACACAAGACAAAGGCAGTGGGATATGCTCCCATTTACCTGAGTGAAGTCAGCCACGTGCAGGCGGGTCACTGGTAATGGTTAGGTCAGTCTAGTAATAACAGTCATGGAATCATAGGATCACGAATTGGAAGGGATCTTAAGAACAATCATTGAATTCAACTTCTACTCAAGGCTTTTAATCTCCTTTCCACATCTATTCCACTATAAATAGACAAGGGGCTACGGACTGTCTGTTCAAAAATTCCCTGGCAAAAGAAACACAGAAGAGGAATCCCATTCCAGTGTTGGACAGATCTAATTTTACACCCTGCTTTCTTGTGTTTGGCCTAAACAGGCTTCTTGGTGGAAAGGATAATGTTTAAAGGCAAAATTACAAACTAAAAACATGGCTGTTCCTGAATTAAGTTACGGACATATGATACTTGGGCACTGAAGGATAAAGGCAAGTGGATGGAATACAGGTATCAGTACTAGGAAGTACCAAGGCCCGCGGTGGGGGTGCCCCTGTGGGGACGCCGGGATGCCCCTGCTCGGTAGAGTCGGGTCTCCAGGGCGGTGGCTGCCTGAGCCCTTTTACTGTCGCCGAATTGAGAAAAACATTGCCTTCCGCTCGGCGAGTGCCACTGCGATGAGGATTTACCACATTGTACTGAAATGACCATTACTTGCAAGAACGATTCAAGGCCAGAGGGAAATGAGGGCAGCAGTGGCCTGCTTGCTCACGGGAAGGCCGTGTGGGTGCAGTGCCACTGCTGTCCAGAACAACCTCCTCCACAGGTCAAGGCCTGTCCTTTTTCAAAGGGGAGGTCCTGAGCCTGGGCCCCCGGGTTATAGCAGAATGAGTACGCCGTAAGCTCGTCCAGGCCAAGTCTGTGCAAGCAGTGGTCTCCAGCCCCACCTCACAGCCTCCAGTGAGGGGCTGTGCCCACAACAAAGTTCAAAAATTAGTTACCAGGGGTCATTTTAGGATAATAACTCCAGGTATTTGCAAAGAAAAAGAAACTTTGATACCAGCTTCAGCTGCAGGGAAACTTGACTCTCTGGGTGGAGGCGCGTGGCGAACCGCGTGCTGCCTCTCTCTGTGGCCACGAGCATCTGCGTCTCACGGTGACAAGAGCTCAGGCTCCAGGACTGCAGCTGTGCACTTGATGTTCTCTGGCAGCTCCAAACCTCCTGTGGGCCCCGAGCACCAGGCTGATGCAGGTCCTGGGCCTTTGTTTATGCTGCTCCCACAGCCTGGGCTCACAACAACTCATCCTTTAACTCTCAGCTCAGAAGCCCTTTCCTCTGCAAGGTCCCCTGGCTCCACCCATGCAGGTAGGAGCACCTGCGCAGCTCCTGGGACAGGACCCCACAGCCCTCTGTCACTGGATTTACCACCTGGCACTGAAATGATCCATCTAGGCCACAGAATGGACCTCATGACCCCGGGCCTGGTTCAAAGCCTGGAGTGTGGTGGACACTCAACAAAGGGTTGGACTGGGCGAGAATTGGAGTCTCGAGGGTCATCCAGATCCCTCAGTGCTCAAGATGGATTTAATCTCTGTTTCCCAATCATGTCGCTAGATAGGCACTTGCACATCCAGAAAAACATAACTTTGTTTTAAAGGAGAGGAAAAAAAAGAATGTTTTTGGCAAAATGCTTTCCTTCACTTTAAAACATAAATCTTAGTGGACAAGGTCACTTACATACAATTAAACTACTATGAAAAGCCCAAACCAAAGGAATGTCATTTAATGGATAGTTATGTCCAGTAACTTTGATAACATAGTTTAGATCTAGTCCTTTACTTAAAAGGCAAAATTCAGGCATTAAAAACTGATTAATGTTAAGAAAAAATAAATTCTGCTTTTGAAAAAATGAATCTTAAAACAGGAAAAGAAAGGCAATGTTCCATAAGAAGGTCAGTGAAGAGACTGGCTCAGGGCCAGCCCACACACAGAGGGTGAGGTGCGCTTTCAGTGCCCCTGGATTTCCACTTAAACTTTGCAGCTGGGGTGGTCTGTGGGGAAGAGTGTAGGAAGGAGTTTATGCTGATGGAGACCTGCAGGAACCACCTCACTGCACATACCCATCCGCTTGGAACCACAGGGCTGGGGCCAAAGGCTGTGCCTACAATGAGAGGAACAGACCCGGTTCCCGAGAGCTCCCTGCCTCGAGGCTGGAAGTCATTGCTCCCCGCCACGCCATTACCAGTTAATGTTCTAAAACAACTGTTCCTCGAAAATTGTTCTTTCGGGTTTCCCTTGTTGATACCTCAGCGATCTCTAACTGCCTGGTGTGACTATAGTGTTTTGTGCTTGGAACATTCTAGATGTCTGAAGATCCCTTCCAGTTTTGTGATTTTATGATTCTTTGAATAATTCAAACAATCCAGTAAGAAATACATCATGGTTGATTGACCTTAGATAAAAAGACACATGACTCCAAGTACTTAATCTAAAACCACTTGTGCTACTGTGGAGACAACCCAGGCAGTTAAAGGTTCCAGTAACATCATTTCTTTGGAGAAACTGAGAGCATGTGATTGGTTCTATCCTACCCAATAAAGGACAGCCACGTGCATGGTATGTGCGGGTTTGCCACTTTCCCAGCATAATCCTGTTAGGCATTACTTGCCAGAGCTTCTGTATGTTGAAGTAACAGAGCAAAAAATATATATAAAGTGCAATTCCAGTGGGGTAAAACAAGAACTATGAGAGTTAACCCAGACAGGAGAAAAGCCAAGTGCTGGCACCAGCTTCCACTCCTAATGAATGAAGCCTCTATTCCATAAAAATGCTTGGAAGGCACCCCGACACCAACACATATCTACAAGTTACAAAAATGGTGGAGATAATACTCAAGAATTCACAGTATTATAAACACACACAGTTGGCGTGCTAAGCGCTTCTCACCAAGTTCAAGCACCTACACAGATGAGGAGAAAGGAAAAGGCAGGGCAACGGATACCTTGACATATCTGTGGTTACTGACCGCAACTCTCGTCACCAACGAGGTGTCCAGTGGTTTCAACCTCTGAGTGGCCCTGTGGGCTGGGGTACAGACAGGCTGGGAGGGAGGGAGATGGCTGGACTGAAGTGCAGGGTCACAGACCAGAGGGACCACGGTGTCACACGTGGTCCAAAGGAGACAATCAGCTTTCCCAGTGGGGTCTGAGCTCATCGAGACCCAACTCAGATCCACGTCGGGTGTGCTGCACGCCCGATCCACCGTCTCCCTACCGCCGTGCCTGCCTCTCTATACACAGGCCGGGCTCCAGAGTTCAGGAAGGGAAAACACAGCGATTCTTCCCTACAACTCATTTCCAACACACAGTCCTTTATTACGTACAACTTAGTTAAGTGGCTCCAGGTTCTAGGAGTAAACTACAGAATAGATAATTGAGTATTTTAAATTCCCTTTTTAAAGCTCTCTCACAGAGCAGTCATGCAGAAGAGACTCAGGTTAGTTATAACGGCTTTGACTGAGGGCAAGCGAGGATTGTGCGGAAGCGGCAGGTAAGTGATAAGTGGTAATTGCTCTGTGTGTGTGTGTGTGTGTGTACACAACCTTACAGTACGGTCACATGGGCCCGTCTGCCCTGATGTCCCAGGTCATGGCTGTCACGTACCATGGCTGCATGGGGCACACCCACTGTCCTGCTTCCCAAAGCTGCAGCAGCAGAATCATCTCGAGGAAGCCCGTCCCCCGGAAGCACACTTGGTCAGTGTTGGGGGAGGGACAATCCAAGTACGGCTGGGAGGCCTCCCAGTTAGAAAGAAAATTAATGATCACGAGGGGGAAAAATTACTTTCAGGAAAAGAGGAAAAAAAAATAGGGAGGACTTCAACTACTACCACCCCCAAATTGTCAGATCAAAAGAGAACAAGATCCTGTGGAGTTAGGGCTCAGACAGGGAAGGGCAAGTAATTGGCCTGTTTAACTGCGAGGCTTTGTTTAACCTGATGAACCCCAAGGACCCGGGGATCCCCCAGCGCTCCTGACAGGTGAGGACTGAACGAGGTGGCACTTGTGTAAAGTGCTTCGAACGGGGCGAGCACACAGCTCATGCCTGCTGCTAATTTCAATTCTAGTTTTACAAACGAAAAGAAGATTTTAAAAAAGAACTTCAATATCCCAAGTTGAGTCACTACACACAAGAATATCTCAATTTATCAAGTTTGACTGGATTCCCTTAAAATTAGAGTTTAGATTCATTTCCTAAAGCCTCCCCCTGCCCCTCTGTTTTTGTTTTTTTTTTTACATTCCCAACTGGAACACAACATGAACTGTAGGATTCAGTACCTTTTATGTCTCAGGTCACACAATTTTAGTATGAAAGTGTGCAAAGTGTTCTGATAAAATACATGAAGATAAAAATCTTTAAATATCTCGTTTTGAAAGAAGAAAATACAGACGGTGAGGAATAAAGCAGGATACAACCTCGCAGCAACGAACATGTTCAGGTTCAGAGGTGACATCACATAGAACAACACATTTTAAAGACACTATTCTTGAAGGACACAGGGTTTTGCTGTTTTGTTTTTAATATGAAGAGCGACGGAGAGCTGTGTCAATAAAACTAAAACCTAAAAGGCTCAGAAAGTTCCAGCTGAATTAGAAATGATCCAGGCACTGAGGGTTGAAGGTCTGAGTTATGATAATCTACTTTGTGGCTGGGAATGGCTTTCTCACATTTGTTTTTAATGTGGGAAAGAGAAAAACTGAGGCAGAAACACAAGGTCATTTCCACTCCATGAGAACATGTATGACCTAGATATCACAAACAGATCACTCTTCAGGTGATTCAAGAGTCAGCTTGGAAATCCACACGAATGGTTTTCCAGGTCTCTCAATGGGAGGGAATTTCTACAAAAGCAGAAACACTGCAAATAAACCGTGAATACGTACACTCTGGGGAACAGCAGATGAAGCTGAGGGTGGATACACAGAGAAGAAAAAGATGCCGACCACGAGATATGTGTCCAAGTGAAGGAAACACGGAAACTACTTTATAACTACCGAAAATACTCTGAACAGTTATACACGCCTCATTTCTCCGACACACAAAGCAACAACTAAAACGAAGTGGTGAGAAATATAAAACTGAAAACACCCCACACTGAGTCTGCAGTATACTCAAAACAAGGTAGCACAGCCAGACTGTATAAACCACTTGTTAAAAAAATATCCTCTTTTATATCATATGAACAAGTTGCAAGAGTTCCCTCGCAAGAGCTCACCGACCGCTCACCGCCATGTGTGCGGGTCACATGCAAGCTCAGCTCAGCTCTTCAGCTTCTCTCCCACCACTCACGCATCTGCTTTACAGCTCCAGTCATGATTTAGGTTAGAACAACCGTTTCTTGAGTAAATACTATCTGGTGCCTGGAAGAGGCATCAAGACACAACCGGGGTCATATCCCACAACTGTAAAAAGAAGAAGATCTCTGATGAACTACCATTCAACTGTGTTGAGCATCCACAGTCCTTATAACTGAATTCAAGTGTATTTTTTAACAAGGAACTAAGTACTACACGAACATCATTTATAAGTCTATAAAATAGTATTTGTCCATCAAAAAGTTCAACATAACCCTCAAAAACAGGACAATGGCAGCTGGAAATTTTAATCCGGCTGATGGAGAATAAAGGCAGATTAGATTCATTCAAGGGGGAAGGGAAGTAACATATGAGGCAACAAATGGGTCAAGATGTGCTGTGTCCTTTCTATATCTTATCTCATCTCATCTTCCAAACAGTTCTACGAGATGTCTCATTTTCAAAAAGGAACCGAGGCTCCCAGAATTTACTTTAAACATGCTCGAAGTCACAGAGGTCTGGTGGCTTCCAAAGGGGGTTATTTCAACCGCCCCATCCTGATGCTGCCTCCAAGAAGGGACCAGAACGGGCCCAGGAAGTAGGGCTCAGTGAACGAGGCAAACCTGAGCCTCTGGGTGCCTCAGAGAATGACACAGGTGTGGCCCCTTCAGTCCTGTGCCTCTGCTGTGTCACAAAATCCATGTGGCCTAGCGCAGTCCTCAGGCCCTGGAGGACTGCTCCCGGATTAATTGATCTCACTGGGAAAAGATCTTGTTTATTACGTGTTGGCTCATTCAGTGCTCAGCTCAAACCCCCTCCTGAAGCCATCTCCAGCAGCACTACCTCTGTCTCCTGAACTCGTCCAGTAATTTTTGTCCATTTTACTCTTTTGGCTGCTAAACATGTGACCTATTATTAACTGTCTTTTTAAGAGTATGTCCCCAGTGCACTAGATGTTCCTTTCAGGCATGAGCCATGTCTTATTTTGGTGTGTACAGCCAGTGACTGTTCACGGCATGTAGCAGGTCCTCAAAAATGCTCATTGCCAAGGGTAAGCTTTGGAGCAGACCTCATGTGGTCTTGGGGCTCCTGTATATTTACACAGGGCCAAAAATGGAAAGCTCCTAAGACAAGACAGCACCTACCTTAATAACCTTGTCAGTTCCCGAAGTCAGTAACCATCCTCTGGTGGCATCAAAATGCACATGCACGATGTTATGTTTACTGTCATGGAAGGTCGCCGTGGGTGCACGTCTGGAGGGAGCAAAGAAAGTTTCTAAGAGTAAAAGGCAGTAGTATATAAAGGAAGAAGATCTAGAGTGACAGTAAGCTCTAATTTTTAGCCAAATGGCTAAAGTGACTTCACTGTTAGAAATGCTCCTGGGACTTCCCTGGTGGCGCAGTGCTTAAGAATCCTCCTGCCAACACAGGGGACACGGGTTCGAGCCCTGATCCGGGAAGATCCCACATGCTGCAGAGCAACTAAGCCCGTGAGCCACAACTACTGAGCCTGTGCTCTAGAGCCCGCGAGCCACAACTACTGAGCCCGTGCACCACAACTACTGAAGCCTGTGCACCTAAAGCCTGTGCTCCACAACAAGATAAGCCACAGCAATAAGAAGCCTGCTCACCGCAACTAGAGAAAGCCCACACACAGCAACGAAGACTCAATGCAGCCAAAAATAAATAAATTAATAAAAAAAAATGGGGCTTCCCTGGTGGCGCAGTGGTTGAGAGTCCGCCTGCCGATGCAGGGGACACGGGTTCATGCCCCGGACCGGGAAGATCCCACATGCTGCAGAGCGGCTGGGCCCGTGAGCCATGGCCACTGAGCCTGCGCATCCGGGGCCTGTGCTCCGCGGCAGGAGAGGCCACAACAGTGAGAGGCCCGCGTACCACAAAAAATAAAAAAATTTTAAAAATTTTTAAAAAGAAAAAAGCTACTTTTATTCCCTGGTGACATGTTATGATTTTTTAAAAAAGGGTAAAAGGATTCTTATACTCTCCAAAATGGTCAAAAGATGATGAAGATTCTAAACATCCTTTTGGAGATTTTGTTGCTCTGATTGAGTCTGTGAGGCTCTCTACCTGTGCTGTAAACAAATCTTTAAAATGACTCACAGTGCTTTTGTTAAGTTTGATCTCAGAAGGACTTGCTGGTAAAATAGTCTACCTTTGTCTATTGCATTAAAAAAAAAAAAAAAAAAAAGCACACTTGTTAAAATGCCCAAGACTGTCATTCTCATCTAAGGCCTCTTCATTCTTTCTCCTTTTTTCCCTGGTATAACTGCAGACCTGGTTTTTCTGTGGCATTCTGATGCTTTGACAAGTAAAACAATATATAAACAAACACTGTTATTTGCTTTTTATTTTTTTTATCTGTGTATTTTTTTAGTAAGAAGGCTGGTCAACTGCCGAGGTACTCTAGAGGCAATGCAAATGCTCCCACGGAGAAGAAAGCAGAAGAAACAGTGATGTGAGAAAGGGGACAGGGACGTGGAGCAGGAGACTGCAGTTTTCTAATCATGTTTCACGTTGCGCCTCCTCGGCAATGGGCTCCCTGAAGATGGCTGTTAATTGCTCAATCTGGAGAACAGATCTTCAGTATCCTAAAACTGATCACTTAAAAATATTTAGAATTAAAGAATTAGGTTTAATTTGTGGTCACTGAGACTCTCTGGGTCTGTGTCTTTAACGAAGAATTAAACTAGAAGATCCCGTCTCTTGCAGCCCTCTAATTTAATGAGAACTCATTAATTTCACCACATATGATGAGCAGAACATAACCAGTGAACATAAACGCTTACTTATGCAAGGGCACCTTACTTAATATTTGCTATGACTAAATAAGAATGAAAAAAGCACATACATTAACATTAGGGTTATCTGTAAGAGAATGCTTTGTTTTGTTAATTTGCCAAGAATTTCCTTTAAATGCTGACCTCCTCTGATGCATTTTAAATATGTTTCTATTTACATGCAGCTTTTAAGACACCCATCTAGTACGTAAAATGATTTTACTCCCTACAGGTGTGGGGGTGGGTGGAGGTGGGAGAATTGGGCAATAAGTTCCCTATGAGATCCTGCTGTAATTCACTAAAAGGGAAACTTGGTGAAGAGCATTCTGTTTACATCTGTTTTACAACAGCTGACATGAAAAAGACGACATGGGAGGAATTCCCTGGCGGTCCAGTGGTTAGGACTCCGAGCTTCCGTGACAGGGGGCACGGGTGCAATCCCTGGTGGAGGAACTAAGATCCCGCATGTCGTGCGGTGTGGCCAAAAAAACCAACCAAACAAACAAAAGGAACATAGGTTAAAAAAATAAAAAGACGGGCTTCCCTGGTGGCGCAGTGGTTGAGAGTCCGCCTGCCAATGCAGGGGACACGGGTTCGTGCCCCGGTCCAAGAAGATCCCACGTGCCGTGGGGCGGCTGGGCCCGTGAGCCACGGTCGCTGAGCCTGCGCGTCCGGAGCCTGTGCTCCGCAACGGGAGAGGCCGCAGCAGTGAGAGGCCCGCATACCCCCCCAAAAATAAATTAATTAAAAAAAAATAAAAAGACAACACGGATCTGTCCCACCCTCCCTGCCACCCCCCAGCAAAGCACAGCGGCACAGTAACCTCAGGTCCTGGGTTATTGGGCGAGACCGACCAGCAAGACTCAGCAGCTGGGCAACTGGTGCTACTGGCCTCTTAGGAGAAGTGGCTTAACTCTTCCTGGAAAACAAAAGCTCTGGAGCCTGTGGGCTGATTTGGTTCTATAATAATACCGGCTTGGGCTAGAAAGTAAACCCAGGGCTCCTGCACTGCTGGGCAATTCTCAAGAAAATGAGCAGACAGACAGTTTGCTACAAGAACATTTCAAGGCACACCGCCCCCCCCCGGGATTGACGAGAGCACAGAGGTGATTTCTCAGCGTGCGCTCCCTCCTCCTGCCCACAAGAGAACATGCTCTCTCGGTGGAAAGGAGAGCTCTGCCCACCTGCCGCGGTCTGTATTAGAAACCAGCAGGACTACGGCACTATCAATCATGGCTGCGGCGCTGGGCGAAGCTCTTAGATCCCGCTCCCTCCTTAACCTCGACAGTTCTGCGGACCGCTGGGACTTACTCCTCATCGGTGATGGCCTCGTGGCAGCTGTCACACACCCTCACTTCAAACTCGAAGCCCATCAGAGGGATGGAGGAGCGCTTGGAGCTGCACTTGCCGCAGACGGCCTTCCCGCACTTCCGGCAGTGGTGCTGGAGGGAGAGAAAACATGCTTCCTGCGGCTGCGCGCCTCGGCCTGGCCGGGTAGGCTCAGGTGTGACCCATAGCATCCAGGTGAGGATGCTAAACCAGAGTGTCCCGGGAAACTGAAGGAACACGCCAGGTGCTCCTCTTTTTGGACTGTTTATTCAGGATGAGGACTGTTTGGGAAGCACACGTGATCGTGCCACGGCCCCAGACCACCCCCCGCCTTTCCCCAGTCTCGGTCCTTTCCAATTATCACCGTATGAACTAGAGGACCCACCCAGCGGTCGGGTTATCTTAAAGCTGGGTGTCCAGAAGTGCCACCTCCAGAGGTTTTGCTGCTGGGTGAATAAGAACTGGGGCGAAACCTGACTCAACCCACTGTCTACACTTCGGCTCAAGCTAGGCGACTGGCATCTGATTTCCTTGGGGGCAGACCAAACCCAACCGTGGAATCAGATGGAAAATGCTGTATTATAAGTAGATATAAATACCTAAAACTAAGATGGAAGGAAGGAAAGTGAAATTAAGAAGAAATAAACAAACAGCACTTATATAATTACATGGTTTGGTACCAATATAAGCTAAGCACGGCCCCTCTAATTTTAAGGTACATTTCACGAGATGCCACTAGAATTCTAAAATCATATCCCTTAACTACTGGCAGCAAGTGACTACGGAAACCGAACGCAGCAGGAATGAGCTACAGGAGGGAAAGGGAATCAACTAGCGTGCGGTCACAAAGTGACTCCAGGGCAATCATTTACCGCCACCGCAGCTCTCGCCCAGGGGCGCTACTTCCTCCGAGATCACGAGGTGAAGTTCTTTCTACACGGTTACACTCTGAGGAAGCGTCCGTGTCACCCACCTGTCTCAGGCCAATTCTCTTGCTGTCCCACATCTGCTTGAAGTTCCAGAAGAAAGGCTGACCGCACTTTTGGCAGGAATCGCTGTCCAGCCATTCAGGGGTCTTGTCAAATAAAGCACACAACAGGTCGCAGTGAGAAGCAGCCAAGACAGTGGAACCAATGTCACTGCCGAAACGTACATAATCAAGATGTGTTTCTAAGAAACAGAGGTGTGATTTCTCAATCATTTTGAAAATATTTCCTAAACGCCTAGGATGCGTCCGGTCCTGGGGATGTAGTGGTGAAGAGAAAGAATCTCTACCATCGTGGAGCTTGTAATTTATCAGGGAAGACTTAATATGAACATCTTATTAATAATAGTTATTATCTGAATCAGTGTAAGGATCAAAGGCCTGAGAAGGAGAAGCACAGAGTGCTGTGAGAGCGGGATGACCTGGGCTGGGGTTCAGGGCTCTGTCTCTGACAAATGATAACAAGCTGAGACCTGGGGATGCCTGGCAGACCAGGCACAGTGGGCTGAGAGGCGGGCAGGATGGCTGGAGCGCATGGGTGTGTGTAAGGGGGGAGCAGGGGAGGGAAAAGTGGGGGTAAGGGGGGTTGGGGAGGGTATGAAGGGCTGAGGCTGGAGGGGATGCAGGGGCCACACCACAGGCAGCTGTGCTGAGGATTTAGGACGTTATCTCATACTTCCCGACCATATGCAATTATATTTGCTCTGATTGTGTACAATTACACACACCTGCCTATTACACATGCACGCAGCTACCCGCGTTGGAGGGACAGAACCTGACCACAGCGGCGGGTTCTCAGGGAAGCTGCTGGTCCTCTGTCTTGGCAGGGCCCGGCAGGGTGTAAGGCTCCGCTCCTTGCCTCATGGGTCATGTAATAAATATCCTGGCTTTGTTCACTATACCCCAGCCCATGGCGAGTACTCTGAACTATGTCAAACAGGTTTAAAGGATGCGTTAAGCTTAAAGCTATTCTTTATCAAATCTTTATAGATTCTGCATAGGGTGATGCGACATTTGCTTCTAGAGTTCCATGCTCTACTCTGTAAATTCATCCTCTGGCAGAGAGACTGGTCTCTTTCCATATATTACCTAACCCAAGGAATTGGGGAAAATACACCCAACCCCAGGGTTTCCCAAAAGTGAATTCCAGGGCACGCCAATTTGACTGACAGGACATTTACTGTAAAAGAGGCCTGAGATCAAACAAGCTTGAGAAATATGGTAAACAACAGCCTCCCCTCTATGGGCTTCACAACGGACAGCAGCACAGTAAAGGCTCAGGAAGGACTTTGTTAATGTAACCCTTTTCTGAGGAAGAGCTGTTATAGAACAGACTCAGGGACTTAGCCTATTCCCCTACCTTTAAGCAGAAATGAACCTAAAGCTACATATTTTCACAGAAAAAAAAAAAGAGTAAAAAGGGGACATTTTAAGAGCTCTAATTCTTAGTCTATTTATTTTATTAAAACTGAAGAAAAGAAGTAAGCCTTTCACTTACTTGGTAATTTTCATGCCTTAATTCGTTTAAAGACAGATTTAATAAAATAATCCAAAGTTTTTTAGCTGAAGACAACATTTTACCCCTAAAAGACTTATCTATGTTGTGATTTTTCAGTACACTTATGATGCAGGAAAATCAGGAAGATTTACAAAAAACGTACACACACACACACACACACACACAAACGCACACCCCGCTACACGTTTTACAAGGAAGCGTGCTGGTTTAGGACACATATGAAATATATAAGTGGGTGTCTATGAGGAGGGAACTGACAGTAGGGCTCTGAAAAGGGGGGAAAAATCAGCATGTGTAGTACGATTCCATTTTTTTGTCCAAAAAAAAATCTGACATGTACCTGCAGAGAAAAATGTAAGGAGGGATGTTTGCCAACATGTGAAGGGCCGTATTTCTGGGTGGTGCTATCGTGAATAACTGACATTCTCTTTGTTAACGAGTACTCAGTCTAACTTTTCTACAAAGAACCTGTATTATATATACTTAAAAAAATAATAAAATTGTGAGAAATTGCATTTCATTAACTGTACAAACACATGTACAACCTATGGGATGTCTGCCTGATCTGTGTTCAGCCACCTGAGGTCTCCCCCCGCCGGCCCACCCCTCGGCTGCCATCCCCTCCTCTCTGCCTCTGTGTGCGACCACCTTGCCCGCTCTTTGCTCTTGGTGCTTCTTGTTCTGGTCAGAGTGCACTCAGGCCCGTCAAACTCTTAGCACTCTCTCCTGCCACAAACTCTTCGCTGAGAACATCAGCCGATGATGACAGTCCTCCACCCGGATGCTCTAACTCACACCAGCTGTGACTGAATGATTTCTACCATTGAATAGTTCTCTGAATTTTTCTCCCCCATGTCTTTTCTTCCAGAAAGGCCACCTGCCCTTCAGGGCAGGGACAGTTTCCTTACACCTCAGGCCTCCTGAGCTGAGCGCTGCATGGCACTTGCCATGCCTAGGAAGCAGCTCCACAGATACACCTCAGGGGATGTATGTTTGCAAAATGGGACATGTGCAAAAAGTGGATGGAACCACCACTGCTCATTTAGAGCTTTAAATCGCTCAAGAAGATTCAAGATAGTCAACAAGTACTGAGCGCCCATATATTTTCATGTCAAAAGGCATAACTGAAGCAAGATGGCTCAGAGGACTGCCCACCAACCACCTGGTTCCGTCTCTGGAACACCGCATCGTTATCCTTCTTTGGGCCTCTGTCTGTCAGGGAGGGAGGCTGTGTGCATAGAGGGAAAAGAGCCCAGCGGTTCCCCTTCCCAAGTCTGGTCAGTCAGGCCTGGGAAGAAGCCAGGACACACCAGGTGTGACTGTCTGTCACCCAAAGCAGGCCACCATGCAGAATAACGAGTCACATGGGGGCCTGGCTAGCACGGCTAGTACACACTGTGCCAACATCCCTGCCTTTACGCCCACGGGGGGCGTAAAGTCCCCAATTCCCTACTTCCTGACGGTAAGGATCATTTTAATTAGTTACTAATAGAACTCCTGTGGATTTATGGTTTGAGCAAATCAAGCTTCAATCTCCTTAAGCATTTAATTACTGGTATTGGAAAGGCACTGCATTATGGGTAATAGCAACTACTCCCTTGAAATGAGATTGGGGTGAGGGTATGGAAAGAAGTTGGGAAATGGCTTTTGTCTAATGTTTCAAGTGTTGCTTTTCTAATTCTCGCATCCTGCAAGGAAATAAATTAGAAGAATACACACTGTCAAAGGGAGAGTTTACTCAGCATAATTCTAGGGAAATGAGAAAATGGTTAACTTCAAAGTACCTGTCAAAGGGGATATTCAGTAAGCAAATCAGTTGTTAAGATGCTCAAAGATGAAAAAGAAAATTCACTGAAAAAAGAATGTTATGATAAAACTTAAATATATGCCAAACAATGACAACGTATATATTTATAACTGGAGAACTGCTTAGAATATGACTCGCAAACACAAAAAAATTATTTCTAATATTTCTATTAATACCAAACTAAGGATCCTTCATCAAATACCATTTCTCACACACTAGCCACCACTTCCCCCAATAACATAAAGTATTACGCTTTCTGTTTTCGTAGGGCACTTTATAGCAAACGGCTACTCACCTGAAAAGAGCTGCTTCCTCTTTCTCGCCTGAACTGCTGTTGTAATAGTACAACAGATTTAAAGTCTAGCCAGCTTAGTCTCAGTTGAAATTCTTATGAAATCTCCATTACGTTAAGTGTTACGTGCCAATTTATGAGGGGGTAAAAAAGAAAAAGGAAGCTCCTTTCATACTAGAATTTTTAAATTTTCTGACACAACATGTTTTATTTCATGGTTTACTCATAAAAGAAAGAAGACGTGAGTAGGCGGGGAGGCTGAAGCTTTTTCCAGCAGGGTCGGAGCTGCAGAGCCCAGCCCGGTGGCTGCTGTGACACCTACCTCCTGCCTCTCCACGTCCATGTTCCAGACGACAATCCCACCATCACCACCACAGGAGATGAGCTGTCGCGTGTGCTGTGCATAGGACAGGGCCTGGACTCTGTCACTGCGAAAGAAGCAAGAGTTAGTGACAGTTCCCAAGATCAGAGAGAGCCCTGAGGGAAGGAAGCACAGCAGTTGGTCACCTGCACACTCACCCCTGAGCCCCACCCAAGAGCAGATCTTGGAAACCGGATGGAATTGTCAACATGCTAACGTTGGGAGAGTACTCAAGATTTTCAACACTTAAAAGAAGTCAAAATGCTCGTTTAATAATTAGCGAGGTTGAGCATCTTTTGATGTGCCTGTTGGCCATGTGTATGTCTTCTCTGGAGGCATGTCTATTTAGGTCTTCTGCCATATTTTTAAAAATTTATTTATTTTTGGCTGTGTTCGGTCTTCGTTGCTGTGTGCGGACTTTCTCTACTTGCAGTGAGCGGGGGCTACTCTTCGTTATGGTGTGCAGGCTTCTCATTGCAGTGGCTTCTGTTGTTGTGGAGCACGGGCTCTAGGCACACGGGCTTCAGTAGTTGTGGCACGCAGGCTCAGTAGTTGTGGCACACGGGCTTAGTTGCTCCGCGGCATGTGGGATCTCCCCAGACCAGGGCTTGAACCCGTGTCCCCTGTATTGGCAGGCAGATCCTTAATCACTGTGCCACCAGGGAAGTCCTTTTCTGCCATTTTTTGATTGAGCTGTTTGTCTTTTTGATATTGAGATGTATGAGGTGTTTGTATATTTTGGAAATTAAGCCCTTGTCGACTGCATCATTTGCAAATATTTTCTCCCATTCCATAGGTTGTCCTTCCGTTCTGTTTATGGTGTCCTTTGCTGTGCAAAAGCTTATACGTTTAATTAGGTCTACTTGTTTACTTTTGCTTTTATTTCTTTTGCTTTGGGAGACTGATTTAAGAAAATATTCCTATGATTTATGTCCAAAGGGGAAAGTGGGGGAGAGGTAAGTTAGGGGTATGGGATTAACAGATACACACCACTATATGTAAAATAAACAACAAGGACCTACTGTATAGCACAGGGAACTATATTCAACATCTGGTAATAACCTATAATGGAAAAGAATCTGAAAAAGAATAGGTATATATATAACTGGATCACTTTGCTGTCCACCTGAAACCAACAGAACATTGTAAATCAACTATAGCTCAAATTTTAAAAATGCTCGTGTAAGATGCTAAGGCCCCCAGAAGAGGTAGTCTTTGTCAGTTACCAACACTTAAGGAAAAAAGCTGTTGAACTGGTTATAATCTTACTGGTTCCTTAAATGATCAATTAAATAAAATCTGTGCCATCTGTTCATGTTATATTTGTAAGGTCATCCAACGAAATGCCCACTGGGTGTACCTGACGGAGCCAGGTAACCTGTGCTGCCCGAGACGTGAGGCACCAGCACGGCTCCCAGGGTGAATCCAACACAGCAACAGACTTGAGTTTCACTGATCCTCTGTCTCTCTAGTTTTCATGCCCTCTTTACTGATTTTGTGTTTTATTTTTCTTTCTAGTTCATACATGGCTGACAAGTTATTCCCCCTTGGTGGGGAATTCAGTTTCAGGGTCTGACAGTTTGATCACCAACAAAAGATGACAGAGACCTATGCTCCTGTGGCAAAGAGAGAACAAGGAATCTGGTTTCTTTGTTGTTTTTGTTTGAATATTTTTCTATTTTGAGCTCAAATTCATTAAGAATTCTGTGGCCACTGGGAAGGAGAATAACTCTGTGAAATCTCGATTGGTGATTTTTTGTGTGCTTTTGTGTTTACTTTTCACTTGCGCTGCAGTTGTAGGACTGAAGCCATTAAGCTCTGTGCGTCCGTGTCTGCAATTCAGAAGGGGCTTTACCTCTTGTGTATGGAATGCTTTCCTGTTTCCGGAGGGTACCAATAAATTAGATCATGGCATCTTTTATATTATAAGCACTTGCTTATAAAGATAAGCAAGCACTTATATAAATTAAATATTCCTGAACTTCACAGAAAATAAGGAAACTGAACCTCTAAAACTTTAAATTTACTAGACTTAAAAATTATTCCACAGAAAATATACCCTAACTCAGTGATATTTTAAGGATCCAAGTTCACAAAATTAGGGTAACTCTTTGGCAAATAAGACTAGCATGATGAGTTTTAAAACACAGGTATGTCTTTTTCTGGATTAACCAGTGTTAAATATAATGCAAATGTACATTTTGTTTTACTTGGGTTGATTTCTCCTAAATTTATATAGGATAACTAGTCAAATAAGCTAATATTATGTCTATATAATGTTTAAGATTTTGAAAAATAAGTTTGTGTTCAATTAATTATTCTGATAAACTTTTTATATATACAGCAATTATGTTTTATTGCATATCAACTTAAAGATCATTCCCAAGATCTTTAGGTAACTTACAATGGACTAATAGTAAGTTGAGCTAATTGATAGTCATTGGATACCTACCTAGATAATTTCTAAGTAACTGAAACTTCAATTACAAAGCATAATAAGCATATATGATTATATATGTTTGCCTATTTTTGTGTGCTGTAGAAAGGCTGTAACTGAGGTGAGTCATGTCAAATGAATGTGTTTCTTTTTGCCACTTTCAGGGGATGCAAAAGTGATGTATGTCACAGCAGAAATTGATGTCATGTGATTCATGAGCTGTGCTAGTCTAGCTGTGCTAAAATGTCTGCATGCGATGGAAAGTTCTCAATTATCCACATTGTCCCTCCTCCCAATCTACTCCATGAAATATGAGTTAGTTACTTTGGTTAATTATTATGATTAAAATGGGTGGTTGAGACTATGCCAGGTGCAGTAATGAAAAGGAAATACGACTGTGTCTGTGTTTTTGTTTTGGGAGAAGAAAAAAAAAAAGAGTAGTGGTTTTTTTTTTTTTTTTTTCTGAACCACATGACCCGTGGGATCTTAGTTCCCCGACCACACACCAAACCTGGGCCCTCGGCAATGAAGTCAAATCAAATCTGAGAAGTTTTTAAACTATTGATTCATCTGAAAATAGCAATGATGAATCCATTGCATTTTAACATAAATAACATATATTTTGGGGAAAATAACTATATTTCCCAAGACAAAATATTTTGAAGACAAAATGGCATTGTTTAATATTTGTGCAAGTCTTTCTTAATGTCTGGCTTAATAGGCAAGAACCAAATACTCATCTCTTTCTGCATTTGTTATAATGTCACTCAGGTAGCCTCTGGAAAACTCCATCTTATACTTTCGAGAGAGCATAAATGAATGAAAAAGGCAATTCTAAAGTAAAATATAAATTTGTTCCAGAATATAAAAGAGAAAAATAAAAGATAAAACATGGAAAATGAATTTTATTTGCTTTGGTTTATAATACTCGAGTCTTTAAAAAAAAGCTATAAAATACATTAAAATTTTGGCATAGTTCCCTCGGTTTTGATGGCTTGCTTCCTTAGTTTACTGATTAATGCCTTGGACTACAATGCAAAAGGATATTCTTTACCTTCTATGGAATCTGCCTAGCTAGCAGAGATTCTGTGTCTCATGAAAATTATTTTCAGAGCTTATGTTGACTTGAAAAGTTCTTGATTATTTAAGAAAAGAAAAAGGACAAGGGCCCTCATTTGTGAAAAGACCTAAATTCTTTAAGACTGTGTTACTTTCTACATTTATTTTCAAATGTTTTCTTGTTACTTCGATTATATAGATAACCAAGTATTGTTTCTTAGGCACCTGTGCTCCTATCTTAATCAAGTATCTAAAGATATCAAGTATCCTCTGAAAATGGTTTTGCTTTCCCACACTGAACCCTGTATTTTGGGGAAAAAAATTTTTTTAGCATATTTTTAAATGCTAAAAATGATCTTTAGATTATCTAAAACTATCTTTAAGATTTCCTAGAGGGGTCCTAGAAAAATCATAAAGATTTGTTCCCTTTGCCTTATAAAAATAAAGATGCTATACATAATTGCTGTGTTACTAATTGCATTTGTTTACTGTGTTACAGGAAGAGCCGTCAGATCAGAGGAGATGCTTAGTTTTCCCTAGGTTAAGTCAGTATGGGTAAAATATTATTAATATATTTCTGAAATTGTATATTGCATGGGAAGACCTTGGAGATTTATCAGTGCTCTCATTGTCTGTTTTTACCTTCAGGTAAAATACTGATCAAATCTCTTAGGAAATAGTTATGTAGGGTATCTCAACAGAGAATTTTACTCTTCTCAACTCTGATATTATTTATAACAGTAAAAATTAACCATTAAGTCTCTAATATCTACAGGTAACTTTGTATTATTCTGATTCTTGCCTGAAGCCTCCACTATAAGCTACAGGCCAGAAAGGTCAATCTCAGAGTTTCCTGGGAAAGGACTCTACATACCAGGTATTTTTAAATACTGGTATTTAAACGAATAGACTCTTAGGCAAAGGGTACTGAACTGACATTGCTTAGATAATCTGTAAACTGTGCTAGTGGATTGAGTCAGGATTTCCTTGGAGTTCTGGACTCTTTTTAGTCTGCATGCAGATGGCTTCACAAATGCAGACTGCTGAACCAAAAACCAGCAGAACAAGAATTAATGACACAGGACTGAATGAACTGAAGAGGGAAATTTTACTGTGGTTACTTGTCTGGAATACTGTTGACGTTGCTTTAATGTTCTATTTTTTGGATATATGAGGCTGCCTTTTCTCTTACTTTTTATGCTATCTCTAACTTACAATTTAGTAAATTCTGCTTTGATAAGCTAAATCCAAACATTTAAGAATGATATCCAATTCTCAGAGATCCCCCAGAATTCAAAATCTGTTACTGAGTCCCCTTGATTTTCACAGCAATATAGTTATTTCACAGGTTTAATTAGAATCTATCCATAGTATATTATTGGGCAAACAAGGCCTTACCTAGAGTATCATATTAGAGGACAGTGTTCATTGAATCAGATATGACTAGCCCCTTTAAGAATTAAGGGAGCCAATGCCTATAACCATCCCCCTCCCAAAAGGAAAACTGGCCTGGTACCTGGTTTGCAGGGTCCTGGCCTTACAGGTGGTAAGAAAGCTACCAGGCCAGGAAGCTAGCAAATGTTGAAAACCTCGAGGAATTCAACCAAGGTTATAAGTACTATAGGTGAAGAATGGTGGAGATTTTCTTGGGCTCAGTTTCCTAGCCTTGGGATAGCAGATAACAGAGGTTCTGAAAAGCTCAATCCAAGATTCTTTATAAAAACTTTTGTAAATTTTGTGGGCTTAACAGTTGTTTAATACTGTATGGCTCCATATTTGCAAAGCAAACCAAGATGGCCTGCGGGTTAATTAACACTCCTATTGCACCAATCAGGCCAAACTTTATGAGACCAGCTTTTTTTTTTGTGATCAAGAATAATTTTTGAGGCTTCCCTGGTGGCGCAGTGGTTGAGAGTCCGCCTGCAGATGCAGGGGACACAGGTTCGTGCCCCGGTCCAGGAAGATCCCACATGCCGCGGAGCGGCTAGGCCCGTGAGCCATGGCCGCTGAGCCTGCACGTCCGGTGCCTGTGCTCTGCAACGGAAGAGTCCACAACAGTGAGAGGCCCACGTACCAAAAAAAAAAAAAAAGAATAACTTTTGAGATTATTCTGATTACAGGAGAGGAGGGGGAAGAACTCGCAGGTAGATCAAAAAACTTTGAAATGAGCAAAAAGAAATTCCTGGGTATCTTTTCAATGGAATATCAGGTATGGTCTAGCACACTCTTCTGGGTTTTCTAACTCTATGGGGGGCTGTACCTTCAGTATCTTTTTTTTTTTTTTTTTTTTTGTTTGTTTGTTTTTTTTTATTTTTATTTTTATTTTTATTTTTTAATCTTTTTTTTTATTTTTTATTTTTTTTTATTAGTTTCTGCTTTATAACAAAGTGAATCAGTCATACATATACATCTGTTCCCACATCCCCTCCCTCATGCATCTCCCTCCCTCCCACCCTCCCCATCCCACCCCTCCAGGCGGTCACAAAGCACCGAGCTGATCTCCCTGTGCTCTGCGGCTGCTTCCCACTATCTATCTACCTTACGTTTGGTAGTGTATATATGTCCATGCCTCTCTTTCCCTTTGTCACAGCTTACCCTTCCCCTTCCCCATATCCTCAAGTCCATTCTCAAGTAGGTCTGTGTCTTTATTCCCGTTTTACCCCTAGGTTCTTCATGACATTTTTTTTTTTTTAAATTCCATATATATGTGTTAGCATACGGTATTTGTCTTTCTCTTTCTGACTTACTTCACTCTGTATGACAGACTCTAGGTCTATCCACCTCATTACAAATAGCTCAGTTTCGTTTCTTTTTATGGCTGAGTAATATTCCATTGTATATATGTGCCACATCTTCTTTATCCATTCATCCGATGATGGACACTTAGGTTGTTTCCAGCTCCGGGCTATTGTGAATAGAGCTGCAATGAACATTTTGGTACATGTCTCTTTTTGAATTATGGTTTTCTCAGGGTATATGCCTAGTAGTGGGATTGCTGGGTCATATGGTAGTTCTATTTTTAGTTTTTTAAGGAACCTCCATACTGTTCTCCATAGTGGCTGTACCAATTCACATTCCCACCAGCAGTGCAAGAGTGTTCCCTTTTCTCCACACCCTCTCCAGCATTTATTGTTTCTAGATTTCTTGATGATGGCCATTCTGACTGGTGTGAGATGATATCTCATTGTAGTTTTGATTTGCATTTCTCTAATGATTAATGATGTTGAGCATTCTTTCATGTGTTTGTTGGCATTCTGTATATCTTCTTTGGAGAAATGCCTATTTAAGTCTTCTGCCCATTTTTGGATTGGGTTGTTTGTTTTTTTGCTATTGAGCTGCATGAGCTGTTTATAAATTTTGGAGATTAATCCTTTGTCAGTTGCTTCATTTGCAAATATTTTCTCCCACTCTGAGGGTTGTCTTTTGGTCTTTTTTATGGTTTCCTTTGCTGTGCAAAAGCTTTGAAGTTTCATTAGGTCCCATTTGTTTATCTTTGTTTTTAGTTCCATTTCTCTAGGAGGTGGGTCCAAAAGGATCTTGCTGTGATTTATGTCATAGAGTGTTCTACCTATGTTTTCCTCTAAGAGTTTGATAGTTTCTGGCCTTACATTTAGGTCTTTAATCCATTTTGAGCTTATTTTTGTGTATGGTGTTAGGGAATGATCTAATCTCATACTTTTACATGTCCCTGTCCAGTTTTCCCAGCACCACTTATTGAAGAGGCTGTCCTTTCTCCACTGTACATTCCTGCCTCCTTTATCAAAGATAAGTTGGCCATATGTGCGTGGGTTTATCTCTGGGCTTTCTATCCTGATCCACTGATCTATCTTTCTGTTTTTATGCCAGTACCACACTGTCTTAATTACTGTAGCTTTGTAGTATTGTCTGAAGTCAGGCAGCCTGATTCCTCCAGCTCCGTTTTTCGTTCTCAAGATTGCTTTGGCTATTCGGGGTCTTTTGTTTTTCCAAACAAATTTTGAAATTTTTTGTTCTAGTTCTGTGAAAAATGCCAGTGGTAGTTTGATAGGGATTGCATTGAATCTGTAGATTGCTCTGGGTAGTAGAGTCATTTTCACAATATTGATTCTTCCAATCCAGGAGCATGGTATATCTCTCCATCTATTTATATCATCTTTAATTTCTTTCATCAGTGTCTTATAATTTTCTGCATACAGGTCTTTTGTCTCCTTAGGTAGGTTTATTCCTAGATATTTTATTCTTTTTGTTGCAATGGTAAATGGGAGTGTTTTCTTGATTTCATTTTCAGATTTTTCATCATTAGTGTACAGGAATGCCAGAGATTTCTGTGCATTAATTTTGTATCCTGCTACTTTACCAAATTCATTGATTAGCTCTAGTAGTTTTTCGGTAGCATCTTTAGGATTCTCTATGTATAGTATCATGTCATCTGCAAACAGTGACAGCTTTACTTCTTCTTTTCCAATTTGGATTCCTTTTATTTCCTTTTCTTCTCTGATTGCTGTGGCTAAAACTTCCAAAACTATGTTGAATAAGAGTGGTGAGAGTGGGCAGCCTTGTCTTGTTCCTGATCTTAGTGGAAAGGGTTTCAGTTTTTCACCATTGAGGACAATGTTGGCTGTGGGTTTGTCATATATGGCCTTTATTATGTTGAGGAAAGTTCCCTCTATGCCTACTTTCTGCAGGGTTTTTATCATAAATGGGTGTTGAATTTTGTCGAAAGCTTTCTCTGCATCTATTGAGATGATCATATGGTTTTTCTCCTTCAACTTGTTAATATGGTGTATCACATTGATTGATTTGCGTATATTGAAGAATCCTTGCATTCCTGGAATAAACCCCACTTGATCATGGTGTATGATCCTTTTAATGTGCTGTTGGATTCTGTTTGCTAGTATTTTGTTGAGGATTTTTGCATCTATGTTCATCAGTGATATTGGCCTGTAGTTTTCTTTCTTTGTGACATCCTTGCCTGGTTTTGGTATCAAGGTGATGGTGGCCTCGTAGAATGAGTTTGGGAGTGTTCCTTCCTCTGATATTGTTTGGAAGAGTTTGAGAAGGATGGGTGTTAGCTCTTCTCTAAATGTTTGATAGAATTCGCCTGTGAAGCCATCTGGTCCTGGGCTTTTGTTTGATGGAAGATTTTTAATCACAGTTTCAATTTCAGTGCTTGTGATTGGTCTATTCATATTTTCTATTTCTTCCTGAGTCAGTCTTGGTAGGTTGTGCATTTCTAAGAATTTGTCCATTTCTTCCAGGTTGTCCATTTTATTGGCATAGAGTTGCTTATAGTAATCTCTCATGATCTTTTGTATTTCTGCAGTGTCAGTTGTTACTTCTCCTTTTTCATTTCTAATTCTACTGATTTGAGTCTTCTCCCTTCTTTTCTTGATGAGTCTGGCTAATGGTTTGTCAATTTTGTTTATCTTCTCTTCAGTATCTTTATGCTATTTTATAACTCTGTAAGTTATAGAAAACTGATACTATTGCAAATGAATTTTATCCAGTGAAGATGCAACTAATTTCCACGTCCTGTTCCTCACATGGAAGAAGTCAACTGTGAAAATACAAATTCATTGCAGCATTCTCCATTGCCTCTGCATGTTTCTACTCTGGATTTTCCTTTGAACTGGTTGTAACGTCTTACCAGTCCCTTTATTAATTAATGACTAATATAAAAATCTTTGACACGTATTCATTAAAAAACAAAGTCAATTGTTTTCTATCTCTCCTGGTTGTTACTTCATACATTTTAGAATATGGACTGACACCATTGTGACATTCCGGGGCAAGAAGGAAAATCTATCTATTTGAACAGATTCATAACCGCCCTGTGATTTGAACTACATTTCATTTGTTAAGGCACCTTGATACACGTCAAGGATCTTGCAAAACGAAATAAGCTACAGAAGGAAGTACTTTGCCACTCATAGCTGGCAGCAACATTCAGCAACAGATACATAATTTATGGGACTCCAGTCCTGTTAATATTCCAACACAGAAGAACACAGTGATGAATGCTGTATCCCGAGCTTTGTAATAAAGCTGCTCAGGGGCTTCTTGATTTAAGAATTCAAAATACAACCACCTTGCAGTTAAAAACAAGATGAGGGAACATCCCCAGGTTCACAGATCAACGGTTATAAAAAGTAAAAGATGCCTTCTTCTTTTTTTTTGTTTTTGCGGTACATGGGCCTCTCACTGTTGTGGCCTCTCCCGTTGCGGAGCACAGGCTCCGGACGCGCAGGCCCAGCGGCCATGGCTCACGGGCCCAGCCGCTCCGCGGCATGTGGGATCCTCCTGGACCAGAGCACGAACCCATGTCCCCTGCATCGGCAGGCGGACTCTCAACCACTGCGCCACCAGGGAAGCCCAAAAGATACCTTCTTCTTGCATTCATGTTTCATCTGGCATCACTGTAGCATTTATACTAGAAAGCATCTCAAAACTGGTTATTATTTCATAGATGAGCATTCCATGAACTGCACTGCAAATCTCTTATGAGTGTATAAAGACCTCACTTTGCACAACCAACAGGCTCCACCATCTACAGAGACTATTCTTAGTGGGATGGCCGCACTTCCTTTCTCACCAGCCCTAGAGGCCGTATTTCTGATTGGGCCAAGCTACATAACATGGAGGATGCAATGCAAAATGAAAACAAAGGGCCCCTTGTCAAAAAAAAAAAAAAGAATTACAAGATGGTGACAGTAGAGCAGTAAACCAAGCATGGGACCCTTCTAAGCGTGAGGCCTCGTGTGACTGCATAGGTCACACGCCCATGAAGCTGGTCCTGTGTCTGACGCTTCTTAAGGAAAAAGGGTAGAGAAGCCTACCTCTACCTTTATCCTCTTTATAGAAACAGATTTTCAGACACAGGCTAACATCTACCCAAATGTCAACTTAGGCCCTGTTCCATCCCCAAAGTAGGGGGGACTTAAATGTACAGCAAAGAAATGAAACTTTCCAAAGTATGAAAAGTCCCAGCCCATTTGGTGAAATCTAATCAGTTAAGCATCTGCTTCTAGAGATCTCTCTCTCTTATATTCTTAACTCCCACATTCCTAAGTTTTCCAGACCTCCTAGGACCAGAGAAGGTCTGTGACCGATGCACACATGAGAGGTCTCCAGGATAACTGATACTTAGGGTTATCCCACGCCAAAGGGACCCTAGAAGGATCGTCTCCCCAGGGATTCTTGGACAACAGCCAAGGCTGAACCTGAACTTGGGGTCTCCTTTCTGGGAACACTGGTTTGGGCATCAGCGACATTTTGCTCTTCACTGGCTAGAGTGGAAGTTCAGATTAGCCACTGGCCCTCTGTCCACTGTATTTAGTTCATGCAGTTTTGTTTGGGTAATCCTGAGAACGATGAGAATCTCTTCATCTCCTAAGATCCAGATTAAGAGGGAATCCCCCACTGAGGTCCCTACTTTCCAGTAAAATGGCAAACTGACCCACCTTTACCACCTTTTCATACGTCTAGCACAGCTCCATAGAGGCAGAGACTGTTTTCTTAGTCATCTTTGGGTCCTAAGAGCCCAATACAAAGTCTGGTCTGTAGACGGAGCTCAATGAACATCTGCTGAATATATCAGGTATAGAGGGAGTAGGGGTACGTGGCAATATTTCCATTGGAAATGCTACAATCAGGGAGAAACAGTAATCTTATCTGAAAGCTTGATTTTTGAATTATTATCATTTTTAACTAACAAGAATAATGTTAACAATGGCCACTGATTACCCCTTATTCTTGTGCTGATTATTTTACATGCATTATATTATTTATGATTTTTGACAACCTTTGAGGGCTTTTCTTTCCAATACTGTCCTTATTTTAGAGATGAGGAAACTGAGGATCAGAGGTGAGGTGCCTTGCCCAAGCCTACAGAGCCCTCAGCAGAAGGGCTGCCTCATATACAGCCTGGCCTGACTCAAAGGCTATTATTAGTCACCACACTATACAACCCCTCTCTCTTTGACGAGATGCCACCCTCTGTAAAGAACTTTAGCTGCTAATACTTTGACCTATTATGTCTTTAGTTAGCTAGATAGTTAAAAATAGAAAAGACATCTCTTCCCATCACCCCTAATGATTCTCTAGTGTGACAATGAGAAACACTCCTAATCTCAGATTCAGAAGGAGAGAAAGCTTTCATACATATTTATCCTTGGTCTCTCTCTCCCAAACCCAGAAGAAGCTGAATGCAAGAATTTTACTTCCTTTCATAACTTTGATATAAGAGAAAAGCATAAATTCTCCCAATGTTTATTTATTTATGAATAGCCTATTTCTTTACCAAAAGAATTCGAAGATGCTTATAACAAAAGTCTTACCCATGGTAAGAGGAGGAAGAGAGAAACCCAGAGGTGGGGCTGTGGAAAGAGGAGGCAAAGACACAGGCCATGCGGGCGTAGGGTCACGGCTGTGACTGAGCCTCAGGCAGCCTGCAGATCCCAGTCTTGGCGGAGGGGTCCATCACAAGGGACCACGCAGACCTTTACCTGTGTTTTTAATCAAGTTACCGTCAAGTTAAATTGCCGGAAAGTCTTAGAGTCCTAAGAAAACACCATTAGAAAGAAAAAATGTGGCCATGAAAGAAAAGTTGGTCATGAAATGATAGGTATTATCCTATACCTATCAGAATAAAAAAGAATCTAAAAGGTCCAAGTCCCACGATTAGATTTGACAAGGTGGGCACGGGACAATAAATGTCCAGGTTTATGCTTCAATAATATCCATCTAACTGGTAACTGATTCTTGAAAAACATAACTGGTCCCTGAAATTGGAACCTTTTCTTTGCCTTTCTTTCCCCAGAGCTGGCACGTAATCATGTTCTACTTGCTGCAGGGAATAAAAATACCCAAATGCTTCAAATGCAGATAATATTGTACTATAGAAGTATACTTTCTCAGCTTTTTTTCCTCGGACTTGGAAACATTTTTGCTGTCATCAATCACTTACTTGTGCTAAAGCTCTCTCTGCTTTGATGGGATTTTTACACATCAAATCAAACTAGCTACATTAACGTTGTATTTCTGCCAATGAAGGATGGTGTGAAAGCTCAGAACCCGGGACAGAAGCCACAGGGAGCTGTCCCTCCACGCTATGGCTGGACGTTTCCAGAAGAGGGGAAGGCAGTCTCCCCACCCTGAGGGGTGGGGAATCTCTGGTCCAGTCTGCTCTCCCCGGTGCCCAAGCTCAATGATTGGGCCCCTGATTTGGAACTCTGGCCACCAACAGTCATCCTGGGGGAAGGTGGGAAAATGAGGGATTGTAGGAGGGCCAGGGGCAGCCTGAGGCCCCAAGCAGAAAGTCTTTGGCCTCTAAAGTAGAAAAGAAAGAAAACACCATGGGGCATGGTGGGGACCATGTTATTCAATGTTCATTTTTGTTTCCCCAGAGCCTAGCACAGCGCTGGATACAAAGAAGGTTCTGAGAAGCTCTCTCTGCTGGACTGAACTGAGGTCTGGGAGACCTAAGCCACCAGCTGGAGTCTTTGAGGATGGAAGCCCAATATTCTCACTGAAAAAGTGACATCTGACCTCTCTCTTTCATAGGGTTACTGTAAGATTAAACTGAGGTGTCTGTGTGTTTTGAAAGCTCTTTGACAAAATATTAGGCACTACTCAAATACAAGAATCAAGGATGGGGTGAATTGGGAGATTGGGATTGACATCCATACACTATTGATACTATGTATAAAACAGATAACTAATGAGAACCTACTGTACAGCACACAGGACTCTACTCAGTGCTCTGCGGTGACTTAAGTGGGAAGGAAATCCAAAAAAGAAGGGATATATGTATACGTATAGCTGATTCATTTTGCTGTACAACAGAAACGGGCACAACATCGTAAAATAACTATACTCCAATAAAAATTAAAAAAAAAAAAAGAAACAAGAAAAGATTGCTGATAATTTGGGGAAAAAAACAAAAAATGAAAAACAAATACAGGAATCACCAAACACCAATCCAGTGGCCAATTTTCATGGCAGAGGAATGGCTGCTGTGAACGTGGGCCTTATCCTGCCTGATGCCCTTGCCCTGCTTTCCTGCACCTTCTTTGTGAACCCCATCTTCCTCCATCTGTCAGCAGCTCCAATGCTTCCCTATCCCCACCTCGGGCACTCAAACCCACTCTCACAGCGTGACACCAACGACGCTGAGGAAGTTTACTTCTCCTAGTTCTGTGACACCAAGGGCAACCCCTCTCAGACTAAGACCTGGTATCAAGGAGCCCCTCATAGACTCCACCTTATTACTAAGCTTGAATTATCAATAAATAAAGCACCAGGCAAGGCCTTCTGCTGTTCTTCCTGTTCAAGGCGGTTCTGACCGGTAGCTCCCGATCTCACCAGCCTGTCCACCACACCAAGCTCCAGGGTGCGATCCTATCAGGATGGACTCCGAGTATGGTTCGTTTCATCTTCTAAAAGGCCAAGCCTGTATGTCTCAGAAACTGGAAGACCTATTCGTTTAGGCTTCATTTTTCTGGAACTGAGAGACTCTGTCTCCACTTTATAGCTTTTCCTTTCTTATCCAACTGTAGATGCAAGGCTCGGAGAACGACGTTTTGCCTAAGGACACGCAGCACCCAGTGATGCTGGCAGTGAGTCCCGACGCTCACCCTGCTTGCAGTCTTTGTGAACCACTGCGTAGAAATAAAACTAGTTATGAGCTAATCTGAACGAGTCCAAGAAACACTGCTGATCTTCATTCAAAGCCTGTATTTGATTTCTTGGAGGGAGCCCGAGTAGCAGGAATTACTTGGTAGAGTAGCTAATAACCAAGTATTAGGAAACGGGGCTGTATTTTGCTTTTCTTTTTCTTCACTTACATGGATGAGGTCAACTCCTTCTACGTGATCTCGATGTGTGTCCCCTTGTCATGGAGAGAAATATAAGGGAGTGATTCCTTTCATGAGCTGATACTGAGGTCTGAGTGGTCCCACAAGCCAAGTATAGCCCCGGACAACTGATCTGTTCTCTCATGTGGGAATGAAGGACTTAGTAGCTACGTCTCTAAAATTAAACTCTAACACAAAAAATAATTATTTGTGCATGGGCCCTCTAAAATGGAATTAGCTCATATCTAATAATTCCAAACTGTAAATTTAACTACTTAGGAGAAGTTTTTGAAACTCGTGTTTCCAGGCAGATCTACAGGCAGAGCTAATGCTGCTTAAAACCACTCAGTTCATGGGAGTTGATATATTAGAGTCATAGTTAAGATCAGGTTGAAAACTTTAAAAGTTAAAGACAATTCAGATTAGCTTCAGAGTTCTAAAGCAGATTGAAAATTCTTTTTGGCAACACGATCAGGCTTTGCCTCCGGGGACCTTGGGCAGCACACGTGGGACAAATCAGAGTGTGGTCCAAGGGTCACTGGCAGAGCTACTTGGGAGGCTTGTTACGACACAGATGCCCGCAGCTCCAGACCAGTGGAGAGAATCTCAGAGGACAGGGCCCAGGAATCTGCTTAACAGATTTCTCAGTGATTCTTTGCAGACAACGAAGTTTGAGAACTGCTCCAAGGAAGCACAGAGCTTTCTCTGCTCTTCCCCTCAGTCTCCTGAAATTCACTCCTTAAGGAAGAAGAGCCTGATACTAATCAAGGCGAGTACTCAGTAAATATCTGGGGAAGTACAACATGTACTGGGTGAGGATATTATCTCTCCCCTTTTCCTTAAGCTGCCAGGAATCTTGAAACCACATGTGAACTCAATTATAGAAATTCTGTAGGCCTTCATAGCTTATATTCTGAAGCTCTTTTTTCTCTCACTCTCAAATTTTTACTCTTATAGTCTTCCCTGATTCTCTTTTTTACCTTTTATTTCTTTGCTGCCATTATTTTATTTTGTGGTTTTTGTAAGCACTCTCAAATCCTCTGTGGATTAAAAGGGGGTATAAATAAATAAACATACTTATGTACAGATATAAATCAAAGTGGCCATTATTTGCGTTCCTGTCACGTTATCCCCGGGCTAAGCTCTTGCCACAAAGACTGGCCTGCATGCCTTTGTTCCAGCTTTCAGCCGGGAATCTTTTCCCAGAGTTCTTCATAAATGCACCAGCAGGGAATTCCCTGGTGGTCCAGTGGTTAGCACTCGGTGCTTTCACTGCCAAAGGCGCGGGTTCAATCCCTGGTGGGGGAACTAAGATCCCACATGCCCCACAGTGCAGCCAAAAATAAAAAATAAATAAATTTGGGGCTTCCCTGATGGAGCAGTGGTTGAGAGTCCGCCTGCCGATGCAGGGGACACGGGTTCGTGCCCCGGTCCAGGAACATCCCACATGCCGCAGAGCGGCTGGGCCCGTGAGCCATGGCCGCTGAGCCTGTGCATCCGGAGCCTGTGCTCCGCAACGGGAGAGGCCACAGCAGTGAGAGGCCCGCGTACCGCCAATAAATAAATAAATAAATAGATAGATAGATAGATAGATAAAATTTAAAAATAAATGATAAATTAAAAAATAAAAGCATCAGCAGCCTTACTTATGTCCTTGGAGCTCGATGGCTGTTCCTTTTCTCCCACCGATGTCCCACATGATGACAGAGTGGTCGGAGCTCCCCGAGAACAACATCCGCTGGACGGGGTCCCAACAGAGAGCAGTCACCCCACCTGAGAGAACAGACACAGCTGGCCATTAGTCACAAAGTGACAACATTATTCACCAATAACTTGTCAGAGCAGAGGAGTTCGGATCTAGTGCAATTCCTGGCACACGACAAACTTCTGGTGAAAGAACAAATCAGTCCCCAAAGAGAAAAAAATGGGCTCCAAGAATAAAAGTCCCACCCTTTATGCACTTTTCCCCAAAATTTAATGTACCATAAAATCAATTCCTGTAAAGACCAAAGGGGAATGAAAAAGGCAATTAATTGACCTTCAAAAAATAGACATAGTTCTAAGAACAGAAAATACCGCACTGTTTGGAAATACTGACCATAGTTTTTAAGCCCCGTCTACCCCACATCCCGACGGCAGGTGAGCAGTAAATGGGGCTTTAAAAAAGCTCAGTTAGATTTATTTTATTCTTGAATACAGGTGTTGATAGACAACGACATCAGAACTTAAAGTTTATTTTCTCTCTCTGGGAATTTAAATTTATAGATTCTGGGGAAATTACTTACATCCTCAAGTTGTCAGTTTCTTCAACTGTAAACTGGGGATGATGGTAATACGATGATACCACTGAGGATAATATCAGCCTAACCACTACCTACTTCACAGGGTTACAGTGAGCATGACCGGACCAGTTACCCGGGACCACTCTGTAAACTGTGGTGTGCAGTACAGATGGTTATTAGCATCACTCCAGTGGTCTGGCTATAAAATATTATGCCAGATTTTCTTCCCTGGCAGTCCCATCATAAATCAAACTTCTTGTGTACTCAGAACAATAGTAACGTTTTATGTATAAGATGAGCACAAAGCTTATGAATACTGAAGAATATGAGAAATACTCATTTTTTACTCATTTTTATTGAAAAATATTATATTCTGAAAAGAACATACAAGTTGCTTCTTATTTGTTGGAATCCGACATTTTTCTTCCTTAGATCATCAATTTGTTCTAATGAAGTACTGCACTTTAAAAGCTTTTAGGAAAGTTTCTCCCATATAATGTCTCCGAAGATATTTTTTCAAGATCAAAAGGGAAAAAAAAACCCCACTATCCTGGATTATGCTTAATAGCTTCTCCCTATACCTGCACAACATTCTGCTTGTATATATTCCTGTCCCTGTAAGAATACACACCACTTCCCCCAGTGCGCCTGTGCTGACCACCCCCTGCAGCTCCCATCTCCTCTTCCCTCCCCCGCTCCCACCCCAAAACAAGCACAGGGCCAGCAGCAAACAGGCTCTGGTGGTACCTGTTGAATGAACGAAAGAGCAGATGAAGGAAGACATAAAAATCGCTTTTTCATCCACAAATCTCGTTATTTGGAACTCCTCTGTTATGCTTACTTAGCCTTTCAAAGCTAAATATTTTCTCTTTCTGTATAAATCATCTTCTCTCCCTGTTATTAAACTTCATGTACCCATCCCCCGCCCCTTAACCTCCCTTCAGTATCTGAGAATGTAATGCTTCAGGATATGCATTCCATTGTGCAAAATGTTTATTCCCACACAGTACTAGAATGACTCACTTTGTTAAATATCTGTGGCAGAGCCAGCTAACTGTTTACTGAAATTCATGTTCCCTCCGCTTGTATATACAGCGCTCCCTGGAAAGTTGCTTCCTACAGGGGCCACATTAACTGGCCCCTCTTGCAACTAGGGGGCATGTGACCAGTTCTCAGCAAGGGAACCCAGAAAGTACGGAAGTCATATGCATCCCTCCCAGGCCGAGGCAGTTAAGATGTTCCTTTTCCACTTTCTCTTTATACTTCCTCCTGGAGGACTCCAAGATGCCAGGACACAGAGAAATTCTAGAAGGAGCCTGGGACCCTGAATCACCACATGGAAAAGAACAGGAACATTTGCACTGGATTGTTACATGAATGAGAAAAAAGCCTTTGCATTAAGCCACTGAAATGTTGAAAGTTATTTGTTAGAGCAGTACCATTACCTACTACAATGCCATAGAATCACTAGAATATTATAATAAGGCTGGTCCAAGAGGAAGGCGAGAGTCACCCAAAGCTTCAAAAATGTCAGACAAGTGAAAAGAAGTTATTAGTTTAGACTGTTAATATTGATGCCTAATACTTAAACAGAATTAGAGAGAACGCTGGTTGGAAAACTGTTACATTAGCCTCCAAAGCAACCCACTATAAACTCTGAATTGGTTTTTCCCTCAAAATGTATCTGGAATCTAAGCACTTCTCACCATCTCCACTGCTACCATCCTTGTATGAGTCACAGTTAAAATTCTTGCCTAGATAATTAAAAAGTATGACACACATTTTGTTGTAAAGGCTCTGGGGGAAAAAAGCACTCTCATACATTGTCGATGAGAATGCAAACCAGTAACATGGGGAAGGCAATATCCAACAAAACTACATACGCACTTAGCTCTCAATCCAGCCCTCTCACTTCCAGGAATTTATCTTGAAGATACTGTCCCTGCTCCCATAAAATACACCAAAATACACACTCTATTCATCTCAGCATGGTTTGAAATAGCAAAACATTGGGAACAACTTAAATGCTCACATAAGAGAGTGGGCGAACAAACTATGGTACATTCACAGAGTATTATGCAGCTGTGAAAAAGAATGGAGAAGACCTGCTGGATGGCTATGACATGATTTCCAGGATACACCGTAAAGGGAAAAAGGCAAAGTGCAAAAGAATATCTACATTATGCTACCTCTCATCTAAGAAAAAAGGGTAGATGAGAAATTACTGAGATTTGTTAACTACAGCAGGTGTGTGGGAGAGGCTGGGGAATGGGAATGGAGAAGCGATGAAGGAGAGACACTTTTTATTGTGTTTTTTTGGTTTGGTTTTGAGTTTTGGAATCATATTAATATTTCACATACTCGAAAACAAGTAAAAAATAAAAACTAGGAGTGTGTGTGCGTGTGTGCGTGTGTGTGTGTGTGTGTGTTGCTGAGGGGGAGGGGGAATGGAGAACCCAAAATGGAATATGAACAGAAACAAGTGAACCTAGCCATATTACAAATAAGTGGTACAACCTCACTGAAGGGGGTTAGGGGAAGAATTGACAAAATTAACCATGAAAAATGGTAATAAGGCCAAATATAAAAAGATTTGTATACAAATATAGTACTCTAGTTAGTTTGTCAGATATATAAGAAATGGAATATTTACATAGTTTCAACGTTTCAAAGTATTTCCTCACAACATACTGATGTATTACAAAGGGTGATTACAATGGAGAAAACTGGCAGACACCATCTTAACCAAGCGATCAAAGTTAGCATCACCAGTAAGAGGACAAATCAGTATCATGTACCTTCTGATATGATGCACTGAGAAGGCATATCGTCACTTTTGTTTTATTCTTATGAAAATTTAACCATAAGGAAGCATCAAACAAACTCACATGGAGAAACTTTCTACAGGGGAACGACAGTCAGGCTAGTACTCAAAAATGTCAAGGTTGGGACTTCCCAGGCGGTCCAGTGTTTGAGACTTCCCCTTCCAATGCAGGGGGCAAAGGTTCGATCCCTGGTCAGGGAGCTAAGATCCCACATGCCCCCGGGGCCAAAAAACCAAAACATAAAACAGAAGCAATATTGTAACATATTCAATAAAGACTTTAAAAATGGTCCACATCAAAAAAAAATCTTAAAAAAAAGAATGTCCAGGTCATGATAGCACAGAAAGACTGAAGAACTGTTCCAGGTTAAGGGAACTAAGGGGACGTTATCACCAAACGTGGGGTGTAGTCGTGGGTTGGATTCTGAACCAGAAAAAGGATATTAGTGTGATAACCGGAGAAATGTGACTAACGTCTGCAGATTAAAGAACAGTGTTGTATCAAAATTTCCTGGTTTTTGTACTGTAATTTTCAAAGATGTTAACATGTGGGGAGTAGGGGTGAAGGATGGACGGGACTCTCAGCACTATTTTGCACCTTCTTTAAATCCTGAAATTATTAAACTAGCCTCATACGACGTTTCCTGCATCCACTCCTGTCCCTGTTGTCTATTCTCCAGCAGAGTGATCACTGAAGAACACAAAGCAGATGATGACACCCCTTGCTTAAATCACTCCTGTGGTTTCCCATCCCATTCAGAGTAAAACCCACAGTTCTCTCCAGGCCCTTTGTGATCTGGCTTCTGCCGCTATAGGGGCTTCCCTCTCCCTCCTCCCCCACCTTACTGCTCCGGTCAGCTGGACTTCCCAACGTTCCTAGAACAGGCCAGGTTCATTCCTACTTCTGGGTCTTTGCGTTTTGTTGCCTCTGCCTGTGACTTTCTTCCCCTAGATTATCACTGGCTTGTTCCCTCACAAATGCCACCTCCTCAGAGACCTCCCTTGACCACTCTTACCACTTTCCTCCTTATGGTATTTCTCTTCAGAGCACTGCCTACTGTCCCAACAGAATATAAGTTCTAGGAGGGCCAGGGCTTTGGCTTTTTCCCACAGGATCCCCAGGATCTAGAATTCTGCCTGGCTTACAGTAGGCATTCAATAAGCAAATGACTGAACGAAGGAGGAAGTACATGAATGACTGTCCTTTGCCTGTTCTTAGGACATGAAACAGGCACATGACATCTCTTTTCCTGGCCGACCAGTGTTGTCTGTGTGCTGGTCTTCATCTATTCCACTACTCATACCTGTTAAGTCAGGGAATGCTCATCTCAAGGAGAAGCTTTGGAGATGGTCTTGCTTGACTGGTTAAGGATTAGGGGGATAGAAAAGAGAAAGATGACAAATATATGATTTCCCCTATTTAACATGTGTTTGTGTCCCCCCCAATTCATATTCATATTCAATATTTGGAGGTGATTAGGTCACAGGAGCAGAGACCTCATGAATGGGATTAGTGCCCTTATGAAAGAGACCCCAGAGAGCTCCCTCACCCACTCTGCTACGTGAGGTTATAGCAAGAAGACAGCCATCTAGAAACCAGGAAGTGGGTTCTCACCAGACACTGAATCTGCCAGTGCTTTGATCTTGGACTTCCCAGACTCCAGACCTGTGATAAATAAATATCTGTTGTTTATAAGCCACCCAGTCTATGGTATTCTGTTACGGCAGCCAGAATGGACTAAGACAACATGTAAAATGGGTGGCTCAGGTTCTTTAAAACATCGTGTTAGATTTAAATAATGGTGCGCACTGGTAAAAAGAATGGTTAGAAAGACTTATTTAACTTTAAAGACTTAATTGGATGGGCTGTTCATCCTGTCCAAATAAACATGGAAATTCTTAAATAGGGTTTTCTATGTGCCAAGGGATAGACACCATTCAACTCCTCCTAACTAATGCACACCAAGATCTACCCGCATTGCACCACGAGAAGCAGGCCCTCTGGCCTTTGTTGGTGACTATGGGATAAGGATGGTTTATGATGAAGAAATGGAAGTTGATATACGGTATCAGAAGTGCAAAGGCTCTGGAACCAGATTCTAGGCTCAAGTGACAGCTCTACCCTTATTAGGTATACGACCTTGAGCAAGTTATTTAAGACTGTGAGCCTCAGAAGTCTCATCCATAAAAGAGGGATGATAATAGTTTTGTTAAGATTAAATGAGTGGCGCTTCCCTGGTGGTGCAGTGGTTAAGAATCCGCCTGCCAATGCAGGAGACACGGGTTCAAGCCCTGGTCCGGGAAGATCCCACATGCCGCGGAGCAACTAAGCCCGTGCACCACAACTACTGAGCCTGCACTCTAGAGCCTGCAAGCCACAACTACTGAAGCCCGCACGCCTAGAGCCCGTGCTCCGCAACAAGAGAAGCCACCGCAATGAGAAGCCCATGCACTGCAACGAAGAGTAGCCCCTGCTCGCCACAACTAAAGAAAGCCCGAGCGCAGCAACGAAGACCAAACGCAGCCAAAAAGAGAAAAACAAATACTGTGTGCAGCCAAAAATAAAAAAATTAAAAATAAACAAATTTATAAGATTAAATGAGTGAATATATATAAGCACATGGAACAGTGCCTAGTGCGTGGGAAACACTCAATAAACGTGAGCTATGATTATAGTGCAGGAGACCTCATCTGGACCATCTCTGTGACACTGTTTTTTGTTGAGTCAGCCTAAGGCAGTGACCAGCACGTTCCCATGCTATCTGAACCATCATAAGATCAACTAAAGTTTTAGAAACAAGATCCACCTCTAGTTTTTGCACATCACATCAGGCTGCAAGGAGCCCGAGCTGGGAAGGAGAGCTCTCGGTAACACAGAGTCAGGAAGAGAGAACAGAGACTTCTGAGGCTCAGGTTAAAGCAAGCCAGGGCATATTCATCAGACTCTCCCAGGGCTCAGACTGTTACACCACAGGCTTCAGGAAGAGTGGGAAGGATGGAAGGAAAAGCTGCAAGACAGGAAACAGGATGGGACTGGGGAGGCAAAAAAATCGCCCTGCGGTCCCATCCCAGTTCTATGTAAATGACCTAACAACGGGGTCTCTATTGGAGGCTGGCTTATAAATTGTAAATCACAGCATTCATTTCAAATCAGTTCAACAAGCAGATACTGAGCACCTTCTATATGGCAGGCACTGTGCTAAGCTCCGTGGATATATTCAAAACAAATAAGACTCAGACCCTACACCAACACAAATATACAATGTTAGTTCTGGGAACGAGAGGGACACGCACATTGTGTTTGGTGGAGCCATTCTCTCACAAGACGGGGTTGCTCCCTCTGCCTGGAGCGCCAAGACCTACCTTTTATCCCCCAGGTAACTTCTTCTCCCTCTTCAAGGTGCAGCTCACGTGCCCTCTCCTGCAGGAAGCCTTCCCTCCAACACCCCCAATCTAGGTGAGGCTCCCACCTCTGCCCATGTCTCTAAATGTCACCATCACTCACTGGATCCAACTTTGCTGGATTATAAATCTGTCCCCACTGTAGACTTTAGGCTCCACATCTTTGTATTCAAGCACAGTGCACAGAGCTGGGTGCACCAGAGGTGCTCAGTGTATGTTTACTCTCCTGGCCCGTTAATTGAATGGCAAAGAAGCACGGGAGGACGATAAAGGAGAGCAATAAGCCGTCACAACAGAGGCTCTGGCAGACCCAGAGGGGCCCAGAGGGATGGGGCGGGGAGCCTCTTCCTTCTGCGGCGACTGCTGCCTCTGTCAGCTTCCTGATGAGCAGCAGAGCCCTTTCCACCCGACGCCTCTGGCGGCAGCGAGTCCACCACCTCAGCAAGCCCAGCTCGTGGAGCAGTGCAGACACAATGCTCCCCCGTCTCCGTCTACACCCAGGCCATCCTCCTCACCCTGCATGACCCATAACCAGGATGGAGAATGAGAGAGCCAGGGCTGCGACGGTTGTGGGTTTCTGGGGTCTATGATTTTTCTTTTTTTTTTTTGTGGTGCGCGGGCCTCTCACTGTTGTGGCCTCTCCCGTTGCGGAGCACAGGCTCCGGACGCGCAGGCTCAGTGGCCATGGCTCACGGGCCCAGCTGCTCCGTGGCCTGTGGGATGTTCCCGGACTGGGGCACGAACCCGTGTCCCCTGCATCGGCAGGCGGACTCTCAACCACTGCGCCACCAGGGAAGCCCTATGATATTTTAATGGACAAAAATCATTTATTCCATTTCGTTGTCCTTCACTTCAGCTTTCCGCTCCAGAGCTCTCCCTCATGGTTTCATTATACGCTTCTCCCTGCCTTGGCCCTCCACAATATAACCGACAGAATAACTTTTAACATAAATGAATTCATTCTTAAAAGTCAAGGCTTTATCTGTACTATTTTATACTCTCATAAATGGAATTTTTAATGGCTGCATAATATCCCAAAGCAGGATGTACCTTATTTCACTTACTGTTAGGCTGTTTAACTTTCAACTATTATACGTTTTGCTAGGATGAACCTTTTTATACGTAAAACTTCATTCACATTTCTGATTTAGTTAGAAGAGTTTCCCAACCGTGGAACCAGATCAGAGTATAAACATTTTTAGAAATTTCATACATGTTACCAAATGCACAGTGAGCTAATTTTTGGAGACTTTTACAACATATCTTGCAAAAGCTAAAGACTAGGTGGAGGGTCACAAAGTCAGGGCTGGAAACTGCTGGCTCTGTCTCTACCAGTGGGACCTGGTATCTCACCATGCACATCCCACCACATGTGCAGGGTGAGGGTGTGAGGCAAAATGCGGCCAAAGGAGAGGCAGCCAAGGAAGTCCTCAGACCACGGAGCCTCTTGAATAGAGTATGTAACCTTTCAGTTACTGCATTTTGCTCCAGGTTGAAGTGATGAGTGCTTCTGGAAAGGTGAACGTGCTCCGTCTCTAGGCTACACCCTCCTCCGAGACCCACAGCGGGACATCCAGCTGACTCCTTGCCGCCTCCTCAAGGGGGCCTCTTGGTCGTGTTCAGTTTAAAGCACCACGACATTCTCTCGCAAACCTGCTGTTACTTCTGCCATGCCCACTTTCAGTAAATGGCATCACCGTCCACCCAAATGTTCCAGACAGAAACGTGGAAGCCACTCCTGCTGCAACCAATCCTCAAGCGCTGCTGACTCAGCTCCTAAACAGAGCCTGAACCCCTCCTCTTCTCTCCGCACCCGCTGCTGTTCTCCCGGTCCAGACAGCAGTCCCCTTTTCCAGGGACTCCGGCAGTAGTTTCCTTCTAAAAGGCCTCCTCACATCCACCCTCGTCCCCACTCAATCCACCACCCGCTGCTACCAAGACTCGTTACAACGGAAAGCAGGTTACCGCCCTGCCTCAGCTCCACCACTGGCTTCCCACTGCCTGAGAACAACGTCCATCCGAAGTTCTTCACGTTGCCTGGGGCGTCAACCTGTATCCCTCACCCCTGGCTCTCCACACAGGCCACTGGACTCCATTCACACTTATCCGCTGTAGGCTTCAAACCTGCTTCATACATCCGGGGTCTGCAATGTTCCCACCACCTGGGTAACTCCCCAGTCTTCTTAAGGTGTTGTTTAAACACCACTTTCTTAGAAGCCCCCCTTTAACTCTGTGGACAAGAAGCCCTCTTGTTAACTGCTCCCAAAGAAGCCTACGTGCAGCCTCGGGGCTTCACAACGCTTGTGACACGCATAATATTTCCAATTATTGCTGTAATTCCATGAGCGGGATTTGAACAGGGCAAGGACTAGGCTGATTGCATTCACCGGTGAGTGGCAGCACTCGTCACATGGAGAGCCAATGACCTGACGGGCTCCTGATGAAAATCCACATCTGTTAGATGTGAAAGCCTCCACCGTAAACAAAACTTAAGTTTTCAGCTTAATGATCTGAACTTGCATATTTGCACTAAACTGTGCCTGTCAATACTTCTCCTAACAGTCAATGAACACATCTGTATTTAATTTTCCGTTAAGGAGTATGCTTTGGGAGGTCCACATTCAAGCCCTCCTATTTCCAATATGTTCATGCTAACCAAAAAAATTCTTAGAAGAAAAAAAAAAGATTGTATTGATACTAGTAGTTTCCAGTGGTCAAAATATGATATTTTCCCCCTTTGTTCAAATCAGCGTGTGACATTTTGGCAGAAATATATTCTAATTTCTGCAGAAATATCAAAGAACTAGGATATTTGGTATTTAGCTCCAGAAATAAAACCAGCAGAGGGAGCATAAGAACATAAAATTAGTTTTCTAAATCCCCATGGATTAGTAAATGCCATGTTTTGGCCTCTGGGTATGGCTATTAGGCAGATTCCATCACTAACTCACATTTTTATATGACCTTCTGTACTGTAACAGAGTGACGGGTGAATGGCTGACTCCATACACATACTGAAGACTTGCCTGCTGTTGAGTTTGGATCTGGAGTGATTAGATCCCCAAGATCACTCTTTAATGGATCTAGGTTCATCTTAAGGTCTTTGTTTGGGGGGTAAGGGAGTCAGGAGGTTAAAACGAACCCTCCATTCACAGCCCGTTTCTCCAGAATTGTGTCTGGCTGAGTTGGTACCTCCCAGGGCCCAGATGGACTTACTGCATAGGAAGAGCTCAGCAGTGTTTGCATCATCGTGGAATCTCTCAGATGCCCTTGTTCTAGCTTTAAATGAATGACCTGTGCTGTAGCCAGACTGGAGGTGGGTAGATACTACTGTCTAGGAATAATAACAAATTAGATAGGTGACCTGCTACATTTATTCGCCTTCGCGTTAGATAACCACCTTCCTGGGCTACGTCCTGTCTTCCTCAAAGATATTTCATGATGAAATCATGTGAAAATGTTTTACATTCTTTCAGAAAGATAAGATACAATATCAGGTAGTATTTTATATTGGAGCTAATCCGGAAGACATGAAATCCTTGGACCACCCCTGGCTCACCTCACAGCAGTAAGAAGCAGCTACTTACCCCTTTCCTGACCTGGAGGCAGCAGTACAGAACTTGAGGAATTCCTATCGGTGCTCTGGGCAACGTCTGACTTCTAAAGAGCCAGAAGGTCGAGCTGAAAGCCACCTCTGCCTCAGCCAAACCTGGGAACTCTCCAGCCTGTCACGGCCTCCAAAATTTTACCGCTCGTCTATCCACTCCCCGCTCACCCATCACCACAGCCGCGCTGCGAGGGTCAGTCTCCTACTAGCTCTCCCATCACACTCTCTACTCCACAACCAGAGCAATCTTTTAAATCCGATCAGGTTAACTTCTTTGCTTAAAACTCTTTCACCGTTTTCCCCTGGTGCCAGGATGACGCTCTCAGCGATCTGAACTGATCTCACTTCCTTTCTGGCTGACACCCACCCCCAACCCCCATACCCAGTGTTCCGGCCAAAAAGAGTTACTAGGCGCTCCCAAGAGAGCCACGCTTTTTGCAAATCCCCAGGCCTTGGATTCCGCTGGTTTGTTCTGCCTGCCCTGCTCTCCCCACTTCTCTTTCATGAACTCAACACTTACTCCTCCGCCACAATCTTAGGTCAGAGTCATATCTCCCGCCCATCCCGGGGGGAGACCTTCCCTGACCGACTCCCACTCCCATCCCAGCAACGCGCCCGCTCCGTGTTCTTGGACATGCTTGGTGCTGCTCCCCTGTGCCCCAGACACTCCTCCACACACCCCGGCCCCCAGGCACTATAATTACTGTTTAGCTTCTGTCTCGCTCACTGGGCTGTGAGGAATTTGAGGACAAGGACTATGCCTTTTCTTTTTCTTTCTTTCTTTTTTTTTTTTTTTAAGCAGAGGTCTTTTTAGAATCCCATATAATTTTAAATTTATTTATTTATTTATGGCTGTGTTGGGTCTTCGTTTCTGTGCGAGGGCTTTCTCTAGCTGTGGCAAGCGGGGGCCACTCTTTATTGCGGTGCGCGGGCCCCTCACTATCGCGGCCTCTCTTGTTGCGGAGCACAAGCTCCAGACGCGCAGGCTCAGTAGTTGTGGCTCACGGGCCTAGTTGCTCCGCGGCATGTGGGATCCTCCTGGACCGGGGCACGAACCAGTGTCCCCTGCATTGGCAGGCGGATTCTCAACCACTGCGCCACCAGGGAAGCCCTATGCCTTTTCTTTCTGTGACTGGGAGTAGTGGCGGAGGTCAACCAGGGAGAGCCCAGGAGGTGAAGAGACAAGGGTCCCAGGCAGAACCCACCAAGACGACCCCAAAGGAGAGGAGAAAGAGCAGTCAGAGACTTCAATGCAGGAGGAAATGTGTTACAGAAGCCAATCAAGGGCAGTCGCAGCAGGAAGGAATGGCCACAATGTAAAATGCTACCAAGAGGTTAAACAGGACAGAGTTTAAAACATGTCCGGGCTTCCCTGGTGGCGCAGTGGTTGAGAGTCCGCCTGCCGATGCAGGGGACACGGGTTCGTGCCCCGGTCCGGGAAGATCCCACATGCCGCGGAGCAGCTGGGCCCGTGAGCCATGGCCGCTGAGCCTGCACGTCTGGAGCCTGTGCTCCGCAACGGGAGAGGCCACATCAGTGAGAGGCCCGCGTACTGCAAAAAAAAAAAAAAAAAAAAAAAAAAAAATGTCCACTGGATTTAGCTACCAGCAGGCCACGGGCCACCTCGGGGAGAGCAGTGTGAGAGGAGTGATAGAGACAAGCCAAATTGCAGGTGGCGGGAAAGCCAACGGGAGGGAAGAATGCGAAGCAGCTGGGAAAATGATAACTTTTTTAAGAAGCGTTGCTGACTGCGACAACGTGAAGGTATTATGCTAGGTGAAATAACCCAGTCACAGAACAGCAAATACTGCACAATTCCCCTCAGATGCAGTGCACAGAGACAGAAAGCAGAATGGTGGTTGCCAGGGGCTGGGGGGAGGGAGTTACATGGGCACAGTTTCTGTTCTGCAAGATGAAGAATGTTCTGGAGACGGATGGTGGTGATCAGTGCACAACAATGGGAATGTACTTAATGCCACTGAACTGAACACAAAAATGGTCAAAATCATCAATTTTAGGTTGTGTACATTTTACTGCAATTGAAAAACAAAGGAAAAAAGCGGCACTGCTGTTAAGAAAATAAGGTGGGATCAGAGGGGTTCTGTTTGTTTTTTAACAGAGGCAAGAAACTCAGCATGTTAGAACCTTGAGAAGAGTTGGTCCAAAGGGAGACCAAAAGATTAACTTTCCACGTGGAGACGCGGAGGAGAATGAGTCTGAGGCCAAGGACAGCACGAGGCGGGAGGGCAAGCGAAGAGGAGGAAGTGAAGGAAAAGCTTGCTTGCTGGGGAGGGAAGATGGGGTGGCCAAGAAATAAACATTTTAAAAAAGCTTCTACTTGGGCTTCCCTGGTGGCGCAGTGGTTGGGAGTCCGCCTGCCGATGCAGGGGACGCGGGTTCGTGCCCCGGTCCGGGAGGATCCCACATGCCGTGGAGCGGCTGGGCCCGTGAGCCATGGCCGCTGAGCCTGCACGTCTGGAGCCTGTGCTCTGCAACGGGAGAGGCCACAACAGTGAGAGGCCCGCGTACCACAAAAAAAAAAAAAAAGCAGCTTCTACTTGATAACCTCTGTTTTTCTTTGAAGGAGGCTTGGGGAGAGCGGGGAAGGTCTGAAAAAGCTGCCGAGGGACTAGAGAAGGAGCATACTGTGTACGAAGGACTTAGAGCCGGGTTACGTGAGGGGCTGTGAGGCAACTCCTCAGCCTGGACTGGAATGACGACGACTCTGCACTGGGGGCGATGAGCTGAGGCTCGTGCTGTGGCCCCAAACCTGAGTGCAGACTCCGCGGCTGAGTGCGCAGGAGAGGCCTGGATACTCTGAACCACAGGTGAAGTTTACCGACAAGGAGGAACAAGGGGGCCTGAACTAAGAATGCTGGGAAACGTGTAGCTGAAGTGATGGGGAGGAAGGGAAGATGGGGCAGAGATGCTGGGCAGTGAGGGGTCAAGGGAAGGACTCAACAAGGGCAAGAACAAGCGCAGGTGGAGTTAAGGGAAGCCAAGGATTAGGGGACTGAACTCAGCAGTGAAACAATCCTGACGTGAGATAGTTTCAGGTCCCCACCAGGCCAGGCTTGGTCAGAGTGTAGGTGGCTAAAAAGAGAAATCCAATCAGGAAAGACCTGGGCTCTATCCACAGGGGAGGTTTCTATGTGCTCTTCCTGCCTCGGGTGTAGATAATTAAGATGATCTTTTATGAATCTTTCCCCTGGATTCAATTTTCTCTTTATTGCATTGCTCTTTTTCCCTTTAGGAAATCCCTTATGAGCTAGGTACTACCCCATTTTACATCCTCATTCACCTACTTTTTTTCTTATATGACGTCTAAACTCATGTATTAACCTTGTTCTCTACTGAATCATGGGCTGGTAAACTGCAGAAGACACAGAAGCCCATTAAGAACCAGGAAAACAGGCAGTTATTCATTCTCCAGGGTCAACATCACACGTTAAAAATACTAGTAAAAAATTAGTCATCATCATTTACTCAAGTCTTTCAAAGGGTAAGTGTGGATACAGTCTATCACCTCGCTTACATGACCTTGAGCAGACCAGTAACATAAAGGGGGCCTTGAAAAGAGCCCCAGAGGAAGGAAAATTAAAGAGGAACTCGTACCTTTTTATGTAGGCTAGCTACCCACGACAAATCTATTTTTCATTTCATTTGTCTTGGAAGGAGGAGTCTGTCTTGCATACCATCTCCTCGCTCCAAGGATGGCAAGGACAGACGGAGGCAGCTGTCCTTCTGTCCAACTGTGCAGTTGCCACACAGCCTCAAACAATGTCTCATTAACATATGCAAACAAGGGCTTTCTCCAGCGTAGCATGACAAAGAACCAAATCACCACCATTTTTGAAATAGACTGTTTGCTCTTTTGTTTGACTGATGGCGAACACTTCTGACATTGTATCTTACTGAACCATTCTGAAATCAATCACACGTATCACGTGTATCTTTGCACAAGCCCAGATTGTACCTCGTCACTTTCACATCACATCTTGTGAACATCAGAACATGCAGCAGGCGATAGGTCACTGTGAGAGCAGCACATGGAGGGTCTGCTTTCAATCCCACCTGTATGTCCTCTGAATGTTGTGACCAGGGTGCAGTTTTCTTGCTCCAGTTTGAGGATGGTTACTTGGCCTGAGTGGTCACCAATAAACACATGCCGGGTTTCAACATCAAATCTATCATGTAAGCATTAAGGATCGTTTCTCAAAAGTGAGTGGATGGTTTATCCCCCTCTCTCCACACACACACCAGAAAAAGCATAAATGTCAAAGAAATGCGCAAATCTCATGGGAGGAGAACTTGAATATAATGCTGAAAGACACAAAAAGTGGACATAACAAAATGAAAGACATTACTTACTGGACAATAAGACTCAACGTGATAAGCATGTCAATTTTCACAATATAAATTTATGAATTTAATATAAGCCCTATTAAAGTATCAACATGTGGGGTTTTTTTTCCTACAGTTAGGTATGTTCATTCTAAAGTTCACATAGAAAAATAAATAAGCAAGAAGAGCCAGGAATACTCTGAAAATAAGAGTAATACAGTATTGTGATGGGGGAGGTTAGCCCTAACAGATATTAAAACATGTTATAAAGTCTCTTTAATTGCAAGTATGGTGCTTAAATAGACAAACAGACCAACGGAACAGAAAAGAAAGTCTAGAGATAGGCCCAAAAGCAGGCAGAAATTTAGTACATATCTGATAAAGGTGGCTTTTCAAATGAATAAGGAAAAGAAGGGTGAAAAGAAAAGCTGGCACAAACTGAACCAGTCATTTGGAAAAACAAAACAGGATTTGTACTTCACTTTATACCAGGATGAACTCCAAGGTAAAAAATGAAAAATGTAAGTTCTAGATGGGAGAGTTCCTTTATAACCTTGGAGTGGAAAAAGCCACGACTCAAATACACAAACAACAAACAAATGCCATAAGCAAAGCACAAGACAAACTGGAAAAAATATTTGCAACTGATGTCACCAAAGGCCTGAATACCTAATATAAAAAGATCAATCCAGAAGAAGATTACAAACCTAATAAAAAACAGGCAAGATACATGAATGGATAGTTCAAGAAATGACAATGGTGCTTTGCAAAAAAAAAAAAAAATTAACCTAGCAGGCTATCCTTTGAAAGGCTGCTGTTATAAGATTGGCCTGGCGTCTGGGAACTTGGATTTCAGGAGGCTTCCCACCATTAACAGACAAAAGTGGCTGACTGTGCCTTAACTGTACAAACAATATGGTTTATGCCAAACACCTGCTTTCCTTCTGGGAGTCTGGTTTGTTTGTTTTGTTTCTTTTGGTCACTCCACGCAGCATGTGGGATCTTAGTTCCCTGACCAGGGATTGAAACGGTGCCCCCTGCAGTGGAAGCACGGAGTCTTAAGCACTGGACACCAGGAAAGTCCTCCTTATGGGAGTCTGGAATTTTGGTACATGCAGGAAGAGGGTGCCTGTGTGACCAGTCTCCAGTAACTACCCAAGGCCCTGAGTCTCTAGTGAGCTTCCCTGGTTGGTAACGCCTAGCATTCCTACTTGTAGAGATCTACCCCAGAGGCACAATGGCCAAAATATGAATTGACACATGCCTGAAGCTATTCACTCCGTATTACAGTAAGAGCTAAAGTTTGAAAACAACCCAGAAGTCCATCAAAAGAGGACTTATTAACTATGATACATCCATGCAAAAGAATACTACACAGCTGGGAAATTTGACATGGAGTAATTTCCAGGATATATAATTATATATATATATATAAATATATTTTAAATAGAGACTTAGATGTTACAGCCTTAATAGCCTTCTGTTAACTTTATATTTATTATTATTTTTAAAAAATTTTGGCTGCACTCCACGGCATGTGCGATCTTAGTTCCCCAAGGGGATCGAACCTGCACCCCTGCACTGGAAGCACCGAGTCCTAACCACTGGACCACCAGGGAAGTCCCTCCAGGATATGTTATTAAGTGTGTCTGGGGGAAAGCCAAGGTTTATGGAAGGTTATATGCTACACTACCTTCGTATAAGAAAGAGGGAAGCATAAATATAAGTGTGTGTGTGTGCTTATATTTACAAAAGGAAGCACTTTGATAAATCAAGATTGATCAAAAATGGCTGCCAATGGAAAAGTGAGAAACAAGCTGAGGGGAAAGGGGTGGTGGTGAGAATTCTCCTTCATTACATTGTTTCCATTATGGAATCTTGTAATTATGTTACATGTGAAAAATATTCATAAATTTTTTTAAATCCCCTAAATCAACAACAAAGTAAAGTGAATAAACCTACTGTCAACTTGCTGATATAACCACAGAGTTAAAAGAATTATTTCAAGTGACTTTAAAACACAGCATTTTGACTATACATTCTTGGTAGAATATATTCTCAGGACAAAGAAAGCTGCAAAAAAAAATCTAAAATCTTATTCAGTAGTCTTGCTATTATAATATTGCTATTACTATTTAAAACAACTTAAATATACCATGGAATAAAGCAAATAAAGAATTATGCTGATGTTTAGGAACAAAGGTTTTTAGCCCAAAAGAATCAAGTACAAAAATGAAGTAAAGGGGCTCCCCTGGTGGCACAGTGGTTGAGAGTCTGCCTGCCGATGCAGGGGACGCGGGTTCGTGCCCCGGTCCGGGAAGATCCCACATACCGCAGAGCGGCTGGGCCCATGAGCCATGGCCGCTGAGCCTGCGTGTCCGGAGCCTGTGCTCCGCAATGGGAGAGGCCACAACAGTGAGAGGCCCGCGTACCGCAAAAAAAAAAAAAGAATTAAAAACGCTATAATGTTAAATTTGAATTAGAAATATTATGTGAACTAATCATTTATTTTCTTTTTTAAAATACACATACATATATTTGCTAGCTACCTCTGAATACTATTCCTCACTAAGAGAAATGGCCAGTTCCAGGACTGGGACAGGAGGTGCCAGATAAGCTTAAGACATGTCGTGTCAAAAAGCAAAGATGCTATCAAAGGCTAGTGGGGCTGTATCAAAAAGACATAGGAGCCAATATGATGTGGCTCTTACTGGCCAAAGATGGGACAATATGAGCATCAAAAAAAGGGGGGGGCAATTTACTGAAATATACTGAATATATTATTAAAAAACAAAACCCTAAGAGTTTATAATAATGCTCAAAGCCAGAGTGATTGGCATTTAGTATGATATGAGGAAATATGAAAATCAGGATAATCTTAATAGCTTTTCAACACTCTTTCCACGAATAGGAATAGATAGAAGAGAATGCCTGGTGGAACGGCATTGGACTATATAGGGTGACATCTTGGAAATATCTCCAACAGGAAAAAATTCTTAAAATGAAGAGTACCTGAATTAGTTTTGTGGAAGCATGAAAAATGTGACCAAAACTTGGTCAAATGACAGACTGAAAGGTGTGGCTAGGTAAAGTATTCACAAAAATAAAGACCAGCAATTGAAGTGGGGAAGGAAAACAGTTCTATTTCTTACATCAACCTGCCATGGGACCTTTGGGAAATACCTCCGCTCTGCTATATCTAGTTGTGCAGAGGGCTAGCTCAAAGATTTTAATACCCGAGTTCTAATCCTGGTTCTGCCAGGTAACAGTCATGTGACCTCGAGAAGGTTTCTTAATCTTTTTGAGCCTCTCTGAGGCTTTTCTACACGTGAAAATTGAGAATTAGGTCTTTATGTTTTTCTTTTTTTTTGCGGTACGCGGGCCTCTCACCGTCGTGGCCTCTCCCTTTGCGGAGCACAGGCTCCGGATGCGCAGGCTCAGCGGCCATGGCTCACGGGCCCAGCCGCTCCGTGGCATGCAGGATCCTCCCGGACTGGGGCACGAACCCGTGTCCCCTGCATCGGCAGGCGGACTCTCAACCACTGCGCCACCAGGGAAGCCCCCGGTCTTTATGTTTTGATAGTGAACAAAGTAACCTTATGTAGAAGCGCATGTAAACTCTCAGGGAATAAGATATTTTCTTCTTTTTCCTCACCTTCACTTTCGTATTACTCTTGTTGTTGTTAACATGATAGTTCACTTAATATTTGAAGCATCAGATCTTTAGCCAAAGCAACAAAGATTTTGAGGTGATTCCGAAATTGATAATTCAACTTGTGAACTAGTCAGTCTCTGTCATCATTTATTTCTCTACTTGAATTTTGGTTACTTTCATTGCTTATTTACTTCTCTGCTAAGAGGCCTGAAAGAAGAGGAAAAGGGGTGATGTCAATCTGACTTATTTTATCACTTGTTGGCTTGACTATTTGAGGTGTAGATGGGAGAGAATCAATCCATCTGTAGAAAACTCTTATGTACACCACCAGTGCCCACTATGAAGAGAAACAGGGGTCATAATATTATTCTGAACATTTTATGTTATTTTAACAGATCTTCTTCCTTTCCTTATCACTAAAAAACGGAAAAACCAAAAAGACCAAAAAACCAAAAACCGGTAAGTACAGAAGGTGGCAGAAAGAAGAGGAGGGGTGAGGTGATGGAGGAGGGCTCCCATGAAAAAAAGCATGTTTAAAAACTGGATTTTAACATGAACCCCAACGCTGTATGGGTTGCCCGTTAACAATCTATGCATAAGGCAGCTCCCAGAAAAAACCCTGCAGCCTTGGGAAAGTTGTGTGGGTCTCGGCTGCAAAAGCAGTGCTGTTATGCATCAGCATGCGGCACTGGGAAAATACCAGGCAGACAGATGCTCCCAGGTGCAAGGGCTGGCACTGTGGTTCCCGAATTGGAGCTAAGGAGGCAGAGCTGGTAGAGGTGAGGGAGTCTTCTGGAAGGGCCTCTCTGTCTGCAGTATTGCAGCTGCCTTCCACCTTAATAGCAAGGTTGGACTGGAGGGTCATTTGCACTGGGGAAGGAAGCCTGAGGCTTTCACTACACACAAAAGTTTCTGATAGCCAATCACGTGATTTTTTTCTGCTTGGTAAACCAGACGGCAAAGAAGAGTCGAAAAATGAAGATGACGTTTGGAGATGCCGGAAGAGAGGAGTCAAAGACTACAAGAGTCAGGACAAGTTTAATTCTGTGTATTCGTGGGGTTTTTTGTTTTCATTTTCAGATCATTTAAAAAGTAAACTTCTTAAGGGCAAGATCTGTATTTTTTCCTATACTCCTTGGTTTGGTTAGGTGATACAGAAGATACATCACTAGGCTTGGCTAGTGATATAGAAGCCAGCATGTTAAGAACAAATTATATTTATGCCATTAGTTCTGTTCTCAGAGGGATAATGCAATATAATGGGAAAACCCAGCAGTCCAAGGCAGAAGACCTGGGTTCTGGTGGTGATTTTCCTACATACCAGCTGGGTGGCTGCAGATAAGGCATGTGACCCTCTCTGGGCTTCAGCTGGCTCACCTGTAAATGAGAAATTGGATGGATGATCTCTAAGGGAGATCCAATACTAACACTACAAGAAATCATTAATCCATTGGCAGGAGAGTTCATGTATTTCAATTCAAGCATTATGCTTGTCTGAACCGGCTTTTAGAAAGTAAACTTTGGAGTTTCTTTCTTTAAGCACCCTCTCAAAGATAAGTTGATCTTGATTTCCATTCCTTGTTGCCCTTGTTTCTGGTCTTCTTGGTAACATGCCACTTTTACAGCCTTCCATATGGCCATTCTCAGTTTCTTCATCTTGCCCTTCCAGTTGGAAAATAAGAGTGACATTAGCCTAAACACACACACACACACACACACACACACACACACAACTACTGCCACATGTCTGCAAGGAAACAGCAAGGTGCAATACTTTGTCAGGTGGTTGCAAATCACTGAACAGGCATATAAATACTAGATGAAAATCTGAAAGCAAGTCTTACTGTTTCATCCTGTTTTTGCAGACAAGTGATCTGTGTATAACTATTTCCTCATTTGTCAGAAGGTGGAGAGAGTCTATGCTTTTCGTTTTGTTTTGTTTTTTGTTTTTGTTTTTTTGCAGTACGTGGGCCTCTCACTGTTGTGGCCTCTCCCGTTGCAGAGCACAGGCTCCGGATGCGCAGGCTCAGCTGCCATGGCTCACGGGCTCAGCCGCTCCGCGGCATGTGGGATCTTCCCAGACCGGGGCACGAACCCGTGTCCCCTGCATCAGCAGGCGGACTCTCAACCACTGCGCCGCCAGGGAAGCCCAGATTCTACGCTTTTTAAAGAAGAAACTCAGGGCCCTTTACTCCTCAGAGTGGTAGCATCACCAATACAGGCTTCTCACTTGTCAGGCCTGTGTTCACTGGAGCCCAGGGGGCTGGATATGAGGAGTACCCAGCACTGGCAGGTGTTCACACTGAGCACATGGACCCTGGAGACTTGAGAGATAAGAGTTAATATCGTTCTACATATCCTGGAAAAGTCTGGTACCTGGAACAAACACTGTGCGTAGCATTACTGTGTAGATACCAGTCAGCCTACTCTGGTCCCGGAATGGTGGCCTCTCAATAAATATTCTTAAAATGAATAGGAATCCTGTGGTTCTGCTGCCAGGCGCCAAAATGGGAATGTTTCCAACCTTAATAACTATGTGTAAATCATTTCTGTTCAAAAATAAAAGACTGTATATTTCAGTGATGGTTTTATCTCCATGTTCCATAATTCTTTCTGACAGCTGAGGCTCACAAATCTGGGCTGTGTACTGTCTAGATGTCAGACTTTGTATCACAGCAGACCCACAACCTGCTTGGCAGTAACTTCTTTCAGGTGAAATTACTCTACTCCACCTACGTGAAGACCCTTGATAATTTATGTGTTAGGAAAGTTTATAAGCATCTTAATCAGTAGGGCAACTAGCAAATAAAACAAGAAACTTTCAAGTTGCACATACCTAAAATGTTCATGAAAGAAAGAAGTCAACAGCTAAGTTCCCACCAAGGGATTTTGTCCAGCAAAGGATACTGCAGGCCTGAGGCCACAGCACTGGTGCGATAACCTCCCAGGCGTTGCCCACTCTCAGAGCAGTGCCAGGCAAATTGCTTGTCCTGTCCCGTGCTCAGCACCCACTCCAGCTCCAGGACAAACAGGATCATCGTCACTCTGCTCTGATGCGCTAAAAGCCAAGAGACAAGAAAACAACCCATAAAGCATCCTAAAAGAGGCTGGTAAAGCATGGTCCACAGAGATGCATCGTTCTCTCCTCCCCGCCCCAGAGTAAGCTGAACAGTAGATAACCATTACAAACAAGGGCTAGAACAGTGGTTCTCATCAGGGGGACAGGCATGCCCCTGGAGAAGACCACATCCGCGTTTCCATAAGAAAATTTTCCCGGGACTTCGCTGGCGGTCCAGTGGTTAAGATTCCATGCTTCCAATGCAGGGGGTGTGGGTTCGATTCCTGGTTGGGGAATTAAGATCCCACATGCCACGTGGCGTGGCCAAAAAATAAATTAATTAATTAAAAAAAAAAAAAAGAAAGAAAATTTTCCTAACACCCAAAGGGCCTGGACCACCTCTCTCAGACACGTTAGAACTGCTGGACTAGAGAAAGGCAGATCAGTGTGACTACAAAACACATTAAGAACAATGTTCTGCTAATAAACTCACTGGTGTCTGTTTAGTTAAGCTTTAAAAAAAGCAAAGAGCATTACTGTTCTCCTTTTGATGAAGGCTGGCTTTTAAACCCACAACAAAGTTCTAGATGAATTTTCTGTGAGAAATCAAATGCTTGGAGCTTGGAGAGGAGGGCAGAATTATTCCCAAGTGCCATAGAAAAAAGAATGAAATATCCCTTACGTCAAAGCATACATAACGAGATAACGAGAGCAAATTTCCCAGGGTTGCTTACATACAAGGACAACACCATCACGGAAGTACTGCAGCACACAATTTCAGAGTTAGAGGGCGATTCATCTCATCCACTCCATCTCCCTATTTTACATGTGGGCAAACCGAGGCACGATCGAGTTGAGTACTTTGGCCAATCTCATGGCTTCTCAATTACCAAATAAAATCAGTAAAATATTCGCTTTCTTCCTCTGACACAATTCCAGGGGGAGAGGTATAAGGGGTCCACGGCCACTGAACAGAGCTGACTGGAATAAATAAAGATTGATATCCCGGAACTTGGACCCACTGGGCTCTGTGCCCGGGAGCTGGCAGCCTGGTGGGCGAGAGGAGACTCATCCTGTGTGTGACAAGGTGACAGAGAAGACATCAGCTTCCCATACGGATCATGAAAATATGACTGGACATGGATGGATCAATGCAGCTCTATCAGTAATAACAGCATCACTGCCAATTTCTGAGTGTCTAACAAGTGCCAGGTACTTAAAGATATCGTCTCACTTAGTCATTGTAATGACGCTGCAAAGATGGGTGGTTTCCTCCTTTTACAGACACAACCCAGCCTTGCCAAGATGGCGCTTCTAGACTGGCTAACAAACAATACAGTCAGAACCACAGTGAATACCTCCGGGACAGACATTTCACCAAATGCCTGATGTTTTAAAATCTGATATTTGGCGCTTGGAGAATCTAAAGGGATCTAGAAGGGGTATAGAAACAATAATACTGTTAACATCTCTACACAGTAACTGCCTTTCAGAGAATCAGCCACCATGAAGATCAAAACGTATGGGACTTCCTGGAGAAACTTCTGAAGATCTTGTCATGTCTGTGTCATCAAATGCCCAATTTAAGTTCCACCAATGGTGGAATAAAAGCGAATTCTTTAATGGTTCACTTTCAACTGTACCCACGTTTACTGCAGGCCGAAAGTGGTCCCCAGCGCTTCCCTCCCTTTTCTCATGCAGGGGCCTTTGATCTTTCTGTTACTTTGTAAGTCTAAGGGGATGACAGTAACCCAGAAGATAAGGGGGTTTACAGCCCTCTGAGCTGCCAGAGGAGGAGACGGAGGCTCAAAAATGTTACGTGACTTGCTCAAAGCTACATAATCAATGAGTGATTAGGCTAGAATTAAAACCCTAGTCTCTCTGCCAAAGTTGGTTCTCTTTCTCTGTCAGGCTGCCTATGACTACTGAAAAGACAAACAAAAACAAAAAACAAACCCTAAAACTCAAAGCACATAATCTTTCTAAGGTGACAGAATTCTCTTATTCGAAAAGAAACCCTTTGAAGATACGTACGTATTGTTAAGCTTCAGGAACCTGGGCTTGAAGCCTGGCTGTACTTCTTAAATAGGAGCCATGACCTTGATCTTAGGGAGGAAGCATCCAGTTTCTCACAATTAAGTACAGTTGACTCTTGAACAATGCACATTTGAACCGCGTGGGTCCACTTATACGCAGATGTTTTTCAACAGTAAATACTACAGTACTACATGATCCGAGCTTGGTTGAATCCGCGGATGTGGAGGAACCGCGACACGGAGGAACCACGATATGGAGGAACCGTGGATACAGAGGCCCGACTATAAATTATACATGGATTATCCACTGTGGGGAGGGCTGGTACCCTTTACCCCTGCATTATTCAAGGGTCAACTGTATGATGTTAGCTATAGTTTTTTATAGACGTTTCTCTCTCAAGTTGAGGAAATTCCCCTCTATTTGTAATTTGCTGAGAGTTTTTATCATGAATCGGTGTCAGATTTTATCAAATGCTTCTTCTGCATCAATTAATATGATCATATGATTTTTCTTCTTTAGCCTTTTCATGTGATGGGTTACACTGATTTTCAAACGTTGAACCAGCTTTGCATACCTGGAATAAACCCCACTTGGTCAATGTGTATAATTCTTTTCATACATTGTTGGATTTGCTAGTATTTTTTTTGAAGATTTTTACATCTAAGCTCATGAGAGATATTGGGCTGTAGTTTTCCTTTCTTGTAACGTCTTTGTCTGGTTTTGGTATCACTGACCTTTTAAAAAATGTTAATTGAGATACAGTTCACATAATATAAAATTCACCATTTAAACCATGTTAAGAGTGTATAATTCACTGATCTTTAGTATATTCACAATGTTGTGCAATCATCATAGAAAATGTACTATTTCCAGAACAGTTCCATCACCTCAAAAAGAAACCCATACCCCCAATTCCCCCTTCCCCATCCCTGGGTAACCACTAATTTACTTTCTGTCTCTATGGATTCTCCTACTCGTGACATTTCATATAACTGTAATCATACTATGTGTGTTTTTTTGTGTCTAGTTTCTTTCACTTAGCATGTTTTCAAGATTCATCCACATTGTAGCAGGTATCAGTACTTCATTCCCTATTTATGGCCAAATAAGAATTCACTGTACTGATATACTACATTTTGTTTATCCATTCATTCATACATAAACATTTAGGTTGTTTCCACTTTTTGGCTATTGTGAATAATGCTGCTATGCATAAGGGTATAAAAATATCTGTCCCTGCTTTCATTTCTTTTGGGAATAAACCTCACTTGGTTGTGATGTACTTACCTTTTTCTATATTGCTGAATTTGATCTGCTGAAATTTTGTGTAGATTTTTTTTGCATCTATTTTCATGGGGGATGCATAGATACTATGCATGTCTTGTTCACTATTATAATTCTCAGTTATTGGAACACAATAGGTACTCAATAAATACTGGATAAGTGATATGTGAAAAAAAATTAAAGAATAAATCCATAGGGAAAGGAATTTTGGCTCAAAATCTAGAAATAAAGAACTCAATGCTTAGAATTTTCCAAAATCAGGAGGGGCTGCTATGTCTTCGGAGGGTATCAGAGGAGAGGCTGGATGATCATGAATGAGGTCACGAGATTTGGATGAAATGACGTCTAAGTGAAATGACGTCTACCTCTAATGTTCTGACCCCTGACACTGGTCTGGATGAAAAAAATCCTCAGTGAAAATTGCTCCTGATCTATACTATATAAAGGGCTTACAGTACACTGCCAATGTTGAAGACACAATAAAACCTGAGTTCCTTCCCTTAGACAATATGAACACTTTCAGCCTTTTAAAATATTTACCCAAAAATGAAAGGAGCTCCATGGAAAGCCAACCCTGGACCCCACTCTCCAAGTCTGCCGCAGGGTTTCCAGGCAGTGGGGTGGAGCGGGCAGACGAAGAACAAAGGCTGTGTGTTCTGGAGTCACACTGACCTGGTCTGGCTTCACACTTTACCAGCTACAAGACCACACGCCCAATCTCTTTGGGCCTCTGCTTCTTAATTCAAAAACGGGGAAAATATTCACCACAAGGGTTGCTGCTTTGTTACCGCGTTCATTCTCTCGCCTCACCTTGTGCTTTATTTAACTTTGTGGCATCTATCACAAAAACAGTATAATTATTTACTTTTGTTCCCGCTGACTACTGTAAAGCTAAGCCCTCTCTTGTGGCAGTGGAAGCCACTGAGAAACATTTCACAGTCTAAGACAATGAAAGCACTGCTTTCGTTCCTACCTTGATAGTTTTTCACAGGAGTCATCTTGTTATAATCTTCTGATAAAAGAAACTCCTGCAAAAGAGAAGAAAAATATTAAGCAAAAAGAAATTCTTCAAGTGAATAAATATGTTTTGGTAAAACCGGATTGTATGAAGCAAACATCATCAATGAATTATATCTAACATTAGTATTTTGCCAATCAACTCAGCATTTTCTGTACCTCTTTAAAAGTAACAATCATAATTACAATCCAATGCAATTATCATAGTTTTTACCTTATAACTCTGAAGTTGATTTTTTTTTTTTCAAGTATACATGAGAAGAAAACTGGATCAAGTTCAAAGTCTTGATCCTGGTCAATTTTGAAGGTAAATCCAATTCAAATTACTTTTCTCTCTGTGGTGCCATAACTGAAATTTTGCAAGGCTCTGGCCAGTGAGCAAACGGATGGCAATCCTCTACTAGGGAAATAAATGAGCTATTTTAAAGATTCTGTTTCTAATAACAGTAGCTTATTTCCTGGTACAACAAGCTTCTCAAGGCTGCATCTTACTCATCCCTATATCCCTATGGCACCTGGCACAGTGCTTTGGTACAGTATGTAGTCAACAAACTGTGAAAAAATGGACATGTAAAAGGTATCTCCCAATCTGACGAGGTTAGTTTGGATGTCAAATGTACTAAAAAATATCAGTTTCTATATAACACATTGTGTGTACTCTTTGTGAGGACACATAGGAGGTGATTTTGTGTGTGAGTATGTTTGCATGCTTCACCTAAGCACATACAGTGACCTATATGTAGAAGTCAACCAAGTGTTTATAAGCCCCAGCCAGGTTTTGAGTCCCTTACCTTCTTTCAAATGCAAAATGCCCATATAGTCTTAAACAGTAGGCTATCAAATATAAGGAAAGCTGCGAAGTAATAAATTGATGCCTTTATCTGAACTTAAAAACAGAACAATGAGTCTTTTCAAAACATTTGGAGGCTTCCAGAATTTCTCCTTGATGACTTCAAGAAACGTGGTGGGAGGACAGACACACAGACTCGTGACTTGCAATCTGGGTATTTACTGAGTCCATATAGTTTGTGTGATTTTTCAGAAGTAAATAATTATACTGTTTTTGTGATAGATGCCACAAAGTTAAATAAAGCACAAGGTGAGGCGAGAGAATGAACGCGGTAACAAAGCTCCTCTGGGTGTCTGCTTTTCCATCCCAGCCCTCCTTAAGAAGCTTATCTACAAATGGATTTTCTTCACCATGATTGTCTCAGTAATAACATTATTCAATTTGTCACTTTTAAAATTCGTATCATTATTCCTTCAAGGAGCAGCACTATATTCATTTCTCGTTTCTGAAGAGCTAGACTCACAACTGAAGAGAGAAGACTAATTTTTAAAGACGTCAAGTTGTTTTCCCATAAGGAGCTTATAGTGTGGGTAAGAAGCCACGCACGTGTCTGAGCAACGGTTCACTACCATCCTTAATACCCGGCAAGAGTAGCTCAACCCTGGGCCCCATACTTTAGAGTGCCCCAAATTTCCTAACAAACACACACAAAACAAATTTCTTAAAGACGATTGTTATTTGAGCAAGTGTTTACTGAGTTCATCTAGTGCATATGCTATTTTGAATATACTGAACTGGTTCTTTAGCTTGGGGAAAAGGTACATTAATTCATTTTGGAAACAGGCAGGGTATAAAATAAAACAGCTTGTAGATCTGTGCTTAGGGTTAACATACACATACACAATACAATTACCAGTTCACTGCATAGGTAAACTTAATTTTTTGTTCATTTGTTTTACCTGTGAAAATAGATACATAATCATGGAGAAAGCATGGGAAATTGCCAGCATTTTTTTTCATTATTACTTTTTTGATCAAAGAAACAATGTGCTATTCCAGGAATTGTAAGACGGATGAATACTAAAAAGTGTCTTATGATACCATTTCTCAGAGATAATTATTATGGAAAGTATAATTGGAATAATAAAACAAAATATTAATATCATTTAACAATACTTTTTTCTGGTAACAAATCATGCACATCATTCCATATGAGTACATACTTATCAACTTCAATCTTTTTAATGACTGCATAGGATGTTTTGTAATGTCATTCTACTGACAAATGTTTACACTGCTTCCAGTTTTCCTTATTAAAAAAATATCACATGAACCCACAGCCAGCATCGTTCTCAATGGTGAAAAACTGAAACCATTTCCTCTAAGATCAGGAAGAAAACAAAGTTGCCTACTCTCACCGCTATTATTCAACATAGTTTTGGAAGTTTTAGCCACAGCAGTCAGAGAAGAAAAAGAAATAAAAGGAATCCAAATCGGAAAAGAAGAAGTAAAGCTGTCACTGTTTGCAGATGACATGATACTACACATACAGAATCCTAAAAATGCTACCAGAAAACTAATAGAGCTAATCAATGAATTTGGTAGAGTAGCAGGATACAAAATTAATGCACAGACATCTCTTGCATTCCTATACACTAATGATGAAAAGTCTGAAAGAGAAATTAAGGAAACACTACCATTTACCATTGCAACAAAAAGAATAAAATACCTAGGAATAAACCCACCTAAGGAGACAAAAACCTGTATGCAGAAAACTATAAGACACTGATGAAAGAAATTAAAGATGATACAAACAGATGGAGAGGTGTACCATGTTCTTGGATTGGAAGAATCAACATTGTGAAAATGACTCTACTACCCAAAGCAATCTACAGATTCAATGCAATCCTAATCAAACTGCCAATGGCATTTTTCACACAACTAGAACAAAAAAGTGTACAATTTGTATGGAAACACAAAAGACCCCAAATAGCCAAAGCAATCTTGAGAAGGAAAAATGGAGCTGGAGGAATCAGGCTCCCTGACTTCAGACTATACTACAAAGCTACAGTAATCAAGACAGTATGGTCCTGGCACAAAAACAGAAATACAGATCAACGGAACAGAAAGAAAGCCCAGAGATAAATCCACACACATACGGTCACCTTATCTTTGATAAAGGAGGCAAGAGTATACAGTGGAGAAAAGACAGCCTCTTCAATAAGTGGTGCTGGGAAAACTGGGCAGCTACATGTAAAAGAATGAAATTAGAACACTTCCTAACACCATACACAAAAATAAACTCAAAATGGATTAAAGACCTAAATGTAAGGCCAGACACTATAAAACTCTTAGACAAAAACATAGGCAGAACACTCTATTACATAAATCACAGCAAGATCCTTTTTGACCCACCTCCTAGAGAAATGGAAATAAAAACCAAAATAAACAAATGGGACCTAATGAAACTTAAAAGCTTTTGCACAGCAAAGGAAACCATAAAAAAGATGAAAAGACAACCCTCAGAATGGGAGGAAATATTTGCAAACAAAGCAACTGACAAAGGATTGATCTCCTAAATATACAAGCAGCTCATGCAGCTCAATATCAAACAAACAACCCAATCCAAAAATGCGCAGAAGACCTAAATAGACACTTCTCCAAAGAAGATATACAGATTGCCAACAAACACAAGAAAAGATGCTCAACACCACTAATCATTAGAGAAATGCAAATCAAAACTACAATGAGGTATCACCTCACACCAGTCAGAATGGCCATCATCAAAAAATCTACAAACAATAAATGCTGGAGAGGGTGTGGAGAAAAGGGAACCCTCTTGCACTGTTGGTGGGAATGTAAATTGATACAGCCACTATGGAGAACAGTATGCAGGTTCCTTAAAAAACTAAAAATAGAACTACCATATGACCCAGCAATCCCACTACTGGGCATATACCCTGAGAAAACCATAATTCAAAAAGAGTCATGTACCACAATGCTCATTGCAGCACTATTTACAATAGCCAGACATGGAAGCAACCTAAGTGTCCACTGACAGATGAATGGATAAAGAAGATGTGGTACATATATCAAGGGAATATTATTCAGCCATAAAAAGAAACAAAATTGAATTATTTGTGGTGAGGTGGATGGACCTAGAATCTGTCATACAGAGTGAAGTAAGTCAGAAAGAGAAAAACAAATACTGTATGCTAACACATATATATGGCATCTAAAAAAAAAAACATTCTGATGAACCTCGGGGACAAGAATAAAGACACAGACGTAGAGAATGGACTTGAGGACATGGAGAGGGGGAAGGGTAAGCTGTGACGAAGTGAGAGAGTAGCAATGACATATATACACTACCAAATGTAAAACAGATAGCTAGTGGGAAGCAGCTACATAGCACAGGGAGACCAGCTAGGTGCTTTGCAACCACCTAGAGGGGTGGGATAAGGAGGGTGGGAGGGAGATGCAAGGAGGAGGGGATATGGGGATATACGTATGCATACAGCTGATTCACTTTGTTATACAGCAGAAACTAACACAACAATGTAAAGCAATTATACTCCAATAAAGACGTTAGAAAAAAAATATCACATGGTCAATCAATTTACGACAAAGAAACCAAGAATATACAATGGGGAAAGGAGAGTCTCTTCAATAAACTGTTGGGAAAACTGGACAGCCACATGCAAAACAATGAACTGCACCAGTATCTTATACCATATACAAAAATTAACTTAAAATGGATTGAAGACTTGAACATGAGACCTGACCGTAAGACGCCTAGAAGAAAACATAGGTGGTAAATAAGTTCCTTGACGTTGGTCTTGGTGATGATTTTTTGGATATGACACCAAAAGCAAAGGCAACACGAACAAAATTAAACAAGTGGAACTACATCAAACTAAAAATCTGCACAGCAAAGGAAACCATCAACAAAACAAAAAAGTGACCTACTGAATGAGAGAAAATATTTGCAAATCATATATCTGATAATAGGTTATATCCAAAATATATAAAGAACTCAAACAACTCAATAAAAAAAAACACAAATAATATGATTTAAAACTGGGCAAAGGATCTGAACAGAAATTTTTCCAAAGAAGACATACAGATGGCCAACAGGTAGATGAAAAAGTGCTCAACATCACTAATCATGTAGGAAATGTAATTCAAAACCATAATGAGATATCACCTCACACCTGTTAGAATGGCCATTATCAAAAAGATAAAAGACGGGGCCTCCCTGGTGGCGCAGTGGTTGAGAGTCCGCCTGCCGATGCAGGGGATACGGGTTCGTGCCCCGGTCTGGGAGGATCCCATATGCCGCGGAGCGGCTGGGCCCGTGAGCCATGGCTGCTGAGCCTGCGCATCCGGAGCCTGTGCTCCGCAACGGGAGAGGCCACAACAGTGAGAGGCCCGCATACCACAAAAAAAAAAAAAAAAAAAGATAAAAGACAACAAGTGTTGGCAAGCGTGTGGAGAAAAGGAAACCCTTCTGTATTGTTGGTAGGAGTGTAAACAGGTGCAGCCACGATGGAAAACAGTATGGAGGGTCCTCAAAAAGTTAAAAATAGAACTACCATATGATCCAGCTATTCCTCAGGGTATTTAACCAAAGAAAACATAAATACTGACCTGAAAACATATATGTGACTCCCATGTTCATTGCAGCATTATTTACAAATAGCCAAGACATGGAAGCAACCTAAGTGTCCATGGATGGATAAATGGATAGAGAAAATGTGATATATAACTATAATGGAATATTATTCAGCCATAAAAAAACTTGCCATCTGTGACAACATGGATGGACCTTGAGGGCATTATGCTAAGTGAAACACGGCAGACAGAGAAAGATAAATACCATATGATCATGCTTACATGTGGAATCGTTAACAAAACAAAACAGAACACCCCAAAGAAAACTGAACTCATGGATACAGAGGACAGACTGGTGGTTGCCAGGGGCAGGGCAGGGTGGGATGATCAAAAGGGGTGAAGGTGATCAAAAGGTACAAACTTCCAGTTACAAAATAAGTCCTGAGATATCATGTACAATATGGTGACTATAATTAAAAATACTGCATTGTATATTTGAAAGTTGCTAATAGAGTAGATCTTAAAAGTTCTCATCACAAGAAAAAAAAATTTGTAACTGTGTGTGGTGATGAATGTTAGACAGGCTTGTGGTGATCATTTTGCCATATATACAAATATTGAATCATTATGTTGTATACTTGAAACTAATATAATGTTATATGTCAATTATCTTAGTTAAAAATGAGTTGCATATAAAAATAATCACATAAAATGTACTATATCTCTAGCAGTATTTCAATAAAATAAAGTTCTAGAAGTAGAATTGCTGGACCAGAGGATATGATCATTTAAATTTGATAGATATTACCAAATTGACTTTATAAAAGATTTTATCTACTAAACTTACAAACAATATAATGTAAAAGTTTGGCTGAAGCTTAGATTATCTTGTTGGGATTGACCAATCAAAGATATACACATCTTAAATTATTTTATCCATCTCTCTACCCTCCCTTCTTTATATTCAGCTGTCTACATATCTATCATCCTAATTTTTATGTTTTAAGAGCATTTTTAGATTCACAGCAAGATTGAGAGGAAAGTACAGAGATTTTTCATAAAGCCTCTGTCCTCACACATGCACAGTCTCCCTCTTCATCAACATCCCACGCCAGAGTGGTACATTTGTTATAATTGATGACCTACACTGACACATCATTATCACCCAAAACCCACAGTTTACACTAGGCTTCACTCTTGGTGTTGGATTTTGACAAATGTAAAATGACATATATCCACAATCAGAGTATCATACAGAGTATTTTCACTGCCCTGAAAATCCTCTGTGCTCTGCCTAGTCATCTTTCTCTCCCGCTTAAGCCCTGGCACTACTGATCTCCTCACCATCTCCAAAGTTTTGCCTTTTCCAGATTGCCATAGAGTTGGAATCATACATTAGGCAGCCTTTTCAGATGGGCTTCATTTATTTACTAATATGCATTTAAGTTTCCTCCATGTCTTTGCATGGCTTGATTGCTCATTTCTTTTTAGCACTGAATAATATTCCATTGACAGGATGTACCACAGTTTACTCATCCATTCATCTACTAAAGGACATCTTGGTTGCTTCCAAGTTTTGACAATTGTAGATAAAGCTGCTATAAACATCTGTGTGAGCGTTTTTGTGTGAACATAATTTTTCAACTCCTTTGGGTAAATACCAAGGATTGGTGGGTTGTATGGTGGGATTGCAATGAATCTATAGAGCAAACTGGGAAGAAGTGAAATCCTGACAGTATTGAGTGTTCCTATCTATGAACATGGAATATCTATTTGTTTAGTTCTTTGACTTCATTCACCAGAGTTTCATAGTTTTCCTCATACAGATCTTGTACATATTTTGTTAGATTTACACTAAACTAATTCATCTTTTGGGGTGCTAATGTAAATGGTGTTGTGTTTTTAATTTCAATTTCTACTTGTTCATTGCTGATATACAGGAAATGACTGATTTTTGTATATTAACCTTGAATCCTGAAACCTCAATATAACTGCTTATAAGTTCCATGAGTTTTTTTTTTATCAATTCTTTTAGATTTTCTACATAAATGATCATGTTCTCTGCAAACAAGATAGTCTTATTCCTTCCATCCCAATCAGTATACCTTTTATTTCCATTTTTTTGTCTTATGCATTAGCTAGAACTTCTAGTACAATGTTGAAAAGGAATCATGAGAAGGAATCAATGTTGAAAAGGAATCATTAGCCTTGCCTGGAACCTGATTTTAGGGAAAGCTTCTAGGTTCTCATCACACCTGTTTTTAATGCTCACAGTAATAGATCAAACAATACAGTACATACAGTATGTATAAGGAACAATACAGTATATATAAGGAAGAGGTTAGTAATTATCTCCACCCTCTGTCTCAATCCTTTGAAGGAATCAGTGTTTGTTAAAGGTCTGTGGTATCCTTCCACATCTTTTTTTTTTTTTCTAAAGAAAACCCTTATGCAAACATATATAGTTTTTTTGGTTTGTTTTGCTGTGCAAAATAGGATCACACTATAGATATTATTCTACGACTTGCTCTTTTCATTTATAATATATCAGAACTATCTTTCCAGGACAAAACACCCTCCAAAATATGGATATGCCATTTTTTATTCAAGTATCCTCCATTAAATGGACTTTATTCTGCTTGTCTCCTATTTTTTACTATTGCAAAAATATGGCAAGAAATGTCTCTGAATGCATAAACATATGAACTAATGTGTATATTGAAAAGATTGCTGGCCTCAAAGATTGTGTACACTTAATATTTTAATAAACTCTGCCAGATCACTTTCTAGATGTATGCAGTATTTCATTTCCCCACCATCTGGCCCTCATATGACAGTATATTTCCCCATATCTCATCAGCCTTAGATATTACTCATCTTTTCAATTTCTTGTCAAATTAATGTACAAAACAGTTATAACTCACTATGGTTTAGTATGTATTACCCTAACTGCTTATGAGTCAGAGCACTTTCTATATGTTTATTTGCCATATTCATTTCTTGCTTTATGAATTTTGTCTTCAAATTCTGCTGCAGCCTTGTTTCCTAAAGAGTAGAGTTAGAGGTGAAACTTAAGTGCTATTTCTTTGTTTGGAGGTGTGATATCAGTGGTCTGAGTGAGGGGGAAGCAAAGTGAAGCAGAAAAAGATGAATGGTGTATCACTAAGCTCAGCCGTGTTTCATGAAGAACCCAGCTAGTTCTCCAGCATATAATAGGTCTCTGGACAGAACGAACACCAGAATTTGGAAGAATCCATTGGAGAGGGGGATGAAGAGGGAATTTATCTGCCAGCTCTCTCCTCCCTTGTTTTGAAATTTGATCACAACTCCACAGAACTTATTTCCCCCCTCCTTCTGCCTATCCTTGTTAGCAGCCACTAGGGGAAGTCAGAGTTTAGGCCTTGCCAGAGCTGTACTTCATACAACTCAGAAAGCCACTGAGGATATCTTCTTTGAGTTCTGGTTTAAAGATAGCAATGCACAGTAGTAGCTAAGAGTTCAGAGCTCAGGCACTGGAGCCAAACTGTCTGGTTTAAATCCCAGCTAAGGGCTTCCCTGGTGGCACAGTGGTTAAGAATCTGCCTGCCAATGTAGGGGACACGGGTTTGAGCCCTGGTCCAGGCAGAACCCACATGCAGCGGAGCAACTAAGCCCATGCACCACAGCTACTCAGCCTGCGCTCTAGACCCCGTGAGCTGTAACTACTGAGCCCGCGTGCCACAACTACTGAGCCCACATGCCACAACTACTGAAGCCCGCGTGCCTAGAGCCCGTGCTCCACAACAAGAGAAGCCACTGCAATAAGAAGCCTGCACACCGCAACGAAGAATAGCCCCCCGCTCACCGCAACCAGAGAAAGCCCGCGCACTGCAAAAAAGACCCAACGCAGCCAAAAATAAAAATAAAAAATAAATAAATTTAAATCCCAGCTAAAACATGTACTAGTTACATGACCTTGGACAAGTTACTCAAGATTTCCATGACTCAGTTTTCTTCTCTGTAATAGCTTCATAAGACTGCAGTGAGAATTAGTTAATCTTTATGAAGCATTTAAAACAGTGCCTGGCACACAGTAAGTACTCTTTGCGAGTTAAGTTAAATAAATAAATGCTACCTTTGGAAAATGAATTAAGCATCTTACTTAAAAAAAAATCTTCTGGAATATAATGAACAATTCTGATTGAAGAATTAGGGAGAATTCAGCTATAAAATCATGAATGCCTGGTCCTTTTAAAAATAGCAACTTTTAAACAATTTTTCTAATTTCTAATTACAGTTAGTTATTGGTCTATGGAAGCTTTCTACCTCTTCTTGAGTCAAATTTATTAATTTATTTTTGTTATAAAATCATACATTTTCAGGACTTCCCTGGTGGTCCAGTGGCTAAGACTCCATGCTCCCAATGCAGGGGGCCCGGGTTCGATCCCTGGTCAGGGAACTAGATCCCACATGCCACAACTAAGAGTTCGCATGCTGTAACTAAAGATCCCATGTGCCGCAACTAAGACCCAGCACAGCCAAATAAATAAATAATTTTTAAAAACAGATGAGATGTAAAGATGGAAAGGCAAGAGATAAAACTATCATTTGAAAAAAAATCACACATTTAAAAAAATTTTCAAATGTATTACCACGGATATTAATATAATATTGTCCTCTGATTCTTTAACTCTCTTATATAGGCAGTTCTGCTATACCACTTATTCTAAAAACATGAATTTGTTTCAACAGGATTGGTATATTAGGGAACGATCTAAGCAGAGCTCCAATTACACAGCTGCTTATGCATGATTTTGTCCTCCAGAACACTTAAGTGAACACAGAAAACTGAACCCAGCAGAACCAAGCCACGTAGGAATACATAACACACACACACACACCTCAAACATCTACCAGCTACCTCAGGGTATCACCCCTTGAGAGCCACACCTATGTTCACCTGGTGTTAAAACTTGGCCTGCTGCTTTCAGATAACCTCCTCCCATCAGCTCAAAATAACTCACAAGCCGCAACCTTTTTTTTTTTTTCCCCTATTTTTTGGCCACACCGCACGTCATGCGGGATCTTACTTCCCCAGCCAGGGATGGAACCCACGCCCCCTGCAATGGAAGCGTGGAGTCTTAACCACTGGACCGCCAGGGGAGTCCCAGGAGCTGCAACCTTTCTGAGGTCCACTTCCACAAGCAAATTTCAGGGTTTTTTTCCAGGTAAAGTTCTGTATATATCGTAATGTTTATGGATTCCCCAACCATTTAACACACGTGTAAAAACTGTGCTAGCATTTTAACGAGTGTCCTATCTTTATTTTTTACATATCACCAGCAAAGTTGGTTGGTTTTTGTTTGGACAAAGTTTTTGAGTATTGTGTCCCTATTTTCCCCATATGTCCTATGGTTTTAACTGTGTGATTCTTCTGCACAGTGCAGTGATTTTAAAAAACATACATTGTGTTATAGCAGAATTAGGTGGTTACAAATATAATGTGGTTGTATCTGTTTTCTTATGCTTAATAGCATCTGCTTTTTATTTTTATAGTTTTCCTTAATGACACATGCTAGGAATTTATCTATTTTATCAGTACTTCCCAAAACCCAGCTTTTGGTTTTATTCGCTGTCCTTTTGTCTTCCCTATCTCTAATTTCAGGATTTATTGTTATAATTCTCTCTTCCAACCTTCTTTTGGTTTATTTTTATCACTTGTTCATAAATTAAACTGAATGCCTAGGTTCACATGTATACATCTTTATTTTATTTTATTTTATTTATTTATTTATTTATTTTGCGGTATGTGGGCCTCGCGCTGTTGTGGCCTCTCCCGTTGCGGAGCACAGGCTCTGGACGCGCAGGCTCAACGGCCATGGCTCACAGGCCCAGCCGCTCCGTGGCATGTGGGATCTTCCCGGACCGGGGCACGAAACCGTGTCCCCTGCATCGGCAGGCGGGCTCTCAACCACTGCGCCACCAGGGAAGCCCTATATATCTTTATTTTAAAGTAGTAACATTTTAAGGTAAAATTCTCTAAATATAGATTGGACTGTATTCCATAGGTTTTGATACAAAGTTGCTCGCTTTTAAAACAATTTCTATATTGTTTTATGAAACACAGAAATATATCACTTATATATTCATTTCCTCTTTAAATTAGGAGTTCCTTAGAAAAAAATTCTTAATTTATAAGCAGTTACATTTATGCCTATTTTTTGTTAATTTCTAGTTTTATTAGCTTATATTCAGAAAACATATAACATTTTTACTTTTTAGAATTTAGTTAAGATTTTTCTTTGTGGTCAAGATTAATGACTTTATAACTGTTCTGTAGATGAGAAAAAAAGTATTTTATCCAAAGTTCTAGACCTATTTGTATATCTGTCCAATGAAACTTGATGATAATTTTCAAATAGTGTATATTTTTACTTATTTTTTTGTCTACTTGAATTTCAAATTCAGAAATACCTGCACTAAAGAATTGTGCTTTATTTTTAATATTTAATTTCTGATTATAAAAGTAATATGCTTACTATAAACAAAAACTATGGAACAATATCAAGAAGGGAATTTAAATTATCTATATCTCTACCAAATAGTGATAAATATTGTTAATATTTTGATTATTTTGTTCTTCAATCTTTGTACTGGTATACATAAGAACACAACTGGAATAGTAGTACTATTGAAGCATTTCCCATGTTATTAAATATTCTTTGAAAATATAAGTTTAATGGCTACATAATATTCCACTGGAAGGCTATATAAGATTTTAACTAATTAGTCCCTGACCATAACATTTCTAAAACACCAGTTCTTATTACTATAAAAAAAAGGAGATTACCTTTATAAATAATCTTGGTCTGTTTTTATGATGGTTTTCTTTGGATGGTTTTCTAGGAATGGAATTATTGATATAAAGGTACAAATAGTTCTAAAGCTCTCATTGCATATCACCAATGCTTTTTCTAAATAGTTTGTGTCAATTTATGTCCCCTCTTTCAGTGTACGAGAGCCTATTTTATTCAATTTTAGCCAATTTGTAATTCTAAAATTGCTATTCCTTAGCTAAAAATAGAATTAAAAAACTTTAACACTTTAAAATGTTTACAAGCCCTTAATATTTCCTCTTTCGTGACTTTTTCTGCTATCTACAGGATTTTAGTGTTTTTATCTATTTGTATATGCTTATCACAGATTGAGCATAGTATCCTTTCTCTATCATATTTTAAGCGACTATTTGTTGTTTTCATTTAAATTGTATTCAAGCAGCTTTTTCAGAGTGAGAAAATTTGAATTTTATGTAATCATAAAACATATGATATTTTCCTTTGTGATTTCCAGTTTTAAGCTTACATGTTCTTCCTGATAGAGACTGCTTATAAATGCCCAGTCTGTTTACTTCTAGCCTTTTGTTTTTCTTTTTTAAAGCTTTACTTTGTACATTTAAAGGTGCTTTAAGCTCCTGGAATTTATTTTGGTATAGGACATGAAGTGAAGATTAAAATCGAAAATCGATCTTTTTCTTAAGAGAAAACCAACTGCTTCAGCACTATTTATTTAAAAACTTTTCCCATCCACAACTAATTTCTAATGTCTTCTTTACCATATTTTATGTTCTTACATATAATTGGGTCTCTTCGGTAGTTATCTAACTCTGCTCTATCGATCTGCTATTCTATTCTTGAGTCAAAATGAAAATGACTTAATTACTGCAGGTACAAAATATGTGTTAAAAAATATATATGTGTTAACACAGAAGCTATGTGTGTCCTAATTTCTCTTCTTAAAAAAATGTAGCTAGATGATCATTATAATAACCTTTTTTGTGACAAAAAGAAAGATCACATTAAGAATTTTGATTGGAATTGCACCAAATCTCTAAATTCAGGAAGAACTGACATTTAAAAGTCTTCTTTTATGTATATTCACAAAATTTTATAATTTTCTTCAGCAAAGATTCACATATTTCTTTTTGAGATCATATTTAGATTTTTGTTAATTTCTGTGAGTGGGATTGTTTTTTCATTCCTCGGTAAACTGAGTAAAAAAAAAAAAGACAGATTTATGATTGCTGTTTTTGGACTAAAATTGAAAAACAGTGATATCACAGTTCCTGGGAGACACTATTGACCCACTAAAAATCTTGATTTGTGGCAGCTACAGTGACATGATCAATACAGGAGAGGCTACAAGGTTACATGGGACATTTAACAACTGTAACTGCCAAGGCAGAATGAAGCACCATGCCATTCCTAAGATTTAGAAGGAAAGGGAAAAGGCATGCTTCAGATCAAATTAAGGAAAGATAAGAAAAGAGAGAAAAACTGGCAAGACTGGTTACGTCCCAATGTTAAGGGCTGTTACTGATAGAGCTTTGGGCTGGCGGTGCAGCAGAAAATAAAAATGGAGTAATGCCATTAGGCTTCTTCATACATTAGTCAACACTTTTCTACTCCTCCTCGTCTCTTTGAATTCCTATGAAAACCAGGTCCTGCAGAATGAGTCAATCAGATGGTAGTATTTCTTTATTTGGGCAACATCGTACTGAAAGGAAAAGTTGCCAATATGCCCTGTCATTAAAGACTGTCAACAAGGCCTGTGCTTGTGTATACAAATGCCGTTCTCGACCCTCTCGAGGCATGTTTCACAAGAACGATGATTATTTCCTGTGGGTTTATAAAAACTCATATGTCAAGTAGATACCAGGGCTCTTGTTTGGTAACAGAGGTCACCAGCTCAGGTCAACTTCACCTGAGTCAAGTTGTTCCTCAGCTTTTTGTCAATCTAAGTAAGAGGTCAACAGGCAGTACTTTCTGTTTTCACTCAAATGAAAGGTTATGTTTGGGCTTTTTTTCTGGTCATCCTTAGACTCCTACACATCACAAGTTCCAGGGATGTCCTGGATTCTTCTGGGAAATGCAGGAAATAGCGGAACAGCAGACTAGGATCCAGAGTGCCATGCTGCAGCTTCTGGTTCCATCCAGGGACCAGGCAGGCATGACAGGAGCACAGTATGGCCCAGGTGCTGGAAGAAACTAAAGTATCCGCACCCCTTCAAAGACACCCCAATTTTGTGTGAACGTCAAGGCAGCAGCCCTCACCCTAGACCAAGTATATTTCCTGACCAGTTTTCTTTCTTTCTTCCTCCTTCCCTCTCTCTCTTTCTTTTCTTACGAAGTGATGTTCAACCACTGCAAAATATAAGAACTTTTGAACAATCGATATTAATTAAATTAGCAAGCAAGGGGCTTGCCTCCTCTGCTGTTCCCATGGTTATCCTGACTCTCTGAGTTTACAGTAAGGGAATGCTACACAGCTCTAAGCACGGCCCACCTGCTCACTTATCAAGCTTCAGTGAAATAGATCCTGAAGAATTCTAATAATAGAACCATGGTATCTTCCACATTAAAAATATATATAAATATGAAGTTTCTTGCTTTAGTTGAAAGTTTGCCAATGAGCTCTTATTTCTTAAAATATAGCACTACTTGAGGGAGTAGAAATGTCTAAAATCAGATAATTCGCTACTGAGTCTTTGTTGTGTTTGTTGTACATCAGAACATATAAATTGATTTAATGCTTGATAAATCTAATTATTATAAGGAAAACTGAATCAGAGTCTCTGTATAGGTCTTCCTCTTCCACAGGGGGAAAAAAAAAGTCAAACTAACCAGCAAGGTCATACGAAAAATAAACAGGAACTCTTAACTCAGTCCAAACGTGATGAAAAATGAAGGGAGGAATGTCATCAGCTTAACTACCCAGCAAAAGTGTCACAAAGTACACAGCCCTGAGGTACTCCTCTATGTGTGCCTATGCAAAGCCATTACTGAGGAGAGGTAATATATGAAATATATGAAAAGTTTCTTGAACACATAGGTACTACATTTCTGGTTGGGAACAGAGGTGTCTTCTTCCTGCATCTGCCTTCATAAAGTAGAAATTGATCTAAAGCCAAAATCTTGTTGGGAAGCTCAATATTGGTAAAATTCTCATTTTACATTTCCATGTAAAATCCATTTCTGCTTCTGCTTTAAAAATGTTCAGGACAGGGCCTCCCTGGTGGCGCAGTGGTTGAGAGTCCGCCTGCCGATGCAGGGGATACGGGTTCGTGCCCCGGTCTGGGAGGATCCCATATGCCGCGGAGCGGCTGGGCCCGTGAGCCATGGCTGCTGAGCCTGCGCATCCGGAGCCTGTGCTCCGCAACGGGAGAGGCCACAACAGTGAGAGGCCCGCATACCACAAAAAAAAAAAAAAAAAAAAAAAAAAAAAAAAAAAAAAAATGTTCAGGACATTGTCAAATATATTACTTAGTACCTCAACTATTAATTTACATGAGGGTGACTGACATTTTTTATTGTGGTAAAAATACGTAATATTGAATTTACCATCTTAACCATTTTTAAGTGTACAGTGGTGTAAAGTGTATTCACACTGTTGCACAATGTATCTCTAGGAACTTTTTCATCTTATGAAACTGAAACTCTATATCCATTAAACACTAATTTCCAGCCCTTGGTAACCATCTTTGTATTTTTTATTTTTTTATGATTTTGAGTACTTTAGATACTCCACATGAGGACCATCATACAATATTTGTCTTTTTGTGACTGGCTTATTTCATAAAGCAAAATGCCCTTTCAGAAAGCTTATTTCATCAATGTTGTAGCATGTGTCAGAATTTCCTTCCTTTTTAAGACTGAATAATATTCTATTATATGTATTTACCACATTTTAAAAAATCTATTCATCTGTCAAGAGACATTACACAACACTGTAAAGCAACTATACCCCAATTAAAAAAAAAAAAAAAAAAGAGAGAGAGAGACATTTCGGTTGCTTTCACCTTTTGGCTATTGTGAATAATGCTGCCATGAACATGGGTGTGTAAATGTCTCTTCCAGATCCTGCTCTGAATTATTTTGGGTAGATATATTCATAAGTGGGACTGCTGGATCATATGGTAATTCTATTTTTAATCTTTTAAGGAACCGCCATACATAAGAAGGTGACTGACTATAAATTCAGTATTAGAAAATTCTTAACTACCCTTATAACTGCCTTCTTTTTTATTATCCAGTTTCATGATTAACAGTGTCTCCTTGTTGCCTTGGCTACCAGGTAGTTCAGAATCAAATTCAAGTCTTAATCATACAATCTGTGCTAGTCCTTATAATCTGCACACTTGTGTTACTCTGTATGTTTCACTCGGGCTCTTTTGGTTGCTGGGAACTCAAACCAGTAAAGTAGAGAGGATTTACTGTAAAGAGACGGGAAGCGGTGGCCACTGAAACCACGCTGCCACTTCTGTCTCTCTCTTGCAGGCTCAGGGCCTCTCTCCTGTTATCTCTGTTTTTTTCTACTATCATTTCTCAACCAACCAGTCCCATCCAACAACTCAGCTTCTGTTCCCTCATAACTGGAGCTTGCATGTGGCCATCACCACCCCTCTGGCCCCTCTCTACGTGACCTTTCAACTTTACCTTCACCCACTGGCTTGCTCTCTTAGTACCTCCAGGTTCAAATTCAAGGCAGGAATCTGACCAGCCTAATTATCTTTTCTCACTAGGACCCTAGCCAGCCCATATAAAGCCCCTAGCCAGCCTCTGGGCTAAGCATCCACTGTAGGAGGTCACCTCCGCAGGAGGAGGAGTGAAGGAGTCTGCATCTCATCCATGGGGTTCTCATTTGGCCTTTTTCTACCAATATATGTCTTGCTCTCTCTTTGGATTTGCTTTCGATATGTGCTTTATTTTTCCTTTCTGCACAAGATCCAAAAAATTCAAATCCCAGAAGGATGATGCTAAGAAAGAACCTCGAAGATTCTCATGTTCTTACTTATGGCTGTCTCCACACTTTACCAATCAGTGGCCTGCAATTTGCACCTCTTAGTTGTCGTTTTGTTTAATCAGCAGTTCTCAAACTTTCGGGTCTCTAGTTTCCTTTACTCTTAAAAATTATTTGAGGACCCCATGGGTTGGATCTATTGATATTCATCATATTTGAAATTAAAACAGAGAAAATTGTAGACTATTAATTCATTAAAATAACAATATTAAATGTATTACATGGTAATATAAATAACATACTTTATGAAAATATCTATATTGTGCAGAACAAAAAATTAAGTGGAAAGAGTGGCACTGTTTTCCATTTTTGCAAATCTCATTAATAGAAGATAGTTGGCTCTTTGTCTCTGCTTCGGTAGAAAATGGAAAAAAAGAAAGGCAAATAGCATCTTAGTATTATTATGAAAACAGCTTTGACCTCACGGATCACAGTTTGAGAACAACTGGTTAAGTGACTGACCTGACTTCTGGTTTTGATTAACCTTCACTCAGATTCTGCCAATTTGCCTGGAGAGTTGAGTTATTCTTGTTTGTTTTTAAATTATGAAAAGAGGCTTCGCTGGCTACCAAACGATGGAACATTCTCTCCACCCAGGAACTGGGAGGGTAGGAGCCTTTTCCCCCTTCCATGAAGTGCCTAATGGCCCTAATCTTTTCTGACTACATGCATTTTAAGAAGTGGGGAGAAGGAATGCTTTAGCTGCAAACCCCCAGCCTCAGGTCTAAACTTTGTAAGAAACCCTTAGTCATATTTCTAAGAAGACTAACATGTCACATTACTTGGAAGCATCTGAAACAAGAGAAAAGATAATTGGGGTTTGTGTAGCAACAGCAGCTGTTGGCCTCTCCAGATTCAAAATATCACCTACAAAGAAACAAATTCAGGTTTACAAATTTTTTTTTTTTTTTTTTTTTTTTACAAATTTTTTTGATAAATTCTCCTTCAGATACAGGTTTAGACACAAAACATAATTTCAAGGCTTTTCCTCACATAAACCCAGGTCTACCTACTCTCTCTCTAGGCCTGCCTGGGAGCTTAGTTGTTTACCTGTCCTCACCTTTCTTTACATCAACAGTAACATGTTTTTGTGCTTTCCCACCCCTAGTCCTCCAGCACCGAATGCAGGTAACCAGATGCAGTTGGTTTTTCAATAATATCTCTCCCAAGAGGATCGAAGGGAGAGAGAGGGTAAAAGGCAAATGATACACAAGTTTAGATGTGAGCACTTCCATGGCTCCCTCTGGCAAATTTCAGAATCTTAAAGACAAATGCTCTTGGAAGTCATTCAGTGAATAGGAATACCCTGCTCAAGGCCAAAATATGAAGCCAGAACACTGATGTATTCCACAAAGTCGCTGAAGCATTCTGCGTCCCCATTACATTGCACAGATAGTGAAAGAGACTGAATACTGTAAAAACATCCATACACAATAAAAATTCTGCCATAATATTAACAGCAAATTACATGGGAGATCAGTTTACATAAAGGCTAGTTGTTCATACCTACTTTTTAAACAAAAAAAAGGCTCAAAACTTTTGACAAAATTGTTCTGAACATAAAAGTTGCCTGCTGAAATTGAAAACTGCTTATAGGTGATGTCATGAAGTTTAGTGCAATAGCCAAGGCTGGCAACTACTGTTCCTACTTATGAAAGCAGCTGGTGAAAGAAGTTTGGATCTTTGGTTGTTAAGTTTTGGGTTTCTTGAAATTTTAGAGTTTGTAAGGGGTCCTAGCACAATGACTCATTCTTTAGATAAACTGAAGTCCAGAGACACTAAGGGACTTATTCAAGGTCACAGGTGTACTTGATTGCACAACCCAGGTTTGAAACTTGGGTCTATCTCTTGAATTTTTTATCTACTGATCTTTTAACTCACACAAACCTCAAAGAGGCTCTTCAAAAGGGGACTGAAACCAGGTGAATGTCTCACTGAATTTCTATGAGCAAAGGAAAATATTACAGGGCAAATTCTGAAATCACTCCACTCTTCAGAGAATCTGGATGACAATACAATATACAACAGACATGAAAGAAAGATAAGCACCAAGTACCACTAATACCTCCTTCATTATCCCTGTTTCCCAAGTCTGACACCTTGAAGCAGGACCAAGGAGTATGTCATGGGCACTGACCAGTCAGGACCCAGGCTGGCTGTAGACAGGAGCAATGATGTAAACTGGACCAAAACGAGCTTGGCCTGGGAGTTATTTTCACCAATTACCCTTTCCCTCCACTCAATTTCTCCTACACATTTAGTCATCAGATTCTCACCATCCTTCTTGAACCCATGCCCCTGCCAGTGTATTTCCAACTAAATGACATTTGTCCTTGACAGTGGACTAAACATCTCTCACTACCTAGCCTCTGCTGGAGTCTCTCCTTTCCCAAGAAACTGTTCCCTTTCCCCAATCTCCAACACTTTTCAAACCTAACTTTCTGGGCAAGGTTGAATAGTCTGCATTCGTACGATCACCCAGGCAGAATAGATCTTTCCTTTGCTGAAGTTCAAGAGACACTATAAACTCTTTTATGATATTGATCAGAATCTGCATTAAATTAGAGCTATCGCTGATCAGATTATTTTATCCTTCCCTATAGATTTTAAGTTGAAAGGAATGGAATTTCTGTTGTCTTAAAACAGTATCTCCCATAGGTCCAACATTTTTCCCATTATACCACGTATGAAAGTTAATAAATATTTTAAAATAAAGGAATAATCACTTCTTGTTTTTTTAAAAAAGAAATATGTCAAGATTTTAATTGTACTAATATTATAAACACTCCTGCCTCAGGTTCTTTGCACTGGCTGTGCCTCTCTTTTAACACTGTTTTCCCAGGGACCTCCCTGGTGATCCAGTGGTTAAGAATCCATCTTGCAATGCAGGGGATGCCAGTTTAATCCCTGGTAGGGGAACTAAGATCCCACATGCCACAGGGCAACTAAGCCCATGCGCTGCAACTACTGAGCCCGAGCGCCACAACTAGAGAGCCCGCATGCCACAACTACAGAGCCCACGTGTTCTGGAGCCCACGTGCCACAACTAGAGAGAAGCCCATGCACTGCAACGAAGAGTCCATGCCACAACAAAAGATCTTGCATGCCACAACTAAGACCCGATGCAGCCAAAAATAAATAAATAAATAAATTAAAAAAGTATACAGAAGACAGGGGCTTCCCTGGTGGCGCAGTGGTTGAGAGTCCGCTTGCCGATGCAGGGGACACGGGTTCGTGCCCCGGTCCAGGAAGACCCCACAAATCAATGTTTTACTTCCTAAGTCAATAGGAAAGCAGGGTGATGTGTTGCTTTTTAATGTTAACTGTCTCTAACCATGGTCTCTGTGCTAAAATGTTAAAGTATCTTTTTCTGGATTGAAATTCACAAATTTTCAGCCCTGAACATTATTCAAACCAATAAATATGCAGATACCAAGTAGTGAGCAAAAGTAGAAAGCAAACATTACGTATAGTTAACAGTGCTGTACAATATATAGGAGAGTTAAGAGAGTTGAGTCTCATTACCAAGGAAAAAAATATTTTCTTTTTTCTTTCTTTTCTTTTTGTTGTATCTATATGAGATGATGGAGGTTAGCTGAACCTATTGCGGTAACTGTTTCACAGTATATGTAAATCAAACCATCACGTTGTATGCCTTAAACTTAGGGAGTGACGTATGTCAATTATTTCTCAATAAGACTGGAAAAAATTACATATAAAATCAGTTTTACTAGCCCAAAATGGTGCTCACAAGAAACAAACTGGTTCAAAAATTATGAGTTTTTAAATATTATCTTTAAACTGAGGTGGCAAATAATTGCATGAAAAATAATACTCTTTAATTTCAGATATAATTATTAACCTTACCAAGAAGTAAATTCAAGTTCATCTTTTCTTGAAATGAACAGAATTTCTGTTATAAAAATAATGATTACCAGTTTTTGAGGCCTTTATATAAATTACCTCATGTAATCCTCACAACGACCCCACGAGGAACGTATTATTATGCCCAATCTACAGTGCATAAATTGAGGTTTCTGTGAAGTTAACCAACTCATCCATCATTATTCAGCTAAAAGATGGTCGGGCTGGAATTCAGATGCGGTTCTCTCTGGGAGCCAAGTTCATGCCTCAGCCACCAGGAGGTCTACCCTTGCTATATGAAGGCAGTGTGTTAACAATGATTTTTCCCACGAACTCTGAGTAAGCTCTACCTGATTAAGGGAGGGAAAAGAATTAAAACACCGGCTTCCTCCATATCAGAGAGCTGGTGGCAAATGAGGACTTCTGTAAGGATGACTAGAAAACAAGAATGCAAGTGAAAGGAGAAAGAGCTTCTGGATGAAAACATGGAGGAAACCGGTCTGGTTTTTATTCATCTGGAAACTATTGCTGAGCTTCCAATTCATGCAAGCTCTGGACTGGGTACTGGAAACAGCCACGTACAGAACGTGGCTCCTGCGTTCAAGCTGCTTGGGCTAACAGAGGTCAAGAAAACAAGGGAATCAGCACTGACTAAATCTGTCCTATATACCAGGTACTTTTAGGAACTATATATGTTATTTAATACACAATCATATAGATGAAACCTACATGTGAACTAATAATTATCACGTAAATTCTGAAGTAGAAATTTGAACTAAATGATAGAGAACTCTTAAAAAGAGCCTTTGGCGCAGTGGTTAAGAATCCGCCTGCCAATGCAAGGGACACGGGTTCGAGCCCTGGTCCGGGAAGATCCCACATGCCGCGGAGCAACTGAGCCCGTGCGCCACAACTACTGAGTCTGCGCTCTAGAAACCACGAGCCACAACTACTGAGCCCGCGTGCTACAACTACTGAAGCCCGTGTGCCTAGAGCCCGTGCTCCGAAACAAGAGAAGCCACCGCAATGAGAAGGGTGTGCACCGCAACGAAGAGTAGCCCCCGCTCGCCTCAACTAGAGAAAGCCCGTACACAGCAATGAAGACCCAACACCACCAAAAATAAATAAGTTCATTAATTTTTAAAAAAACTTAAAAAAAAAAAAAAAAAAAGAGCCTTTGGCGACTTCCCTGACAGTCCAGTGGTAAGACTTCCCGCTTCCACTGCAGGGGCCGTGGGTTTGATCCCTGGTTGGGGAACTAAGATTCTGCACGCTGCACGGAGTGACCAAACAAAACCAATTGAGGATGTGTGCGTGTGTGTTATAAGTTTAAAAAAAAAAGAAGAAGAGCCTTTGAACCCCATACCCTGGAGGTAGGGCGACCTTCTCAGAAGAATGTGTTTGGGGCTTTAGGCTACTTCTTAAAGGTGGGAGAGGAGTTTCTCAGGGCAGGAGGTCAGTAAGGGATAACACCTCTTTTTTAGCAAGGGGACCCCACGTACAAGGGCAAGCAATAAGCCTGATATTTGGGTAGGAGAGTTGTGGTATATAGGGCTGACAAAGTGGGCAGGAATCAAGGAATTTGGACTTTATCCTTCTGGAAGTTATGGAGAGTTTATACCCAGAGGAGTGGCCTAATTACACTAGAATTTTGGATACCTGATGGCAGAGTAGCCGGGGGCTGAGACAAGAGACAGGAGGACCAGTCTGGAGTATATTGCAACGGTCCAAGCAAATGCTGCGGCAGACAGAAACCTGCAAAGTCCTCGTGGAAGGAGACAAAAGGGGAGAGTCTGGAAGCAGCTCTGAGATAGTCAGGCCAGGGCAGTATTGCTGTGAGGTTTGGGGGAAAATTTGGACCTACTCTAACTCCTGTTTCTGGTTGGGTCTACTTGGTGATGCCATTTACTGAAGGAATAAGGAGAAAGAGCATATATTGGGGAAAAGAGAATTATTTCTCGTTAGAATATGCTAAATCAGAGGTGTGCTGGAGACTCCCAGGTAGGAGGAATGCCAAGTAAGCAGCTGGAGTCTGAGTTCAGGTCCAGGAGGACAGCATGGGCCAGAGCCTTGCAAGCTGTAGGTGTAGGATAATTACAGGAGGAGATCACCGACAAAGAGCAGGCAGCACAAGGTAGAACCCTGGGGAGCATCAGCATCTAAGGCTCTGCCAGAGAAGGAAGAGCTGGTGGGAAAGCCTGGAGAGAGCTCAGGGTTCACAGCACCCCACTAATTAACCAGCCACCACTCACCAAACTGCAGGTACCCTTCTAGGTCCTTTCTTTCCCATCCACGACAGATGAGCTTCGGGAGGAAGAACCTGCTCTATTGTTTTGACTGCACTCCAATAGAGCAAACCAGCTGGACCTGAGCAATTGCAGTCAATAGAAAAGCTGTGCTGTTTGTTCTACGTGGGAATATAGTTAGCAGTCTTTTTGCAACTGTGTAAATTGCTTCAGTGAGCGTATGGTCTAATACTGATGTTTTCTTCCTACACCAAATGAGTATTTATAAAAATGTAACATTTGCTGGTAACTGAGAGCAGAGTCATCCTCCCTCTCTAAGGAGGCGAAACTGGAGATGAGTAGATTGTGGCACCTACCAAATTCAAGATGTGGTGCTGGAGAAGCGGTAAATATATGGGGAGGGGCATCCACTTTGGAAACAAAAACCCCTCTGGGTTACCACCGCCCTGAGTCAGCAGCATCCAACCACAGTGAAACTAAGAAACACAAGCCCGGCAGTGAACACCGGCACTGCACCCCAGGAACCAGGGCGTACCTAATGCTACTCCCCTCTCTGCTACCATAAGCTTCTAGCCGGCAAGGGGGTAGCCTGCTTCCAAGACTATCAGATTAAAGAGTAGGTGTAGTCACACCAGGTGGTGGCAATCCAGCAACCGTAGGGGCTATAAAAGAATAACTGCTTCCTTCACACATGTTGGCTGTAGTGAGTTCTCAAGCTTTATTGCAAAGGAATAAATGTCAGATGGTTCTTTTAATTTCTTTTTTAAAAATTTTGTCTTAACATCTTTATTGGAGTATAACTGCTTTATAATGGTGTGTTAGTTTCTGCTGTACAACAAAGTGAATCAGCTATACATATACATACATCCCCATATCCCCTCCCTCTTGCATCTCCCTCCCACCCTCCCTATCCCACCCCTCTAGGTGGTCACAAAGCTCCGAGCTGATCTCCCTGTGCTATGCGGCTGCTTCCCACTAGCTATCTATTTTACGTTTGGTAGTGTATATATGTCCATGCCTCTCTCTCACTTCGTCCCAGCTTACCCTTCCCCCTCCCCGTGTCCTCAAGTCCATTCTCTACGTCTGCATCTTTATTCCTGTCCTGTCCCTAGGTCCTTCGGAACCATTTTCTTTTTAGATGCCATACATATGTGTTAGCATACGGTATTTGTTTTTCTCTTTCTGACTTCACTCTGTAGGACAGTCTCCAGGTCCATCCACCTCACTACAAATGCTGCGGTCAAGGTACTCTGGGAGGAATGCCTTAAAGGTAATTGACATGGAAATGCCACCTCAGCCCCTCTGGGCTCTGAACCTTGCCATCTAAACGACAGTGACATGAGAACCGTGGTCGGGCTCTATAGTCTGTATAAGAGATTAACTCAAAATAAAAACTAGCAAAGTATGTGTGCACACAGAGAATATTATTCTCACACATCTAGATGGAAATGGTTAATAAAAGATTTGTGATACAAGACTGATCCCTAGTGTTGAAAGAATACTTGCAGGACCATAGATAGCTCTCTGGACATTTTGGCCTATAAAATTCAGATTCCCAAATGAACAGAAAGTGGTAGAGCTCTCAATGGCTGGTAACTCACTGGGGTTAGTCAGTCCACTAGAGGAAGGGTGACTCTTGTGATGAAAAATGTGCTACATTCTCTGCAATCTTTAGGGTCCTCTCAAAGCTCAACCTTTTCCTGAGGGTGATGAATGATAATAACTTGGATAATAAACTTTTTTTGCAGAAAAAAATAGTATGTGATAGCCCATGTTTTACAAATCAGTGGTAGATTACTGTAATGATGCAGCAAAGATGGAAGATGGAACCAGAAATAAGTTGAAGCCTCCTAAGGAGTGTTCCATCACTAAGACATTTCCTCCCCTGGTAACTGGCCTGCTAAAGCCACATGACAGAGATTTTAACCAAAGCTTCCTAGTTCCTGCCAACTGAAGATGCTGCTGCCCCTGGTGACAATGATGTTGATAAGAAGCTAATGTTGATGGGGCACTTGATGCATACCGGCCCTGTCCTAAGAGCTTTACGTGTATGTCATACAATCCTCATCACAACCCTGTAAAATGGATACAATTATTATCCCTATTTTACAGTAAGGAAACTGGGGCACAGAGAGTAAAGCAACTAGCCCAGGGTGACACAACTTGTGGGTACACAACTGCGATTTGACTCCAGCAGTCTGATTTCAGACTTAACCTCTTACATAGTGTCTTAACCTCTCTATATTGTCAACCTGATAGACTCTATCTACTCATTCACTCACTCATTAATTCATTCTATAAATATATGCAGAGCGCTTCTAACTCATGGGCGCTGTATTGGATGCTAGGAATGTAAGAGAGTCAAGCGGACATAGCTGCCGCCTTGAAGAGCTTATGCCGGATACATGCAATAATCAAATAATCGCATGAAAGACATAAAATACAAACCATGACAACTGCTACAGAGGAGGGGCACTCAATGCTATGAACACTTATAATCTGGGGACACGAACTGCTGGAAGATCAGGGAAGACGTCCCCAAGGAAAGGAAAAGTAAATGGAGATCTGGAGGATGAGAGTTAAGTAGGCGAAGAGAAAGGAAGCACACTCCAGGCAGAGGCCCTGGGAACGGAGGGAACAAGGTGGGCATAAGGAACTGAGAGTGGCAGCTAAGTCTGAAACTCAGGGAGGAAGGGCACTGCGGAAAGCGCGGCTGTGGAGGACAGGGCCAGACTCAGTAGGGTCACATAGGCCATGGGAAGAATTCTGGCCTGTGTGCTAGGAGCAAAGGGAAGCCTGAGAGAGGTCTGGCAGAGGATATGTCAAGATAAAATGTGTATTTTGAAAAGATCCTTCTATAGCCCCAATATAGAAAACAGAGTGGAAGAGGCAGCGCAGATGTGGGATGACCAGTGGCGGGGGGGGCGTCCAAGGAGACGATGGAGCAGGATAATGACGATGGTGGAGGTGGTGATGGTGACGATGACGATGATGATGATGAAGAGAGAGGGGAGCTGAGAGGTATTTAGGGGTAAAAATCCATAAATAATGTACTGGACAGAGTCAAGGGAAAAGGAGGAAAGTAACTCCAAAGAGCCCTGGCTCGTGCCACAGGATGGTCAGTGGTTACAGTCACTTAAACAGGGGACACTGAGAAAGACCAGGTGAGGAAAAGACCAGAGGAGGAAAAGGAGTCTGATTTTAGACCTGATGAATTTGAGGTTCTTCTGAGACATTCAACAGAAAATATTAAGAAGGAAGTTGGAATTTCAGAGAAAAGGTCTGGACAAAGCTTAAAAGTTGAGAGTTACGATCACATGGGCAGCAAATGCAGCCATGACACTGGCGAGGCTGCCCAAAGAGAGGAGAGGTGGGGGCCTAGGAGGGCAAATGTTGAGAAACTCCAACACTGAACCAAAGCTGGTCCGAGGACATCCTGTGATGGAAACAGAGACAAAACAGCCAAGGAACAGGAGGAAAGCCAGCAGAGTACTGTGACGTGGATAGACATGAAGAGAGTATTTCAGGAAGAAACAGCAGAGCTAAGTGCTGCTGGGAGGTCAAACATGATGAGGACCTAAACATGTCAGTTGTACAGATGCATGTGGAGAGCTTTTATAATCACAGCCAGAGCTGTTTGGACAGATTGATGGGACTGGAGGCCAGATGGCAGTGGTTTCAGTAAAGAGGGGAAGGAGGAAATGTAGACAGCAACTACAGACAAGTCTTTGGAGGGCTTCCCTGGTGGCACAGTGGTTGAGAGTCCGCCTGCCGATGCAGGGGATACGGGTTCGTGCCCTGGTCCGGGAATATCCCACATGCCGCGGAGCGGCTGGGCCCGTGAGCCATGGCCGCTGATTCTGCGCGTCCGGAGCCTGTGCTCCGCAACGGGAGAGGTCACAACAGTGGGAGGCCCGCGTATCGCAAAAAAAAAAAAAAAAAAAAAAAAAAGGGCAATCTGGGTGTTCCTACCAGTATTCATGCTACAGAATTGGTCTAAAAGGGGGATCAAGAAGTTCTTCAAAAATCCATATCTGTAATGGAGGTGCCACAAAATAATTTGTGGCCAAAGAAAGCTCTTGGCATATGCATTCAGTACTACTTGACCAAGTTTTTAGATAACATTCAGGTACTGAACAAAAGACAACAGGGCTACCTATACAATGACACAATTGGAAGAGACAGGCTTGTCCTTGAGAGGTTCTAAGAAGGTTGGTGACCCACACAAATGCTGAAGGGACAACTCCCATGATCACAGTGTTTTCTTTGACAAAACCACCTTCAATGAATTATATTGTATGAATAAACATAAGCAACTGGCATGTCAGCACTCAGGGACTCTTGTTTTGCTAAGCAGAAAGATATATATATATATATATATATATATATATATATATATATATATAGGTATTTAATATTGATATATAAATATTTATACATATTTAAGTTTACTATAACTTATTAGCACAAGCTCAGAAGAGAATGGCCACCTAACAGTCTATAAAAGGAACTCCCCACACTAGAAAGCCCAGGACCATAGAGTGATGAAATGACTCAGAAATGATGGTCTTTTGTGGTAGAAACCATGGGAGAATGAGAAAATGATAAGCTAGTGTAAGTACTGAGATTATATAAGAGTTTAAAAGGAAGCCCTACAGATTCCAGGTCCACATTTCTCTGAACACAGGACCTCTTGAAACTGTCTTCAAATCTAGCCTCTGTTGACTTCATGATTAGGATACTTTTCATGTATGGTACCACATTAGAAATCCTGGAAGGCAGGGAAATTCCAGAAGCAACATCAATTCTTCTCTAAGTACAAAACCTGAAATGTGCCATGATGGTTGACAAACAGGAGCCAGTCGGCTATAGCACTGTTGTCTCCGAGCCAATCAAGGTGAAGGTTTTAAGAGGACTTTCCCTCCAGCAGGAGTGGCCCGACTGTACAGTCAGCTTGGGTACAGCTGAAGTGCTTTATTCATAAGTTACTTCTCTTCACTGCAGAACGTGACCTCACCATTTGGGTTCAGTCCCTGTAGGCTCATTACAACCCACAGCAATAAACAACTCATCCAAAACACCTTGTTACATTAAAGGCTCAAATTCTTTAAAAAAAATTTTTTTTAGCCATGGCCAGATGCACGGAATAACACAAGCTTCCAATTCATTAGTGGCCATCCTAGGGCAATTCCTTGCGACTGGGTTGTCCTAGTTGTGTGAAGCAATCAGCCTGGTGTGATAAGAAAATCTGTCCAGTGATCAAGGAAGTCCTAGTTCTGCCACCACTGTCTGGACACGTGACCTACCTAATCTATATCACTTAATCTAGGGGAAGGTGGCATTAGATAGAAGAATTAAGGTCCCTTTCAATTTTAATCTTTTCCTATCTCCCCCTCTTTTAATATCTTTAGGTACCTCTTCCCAAAGGCATCATTTTACACATTCACAGAATGGTTTCCTAATCAATTGGTAGGACTCTGTTAGGGAAATTCTGTAGATACAATATTATTACCAGTTGTACTGAGTTGAACAGTGTCCTCCCAAAATTCATGTCCACATGGAACCTCAGAATATGACTTTATTTGGAACTAAGGTCTCTGCAGATGTAGTTAGTTAAAATGAGATCATACTGGATTAGGGTGAGCCCTTCATCCAGTGATTTATAAAAAGGCCATGTGAAGACAAAGAGACACAGAGAGGAAGCCAATGTGAAGATGTGGGCAGGGACCACAGTGACACATCTACAAGGAAAGGAACTCCAAGGATTTCCATCAGTCCCACAAACGTTCGGGAACACATAACGTTTCTACTTAGGTTTTTTAGTTGCTTTCTTCACGTATCTATGTTATTAATTTCAGGAAGCAGTGTATGGACATCAAATTCTTCTACACGCCCAAACCGGTCCTTTAAACACACGAAGCACTCTGTAAATGCACACAATAACACTCAACTGTTGAGAGTAATTTTATCCTGCTGGTTAAGTGCCCAGCTTTGGTGATGATGGGAACTGAAATGCCTTCTCTCCTTCCTTCAACAGATCTTTTACAAAACATCTATAGTGGTCCAGGACACAGCACTGAAGCATACATGGTCTCTGCCTTCATGCAGTTGACAGTCTAGTGAAGGAGACAGACCCATAAACAAATGGGGCAACAGGAAGGATGGAAAGCCTTTAACAGAGGCAGGAGTGGCTCCTGGCCAGCAGCATGGGGTGAGAAGAAAGCCCAGGCTTCAAGGCACACAGAGTCCCTAGCTTTGCTGAGAGGTGCTTCCTGGCTAAGTGAGCTGGAGAAGCTCGTGAACTCTCTAGGCCTTAGTCTCCTTATCCGAAAAATGTGAGTAATACCACCTACATCATAGAATTAGTGTGAAGCTGGAATGAGGGGATGTATGTAAAGCAGAGTGCCTGGTACATAGTAGATACTCAATAAAGGTTTATTCTCTTTCCTCTTTCATTCCCTTGAATAAACTATGAACTCTAAGAATATAATAACCACAAGAACTACCAAAACAGTAACAACAAAGCCATACATGGTCAATATCATTTATTTTTATACAATAACCTCTATCCTGAGTGCTAACCATTATACACAGCAATTATTTCCTCTCATCTCAATCAAACTTCCCATAACACATGTATGAGATTAATCTACAAAGAACAGAGATTTTATCGTTTTGGGGCCTTGTTCGAAAAATCTTCAGTGACTATGCATTTATCTTGGCAAGATTTTAATAAAAATTTTGGCACCCTAAGAGTTGTGATGAAGAAGAAAAAATATATTTATAAAGATGAGCATCATTTTTTTTTCCCCATGCCATTCATTTTGCCTGAAATACCTTTCCTTCCTGTCCTTAGCTAATCAAATCCTAGCTCACATCCAGTCTCCATGGAGCTGCCCCAGACCATTCTCTCCTACTCTTATCTGACCTCACTGCCTTGCCAACATCACACTCACTGGGGTGCTGCTACTTTTGCTGTTATTTTTTTTTACTGTGCGTTAGGTATTTCATAACTTCATTTTTCATTTTGCCCCAACTGAATAAGTTCTTTGAGACCAGGATGAGCATATTCTTCTTCACACAGCTGATATTTATATATTTGTTGGTTGGCTAGAATATATGACTCACTATGACAGAAAAATCTAAAGTCCTGCTTCAGTATGAATAGCAGTTAGCACAGTCTGACTTCTGTCAACACTGAAACAGAAGGCATTTCTGAAAACTCAAACTCAGGATGAATTAAATTATTGGCATACCTTCTTCCCCTATGGAAGTTAATTCCATTGTGAAAAACATTTTGAATAGCAAAAGAACTGTATCAATAAACTATTTCAGAATTTAAGCAGGTACTTATTACAACCAGCTATATTAATAATCATAGTGTTTATACTTTAGTCAACAACTTATTTAACAAATTATTCACTGAGTCCCTAATATGCACAAGGTACCACACTAAGATCCACTGAGAGAGGAGATGAATAAAAGACTGGCCAGTTCCTTAATACTCAACAATTTAATGGAGGAGACAGACTTGAAAACCTTTTACAAAACAGGTTAAATAAGCAATGTGATATAACTAAACTATTGAGTACTGTGTGTGATTAATTTTAATTTTACTTGGGAGGTCTCAGGACCCACCTGTCGAAAGGAAGGAAGGAAGGAAAAGAGAGAGAGAGAGAGAATGAAAAGATAACATGTGAACAAGACCTTGAGAGATAATCGGGACTGTAGACCAAGATGGCAGAAGTGGGTTCTGGGCTACACGATCAGAAAGAACAAAAGTTCTAGACATGAAAATATACCACCTTCCTTTTTGCTTCTCTCAGTAGGTGATCTAACTTGCTACTTCATGAGAAAAATAAAAGGTCATTCCTCCCTTACATCTCAATACTGTCTCTTTCTTTCCCTATCTTAAAAATGGAAAGTCTCCCCATTCTTTCCCAAAGCTAAATTCTTGAAATCGTTCTGGACTCTCTTGCTGCTCATCTACTATCATATCTTTTTTTTTTTTTTTTTTGGCGGTACACGGGCTTCTCACTGTTGTGGCCTCTCCCGTTGCGGAGCACAGGCTCCGGACGCGCAGGCTCAGCGGCCATGGCTCACGGGCCCAGCCGCTCCACGACATGTGGGATCTTCCCGGACCGGCGCACGAACCTGTGTCCCCTGCATCGGCAGGCGGACTCTCAACCACTGCGCCACCAGGGAAGCCCTACTATCATATCTTGTTCTAGCACTCACCCTCTCTCTCTCTGCTTCCTTTTGTGGCCAAACTTCTGAAAGAATGGTCTGCATTTGTTATCTCTACTTCATCTTTAATACAGTACTCAGTTACACAAGGTTAACTGCTTCTTAAATCTCTTTTATTCAGTAAAATAAAGTGAAATAAGGATTTACTTTCCAATTTCCTCCTTTCTGTGTTTCAAAATAAGTTAACCAATAGTATTTCTTCCAAAATGTATTTGCTATATTCAAGGAACAGAAAACTTATAGTCTCTGGGAAGGATTTCTCACATCCAGAAGGTAAACTATTAAACAGCTGAGACTCTGTATAAGCATTTTCAGTAAAGAACCAGCTATTTTTGTAGTGATCAATGAGAATTCTGAACCTTAAACACCCTGTTCTTTCACTGTATCATTCCCTAACACAGAGCTCTTTACAATTCTTCAGATGAGAATAGGTACGTTATACAACTCATCTTCTTCAGCAACGTAGAAGAAATACTTTTAAGGAAATTATTTCATACAAGCCAGGTCCTTAATCTTTTTTAGAAGACCGGGTAAGGTAAGATTTGGTATCTCAACACTGAGCTGACACACCTAGAGAATCGTTTTAGTCCGGTTCCTGATTTAAGTTCTGATTCTCTGGCAGTTTCATTTACTAAAGGAATAATGGCTAAGACAGCCTCTCTTCTTATTTACAATAAATAGCCAGAACTCTCCATAACTTAGTTCACGCTCAACTTGCCTTCAAAGCCAAATTTATCGGTACCCACTAACCGCTTATATTGATTTCAAAAATACAAAGAATCACCTATATGCTATACACACATAAGCCGTTTCACGGACAGTGAGTGTTACACATACTATTGTACGAACTGCTGGGCAATAAATGGATCTCAGCTCATTTATTCAGATTTTCCTTTACGGTGAAACTTCAATTCACTGAACAATCCAGTTATCTCCCCATATCTTTTAAAAACAAGTTTATCGTACATACACCCCACTTATTAAAAATGGCTCTCCTTAAAGAAGACAAAGGTCTGTATCATGATCTTCTCTTCCGTCCTCCTAAGGCACAGGTTTTACAGGTCTACAATGCATTAGATCTTATAAGACTTCCATAAATATTTGTCAATGGACTGATTTATATGTAACAATATTGTTAAAAATTTCCATAAAGATCACCAAACCAGTGTTTTGACTAAAGATCAAATAGCAAATGTCAGGCCCACCTCTTCAGACCCCTCAGGGGGGTTGGGTAAAGACTAGAAATGGAGACCCACATTCCATGTGCCTAAATACGTAAAAGTTATAAATCAAGCTAAACTATTAAATACGGTCTCTTCCTCCAACCTTGACAAATATACCTTCAACCACCTGGCGGCACAGGTACAAAGGTAGAATTTTTAGGCCTCTTGCAGTTCCACACCATAGTGCGGTGACACGGGAGGGCCAGCCCACATCCCCTTTCCCATTCCCAGCTCTGTCGACACCTTGAGGGGCCTTGCCCACACGTGCGGACACCTACTCACCTCAAACCATTGCCCCTGGGGCACCTTCAGGCTAAGGGTACATTTATGAGTTTTATCCTCCTCTGGATGGACCCAGGGAAAAGGCCCACGCAGGCCCTAGAAGCAGGCCCTAAGCTGTCTGGGAGCAGGAAATTCCAGAGTCAGGTACCCAGAGCATGGAGCTGGGCGGAGTGAGGGCTTCGGCTGGGCACATGCCTCTGGCCCCTCAGATCCCTCATCCTGTGGGGAGGTGTGGTCAGGAGGGTCCTCTCATTCCTAGGTCCCAAAGCAGGGTCTCTAAAGGCAATACTGGACAATATACCAAAATGGAGAATTTACCAGATCAGCTGTCTTACTAGTTAATATATTAGTTGAAAATTAATATGCAAAAATATGATTAAGTAGTAAAAACCTGAAATTCCAGTCTCTGATCACTTCAGTTCCTTCAAGATCTAGAACCAAAGGGTCTACTATTTATCTGGATCTACCCGACAGACTAAATCTAGATTCTCTGCTTTCTTAACAAATTTGTACAAATTGACAGAATTCTATTCACCTGCTAGAGGGTGTTAAGAAGACAGCAAAGAGCAGAAAGAGGAAGGAGGACAACATCAAGTATCAAAGACGAGATCAGACACGCAGGTCCAAGAGAGCCATTTCCCTCGTGTTCTGTCACTTGCGTGGGGAATCGTGTGACACCACGATTAACCATCTGATCAAAGTCACTAGTATCACAGCTTGCTCTTGCCAACCCGCAGATCATGTAGTTCACACCGTGGCGTGGTAATGCCCCTACTATTCTAGCCGCTGTGAACGTGTAAGTCAAGCTGAATCTCGTCAGCATTTAAGCTGAGACTGATGATAGCTCTCCCTGCACCTCACCAGAATTTGCTGCACTGCAATTTCCACTTAACTTAGCAAGAAATTAATTTGTTAATTTGAAAAAAAAACTAATAAATAATTCTCATCACGATACACATATACATACTCCACAGGAAGGGAAGTATTTCAACTGAAAATCTTATTTATGTGTACTTACTGAGATTGTACCATTGTCTAGACCTATGGACAGTCTTCTTGTTTCCGGGTTAAAAGACATGCATGAACATGGAGCTGAAAGAAATGAACATGTTGATGAAATTAACAAAACGATGATTCTCATGGATTCAGGAGTGACTAGCTCAAAGTGTACGATTATTTTTTTCCCACAATTTCCTGACAAACAGTTCATTTAACTCCCACTCACCAAAAAATAAAAAAAGTAATTTTACAACTAACCCCTAGTTTCTCAGTTATCCTTTTAATGAATATAACAAATAAGATATTCTTAAACTGGACAAGTTCCAAGGGGCGTGGTCTCGGCTGTTCTGTCAGTATCAAGTCTAAATTTGCTTTGACTAGATTAACAATATTTTGTGCTGCATAAGCCTTCTGTCACCAATCTATCTCTTCCAAGCAAACCCTATCTTTAATGGAAATAACCAATTTTTTCTGAACTAAGGAAATGAAAGAAAGCTCTTATTACCCCCTTGTCCCCTCCCGCCAAGTACAGAAATCTATTTTTTTATTCAGAACTGATTTGGGGCATGTGGACTAACAGAAGTCTTTTCCTCTCAGTACTCAAGGCATATGCTGGAGGCTGCCAATTGGAAAAAGACGGAGGCTTTGTCTCAATCTAAAAGAGAACCAACTCGACACAGGGTCAGGCTCCAGAGGAAAGAAATCAGGTGAGTCAGTTCACCCAGTCCTGGACAGGGTCTCCCAGTTCTTCAGGACTGACTTCCTGAGTACCACCAAGCCTGAGTAAACGAAACGTGCTTGGAAGCCACGAGGGGCCAAGTCAGCTTCCCGTTCCCAGCTTTCTCTGTCTATGCTTGTTCATCAGAATGGGGGCCTTTCGACAACTTATTCTATACTGAAATAGTGTTCTAAAGGCCTCAACATAACTTTTAAATTTCTCCCCGCATCTTCACGGTAGCGCTGTAGGTCATGATAACTACCCATCATCAAAATCATAATCGGCATCAAATGTTTTTATTCTTACTTTTCAGTTATGATTAGATGTCTTACCCAAGGTCACACAGGAAAAAAAAGCTGGAGGAGGTTCAAAGACATAATTCAAACACACAGTCCTATATTCAAATACACAACTTAGGTTATCTTTAAACTATAAAAGAACTTCAAGTTCTACTAACAGAGCCACTTGATAAACACATCACTTGGTAACATTTTTTTGATTCTCTATAAAGGCCGCTGAACAACCATAACTACAAAATCTTCTAAACTGCATAAAGTACTTACTTTTTTCTAATTTTCAAACATGATATATTTAGAAAATAGAAATATGTAAAAAATAGTCACCCCCCCCCCCCCGCAAACTCCACCAGTACAGCAGAATATCTTCTTCTGGTTTAGCCACAAATTTAAATTAGATTCCCAAAAGAACACTGCTGGAAAAAAAGCAATCAAACAATATTTAACGCACTGCCCTAAGAAAGCCAGTCTTACTTGCCTTTGGCCTATAAACTATGTTGGCAAAATCTCTACACAGATGCTAAGACACCAGGTTTCATAAGCCCATAACATGTGTGCAGGATTAAAATTTAATGATTTCATGGGAAACTATCATGTTAGCAGAAAAAAGCAAAAGAAAAATATACACTGATTACGGTACTTCATAAAGTACATACACACATAAAAATATACCTGGAAAAACTAAACACAGTTCTTGTGTTTGAGATTATTCCTATAACATTGTCTTCACTTATTATTTTGCTACTCCTGTTAAAAATTTTAAATATCTAACAATTTATTAAGATATAAGCATGAGTGTATGAAGCAAAACTTGACTGCAGCCCAAATGGCTACGCATAGTTGAGAAAAATCTTATCACTTAGCTGCCTGCCTGGCCATATAAAAGTATTTGCTATATGATTTACTCCAAAGTTCCTATCTGGTTATATAATAATTAGAAAACCCACTGATCTTTGAATGTGATTTAAAAGACTTTTTTACAGTACTGCACAGGCTACCCTTAAATCATCATTGCTGTTTTTTTATTCCTTATTTTTCCCCCATTTACTAAATTTCTTGTTATTCTTCAACAAAAATTTAGAATGCTTACTATGTTCAAGACATGTGATGCAATGATATATAAGGTATTATAGCTGCCATCAGGAATTTATAGATTGTGGCACCAACTATATATAGGACCTATAATATAAAACTTGTCCCCAATGCCACTCCTTAGTCCACATCACTTTATACTGATAGTAAGAAACGCCACCAGAATTCAAAAGGAAAGACTTTTCCTATAAAGGACCACAAACAAAAGAAGTTTTAACAGAAATTCTGTTGTTGCAGAACCCATATGCTGGAACCCAGATGGTTATAGACAGGGGATTGCCAGAGACAGAGAGCATTACCTCCCAGGTGTCCCCAAAGGTACAAACATGCCTTCAAAGAGGCATTATGGTAAAACACCAAGCAACCCTGTGTGTGTATGTGTATGTGTGTGTGTAAAGACTTTTGGTAGGTGAGTCTTATGATGGTCCTCAAACCCTTTCCCAGCTGTGACACTCCCATAGGAAGAGGCCTTGCGTTGGTTACCCAAAGGCCCTGCAAGGCCAAGGAGGAAAGAAATGAATTGAAAGAAATATTAATGCCCACATTTGTTGTTATAGTAAATGTCTTTCTTTTGGGGTGTTGGGGGGAGTAGATAAATTGACACAGAGATCCTTCTAACTTCAACTCACCAGAAATTAATGAAAAAAGCAACCTCTGAAAGACCAGTGCTATGGCCCATACAAAATAAGCGCCTATCCATCCATGCAAGAAAATATCGAAGGGCAAAACTGTCTGGCAAAGCATAATAAGACACAGTAAAATAAAGGTAATTATGACCAAATGGTAAAGGGAATCCTTTGGAAGGAAGAATAAGGTAGGAAACAAACAAAATATGATTTAAACACAATATTTATAGCCAGGTTGCAAAGATGTGATGTTTCCCAAAGAAGAATTCAGCTTTAAATGCTATGACGCTAATAATTTGTTAGTTGAAGAAGAAATAATTGGGTCTCTCTGATGGCTAAAAGTTCAGGTCAGAGATGAACTTGGCTGAGAGGCTGTTCTATCCTCCCACCTTAAAACTGCGTTCTCCGCAAGCCGAGCACAGTGGCCAACCAGGACTACAAAATTACAATGCAGCTCCCCTCTACGGACTCCTCTATCAAAAGTGCATCCCCGGGCTTCCCTGGTGGCGCAGTGGTTGAGAGTCCGCCTGCCGATGCAGGGGACGCGGGTTCGTGCCCCGGTCCGGGAGGATCCCGCATGCCGAGCAGCGGCTGGGCCCGTGGGCCATGGCCGCTGGGCCTGCGCGTCCGGAGCCTGTGCTCCGCAACAGGAGAGGCCACAACAGTGAGAGGCCCGCGTACCGCAAAAAAAAACAAAACAAACAAAAAAAAACTGCATCCCCAAACTCTAGATGAAATACATTTCATCTAGAAATGAGGGAAGAATTCTCATTTTCCAAGCCATCTGATCGAGATTTGCCATCTCCATTCTGTCTCAGACTGATGACAGTCAAAAGACATGTACTTGGCAAAATTTTAGGAAGCAAGATCATCACAAGCACAAATACGATAGGAAAGAAATTTGTAGGGGTCTGTGAGTAATGGGAAATAATATTCTCTTATACTAGTGTCAGGACTTTAGACCTTGATGGCCTGTCAAAATCTTATCTTTAAAATTAAACACTTTCATAATACTGAGTGTTTCTTAAAAATGAAATATTTCTAGTTTAAGGCAGGTTTTCAGCTTAAAATTTAGGGAAGGTGAAAATAAAGAGAAACACCAGTCTGGGTGATTATATTAATGACTATATAATTTGAAGGGGGAAAAGCTCAGGATATGAGCCCTAGGCAAAAATGAGCTCCTGAAACCAACATCAACTTCAACAGAGCAATAACTAAGTGGATTAGAGAGAAACTGCCTACTTGTATTTCTAACACTTTTATCCCACGGGCAATCTAAGAAAAAATACTGCTCTTGCTTTCTTAAAAAATGTAAATTGAGAGGAAGCATTCTCAAAATACTTCTATTTGGGGGAAAGTTTCCCAATTTCTATTATTTATACCTATAATTCTTTCATTTTATGACTAATTTATTTCCTGTCCTTTGCTGATCGGTTGAACTTTACTCAAATAAACACAAGTTCTGTTGAAGGTTGAACTGTGGATTTCAATCACTCTGACAGCTTTACAATGCCAAAGGCACTATTTGGCAGGAAACACTAATCTTCATGGGATGTGCTGGTGGGAACTTTAAATAAGCAACAGTACTTCTGTGAATAAAACTTCAGGTGTCAAAGGCATCCTGGTGAAGTTAAAAGTCAGGATCCTATGATAAGAGGGCCTTGAATAGAGAGGCTTAGAAAGAGCACCCCATCACCACAAAGCAAAGATTTAATTCGTGGACACTATTCCATTCAACTGTGTGTCACAAGATAATATTAGGTTGACAATATTCAGCCCATTTTTTACTTTATTAAGAACACTTATATTTAGGACTTCAATTGACTAGCATTAAAAAGGGTTTTTTTGTTTAAATCAAGTATTTTATGCACTCAGCTGAAATTAACCCATTGTTTTCTTTTAATTTAGTCTGAGTAACATCAGCAAAATTACAGTGAATTGGCAGTGGTCCCTTTTTCTCCCAGAGAGGTTTTAAGTTACAGTAAAGTGATCTAACTACAGTAAGCTTTAAATTACTCTGTCGGATGAAAATCAAGTAAGAGTATGCTAAATAAATGCTATAATTATTCAGATGAATTCATATCTGTTATCTTCAGTTTGGATAATTTATGTTTTCCTTCACTTTTGTTAAATATCAAAGTTCCATGGGCATCTTTTCTTCTTGGTAAACAGAGAATTAAAAGACCAGATTATACTATTAATTTTGGAAATGTCAATAGTAAAAACAAGTTATTTTCTACACATGGTTCTATAATACAACCTATACCAAAAAGAAACCAACAAAGGAGCAGTATACTTCACAGCTGGGAACCAAGAAGTTATCTGAAATAAGATATAAATTAAACAACAGGATGAGCATTTCCCGATTACACACATAACCCCCACTGCCAAAAAACTCCCTCAACTGAGTTAAAGATATTGTCTAAAAGTCACCCAAACAATCACTATCTTATAAAAACAGAAATACCAAATTCATCATTTTAAATACCTTTCAATCACTAATCTTCCCACATGAATTTCCCCCCAAACTCCAATAAACCCAGCAGAAGGGGTGGGACAGCACACTACAGCACACATTGTCCTAAATCCTTGGACCTCACCAACGGGAAAATTAACATTTGTGATTTACACACAAAATAACTCATTTCCATCCCAAATATAAACATATCAATATGAACATGTTAATCATTTTAATTTTCTAAATTCTCAATTTCAAGTTGCTCTAAGACTACAGTTCCAACAAATGGGAAAAGAAAACCAACCCAGCCACAACCTCACAAATTAGACAATCTTTTCTAATCCCTCTGGGTTAAGGTCAGCAATGATAGGGGAATTCCCTGGTGGTTCAGTGGTTAGGGCTCGTCACTTTCATTGCTGTGGCCCAGGTTCAATCCCTCGTCGGGGAACTAAGATCCCACAGGCAGCATGGCGTGGCCCAAAAAAAAAAGATCAGCAATGATAGTATACATTGCTTAACTCCAAGAACCTGAAAGTACTTTACAAATACTTATTTGACATATAACCAAAATCTGAGAACAAAGAAAATGGACAGTTTATCTGTTAAGTTCAGAGCAGAGAAAATGAAAGGAATTGCCTGAAGTGAGTCAGCAAATTGGCAGCAGAAATGAAAATCAAATTCCAGCTTCCCACCCAGGCACAGGTGTTACCCTACAAGCGATTCTGCATACTCTCATCTTAAATGACGCATATTTTTTGGTGAATTTAATGTAAACAGTAAGACTGTATTCAAACTGCATCACTCTAGTTGTCTTAACTAAGATAACTTATTCAATGCATTCCCTACCTCATTTCACAAAGAATTGGAAATGGCTTTAAAAGCAGATACAATAAAAACAAACGATAGAAATAAGCAAAAAGTCTTGACCGAGGAAAATATATATAAAAGAACAGAAAGAAAATCAAAATAAAAATCCGTTGGGAATATAACAGATCCCATGTTTCACATTATCCATAAGGACTGCGTACCAGGTCCTTAGAGCTGTTCCTCCTAACCTTTTTCGCCTCATGATACACGCAGAAACTTAGATGTGAACAGTCCCTGGAGGAAATGGAAGAGACTGCTAGGGCCCAGATGACCGGATCATCCCTGCCCAGCTAAACGAAATCAGTTCTCGGGGCCTGTAATCCATTTGGATCATCCCAGTACGCTGTAGCACACAGGATGGAAGGTTCTGCCTTAGAGAAAGGCAGGGTTTCTGGCTCTCCTACCTGAAAAGTAATCTCCCTTGGTGGTTCTTCAAAGGGGCGCTGAGCACGATGGTAGACAACTACTTCAAAAGCAGATAAAGCATTTCATGTATACACACAGCAATATGTGCTGAGGGCACAGTGAACGAAGCATTTCTGCAGAAGGCTGACACAGAGCAGGAAATCTCAGGATACAGATGAATAATCAACTGCATGTCCTTCATGCTGCCCACTGTAAATAATAAACAGCCTTTCTCTCAACCAGGCTGTTGATAAAAACTGGAAAGCAGACAGTTCAAAATTAAGTTTTTCAGTGAGGACTAGAGTTCCTATACTTGTTTATTTTTTAGCTATTATTTATTTGTTTAAATTTTGAACTTTTAAAAAATTCTGGATGTATTTTTTATTGAGGTAACACTGGTTTATAACATTACATAAGTTTCATGTGTACAACATTATGTCTATTTCTGCATACCTTACAGCGTGTTCACCACCAAAAATTTAGTTTCTATCTGTCACCATACAGTTGATCCCTTTTATCCATTTTGCCTCCCTTCCCCCAGGTTACCACTACTCTCTTCTCACTGTATCTATGTGTTTACTTTTATTTGGTTTGTTCATTTATTTTGTTTGTTGGTGCTTTATATTCCACATGAGGGAAATCACATGGTATTTGTCTTTCTCCGTCTGACCTACCTCACTGAGTAGAGATCCTATGCTTTAAAAGTCAGCTGAGCAAATGATAAAGTGGCCACAGTGGTGGCAAAACTGAAGGGGCCCAACCACAGCCTCAGACTGGACAAATGCCATCACGCCAGGCCAAGGCAGAGAGCTGAAAATACGACAAAATCGGTCATTTTCGTTATTAGGTGTATCTTTCATTTGCAATTACCTTTGAAAAACCACCTTCTGTTTTGTTTTGGGGACAAATCCATAAACGCTTAGGAGCCAAAGTAAATTCCACCTGCCTGTCCTGGCAATGACAGAATCCACAGAGGTTTTCCAATTGCCTAACCCTCACTCAGGCCTGAGATGCTGGCCCTCTTAACCTCCCATTCACTACACCTTTGGCAGCCAAGTTGCTTTAACTACTCTCCATAGGGGAAAAGTTGGCAATAAAAGCCCAGACCTGGTACCCAATACCGCAGAGTAAGAAAAATCTCTAACACCTGCCACCCTGGCTCCTGCTTGCACTCTCTCTCCTCCACTCCTTTGTCTGACACCATGAATAGCAAACCTAGTTGGTAAAGTAAATCTAAAATAACTCAACCATGAAAATAGGAATGCCTGTGCTTTTCATGTGTTGGCTTTTTTCCTCTGTAGTGTTGATGCAAATGTGGTGGCTGAAATGGTATCTATTAGAAGCCTGGAACAAATCATCACATTTATGGCTATAACTGAAACCTTCACTCTGTACCCTCAGGAAGGTCCCTCTGGTATCCAAGGTCAGGCAGGTCCCAGCTGGGCAGGCTGTAACTTGATCGTGTCATAGGCTACTTTCCAGCTACTATGTGAGATATGTCAAGAAGGTATTATTTTTGAAAGAATATTTGATAAGGATATGCTCTTATTTCTCCCTTATCCATAAAAATCAGCTTATAGGAAACCCCAAATTCTCTGTAGACAGCAGGGTTTAAAACAGACCTCCCTTGGGGACCCTTTGTGACCATGTGCCCATTACACCTACTTCTTTGGTTATACCACACCACGCTCCATGCACAGTACTCATCTGAGGTCTGCCGCCCCCACTAGACTGTACACACCATGAAGATGGGAATCACCTGTTGTATTAAACACTCTACCCTCTGTACACTGCACGGTGTTTGGATGGAAGAAACACTTAAAATTAGTTGAATGCACTGTCCAAAGAAATGAAAGAAAACAGGATATTTCTTTCTGCTTTTCATCTTTACTTGTCCTCACGTTTCCCACACTATTTTCAGCTCAACACCGCAGGCACCAATAGGGACATGCATGGCTCGGTTCTTCCTCTTTAAAGATCACAGATCCAGGAGAAAGGAAAAAGACAGGAATTGGGAGGTGTACAGTCAGGGCAAGGCTGAGTCAGATACTTGCAGTGACAAGTAGCAGATACCCACCGGCATGGGTATCAAGCACAAATGGGCACATGGCAGTAAGACAGAGGGTATCTCTTGAACTCAAAGGCAGAAGCAGAGCCAGGCTTGGGAGTTCGGAGGATGAGGAAGAAAACCTTAAGGCAACACTTGCTCAGGCTTCACTCGCTCTGGAGCGAAGTGATCCTTCCTCCCTGATTCACACTTCCTTTTCAGGGCATCAGCTTTCACTGTTTCTTCATGTACACAAACACCTCACAGCTGTTTCATTTCTGTGTTCCCAGCTCAAGGGACCAGCCTAGGTTGAGACTAGCTAGCATATCCTGTTCCAAACTCTAAATTCCTGGGAAAATCAGACTGACTCAGGGGCAAACAGCCTTCACCAGACACATCTGGTTTCTCCTGCATCCCTCCTGGAGGGGAAGCAGGAGTTTCTCAGAAAAGACAGGGTCTGAGGACACCCCCAAAGCAGTGGTTGGGTTTTTTGATTGTGATGAGTCTCCTCTTCATCTTTCTCTCACCTACCACTCTCTGAAGTTCACGCAGTTTCTGCCTTTCAGGCTCACTCCTGCCCTCAAACTTGGCCTTCACTGTTCATTCTTTCTCGTCTAATGCCTTCTGCTCCTGTCCCTCCAATCAACTTCAAATTCTTCTCAATGCTATAAAACATTACTATCCTAGCCAGAACATGACAAATACTATATATATATATAAAATAAATTTATTTATTTATTTATTTATTTTTGGCTGCATCGGGTCTTCGTTGCTGCCCGCGGGTTTTCTCTAGTTGCGGCAAGCGGGGGCTACTCTTCACTGCGGTGCGCTGACTTCTCACTGCAGTGGCTTCTGTTGTGGAGCACGGGCTCTAGGCGCACAGACTTCAGTAGTTGTGGCTCGTGGGCTCTAGAGCACAGGCTCAGTAGTTGTGGCACACGGGCTTAGTGGCTCCGCGGCACGTAGGATCTTCCCAGACCAGGGCTCAAACTCGTGTTCCCTGCATCGACAGGTGGATTCTTAACGACTGAGCCACCAGGGAAGTCCTGACAAATCCTATATTAAAAGGGGTTTTTTTTTTTCTTCCAGTATTTGTTTGTTTCAGGTTCTGTGACTTTATTTTTTTCTAACTTTATTAAGGTGTAATTTTCAAATAAAAATTGTAAGATATTTGAAGTGTACAATGTGATGAATTGGTATGTATTGTGAAAGGATTCCTGCCATCAAGTTAACACGTTCGTCACCTCACATATCTAATTTTTTTTTTTTTTGGTGAGAACTTTTAAGTTGTACTTTCTCAGCAAAGTTCAATCATACAATACAGTGTTATCAACTATAGTCGCCATGTTATACACTAGATCCCCAGATTCCATTCATCCCGTAACTGAACTGTACACCCTCTTACCAATCTCTCCCACCTCCTTGTCTCTGGCAACCACTTTTCTACTCTGTTTCTATGAATTCGGCTCTTTTTTTAAGGTATTTTAATGGACAAAATAAACAGATAAACCATATATTGCATGTACAAGATCGTCTCTGTATGTTTTTTTCTGGATTTGGAATACTACCTATTATGTACCACTAAGAACACACAACACGGTCATATCTGCCTTGCAGTGTCCGTATTATAGCCTCCAGATATACTGTACTTTTCCACTTACTTTGTAATTAATACCACATAACCGTTATTTAGGGATAATACTGAGTAACCTCTTAACAAAACACCTTTCAATAGAAAGGACTGCCAAAAAAGAGAAAAAAAAAAAAAAGAAAAGCCCTTTGGAAATTCAATAAATGAATAAAAGAAATAAATTCTAACTGACACGAAAATGTAGCCTATTTCTTTGTGCAATAAGATTCTGCCTCTCTCAAGTTAAACAAAACTTATAGTCTTGCTCAGAGATCAGCTCCTATGTTATCTGAATGCATATGACCCCTAGGAAAATAAAAGCCAATTTCTGATCAGCTGTGAAGAATGCAGCCTTTTGTTCTTTTACCCTTCTCCACGGTAGATGGAACCATCCAACAATGAAAGATTACAGAAATCATCTTCACCATTCACTCGTTGTTCATCTGCATCTCCTGGCACCTAGCTTGATGGCCTGTATACAGTCGGTGTACAGTAAATATTTGATCAACCAGAGCGTGTACTTATATCTATGTATTTACAAATAAACACTATATATGCATGAGGCTTCACATGTGTTGATATAAACATATGTAAATAGATCAGCAGGTTGGAGACAACGCCAAAAGGCAATCTTCTCAAACTTAAAAGGGCATTCAAATCACCTAGGGATATTATTAAAATGCAGATTCTGATTCAGTAGATCTGGGGTGAAACTCAATACTTGCATTTCTAGTAGGTTCTCAGGTGACCCTGATGCTGCTGGTCTACAGACCAAATGTTAATAGCAAAGTAATCCCCTCTTTATTCCCTTTAGTAGGAGGCCATAGGCAAACTATGCAAATAATTAGAGGGTCCTTCTTCTCAAAGATCATGCTCAGTCATTTAGGAAAATGAATGATAATATTCTCAGGGAAACTCATCTTTATTACCAGATTCAAGTCTGCAATAGGTACTTCTTTACTGAGCACCTATGCCAGGTACAAGACTACAGCAGACTTTAGTCATTCAAGGATACAGCTTAATAAAGGATGAAAATACAACTTGAGGCGTCTCTGTATCCTCAGTGATATTCAAATAAAGAGAACATTAGAGAATGACACCAAATGTGTATGGATGTGTGTATGGGGGAGGCGGTGGGTAAGCAACTGCTTAGGATCCCGCATCTTCAAGAGGTTCCTATCAAGTGTCGACGTCCATCTCAAGAAGATTCCTTGGGACTTCCCTGGTGGCGCAGTGGTTAAGAATCCACCTGCCAATGCAGGGGACACGGGTTCAAGCCCTGGTCCAGGAAGATCCTACATGCCGCGGAGCAGCTAAGCCCGCGTGCCACAACTACTGAGCCTGCGCTCTAGAGCCCGAGAGCCACAACTACTGAAGCCCGCCTGCCTAGAACCCGTGCTCCGCAACAAGAGAAGACACGCTAATGAGAAGCCCGCGCACCGCAACGAAGAAGAGCTTCCGTTCGCTGCAACTAGAGAAAGCCCACACGTAGCAACAAAGACCCAACGCAGCGATAAATAAAGAAAGAAAGAAAGAAAGAAAAAAAAAAAGACGACGATCCTTGTGCACCATCCCCAAGCCCTCGTCACTGTGCCCACGTCCGCCTCTCCTCTGTCTTCGCAGTCATATGGGAACGACAAGCCTCTGGGGTCAACTTCAACTTGCTGGACTACAGAACTTCGCCATCTCGTCCTGTTAGATATTATGTCAAGTGTGATGAAAAAGACCGTAGGTAAGACTGGTTATACCACTTAAAAATGAGAGAAAAAAAAAATCAATCAGAGAATTCCTTTCCCTTTCCCTTTCCATTTACCTAAACCCTCATCACTGCCAAGGCTTAAAAGGAAGTTCCCCCAGGGTCTTGGCTGTGTAACGGTGTCTGCTGGAAGCATGACTGGTGAAGGGAAAATATAAGCACTTGGAATTACAGGCTGCCTTTTCACTAATGTAGAGTGGGATGCTTGGTTCAACGACGGGCTATCATCTATTCACTACAATTCTAAAGAAATGCAAACCTCAAAGACAAATTTGAAAATCAGAGAAATCCATTACATCTTTAATAATGTATTTGTTCATAAACAGGCAAAATTGTTGTTTAAGTTATTACAGTATTCTTTTGCCAGAGGCATAAACTTAATCACATCTACAGCGTAGCATGAATTTCTTTTGGTTGTACATAGTGGCATGTATGGAGCCAGCTCTCTCCCTGCAGGGGAACTTCTGCCAATGCAAGAATCTAAGAATCAGTCATCTTTTTTTAAAGGTATATTTGAAAGATTCACTATTTACCAGTGCAAGGATATATTTCTCACATAAGATTCTGGGGAAATAAGACTGACTTCTAATCAGAACGTTTCAATCCTAAGCAAATCCTTTTCAGAACTGAATGTTCAACACTGAACGTTTTGAATTTGAATAAACAATATAACAATAATGCAAGAACAAATTTACTTCACAAATGTAATCACTGGACAAAATTTTGAGTTGTCTAAGGAAGTACTTTACAAAAAAATTGGAAAAGAGAGGGAGACTGTGTAATCAAGGAGTCTAGGTGCTGTAGTCCTCCCATTAATCTTATTCAGAAACTGTGAATATAGAGTCAATTTCAGAACAATTTTCTTATTTTACATACTGAGAGCTAGAATGATTTAACAAGGTACTTTCCATTATAATGATAATCCCAACCCTCAAGCATCTCTACTCAAGAAAATACAGAGAAGGCAATCTGGGAAGGTCGGGGAGTTGGGGTCCATGTCTGATTTTTAAAGACACAGATCCAGATACTTACAAGGCATCACATGGTATATGCTTGGCCAATATTGTCCACTGTCTCTCTTTAACCACACACGAACAGTCCTGCAACAAAAGAAAATGTGTGTGTTAAATCACACTATTTTTGGTCATGGGAGTGTTGACAGATAGAAACCAAACCTCTTAATTATATATACAGTGGACCCTGAACAACATGGGTTTGAGCTATATGGTTCTACTTACAAGCGTATTTTTTTTTCACCAAATATGTACTACAGTACTACACAATCCACGAATGGTTGAATCTGCAGATGTGGAACCACAGATACAGAAGGCCAACTATAAAGTTATATGCAGATTTTAGACTGCACGGAGGGTCAGTGCCCCTAACCCCTGTGTTGTTCAAGGGTCAACTCTGTGTGTATATATGACATAACTACATTGCTATAATTAATAATACATATTACATACAAATATGTATAACATATATGTTGGTTTATAACATATCTCTATATAATACATGCATATATATTTTAATTATATTTCTACACATTACATATATGTGCGTGCACACCATGTATGCCTCTCTAAAGGCATATTCCTATATTCCTTAAATTTAAGGCTGTATACATTTAAAATTACATATGACTTTTATAATTAAATATTTGAGGATAATTAAATTTTATACTCATATATATATTTATATACACGCATGGGATAGTGTTTGAAAATTATTTTTGTAGTTGTTTTGCTCTCGGAGTATATGGCCTTTGCCCCAGTCGGCTGGAAGCATTCATCCCCCTGGGGAGTAATTAGGATTTACTACGGAAGGGAGTAGGAAGAGATAAAATGAGGCAATATGCAACATCCGACACACATGGAAGGATGACACAGTAAATTCACAGTCTCACAAGCCACGGACGGCATCGTCTTGAGAGAAGGTTTTTGCAAACACAGTCAAGCAATGGTAAACTCTGAGACTCAGATTACTGAGCTGGAGGGCCGGCCATGCAACCCACCAAGGAACAGGGTAATCCTGCAGCAAAGGCTGTGGATGAAGTTCCAGGCCAGAAGGCCAGATAGAGACATAGCAGACATCCAGGAGAGCTCAGAGAGGAGGGGCCAAAGAGAGAATGAACCAGAGGATACTGGGAGGTTCTTATCAACCAGAAAGGCCCTACCACGAATTACACCAGCACATGCACGCAAGGCAAACACACCTAGGAGGTAAAGGGACATTGCCCCAGAGACCAGAGGAAGCAGCAAACATCAAACCAAGGGAAACGAACAGCGCCCCACTGCTGCTAGAAGATCATATACACCACACCCCTCACCCCACACCCTTAAACCATCCTAGGGTAAAAAGCAGACACTGAGAATTTTAATCTCAGAGAGAGATGGACACTACCTAAACAAACTATTTAAGTCATCATATTAGACTAAGTTTTAAATTGTACAGTAATCAGTGGGTCTCCCCATCAGAATAGGAGAAAAAGACTAACTACAGACACAATAAAGAAATGCCACTTTCTCTGCACGGCCATAAGATACGATGTAGTGATATATAGTGACACTACTACATATACATGTAAAACTCCATGTTTTTGGTCAATCAGCCAATTTGTGAGATGATATAACGGAAAATAATTCTTAAGAAATAATTCAATACATACATTATTTATACACATAGCATACCAGCCTTCAATTAAATTCTTTTTATAATATATGTCAAAACAACATTTTAATATGGAGATTATTATCTCAACAAGAATAAATACAGGAGTCACATCATGGAAAATGTCAGAATAGGAAGCTCCAAGAATCAGTCCCTGTACCAAATCAACTACTGATCTGTCAGAATCACTGTTTCAGAATTCTAAAGTCTAGTTAGACACTTGCAGCATCCATGGGAATGCTTGATGAAGAAGCTGGTATATGTCAATGAATTTCACATCTTACTTGCAGCTATCGTCATGCATGCCCCATCCCTGTAGCAGGCAGCTGTGGGGACAGTGGCCCATGGTCATGGAGTGACTTGCAGGTACCAGGGTGGGAACCCTGTCCTCCAAAATTTGGGGATGCGTGTTTTGATTTGCCTGGCAGTTCACTGAGAGACTAGAGAAGATACTGGCCGTTGTTTCAATCACCTAGGTCTGAAGGGCTTCCAGGGCGATGTCTGCCAAAAGAATTTAAAGGGAAGGAAGACCTTTCTCTCCTTTATGAAATTCGGGCATTAAAAGAAATCACTGGTTGGGACTTCCCTGGTGGCACAGTGGTTGGAAGTCCACCTGCCAATGCAGGGGACACAGGTTCGATCCCTGGTCTGGGAGGATCCCACATACCATGGAGCAACTGGACCCGTGTGCCATGACGGCCGGGCCTGCACTCTGGAGCCCACGAGCCACAGCTGCTGGGCCCGCATGCCACAACTGCTGAGGTCCACGTGCCTGGAGCCCGCGCTCTGCAATGGGAGGGGCCACTGCAATGAGAGGCCCGCGCACCACAGCGAGGAGTGGCTCCCACTCGCTGCAACTAGAGAAAGCCTACGCGCAGCAACGAAGACCCAACACAGCCAAAAATAAAAATCAATAGATGAATAAAGTTAAAAAAAAAAAAGAAATCACAGGTTGACCTCAGAGATAAAAGAACAGAAACTTCAATGATCACATGATCACGTACAACATGAAATATAGTCTGTGCAAAAAGAGTTGGGAAAAGTCACTAAACAGACAACTGTAGCATTCAACAAGTAACAAGAGCAATCTCCAGAGAGCAGGGAGAATGTGATTTTCAGTTGCCACATTATAATATTTAAAATATCCAGTTCTCAGACTTGTGGTTGCCAAGGGGCAGGGGGAGTGAAGGAGGGATGGACTGGGAGTTTGGGGTTAGTAGGTGCAAACTATTACACATAGAATAGATAAACAACAAGGTCCTACTGTATAGCACAGGGAACTATATTCAATATCCTGGGATAAACCATAATGGAAAAGAATATTAAAAAAAAGTACATATCTGTACAACTGAGTCACTTTGCTGTACAGCAGAAATTAACACAGCATTGTAAATCAACTATACTTCAATTAAAAAATAAATTTTAAAAATAAAATATTTCTAGACATCAAAAATTGAATAAAATTAAATTAAATATCCAGTTCTCAATAAAAAATTGCAAAGTATGCAAAGAAAGAGGAAGTGGCCCATTCACAGGGAAAAAAGTGACAATAACTACCAATGAAGTAGTCCAAACACTAACTGGCTTTACTAGACAAAGACTTTAATTAACTGTCTAAATATGCTCAAAGAGCTAAAGGTAACCACAGACAAAGAACTAAAGGAAATCAGGAGAAGGATGTATGAACAATTAGGGAATATGAGTAAAGAGATAGAAATTATATAATAAAACAAATAGAAATTCTGGGGCTGAAAAGTACAATAGCTGAAATGAAAAATTCACTAGAAATGGTCAGCAATAGGTGTCAGACACCTATTGACAAAAGAATCAGCAAACTTCAAGATAGGACAACTGAAATTACCTAGTCTGAGGAAAAAGAAGAAAAAGAATGAAGAAAAATGAACAGAATCAGTGAAGACTTTGCCTGGAATTGAGGCAATCATCTTTGATCATGAGACAAACAAGCTTGAGGATAAAAGTTGACATGCTAAGGGGAGTTCCCATGTGGTCTAGTGGTTAGGATTTGGCACTTTCACTGCCATGGCCCAGGTTCAATCCCTGGTTGGGGAACTAAGAAAGATCCCAAGCCGTGTGGTGCAGCAAAAAAAAAAAAAAAAAATTGACATCAAACACCATTGACCCACCAACCCTTTAGACTAACTTTAGACTTGTTTGTGAGATGATCTGATTTTTTCTTACCTTAAGCCACTGTTTAGTGGATTTTATTACCAGGATCTGAATACATGTTAACTCATAGAGAAGACGAAAGAAAGGAATGCCTTTCCTTAGGTTTTGGGTTTGTCCAACTGCATGGATGGCACTGTCATTCACTGAGATGAGGCACACTGGAAAAGGACCAGATTTGGGGGAGTATCATGAGTTCACTTTGAACATTTGAGTGGGAGGTATCTTTAAGTTAGCCTAGAATTCCTAATGAGCGAACAAAAGACAATTATAATTAGAGGCTATGGCGTGAATTGCTCTGAAGATTTAATGTAAGGTTCTTGACAACAGTGCTTGGCACATAGCAAGCACTGGATAATTGCCAACAAATAGTATTGTGATTATCATCACTATTGTTTAAAAACCTATCCATCGGGCTTCCCTGGTGGCGCAGTGGTTGAGAGTCCGCCTGCCGATGCAGGGGACGCGGGTTTGTGCCCCGGTCCGGGAAGATCCCACATGCCGCTGAGCGGCTGGGTCCGTGAGCCATGGCCGCTGAGCCTGCGCGTCCGGAGCCTGTGCTCCCCAACGGGAGAGGCCACAACAGTGAGAAGCCCGCGTACCGCAAAAAAAAAAACCCAAAAAACCTACCAATCAACCATAGCTTGGGAGAGTTCAAGATCCCAAACCTTTTCCTGCTTTGCCAACATACTGAACATCTTACTCCTTGTTATAAGGGATTTTACACTCAATCTACAGAGGTGTCATAAATTATTTATCCATTCCTGCAAGCATTTCTTTAACACATACTGAACATCTACTATGTGCCAGGCTACTATGTGCAGGAGCTCCATGTGGACAGACAAGGAAACATCATTAAAACAGTACCTGATAAGAGCTGCAAGCTATTTTATATCTATTTAAGGCCATGTAGGAAAGGTATCTAATACATATGGCAAAGGGCGGCAGGTTCAGGAAGTGCTGACTCTGAAGGAACAGCACTATCTGTTATTTCATGTATTTCCTTCATGGCACCGGCCACAGTCTGCTATCTGATCTACCTACTTGTAAATGTGTTTATTATCTTGTTACCGAACCAAACTTGCTCATCCACAGGCAGTAAAGCCAATCTACTGACACTGGGTTGTGGTGAAGGGAAGTACAGCAACTACTGTAAGGCGCCAGACAGGTAACCTGGCACAGGTAGTGCTCAAAAAGCCCGAACTCCCCCAAACTCCCCCATGGGTTGAGGGATAGCATTTTTAAAGGAGGTGGGGGGCAGAGTTTGTGATTAGCTCATGCACAATTCTCTGACTGGCTGATGGTGAGGTAACAGGGTGGTATCACAAGGGTTAACATCGATCCTTAGGCTCCGGTAGGCCTGGTGGCTATGTGCTCAGGGTCATCAAGTAGTTAACATCTTCCATTTGGTGTTGGTTTTAGCATCTGTAAAACAACTCAGGAAATGTGCATCAGATACTATTGTCTAGGTCCTCCAGAGAGGAGTTAAAGCACAGGATACAGAGGAGGGGTCTGTCCAGGGAAGGCCCCAGAGGGTCCTGCTCAGTTACAATTTGATTCGTCCACTAGAAAATAAGCATGAGGGGGACTTCCCTGGCGGTCCAGTGGTTAGGACTCAGTGCTTTCACTGCCGAGGGCCTGGTTCAACCCCTGGTTGGGGAACTAAGATCCCACAAGCCACGTGGCTCGGCCCAAAAAAAAGAGGAAAGAAAAGAAGCATGAGAATAAAGAATATTCTTTTCTTGCTCATCACTGTCTACCCAGAGCCTAGGAGTACATGGCCATGGTAAATGTATGATAAATATTTGTTGGGTGAATGAAAGTAGGAAGAAATTTTCCTCTACCCTTCCAGGTTCTTCTGGCAGGTCTAAGAAGTAAATTGACATGAGACAGATTAACAGGAAAAAATTCAAACAAAAGTTTAATAACATGTATACATGGGAGAGACCCAGGAAAACGGAGTAACTCTCCAAAATGGCTGAAGCCCTCACCTTAAATACCATCCTCAGCTAAAGACGAAAGAGGATGTTGAGGGCAGGGAGAGCCAGCTGTGGGAAGCTACCAGGAAAAGCACAGTAAACAAGGGTAGGATTGTGATGTAGATTTAAGTCACTGCTTTCTGCATCGATAAGAGTTTCCAGAGATTTGGTCATCCTCCTCTTCTTGATGCATCCAGGGAGATATACCCTTACACAGTGGCAATTTCCCTTACAAAGGCAAATGTTTCTTGCAAAACGGTAACTCCTACTTGATTTTCAGAGTTTTTCCCATGTCTACTATTCCTTAGAAAATAACCAGCTTAAAATTAATATACCAAAGAGAGATATTTGGGGATGGCAAATTCTGCACCCCTACAAGGTGTTAGTCCCAGGTGGCAAAGCCTGCTGGTTGTCTACACCAGAGTCATTCTCCTCTTCTTCCTGAGCAGCAGTTAGACTGACCAGAGAAGGATGGGGAGAGCACAAAGGCCAGTAAGTAGAAGACAACAGACTTCAAGCTAGACCAGATGCTTAGCAGAGTTTATGTGTTAGAGATACTCCTATAAACAAACAAAAAGAAGTCTACCAGGCTTTCCAGGGGACCGTTTGGCCAACAGAATGCCCGTCGTGGCCTCCCAACAATCCCACAGGGTGGGTGTGATTATGACTGTCATGTTACAGGTGAAGGTTCTGCAGCCCAGAGAGGCCCAGGCTGCACAGAGCCAGAGGGTGAGCCAGGTACCCACCTGCAGAGGCTGCGCTCTCAGCCACTACACCACGCAGAGCTGCTCCCTAACAAGGGGGTGGGGGGAGGAAGGTAGGAAAACACCGGCGAGTTTCACTTCAACATTCTGAGTTTAAAATGGCTACAGATCATCTGAGTAACGATTACACATGGAGCAGCTTCTTACATGAGGGTTCCAGATAAAGGGAGCACCTACCCTATGTGCACAAAGGTTGTTATGCTATCGTAATGTTAGCTGTACCAATGGTCTTTCTGATGCATAAATTATTTTTAAAATATATAAAAGCATATACAAACACACATTTGTTTTAAGTAACAGTGTTCCTAAAAATCCCAGTTAAGAAAGGTACACATCAATACAGTCAGCACAGGTTTGTTTAAAGATTTTCTAAAATAGCTGTACAGGTCAGAAAGGTGGCAGGAAAACATGAGTTTTAATTTTTTTTTTTTTTTTTTTTTTTGCGGTACGTGGGCCTCTCACTGTTGTGGCCTCTCCCGTTGTGGAGCACAGGCTCCGGACGCGCAGGCTCAGTGGCCATGGCTCACGGGCCCAGCCACTCCGCGGCATGTGGGACCTTCCCGGACCGGGGCACGAACCCGTGTCCCCTGCATCGGCAGGCGGACTCTCAACCACTGCGCCACCAGGGAAGCCCCTGAGTTTTAATTTTAATAATAGTAACAAACATACACATTTAATCCTTACAAAGCCCTATGAAATAGAAACTATCCTTTAGAGATGAAAGTGTAAAGCCCAGAGAGCTTAAGCAATTTGCCCAGAACTAGTGAGTGGATGTAGTTATTTTAAATCCTGTGCTCTCTGCACTAAATATACTGCCTTCCTTACACTAGCATGTACCTGGCAATTGATAAGTTTTACAACCTAAAAATAAACTGCTACAAAAACATCTGTTCTCTTATATTCTCTTATATTCAGAGGTGTAATAGCAGTTTAAAATAGAAAAAAGATACTGCAAAAGCACAATTTGGGTGGCTAGGAATTTCTTAAATAAATGTAAATTCCACTATACGAAGCCTATAAGTGTTCATTTATCCGCAAATTATATTTAAAGAGCAACATAAAAAGCTTTTAATAGTATGTGAAAACTTTTTTCCTTGAAAAAAAATTTAAGAAAAGACAGCTGTGATTAAGAGTCAGCGTTAAGCCAGTAGGGGTGAGTGTACGGGGGAAGAAAAGTGCATGACCCTGCTGAAAGGCAGGGAAACTGCATTCACCCCTGACACAAAGCCCTGGGGTACACGAACCCAACACAGCACTGCACAGCCCACCTTGCCACGTCCTGCTTTCTTCTCCCCCTGCCTCTTCCTCTCCCCCAAGTTCTTAGCACTAGGCAGAAACAGACACTGGGGAGAAGTAATCACTGCTCATCTCAAAAATAGTAAGACAAGGTACTCCCAGCGGGCCTCAGCCAGTCCAGCAGCTGGGCCACTCTGAAAATAGCATAGTCTTACTCTACATTGGACACAGCTGACCACATGTCAGCAAGTAAAACTTATTTTAAAATATTGGCATTAAATAGTATTCCTTAAACCTAAAGAAGTGTTGTTGTTGTTGTTTTTAGGGTTAAAATAGATGTTAGATAAATTGTAGCATTTATCAAAACTCTCCTAGAGGGCTTCCCTGGTGGCTCAGTGGTTGAGGGTCCGCCTGCCAATGCAGGGGACGCGGGTTTGTGCCCCGGTCCAGGAGGATCCCGCATGCCGCGGAGCAGCTGGGCCCGTGAGGCATGGCCGCTGAGCCTGCATGTCCGGAGCCTGTGCTCCGCAACGGGAGAGGCCGCAACAGTGAAAGGCCCGCGTACCGCAAAAACAAACAAACAAACAAACAAACAAAACAAAACAAAACAAAACAAAAAACTCTCCTAGCATCAGAGCTGGCTGACTCCGTGGCTGAGCTCTAAAAACAGTCAGAAGAAACCACACTTTATCGTACTTGGCATCTGCCCCAGGGCCAAGCCCCACACGAGGTCCCAAACTGGTGCTCATTATTTACGACATATCAAAAGGATATGTTAAACATTCGTCCCTCCAGTCATCCACGTCCCACCTGTCCTTGTCAGGAAGTCTCTGGTTACACCTGCACAGAGGCCTTGGGCAGAATGGCAGCAACCAAGCTGGGCTGACACCGACAAATCTGTACACTGTGTCGGGAGAGATGTAGAAATTCTTCATTTTACAGCTCCAGCATCCGCTAACACTCTAAAGAAATAAGTAAGGGAATGGTACTCTCAGGCTGCCTCCCACCCCACCCCAAGTCCCTCCAAAGAACCGAATCCAGCGCCAGTCTTGAGCTACAACCTTAGCCAGGATGGGGGTGTCCTCCTCACAGGCAGCCCTCAGCCCAGCAGCCAACGGGTTCACACAGAGGGGTTCAATCAAGCAGGGGAGTCACATGCTCCCTTTATGAGATTCCTCCAGATTTCCGCTTGTTTGACTTCCTTGTTTTGACCTGTGCTGATACCCATACACTGCCAGTAGAGTTTAGACACAGTTACTGAACTGTGTGTCTGTGCATGTGTGTTTGCGTGTGAACACATTTATACATAGATATACGGCCAAGCACCACACCAGGTCCACCCTCCCACATCCTATCCAGGAATATACCCTTTGTTCTACATTCTAGCAATCTTTAAGTCCTCTTACACTAGTGGGGACAATGAACTACCGGGACTGGAACAACTTGGATTTTCTAAGACTACTAAAAGTTAGGAATTCTGCCCCACTGCCCCAAAAGTGCACTTACACATTCAATCGACTTGTTGATCATTAACTCATTCGACAAACATTTATTCAACACCTACTAGGTACTAGTATGTGAAATGCACAAAAACAAACAAATGCCACCTCTGCAAGGTAAGATCTACAGTAGGGAGAAGCCAGTGCTGCTCCAGGAGCACCTAGGAGCATCTAACTCTGACGATGGAGCCCGGTCAGGTGACAGCAGAGAAAGCTTCCCAGAGAGGATGGTGTCTGAAATGCAGGATGAGGAGGCATTTGCCAGAAGAAAGGAGGAGAGGGTGTGAAGCAGGAGGTGAGAGCAAGGCAGGAGTAATGAGGAACCAGCCTAGACACAGGAGCAGGCAGGAGGCCGCTGAGGGCTCCGTCTGCCCCACTGAAGAGTCTGGATTTTACTTTGAGGATGCCGGGGAGCCGCTGGAGGATAAGCAGCCAGTCACAAACTCCTAATATTTTTGTTTGTTTGGGGGAGGCCTGGAAGAAGCCTGGTTACCCTGAAGTAACCAGTTTGGAGGATGTGGGCAGTAAAGCAGGCAAAAAAGGACGAGGCCCTAGAGGAGAGAAGAGGCCGCATTTCAGAGCATTTAGGAAGTAGAAGCATCTGGACTTGGGGTGACTGGAGGTGGAGTGCTGCATGAACGGTGGTGCCATTTGTCAGGGAGTGATTCTTGTGGTAAGCAACGGTGACTTCATCTTGAACTTGCTGAGTCTGGGGACTGAGTGAGTAGACTAGCCTGCCTGCTTGCGAGAGGTCTCGGTGCGGTGTGAGACCTGAGCCGAAAATGAAGATCTGGGAGTCACCAGCACACAAGCAGTAGGTAACTCATCGGTGAAGAAGAAGAAAAGAGGGCCAAAGACAAAGCCCTGAATAACACTAAAAGTTAAGGGGTATAGAACATAAAAGATCTGTGAAGACCTCAGTGTGGGCTGCCAGGGAAGTAGGAGAAAAAGCCTTTACTTCTAAGACCCTGCACGTGTACTAATTTTTAGTCCAGAAAATAAGGTCATTATAAACATACATAAGACTGAACCAAATTCACAGTGAGAACGTGCCCACAATAAAAAACCATCTTATATAGGTCACTTTTCTGAGGGAAGAGGGAAGATTGGGGGTGCTGACAAACAGGAGACCACAGGTTGCTAAGCTACTGAGTAAAATAAGACGGGGCGTCTACCCATGTCGAAATCCAGCCTTTTTAAAATGTGCCCTAGAATGATGCAACCTTCATTAGTTACCATAGCGATGAGCTTCATTTCCCAGGGGACAATTGTTATTTTTGCTACCACTGAAGTAACTGGGGGGAGAAGCGGGGTGAATCCTACTGTGTTTTGAAGACCCTGAATTTTCAGGGAATGTTTTTCTAATAGATCACACATTACAGCCTCAATACTAACAGAAGGCAGTCCCTAGCAATCTGCAAACTAAGAGAAGAACTTTGAGCAATGGGATGTCAGTCAATGTCTTTTTGTAGTTTTTACAGTGACTTGTTTCAAAGGGAAAAAAAATGCCTCTAATGCAGAGAATGTTGTGGAAATTCTTGGAAAACAGAACTGAAAGATTTTTTTCTATGATTATTTGTAGGAAGAGCAAACTATGAGATTCTCATTATATACATTCAGATCACATGTTGTAAATAAACTAAACCCAATCTTCTACAGAACACTGTGGATCTCTGTACTGAGGGTTTTTCCAGGGACGGACAGAGGCTGCTGTGTGGAGTGAACGAAGGTGGCCGGGGGTTTCAGAGACAGGGGCAAGCTGGGCGCTCTCCAGCTTCCAGACCGTACTGCCTGCGAGAGCCTCAGTTCCAAGTATTAACCGCCTCACTACATCAGACCTGAACAACTTTTTTGAACCGCAGATACCTGGATTCCCATGGCTGTAGCAACCTAGCAATCAGCGGCTGGAGAAGAGGTTTGGCTGTTTTATATTTCAACACCTTGAGCTTTGGATGCTATTCCTGCTTTAAAAAGGAAAACAGTCATTCTGGTCATTTACAGCCCTGTGCTTCATCAAGGTGTGCTTATTACAGCCATCCCCCCAGGAAAATTTAACCGGCTGGGTCATTTCTCTCGAACCAAAGGTCATGAAAGAAAAATGACAATCAAGTGGCAATACCTTCACTGCTTTTTAAAATCTATGAAGTGAAGTCTCCAAATGAGGTTAAATGGACACAGATGCCAGGAGAGAGATTATAAACACACACAAAATATATGGAATTGTGATCTTTATCCATCAGTAGTAGGGGGAATTCCCTGGCGGTCCAGTGGTTAGGACTCTGTGTTTTCGCTGCTGAGGGTGCAGGTTCAATCCCTGGTCAGGGAACTAAGATCCTGCAAGCAGCATGGCGCAGCCAAAAAAAAAAATCAGCAGTGAGCCTTGAGAGAAAGAAGCCCCCACAAGCCCTTATTTCTGAGTACTTCATTACTGATAATCACTATTCTGTGTCTGCAAATAGTCTCCTTGCAGTCTAGACTTGTTTTGCATATTTTGTTGTCTTGGTAATTTAACTCCTAGTAGCTAACGTTTAAGCACAGCCTTCCTGCCCTGGCACAGCTGTGGGTTTTAGCATTTGCAGACTCCTTCCCTCTAACAACTCTTACCTGGCTGTCTGCTGTCCCACATTAGCGCAACTCCCCCACAAGCCTTCGGGACTCCTGAGCAAAATCAAGCTTCGGGATCATACTGTTTCTTGTTAGGACAGTCACATTAGCCATCAAGCCTAGTGAGCAAGTCCATCTCCCCCACTGGACAATGAATTCCCTGAAGACTTCAAAATTTTTAGCTTTGATTTTCTTAATACCTACAGTACTTTTATTTTGAATACATACAGTACTTAGTATAAGAGAGATGCTTGAAAAAGGTCATAAAAATACACTAAAGGCAAAAAAGAATGGGAAATAGAAGAGAAAAAAAATGAACACATTCCCAGTGCAATGGTGAAGAACAGCCCATAGGGAAGCACCAGAGCTCGGAGGGCGGACAGTCCTGGATATTAGCATCAGCAACACCAACTGCTCCCCAGCCAGAGTCCCTCACAGGCCAGAGAAACGTGAGGACAAGCCTTGAGCTGTCAGTCTGAGCAAGTCAACAGAATGAGAGCATTCATCAGTATCACCCATTAGGAGGACTATGGATGGAATCACTAGAGGAACAATATATTATAGATTTAAATACTGTTCTTGGCTCTGTACGCAGCGGGAGGGCAAGGTCTATGTCATCCCACTCACCACTCTATTCCTACAGCCAGGTACAACGGCAGGCATGCGACAAATGCTCCACAGGGACTTAATGAAATAGTAAACTGAAAGAGCAGTGACTCAGAGAATGCCCCTGGCTGCCACTGTTCTGAATCCTTAGACAGATTAACTACTCTCTTCCAAGGTAGCCACAGGTAGCAAAATGCCCAAGAATTTTATACTTTAGAAACACAGCAGAGCTGGGGGAGGAGAGAATGAGGAGTTACTGTTTAACAGGTATGGAATTTCCATTTAGGAAATGGATAATGGTGATGGTTGTACAGCATTGTGAATATACTTAATGTCATTGAATTGTACACTTAAAAATGGTTATAATACATGGGGGGGGGATAAACTGGGGGATTGGAATTGAGATATACACACTACTGTATATAAAATAGATAACTAATAAGAACCTACTATATAGCACAGGAAACTCTACTCAGTACTCTGTAATGACCTATGTGGGAAAAGAATCTAAAAAAGAGTGGATATATGGATACGTATAGCTGATTCACTTTGCCGTACACCTGAAACTAACACAGCATTGTAAATCAACTCTACTCCAATAAAAGTTATTTTTTAAAAATATTTATTTATTTACTTATTTTGGCTGCACCGGGTCTTAGTCCGGCTCGCGGGCTTCTTTGTTGCGGCATGTGAACTCTTAGTTGCGGCATGCGTGTGGGATCTAGTTCCCCGACCAGGGATCGAACCCTGGGCCCCCTGTATTGGGAGCGTGGAGTCTTACCCACTGGACCAGTAGGGAAGTCCCCACTAAAAGTTATTTTAAAAAATGGTCATAATGCTAAATTTTATGTCTATTTTACCACAATTTAAAAAAAAAAAACAATTTTTTAATCTTTAAAAAAAGAAACAGGGCTTCTCTGGTGGCGCAGTGGTTGAGAGTCCGCCTGCCGATGCAGGGGACATGGGTTCGTGCCCCGGTCCGGGGGGATCCCACATGTCGCGGAGAGGCTGGGCCCGTGAGCCATGGCCGCTGGGCCTGCGTGTCTGGAGCCTGTGCTCAGCAGCGGGAGAGGCCACGGCAGTGAGAGGCCCGCGTACTGCAAAAAAAAAAAAAAAAGAAACACAGCAGAAAGACTATCTCTCTAAAACTGCAGTCTTCACAGAGTTGCCGGAGTCACAGCAATTAGAAGACAGCTGCAGACAGACTGGCCTTAGAACAGGTCTACAGAGGGCATCCTGGCTGAGAATGCGTAAAAGGAATTCACTTGCCCACTCCAGCAGGGTAGGGCAGCAGGGTACCCATCCAGCACTCAAATCCAATTCAAAATTAGGGTTTGGAGGAATTAGACTTGATATACTATGAAAAGAGGAACAAAGGAGAGTTTCTGAACCAGGTATAAGTGGGTAAGGTTACATAATGAAAGGGGGTGTTTTTCAAAGACTACTTTGGCAGTACTGAGCAACCTGCATTAGACAGGAGAAAAATTAAAGGCTACAAAACCAGTGAGAGCCTGCTATAGGGATCAACATGTCAGAATACAGTGGTGGCAGGAGAATAAGGAAGAAGAACCAAATCCTTGATACGTTTTTAAGAGGGAATCAAGGGAAGGAGAAAGAGCCAAAGGTGACTACATTTCCAGCCTGGAGAGCCATATGGATGATGAAGGCAGATTGCGACAGATGCTCAAGCCCATATTTTAAAAACAAGGAGAGGCCTCACAAAGTCAAATCACTTTTCTGAGAGACAGAAACTGGAAAATTTCATTGATTTCCAGCAGTGTGTGACAAAATAGATGCTCTGAAAGATCTTCTGGGATTAGGACAATCAGAACGCTAGGTAAAATTTAGTAGAATGTGATTTTCTTTTTATTGTTGTTATTTTAAAACACTGCCAACTTGTTTGAAAGTGAAGGATCTGCAGATCCCAAAAACTCTAATAAGGGAGTTTTTAATAGCTTTTAACCTTAAAAATTTCTTTTGGGTCCTGGAGATCTTAAGCATCCATTTTACTCCTATATCCCACATTGGGCACAGGATATAGGAGAAAAGGCCTAGGGCCTGACCAACACGGAGAATCGAATAAGAGACCTTATTTAAGCTGGGATTCCAAAGGCTACACCCTTAGTGTAAGAGTGTATAAGAAATGAACCCCCCAAGGGCTTCCCTGGTGGCGCAGTGGTTGAGAGTCCGCCTGCCGATGCAGGGGACACGGGTTCGTGCCCCGGTCCGGGAAGATCCCACATGCCGCGGAGTGGCTGGGCCCGTGAGCCATGGCCGCTGAGCCTGCGCGTCTGGAGCCTGTGCTCCGCAACGGGAGAGGCCACAACAGTGAGAGGCCCGCGTACCGCAAAAAAAAAAAAAAAAAAAAGAACCCCCATATGCAAAAACAGGACAGCAAGGAAACTTGTCTGGATGAAAGGAAAAATAAAAACTAAAAATCAAGCTGTTCTCCATAAGCTGACCCTCATGAAAGATTCAGTACAAATATAACCTACTTGTGTCATCTGAGCAGCCTCAAGTGGAGAATTTAATTTTAAGTGGTCCTAGATTTATAATGTCCTTGGGCAACCAGTAGAAGCAAAAGTAAACACAGTCCTACAGAGGAGCTCAACTTCAAGGAGACCTTAAAAAATTTCTCCAGGTAAATTTCTAAGGAAAATGAATGGATCACAATTTTTTTAAATGACAAAATTCACAAGGAAACTAGGTATCACAGAGTGAGAACCAGCAAAAACAAAAGAACAAAAAGGGACTAACAAAGACTTCAGGTACTAAAATCATCAGAAACAGAATATAAAATAACTACATTTAATGTGTTTCAGGAATAAAAGAGAAGGTTTAAAAATGAACCGAAAGTAAGCAGATTGGAAAAAGAACCAAATAGAACTTCTGAAAACAAAACACATATTACTGAAATTAAAATTTCAATGGACAAATCAAACAGATCAGACACAGAGAGAATTTATAAATTAGAAGATAAATAAAAAACAATCTACAATACAGTTCTCACAAAGATATGGAAAACAATAAAAGTTTAAAAACATGAAGGACAGAGCAAAAAAGATTAGAATGAAAAGGTGTAAGATATGCATAATTGTAAGAACTAATAGAGACTACTCAGTGCTCTGTGGTGACCTAAATGGGAAGGAAATCCAAAAAAGAGGGGATATATGTATACGTATAGCTGATTCACTTTGCTGTACAGTAGAAACTAACACAACATTGTAAAGCAACTATACTCCAATAAAAATAAATAAATAAGAAGTAATAGAGAGAGTGGGGAAAGAGGCAATAGTTGAGAGATAACGGCTCAGACTCTTAAAGAAATTTTGAAAGATGCTGATTCTAAGATGAAGACAAGCAATGACAGGAAATTAGCCCAGATCAGATCAAAAGTTATTTCCTTTTCTAGACGAACTGATCAGACCATGATAGTGACTGTAACTCAGCTACTCTCCTATTTTTCTGATATCCTAGAACTTTAGACACACACACACACACAAAATGACAAAAAAAAATTTTTCTAAGAATGTATGTGGGCCTTGGTAGGGAAATAGGAATCCAGTCATGCAACATTATATCATAACCATTTTTCTTTGCTGCCCACATTCTCATAAGAAACATACCACATACATTTTTCAATACCACCTCTTATAATTCAGTGGTGACTGGAAATGCTCCATGAATAAGATGAACACAGTTAGGCCAAACACGGCTTTGGGAAGTAACTTACACTAATGAAATTAAACAGAGTAGGGCAGAAGATATAAAGTCCATCCATTTTGTCTGCCTTCCTCTAATTCTCATTATCCTTCACAAAACACTCTAAGATGAAAAAAGCAAAAATATAATAATTCTCAGTGGTTATGTGAAGGTTTTAGGAATCTAGAGGAATTTGATGGCAGTTACAGAGAAAGATGGTGGGAAAAGTCACATCAAAACTCTATTGTCGGGACTTCCCTGGTGGCGCAGTGGTTAAGAATCTGCCTGCCGGGGCTTCCCTGGTGGCGCAGTGGTTGAGAGTCCACCTGCCAATACAGGGGACACGGGTTCGTGCCCCGGTCCGGCTCCGCAACGAGAGAGGCCCCAATAGTGAGAGGCCCGCGTACCGCAAAAAAAAAAGAATCCGCCTGCCAATGCAGGGGACATGGGTTCGATCCCTTGTCCAGGAAGATCCCACGTGCCACGGATCAACTAAGCCTGTGCGCCACAACTACTGAGCCTGTGCTCAAGAGCCCGCGAGCCACAATTACTGAAGCCCGTGCACCTAGAGCCTCTGCAACAAGAGAAGCCACCGCTTGCCACAACTAGAGAAAGCCCGCGCGCAGCAACGAAGACCCAACACAGCCATAAATAAATAAATAAATAAATAAATCTCTATTGTCTTAAATACAGTGTGTGAACCTTGTTTGGATACTGCTCTGAATAAACCAACCATAAAAAATATACATTCAAATTAGGGAAATTTGAACATGTTAAATGATGTTAAGAAATTATTGTTAATTTAGCTCTGATGATAATAGCATTGTGGAATGTAGAACTTATCATTTATAGTATTAACAGGTGAAATGAAATGATATAGTAATCCAAAATTCGTTTAAAGTGAATCCCAGCATCCCTACCCAACAAAGGGTGGAGTGGGGAGATATATAAAACAAGATTGGCGGAAGATTGATCATTGAATATTGATCATATATTGCTATTTTCATGTTTTGTATATGTTTGAAACTGTCCATAATAAATTGTTTTTAACAATCTTGAGGCCTTGACTCATAACAACATCTGTATATAACTGTATGTAACAGAAAGGCATAGCCTCCTTTGGAAGTACAGAGAGATTATGAATAGAGAAACAGTAGTGCATATTAATTCAAGTAATACTAAACACTTTTGTCATCCACTTGGCAATCTGCATTGGTTTAGTATCATTTGTAGTTATTACTAAATCACATACAAATGAAACACTCTTTACTTCTAGAGAATAGGCAACAAATTTTGGATCTCTAAAATGAATGAACAACCTTGAAAAGTTATGCTTTAAAAGGTGTAAACGGTTGGGCCAAAATATTTAACATATTCGCCCAAAGGAAAGTGGTACAAAGTATCCGAATAATCCTGCTGGAAATTTTTTTTAGAGTGCTCATGTTAAATATTCTCAATATATAAATTACAGTAGCATATGTCAATGATAAAGGAGACAATAATAGCATATGGGCTGTTTTGAAGTTAGCGGAGTGGATAAAATGTCTATTTTCTGCAGTGCTTAACTGTATTTCATTAGGTGATTAAATTCTCCTCGCTACTAAATGGCATAAATGAACTCAGATTCCATATTAAATAATCTACATTATTTCAAACATCCATCTGCTCTCCTTTATGACAAAGACAAGTACTCAGTTTCTAGATGGAATCACAAAAGCCCTTACAATCCAGCCTATTTTATAAAGTAACTAAGGCTAACCATATTTCTCACTAATTTTAAATGCATCTGACATGCTTTGTAGTAGTACAAAGGAGGTGTAAAACAGGAAAATCAAAAAGACACTGATAGTACATCTTTACTCTGTCAGGTCAAATAAACATATAACAGTAGCTATTGTCCTCTACAATTCTGCTTGAGTAAAGTGATGATTTAGCATGAATGGTTAAAAAAAATCTCACGTTATCTTGAGAAACCAGAGTATACAGATATCCTCTGTTCCTACAATCAACCTTCCTTCCTGTGGGTTTTTGAGGTGCACAATGTATACTCATGAATGTTAATAAATCCCATAAATCAAAATCACATTAACTTTCCTTCCATACTGAACCTTCCCCATAAGCTTCTATAGAATTTCCTTGACGTATCAAAGTACATGGTGTAAAAAGGTGCAGATGAACCTACAACAACAAAATTTCTTCATATGTTGGTTGAAGAAAAGTCTATTACCGGAAATAATTCACTATATCTTGGCCTCCCTTGGAAAACCTGTTTGATTTAAGCCATGCCAACAGAAAAGCATACGTGTAAACTCATTAAATGAAAAGAGCAAGCCGAAAAAACAGAACCTTCTGTTTACTAGTCAACCCTCATTTATGCTTTTGTGGGAGAAGTAAGGCAAAAGTAATAGCTGAAACAAAATTATTTTCTAAAATTCTTTTTAAGAATTCATTACTTGCAAAAAGATCCTGAAATTCATAAGAATCTTGAGCTAAGGCTGACATAACACATAGCCCCTCCACCAAAAGCCATGCTGTAAAGCAAACATGCTATGTAAATTATTGCTCTACATAATATGCAGCAGTAGTGAGTTAATCCCTGCAAAAATAAAAGTCCAAAAAGCTTAGAAGAACCCAATGTTTTTATTTGCCAGCATTCTCCCAAGGAGTTATATATGTAATAAAATGAATGAAATCAGCATTTTCTGACACACAGCGTAGCTTTTCTTGAATGGGTACTTAAGTGTGAAGATGGATTAAGTCTCTGATCTCATTTTAATGAGTTTCTCTTTGTCTTTGAGGGACTACACTGCACAGATGCTCAATCACTCTACTCTAGTCATTTAAATCAATCCACTTAAGAGTTTTGAGAACTGGGCTGACTTGCACTTATTTGGTTATACTAAATTCGCCAAAATTTAAAGTCAGAGAATAATTTAAATTATGTAAAGTTACTTCTTCCATCCAGTAGGTTGCTAATTCCTGCCAATTCTCCTTAATGTACAATAACTAAAGTCTCCTCTCTCTGCTGTCTACATTGTTCTTCCATCCAATACATTCCTAAACCCTGTCAATCCAACCTCCTAAAATATAACTAACACCCGTTGTCTTTCTACTGTCTATAATATTGCCTTGGTCACACTCTCACTGATACCTGCAAGAACCTCCAAGCTGGTCTCCTGCCTCCTATTTCACCCTTCTCTGATCCCTTCACCCAGTCACTCAAGTCATCTTTCTAAAATGCAAATCCAATTATGTCACAGCCTTCAAAGATGCGGGGTTCAAGTCCAACTCTATGGTCTACCAGGTCCTCCAGGATCTGACGCCCGTCTGCTTCTCTGGCCCTACCATCCCACCTGTCCAATACCCTACCAAACTATTCTTAGTTCTCTAACTCAGTAATAGTCAGTAACTTTTGGTTGGATATCATAGGTCAGGTGAACAAAAACAAAAACTAAACCTGAAAGGGTGGTGAGTTAAACATCAGTTTACCAGGTTTGTATTTTGCCAACAAAAGCAAAATCTACATTTTGCTAACACATTCATTTTACAAAAAGAACATGATCTTAGAATTCTAAAATCTGAATAAATTTAATTTTAGATGCAAAAAGCTCATTATATTGTCCTTTATAAAAAATTTCACTGCACATTGGTGAGAACTCTCATGTGAACTTATTCAATGAAACCACTGCCCTCACTTATCAGATCTTTATGCCCCTGAAGGCGCTGACCCTCTGCTGAAGCACCTGTTTCTCCTCCATCCCCCCTCTTCACCTGCATAACCAGTACTCATCTTTAAATCTCACCTTATAAGACAGTCCTTTTCAAATTTTAAGGTGCATAAAAATAACCTGGGGGGTTTGTAAAATGCAGATTCTGGTCACAAAGATTTTGTCCTATGTTTCTTCTAGAAGAGTTATGGCTTTAGGTTTTACATTTAAGTCTATAATCCCTTTTGTGTTCTTTTTTTTTTTTTTTTTTTTTTTGCAGTACGCAGGCCTCTCACTGTTGTGGCCTCTCCCGTTGTGGAGCACAGGCTCTGGACGCGCAGGCTCAGCGGCCATGGCTCACGGGCCCAGCCGCTCCGTGGCATGTGGGATCTTCCCGGACCAGGGCACGAACCTGTGTCCCCTTCATCGGCAGGCGGACTCTCAACCACTGCGCCACCAGGGAAGCCCCTTGTGTTCATTTTTGTATGTGTATGAGGCATGGATCAAAGTTCATTTTTTTAATATGTGGATATCCAATTGTTCCAGCACCATTTGTTGAAAAAAGAGTCCTTTCTCCACCGAACTGCCTTTGCTCCTTTATCAAAAATCAATTGACCATGTATGTGTGTGGGTCTCTTTCTGGACTCTCTACCTGTTCCACTGATCTATTTGTCTTGGCCACGTTTTCTCACATGATCTTGAAGGCTCATGATCCAAAAACAAAACTATTCTGTGCAAAGAAAGGACCTGGAATATTCCAGACCTCCTTGATGTTTACCTGTGTTTTCTTTCTCCTGTTATATGGCATCCATCAAAGTCTTAGGTAAGTATACTTCGTGAAGTCTTGTGAGTGCCTTCAATTAACTGACCCTGGGTAACTGCTGCAATGATTTTTCTTTCTGTGATTAAAAAGAACACAGATCTCCCGGACTGGCTGTTTTCCATCCTGCCTAAATGGGTCAAGGTCAGTTACCCTTCTGCCCTCTGCTGGGAATGTCACTTCCCAAGTTTTACTGCTTATGCCCCACAGGTCTGTTTTGATAATAACCAGTTTGTTTTGATGATAACTAGTTAATGATGGCCAGATTATCTTAGATAACAAAGGATAATCATAAAATAAGGAATTTTTCAGTCTAAAGCACATTTATAAATCAGAGTGTGTGAGTGTCAATGTGCATGCATGAATGTGAGCTAGAGAAAGCAGCTGAAGCTAACTGACCCATGGACCTAAAAATGAGCAAAACCCAGCAAAAGCCAAACTCTTCCAAGAAATATCACCAACTACCCAACAGACAATTGTCAGGCTTTCTGATACAAAGGAAAACAAAGGTGGGCATCCAGCACATTGTAAAAAAGAAGAAACTTCTGGTGGGCATCCTCTCCATTGAGTCAAGCCAGATTAAAGTGTAAATGGGAGCTTCCAGAGTCTGAGAAGAGAGTTACACTGTGGCACTGCCCAGATATGGGGATACCAGGAAAGAAATGGAGAGCAGTGGCGTGGTTACAGTAAAGCTTCTGTCTCTCCCTCCATCCGCTGAGACAGTTGGCTAACAGTAGTAGAAGGGATAATAACTGCTCAGAACTAAATGGATTCCCCCCAAATTGATATGTTGAAAGCCTAAGCCCCTTGTGATGGTGTTAGGAGGTGGGAGGTAATTAGGCCATGCAGGCGGGGCCCTCGTGAAGGGGATCAGTGGCGTCCTTCTAGGAAGAAACCGCAGCACACGATCTCTCCCCAACTGACTGAGACACCAACATCCTGAGCATCTGTTCTGTAAGACACACTGTGACTTACTTCCTTCACTTAATCCTCACAAATGTTCTGAGGGGGTCCTGTTTTCGTTCCCATTTCGGAAGTGAGGAACTATGGTCCCCAGGCCACGGAGGGGAAAAGCCAGGAGTTACCCCAGGCAGTCTGACTCCAAAGCCTAGGTCTTATTTACCCACCACACTATTCCTGAAGTTGTCTGACCACTCAGAAAGAGGAATAAAACAGACCACGAGGACAACAGGAGAAATGAAGGAAGCCTGGTGAAGTTTTCACTACTTAGACAACAACAGAAGACAGGAACCCAAGAAAATGGCTGACAGGCATTTAGAGCACCTTGCACAGGGCATTACTCAGGTCTGGATCTGATCACATCTAATACGCTTAGAGGTACGCCAGACAAAAAACATGCTGCTCTGCGAAATTCTCTCAGCTACACAGAGCTGCTGTTCTTACAGTCTGCCATAGAAAATGATGATCACTTCATAATTTACCTCTCCACTGTTCTTATGCCATTTAAAAGGATTAGGGCTTCCTGTTGGGGCAACTATATGTACTTCCCTACCGTCTCCTCCAACTCTGCTTTGTCAGTGTAGGTGAAACCCACTTAATCCAAACATAACACATCCGATTGCTTTGATCAATACACAAACGTTTTACAAAAAAGTCCTCCTTGCTCTACTAAAGTTATTTCTTGGTATTGAACATATGAGAAAATTAGCCTTTTCCACTCTTAAGGTGCTAAAAGGTATTGTAAATTTACAAAAGTTTAATTGACCCTCAGCTGGATCCATATTTTAAATATCTTGGTTTATTAAGAGGCTGAAGTATTACTTTTCCTTCATTTTGAAAAGCATGTATTGAGTGCTTATCACAAACCAGGACTAGTACTAGAAACACAAAAAGGGTAAAAATGGGGTTCCAGCCCTCACGTGCCCACAGAGTTGGGTTTTCATCCACTCTTTCTGAAAAAACACACCTCCAGGACTTCACAAGACTACACTATTAGTTCTTGGTGTTGTTATTTATATAATTAAAGCCATGTCTCTGCTTGGAAATAAGGGGGGAAAAAGATCATGAAAGAGAAGAATCTTTCCAGTTCTTCAATCTCCAATTTGAGAAGGTGGCCTTAAAAATTAGAAAGTCTGGGGGTTTCCCTGGTGGCACAGTGGTTGAGAGTCCGCCTGCCGATGCAGGGGACACGGGTTCGTGCCCCGGTCTGGGAAGATCCCACATGCCGCGGAGCGGCTGGGCCCGTGAGCCATGGCCGCTGAGCCTGCACGTCCGGAGCCTGTGCTCCGCAACGGGAGAGGCCACAACAGTGAGAGGCCCGCGTACCGCAAAAAAAAAAAAAAAGTCTGTGTTACATATGGCAAGAGATTTTAAGATGTAATAATAATAACTAACATTTAATGAGTGCTTACATTGAGCCAAGTTCAGTTGAAATTACTTTGTGAGAATTATTTGATTTAATATGGGTCTTTATATGGGTCCTACAGATTGATGGCACTATCACTATGTCCATTTTCAAGGTGATGAAACTGAGGTACAGAGAGGTTTAAGAAATTTACTTAACTTTTTTGGAATTAAAGGAGCCAAAATTCAAGCCCAGGAAGCCTGTCTCCAAACCCCATGCTCTTAACAACTATTCCTGCCTCTGAAGGAAGACTCAAATATCATGGCACCGTACCAGATTAAACAGACTGACCAATGCAATGGAACAAAAAGCGCAGAAACAGATTCAAGTATGCTACTAATCCCAGCATACTACAAAGATATTATAAATAATGGGGGAAAGATGAATTATACAATAAAAGGTGCTGCCCTAATTATTTAATTATTTAGTTCCCCAAAAGTGGACCCTTACCTCACACCATTTATTAAAATAAATTTCAGTGGCTTAAAGAATTACAGCCAGAGTATCTGGATGCATGTGACTCCCTTTCCTCATCAGTTCTTGGTAAGAACACCCAACTAACTCAATTGGGAACATTCTTCACCACCAACTGGCCACTTAACAAGAGCCCCACCCACAAAGCTGAACCCTTGAGGAGAGTCAGCAGGAGGTGGGCTAGGAAAGAGCATAGTGAGTGAAGAAGCCTGATCAACAGCCAGGCCCTGATCGTCAGTCAGAAAACTGCTGTCAATCATCAGTTGTTGTGAACCAGAGACCCTACAAAGTGCCTTAGGCTGTTAACAAACTTCAGTATTATTATACACATGAGTAAACTGGTGCTCAGAGGGTTAAACAAGATGCCCCAAGTTAAACAGCTACTAAGTAGCCAAGCCAGGATTGGGACACAATGGCTGTAAAACTCAAGCTTAAACTCTTCAGCACTCCATACACACAGAGGGACCAAGGCCACCAGGTCCCCTCTTCAGAGCCTGCAGACGGCTCCCGGAGGCGAGCAAGACCGGTGCTGGACAAAGAGCCGTGCTGGAGCTTCTGCCTGGGTGCCAGGCCAGGCAGCTATTCAGGGGGAAGGGAAACTACTCCAGTAGGCTCAGAGCTGCCAAAGCAACACAAAAGGAAGACTGTTCTGCAACAAAGGGGAACTCTGCCCTGCAGCTGTCTCCACTGCCCACAGCCCCGCCCCTACCCCACACAAGCTATCAGAACTCTAAGCTGCTGATGAGAAGCTACCATCACCTAACTTTTCCCCTATTTTCGCCTGTAATGAAAAGAACTGAACAATGACCTACACAGTCTCTGACAAAGCAGATTTCAGCTACCGATATTGAACAAACTAGACCTCACTTGTCAGAGGGGCAGAGAAGCTAGCAAACTAGAGAGACTCAGATGTTTAAGACCAGTGGGATAATCTGAACAGTTAGGGCAACTGCAAGAAACAAGACAACTTTACAAATTTGAAATTTTACATTCTCAGGGAGATTCAAAAAGACTGAATCTCTGATACAAGTGTAACGATAATGAAAGGCAGATGAAAACAACAGGAAATAGTATTTGAAGGTTAAAGTGAAACTGGTGGCCTGAAGAACAGAGGCAGTGAAATGCAGACTGGCTACTGCAGAGAACCAGACTGGTGCCTGTGAAGATCCGCTTAGTGAAAGCTCCCAGAACTCACAGGAAAATGATGAAACTGGAAATTATCAGGGAAAAGACAGCACCTGAACAACAGATCAAATACGTGTATTATGGAATTTCAGAAAGAGAAAATGAAACAGGGGAGAAATAATAAGTAAAGGAGAAATAATAATTAATAAGGGGGGAAAAACAACTTAAAATGAGTTTTTCAGACTGAAATTACTCACTCAGAACTTGGGAGAATTAATCATAAAAGATCCATGCATTCCCCAAATTTCTGAATGTCAGGGAGAAAAAAATAATCCAATAAAATCTGAATTTCTGGTAAGATTTTTTAAAAATAAAAAAGGAATATGAATGAGATGGACATCAGGTTTGTCAGCTGCCATACTAACTGCGAAAAGACAATGGAGTACGATTTCCAGAAGTCAGAAGAAAAATGACTGTGGCCTAAGAATTCTAAACTTACCTAAATTATCAATATTGTATCCATACTTATCATTATTATAAAGCAGAAGAAATCTATTAATAGACATAAAAAGACTCAAAAGTATACTTTCCACATACTTTTCAGGGAAAAAAAATCTTAGGGAGTATAGACATCTTTAGTGTAGGCACACACAAGTATAAAAGAAATAGCAGGGACTTCCCTGGCGGTTCAGTGGTTAAGACTCAGTGCTTCCACTGCAGGGGGCACAGGTTCATTTCACTGGTAGGGGAACTAAGATCCCACATGCCATGGGGCACAGCCAAAAAAAACAAAAAAGAAAGAAGAAATACCAGTGAGCAATAAAGCTAATGAAACTACAGTGGTCTAAATTATGTACACTAATGGTGTTGACATTGTGATAGAAATATTCAGCAAGGAGGATGCTTGAAGAAGCAAAATATAAAAGAAAAATAGTACGGACAAACGTTTCTAAGTATTTCAACAAAATTCATGGGTGAGAGGAAGGAAGGAAGGAAAGAATGTGCTGAAGCATATGGTTTAGGGGAATCCACAGACACCGTTCCAGTGATAGGTACAAATTTTAAAGGTACCCACAATTAGAACAAAAATTGGACATGTTAACTCCCAGTTACAAAGAGAACTGTTTTCATTCTTCTTTTTTTTAATTGAATTATAGTTGATTTACCATGTTTCAGGTGTACAGCAAAGTGATACAGTTATACAAATATATTCTTTTTCAAATTCATTTCCATTATAGGTTATTACAAGATATTGAATATAGTTTCCTACTGTGCTATACTGTGGATCCTTGCTGTTTATTTTATGTATAGTACTGTGTATCTGTTAATTCCAAATTCTTAATTTATCTCTCCCCATTTTTTTCTTCTTTAAAAGAACAGAAAACTTGATAAATAAAGCAAGACAAAACTCGGAAAAAGCTCAAAAATAAGAAAGCATAATAATTTGAAAATGTAACACAAGATGCCAAGGGTAAATTCAAACATTCAGTGAATGCTAACGGGTTACCTACGGCTATAAAAGAGGAAGTCACAAACCGGGTGAAAGAGCAAAATATCACTCACCTTCCTGGGTTATTAAACGAGGCCACATGTGCAGAAAATGCCAGGCATATAATAGTTGTGCAAAAAAAGTATATATAAAGAGAGAACACTAAGGCACTGTGGTGAGCCAAACACTTTAAAAAAGAAGAAGAAAAGAGGAAACTTTGCCAATTTAAAACATCAAAAAATTAAAATAAAAAAATATTTTTTAAAGTCTCATGATGAGCTGGCAGAAAAATAAAGGAAACCCTCAGAGGTCAAAAACTAATAAAGTATATAATCTTTGACCCAGAAATTCCATTTGTAGAAATGTATTCTACATCCACATGTTATAAAAGAAATTATACATGGAAAGGATGAATAAATTCAAGATAGTTTCCTCCATTTAGGATGATTTGAGCTGCAAATAACAGAACACCCAACCAAAGTGATTTAAACAAAAAGGATCTGATTTAAACAAAAAGACTGGAAGGCAGGCATTTCCTGGTTGATTCAGTAGCTCTAACATATCTTTAATGGCCAAGGCTCCATATTCCCACCCTATCACCTTTGGTGAGCTGTGGACATCCTGGTAGGCGAATACAAGGTTTATAAGATTGTATATATTACATGATCTTAACTGTAACAAAATCAGAAGAATATAAGAGTTAAAAGAAATCTTTTAATAGTGGTTGCTCCAAGATGGTGGGATCATGGGTGGTTCCTTACCTCCTGCTTTATAGACTTTTGTACTTTCCATATTTTTTTAAGAATGTAATATGTGTATAAACTGAAACAAGAAAAAAATATATACATAGTAAAAAAGGAAAAGAGAAGAGCTACTGAAGAAAGGGCTCAACTCCTTGGTCATATGACATGGGTATTTTCTCCTTGTTTTCCAATTAGAATTCTTTCAAACTGATGTCTTGTGTGTAAGAATTTTCTAATTCTCCACCACACTGCAGTAGTTTTGTATAAAAAGCTTGTGATGTTGTTAATGATTATCCTCTACGTAGAGTGTAACACTTGTACAGAATTTAACAGTTCCCTTTCACATGGTTTTATTTCATGAATATTGACTACAGTCTCTACAAATAAATACAGGAAAATAAAAATAGATAAACAGAGCATTTCGCAGTGAGGAATTTGAAACTTCCAACATTCAAGAGCCTTTCCCAAAATCACATTAAATTGGGAAATTTAAATACAATTTACCCCAATAGCATTCTCTTTTCATGTACCATATTTCATAAGGACAATATTAAAACAAATTCATGGTTATATTGCACCGTTTCCAAGGGGCTCCAATTCTCTTAGATATTTAATTAAGACCAGTAGTAACCACTTGTGCTCCTAAATCTCCTGTAGACAAAACGAATGTCTAGACCAAAGCACGCTAGGAGAAGCCTACATGATCCATTTGGTGCGCGTCAGTGACTTCCCAGTGTACCGTTATCAATCAGCTAACTTCACAGGCATCTTCCAAGACTGCTTCTGCATAGCTTAAAATTAAAAATTTGGATCTCAGAATTTCAATTTCAAAACTGAAGGACACATGAGAAATATTCTAGTCAAACTCTGCATTTGATACACAAGGAAGCTGTCAAGGCATAGTTGAAAACCGTCAAAATGGATCACAGTTATAAACAGAAACGTTCTACTGAGCACATGAGGATGTCTTCTGAAGAGGGGCTAAACCCTGCAAGAATTTATCATGCTGCTTAATCTTTGGTTATGAGCCTACTTTTCAAATGCTGCTCAATCAGTTCCTAAGGTCCTTTTTACATATTACAAAGCCTCAAGTAAGAAAATTCCATTCGGTTAAATCATGACATGCAGAGTAAAGCAGCTACATGCCCTTCCTCTTTTCCATCCACAAAGAATGGAAATTAATCTTTGCCTCTTTGGTTATTGTTGTCTTCAGTCATGTGACACGAGGCACTGAACAGAAGAATGTGGAAACACCAAATTGTAAACCCAAAGTTCACCAAAATGAATTTTTTTTGTCAGGTTGGTTTCATTTTGTTTTAGGCCCTGCCACATTGATCACATAAATTATGAAATGTAATATACTTCATATACAAAATTCAACAAACTGTCAACATCTATGATTTCATCATCCATCAAAATTAATGGTTTGAGCCATTGGTGGAGAAAGAGGAAGGAGCTATTTAATGAGACGTGCATGGAAGAAGATGCTTCTTTCCTGTAACTTTGTGCATGTTGCCTGGTCCGATCCTTACAACACCCCTAGTAAGTAGATGTGAAAAAAACCCTGTTGTACAGAGAAGGAAGCTGAGGCTTGGGGAGGTAAACTTGTCTGCGGCTCACAGATAACAGGAAGCTGGAATTTGAACCTGACCAGTCTCACTCCAAACCCTGTCTTCCCTCCACTGAGCAAGTACCTGTGAAGAACGAGAAAAGATCTGGGCCTTGGGCTTCCCTGGTGGCGCAGTGGTTGAGAATCTGCCTGCCAATGCAGGGGATACGGGTTCGAGCCCTGGCCTGGGAAGATCCCACGTGCCACGGGGCAACTGGGCCCGTGAGCCACAACTACTGAGCCTGCGCGTGTGGAGCCTGTGCTCCGCAACAAGAGAGGCTGCGACAGTGAGAGGCCCACGCACCGCAATGAAGAGTGGCCCCCGCTCGCCACAACTAGAGAAAGCCCTCGCACAGAAACAAAGACCCAATACAGCCAAAAATAAATAAATAAATAATATATATTTAAAAAAAGATCTGGGCCTTACTGTTGAAGAATTTATGTTCTAAAGACAAACTCAGGCCTCATTCCCTCACTTAATTAAGAGTTCAAGATTTTCAAGTGAAATTCTAGAATATTCTTTCCCTTCAGTATCTTTCTCCCCTCAGATCTTCCCTGGGAGGCCGCTGGTGTGGCAGCAGCCTTGGCATGGCAGGCAGGGGGCTCTGGGCCACCCGATTAGGAAATGTTAAAACAATCCAACGGAAGGAACTCACTGGAAGGCTAACTATTAAATGCTACATCAGGTGAAAACTCCCTGCATTGATATCAGTTTCCTTTTCGAAGTTCTGGCTTCACCTCAACCCTGCCCTGTCAGCATTCCACCCTCAGCCAGGGCTGGCCCTACTCTGAGCTGCCTATCTTGGCTGAATGCCACATGATTTTGGTTGGCCTCAGTACTATTTTTGCTTAGTTCTCAAGTCCAGAGATACTTATTCTATAAACGACTGCCATTTTTGTACTGAAATTCTGAAACCCTCCAAATTGAGGAATATCTTTATTGACTCTTATTGAAGAATAGGTACCAAACATTAGTGGTGGCTGCCGTGAAACCATTTTGCTTTGTATATTATAAACATCTTTTTGGGTTTTTTAAAAAGGCTTACTACTTTTAAGATAAACAGATACTTTTTCTTTTATTATATAACTGAAGCTAAAAGATGGCTACGTTCGTTCCAGCTTTAAAATGATTAAAATCAAGATTAAACTCAGGAGTTTTGTACCCCAAACATTTACACAAACAAGTTCTACACACATGCACTCTCAGAGGAGGAAACCATCCACCAATACTAGAAATGTGTGTGGTTAAACTGCTATTCATTCAGAATATGCTTGACCAGAAACCACTAAGTAAAGTTTGGATTATGCAAGTATATACAGTATTCATTGTACTACATGTGCCATTCTACATAAGGGACTTGAGCATCTGCAGATTCTGGTATCTGTGGTGGTTTCCTGGAACCAATCCCACTCGGATACCGAGGGATGACTGTATATTCAGAACCCAACCACCTTTCATTACCTCTGCCACCTTCATCCTCATCATCACCTCTACTACGGTGGTAGGGCCCCCAGCTTCTGGGCTCACTCACTCCCACCCTGCACCTAGGAACTCTTATACAACAGTCAGTTGATACTACTAAGACAAGTCAAATCTCATCCCTCCACCGCTCAAAACTCTTCAGTGGCTCCCATTTTACCAGAGGAAAACTCAACATCTTCACAGTGGTCTACAATGCAACCTTTTACCCTGTGACCATCCCCGACCTTGCCTTCTAGCACTCTCCTCCCAGCCACACTGACCTTCCTGATCAATACCAGGGATGCTCCTGCCCCAGGACCTTTGCACCAATGGTTCCCGCTGCCAAGAAGACTTGCACCCAGAAGGCCCCATGGCTAACCCCCTCACCTTACCAATCTTTTTTTTTTTTTTTTTTTGCGGTACGCGGGCCTCTCACTGTTGTGGCCTCTCCCGTTGCGGAGCACAGGCTCCGGACGCGCAGGCTCAGCGGCCATGGCTCACAGGCCCAGCAGCTCTGCGGCATGTGGGATCCTCCCGGACCGGGGCACGAACCCGTGTCCCCTGCATCGGCAGGCGGACTCTCAACCACTGCGCCACCAGGGAAGCCCTCACCTTACCAATCTTAATTCAAATACTGCCTCCTCAGTGAGGACCATCCTAGCCATTCCTTTTTAAAAAGTGGAAACATCACCTCCTTCCCTGCCCCCCACACCTGCATTCCCAGTCCTTTTATTCTGCTATGTGTTTTTTTCCACAGTGCTTATCACTTTCTAAGACGCTCTTTATTGGGTTGGCCAAAAGGTTCGTTTGGGTTTTTCCGTAACACCTTACAGGAAAACCCAAAAGAACTCTTTGGCCAGCCCAATACTTACCTCTTAGGATCATTGTTTATTTCTCCCCGTAAGAACATAAGCTCCACGGTAGCAGGGATCTTTGTTTTGTTTACTAATATTATCCCCTGCCTAGAACAATGCCTGACACAATTAGGAACTCAACTAATATTTGTTGAACACAGGCTGAATTAAAGTAAAACAAGCAGAGTGAAAGTGGCCTCATGTGATCACATGAAGATCCAGCACACGAGATCCAGCCACTCCCAGTGATGAATGGAACCGGAAAAGCAAATCAGGAGTCACCAAAGTGCAACAGTGATGGCTCATACCACAGTTCTTGGGAACAACTATAAATAATCAGGCAAGGCCTGGGACATACAGGGTTAGAGTATCTCGGATGAAATCTGAACTCTCGCTTTTAGCAAATTCATTCTATCAGAACCCAGCAGTAATCTGTCCACAACTACCCCAAGAAAAGCAGGTGCCTGGAGTAGCCTCTGATTAAATGAATCAATTTCACTTATATCGGTTTCTCCCAGCCTGATCTTTCCTTGAATCCTTCATCTTTTATTACATCATCTCAAAACAGGGTTCAATCACTTCAAAGACTGCTCTTGAAAGGAGTATGAGGTGACAGTGGGAGCACAGTCATTTAATTATGTCTCTTTATTCTGCTCTTTTATCTTAAAAGCAAGGGGTGGGAGGTGAAGAAATTACTTCTATAAATTAAAAAAGGATACATCCCTTAAAAGAGAGCTGCATATAAAACTGCCTGTTGCGGAAAGATAGAAATGACTGTAAGATTGGGAGGACAGGCACCACGGAATATCCAGAATTTCTAGAGGGAATGAGAAAAAACTAGAAAATAAGGTAGCTTTCTAATGTCCACAGGATGTGCATTCTGACCTGTGGCGTGCTGGAGAGATGAGTGGGTCACTGATGAGACTACGATGAGGTCGAAAGATTAAACTACAAACAGCTGTTGAGAGGCTACTGTGTAAAAAAAAACACAAAAAATATCAACATCTACAACCAAGAAGAGTCACAGGCGACTACTGAAAAATGGGTGAAGAGATTTAAAAAATATGCTGAACTCTTAGGCAGAATTCTAGGAGCTTGAATTAACTCACTGAATCCTCATAAGGACCCCTATGGATTAGGTGCTATAACCATCCCCATTTCACAGATGAGGAAAGTAAGGCAGGTGTGCTTTCACTTCCCTGTCATTCTCCCTGCTCCTCCTCCAGGCCCCCTTACATCCTTCTAGCATAGCTCTGACTTACACTGTCCATTCACCTGGTTTGCCCAGGATGGCCCTTGTATATATCTGTGGTCCTGGCCTAAGTAGTAACAACCCTTTTTTTTTTTTTTTCAATTGTAGGAAAAAACACACAACATAAAATTTACCATCTTAACCATTTTTAAGTGTACCTTTGCTTTTAAAGTGTTGCAGTTTAGGAATTCCCTGGCAGTCCAGCGGTTAGGCCTCTGTGCTTTCACTGCCTACGACGCGGGTTCAATCCCTGGTTGGGGAACTAGGATCCCGCAAGCCTCGCTCGTGGCCAAAAGGAAAAAAAAAAGTGTTGCAGTTTGGATTAAATAATCACCCTTCTCTACTTTAACTTCTCTACTGTAACTGGGAGAACAGAATGGTGTATCTTGTGTTTTTACGCTCCCAACCCAGCACAATTCCAGGCATATTGTTCGTAATGTTTAATAAATGAACAAATGAATGAATGTTATCCTAAAATCCCTACTGGTTAATTTTCATTTTACTGTCCTCCCCCAGGTTCAGAATTGGAAACTTGGAAACTGTTCCACAGCTGTCCCTGAGACCAACAAGAGAAAAAGCCAGTGGGCTACAGGACGCTGTAAATGTGTGCTGTTGGCCAAGTAAAGAACAGTCATTTACCCACCAGAGGGCCGCCACGGGAGACAGTGGCTTCAAGACAATGGGCGTGGGCTTAGACGTATTTGGACAGATTCACAAGACTGAAATAAGGAGCAATAATTAAAACAAAGAAGCTACCTAAAGAAGCAGGGACTAAGAACACAGAGAGGAATGCTGAGCACTCCACTTAAACATTCTTTTAAAATTCAAATATCATCTTTAGGGATGCAAATACTGCAAAAGCTCCACACTATCAGCATATGGCCTCCTGGAGTGAGGAGCAAGCCCAACACGAGTGTGTTCTGGGTTAACCCCTTCTCCTCATGAAACCGGAAACTATCATGACCTCCAATTTCAGTGTGATTTTATAAACCTAAAGCGCACGGTTTTATATGAAGCTGAACAACCCGTCGTTCCCTTGCTCGTTCTGTCTTCAACCACCACACACTCCTAGCTCTGCACATCTACTTAAACTGAGCAAAAAGATAAAATTAAGAAAAAAGGATTGAAGGAAGTATCTTTTTTGTTGTTGATCTGAAACCAGAACATCCCACTGCATTACTAACTGGGGCAGTTTCAGCATCATCACATTAATATTGAAGTTTTTTTTTTTTTCTTTTAACCCCTCCACCCAAGTTTTTGAACCACTAGTACCATGTGGCCGCTCCAGAACTGATCTAATCTTCTCTGTATCTTTTCTGCTGGCAACTGCCATGTGTGCCTGAGGGAACCCAATAGGACGGATCTGGCCACCGTGTACTTTAAAACTTTCACTCAGAGAGTTGAGGCAGCCGCCCCTTTATTACTTGCAACTCTGTTTAAGATATGAAGTCCACAGACTCTTCAATTCAAAATAGTCTTAAGTAAGGTCCCTTTAATTCTTATAGATTTAATGAAGAGAGCATCTTTGTGCTATTAATGTACTTGTACCAAACATGACCACCACCCGATCTATCAAAGGCACCTACCTGTCTGGCTCAGTGAGGCTTCTGTTAGAGCAGAAACACGGCTGGGTGAGGAGAGAGGTGGGGACCCAGGATTTTGCAGCAGGAATCCCGAAGTTCGTAAACATATTGAAGCCGACAGGACATACGGAAGCCAACATCGAGTTTCATGTGGAAAGGAAGTTCTGGGGGAACTCCCTGGTGGTCCACTGGTTAGGACTCCTCGCTTTCACTGCCCAGGTTCGAACCCTGGTCGGGGAACTAAGATCCCACAAGCTGCATGACACAGCCCCCCCAAAAAAAGTTCTATCTAACAGGATGAGGAAAGGAGGGAGGCCTGGCCCAGAGGAAAGTGGGGAAGAGGGGAGCCGGAATCAGGAGAAGTGGGTAAGCTTGTCCCAACCTCCCCACGGGCAGATGTGCCCACAGCGTGAGGGCAGGGTCCTCTCCATGCTTCCCATTTTGGACTCTGGGGAAGCACTGCCTCGCAGGCCACGCCACCAACCCCAGGTCAGTCATAGCAAAGTAAACTCTGCTACAGCAAAGTCACACAGAACAATGGCTAGTGCTTATCTTTCACCTCCTCACGGCCTGACTTTTGTTTCCAGAAGACCCAGACAATCCTGCCTGGATGGATGCGGGATGGAAGTGAGCAGATACAGGTGGGGTGCGATGGGTTGAGGGCCACAGAGTGCCTGGTAAGGGGCGAGGTGATGCCACTACAAAGACTGCAGGGCACCAGACCACTAGGCCTGGATGAAGCTGGATGAAGGATATGGCAGAGACCCAGAGGGGAAGCATACCTGCAAGAGCCAAAGCGAAGCGGAGCCCGCCAAGGGCACCACCAGGCATGACAAAGCATGACAAGCAAAACGGGAGTTCGACCATCGGAAGTGTTGAGCGGCAGACGCCACGAAGAAACGCCGCCCCTCAGCTATCCCCAGTCCAGGCGATGCACCAGGTCAGCTACTCCGTGGCAGAGGCAGAAAGGATCCAGAGGTCACCAGGTGGGTCTACACATCCCATCCACCCTCCCACCCCTACCGCACCCAGATGCCACCTTAGGGAGAAATGTGGAGGGAGAAGAAATATAATCAGAACACACTACATATTTAAAAGTGGGCATTTATCTATAAGCTACTTATAGCACCTTAAGTTGCATCAGACTAACTGTAATGGATTGACCCATATTTAGGCCATTCCCCCATTTCCATACTAGGAAGGGGCTTGTAAGGAGGATCAGCCCAGATTATTAGAAACTAGGAATCATTCTCTCTGCCTGTGTGTACCTTAAGTAACCACTGTTTCTTCTCACCCTTGTTTTGACTGCCCACAATGTGAAGTAGAGTAAGGAAAACAGTCCCCAATCCTATTTGAGGGAACTCAGTTCCTTATTTAATTCTGGAAGAGCCAGGGGGAGAACCTCTACTAAACACTTGCTAGAGTTCTTCTTTCTTTGCCTGTTTTTGGAGGTGGCAGAAGTGGGTCTTGTGAGGAAGGAGAGAACAGACGTAGTTGAGAGAGAGAATGGAAAGTCAACGAAAGAAAGTGAGGTACCATTTGCTTTTCCCTACTTTGAGCTTTTGCAGCTCACCATCCCAGCACATTTTTTGAGAGGCAAAAGGCATCACATATTTCGTTCACTTCTCTAGCCTAACCAAAGGTGGAGAAGCTCCATCAGTCTTATGACAGCTGCTTGATGACAGGAATGTGGCACTGCTCATTCCTCTTCACCAGGCCCTCTTCCAGGATCACAATGGCGACAGGCAGGGAGGAGGCCCTCCAAGCCTTTATTGTTTTGCTCTGGCAAGCCTCCCATCTTCTAGAACTGGAATGTTCTGTGTTCAGGGAAATTCCAGCAACATTCTGTGAGAACATGGGTCAATGAGTCACAGGCTGACGCTATATACTAACAATGAGGGTTGGGCCTATGTCATGAGTGACGGGAACAGACAGGTAGGTTCCTTTTATACAACACCGTCAGGCTGCATTATACTCTACCATAGGAAACCCTTCACACATCCACTGATCATATCAAGATCCATTAGTTATTTGTAAATCATGAAGTTCTCCAGGTTAGGAATCAGGTGGTACCACTGACTGAGTCCACCGGTTCCTCCATTCACCCATCCACTTACACAGGCATTCACTGAACTAACTTTACTGATACACACTGTGGGACACCACTGGGATACACAGCAGAACAAGATACAGCCCCTGCCCTCAAGAAGCTCGGAAGCTAGTAGCAGAGGCAGACTAGTAAAGCACCGTACTGTTGAGTCTTTGTTTATTATCAATATCACTGGTACTGACTAGTCTTAGAAACAGGCCATCTGTTAGCCTAGAGCAAACTTCTAATGGGGTCAGTGTAATAATACAGTGCTGGCACACAGTCTAAGTGCTCAAAAGGAATGTTAATTATCTTTCATATCCTCTCTTTACTGCTACTCTGAAAGAAATGCTGTCAAAATGTAGCCCTGAACCCAGGGGGCCTGAGAATAAGACAAAATTCTTTTGAGTTCATACGGTGCTTGTCACTTGTACTTAAGCGGCACCCCAAACCCTGATGTAGTTCTACATCAGCTAGGGTGGGACTTCTCTCTTCACAGGAGCTTTGAGTCCTGCGGTCAGTGCAAGACTGCTGAATGACGGCAGGACAAATGATCATTAAATAGAAACACAGGGGCAGTTTCATCCTTTATAATCAAGCTTCTTTAAGTACTACAAAGAATGAAGAGCTTTTTCTATTTAACAACTAGAGAAGTAAGAAAAATAAAACCAAGAAATCAAACATTGTTAACATGGAAAAAAATTTTTTTTTAATATTTATTTTATTTTTCACTGTGTCGGGTCTTAGTTGCAGCATGCGGGATCCTCCGCTGTGGCGCATGGGATCCGTAGCTGTGGTGCACAGGCTTCGTTGCCCCGCGGCATGTGGGATCTTAGTTCCCCAACGAGGGATTGAACCCGCGTCCCCTGCGTTGGAAGGCGGATTCTTAACCATTGGACCACCAGGGAAGTCCCAGCATAGAAAATTGAAGGCCTAGGAAGTTGGCCTACATCTCAAATATATTAGGCTATGGACACATTTTCTGAAATTTCTTGAGATTCAACCCACCATTTGATTAAAGTGGCAGGAGAGATTTTCTACCTTCTCCCATACCCTAGGAGAAAGATTTGTCTGTCTTGTTCCATCCTGAGGAATTTAAGGACCTGAAAAGTCGGCTTATTTATGAGAAAACAGGATGGAACTTATGACCAAATAAAGATAAAAAGACAGAGGAGGGCTTCCCTGGTGGCACAGTGGTTAAGAATCCGCCTGCCAATGCAGGGGACACGGGTTCGATCCCTGGTCTGGGAAAATCCCACATGCCGTGGAGCAACTAAGCCCGTGCACCACAACTACTGAGCCTGAGCTCTAGAGACTGCAAGCCACAACTACTGAAGCCCGCGCGCCTAGAGCCCATGCTCTGAAACAAGAGAAGCCACCACAATGAGAAGCCCACACACTGCAACAAAGAGTAGCCCCCCCTCACCGCAACTAGAGAAAGCCCGTGTGCAGCAAAGAATACACAACGCAGACAAAAATAAATAAACAAAATAAAAATTGTTAAAAAAAAAAAAGACAGAGGATTATGGGGAAAGGAAGAAAGATTAGAGAAGAGAAGAGGAACTCCATCAAGCCCAGAAGAGAACAACTTCCTACTAAATGATGGACATCACAATAGTTAAGAACTCTGCCCTTGGACTTCAAGCATGTAGGGGGTTGTCGAAAAAGGTGTCCTTTCTGTTCCTGGAATGTACCTTCCCACTCAGCCAACAAGCATAGCTAAAGAGTTACTGCTATAAAATTCATCCCTGATAGCTACGATAAATAGGAATTTATTATTATATAGATTAAAACCTCACTAAGTTAGAGTTTTGTAAAAATACACCAAAAGCCTCGCAGAAATTTCCTTTATACCTGTAATGAACACTTTCTTCATAGAGTTAGAATGTAAAAAGGGAGGAAGAGGATTTTCAAGATATTTACGAAAAGTTGTCACAAAATCTTATTTTAAAAGTGCCTATCCACACACTGTTAGTAGGAATGTAAATTGGTGCAGCCACTATGGAAAAAAATAGAACTACTGTATGATCCAGGAATCCCACTCCTGGGAATACAGCTGAAGAAAATGAAACCACTAATTCGAAAAGATACATGCACCCCAATGTTCACAGCAGCATTATTTACAATAGCCAAGATTTGGAAGCAACCTAAGGGTCTATGAACAGATGAATGGATAAAGATGTGGTATAGTTATACAATGGAATGCTACTCAGCCATTAAAAAGAATGAAGTTTTGCCATTTGCAGCAACATGGGTGTACCTGGAGGGGATTATGCTTAGTGAATTAAGTCAAAGACAAATACTGTATGTCATCACTCATATGTGGAATGTGAAAACTAAAATAAACAAATATAACAAAATAGAAACAGGCTCACAGATATAGAGAACAAACTAGTGGTTACAGGGAGCGGGGCTGCAGGCAAGATAGAGGCAGCGGATTGAGAGGTACAAACTACTATCTATAAAATAAGCTACAAGGATATATTGTACAGCAGAGGGATTAGAGCCAATATTTTATAACTTTAAATGGAATATAATCTATAAAATTTTCAATCACTATGTTGTATACCTGAAACTAATATAATATTGTAAATCAACTATACCTCAATTTTTTTTAAGAAGTATCTATTCACAAACAAATCTTTTTATCTTTCACAAGTTTAGTAAAATAATGTGAACGCAACAAATGCCCGTTCATTCAATACATATACAAATCATTTTTACATATTTCTTTTTATTTATTTGGCTGCATCAGGTCTTGGTTGCGGCATGTGGGATTGTTGCGGTGCGTGGGCTCTCTAGTTGTGGCTCATGGGGCTCTAGAGTGCGAGGTCTTAGCTGCCCTGTGGCATGTGGGATCTTAGTTCCCCAACCAGGGATCGAACCCACGTCCCCTGCATTGGAAGGTGGATTCTGGACCACCAGGGAAGTCCCTCTTACATATTTCTTAAGAAATTCATCTAGATTAGCAGAAATTACTGTGTATCTATGAAAATGAAAACACTTATAACTACGTGCCAGACGCTGGTCTAGAAACTCATCTCACAGTTCCACCCTGAAGCGCTATGAGAGTCACCTGGGTGTGCCCAAATCTTCTGATTCTCCTCCTTCCAAGCACATGGTAGGATGACACTTCCCAACCTCTTTAAATTTAGGCGTAACTGCAAGACTTCCTTTGACTGATGAGGTATAAGTGGAAGCGATGTGTGTCACTTCTGGAAAGAGGTCTATAAAAGCCAGTGTAGGATCTACCAAGCCCCTGCCCTGTCATGGTGAGTAGCGATGCCCAAGTTGGTGGAGCCTGTTAGCCCACCCAGCTCTGTTAGCAGAGCCCAGAGACAACTCTCAACAGCCATGAACCGTGACTGAGAAATAAATCTTTGTGGTATAAGCCTCTGATATTTAGAGGTTGTTTGTCATTGCAACAGAATCTAGCCTATTCTGACTCATAGAAGATAGTTGAAAGATACATAGTATTTCTTCTCCAATATTCTGCCATTCATGTTGTCCATGAATCCAGGCTGTTTTCTCCCCCCCACATCATATGCGCCCCTCTGCTCCCCGACAACTCCCAGAAAACAAGTCATAAAAATCACTATGAGCATTTTTATAGAATTTAAAATGTATACATTCCTTTTTTTAAAATTCTGCTTTAAAGTCATTACTAGTTTTTTAAAAAGGTAATTCATCCTTGCAAAACATACACACACACAAAAGTAACTGGTCCTTGCAAAAAATTCAAATAATACCTACATATAAAAACTGAGAAATCGTCAGACCTCTCACTCCAATTGTTTTATATGCATACATAGATTCCTTTTTTAAGAGGGAGAGGTATCACAAAAATAGTATACATGTTACTTTATTACTTGTCTACTTAACAGTCCATAGACAGCTTTCCAGTTAACAATTGCATTGTATGGGGCCTCCCTGGTGGCGCAGTGGTTGAGAGTCCGCCTGCCGATGCAGGGGATACGGGTTCGTGCCCCGGTCTGGGAGGATCCCATATGCCGCGGAGCGGCTGGGCCCGTGAGCCATGGCTGCTGAGCCTGCGCGTCCGGAGCCTGTGCTCCGCAACGGGAGAGGCCGCAACAGTGAGAGGCCCGCATACCACAAAAAAAAAAAAAAAAAAAAAAAAACAATTGCATTGTATGGACATCATATAATTTATTTAACCACGTCCCTACTGATGGACATTTTGGCTCATTCCACGTTTGTATTTAATTGCAATGCTACAATAAACATCTTTGTAAAATCAGGCCACTTTTTTCTGTAAAATTTATCCCAAGAAGGGGCCTGCTGAGTCAAAGGGTACAAACATTTCACATTTTGACAGGTACTGCCAAACTGCTCTCCAAAATGATGGTATCAATCTAACAGTGCTGCCAAGAGCATATAAAAGTACCTTTTTTCCCTAGAATCTTACAAAACTCGGTATTATCAATTTTATAAAATATTTGTCAAGCTAGGAATCAAAAATACGGTGTTTCAGTATTTCTTTTAATTTGCATTGCTTTTTTCCAACTTTTCTGGACTGTTTATTTGCTTCAGAGAAATGGCTGCTTTTCCATATTATCCATTTTTTAATAAGGTAAGTTTTTTATTATTTACTTGTAGAAGCTTTTTATTACGAATATTAAGACATTTTAATCTATATTGCAAATATTTTCTCCAAGCCTTCATTTATAAATGCTGGGGTTCAACACATTGATTTCTTTTAAGTTAACATAACTAAATTTGTCAAAATTTCCCATTATAATATCTGGGTTTCAAGATATAGTCCTTTAAATTAATTCCAAGCTTAATAGGTTAACTACAAGAATATTTCCACAAATAAATTAATCCTGCTTTTTTAGCTCTTTAAATCCACCTTGAACTTACTTTAGTCTTTTATATAAATGTATATATGGGAATTCCCTGGTGGTCCAATGGTTAGGACTCTGCGCTTCCACTGCAGGGGGCACAGGTTCGATCGTGGTCGGGGAACTAAGATCCCGCATGCCGAGTGGTGTGGCCAAAAAAAAAAATAAATAAATAAAATATTTTAAAATAAATAAATAAATGTATATATGACCTATCTCTCTGAGTGATGAAACTTAAAAAAGATAATGCACCCAGAAGCAACCAGCACAGGATCCAGGTTGCAGTAGGCTTTCAATTAATGTTCATTAATTTTACTCCTCCTGAGTCCCATTAGTTTAGATACAAGAGGCACGTAATTCTTCTCAAAATATTTTCCATCAGAATTCCAACTGTATTCAGGGTGTGGACATGCCCCACCAAAACAACTGCATTTCCCAGCCTCGTGTACAGCTAGGGGTGGCAGCATAACACAGTTCTGGTTAATGAGATGCAAGCAAAAGTCACTGAACTGAGCTTCCAGGAAGCTCTTTGAAAGAGAACAGGCACAGCTGGTATATGTCTTTTTGCCATCTGCCCTCCTCCTACTTCTTGCCTGGAAGGCAGATGCAATGCTGGCTGGAGAGCAGCCATCTTGAGACTTCGAAGTGACAAGATCACTAAAGATGGCCAAATGCAAAGGCAGAAGCAGTTTGGGTCTTTGATGGCTTTGACCAATCCTGGAATGCCCACTTCTGGACTTCTTAATACAAGAGTAAAATAACCCCCTTACTTGTGTGAGACATTATTAATGAGTCAGGTTTTCTGTTAATTGCAGCAAAATGTAATATCTAAACTGCATGTCATGGTGAACCCAAATATCTTCATATAGATCCTAAAATACTCTCCAGTTTTGTGGCTCAAGATAGTCTCCTGAAGAACAGCTATGCTGGTTTGAAGGGAAAGTTCTCCATTCACAGATTTATTTAATTTTAAAAGAGGAAATCAGGGCTTCCCTGGTGGCACAGTGGTTGAGAGTCCGCCTGCCGATGCAGGGGACACGGGTTCGTGCCCTGGTCCAGGAAGATCCCACATGCCGCGGAGCGGCTGGGCCCATGAGCCATGGCCGCTGGGCCTGCGCGTCGGGAGCCTGTGCTCCGCAACGGGAGAGGCCACAACAGTGAGAGGCCCACATACCGCAAAAAAAAAAAAAAAAAAAAAAAAGAATCCGCCTGCCAATGCAGGGGACACGGGTTCAAGCCCTGGTCCAGGAAGATCCCACATGCTGAGGAGCAACTAAGCCCGTGCACCACAACTACTGAGCCTGCGCTCTAGAGCCCGCAAGCCACAACTACTGAGCCCAAGTGCCGCAACTACTGAAGCCTGCGTGCCTAGACACCGTGCTCCACAACAAGAGAAGCCACCACAATGAGAAGCCTGTGCACCGCGAAGAAGAATAGCCCCCGCTCGCCTCAACTAGAGAAAGCCCCCACGCAGCAACAAAGACCCAACGCAGCCAAAACCAAATAAAAGAAAATAAATTTAAAAGAAAAATTATTACTCTGATATTATTTTTTTTAATAAATAAATAAATAAAATCATGAATCTACGGGGGAAAAGAAATTGACAGGCTCTCATCATTAGAACAAAGGATAAGTTAACCAGATTCCTCTTTGTTGCTTCCCCCCAACCCCCAATTCTGGATGAAGGCCAAAAAGCAGAACGACATTTCAGCTATCATTTCTAAAGATGATACTTGCAAAGGGTAGAGCTAAAATAGCATCAATATCTATAGAATAAAAACAATCAAATACACACAAAATACAGATAACCAAAGAATCCTAAGAACAAACCTACAACGGATGTTTTCCATGATTGTCATCCGTTAACGGCAGATTTAACATTATATATTTTACCGGGAATCTTACAAGTACAGTTGGCCTTCCATATCTGTGGGTCCACACCCATGGATTTCAACCAACCTTGGATTACAAAAAAATTCCAGAAAGTTCCAAAAAGCAAAACTTGAATTTGCCAAGCACCAGCAACTATTCACATAGCACTTACATTGTATTAGGTATTATAAGTAATTGGGAAGATTTAAAGTACACAGGAGGATTTGTGTGGGTTATATGCAAATACTAGGCCATGTCATATAAAGGACTTGAGCATCCGTAGATTTTTTTTTTTTTTTTTTTTTTTTTGCGGTACGTGGGCCTCTCACTGTTGTTGCCTCTCCGGTTGCGGAGCACAGGCTCCAGACGCGCAGGCTCAGCGGCCATGGCTCACGGGCCTAGCCGCTCCGCGACACGTGGGATCTTCCCGGACCGGGGCACGAACCTGTGTCCCCTGCATCGGCAGGCAGACTCTTAACCACTGCGCCACCAGGGAAGCCCAAGCATCCGTAGATTTTTGTATCCTCTAGGGTCCTGGAACCAATCCCCCTCGAACACTGAGGAACAACTGTAAATTTTACATTCACAGCAATTTTTACCAAACAAGATAAATAATATTATTGGATGCAAAGAGGATCTGGTTGCCTAACTGTTCATATCCACAAAAGCAGGGCTATATGATACCAAGGAGTCACACAAACAAGAAAAGGGAATGAAACTTACGTACTTAAGCAAGTATTCATCAAAAGTCCAGTTAAAAGAACTTTTCCCTAGTAATTTCATGCAATAAATATATAATACTTATACACATTTATTTGAGGGGGAAAAGAAATTATTTCCTAAACAAATGAGTGTTCAGCAGAGCTTTTTAAGGATTCATTGTAGAGATCTTTACCCAAGCCCATGCCAACTTTTCTCTTTTTATTCAGAAAGATACATGATTTCCTGTATCTGTTTCTAAGCAGAGGACAGTGTGAAAGCATTGCTTTGTGTTACAAAGCCACTCCCCCACTCCCCTTAGCATTTGCAACATACGCAGTGACAACGAAACGACAAACTCTAACTACTCTTCCCTTAAGTTTTCAGTTTTAACTTTCCTCTTACTTCTGAAATCCCTGAAACTTTATATCCATAAAAAATCAGTGGAACGGGCTTCCCTGGTGGCGCAGTGGTTGAGAGTCCGCCTGCCGATGCAGGGGACACGGGTTCGTGTGGGGAGATCCCTCATGCCGCGGAGTGGCTGGGCCCGTGAGCCATGGCCGCTGAGCCTGTGCGTCCAGAGCCTGTGCTCCGCAACGGGAGAGGCCACAACAGTGAGAGGCCCACATACCGAAAAAAAAAAAAAAAAAATCAGTGGAAGGTATTAGCTAGTTGGCTATTTGGCCAAAGAAAGCCAAGTAAGTTTGAGAGCAACACAGCCAAGATGACACAACTCTGAATGCAACTCAGGACATTCACAGCTATCAGCTGTTGAGATGAGAGATGAGGGATGTTACTTTTCTGTCTGTGCATCTCTATCTCCATGCATTCACCACCATAACCACAGAACCTAGTCAAGGCTTTCTGACGGTAGAAACTTGTCTTTGCAATTTTTAGTGCTACCCTCTGGGCCTGGGTATAGGTCAGAAAAAAAAGACAAGAATTAACATGTGTCTAAGATTCCATTCCACCTTTGACTAATCAGCACTGATCAGAAAGGATTCCTTTGGGGAATTTACAAAACAGAATAGAGGAAGAACTAGACCTTCAGGGCTTGCTCTAAATCAAGTCTCCTAGGAACTTCCTTTAGAATCAATTCAGTTTTTAAAAATGAAGATCAGTTGGCCAAATGTACCACATAATGGATGAGAACTAGACCTTCAGGGCTTGCTCTAAATCAAGTCTCCTAGGAACTTCCCTTAGAATCAATTCAGTTTTTAAAAATGAAGATCAGGTCGCCAAATGCACCATACAATGGATGCATAGATTTGACATCTCAGCACACTGAGGCAACCTCTCGGAGTGAATTTTCAAGGTAAGAGGCAGTTAGCTTTTCAAATTCTATTTTGTTTTTCTTTTAATCACTTTTATGGTATCCTTTCTAAAATATTTTCATCTGTTCTTAAACATAAATTAACCTTTTTTTTTTGGATGCCTTAAATATAGCTGTCCTAGGAGCTACAGTCCGACACAGAGAACTGATTGTTCTAACACTAAATGTCCCAAACTCTCACTTTGCTTTTAGTTCTTATATCCACTTTCTATAATTTTTCCAAGGTCAACTGTCAATTCTTGATATTATTATGAAGACCTTAATTAGCTCCTTTCATAATCCTAATTTTTTTTTTAATTGACGTATAGTTAATTTACAATGTTGTGTTAGTTTCAAGTGTACAGCAAAGTGATTCATATATATATATATATATATCCTTTTTTCATATCACGATCCTAATATTCTGAGGGCCAGATGACCAAGTTTGTTAGAGTTCTACTTAACAGTGGTAAATAATTAAGCCAGAATACTGTTTACCTCTGGGAGCTGTAATCAGGAAAGGGCATACAACGTCCTTCTGAGGGGCCAACACTGTTCAATTTCTTGACATGGGTATTTCCTTTCCAATAGTGCACTTAACTATACATTTATGTTTTAGGTGCTTTTCATAACTTAAAAAAAAATTTAAATAACACATATGTAAAAAGTTGAATGGGAAGATACATTTCCCCACCCTTATTCCAGCGCACACTTGCATAAACAGACACACACACACACACACACACAGAGCGACATTCATTCAGGTAGTAATTAAATTGCTTGCAATTATATTTTTAAGTGACAGCCAATGAGATTTGCAGAAGACCCTTCATTTCAGCACTGTTTGTAACAGAAGGAAAGAAAGGAAAACATAAATGTTCTATAATAGGGGAATGGTACTGAATGAGGCAGATCACCTTATTCTGATATGAAAGTATGTCCAAGATCATATTTAAATGAGCAAGTTGCACAATGAAATATGCATGTCTGATATGATCTAATTTGTATAAAAAGGAGAGAATGAATGTGACTAATCCTGAAGTCTTATAAATGCATAGGAAACTATTAACAGTAGGAAGAGCTGATGAGAAAAAACAGGGAATTTCACTTTGTACCCTTTGATTTTATTTGAATTCCTAGCCAATAACCAAGTATTTCTTTAAAAGTAAAAAATTAAATAAATACACATTTCCATTTGCTGCTGTAACAAACTACAACAAACTTAGTGGTTTAAATCAACACAAATGTATTCTCTTTCAGTTCTGGAGGTCTGAAGTCCAAATGAGTCTAAATTAAGGGGCTAGGGCTTCCCTGGTGGCGCAGTGGTTGGGAGTCCGCCTGCCGGTGCAGGGGACACAGGTTCGTGCCCCGGTCCGGGAGGATCCCACATGCCGCGGAGCAGCTGGGCCCGTGAGCCATGGCTGCTGAGCCTGCGCGTCCGCAGCCTGTGCTCCGCGGCGGGAGAGGCCACGGCAGTGAGAGGACCGCATACCGCAAAAAATATATATATAATAATAATTAATTAATTAATTAATTAAGGGGCTAAAATCAAGGTGTCAGCATAGCTGGTTCCTTCTGGAGGTCCCAGGGAAGAATCTTGTCTCTTCCAGCTACTAGAGGCTGCCAGCATTCCTTGACTTATTGTCACATCAGTCTAATCTCTGCCTTCATCTTCACATTGCCTCCTCCTCTGACTCTAATCCTCCTGCCTCCCTCTTTTAAAGACCCAATAATCCAGGATATCTCCCCATCCCAAGATCCTTAATCACATCTGCAAAGTCCCTTTTACCATATAAAGTAACATATTCTCTGGATCTGGAGGCTAGGATGGGGACATCTTTGGGGGGGCCACTGTTCAGGCAACCACACAAGATATACGCGGAACTGTCCTTGGAGGATGCCTCTAGGATCTGCAATGTGGGGGAAAGAGAGTGAGGAAGCACTTCAACTCATATACTTACATATTACTTTAAATTCTGACATTGAATATGTATTGTTTTAATTAAAAACTGAATATATATACCTTATTTCATCAACTCTAAGATACCAATCATAGATACATTATTTTATTTATGACCGAGAAAGATAAAACATTGATTAAACTATGATTTCATTGTAATATCATGGTAGATGGTTGGCAAAAATACACTCAGAAATCCCTCCTATCCCAGTATCTGTGGACATACTTCGCAATGTGACTGCCCCTCTCATCAGGAGGCAGAGTCTACTTCTCCACTCCCTGACTCTGGGCTTGGCCTTGTAACTTGCTTTGGCTAATGGGACGTTAGCAAAAGTGACTCAGACAGAAGCTGGAAAACTGCTTGCACACTGGGGCTACCCTTTTCTCTTGCTGCTGCCTTTCTACCAAGTAAACAAGTCCAGGCAGGTCTACCAGACACCCCGGCCAACTCACTGACCTTGGGCAGACAGTAATTGTTGTTTGAAGCCACTAAAATCCTGACGTCGGAAAAATTTAATGGTTAAAAAAAATGTGGATCTTCAAGTCAATGAAATATGCTATTTCAGTAAGTACATTTCAGTGTAATATCAGCGTATTTAAGTGTCTAACGGGTGTGTCTAGGAGGAAAATACACAAATTTTAGTGAGCAGGGTTTCTATATCACATTTTGGCTGCTAAAGGTCACTTTTGCTTATTTTCCGGTTTTTAGTTACATTTCACGTAGTTGAAGTCACTGAATTAAGTGATCACTGGCGCTGCAGGGCTACTGCTTTCTGCCACAGAATATTAGAGCAAGATAAATTATCTGGTCCATCCAATGGGAAAGAAATGAACAATCACTAGAATTAAATGGTGAAAAATTATTACTTTGTCATTCAGGTAGGTACTGTGAATCATAAATTAAGAGTGACAATGCTGGCAAATATCTCAATTTTATTAGATAAAATGTATAATTTTATCAAAAAACTGAAAATGCAGTGGCATACTGTGAATTGTATTTATTACACTTGCAACTTTTAACCAAAATGATTCTAATTACGAGAGGTTCCAGTTCCCTCTTATTACAATACTGCATTTATAGGCATGTTATGACCTTGTTCATACTCCGCTGACATAAACAAGATATATTTTGTTAACAAAAGGTCAAATGACAGTTCCCTTGTGACAGGTGCATTTCCTACACTGTTGCTTTAAAATCCAGTTTCTGGACTGTGATAATAGCTACCATTTACAAAGTGCTTATTTCCCAAACAACCAAATAATAATACCTGACCTGGGTGTATAACTGAAGATAAATAAGCAATAAAAGTAACAACTTTACCCCTAGGCAATTTCTTCTCCACCTATACAAAGAGTTACATAAATTCTTGAATTATTAATTTAATGCAGAGTTAGTTACTGAGTGCTTATAATGTGCCTGACACTATACTTAAAACTATGGACAGAAAATCCCCACCAAAAACCAAATCTCCTAAATTTCTGAATTGGAAATCCACTGAATTAAGGCATTTTCTAACATCTAAAAATCCTATCATGCACCAGAAGCTTTACATACAACTCCTTCTGTACTTTAATACTTATAATACTTACAAGCACCATGAAACATTTTAAAAATGACTTTAGGGGCTTCCCTGGTGGCGCAGTGGTTGAGAGTCCGCCTGCCGATGCAGGGGACACGGGTTCGTGCCCAGGTCCAAGAGGATCCCACATGCCGTGGAGCAGCTGGGCCCGTGAGCCATGGCCGCTGAGCCTGCGCATATGGAGCCTGTGCTCCGCAACGGGAGAGGCCACAACAGTGAGAGGCCCGCGTACCACAAAAAAAAAAGAAAATAAAGAAAAAATCAAAGAATAAACAAATGCTCCATCCTCCCTTGTAGCTAGGTGGTCTTGTGATAGATTTATGACCAGATGTGAAGCTAAAAGCCAAAGAGCCATCTTCAATCACGGGGCAAACACTGGGATGAAAGCCACAAGCTGGAGATGGCAGAACAGAAAGAGATAAGGACCACCTATCTCCAGATGTCTTGTTATGTGAGGAAAATCAGCCTATAAACACCCGCACGCAGCCAACAAGGCCCTCCTCATTCACAGACCCTGCTGTCCATCAATAAACGCATAGCCCTTCCTGATACCACTCAAAGTCATATCTACAATTTTGTAATACCAATACTTAGAGCAGGTAAAGAAGGCACTGCAAGGGTGTAAAAAGGATGTCTACCCTCTTTTTACTTAATTTGTATTGTCACTTGTTGATCGGTTAGCTGATTTGCTAGCTTTTCCTCTGAAAAACCAAGTTCAGCCTGTTGTGATTTCCACGGAGGCTCCATACTGGTCCTTTCTACACCTTCCTCAACAGAGCCTCTGAGAGCTGGTGTAGCACCCTAAAGATGAATGAAGGGCTGTGGGGTCCAATGAACCAGGTGCAGGCACATCCCCAACTCTGCCCCTCCCCGGCTGCATGTGATCCTTCATCTTTCAAATCAGAATAAAATACTAGCTTCCTAAAATCATCTGGAGGATTAAATAAGAAAAGGCACATAAAACACAGTGCCTGGCACATGGTATGTACTCAGTAAATGTTAACTATTATTCATTACTTTAATATCCTTTAGGCTTTTCAGCTTCCTCCCTGAAATAGGATACATACTGTGTCCATATGTGCTTAGCAGTCTAGTTTCAAGTCATTTTTTGGATTTCAGTTTGCTAAATGTATAATGAAATATATTATATATCTATATCTATATCTATCTACATATATGTTCATCTATGTATCTACACTCATCCATCAGGAAAAAAATCTTTTATGTTGCCATGTGTTTTGACTTGGAGTTTAGAAATCTGGTCACCATATGGGGTCCATTCACCAGTGCTGAAATTTGTCAGAGAACAATGGCTTTTTGCTCAGCAAACATTCATCGTGAAATATCTCCCCACTCCTCACTTTATATTCACTGGAGGAAAACAGCAGTCAACATGTCAAATCAGCAAATGAAGCAATGAAAAAATGGCTACCTGAACATGTCAACGCTATACACATGAGCAGATTTCAAGGAAAAGAAGGCAATGAAAATCATGAGAAAAGCAAGACTCAGTGTTCATTCTTCTGCTGCTACCAGAACAACAACCAACAACACGCCAAGCTGCTAGGGCGTGGGCTCATCTCATGCCCACCCCATCCCAGCGGTGAGCACATGCTGGATTGTTGACCTTATATCTCTTTTCTGAGACTTGCCCTCCACTCCTCATCCACAAGCTGCAGCAGTGATTATCATATTCCTGCAACATGACCCCACTTCTGGCCACAATCCTAGAATGGACAGCTGACCTGGCTGGACCAATAAGTCCCTTCCCAAGGAATTCCAGAACTGGGACTGGGTGCCTGACATCAATCTCTCCCTGCCTATCTAGACTATAGCATGTAAAATTCAGGAGCAGCTGGCAGCCATGTTCTGCCATGTGGACTAAGTAAGAAACACTGAAGCCAGTGTGAGCAGGAGAAAAGAAGGAAGCAGACACAGACAAACCCATGAGCAGCATGGAAAGGGCACTTCCTGGTTCTCCATATGCTCCAGTCTCTAGTTCACTTCCTAAGGCCCAAAGGCATCCCCATCCTTTCTTGGATTCTGCAAGATACCTGAGCCTCCTGCCAGGCTGATTTCTGTTCACAGTACCAAAGAAACCTAAGAGACTCCATCATTATATACTATTAGAAGGCAACTAGTTTCAGAGTGACCCCTATAAACCAGAGGGAGGGGGCTTCCCTGGTGGCGCAGTGGTTGAGAGTCCGCCTGCCGATGCGGGGGACACGGGTTCGTGCCCCGGTCTGGGAGGATCCCACATGCCGCGGAGCGGCTGGGCCCGTGAGCCATGGCCACTGAGCCTGTGCTCCGGAGCCTGTGCTCCGCAGGGGGAGAGGCCACAACAGTGAGAGGCCCGCCTAACCGCAAAAAAAAAAAAAAAAAAAAAAAAACCAGAGGGAGGCCTCACTTTGAACTAACACAACACAAACCTCTGTTGCTCCAATTTTGCCTGCTATGTTCTCAGTCCTGAGCTGGAGGCCTTGAGAAACAGTGATGAGGATCCCAGAACATAAGGTAAGCAGAAAAATGTCAATGCATGTGAGGAGGTGTGTACATGAAGAGTGAACTAAGGGAATGCAGCTATCCGGAGATCTGGAGGAGGCCCTGTGCAAGCATTGCTAATCCCAGAGCAGTTTTGCAAATGAAAAGTTTACAGTCGCTAAAGCAGAAATGCCCAGAGATCCATCTAAGGGCACTTATCAGAGCATGTGCAAATCCTATCAGTTTTCCTTTCATAAAATCTTACAACTTTTCTCAGTATAGCCTTCAGAATTTTACATATGCATGTATTATCACCTTAAAAACAAGTTTAATTATTTTTTAAATATACTGCCAGTATCTATTTTTACCTGTTATTTTTTATTCAAATATTCAGAACTTCAGTTATAATCTCCATGAACCAGTCCCTAAGGGAAATAAACTACCAAATAAGTAACCATTTTTAACCTTAAAACCTGTGTCTTTTGACTATAATTATTTACTGCTCTTTTGACTATAATTATTTACTGCTCAAACTGTGGCACTCTCCCAGCTAAAACCCATTTCAAATAACTAAATGTTTTGCCATTTTGATCCATTCTCCCTGCAAATCCATCCAGTATTTGCCACCAGCTTTAACCTCAATTTTCCACATATGTAGGCATGGGACTACTAGGCAACAAAAGCAACAGATCAATTTTTTAAGTAAACATTTTAGAAAAGTAGAAATAAGCAATGCTGGACACTAGAAATACTGACTACAATAGCATCCCTAAAAATACAAACTTGATATTTGTGCAATGTAAAAAATGTCCATTGCTTCAAGTTTTCAAGATCAAGTTCAGTCCTTCAGGCTCAAGAATGGAATTTATCAGTAATTATTGGGTGGTAAGATACCAAAAAGGGCCTAGTGTAAAATATAAAACGTCAGTTAAGTCAAAGACACTTACGAGAGGGCCATCCTGGTTCCAATGGACCACTGGAAGCGACTCAGATCAGAGTAATCTCAAGAAATTAACCTTTTGTTCAGTTATCAACAAATCAACAACTCAGAGTGCGTATATTTCTTCTGGGCTCAATATTGATACTGATCTGTACCTTCAGATGTATGCTACTCTTAAAAATTCATTTATAATGAATTATAATTTATAATATAAATTATACTTATAATTTATAATTATAATAATTATAAATTATTCAAGAATAGGTAGTATAGCAAAGTTGCAAAACACAAGGTTAATATACAAAAGTTAACTGGCTTCCTACATACCAGCAATGAGCAAGTGAAATGTGAAATGAAAAATACAATATCATTTATATTAGCAACCCCAAAAATGAAATACTTAGATATAAACCTAGTAAAATATGTACAAGATCTCTATGAGTAAAACTACAAAATTCCAGTGGGCAAGCTCAAAGAACTACTAAATAAATGGAGAGATATTCCATGTTCATGGATAGGGGGACTCAATACTGTCAAGATGTCAGCTCTTCCCAACTTGATGTATAGATTCAATGCAATCCAAATCAAAATCCCAGCAAGTTTTTTATGAATGTTGAAAAACTGCCTGTAAAGTTTATAAGTAGGCGCAAAAGACCCAGAATAGCCAACTCAACATTGAAAGAGAAGAATAAAAGTTGAAGGACAGATGCTACCTGACTTTAAGACTTTCTATAAAACTACAGTAATCAAGACAGTGTGGTATGGGTGAAAGAATAGACAAATAGATCAATGGAACAGAACAGAAAGCCCAGAAACAGACCACCATAAATATAGTCAACTGATTTTGACAAAGAAGCAAAGGCAATACAAGGGAGGAAAGACTGTCCCTTCAACAAATGGTGCTGTAACAAATGGACATCCACATGCAAAAGAATGAATCTAGACACAGACCTTACACCCTTCACAAAAATTAACTCATAATGGAATATAACCTAAATGTAAAATGCAAAACTGTGTTATATCACTCCCAAGCCTATGCTTGGACCTAGCTCAGGAGGGCCCTGTGTTAGGAATGCCTGTAGCCCTTGCTCAGGTACATATCATTTGTAGTGAGCTCAGCAGACATCTCCCCCACTGTGGCCCCTATTTATGGAATGGCTAGCTCTTGTGGTTCTTATTTTGATCTCAGGATGCACTTCAGCAAAACACCATCAGGGAACTTTGAGAGACAAGATTTATTACTCACGGGCCTTGGAGGGTATACAGCACACCTAAGAGCCACACAACAAGGTCACAGGTTGTGAGGGATGAGGGGGGAGAGCACGTACAAGAGCAGACCTGGGGCCCTGCCTTTATTAGGGTCCAAGGGTCGGGTGTCTAGGGTTTCATGGATTCACTCTGTATTGGCTAATTTCAAGCATAAGAGTGGGAAATGAGATGCAAGAAGGGAGGAACAGGGTCACTCAGGTGGTCAGTTATTTAGCTACCCAGGGCTTTCTGAAAAAGAGACCTTCACAGGTGGGGGGCATCTAATTCATTATCCGGTTGTTTTGCTAGTAGCTGTGTCATACAGCTGGCAATGTTTTATTCAAGATAGATGTCATTGGGCTTCCTTGGTGGCGCAGTGGTTGAGAGTCCGCCTGCCGATGCAGGGGACACGGGTTCGTGCCCCGGTCCGGGAAGATCCCACATGCCGTGGAGCGGCTGGGCCCGTGAGCCATGGCCGCTGAGCCTGCACGTCCGGAGCCTGTGCTCCGCAACGGGAGAGGCCACAACAGTGAGAGGCCCGTATACCGCAAAAGAAACAAACAGAAAAGATGGATGTCATTTGAAATGGATGCCTCGGCAATTAAAAGCTTAATGTCAGGCACTTACACTACAAATTCCTAGAAGGTAATATAAGAGAAAATCTAGATGACTTTGGGTGTGATGATGCCTTTTTAGATACAACACGAAAGACACAATCCATGAAAAAAAAATTGATAAGCTGAGCTTCTTTAAAATTAAAAACTTCTGTTCTGTAAAAAGACAATATTGAGAGGATTAGAAGAGAAGCCACAAAGATTGGGATTGACATATACACACTGCTATACATAAAATAAATAACTAATAAGGGAACTCTACTCAATACTCTGTAATGGCCTATATGGGAAAAGAATCTAAAAGAGTGGATATATGTATATGTATAACAGATTCACTTGGCTATACATCTGACATTAGCGCAAAATTGTAAATCAACTATACCCCAATAAAAAATTAAAAAAAAAAAAAGGACGAGAAGCCAGACTGGGAGAAAATATTTGCAAAAGGCACATCTGATAAAGGACTTTAACCAAAATAAAAATGCGCCAAACACCTTAACAGACACCTCACCAAAAAGAAAATCTACAGATGGCAAATAAGCTTATGAAAAGATACTCTACCAGAATACTCTACTCTGACATCAAAGAAATGAAAATGAAATTAACAATAAAATACCACTACGTACCTATTAAAAATACCAAAATCCAGAACTCTAACAACACCAAATGCTGGTGAGGATACAGAGCAACAGGAACTCTCATACATTGCTGGTGGGAATGCAAAACGGTGCAGCCACTTTGGAAAACAGTTTGGCACTTTCTTACAAAACTCCTGCCATACCATCCAGCAGTGGTGCTCCTTGGTATTTACCCAAAGGAGCTGAAAACTTATGTCCACACAAAAATCTAAACATTGGATGTTTATAGCAGCTTTATTGATAATTGCCAAAACTTGGAAACAAACAAGATTCAGTAGGTGAATGGATAAACAAATTGGTACATTCAGACAAATGGAATATTATTTAGTGCTAAAAAGCAGTGAGCCATGGACTTCCCTGGTAGCGCACTGGTTAAGAATCTGCCTGCCAATGCAGGAGACACGGGTTCAAGCCCTGGTCCGGGAAGATCCCACATGCCACCGAGCAACCAAGCCTGTGTGCCACAACTACTGAGCCTGCGCTCTAGAGCCCATGTGCCACAACTACTGAGCCTGCATGCCACAACTACTGAAGCCCGCACGCCTAGAGCCCATGCTCTGCAACAAGAGAAGCCACCACCATGAGAATCCCGCGCACTGCAAAGAAGAGTAGCCCCCCCACTTGTCGCAACTAGAGAAAGCCCGCAGGCAGCAATGAAGACCCAATGCAGCCAAAAATAAATAAATAAATTTATTTTTTAAAAAAAGAAATGAGTCATCAAGCCATGAACAGACATGAAGGAAACTTAAATGTATGTTACTAAGTGAAAGAAGCTAATCTGAAAAGCCTACATACCGTATGATACCAACTACATGACAGACATTCTGGAAAAAAGCAAAACTATGGAGAAAATAAAAAGATCAGTGGCTGGGATGGGGTAGGGTGAGATGAACAGGCAGAGCACAGAGGATTTTTAAGGGCAGTGAAAATACTCTGTATGATATTACAGATGGATATGTCATCATACATATGTCCAAACTCGTAGAATGTACACCACCAAGAGTGAGTCCTAAGTAAAATGTAGACTTTGGGTGACAATGATGGGTCAGTGTGGGCTCATCCTTGATTAAAGATGTACAGTTCTGGTGAGTGATGCTGATAGTGGGGAGATTACGCATGTGTAAGAGCAGGGATATGTGTGGGAAATCTACGTACCTCCCTCTCAGTTTTGTTGTAAATCTAAAAATCCTTTAAAAAAAATTGTCTTAAATTAAAAAAAGAGTAAGGTAGGCTATTTTTTAAAAGAAAACAAACAAAAAATAAAACGGAGGGGGTAGGAGAACCACACCTGAGAACTATGAGAGCCCACAGACATATATGTACCTATAGATAATCCACACATCAGATTAAGCATAAGTAAACTCTCTAATTTAATTTGACCTTCTGGAGAAAAATTATTCATTCTTTCAAATTGTTTAAAGATCTAAACTTTGAAATGTAAAGAGAACTTATTAAGCCACTCAAATATAAATTCAAAAATATTTCAAAAATCAGAATATAATGAAATAACCTAGCTAGTCCCAACACCCTTTCTCCCCAAACAAAATCTTCCTATAACATATCAGACAGCTAGGAGTTTCCAAGTCCCAGAAGTGCCAATATGAATACTAAAGCAGATTACTGAGACTCTAACAACATGGGAAGCTTTTTTTTCTATTGTGGATAACTGACTCCGGAAAAATATTAACTCAGTTCTACACAATAAAAGGTAATAATGTTAATTTTAAGTTTTTCTAAAATTAGAATTTAAATGTATTTAAATATTATATTCATCTGCTTTTAAAATGAGGATAAAGAAGACAAAACTCTCTAAATTCAAAGACGTATATAGTCATGTTTTATATTTATGACCAGCTAAATGATAACAATCCTTAACATTTTTATAGGACCTTTGATATGTTAAGTATTTTCACATATGTCATTTAAAACTATGAAAAATCAATTTCAGATGAGGATCAAAGAGGGTTAGTGACTTTCCAAATGTCACAGAACTAGGGTAATGATGCTTGAGCACTCTTTCCAGAAGCACTGGCATATAAGGAAAGAGGGAGAAAGGGAGACAACTAAGGGAAAAGGGAAAGAGAAACTGATTCAAAGACAAAGAAGAGACAAGGAAGAGTTAGAGAGAAAAGAGTTACTAAGTAATTAGAAAACTAGCTTGGAGCAAGGGCAGCAAATCCCTAGTATTCCTGGAGGACTGGCTGGGACCCAGCACTTTATTCGTTTAACCCTCATAATAACACTATGAGGCAGGTACTGCCTGAGCTCCCATTTTACAGCTGGGAAGGTTTTGAAGAAGTGATTAAGATCACACAGCTCGAAGATGGCAGAGCCAAGAGTCAAACCCAGGCTTCTGGGACTTGGACCCCTGGCCCCAATCACTGTTACAAGGCGTCCAGAGAGAGGCAGTCTAGATGTCACACCTAATTTACCAATACCCACCTTTATTTATACATTTATTTACTGTGTGTACAACATCAGGATCTCTTATGAAAGGTGTCTTAATTTCCTCCCTCCACCTCCACCTAATTTTTTTAAAATATAGGCATTCTGGTTATCTTTCAACTTCTTCTCCTTCTTCTTCCAAATACCAAGAAAGCTCTAACCACTGACTCCATAAAAGGGAAAATACCTTTCAGATTCAGAGGAAAACAGGAAAGCTCTCTGGCTACTTACTGTGCCCTGTTTTCCCACCAGCAGGCAGCAGAGGCAGCATAGGCGTGGCCTCTCCTGGCCTCACTCAGATGACCTTAGGCGAAGTGGGCAGATCAAGGGACCAACAGCAGGGGAACTCGCGGCCTGGCCCAGCTACATCTTCCCATTTGTCAAGAGAAGCCAACAAGCCAGACTTTTATGTGAAATCCCGATTTTAAAAACTTGGCTACTAATTCAAACTTCTAAAAACATTGTGTACAGACAACATCTGTTTGCGGGTGGACCTCAGCCCACTAGCTGCTGGTTTATAATGCCCAGTCTTCCAGTGGAGGGCAGCTAAACTGGGGTAATTAAAATTTCATCCCTACCTCAATGTATTCCCCATGGAAGACGCAGGATACACAGCCCTTGCCCTCCAGGAGACCAGCAGGGACAATGAACTCATCATTTCAGGACAAGATGGCAAATGGAGAGAGAGAAAAGGCTGCAAAAGAGAACACAGAACCCACCAGCCACATACCTCCCCTGACCCCTGGCTTTCACAGAACAAGTTTGGGAAGCAGCAGTAAAAAGATGACAGAGTAACCCCACCTTGGCACATCTAGAGGAGATAAAGGGACTCAGAACTATATGAAACAAGCAAACAAAAATTCAATAGCCTCACTTTTGTGTATCTAAGGTGATTCTTAAAATAGTCAAGACTTAATGGAAACACAGCAACAGGCATGGTAGTACCATAAACAAAAAATAAAACGAACTTGTACTGAGCACCATCTATGCTCCAAGTACAATGCCACGTGCTTGGAGGAATATCATCCCACGTAAACCTCCAAACAATCCAGGGAGGAATCATTATTCCCAATTTATAGATAAAGAAACTGAGATTCTGAAATCCTGAAGTTTGGGAAAGAGCCAATCATTTAGAGCCAAATGATTCCTTTCCCATTAATTCGCTGACCCGACTAGAGAGAGTCCAGCTATTATTATAGATACATAATGGCAAACAATCAAGAACAATACATTAGCTACAATAATTAAAAGTGTAAGGCAGTGGGGAGGTAGAATAGGTAAAGGAGATTGACACAAACCTCCAGTTATAAAATAAATAAACCATGGGGACGTAACACACAACGTAAGAAATATGGTCAATAATACTGTAACAACTTTGTATGGGGACAGATGGTTACTAGACTTAGCATGGTGATAATTTCATAATATATGCAAATGTCAAGTCACTACGTAGTACACCTGAAACTAACATAATATTGTACATCAACTGTATTTCAATTTTAAAGAAAAGAAAGAAAAGAAAAAAAAATCTTTTTAAGTATAGGGCAGGTATTAAAAGCCGAGATCCTCAAAATACAACACAGCCCATAGTAGGCCTTGTTTATGAGAATATAAGGTAGTTTCACAAATAAATATAAAAGAAAGCATAAGGACCATTCAATAAATGATGCTGGGGCTTCCCTGGTGGCGTAGTGGTTGAGAGTCCGCCTGCCGATGCAGGGGATACGGGTTCATGCCCCGGTCCGGGAAGATCCCACATACCGCGGAGCGGCTGGGCCCGTGAGCCATGGCCACTGAGCTGAGCCTGCGCGTCCGGAGCCTGTGCTCCGCAACGGGAGAGGTCGCAACAGTGAGAGGCCCGCGTACCGCAAAATAAATAAATAAATAAATAAATAAATGATGCTGAATAACAGCAACTTTTAGAAAAATCATTACATTCCTCAATTTACACCATCCAATGAAATACATTTCAAAATAAATCAAAAAGTTATTTTTTTACCAGATTATATAACTAGGATGAAAGAAAAATGAATATTCAGTGAATCTCTGGGTAAAGAATTACTTTCAAAAGTTAGGAATGATGGAAGAAATTTCACTTATAAAAAAGGATAGATGGTTAAACTAAATAGTAAATATTTTCTATATAAAAAATAAAAAGGCAAACAATGGAGTATAAGACATATCTGGATACATAAGAGACACACGGTTAATATCCTTACTAGGGGCTTCCCTGGTGGCGCAGTGGTTGAGAGTCCGCCTGCCGGTGCTGGGGACGCGGGTTCCTGCCCCCGTCCGGGAGGATCCCGCGTGCCGCGGAGCGGCTGGGCCCGTGAGTCATGGCGGCTGAGCCTGCGCGTCTGAAGCCTGTGCTCCGCAACGGGAGGGGCCGCGGCAGTGAGAGGCCCGCGTACCACACACACAAAAAAATATATATCCTTACTATATTTATAGAATATATATTTACAAAATATCGTTCAGAAGAACCAGGAGACTTCAATGGAGAAACAGAGGACAGGAACAGACAATTCACAAAAGGAAAAAATAACAAGTAAACAAGCAAACAGAAAAATATTCACAAGTCAGCCAAAATGTACAAATTAAACATCAATGACGTACTATAATTTATCAAGAAAAAAATTTTATTTTTTATTAATTTTTATTGGAGTATAGTTGATTTACAATGTTGTGTTAGTTTCTGCTGTACAGCAAAGTGAATCAGTTATACATATAGGTATAGCCACTCTTTTTTAGATTCTTTTCCCATATAGATCATTACAGAGTATTAAGTAGAGTTCTCTGTGCTATACAGTAGGTTCTTATTAGTTATCTATTTTATATATAGTAGTGTGGTATATGTCAATCCCCATCTCCCAATTTATCCCTCTCCCCCAGAAAAAACTGTAAATGATAATATCCATGGCTGGTCAGATGTGGCAAAACTAATATTTCATATGTCGCTGTAAATATTATAAAGTGGCACAAGCCTTTTGGAAAGCAACATGGCAATCTTCCTACAATTTTTCCTAAAGAAATAATCCAAAATCTGGAAAAAGAAAAAAACAAAAAACCTATATGCACAACCATGTTGTTCATCATAACATTTACAAAAGTGAAAATAAATAGCCAACAGTAGGTGATAGATAAATGATGATGCTGTACCCAATAGATTACCAGTACCTTGAGAGCAGGATATCTTATTCACAATGGGAGTTCCGGGGCCAAATTCATATAGTACAAGCTTTAAATAAATATGGGTGAATACTGAAGGAAAAGAAAAATATACAGCCACTTAAAATGATAATTAAAGACTAGGTAGCTGGTGGCACAATTTTAAGTGGGAGTAAGAACATAAAAGTGTATGATTACAGTCATATTTCTGAAAGTTGCATTAAAAAAACTGCTAGAATGAAATACATAAAATACAAACAGTCATTGTGCTAAGAGATTTATGAGCAATTATTCTTTATTATGGTTATATTACCTTTATTTAAAATGTAAACACACTCCAGAGGGATTATTATTATGATTACTTAAAATATTAATTGATCCTTAGAAACTGAGATTAAAAATTTAATAACATAGAAAATACATAAAATCCCCAAATAGCTCCACATTATAGGTAAATCCACCCAGCTAAAAAGAAAGGCACAGTCATATAGAGAGGTTAGCACCTGACATTCATAACTTAGATGAGATGTATCATTTCTGAGTCCTAATTCAGTAATAAATGAACACATCACAGGAAGCCAAAATGCAGCCACATAAACAGCTGTTTTTGCTGCACTCCTGGTTTCTTCTGAACTCTCTCCGGCTCTGGGCTGAAAGGGCTTAGAATAGTTATCTTCTGACACCTAGGCTTCCAATGAGACTAGGCCAATTCTCTAATCCATGGAAATTCAGAAAAGCAAGACAGGCCAGGGGTGGGGTAGGCTGGTGGGTACAGGTCCCTGAGTTGAACTGCATTTCCATCTCCTAGAAAACCAAAACTACATAGAGAGAAAAAGAGGATACAAAACTTCAACAGCTTCTCTAAGGCACTGTATTTCAAACCTGTGGTTTTCAACCCATTACGGGTCATGAAATCATTTGCATGAGTCACAGCTAGGATTTTATGAAGGCTACAACAAAACAGAAAATATCAGTATGCATGTCACATTAAAAGGATACCATTTAGGGCTTCCCTGGTGGCGCAGTGGTTGAGAGTCTGCCTGCCGATGCAGGGGACACGGGTTCGTGCCCCGGTCCGGGAAGATCCCACATGCCGCGGAGCGGCTGGGCCCGTGAGCCATGGCCGCTGAGCCTGCGCGTCCGGAGCCTGTGCTCCGCAACGGGAAAGGCCCGCGTACCGCAACCAAAAAAAAAAAGGATACTATTTAATAAAACTTCTGTTTCAGTTACATTTGTGTGTTATGTGTCAGTGTACATGAGTCTTGGGTAGCAAATGCTAAATATATTTCTTACTATGATTTATGGTCAAAAAAGTTTCAAAAGCGTTACTCTAGACAATCCAGGCCCTGACTTAAGGCCCAGAAAACCACCCAGAGCTAAACGGCTTAGTGTTTGAAACTAAAGGATTCATCTGGAAATAAGAATGTAGTGAACCCAGTTCAACTAGGTGTTAGGCACCAATACAAAACAAATGCCTCTTTAATATTTCATCCAGGAATAAAGAACCGCTGCTATCCAAAGGCATCGTTTTACATCACCTCACAGAGCGCATGCCACTTTTTAGCCCGCTCTGCACACTTTCTTCAGCTCCAGGTGTAGGATGATGGGTCTGCAGAGACTTTACACTTATCTAGTCTTTATGTGGGTACATCACAGTGCCAGAGTCACAGCTAGGAAATCCTGCGCTCTCCTCTGCCAGATGGAGAGACTGAGGTTTACAGCGATGAAATATGCCCAATGCCCAAGGTCAATGCAGGGTTGAGCGGAGATCAGACTCCCAGTCCAGTTCTTTTCCAAGATTCCTTAAATTAAAGGCACATGAGAGCACAAAGCAGCACTCCCTGCCAAGAGACAAGTAGGATGACTTTTTCTCTTTTTTGGTCTTTTTACTTACGTCCCTGAATCAATTTTTCAGACTAATGACTAAATGAAGCATTTGGATGGGAAGGACCCCGGCCCTTTAAAAAAAAAAAAAAAAAGTTAATGAGACTGCTTACTGAAGTTGCACGAGGGAAGTTATTTTTTCTGCATTAGGGAATTTCTAGGTTAATTGTGGCACTCTCCTTGGAAGACCTATCCACATAAAAATAAACGAGCGCTGCCTGCTTTTGAATTCCTTCCATTCTGATACTGTAATTGAGAAAAAAAGCTTGGCTTGATGGTACATATACACTGAATATAACTTAGTTTAGTGTTACAGATATCAAGAGATCACTACTTATTTTGTCTTAAAGCACCATTTACTTATTGATTTCTAAATGGTGCTGTTTTAATTTCCCCAAAGCTGTTACTTTGTAAGGACATCCAGACGGCTCTCAGCAACAAACAAAATCTCTCCCTCTCAAAGGCAAATTCAAACTGAAAACAGAGCCAGGGAAAGATGCTGTGCAAGGAAAAAATAGTATTTCCATTTTTAAAGTTTTGATTTTGTTTGCCTGGAAAAAGATCACCTCTCTGAAGTCTCTTATGGCTACTACTGTCCTATGATTTTTTACCTATTTTTCTTTTTCAAAGTAAGTTTAGCAACACTTGAGATACAAGATAGCTGCTCAGGATTTCAAAATCTGAGAGTCACTCACTTTAGGAGCATCAGAACTGCCTCTCTAACATTTTCCATTATCTTACAATATCCAGATGAATGTATCCTGATTAAGATCTTTGAGGTCCTGGATAGAGTCTGGTTTAACTATGTAAATTAAGTAGGAAATTCAGAGCCCTCAGGAGCTTTGGGGTCACTAGAAGCTAAGCCCCTCTAGCGAACCTCCTTAAACAGCTTTCCCATAGTGATTTTTGTCTTAAAAAGTCAATTTGTATTCTGACCTTTAGAGACCCAGAGGCAGCCTGTTTCCAGACAGATTTGCTGACATGAAGACTGCCTCATGCTCTGAATTCAGGGTAAAGGTCTACTTTTCAAAATCATATGGGGCAAATTCCCATTTTGGAACCTTGAAACCAGCAATTACTACTTCCAAGTGATGAATCTCTAGTGCATAGTTGAAAGTTTATTAATTTTATGCCATTAAATAGAGACTTGACACACTCAAAAAATAGTTCAGATGGCTTCTAACTTTGTCAACTTCAGAGACCTCACGCCATCACTCTAGGAAGTCCTCAACTTTCAGAACTATGCTTGCACATTGGGAAAAACTTTGATTTGCATTTATAAACTGTTTTGATGCAAGTGTTATAAAATGCATGGTACATAAAACTCCATGAGCTCAACTGAACTGATCCAAGGTCTAAGTATTTAGTGAAACTAATGGTTTCAACCAGAGAACCGAGATAGTGCAATTTCACCGTGAAAAGAATCAATGGTATGAGCCAATAGTATGAGGATTTATAAATGATATTTTAACATATCTTTTCAAGAAATAGTCATAAATGAACCTATTTACAAAATAGAAAAAGAATCACAGACACAGAAAACAAACTAATGGTTACCAAGGGGAAGGGGAGGGATAAATTGGGAGACTGGGATTGATATATACATATTACTATATCTATTAAAAGAGATAACTAATGAGAACTTACTGTATAGCACAGAGAACTCTACTCAATACTCTGTAATGACCTATATGGGAAAAGAATCTAAAAGAGAGTGGCTATGTGTATATGTATAACTGATTCACTTTGCTGTACAGAAGAAACTAACACAACATTGTAAATCAACCATACTCCAATAAAAATTATTACTCCAATAAAAAAAGAAGAAGAAGAGATAGTCAAGTAGTGACTCTTAGAGTGGTTCAGAGTTGGGAAAAGGGACCTCCCTCGTGGTCCAGTGGGTAAGACTCCATGCTCCCAATGCAGGAGGGGACCCAGGTTCAATCCCTGGTTGGGGAACTAGATCCCACCTGCATGCCACAACTAAGAAGCCCGCCTACCGCAACTGAAAAAGATCCCACATGCCACAGCTAAAACCTGCCGCAACGAAGATCCCACGTGCCGCAACTAAGACCCGGTGCAGCCAAAATGAATAAATATTCCCCCCCCAAAAAAATCAGAGTTGGGGAAAAAAGGCCTTAAAGATTTTTAAAAACCCAACCATTCTCTCATTCCAACCGCTTCCCACCCCTATCCCTTGTTGTAACACTACCCTGGTCCAAAGTAAGGAGCTAAGCTTCTCTCAGGTTCAACTTAAACCTCTGCTCTAAGAAACTCACAACCTCCTCAGGCCCATTCCATTCCAAACAGCTGATAGATCAGCCATTGCTTAATTCACTCAATGAACATATATATATGGGTTGCCTCCTCTGTGCTAGGCACTGGAGGTCAGACCGTATATTGAGACAAAAATGGGACCTCCTGGGCTTCCCTGGTGGCGCAGTGGTTGGGAGTCCGCCTGCCCATGCAGGGGACACGGGTTCGTGCCCCGGTCCGGGAGGATCCCACATGCCGCGGAGCGGCTGGGCCCACGAGCCATGGCTGCTGGGCCTGCGCGTCAGGAGTCTGTGCTCCGCAACGGGAGAGGCCACAACAGTGAGAGGCCCACGTACCGCAAAAAAAAAAGGGACCTCCTATTACCCACTGCATGGTCCTATGTGCCCTTAGGGCCTACAGAGAACACAGATAACAATGTTGCCTAAATTGGTCCCGAATGAAGTCAGAATATAAGGTGGCCGTTCTCCACAGTCCCTCCCCGGGACTTCCCTGGCAGTCCGGTGGTTAATGCTTCCACCACAGGGGGCACGGGTTCGATCCCTGGTCGGGGAACTAAGAAACGGTAAGCTGCGCGGTGCGGCCAAAAACTAAAAAGCAAACTCCACAGTCCCTCCCCATTACCCTCCCCCCTGCAGGCCCCTCCCCATGGTCTCCTCCACAACACCCTGCCACCACACCCTCAGCTCTTTTCATCTCCCAAGAGAATTCCAAATTCTTGCACTCAGAGGTTTTGGGAATGCTCGCTATCACGATTACTCCTGTGGAGACACCAATTTTCCAGATTCCTCCAAGTGTGACACTCAGAGCTGAGTTCTTCAAGCTGCCTGGCTCCTGAGTGCATTCTTAACCAGTTCGTTCTAGTGCTTCTCAGTGCACCAGGAGTTTTCTCTCCCCCCTCTAGCTAGAATGCCCCTTCCAACACCCTAGCTTTCTCACATGAACTCCTACTCATCCCGCAAGACCCACCTGGAGGAGAGCTCCTTGGTCTCTTCTCTAACCACCGCAAGCAGAGGAGATGCTTCGATGACCCCAGTGGATGGTATCTGTACCCATCTTCAACACATCTCCTTATATGAGATAAAAATCTGACCCCCTTTTACTCCTGGTGAAGGAACAATTTTCTATAACTGTCTAATAGTAATTACCTAGAGAAACTCTCTGTATGAATGCTAAGATTGCTGACTTGTGTTAAGATATGCATATAAAGAACTTACAAAGTTAAAACGTCTGGACAGGGCTGGCTCCCACCTGGAGCAGTCTCTTCTGGCTTTAAACACTTGAAGAGGCTGCCACTGGACAAGGGAGCTGCAGGTGGCTTACCAGCTACCCTGGTAAGCTGCAGGTTAGAGATCGATATTGACCAAAATAGAGCCAAGATGTCTGTGAGGAAACTCCTAAGCAAGGAAGGTTAAAATGGCAGTCACTCAGAAGAGACAGTCCAGACAGAAGCTGGGAAATGAGGAACCCAATGTACCAAAGTTGGGCATATCCTTTGGAGACAGAATCCAGCTACAACCAAAGCAAAGATAGACTCAGATAAGGACAGTGAGTTCTGAGAACAAATTCCATTTTATGATAGCACCAGAAATCTATACTTGTCAGACCGTTTTTATATTTCTTCTTCCTTTTCTTTTTTTTGGCTGTGAGGTGAGGCTTACGGGAGTTCCCCAACCAGGGACTGAACCCAGGCCACGGCAGTGAAAGTACCTAGTCCTAACCACTAACCACTAGACCACCAGGGAACTCCCGTTTTTATATTTCTTCTATTTCCTTATATTTTCTCCCTTGGTATCCAGTAAAGTTCCAGGCTGTCTTAACTGTGCTCAGATGAACTGAGGGTAAGGGTTTTTACCACTCTTGGGCCTGAAGATTAGAATATCACCAGCCCACGACTAACGGCAGCCATAGGGTGAAGCTGGAGTCCAAGTGAAAGAATCCTCCAAAGGTAAGTAAAATTTAGGGAACAACAATGGCTATGGGATCCAGCTACTCTTCCCCATCTAAAAATTCTCTTTTCAATATTAAATCTTAGAGTTTGTGGTTTTATTTTCTTCTAAAATCTGCCCCCCCCAAATAAATTGTGAGTATCTTGAAAGGACCTTGTCATTTTCACCAATGAAGTGTACACATGTGCTTGGGACACAGTAGGGACTCAAATGTTTGTTGATGGAATGAATGAAGCAATGCATTGACTTTCAAAGTTTTAAGGCACCTTTAAAAGCCATCCAGTCCCATCCTCTTCCGTACATTTGTCCAACAGAACTTTCACAGGTTGTCATAAAGTTCATTCAAACAAATATCAATGAAATGTCCACAACAGTTAAGATGCTGTGTTTTCAGGAACAAGAAAAAGACCAGTCACCAACACAACAAATGTTTATTGAGGGCCTACTGTGTGCCAGCCACCATACTAGGCCCTACATATATTACAATGAGTAAGACGCACATAGCATCTTAGGGAATTCACGGAGAAGAAGATGAATGGATAACAAGTACCTATAACACTGTTATAGATGGAAAATGTTAAGCATTTTCAAACGCTATTGGGAATCAGAGGTCAAAAAGGAAAACCAAGGTTTCAAAAGAACTTACGGGACACTGCCATTCAGGAATGGGACAATATTTTGTGGCTTAACCTTACAGTTCAGGAATGAAAACTACTAGTTTCTAATTGAAGTGGCTGATGGAAATGGCTTGGTAGGTTTTGATGAAAATCAATATTCTCTCTTCATATCTTTATCATTATGTCAACTGACAGTGACACTGGATTTTGAAAAGCAAGAATACAGATCAGGGGCTTCGCTGGTGGCGCAGTGGTTGAGAGTCCGCCTGCCAATGCAGGGGACACGGGTTCATGCCCCGGTCCAGGAGGATCTCACATGCCCTGGAGCGGCTGGGCCCGTGAGCCATGGCCGCTGAGCCTGCGCGTCCGGAGCCTGTGCTCCGCAGCGGGAGAGGCCACAGCAGTGAGACGCCCGCGTACCGCAAAAAAACAAAAAAACAAACAAACAAAAAGAATACAGATCAGTTCTCTTTTAATGGAAACCATAATCGAAACTGAGCTCTAAATAACAAAGCTCTTGTCACATGTGACTATATGACCTACAGAAACACAGACTGGTCAACTTGAGTAATAATAAAAATATATGTAAAGAATAAATCCTAGCCTTACTTATTTAACAGCAACTGCATAATAAAATATCTTCTATTACTTACACTGTAAACTGGGAAAGTGAAAATTAAGCTTAATAAATAGCTAAACATTGCATTTCTGTTGTCCCATAATCAAATGAAACTTATCTTCACTCTCTGTCATATACGCGACTTCAGCTTCTCCAAATACTCTGAAATGCACCCTGACTAAAGCTGTTTCCTTCAGAATAAACACAGTGAAATGGAAATCAGAAGACAGGAGCCAGGCCCAGCTCCGCCACTAGCTACATGAATTTGGGCAGGTAAATTCTCTGGCCTAATTTTCTCATCCGTAAAATGAAGCCGTTACAGCAAATAACCTCTAAGATCCCTTTGAACACATAGGAAAAAAAAACAAAAAAAAAAAACTATGAAAACTAACCTCTACTCCCAAAGCATCAAGCAAAGCAAAAAGTTTCAAAACTAATTATTAAAGGAGCTTAGGTTTAGCTACCTTTCTGCCTCTCTTACTTGATTCAACAAACTTACTTATGAATTTCCTACCGCAGTTCGGTTGAGCAGTTTCATCTCCAGTAGTTACAGACAGAGAAAGTGATGTCTATCAATATATTCTTTTTAAAACACGATTCTGTGACAAAGAATTTCTAGATCCAGAAGCAATCTCTTTTGTAGAATTTTGCCTCCATGGAAAAGTTAAACACTCATAAGGCTTCTTTGTGAATTTCAAATGGTTTCTACATCCATGTATTCCACTGCAGCCATGAATTTCTTCTGTTCTTGGCAGACTGCTTGCCATTGGTGTATGTTTACAATGTTTCCCTTGAATCTGCACAGGAAGTGAATCAGGCACCATTTGGCCATTTGTATGGAGTATGATGTAGACAAAAATATGTCATTAATATAGTCATCGTAGTTATACTGAAGAACCTATCAAGCATATTTTTTGAAGCCACACTGTATGCAAAGCACTGAAATGACTATAAAGACAGTATGAACACTTTGTTGCTTTACCTTTGCCTGAAATTTTACAAGTCACCAAGAAAAAAATATTTTCTACCTCAGCATAACTTGAACTTACGTTAAGAAAACGTAACTACTATTTTAAGGTTAAAAGCTCCTTGACATATACCTCTATAATGTGACATTTTTTAGAATACTAGTTGATATTATAAAAGCAACAATTCCAGATCAAAACCATAACTACTATATTCAAGCATCATTCCTCTGGAAATTAGCTTCATCTGCATAATTTCTGCATATTAAAGGACATTAAGTTAAAGCAAAAAACGCCCTGTCTGATAAACAAGGGAGAATACTAAAGGCAGAACAACTAGTTCTACTTCTGCAAATTAAGCAAAATTAGGCAAAAAGAAAGGAAGCAAGCAAAGGGAAGGAACTCAAGAGCTATTTGCAGCAGTGGTCCCTTGAAAGTTCTAGGAGCTTCCCCTTGAGCTTGAAGAGACAAGGAGAGCAAAGCAGAGAAGTCACCTCTCCTGGGCAGAAGCCCTAATACTCTTCACAACTTGCAACATTCATTGAATTCAGTGTAAGATGTCTGGGAGATCTGGATTCGGTGGGAATGTCTGGGAGAAGGGAGTGGCATTTGCTTTCCTGGGTCTGGAGCCTTAAGGAACTATACCAGAGTTCTCAAAACCCCTTAGTTATGTCACAGAATCGGCTTGAAGCATCCTCCCCACGCACACACCTGCAGGGCCGGGCAGCTCCACCCTCTCCCCTTTCTGTCCTCGGAGCTGGACCAAGGTCCAGTGGCCGGTGCACCGTTAGTCCAAGGGCCACCCTGGCCCCGGCAGGCGCCACCCGGGCAAGGCCAGACAGAACGCCGCTGTCCGGGCTCCGCTTTCCGGAGCCACGCAGCGGCGGCCACGCGCAGCTGGACACCGGCAGCACCAGGATGCGCATTATAACAACTTGGGAGAGCGCTCTACACTCGCGCCGACGTGGAGGCACAGCCCCTGAAGCGGGCTCTGGGACCGCCGGCCCGTCCCGCCCCTCCTCGCGGCCGAGGGGTAGCGGTTCGTACCTGTCCTCAGAGACACTGATGACGCCCTCCTCCTTGGGCACGATCACGGCCATATTCACCACCTCCTGAGACCCCTCGACCCGCTGCAGCAGGATCGGCTTGCGGGTCAGCGGCTTGGGCTGGATCTCTGCCGCCATCGGAGGAGGGGGCGCACTGCGGGCGCCGCCGCCAACTGCGCCGTGGGGCCGGGCTGAGGAGACCGCTCGGGCACGGGCACAAGCTGAGACAGGGACTCTGGTTGGCCGGAGCGGGCCGCCGGGGACCCGCGATCATAGCCTGGCCGGCGCTCCCGGGAACGACTCCGCGCTCCCGGCTTCGGGCACCAAAACCTCCACGACCGGCGCTGCAACCCGGCACCACCACCGGAGGAGGGGGCGGAGAGCCGGGGGGGCGGGGCCGGAGGGGGCGTAGCCTGCCGCAGGGGGTGGCCGCTGGTGGGCGCCAGGGCGGCTGCACTTCCGGAAGGGTGGTGGAGGAGGAGGGGAAACTGAAGAAGGAGGCGGGGCGCTGGCGGCCCAATGCGCATGCGTCAGGCCACGAGCCCATTTCCACCCCGCCCCTCCGCCATTCCCGAAGCCGCGCGGCACCGCCTCTAGAACGCATGCGCCTTCCATGATCCGCGGCCTCCTCGCCACCTTCCACACCCAGTATTTAGTCCCCACCCTCTTTAATCTCCCGTGAACGCGCGCGTACACATTCCTTGGAACGCGCTTGCCAGTGGCCCCGCCCACTCCGAAATCCCTGAAAAGGGGGCGGAGGTGGGGCGGGGAAAAGCGCGCCTGGGCGAGGCCGGAAAGAGGAGTATCCCGCAGGAAGGAAAGAAGCTGAGCTCGTGGGGACGTGACTGGGCATGCGCTCGAGTTACCTGTCCAGCGCGGCCTTGCAATGAAGCCTCGTTTACTACTCCCAACACGCACCAGCCACAGGCCTCCGATTGGCACCCCCATGGGCTTCTGGGAGTTGTAGTTTTTCAGAGCCTTCGCTTCCTTGTCCTGAAATGACCTATCGCCCACTTCTCACCGCTCCTGGCCTGAGGGGCTCCGCGGCCTCCCGGGCGATTGGCCGAGTCACGGCTGGGTCTGGCCTCTAAGGCAGGGAACTGAAGGGCAGCCATCGCGGAGCAGACAGTCGCTACGGCCCTGCCACTGCGCATAATAGTGGAGCTCCAGGAGCGGGGAAAGAAGAAAAGCTGTCATGCAAGCATCCTTGATGGAGGTTAGAGATGATCTGTAGTGTTAACCGCCTTGTTTTCTTAGATGGTTAAGTTACTAGACCAGAATTACTTTAGCTTCAAGTTAGGGCTATAGCACCCCCAGACTTGAACTCAGGCGCCCCTGCTCCTGACTTCTTCCCGTTCCCCAGTAATCCTTCCTTTCTAGATTGCTCCAGAGACGATGGATAGAGTAATCTGTGATTTGTGAATGCATGTTAGGTGCCTGGCAAAGGGCCTGGCATGCAGAGTAGTTGATTATGTGATAACCCCACTAAGCCCTTCCACAGTTAACAAGCTAGCTGAGGAGTGGTGATGGTCTCTGTGGTGTAATTGGGCTGGCAAGGTCTCTGAAGGTGAGAAAAATAATATGCCAGAGCTAGACAAAGAATGGGACAGGCCGCGTAGAAATGCATTTTATAAGGCAGGTTTTGGGGCAGCCGAGGCGGTAGGTAGGCTGGACCTGTCTCAAAGCACAGTGCAGCTCTTTATCACTTCCCACCTTCATAGAAATTCTGTAAGGCCCTTGAAAGGGAGGTTGAGGTGTTTTCCAGCTTTGCAGCCTAGAACAGGGCTTCCCACTTCTCTGAGCCTCCAGTTCCCCATCTGCCAAGTGAAGGATAATAACACCTACCTTGGGTTGTTGTGAGGCTTACAAGTGACAGATTTTAAGTGCCTTCATACACTATTATAGGTTCTTTAAGATTCCAGGAATTAGGACATGGACATATTCAGGGGGACATTATTCAGCCTGCCACAGTGGTTTTAAATACCATCCATAAGCTCCTGACTCCCATAATAATCTCTACCCTGACCACATTTCTAACTCCAGGCTCATGTATCTAAAGCTACTCCACTTTGTCACTTAACTGTTTAATAGGTGTTCCAACCATTCCCAAATAGTATCTTTAAATCTACTGCATCATTCACCCAGTTGTTCAAAACTAACTTCCTAGGAGTCATCATTGACTCTTCTCTTTTCCTCACAATTCTATCCAGACCATTTAGAAATCCTATCAGCTCCACCTCCAAAGTATATCTTGAATTTTCCCATTTATATCATCTCCACCCGAGTCCAAGTCACCATAATCTCTGGCCTCTACTACCATGGTAGCCTAACTGCTTTCTCTATTTCTTCTCTTGAACCCATACAATCCATTTTTATCAAAGTAGCCAGAAGGATTTTGTTTTAAAATATAAACCAGATCAGTTCCTCCTCTGCTTAAAGCACATCATTGGCTTACTGTTGCACTCGGGATGAAATGCCTCTCCAACCTCACCTCTTCTGTTCAGTACTTTCCAAGCCCTGGCTTGGAAATTCCCCAGAAACACCAACCTCCTTCCTGCTGGTGGCCTTTGCACCAACTGTGTTCACCTCTCGGCTACTTTCTTCTCACCACTCAGGCTTCAGCTCCGATGTTAGCTCCTTAAAGGGTCCTAACCTCCCAACTGAACCCTACTTCTTCATAACACTCGTCGTCATATCACCCGGGTTTATTTTCTTCACAGTACTTACTTCTGCCCAAAATAATCTTGTGTGTTTCTTATTTAGTTCTTAGTCTTCCTCTTCCAGAAGAGAAACACTGGGAGAGGAGAGACCTGTCTGCCTGTTCATCGTTGCATTCGTAGCCTTTAGAATAGTACCTGGCACATCAGGAGGCATGTTGTTAAGTATTCGTTAAATAAATGAATAGAAAGGCCATTCAGGATTTGTTTAACTCTGTTCCACTAGAGCATAACGGAAAGACTGGTATCTGGAACTTGCCCTAATTCCTGGGATCGGGTGATCCTTGGGAGAAGACACAAAACTGCAGATGATATCCAGCAGGCAGATGATAATAGCAGTATGGTAAAGGCAACAAGTGATTAATTGGTACCCAAGAGAAAGGCCTAGCATGAGATAAATGAGGTGTACTAACAGGCAGGTTTGAGGAAGGTAGTAGTTACAGTAGTTCTTAAACTTTTTAGGTCACAGACCTTATGAAAAATCAGTTGAATATTACAGATCAGCTGGAGTGGGGGAGTGTATGTATATGTACACTTATATTTTACATGCAATTTTACGTGCAATTTCGCAAGGCACACAAGTATCAGAGACCCAGGTTGGGAACTCTTGCTAACTCTCAGGAAATCGAAGACCGCTCAGCCCCAATTCCCCACCCTCAGGAAAGGGCACTCTAATGGAGATTAAAGATGGAAAGAAGTAAACTACTGCTAGAAAAATGATTCTCAAACCCTTTGTTCATATTCCACCTTAAAGAATTTTGAGGGCTTCCCTGGTGGCGCAGTGGTTGTGAGTCCGCCTGCCAATGCAGGGGACATGGGTTCGTGCCCCGGTCTGGGAGGATCCCACATGCCGCGGAGCGGCTGGGCCCGTGAGCCATGGCTGCTGAGCGGGCACGTCCGGAGCCTGTGCTCCGCAGTGGGAAAGGCCACAACAGTGAGAGGCCCGCATACCACAAAAAAAAAAAAAAAAAGAATTTTGAAGAATTTCAGTATATAAATTTAAATATTCCAAAAAGTCTGAGTTCTAGCATCTTGTAAATATTAACATTTGTTGTAAATAGTTCACACTTGATGATCTTTTATTGATTTCCCTGTAATACTATCTGAAACAAACAAAAAAAGTATATATATTTAAATTCTACGATTTACTTAATATACTAAGGCCATAAAGCTCTGATCTTTAAAAGTTTCTTCTACATTAACTGATCCTTACAATTGTTAGTACACAATAGGTCAAAACAACATAAGTATATTAGAAATGTATATAAAAATTATTAAACATAAAAAGTAAATTTTTAACTAGAAATGTTTAATGAAAATTATTATTCAAGATGAACAAGGCTACGTTTTTACATTCCCCTGTATCCAAGGATAAATAATGATTTACTGCTAGAATTAAGAGGATTCAGGATGAATTCTATTCCTATATTTTATCTTGTAAATATAAGGGCTAAGAAATCTCATTTATATAAATATTGGGTTGGCCAAAATGTGCGTTTGTTTTTTCCATAAGATGGCCCTAGTAGCACTTTGTTGTCTTTAACTTCAGTCAAAACAATTTTCCCAGTCGCTGCAGCTAGAGAAAGCCCACGCGCAGCAACAAAGACCTAAAGCAGCCAAAAATAAATAAAATTTTAAAAAGAAATACATTAAAAAATTGATTATCACAGTGATTGCACAAATTTGTGGATATTCTAAAAGCCACTGAATTGTACACTTTAAAATGGTAAATTTTTAGGGCTTCCCTGGTGGCGCAGTGGTTGAGAGTCCTCCCGCCGATGCAGGGGACACGGCGTGCCCCGATTCGGGAGGATCCCACATGCCGCGGAGCGGCTGGGCCCGTGAGCCATGGCCGCTGAGCCTGCGTGTCCGGAGCCTGTGCTCCACAACGGGAGAGGCCACAACAGTGAGAGGCCCCCGTACTGCAAAAAAAAAAAAAAAGGTAAATTTTTATGCTATATGAATTATAGTTGTCTATCACCCAGTATTATTTTTGATGTCTTGCTGACAAATTCTATTATGTCTCCATCGGTTTTATTGAAAGCAAAATATTGGAAACCACCTAACTTGTGAAAGGAAGTTTTACACATTTATTAAAGTAATTTACTTTCTCAATTTCTGGAAAGTATACAAAAACGTATTATATGACTATTATTTTCATCTGCTATTCTTTCACTTAAAGTCACTTTGTTTAACCCTATATACTAAGAAAAGAATTGGGAATGGAAATTTTTTAATGTTTTCAATTCAGTATTTTTTTTTTTTGCGGTACGAGGGCCTCTCACTGTTGTGGCCTCTCCCGTTGCGGAGCACAGGCTCCGGACGCGCAGGCTCAGCGGCCGTGGCTCATGGGCCCAGCCGCTCCGCGACACGTGGGATCTTCCCGGACCGGGGCACGAACCCGTGTCCCCTGCATCGGCAGGCGGACTCTCAACCACTGCGCCACCAGGGAAGCCTAAGTTTATTTTTTGTTAATACAATTTTTTTATAATAGTGCTTTTATTTCGTCACATGCTTATATATATTTTTCTCTGAATCTTAGAGTAGCAGATTTTTATAGAAGAAAGCCACCATGTAGCCTAGTCAAAGTCCTGTTGTCAAATTAGAGAAATTAGATTTACCTTTTGTCAGAAAAAATTTTACTTCATTTTTCCATTCAAATAAATAAATATTAATAAGCATTTTGAAGAATATTGTAAAAATAAAATGAAATGCATCTTGTAAGATGGATTATTAGGTGTGGTTAAGAGCTCAGTACCATATGAGATATCACCTCACACCTGTTAGAATGGCTTTTATCAAAAAGACAACAAATAACAAGTGTTGGCGAGGATGCACAACCCTCGTGCGCTTTTGGTGGGAATGTAAATTGGTGCAGCCACTATGGAAAACAGTATGAAGTTTCCTCAGAAAATAAAAAACAGAACTACCATATGATCCAGCAATGTCACCCCTCGGTATTTTGCTGAAGAAAACAAAAACATTAATTAGAAAAGATATATGCACCCCCATTTCTGCTTTATAGAATTCAAAACCTCTTAAGAGGAGCCAAAATATCCTTGTTTCTTCCCCCTTATCAGGAATACTTATAATATAAAGAAGGCCAGAAAGATCTGTGGGTTAACTTGCCTTAGTAACCGTTAGAGTTTCCCCCTAAGGGGGATGGGGGAAATCCCCTAAGGGGATGGAGGGTGAGTGAAATGCGTGAAGGTAGTCAAAAAGGTACAAACTTTCAGTTATAAAATAAATGAGTCCTGGGGATGTAATGATGCAGTATTCTCATCCCAAGGGGGAAAAAATTGTAGCTATGTGTGGTGATGGATGATAACTAGACTTGTGGTGATCATTTCACAATATATTCAAGTATTGAATCATGATGTAGTACACCTGAAGCTAAGACATCAATTATATCTCGATACAAAAGTTTCCACCAACTCAATATTTTTTTAATTTTTATTTTGTAAACTTATTTTTGGCGGCATTGTGTCTTCCTTGCTGCGCGCGGGCTTTCTCTAGCTGTAGCAAGCGGGGGCTGCTCTTCGTTGCAGTACACGGTCTTCTCATTGCAGTGGCTTCTCTTGTTGCGGAGCACGGGCTCTAGGCACGCAGGCTTCAGTAGTTGTGGCGCTCAGGCTTTAGAGCGCAGGCTCAGTAGTTGTGGAGCACGGGATTAGTTGCTCCGCAGCATGTGGGATCTTGCCAGACCAGGGATCAAACCTGTGCCCCCTGCATTGGCAGGTGGATTCTTAACCACTGCGCCACCAGGGAAGTCCCCAAATCAATATTTTGTAGTACCTTTTTGTTGTTGTTTTTACCCCATGCAAAGCACCACAGTAAGACATGGAATGGGGAAAGTTTATGAGATGGAAGAACATCTGACATAAATGCAGGCACATCCTCAGGCAAATTGGTTTTAGGAAAAAGTACCTATAAAAGTTGAGGATCTGGAAATGAATACCCTTATAATGATGTGTGTCCGTGTACCACTTGACAAGTTTTCACGGGGCAGAGCTCCACAGGCCACAGTTTGGATGCCACTGATCTGGGAAACAGAAAGGGGACTGCCGCTCCAGCAGGACATGGAGCTTTTAGGGAAGCATTAAGCGAAAAGAATTGTGCTTAATAATTGGACCAAGGCAACTTCTTTTGGATTGATTCCTCACTCTTGGAAGGCCAATTATAGGAAGCAAGGTGAGTCCAGGGAAAAGGGTCGGAGCTGAGTCCAAAGCTTTTTCTAATAGTAAGCAGCATGTATTTTTCTGGCTCATCCTCAGCAATCTAGTCTGGCAATAGAAAGCTGGGCAGGTGTAAGTAGTAAGAAACATATACACTGGCCTCTGCCCTGGTGTCTGACACAGAACTCTGAAGACCCTTGTAATTTCCTGAGTGATAAGAGCTCTAGGAACATCTCTTGTTCTGATGAGGGCTGGTCACCAGAAAGACCAAGCTATGATTAGAAGCTTGCAGATGCACTGCCCCCCTCCGCACCCATGAGGGGAGAGGGGCTGGAAGTGGAGTTAATACTTGCTCATGCCGACGTGAGAAAACCTCCACAAAATCCCAAGGGTAGGGAGTTCAGTGAGCTTCCAGGCTGGTGAGTACATTCACACCAGGAGGGTGATGGACCCCAACTCCACAGGGTCAGAAGCTCCTGCACTTTGGACCCTCCCAGATCTCATCCTATGTATCTCTTCATCTGGCTCTTCATCTGTATCCTTTATCAGATCCTTTAATAAACTGGTAAACATAAGTGTTCCCCTGAGTTCTGTGAGCCATTCTAGCAAATCAATTGAATTAGAGGAGGGGGTGGTGGGAACCTCTGATTTATAGCCAAATTGGACAGAAGTGGGGGTGACTAGAGACCTACTACTTCCAATTGGCATCTGAAGTGGGGGGCAGTCTCATGGGACTGAGCCCTTAACCTGTGGGAACTGGTGCTCTCTCCGGGTAGACAGTGTCAGAATTGAATTAAAGTATAGGACACCCAGCTGGTGTCAGAGAATTGCTTGATGGGAGAATAACCCCACACATCTGGTGTCAGAAGTGTGCATGCGGAAGTTGTGTGAGAGTAAAGGAGAAACACAGGAGAAGAACTGGGTTTTCCCTAATGCAGCAGGGATCTGGGGATCCGGCCTCATCAGATGAGACCCACACTTAGCGAGAGGGGTCTGGGATACTGGTGTGAGAGCCAGAGGCAGTCAGTGGGCAGCGAGGACATCGGAGAGGCAGCTGTGCACCCACCTCCAGGCTTGGGTTCAAGAGCAGGGCATTCAAATCTGAGGTGACAACTTAGGAAAGCAAGGTAGAGCCCGGGTCTGAAGGACTGGTGTTCTGAGCAGGAGGCCTAGACAGGGTCCTAGGTGTCAAAACTAGGGGATAAGGTGGGAGTAGAACCACTTACCAGCGTGTCCTCTAGCAAGTCACTGAGTCTGTTGGAGCCCCCCTTTCTTCATCTGCAACATTACAGCACCAAACTCACAGAGCTGTTGTGAAGCAAGAATAAGATCATTCATCTGAAGGAAGAGGCCAGCATCTGGCAAGTAGCTCCTCTAAAGGAAGAGGGGAAAGCTGAGAAGGACTTGGAAGGGGACCACAGGGAAAACATGGGGACAGAAGAAAAGGGGTGGAGATGATGACTTAGTCTCAAAACAAAGGAGAAATCTAATGATCAGAACTGGGTCACAAGTCAGGGCCACAACATCTTGCAGCAGAAGTCCCAACTTTTCAAAGGGCAAAAGTCTGAGAATAGAGATTCCATCTTTATTGGAAGTCCACACTTATTGGAAGTCTAGCATTCATTGTTTTGAACTCTGAAGTTTCTTGCTGACTCAAATATGCATTGGTGGGTCCCAGGCAGGCTCACAAAATCTCTCCAGTGCAAAACTAGCAGTCCCTTGGCATAGGACTTCCGTGACAAATGATGCTTCTCCAGAAGAATATCTTTTAAATTACATCAGATAAACATCCCTCCATTTGTTTTCCTCCTCCCTTCCTTCCCCATTCCCTTCCCAGCAGCAGGCACTAGGACTCCCTCGGCAACAAGGGTTTTTTGCTTCTGAAACCCGGCTGCTCTTGAGTGCCTTGGGAACTTTTGGAAAATTCCTGGATCCTATCCCTGAATGGCTGAATTTGGTTTTCTGGGAGCTTGACCTGAGAATCTGACTTTGTATAAAGCGTTTCAGGTGATTCTAATGCAGGTGGCCCTTGCTGTCTAGGGTAATCCGGGAACCACAGACCTGGGAATCCAATGGAAGGGCACAGGAAAAGTGATCTGAGATACAGAGGGCTGGGTCTCCAACTACGGGGCCCATCTCCCATTGCCTTGCCTTTCCCAGAATGAGAGACTAGCCGGCCTGCATGCTCTTCCACTGGTAGCATCTAATGTTTCTGATCAGACCAATGTCTTTTTTTTGGGGGGTGGGAGCCATTGAGTAACAGAAAACAGCCTGTGATTTTTCGCCTGCTTACCTGTGCTGGAAGCTAGCACAAGGCTTTTGCAAGGCTTTTTCCTTAATCTTCCTCTTCAATCCTCCCCATTCCTCTTTAGCCCAGGAAACCTTGGGCTAAAAATAGGTTTTCATGTACTCAAAGGTCTGAAGTAAAGTTCATTTCTATAACTATATCTACATCTATATCTGTATCTATATCTATATCTACAGCTGTATCATCTAACTACCCATCTATGTATGTTTTTAATAGACTTTATTTTTTTAGAGCAATTTTAAGTTCACAGCAAGATTGAGCAGAAAGTACAGGGATTTCCCATATCTCCTTGTCCCCATATATGCACAGCCTCCCCTGCCAGAGTGGTACCTTTGTTACAACTGGTGAACCTACAGTGACACATCATTATCGCCCAAAGTCCATCATTTGACTTAGGGTTCCCTCTTGGTGTTGTACATTCTATGGGTTTGGACAAACATGTAATGGCATGTATAGGGGATTCCCTGGCGGTCCAGTGGTTAAGACTCCGTGCTTTCATTTCCGAGGGTGTGGGTTAGATCCCTGGTTGGGGAACTAAGATCCCACAAGCCGTGCAGTGCGGCCAAAAAAATAATAATAAAAGTAAAAAATATAATGAAGTGTATCCATCATATAGTATCATACAGAATAGTCTCACTGTCCTAAAAGTCATCTGTGCTCTGCCTGTTCACCCTCCCTGCCGCCCAACCCCAGGAACCACTCATCTTTTTATTGCCTCCATAGTTTTGCTTTTTCCAGAATGTCGTATAGGTGGAATCATACAGTATGCAGGCTTTTCAGATTGGCTTCTTTCACTTAGTAACCTGTTTTTTAAAGTTCCTTCATGTCTTGATGGTTCATTTCTTTTTAGCACTGAATAATATTGAATTGTCTGAATAATATTCAATTGTCTGAATGTACCATTCACCTACTGAATCTTGGTTGCTTCCACGTTTTGGCAATTATCAGTAAAGCCGCTGTAAACATCCGTGTTCAGGTTTTTGTGTGGACTTAAGTTTTCAACTCCTTTGGATAAATACCAAGGAGCCAGACTGCTGGATTGTATGGTAAGAGTATGTTTATTTTTGTAAGAAACTGCCACACTGTCTTCCAAAGTGGCTGTACCATTTTGCTTTCCTGCCAGCAATAAACAGGAATTAGGGTCATCTATATTTCAAAGGAAAAACAACTCTTCTGGAATTTTCTGCAGAGGAACTCAGAGGACAGGGTAGAATGAAGTGGGAGTGGGGACCCACTCTAGGGAAATGGTGACAGTTAGGGTGAAATAGTGAAAGAAAAGAGAAGGAGGAAGAGAGTGTACGTTTCTGTTCCTTCTTGGCTTTCTCTTCACCAATAACTTTGATGCCACTGCAGACCTGCCCTTACACTAGCCCTGACCTGGGCTGAAGCAAGGGGCAGGGACTGTGACCAGTGAACTCTTTCCTTAGGAACCCAAGAGCAGAGGAACCCCAAGTGCCTTTGGTCAAGAGGAAGTGAGACTATTATTCCTAGAGCAGGGTGGGTCTCAAAAACTTGCTGACTGAAAGCAGAAATGAGAATATAACCTCCTCAGCTTGTCATTCAAGGGTCTTAAATCTGCCAGAGTCCTCAGTTTAGCTCAAGCAAACTCAAACTAACTCACAGCTCCTTAGACATTATCTTCATTTATTCTTTTATCCAGCAAATATTTGTTCAGTGCCTGCTCTGAGCCAGGCTCTAGATGTGATTAACTCGCTTGTGAAGTCAAGGACAGAACTCAATTTGGTTCATATCTTGGTTTTATCATTAGAGGGTCACTGGCTCTAGAGTCCAATAAGCAAGCAGAGAAGAGGAGTTGATGTGAAAAGATTTTGGTTTAAAAATAAAGGTCAGGACTATGCTGGGGTTCTGGTGCACAAGTATGCGGTCAGTTTTGCTGTAAATCTCCTACATCAAATAATGTTTAAAAGAATGTATGAAGGGGGAATTCCCTTGTGGTCCAGTGGTTAGGACTCGGCACTTTCACTGCCGAGGGCCCAGGTTCGGCCCCTAGTTGGGGAGCTAAGATCCGCAGATCCGCAAGCCACATGGCACGGCCAAAAAAGAGGGGAAAAAAAAAGTGTAAGAAGGAATTAAATGGGAACTTTGGAGAATGAATATTGCCCATAGGAAATAGTGAAATGGGGAAGAGGTGAAATTTATTGCCATTTGAGCAAAATGGTTTATTCATTTGGAGGAAACAATCTCTAACTCTCACATATAACTACAGTTCTTTACAGAATGGACATTTTGTGTATTGTGATAACTTGGGGGGATCACACGTTTTTCTACAAGTACCTGCTTTTGGCTCCATTTTCCATCTAAAATTATACACATGAGGGAGAGAAATGATTCTGTTAACAAAGAATGAGATCATCTTTATCCTCAAAGACCTTGACGGAAGGTCAGTGGTCAATGACCAAAATTCTAATGTCACTGGAGTCCTGGCAGAATGGCATCTGGAACTCTATATATGTCCGATCACGCTTTTTAAAACCTCTCATAAGTTTAAGGATCAACATAACACAGCCATCTTAGATATGAACCACTGTTATTGCTTAGGCCTCATTGACTTGGTTTTAGGAAAACACTTCCCATCATCAGAATTTATACTGCAAGCCTTTTTAAGCAGAGACTCAGCTTTCCTCTCCTATTGTACTGTCCCCAGTATCAAGCACAGTGCGAGGCATGAAGAGGAAGCTCAGCAACGACAAGCAAGCAGAAAGATTAACTAAATCTTAATATCTTTACAGAACAGTTTCCAGTGAAGTGGAGCACATGGCTCCTAGCAATAGAATTTACTTGGCAATTAATAACTGGAGGCCAAAGAGATTGGGACAAATATGTGTTATCAAAGATGCCTCCTCTTGAGTAAAATTGGTTAGGATCAGGTTAATTCCCCTCAAGAGAAGAGATACCATGGGAAAAGGGCCTTTGTGCCAATTGGCTCAACGTTTTTCTTTCTTCAACTGCCATCCTGTCTCTAGGGAGAAAAAAGCAAAAACAAAAAACTCAAAACAATGAGAAAAAAAGACTGCACGGACAAATAAATAAAGAGTTAAGAGGGAATATAGAACAAATTGGAAGTTCTACCGAGAAACAGAAGGAGGCCAACGTATTACTGATAGCCCAAATAGTAAAACCCTAACTTTGATCTCCTACATTCAATCCCTGAAGAATTTTATGGGCATCTAAAACATACATCCTTACTTCCCAGGTATAAAATCCTGAAGAATTTATGTCCTATTTCATATGTTCACAGATTAAGTATTTTTAAAAATCTGATTCCCTTTTGAGATTCGTGCAAAAAGGAGCTAGAACACGCACCCTTGAATGGAATGATGAAGGCAGCGGCAATGTGTCATGGTTTCCTGTTCTCACGGCCCCAGATGTGTTCCCTTGAAGCCGCACTTCTCATCGCTGCTAGAGTAATCTTTCTAAAACTCACATCAGATCCTGTTTACTCCCTAACACGGCCTGAAACCTTTGACAACTATACTCATCGTCTGGCCCATGCCTACCTCTCCAGTCCATTCATTCCCCACCCTCAAACCCAGTGACACTGGGTCAGGTAGAATGATTTTAGTTGCAAGTAACAAAAAATCCGACTTGATCTTTCAAAGAATGAAGGGAACACAAGGCTCCACTTAATCTCTGGTTGGAGTTTGTTCAGGTCATTTGGCTCCATTTCTCTGCAATTCCCTTAGCTCCATGTGACATCTTTCTGCTCTGGTGGGCTTTCCTTGAAGTAACAAAGTGGAAACTAGCAGCTCTCGGGTTTACATGCTTCCTCTTCCCCAACTATCAATCCAAAGTCCTGGGCTTCTTTCTGATTGGACATAGCCAGCCCTGAACTAATATACTTGAGGAATGCCATGGCTGATTTTCTTAGGCCTGGAGGACCTGCCTTTCTGGGAACCAGCTATGACAGGGGAATGGATTATGCCAGCTGGCTAAGGCCAATCAAGACCCCTCCCTGGAGGCGGGAGTGGGGTCAGTTACACTCAACCCCCTGTCTAGGAAATTTGCAGAGAAGGAAAGAATGGGTGCTGAATAAGCATCTTCAGAATCCAAGATACCTGACAATAACCTAAGCCTTTCGTCCCATGGTACACCTCTCTGCTCTCTTCCTAGAATGTTCTTCCCCACTTCATCTGTCTGGCAAATTCTTACTCTTTCCTCAGCCTTAGCTCAAGCATTTCATCCTCTGTAAGGCCTTTGGGTATCCACACCCCCGCCCCGCCACCAAACAGAGTGGATTACTCCCTTCCATGCGCCATTTTTATACCCAGCATAGACTTACTTTATTGCCTCATCCCATTTTTCATCAATTGTACATTTAATAGATTTGTCTCCCCATACCGAAGGTTAACCCCTTGAAGACAGAAACCCTAACCTTTTTATCCTTCCTCTTGACATCTATGAAGAGACCACAGCATACATGAGTATTGTTTAAATAAATTCTGAGTTTTGTTCATTCTACTGGTGGGAGCGATCCTCAAGTTGTGTGCTGTGTGTGTAGGTATAACCTCTTCTGACGTCATAAACTCAAGAAAGAGGCAAGTCTTCACAAAATGTTGCTAGAGACTGGAGCACAGAGAGGTGGGAGGTGAAACCCCTACAGTGCTCTGGTCCTTGGCCTCCTTGATCTGGATTTAGGGGGGTCTAGAGGTTTTTGAGAGTCCAGAGCATTATTAGTGGTAACGATGCCCTCTGCCCTATGAAAGCAATTCGGGAACCAGGCAAGAGGCTTTCCTATAGGAACCTCAAGCTGGTCACCTGGCCAGGCAGAGTCCCTAATTGCATGTGGTGCTCCATGTTTATATAACCTTTATTATTCCTAATTGGAAAGGAGGGACATGCTCTAAATAATATTTCCTCTCACCTCCCAGCTCAAAGAAAAAATATACCACTTTTTACCTTTCCTCAACTTACAGTATCTGGGGGTGGAGTAAAGAAACATTTCCAAAAGCTGAAATTAAATTGTTAGCATTATTAGCAATTTTGAAACACACTTCCTCTAGGTAGGGCACAGTATATATGGCAGAGGAACACAGGAAGCAATTGGGAAATGTCAGGGAAGCTAATAATGAATTCGCCAATGAGAAGTACTCTGCAAATAATAACATGGATGATAGCACCACAACTCTCCTGGAGGGTCCAGGATTCAGTGAGAAGACAGTCAAGGTGTTAGATGCTAGTATCTGTCATTAGAGTCGCAAAAGCAGCAGAAGACAGGCTCTCCGACCTTAGCAGAGTCACACATCAATGGAATAGCTAGAGACTATGCATAATATAACCTAGTGTAGTATAAATTATGCATCTGTGATAGCACTGTAGCAACGTTATTTCACTGATTACTGAGTGATCGGCGTGGAATGATATCAATCAGGAAAGGCTCTCGAAGGGGTGAGTCACGGATTTTTAAACAAGTGGTTGATGTAATGTGGATGGTACTCAAAAAATATTATCTTAGCAACTGTGTAGAGAATGAACTGAGACGGGGGAGCACAAAGCAGGGAGATCAGGTAGGAGGTGGTAATGCAGACGAGGTGATGGGAGCGTGGACTGGTGTGTGGGCTGTGAAATGGAGCTGGGATGGTTTAGAGAAGGCAATGCAGAGGACTGCATCACACCGTGGGCTTTGCAAACAAGCTGACTCGGGTTCCAAGCCTGGCTCCCCCACTGACTGGCTGAGTTACTTGAGTACCTAACCTACCTGCTATAAGGCTATTCCCTCATCTACAAAATGCACTCATGGGTGTTTGTCGTTATTGAAGTGCATTATCTAGACATCCTTCCTAATTTGAATGAATCCCAATGGGATTGGGAAGCCACAAAAGAGAAGCTGTTCCTCATGCTTTGAGTAGAGCCAGTTGATGCTCTCCCTCCTCTCTGTGCTGGGGGGTAGTGATGCAAAGGCACTGTGGTCAGCTTGAGAATCTTCGAAGTCTCTGTGGTGAGATTAGCATCCGGAGGCATGGCGGGGCGTGTCCTGGGAACTGTAGCTGAGGTTGGATCCCAACTTTGTGCTCTGCTTGTTCCCTTGGCTCTTCCCTGAACCTAGTCCTCGACCTTCCTATAATTTCTGTGAGTTGCCTGATAACTTTCCAGTAAATTGCTTTTCTACTTAAGACATCTGTTGCCTGCTACCAAGAACACTGACTACAACGTGACCTCACAGGGCTATTTGAAGGTTGAATAAAATGGTGTGTATAAAGCCTTTTGCCCAGTACCTGCCACAGGTAAATGCCTGCTAAATGGTTGAGCCAAGGAAAAAACAAAGAAAGCATTTGTGACAGAATAGACTTTGATGACTCATTAGATGTGAGAGAAGAATAAAAAGGAAGAATGGGGAAGATAACACTGTTTACCAGCCTGCCTTCCACATCCCTGTTCTGTGTCTAACAAGAGTATGGAAGCCAACAGAAGGACGACCTGCTTAAAACGGGTTAGAGAGTAATGGCAAAGTACCGAATTAGCCTGTTGACTGAGAACATGGCGTTTCACTGACATGACAAAGTCTAAACGTGTTCGCCCGGCACAGAAGACATTTTATAACCCTGTCCGGACCTTCCTTTCTAGCCCGGATACTTGCCACTTGCTGAAAAGCAGCCACCATGGAGTCGGAGCAAGCTGCTTGGTGTCCCATGAACGCACCATGTTATTCTGATCTTCACTGCCTTTGCCCGCTGTATTCTCCCTGCTTGGAATGTCTTTCTCCACCTCCCTCAACTTCAACTCCTTATTTAAGACTTGGGTTACATATTTCCTCCTCCATGAAGCCCGTCCTGACTCTTGCCAAGCAGAGTTACTTGCTCCTACCTCTGGGCTCCCACGGAATTCCGTTCATGCCTCCCTGATAGCAAGGACCACATTTTATTCCAGTGTTCTCTTCATGTCTCTGTCATTGCCCCGTGTGGTCCCAGACCCCAGGGATGACAGATTGGTCATCCCTGCATCCTCGTCCCCTGATGTTATGTGGCCCGTAGACAGTACTTCACAGGCTTGCTGTCGGACACCCAGAACATTTCTTTATATACTTGCTTAGAGATAAAAGGGTTTGCTTGTGAGAGAATGAACCAGATTCAACAATCCACGAGCAAAAATTAGTCCTGTTCGTTATTTGTTCACGCATTATGAAATAATCAGGGTCCTTTAACTTCCTAGCTCCTGAAGAGCAAGGTTCTGTTTTAATTCACTTTGTACCAACATGGTTTTGAACCAAGAAGTGCAGTAAAGGAATTTAAGGGGCTGATTGGATGTAACCAAAGAGATGTTGTAAATAAGCTGCAGAAGCCATGGTTGGAGACCCTGGGCTGCAAGCAGCCAAGCCAGAAGCCTTGGTTAGGTTTTTCTATAGACTCTCTACAGCTCTGATCCCCATGATTCAACCAAATCACCTTTCTCAAATAGGCTCCGCTAATGAAAATAAAGATTCCCCTTTGCATTTCCTCAAGTTAGGCATAAGTACCAGGTTCCAGAGAGACATAGCCTTGACGCCAAAATTTAGTTTTATCTTCCATTGTCCTAAGAAACTATTCCTTTTCATTTTATTAAAAAGATTTTAGAGATTTCACTTTTAAATTATTTTTGAGTAGATAACACATTACTGTGATCCAAAATTCAAAACTATACAGTGTAGGGGACTTCCCTGGTGGCACAGTGGATAATACTCCACACTCCCAATGCAGGGGCCCGGGTTCGATCCCTGGTCAGGGAACTAGATCCCGCATGCATGCTGCAACTAACAGTTCACATGCCACAACTAAGGAGCCCATGTGCTGCAACTAAGGAGCCTGCCTACCACAACTAAGACCCAGTGCAACCAAATAAATAAATAAATAAAAACTACACAGTGTAAAGTGTTTCCCCCTACAATGTAACCCAGCCATCAAGCTTCCCTTACCATGAGCAACCAAAGCTATCTCTTTCTCATGCATTCTTCCAGAGATGTTTTATGCATGTAAGGAAATATTTTTAATATCCTACTGCCTTTTACACAAAAGTTAAAGTAGTACACACAGTTCTGCATCTTGCTTCTTTTCACTAAATAATATATCGTGTAAATCTTTTCATATCAGTATCTATCTTTTTTTCCTGGCTGCATAGTATTCCATTGCACGAGTGAACTATAATCTATTAGGCCAGTCTCCCATGAATGGACCTTCTTTTTTTCCCCTAATCCTTTCTATTTTATAAACAATTCAGCAGCTCTTTTAAACCTCTCTTCAAACTTCCTACCAGCCTCTGCCTCCCTTAGTCTCCAAAAATGCTGTCTTTCTTCACTCACAGACAAAACAGAGGCCATTACATAGAGATTCCATCAATTTCCTGCCTCCCGTCCACTTTGTGCTTCAAACTCCATCAATACCAAACAGCAGATAGTTCTGAGAATGTGCATGTTCTCTCTTGTTTCTTCTGTACCTTTGTATACGCCATTCCTACTCCCACCGTCATTGGTTTGCCTGGGAAACCTCTATTAACCTTTCAAATCCAAGTTTGGATATCATGCCAGAGGGAGTTAATCAGTTGCAGCTGTGTAGTATGTCTGTAGCTTTTTCCTCTCCCTCCATCGTACCTATTATGCTGGTTTGAAATTTTTTTACAAGTCTATGTTCCATAGGTCTGTGAGCACCTTGAGAGCTAATTCATATCAGGTTGTCTAGCACTTAGCATAATCTGGTAATAGAAGCTACTCAATAAATATTTGTGGAATAAATGAATAAATAACATGGGGGAGACATAAGAACCCTCTGTAATGACAAGTATTTGCAAAAGAGCAGAATGAGTCTTCAGTCTGCATAGTGTAGCAGAAACAACATTGGACCAGAAACCAAGAGAACCAATTCTGGTCCATGGAAGCAGGAAAGTCTTTCCACATGTTCATTGCTGTATCCTCAATGTCTAGAAGAATGGCTGACTTGATTGGTGCTGAGAAAGAATGAGGCTTTGTGGTACATTTGTCTTTGAATCTGCCAAAGACACGCTTTATTTCAAATAGTTTGCAGGGAGAAAGCTAGAACCAGAGAGTCTGTAGTTTTTGGACTAAAAACAGAACATACCTAACACCCCGTCATAGGTAAACTATCATAAGGCCAGAGAATTTATTACCAGCTTAAGTTGAACAAATTCAATCAACTGACTTTTATTACAAATATATCTTATAGATTAAATTAACACATTTCGCATAGCCACAGGTTTTTCCAAGCTTAGAGGTAACATGCTTAATTTGGGAAATGAAATAAAAACCTTATAGATGATCTTGGCTCCTCCTCTGTGACACTAAAAAATGCAATAGTGTGACAGTCAGAGACAGAACCCCTAAGAATTTAAACTGAAATAAGACCTTTACCCCCCCTGGCCTGTCTTCTAACAGGACTCTTTGTTCATTGCTCTCCCGCGGTCACCAGCACGCAGATATTCTTCTGCCCTCCCTTCCTTTTCTTACCAAACAGGAGTAGCATGCACATTAATGTCAATTCTCCACCAGTTCGTGAAAATAAGATTCTTTAGGGAATTCCGTGGTGGTCCAGTGGTTAGGACTCCACGCTTTCACTGTCCATCCCCGGTCGAGGAATTAAGAACCCGCCAGCCACGGGGCGTGGCCAAAAAAAAAAAAGCATTGAATTAAAAAAAAGAAGATTCTTTTATCCTAATGCTTCTGATCAAACATCATGGTGACCCATAGATTGTTTTTAGACCAAGACTGAATCAAAGTTTTATATTTATGATTTTTATTTCCACAATGTTCAATAAGTATGTGTTGATTGACTGCATGAGTATTTGGCAGACAGAGTATTAATTAGCTCTGTAGCCTTGGGCAAATTTCATTGAACTTTTCTGAGCCTCATTATCCTCATCTATACAATCGAGTTTGATTGATGTATTTTTCAAATTATTTTTAATAGCTTAAACCCTTTCTTCAAACAAAATCCTAGGCAGAACACAATATACAGGACAGAAAAAAAGTGGAGGTACTCTAGATAGAATAGGTTTGGGGGCCCTAAGACTCCTTGCTTCACCTCCTCCTTCCCTACCCTCACTTCAGCTCTGAGCCCCAGGGCTCTGTGAGGCACCATCTAAAAATCCTCTGGAGGGGCTTCCCTGTTGGCGCAGTGGTTGAGAGTCCGCCTGCCGATGCAGGGGACACGGGTTCATGCCCCGGTCCGGGAAGATCCCACATGCCGCGGAGCGGCTAGGCCCGTGAGCCATGGCCACTGAGCCTGCGCGTCCGGAGCCTGTGCTCCGCAACGGGAGAGGCCACAATGGTGAGAGGCCCACGTACCGCAAAAAAAAAAAATCCTCTGGACTAGGGAACTCCCTGGCAGTACAGTGGTTAGGACTCCATGCTTTCACTGCCAAGGGCCGGGTTCAATCCCTGGTCGGGGAACTAACATCCCACAAGCCGCCCAGTGCCGCGAAAATATAAATAAATAAATAATAAAAAATTTAAAAATAAAAATAAAAATCCTCTGGACTAGATGATTATATACATGACGTTGACTCCCAGACTGGTAAAGAAACTTACAGTCATATAGGTCCTGAGATTCCCAGCCTTAGGAATTAAACAAGATAGAGCTACACAGGCAAATGAAAATATGAATTTCTTTGCTTTGGGTCAACCAACAGCAGCTGATTATTTAATGCTAAGCAGAATTCAAAATTATATATAGTGTTGATAAATTAACAATGAACATGCTAACAGTGAACAATGAACGTGGTAACAAATTATAACAAATAACTTTCGGCAGATAAAATTTCTCAACATATTATAAAAATGAGTGGGAGTAATAAAAGGAACCCCTGGGGAGTGAAAAGGTTGAGACTCATGATGAATTCCATTTTCTTCCTTTTCATACATATAAAATGAGGCAGAGAAAGATGAAATGTCCTGCCTAAGCTCCCACAGCTTACTTAGTGGCAGAACACAGCGCTTGCCATTTCCAGCCCACTGTTCTTTTCCGACCGTGTTGGATTTCTATGTAAGGTTAGACTTCCACCTTTATGTGTCTGGGATCTGTGGTCACACAGCTACAGAATGATAGAAAGTCCTCATTATCTCAGCATTCATTATCTGAATCCCCGAAGTTTGAAGTTATGAAGGAGAGTAAAAGTCATCATAACTTAGAAACGTTTACTTATCAAATGACTACTTATAAATACCCATCCCCATTAAACAGTAACATCTATTCTCCCCTTCTAGGGTCAATTTCTTTGTCAAGTCTCGAGTGGATGACTGGATTTTTACACATATTTGACAATACAGTCCAAACACAATGGAAATCAACTACAAAGTGAAATTGCACGTCTCACGTGCAATTATGAGATTGATGAAAGAAGGCCAATGAGCTTAGTCCACAGTGAAAGAGGGGAAAAGACATTGACATTGAAGAGGTAGGCAAAGGCCTTGTTTAGGATTAAGATTAGGGATGGCCTTGTGGGTCTCAGTGCTTTTTGTTTTTATTCTGATTGGGATGCGGAATTGGGAGAAGCCTTTAAGCAAGGCAAGTGACAATCAGATATATCTCTAAAATTTTCATTTTGAAACTGGCAAATACACTAAAATACATGATTTTGCAACTGTATTTCTGTGATTTTATCCTATAGATGCAGCTCCACATGATGAAATGACACCTGTATGAAGTTTTTCATTGTTGCATTATTTGTTCAGCAAAAGGCACCTGGTTAAATAAACGATGGTATGATAAGCAGCGGGAAAAACAAATAAGGAAGATCTCTATGTGCTAATATGAAGAGAGCTTTAGGATGTATTGGTAAGTGAAAAAAAGCAAGATACAGAACACTGTAGAATAGTCTCTATAGTAGGCTACCTTTTATGTAATAAGGTGAGAGATATATTTGCATATGCTTGCATTTGCCTTAAAAATCCTAGAAGGATAGGGCTTCCCTGGTGGCACAGTGGTTGAGAATCTGCCTGCTGATGCAGGGGACACAGGTTCGTGCCCTGGTCTGGGAAGATCCCACATGCCGCGGAGCGGCTGGGCCCGTGAGCCATGGCCGCTGAGCCTGCGCATCCGGAGCCTGTGCTCCGCAACGGGAGAGGCCACAACAGTGAGAGGCCCGCGTACTGCAAAAAAAAAAAACAAAAAACAAAAAAACTTAGAAGGATAAAAAAAAAGATACCAATGGAAATAAATATCATTAGAGAGTTGGGGTGAGGGATGCAGGAGTAGGTTATAGAGTTCTCTGAGCCTATCTTTTGATAGTGTGTTGAACTTCGAGCCATGTAAATGTTGTACCTAATAAAAATAAATACATTTAAAAGTCACTCTGGCTGCTCTGTGGAGAGAAGTTGTAGGGACAAAGAGTAGAAGCTGGGAGACCATTAGGAAGGTGGTGAAGTGGGTTGGGCAGGTGTAGATGGTGGCTGGCTCTGGAAGGAAGCAGTGGAGGTGGTGAGACGGAGTCAGGTTGGGGGTGCAGGGCCAGGTGGACTTGCTGATGGATTGGATGCGCATGTGAGAGAAGAAAAAAAAAAAGAAATCAAGGCTAATTCCTAATATTTGTCTCGGGCAGCTGGAGGAGAGAACACGGAGTAGAGGCGGGGAAGGGGCAGGGAAAATGGAGAACCAAGGGTCTGTTTTGGACTCATGAAGACTGATACATCTCTTGGATGTGCAAGTGGAAATGTCCACAACTAGAGAGAAACATCCAAAACAATGAAGACAGCAGAGATGTTTCCAAAGATGAGTTCAACTCCCCATGAGTTTTAACTCAAGGACTGAGACACTGGGGGAAAATTAATAAAAACCTCAAGCATTTTGTTAAATATCCATCTTCATTTTCATGCTGCACAAATAAAATACAAAGGAAAAATGTCACTTGTGCCATTATAAGATTTTGTTGGAAAAAATTATGTCCAAAAATTCCAGTCAGTCATTTGACTTGTTCTTAGTTCTAAGAGTAAGCCTGTAGTTACCATTATAGTCTATATTTTGGTAAATATAAAGTAAATATACTTTCACAATTTTTATTTCACTTTTCAAGATAAAACTCAAATCAAAGCTTTTTCACTATTGAGAATTCCCTGGAGGTCCAGTGCTTAGGACTGGGCACTTTCAGTGCTGGGACCCAGGTTCAATTCCTGGTCAGGGAACTAAGATCTCCAAAGCTGAGCAGTATGGCCAATAAAAGAAAATAGAAAAACAAACAAAAAATTTTTCACTATTTATTATGAAATGTAAGCAGCCTACCCTAAGTGGCCTTTTAAAAATTATTTTTAATTAATTAATTTATTTATTTATTTATTAATTTATTTATTTGGTTGTACCAGGTCTTAGTTGTGGCAAGTGGGCTCCTTAGTTGCAGCTTGCCAGCTCCTTAGTTGTGGCACTCGGGCTCCTTAGTTGTGGCATTCAAACTCTTAGTTTCGGCATGAATGTGGGATCTAGTTCCCTGATCAGGGATCTAACCCAGGCCCCCTGCATTTGGAGTGCGGCATCTTATCAACTGCGCCACCAGGGAAGTCCCTAAGTGACCTTTTTAGTCTTCCAAATAAGATAGAAAAGTGACAGTGACAGAAACAGAGGGAAACAAATATAATTCAAATTTTTCTCTTGGATACTAAGTTAACTTTTTTTTTTTTTTTTTTTTTTTTTTTTTGCGGTACGCGGGCCTTTCACTGTTGTGGCCTCTCCCGTTGCGGAGCACAGGCTCCAGACGCGCAGGCTCAGCGGCCATGGCTCACGGGCCCAGCCGCTCCGCGGCATGTGGGATCTTCCCGGACCGGGGCACGAACCCGTGTCCCCTGCATCAGCAGGCGGACTCTCAACCACTGCGCCACCAGGGAAGCCCCTCACTTCTTTATTAACAGAATAACTTACTACATAACCTGGATTGGTAACAGGGCAAGAGGTGGAGAGTAACAATTATTCCTACTTTACCATTCTATAAGTCAAATAAATACTTTTTGATTAAAATGCAGAACTGCTTTCTTAAGAATTCTACCTTCAACTATTAATTTGCCTCTCATGTTTTACCTGAGCAGGACAGAGTTGAGAAATGTTCCACTGTTAATATAAGTCAGGGTATTACTGTCTATAGTGTTCGCTGCAATGCCCAGCATCTTAAAAATTTCAGGCCGCCAAAACTAATTACCACTGTGGCTTAAACAACAAACGTTTATCTCTCAGGTTTCTGGAGGCTGGAAGTCTGAGATCAGGGTGTCAGCATGGCCAGGTACAGGTGAGAGCTCTCTTCCTGGTTACGTTCTCACATGGCCTTTCCTTGGTTCGTTCACGCAGAGAGATCTCATGTGTCTCCTCCTCTTCTTATAAAGGCATTAATCCCATGATGGGGGCTTCACCCTCATGACCTAATCTAACCCTAACTACCTCCCAGATGTCCCACCTCCAAGTGCCATCACGCTGGGAATTATGGTTTTGACCTACGAATTTGGAAAAGGGGGGACACAAACATTCAGTCCATAGCACCCAGCCTAGATCCCCCTTCAGGTTGGAGACCCCCAGGTGCCGGAAGTGTTGGCAGCTGATGGCTTTCAGCTGAGTCCTCTCAAGGACTTGCCTGAAGGAAGCAGCCTTCCTTAAGGTTAGGCCCCTTTCCAAAGGGGTGAGTGATAGGTACAAGTGGAAGAGAGTACAAAGATCCAGCCCTCTTGCCTCAATATGAGACGACTCGGATGAGCCGTCCCACCTCCTGAGCTTCCCATGAGGTCACCTGAGCCCAAACTTCTGCACCTGTCCTGTTCCCCTGGCTCCCTTATAGGTGTTGTTCCCAATAGACTTCCCACCCACAAATCTCTGTCTCAGAGTCTATTTCCTGGTGCCCAACCTAAGACACCAGGAGACCTCATTAAACCGCATATTCAAATAATAAATAACCAAATCATGCAAATTTCTCTACATTTTGTGTAAGTTAAGGCACAGCATATAAAAGGTAAATGTAGTGGAAAATGCCCAGAGTAGCGAGTGTGCTATTGGACCATCCCAGGGCTCACTTTATGCACTTTGCACATGTCATACACACATTTGTGAGAGGAAAAAACTCTCCCTTACGTCTGTTTGGTCCCATATCTTTTTGTCTGTCACACAGAGTAGTCTCTTTGCTTATTATAACTGACCTCTAAATGCGTTAGATAAGAGAACCAAGTTTTGCTCCCATTCTGCTAGAATTTATTTTTGTTTTTTAAGGATGCATAACAACAGGCAGTCCAATTTCAGTCTGAATATTCTTGGAAGAAATGAAGAGTAAATCACGAAATGAAACAGCCAGCTCGGCAGCTCTCCTTAAGAATTCCCCAGCAGGGGTTATGTGGCTGCATCTAAAAAAAAACAGGCCTTTGTTGCTGAGATGATTTATCATACACATAACAATTCCCAGATCGTAGATTCTTTTTGCTAATTTGTTTCCGTCATTGTAATTTATTTAGCCTTCTCCTTTCAAGATCCTTTATGACTATTAGTACGATTTTTAAAATAGCATCGTGCAGGTGGGATTTCACAAAGAATGTTCAGGCACTTCTCTCCCTTTCAGGTCAGCGTTTAGTGAAGTCCAGAGGATTTTTTTTTTTCATGGAACCCATGTAGCCTAACTTATATTCAGAGATATAGTCACAAAGAGACTCTGTCTTCAGGACTCTTATTTTTTAATAGCTATTTCTCCATTTATTTCCTTTTTGATTTTTGAATTTTGTCATTCTTTGATAATCATCATTTTATTACATAATTACATAAACAGAGAAGATGGAAGTGGGATAAATGAAAAAGTGCCCATAATCCTGTCACCGGAACAAACCAGAATCAACATGGGTGGTTTATTTTCTTTCAGACTTTTGCCAAAATAGTGTATATAGTAGCATTTACAATTTTTATAAAATATACTCATGCCATGTTATAATTTAACTTACCAATATGTAATAAATATTGTCCATGTCAATAAATACACCATTAAAATATTGAACAGATGCACACTATTTTATAGTATGGGCATATCATAACTTCTTTAATCAATATCCTGCTATGAAACATTTATATTATTTCCTTTTTCATTACTTTTATAAACAATGTGTAAGTGGACATCCTTGCAAATAAATCTTTGTACAAATAACTGGTTACTTCCCTAGGACAAATTCTTTTTTTGTATTTCCCTAGGACAAATTCTTAGAAGTAGGATTTCTGCATCAAAGAGTAGCTACATATTTAAGATTTTTAAAAATGCTTATTGCTAAATTGTTTCAATTTATATTCCCACCAGTAGTGGCTGAGAATGCTCTTTCCCACACTCTTGTCACCCTGAGTATATAATTCTTTTTCATCTTTGCTGATCTAATGATGAAAAATAGGCTCTTGTTTTTAGTTGCATTTGTTTGATTTCTAGTGAGACTAAATTTTTTTTAAAAATGTTTATTGACCAAGTACATTGCTTCCTCTGTGAAATGTCTGTTCATGTCCTCTGAACATAAGATACTGACTTCGAATATTTATATTATTGAGTTTTAATAGCCCTGTCTATATATTTATCGTACATCTGTGTGTATTCTACATTTAGAACTACATATACTCTAACAAGTTTTCATCCGGTTTGTCTTAACTTTAAATTTAATTTTCTGGGCATAAAGATTTTTTTTAAGTAGTCAAATGTATCAGTTTTTTTCTTTATAATTCTGCCTATATTACAATGCTGAAAAGAAAGACATTCTGTACCCAAGATTATATAAATTAACTAAGAGAAACTATTTTCTCCTAGTCATTAATGGATTCATTAGAAACTTGTTACATTTAAATCTTTAACCTACTAAACTTTTGATTATATCTGTGAGTAGGAGTCTAACTTTATTTTTTTTCCTATTGTTTAAGGCAATTATCCCAAACTTATAAAATAATCCATCCTTTCTGTTTTCAACTGAAATGCTGTCATTGATACACGCTAAATTTGTAAATAACTTTAAATCTGCTTCTGGACTTTTCATTCTGATTGGTTGTTCTGTCTGTGAGTCCTATGCCTATACTATACGTTTAATCAGTATTGTTTTATAATGTGTTTTGGTATCTGATATGACCCTTATCTCCTCTGTATGTTTTTTAAAGACTATATTATCTTTAATGTTACCTCTTCTCCTCTTTTTCAAAATGTCTATTATTCTTACATATGTATTCTTCCATATATACAGATCTTCCTCGACTTACAATGGGGTTACATCCCATTAAACTCAACATAAATTTAAAATACTGTTAAGTCAAAAGTGCATTTAACGCACCTACCCTCTGAACATCGTGGCTTAGCCTAGCCCACCTTACACGTGCTCAGAACACTTGCATTAGCCTACAGTTGGGCAAAATCATCTAATACAAAGCCTATTTTATAATAAAGTGTGGAATATAGCATTAATTTATTGACTATTGTCCTGAGAGTAAAAAACAGAATGGTTGTCTGGGTATAGAATGGTTGTAAGTGTATTGTGATCACGAGGCTGACTGGGAGCTGCAGCTCGCTGCCCAGCATCATGAAAAAGGATCGCTAGCCTGGGAAAGGAGTAAAGTTCAAAATTCTAAGCATGGTTTCTACTGAATGCTTATTGCTTTCGCACTTTCATAAAGTCGAAAAATTGTAAGTCGAACCATCCTACGTCAGGTACGATCTATACTTAATAGAGAAGTTTTCGGTTCACAGCAAACTAAGAGGAAGGTACAGAGAGATCCCATAAATCCCCTGCCCCCGCGCATTATCAGCATCCCCACAAGAGTGGTACTTTTGTTACAGTGGATGAACTTACATTGACTTATTTCTTCCATATGTATTTTTATACTATACTATATATTCTTTCATATATTTTTAAATATTTATTTATTTATTTGGCTGCCCTAGGTTTTAGTTGTGGCACACGGGATCTTTTTTAGTTGCAGCATGTGGACCCTTAGTTGCAGCATGTGGGATCTAGTTCCCCGACCGGGGATTGAACCCGGGCCCCCTGCATTGGGAGCGTGGAGTCCTAGCCCTCCTAGCCACCGGACCACCAGGGAAGTCCCTCTTTCATATATTTTTATACTACTTTTGACACATCCTCCTAAAAAGAAATCCTCTGGAATACTATTAAATTTATATGTGAATTTAGGAAGAATTTACTTTTCACAATATTTCAAAATATCCGGAAACATACCCTAAACATTTACTTAGGTCTTTGATTATGACCCTAGATCAGGATTTGTAGATTCCTTACATAGGCCTAAGATATTTCATGTCAAGTTCATTCTTTTCTTTTTTTTAATAAATTTATTTATTTTATTTATTTATTTTTGGCTGTGTTGGGTCTTCGTTGCTGCGCGTGGGCTTTCTCTAGTTGAGGTGAGCGGGGGCTACTCTTTGTTGCGGTGCGCGGGCTTATTGCGGTGGCTTCTCCTGTTGCAGAGCACGGGCTCTAGGCGTGTGAGCTCAGTAGTTGTGGCTCACGGACTCTAGAGCGCAGGCTCAGTAGTTGTGGCGCACGGGCTTAGTTGCTCCGCGGCATGTGGGATCTTCCCGGACCAGGGCTCGAACCCGTGTCCCCTGCATTGGCAGGCGGATTCTCCACCACTGTGCCACCAGGGAAGCCCGTCAAGTTCAATCTTAATGCTCTTATTGTTCAATGGGATACTTTTTCATTATACTTCCTAACTCTTACCAAGCCTATTGACAGTTTTTTAGACATATTATTCACATACTATAAAATTCATTCTTTTAAAGTGTATATTTCAGTGGTTTTTTAGTATGCTCACAAGGTGGTGCAACTATCAACACCATCTACTTTAGAACATCTTTATTGCCCTCAAAAGAAACCCAAACCCATTAGCAATTGCTCCTATTTTCTCTTCCCCCCAGCTGTCTCTTCATTAGCTGTTTCTAATCTGTAATCTTCCTAATAAAATTTTAATTGTAAGTATAGCTTTCCTGAGTTCTGTGAGACATTCCAGTGAATTATTGGACTTAAGGGGGTCATGGAAAGCCCTGAATTTATAGCCAGTTGGTCAGAAGTATGGGTGGCCTGGGACCTCCAAAGTGGATCTGACATCTGAAGTAAGGACAATCCTGTGGGAGTCATGCCCTTTACCTTGTGGGGTCTGCACTAACCCTGCATGGCCAAGATTGAATCTCAGAATATCCACTTGGGGTTGAAAGGCAACAAGCTTCTTTTTGTGTGCTTTTTGACCATCGGTAGACATTTGTCTCCCTTCTCCTTGGGGTATTTGTTGCAAGACCCCCAGTGGATGCCTGAAACCTTGGATAGAACCAAACCCTATATATACTATGTTTTTCCTGTACATACATAGTTATGATAAAGTTTCATTTACAAATCAGGCACTGTAAGAGATTAACAACAATAATAACAAAATAGAACAATTATAACAATATACTGTAATGAAAGTTTTGTGAATGTGGTCTCTCTCTCTCTCAAATTTAATGCCTTTTTTCGTATTAACTAAGCACTTATCATGCACTGTGACCTCAACTTTTGCAGTTTGAGGTGCAACAGCAAAGCTAGCACAGATTTCTTTTTCCTTCTTCACAATTTCAAGGATAGAAGATTTGTTCTTACCCTAGATCTTAGCCACCTCAGCATACAATTCTTTTTCTTTCCTTATTAAGCCAAGAACTTTCACCTTTTCACTTAAAGGAAGCACTTTACAGCTTCTCTTTGGCATTTCCTAATTGTCAGCATCACTACTCTTGCACTTTGGGGCCATTATTAAGTAAAATAAGAGTTGCTTAAACACAAGCACTTCGATAAACTACAGTCAATCTGATAACTGAGAAGGCTACTAAGTCTAAGTGACTAATGGGCAGGATACATTGGACTCAGGGATGATTCCAGGTGGGCTGAAGCAGGACAGAGCAAGATTTCATCACACTATTCTGAATGGCATGTAATTTAAAACTTACGAATTGTTTATTTCTAGAATTTTCCATTTAATATTTTTGACCACAGTTTACTACAACCATAGAAAGTGAAATCACGGGCAAAGGGGACTACATATCTTTTTTGGAGAAAAATCTATTCAAGTCTTCTGCCCATTTTTAATTGGGTTTTTTTTTTTTTTTACTGTTGAGTTTTAAGAGCTTATTAAATAATATATTCTGAATATCAGATGAATCAGATATATAACTTGCAAATATTTTCTTCCATTCTGTGTGTTTTCTTTTCACTTTCTCGATGGTGTCCTTCGAAGTTTTTAATTTTGATGAATTCTCATCTATTTTTTATTTTGGCAAATCTTAGAAACCATTGCCTAACTCAAGGTCACAAATATTTACTACTACATTTTCTTCTAAGAGTTCTGTAGTTTTAGGTCATATTTTTAGAGCTATGATCCATTTTTAGTTAATTTTGGTGTATTGTGTGAGGCAGCGGTCCAGTTTTATTGCTTTGCACGTGGACATCTAGTTGTTCCTAGTCTATTGATTTTAAACATCTCGTAACTATCCACCTAACATTATTTCTAGGAGATTTAATAGATTTCTCTTTTTTTTCAAGTAATAATACCATGTTCAAATGATAACTTTGCTTTTTCCTTGACAGTATTTGTACTTATTATTTTGTCTTCTCAGATATTTTTTTAAAACGTGATGATCACATCATCTTCATATTTTTCTTCATTTTAAAGGGAATGTTTCTGTAGAAACAGACTCACAGACATAGAGAACAGACTTATGGTTGCCAAGCAAGAGGAGGATGGGGAGGGATGGATTGGGAGTTTGGGAGTAGTAGATGCAAACTATTATATATAGGATGGATAAACAACAAGGTCCTACTGTATAGCACAGGCAACTTTATTCAATATCTTGTGATAAACCATAATGGAAAAGAATATGAAAAAAGAATGTATATATATGTATAACTGAACCACTTTGCTGTACAGCAGAAATTAACACAACATTGTAAATCATGTATACTTTAATAAATTTTTTTTTAAAGGGAATGTTTCTAGAGTTTTGCCACCACTGAGTATGGCACTTTAGAGTAATAAATGCTTTCCAGTATCTGCTACCGCATCTATATTTTGCTGCTACTGATATAAGATGCGGAGATATGATTTTGCTGTAAAACCTCTTTAAATTATGTTTTAAGAATATATTGTTATAATTTCTACTAGATGGAGTCTCCTTTAACAATTTTTTTTTTGCTATAACTTTTGGTTAAAACAATTTTGTATTTTTGTCTTGAAGGTAACATTTATTGAGACTTGACTGTGTACCAGGCACTGTGCTATGGGTTTACACACAAGACTTGTTTAATCTTCACAACTACCCTGTGAAGTAGAGACCATCATATCTTCTATTGGCAGATGGGAAAAAAATGACGCCCAGAGAGCTTACCCAGTGTGTCCAAGGACACTCAGCTGGAATGTAACATAATTGAGATTTCTACCTGGCTATCTGCTGTCTGACCATGGGGACTTCATTCTTTTTCTCCTTAATTGAGGTATAATTGACATATAACATTATATTAGTTTCAGGTGTACAGCATAATGATTTGCTATATGTATATATTGTACTGATCACCACTGTAATTCTAGTTAACATCCATCACCACACATAGTTACGAAATTCTTTCCTTGTGACAAGAATTTTGAAGATCTGTTCTCTTAGGAGCTTTCAAATATGCAATACAGTCACCATGCTATTAACTAACCGTCACCATGCTATCTATTACCTCTTCAGGACTTATTTATTTTATAATGGAAGTTTGTACCTTTTGACCACCTTCACCCATTTTGCCCACCCCCCAGTACCCACTTCTGGCAGAAACCAGTCTGTCCTCTGTATCTATTAGTTCTTTTTTATTTTTTTAGATTCCACATATAAGTGAGATCATACAATATTTGCCTAACAACCATTTTGGGGAAATATTTTCCTAAAACAATATTTATCAAGAGCAGTTTATTATTCTAATTAGAAAAAATAAGTTCATCATAAAGGATATGATGTTTTTGACTACATAAGGAGAGAATTAATTTCTTTTAATCTGAAATAGTTTTACTGTAAAAGTAAATCAATTAATGAACTAGAATAGATAATTCACAAATACTGTATAGATTTCAAAAGGTAGAAAATAATATATAGAGTGGAATAAAACCTCCTTTTCACCCCTGTTTCCTAGCTACCACATTCTTCTCCCTGCAAGCAACTACTGTATTCTATAAAAGAGCAGGATTTTTAAAAATAAAAGCAATACATACCTATATAATACATATACATATAAAATATATGCAAAATATATCAAATGTTTACACAAGAAAAACAATGCGCTGAGCAGTCCTAGGGAATGAGATGGAATGCAAAGACCTGATAAAGAATCTGTTCACAAAAAAGAGAGAGAAGTAGCTGAGAAAACTCTTTGATATTTTTCCAATATTGTCAGTTACCAGTTTACTTAAACTCCAAATCCGTTTTCTCAACAAATTACAGGAAAGGATAAATCTAGAATCTACGCCACATTAACTGCATTAAATATAAATGTCTACCACCTCAGCTTTTCCTACCTCAGATGGCAAATAAGATAGGAACCATGCATTCCCAAGAGGCAACAAAGATCCAGAGCGCAAAATGACAAATCAAATTTCCAAAATGTACTAAACCTCTTCACTTACATGGAAGAAGCCTAAATAAAGCAAAATCATGGCACAAAAATAACTTAGCCTCGAATAATTTTGTATTAGGTTGTAAACAAGTCTGAATAGTCATTTGGAACCATGGTGTGTAAAGAGGGAGAGCTGTCTGTTAGGTGCAGGCAGCACCTTTAGTCTAGCCTGCATGATGTAGTCCAGCCTCTGGATTGATAAAGCTTGAGGCAGTGGAGGGAGATGGGGAGGGCAGCAGTGGGGGCTGGGAGGCAGAAGGGGAGGGGGAGGTGCTGATTCAAGCAAACCAACTCACAGAAGACTGATTTATAAACAGAAATGCCATCTGTTCATTAACCATATAGACCACAAGAAGACCAAGTGGACCATTGTTACTTCACAGCATCACTCTCCAGTCAAAGTTTCCGGAGGTCTTCCCTGTCTCTCCATCTCTTAGCGTGGGCATTTCTGTGGGCGGCTGGGAGGTAATAGTAATATACTGTGGCCGTCACCTGCACAGGTTCTGAGTCCCATGGCCTTAGTTTCAGTCCAGGCCTGGCCCTTTGCCAGCCGTATAACATCAAGTGGTTATTTAACTTCTCTCTTCCTGTGAAAATGGGAATGATAACAGTACCTACTTCAGCGAGTCATTGTAAAGATTAAGTGAACTAATTCATGTTGAACATTTAGCACTGTGCCTAGTACATGTAGAACACTCCAAAAATGTTAGCCGTTAGTATTAAGGCTACTCCTATCTACTTCTCTTGATCTGTAGTTGTTTCTGCTCGCAGAGAACAAACTATTTTTAACTCTTTGCCCAAATTAAGGAAGGGGAAAGAGGAAGTTAAATGAGAGACCAGCTTGATTCGATGGTGAAGTCTGAGATGAATTCAGTGTTTCAAAGAAATGCAATTGTATTGCTTTCAAATTTGAATTACAACCCTAAATAACACGGAGAATAAGGACGTAAATAAGGTAAATTTTTTTTGCCTTTCTTTTATTTATTTATTTATTTTAATCGAAGTATAACTGATTTATGATGTTGTGTTAGTTTCAGGTATATGGCAAAGTGTTTCAGTTATACATACATATGTATCTATTTTTTTTTCAGATTCTTTTCCCTTATAGGTTATTGAAGTAAAGTTTTAAAAGGTGAAATAAGTAAAAAAGAGGGAACTTAATGTAACAATGCACTGTGTTGTAAACAAGTATTTCTGGAGGGTCCAGTATGTACCCAGCTAGTCTTCCTCTTTTTAGCTTTCCCTTTCTTAAATCGATTTGCAACACAGTAGCCAAAGTAATCTTTTAAGGACTTAAGTCAGACCATGTCACTTTCTGTTCAAAATCTTCCAAAGGCTCCCCACCTCGTTCAAAGTAAAAGGCAACATTTTCACAATGCCCTCCAAGGCCTTATATAATCTGCTGACCCCAACCCTACTTAACTTAAGTAGGGTTGAGTAGGGTTAACCCTACTCAAGGGGTTAACTTATGACTTAACCCCTTCACACCCTCTGGCCTACTCACTCTGCACAGGCCACATGGGACTCTTTGCCGTCCCTTAACTATGCCAGGTACTCCTGCCTCAGGGCCTTTGCACTGGTAGTTCCTTCTGCATGGAGTCCTCTTCTTCAAAGTCACGTTTCCTTTACGACATTACAAAAACACCGCCTTTCCCGACCCTCCTACTTAAAACTGTAACTTCTTCCCCATCCCCACCACTGTCTAATCGCCTTCCCTGCTCTGTTTTCTTTATAGTGTTTCTCTATATATTTATTGATGTATTTTGTTTATAATCTATCTCACTCGCTTTCCCTTTGATATAAATTCCACAGGACAGGGATTTTTGTATATTTTGTTTATTGCTACATCATTAATCCTTAACTTAGTGATAGCACTATTAGCTGAATGGATAAATGGTCATCTCATATGTCATCTCATTTATATCTTTTGGTGAAGGTCTGGTTTTCATAATAATATATCACTAAAAGATAGCCATTCTGATAATTAAGTATTTTTATATTCAACAATTGCTGTTTCCTGAAATTAAAAATGGACTGAAGGTATCTTTAAGCTCTTGAAGCTGGAATTTGAAAAACACTGTTTATTTTAAAGTGTGGTTGTCCTTTAAAAGCAACTTATGTAAGATTGAATTTCAGAGGAAGAAGCTATTTTTAACTTCTTACTCAATATGAATGACACGTATCACTTCTGAATTAAAAGAAATTATGAATTTTCACATAAATTTAAGTTGGCCTTTTCTAATTTTAGTATCAATTCTCCAACCCTTAAATATGATTTTTAGATTTGTCCAAATGGTGCATGACAGCAGAAGTGTGGGCCTGGATGTCCCTGCTTCTGCTTTGCTGGAGATAAGGCCTGCCTACTGAATTTCTGGTTTCCATTACAGCTGATGACATGAAAGAAATGCTTGTAAGAACAAATGTTTGATTCCAGGCTGTAGCCTAATTTAATAGTGTACTTGAAAAAGAAAAGTTGATGATTCATTCCAAAACCCCTGGGGAGGGAGGGGTGATTGTAAACAAATTGGAAAGGGGCAAGAAAACCTAATATGAAACCATTGCAGCAATCTTCAACAACAACCAAAAAAGTCTTGTCTAAACTTGATCAAATGCTGGTTTTTTTCCAGAATGATTTTAACTGAGGAAAGGATGTTTGATTCAAAACCCTTTTCCCTCTGCTCTGATTTGGGGAGGGGGAGGTGGTAACCGTATTAACTTTTGGTAATTTCAGATAATATGAAGTATTTGGATGTAAGATTACCCTGAGGTTTTCATAATTGTGCTTTTTCTCAAACCGTTACATGCGATTGTGATGTTTTTATGGGCCAGAACCCTAGGCAAATTTTTATGGAAGAAGGAAGAGACATTTTTTAAAAATAGAAACCAAGACTGAAGACACATCAGACATCTAAGTAGGTGGAGTAGACAGCTGCCATGGGCGAGACCCCAAAACCCCTCCCACTGCTTGCTTGTTGATGCCTGAAACTTTGAAAACCAGGAATTCATTTTCCTGGATCAAGACTTCATCTATTACAATACTCACATCCCTACTCAGGATCACATGATGAACTCTCTGGGCCTTATTTACACTGATGATAACGTCCTCACTGATTCCAGATCCAACAGGCTTTTCCAACTGGGTGGAGAGAAAGCAAAGGGATCCTGGCTCTTTGGAGATGAGGCTGAATGTGTGATGGTGGGGAGGGGGCAGCGCCTCCCTTGGAGGAAAACATGGAAGATCACCAAGAGGTGAAGAAGCACAGAAGAGGGATTTAGAGACTTTTCCCTCTGTGGGAACCATTTTTAGCCATCCTTCCTTCCCTGAATACCAGAGGAAGGGAAGGTCGATATGGGGACATGGTGTGAAGAAATCAGGGACACTTGAGTCTCCAGAAACCTCACCACCGCCAGGATTATCACAGCAGTTAATCCTTCAGTATGAGCCCAGACGACTTGCTTACCTTAAATGATCATTTTATAGGTACTCTATAAAATACTTCTCACGTGGGGGAATTCACCTCTCCCACAGTTTGTTGTTTTCATTATTTTATTTATTTACTTATTTATTTTTTGGCAGGGCCACACAGCATGTGGGATCTTAGTTCCTCAACCAGGGTTGGCACCCGTGCCCCCTCCAGTGGAAGCGCAGAGTCTTAACCACTGGACCTCCAGGGAAGTCCCTCTCCCACTGTTTTTTAAAGGAGTAAAATAGATGCTGCTGTGTAAAAATGACCCCAGGCTTGCGGTCACCTGTCTGGCTTTTCCAATTAGTGTTACTGGCTACATGGTCACCACTGAGATAACAGTGATTTTCTATTTTCATTTCTCACCATTTAACTTAGTTATTTCCTTTCATGTAACTTGCAGAACAATTTAGTACCTAGGAAGGGTCAAAAGGAGATTTTATAAAGTTTGGCTTATTATGTCATTTTCGTTTTTATTAACTTTTTTATTGAAGTAGAGTTCATCTACAGTGTTACATTAGTTTCAGGTGTACGGCATAGTGATTCTGTATTTCTGCAGATTATACCCCATTACAAATTATTACAAGATAATGTCCATAATTCCCTGTGCTATACAATATATCCTTGTTGCTTATCTATTTTATACACAGTAGTTTTTTGTTTTGTTTTTGCGGTACGTGGGCCTCTCACTGCTGCGGCCTCTCCCACTGCGGAGCACAGGCTCCGGACACGCAGGCTCAGCGGCCATGGCTCACGGGCCCAGCCGCTCCGCGGCATGTGGGATCCTCCCAGACCGGGGCACGAACCCGTGTCTCCTGCATCGGCAGGCGGACTCTCAACCACTGCGCCACCAGGGAAGCCCTATACACGGTAGTTCTTATCTGTTAATCCCATACTCCAAATATGTCCCTCTCCCCTCTCCTCCCCTTTGGTAACCACAAGTTTGTTTTCTATGTCTGTGAGTCTGTTTCTGTTTTGCTATTATGCCCTTTTGAAGTCATAATTTGTACTGTGGTACAAGTCTTTGCTTCTTAAAGCTATGGCACGACTGTTCAAAAAGAGTCCTCTCATCGTGGAAAGATTCCCAGGTTTCTTCATCGTCATTAGTTTCTTACCACACATTGCACACATATTACATAGCAGATCCTGGGCTGGGTGCTGAGGCCACAGAGCTGCAATCCACCTTCTTGACTTCTGTTTACTTAGACTAGTCAGCAGAGGAGACAGACAAATCACCATCTGCTAAGAACACAACAGAAGTTTGCACAGGGGCTGGGGAAGTTTCCTCGCCCATCCTGGAATGTCAGGAAAGTTTTCTGTGGGGAGGTAATGTCTGAGCTGAGAGTTTTAAGGGTATGAATAATGGTAGGAATTAAGCAGGTGAAGAAGTGGCGGAGGAGTGTTCCAGGAAGAGGGAACAGCATAGCAAAGAAAGAGTGGAGAGAAAATTCTACCTTCCTATCTGTCTTCGCCTCTCTAGGGCGAGGCCGAATTCTTACTCATCACTGCATCTCTGGTGTTTGTCTGGCATGTCATAAGTATTCATGAATATTTGTTGAACTTAAATGAACTGAACTGCAAAGTCTTTATTGCTGGCAATAGGATTGTGGCCAAAATAGAAGTTCCTGTTCTCGGGGTGCATATGTTCTAGACAGGCATTACTATGAGTTAACATCTACTAAGCATTTCCTACCTGCCAAGTACTGTCCAAAAGCTTTATGTATTCACTCATGCAATCTTCACAAAAAGACTTTAAATAGGTATAATAATATTATCCCAATGTTACTGTTGAGGACTCAGAGAAGTTAAGAAACTTGTCCAAGCTTCCCCAGCTTGTGGGTGGTGGAGCTGGAATCCAAAGCTGGGAGATCATGGCTTCCAGAGTGAGTCTTAACCTCTACAGTTAGCATTTCAAGAATTTTTAAATGCCTTTTCAGTCTTCTTTTTTGAAAACGAAATAAAAAGAAATTCTAAATGTCCATTCTCCTTCCATCCCTTTGCTCTTTATTGACCGAAGACTTAATTATTTGGCATAAACCTGTAAGAATAGTGGACATTTTGAAAAGCGAGAGTAGGGTTAAAATGAAAGGTAATATGTTCTTTAAAAAAAAAAAGTAAAGAGAAAATAATGGTCATATCAGATATCAAAATGCATTTAGAATTATAGTGATTAAAATATAGGCATGGTGACTATAGTTAATAATGCTCTACTGTATATTCAAAAGTTGCTAATAGAGTAGATCTTAAAGGTTCTCATCACAAGAAAAAGAATTTGGGCCTTCCCTGGTGCTTCCAATGCAGAGGGTGTGGGTTCGATCCCTGGTCAGGGAACTAAGATCCCACATGCCACAGGGCAACTAAGCCCATGCGCCACAACTACTGAGCCTGAGTGCCGCAAACTACAGAGCCCACGCACTACAGAGCCCACATGCCACAACTAGAGAAGAAAACCCACTCTCCGCAACTAGAGAGGAGCCCACGTACTGCAGCTAAAACCATCCCGCCTGCCCCGCATGCTGCAACAAAGACCTGACGCAGCCAAAAATAAAGATAGATAAATAAATAAATAAAAATCAATATTAAAAAAAAACAAAACCTCTTGAATGCCATATTAACTTGCCTGATTCTGAGAAAGAGGTTCTAGAATGGAAGTCCCTCATAGTCCTCTACCAAACTTGTCCTGATATTTTAAAATTATAAATTTAATATAAAAGTTACCAGTTAAAAATAGATTAAGTAAAATAAATTTAGGTAACTTTACTACCCAATGGCCATATTCCTCCCACTTAAGGACTCTAAGCTGAGCATTACGTTATTTAGAAAGTTATCCTAACAAGGAAAGACAACTGCTGGCTGCCTTACGAAGGACAGATTGGAAAGGGACAAAGCTGGAGTCACGAGAACAGTCCAGGTTGGAGATGATGGAGCAGTAATTGAGGAACTGGAGAGAAAGAGACAAATTCAAGAGATTTTAAAAAGTCTTGATAGGAGTTTACTAAGTGAGAATAGAAGACAAAAAGAGAGGATTTGAATGAAGGAGCTGAGGACCAGACTCAGATATCTGGCTTGTGTGCTTGGGTGGATCATGGTATCATCAGACAAAATAAGAGCCCAGGAGGAGCAGGTATTGGGGAGTGGGCGGGGGGGAAGATGAGGACTTTGAATTGGGACATGTTGAATTTGATGTGTCTGTGTGACCCACAAGTAGAAATGTCCATTAGGGAGTTACTGTCCTAGGGCCCAGAAGAGCTCTGGGATGCCTGGGATATCTAGGCAGAAAATTTAGGGAACTATCAGATTGTAGGTGGAATTGGAAGTATGAGTTGGTCAGGATCACCAAGGGAGAGTGTGAATGAATTGAAGAGGAAGGGTGAGGATGGAGCCCTAGAGAATATAAGCATTTAAAGGGCTAGGAGCTGTAGACCGAGAAGAAATCGTCAGAGGTAAGCAGGAGACCAGGAGAAAGTGATGTCCCAGTTACCAAAGAAGAAGAGGGGACTTCAGAAAGAAATGTGGTCAATGGTCAATGACACAGAGACAGCGTGTATATCAAAGACTAAGAATTTTATATTGGATTGGGTGATACAGATGTCACGTCTGCTGTCTGCGGGGGTAGCTTCCCAATTCAAGTGGGGTTGGAAGCCAGATCGAAGTGGGTAAAGTAGTGAACCAGAGGGTAGTAAAGAGGCAGTGATGGTTCCATAGACTGATCTTTGCAGAAGGTTGTCTGTGAATGGAAAGAGAGTTTGTGTAGAAGATAGAAGGCCTTTTTTTCTCCTTAAAAAGAAAAAGCTTGAGCTTGTTCATAGGCTAAGGGAAGAAAGCAGTAGGGAGGGAGAGATTGAGGATACAGCATAAAACGGATACATGAAAAGACCAAAACATTAAAGGAGATAAGAAAAGTTGGTATCCTGAGCAGCTTTGGGTAAGTGGTTAAATACTCTCTCAAATGAGATGGAAGGAGGGAAGGACAGGTGTAAATGAAGATAAATCTGTAGTTGGGTAGAAGGGCAAGAGGTTGAGGGAGTTCCCATCTGATGATGATTTCTGGGGAGGGGTCATGAGGAGAGTGGTAAAGATTTAGAAACACTGTTTAGAAATTTAGGTTTGAGGTGGCTGTTTAAAGACACATAGGATGACTGCACAGCAGTGCAGAGGATTTGTCTGTGGTTGGAGGTCACAAACTTATAGCTGCGCTGATTTGCAATGGATAATACTGATCGCCTAGTTACAGGGGCACGTAAGATCAGACTGGAATTCCAACCAGATTGATCCAGGCAGTGGAGTTATAGTCTTTAAAGGCTCTAGGTACGGCAGACAATTGTCTAAGGTCATATAACTAGGAGCAGAGCTAGATTTGAACATAAACTTGACGAGCTTGATAACCTTAGCTGAACTGGGAGCCTAGGGTGCTGAGTAGGTCAACTGTATTGACAGGGAAACTGCCTAGGTCAATGACAGACCTTGGAATGAAGACAGAGCCTAAGATCCAGATGCCAAAGTTCTTGATGAATGTGGCATGGTTAAACACTTAATGAATATCTACTGTATGGCTGTTGAGTTAGGCTTTCAACAATCAAACATCACTTTTATTCAATCATGTTAAAGTTTCTTTTAAAGTATTATTTTTGTTTTGCAAATTAAAATATATCTATAGAGAAGCTAGAGGGAGACATTATTTAAAAATGCAATGTAATGTGAATTAAAAGAACGGGATGCCACTACACACCTATTAGAATGGCCATAATCCAAAACACTGACAACACCAAGTGCTGGCAAAGATGTGGAGCAACAGGAACTCTTATACATTGCTGGTGGGAATGCCAAATGGTACAGCCACTTTTGGAAGACAGTTTGGCAGTTTCTTATAAAAATAAACATACTCTTACCATACGATCCAGTAATTGGCTCCTTGGTATTTACCCAAAGGAGCTGAAAACTTATGTCCACACAAAAACCTGAATGGGGGTGTTTATAGCAGCTTTACTTATAATTGCCAAAACTTGGAAGCAACCAAGATGTCCTTCAGTAGGTGAATGGATAAATAAACTGTGGTACATCCAGACAAGGGAATCTTATTCAGTGCTAAAAAGAAATGAACTATCAAGTCATGAAAAAAATATGGAGGGATCTTAAGTGCATATTACTGAGAAGACAACATACTATATGATCCCAACTACATAACATTCTGGAAAAGACAAAACTATGGAGACGGTGGAAGGATCAGTGGTTGTCAAGGGCTGGTGGGGGGTGGGGGTGGTATACGCGAGAGAGGAAAAGATGAATAGGTGGAGCACAAAGGACTTTTAAGCCAGTGAAAATAGTCTGTATGACACTATAATGATGGATACATGTCATTAGACATTTGTCCAAACCCACAGAATGTACAACATCAAGAATGAGCCTTAAGGTAAACTACAGACTTTGGGTGATTATGATGTGTCAGTGTGGGCTCATCAGTTGTAACAAATGTTCCACTCTGGTGGAGGATGTTGATAATGTGGGAGGCTCTGCATGTGTGGGGTAGGGGGTATGTGGGAAATCACTGTACCTTCCTCTGAATTTTGCTGTGAACCTAAAATTGCTCTAAAAGGTAAAGTATTTAAAAAACTTAACTGGATCCCCTACCATTTTGAAAACTAATGTTTTCCTCTTTACATACAACCCCATGGATGTACGGGATTGGGAGTAAGGGTGGTAGAAAATGAATAAAGCAGGCAGCAAACTGTGAATGAAGAGGCTTGGGGTAGAATATAAGCTTGGGGAAATATGCAAAGATAGATGCAAGTTTTTAAGTGTTTCTTTCCTTACATGTAGCCATTTTATTCAATGGAGAATGAGGTAGAGAAACTTCTCCAAAGCTTTTGATAAAAGTCTGCACACACCTCCCACGTGGTAGTAGGTTAAAAGCACAGTGCTACTAGGATGGTAGGTTGCCACAGTTGATGATGTCAGATGGTAGGTAATCCAGGCCACTTTCCTATGTGGATGAGACAAATTACATGCACAGAGAATGTGATAGTTTTCCAGGGTCAGCTGGGTAACCAGACAGTATTGCCAGAAAGCTAGGCCTTTTTGGCCAATGATAGTTGTTCCAGGGCAGGTTATAGTTTCTCCCACTGTGCATGGAGTCACTTTAGAAAAAATAGAACCACACCTTCCCATGTCTCCCCACGTCTCACCATACCTGACCACACCTGACCACACCTCCCCATGTTTCCCCACATCTCACCATACCTGACCACACCTCACCACGCCTCCCCGCACCTCATCTCATAATAGCTCACTACCCTCACCTCTCCCCACACCACCAGGAGAAGGCTGCCTCATGCTGAGATGGGCACTTGGAAGTGAGTTCATCAGCACTCAGGCAAGCTGTGGAGCCAACAGGCAGGAAGAGAATGGAAGCAACCCTAGTAACAGCAGTCAAATGCGGGCACAGAGTACACCCTTATAGGAAAAGATGCAGGACAAAGTGTATGCCAGAGGGAGGGACCAAAAAGCAGGATGGATAAAACAGGAAAGGAAGGGGAGGGGAAAATAAAAAAACAAAGTGAATTTGTAAAAAAAACTTTACCCTAAGGTCAAGAACACCTTGGTGCTAGTGGCAGGAACTGACACCCTGCCTCTCTAGGTGGGTGTTTACGTTCTCTTAAGGCACCAACCAAGAAGGTTAGAGTTACTGCAAGTACTGCAATGGCTTTTTTTTTTTTTTTTTTTTTTTTTTTTTGCGGTACACGGGCCTCTCACTGTTGTGGCCTCTCCCATTGCGGAGCACGGGCTCCAGACACGCAAGCTCAGCTGTCATGGCTCACGGGCCCAGCCGCTCCGCGGCATGTGGCATCTTCCCGGACCGGGGCACGAACCCGTGTCCCCTGCATCGGCAGGCGGACTCTCAACCACTGCGCCACCAGGGAAGCCCCTGCAATGGCTTTAATGATACCTATGTCAAAGAAGGAATCTAAGAGGATAAAATGAAAAACAAAGGACTTGGGACTTTAAGTAGTGGAGTCATACATTTTAACTAGTTGGATATATTTCATTTAATAAGTTGGTTATAATTCTTTCCCTATTATATTTATTAAGTTGTTTTTAAGGAGTCCCTTTTCCTTTTAAAACTTTTTCACTTAAGAATACTAACACAGGGCTTCCCTGGTAGCGCACTGGTTGAGAGTCCGCCTGCCGATGCAGGGGATACGGGTTCGTGCCCCGGTACGGGAAGATCCCACATGCCGCGGAGCTGCTGGGCCCGTGAGCCATAGCCACGGAGCCTGCGCGTCCGGAGCCTGTGCTCCGCAACGGGAGAAGCCACAACAGTGAGAGGCCCGCGTACCGCAAACAAACAAACAAACAAACAAACAAAAAAAAAAACTCTTTGGGCTTCCCTGGTGGCGCAGTGGTTGAGAGTCCGCCTGCCGATGCAGGGGACACGGGTTCGTTCCCCGGTCCGGGAAGATCCCACATGCCACGGAGTGCTTGGGCCCGTGAGCCATGGCCGCTGAGCCTGCGCATCCGGAGCCTGTGCTCCGCAACGGGAGAGGCCACAACAGTGAGAGGCCCGCGTACCACACACACAAAAAAAAGAATACTAACACATTGTTGCTTGATTCTGAAATATCTGACTCCGGATGGATTCTACAAACCCTCCTTGCAATCACTGATCTGGTTCCAGATGGAGAGATGACTGAGTGGATTTACCTGTGCTCCTGGAAACCTGGGCAGAGAGAATGGAATGAAAGCTGATGAATTAAACTCAGAATAGGGATGATTTATAAGAGTATCTTCTGTTGTGGAATAGATACGTGGGGGGAAATCTATTTTGTGTTGTCAAACAAATTAGTAATTGAAACTGATTCCTGGTCATTGATTTTTGATTCCATGTTCTTTTCAGTTGATATTAGTTATAATTTTTAGAAGAACAATCAAGATTGAGTGCTTACTGTGACAGTTATCTTAGACTTTTAGAGAGATGTTACTTTGGAAATCTAGTCGAGATTTCCTTTAAAAGCAACCCTTTTAAAGGAAGTCGAGATAGGGGACTCCCTGTGGTGGCAGGAACAGGACCAAAACCTGGGCATCCTGATTTCATTATATCAACATTTGATGCTGCTGTGGCTGGGTCCCCCCCAAAAAACAGGCTCTGAGACAGATCTGCATGCAAGAAATATATTGGGAAATATATTGGGCAGTGCCCTGGGGACTAGCACAGAGTAGGGCAGAGGGAGGAATGACTTAAAATGCACTTAAAATGCAAAGGTAAGTGGTCCCCCAGGTTGTCTGGAGCTGGGATTGTCCTTCTGAGTTATCCTGCCTCAAGGCCAGGGCCTGGAGCCTCTAATACTTGCTCTCTAATCAACCAGTGATTGGATAAATGCTGTGCTCAGGGAGGGAGCATGACCTTGGGGGGTTGGCAGTCTTTGGCTGAGGGCAATTCTGGGAGAAGTACTTTGCTCAAGGCTGGGGGTCACCATCACTCCCAGAATCTGAGGAATACACTGAAGAAGAGAACACCCCAGCCCTCACCATCAAACCCCACACTAGCTTGGTAAAGATGCTTTCACATACATCCACTTGACTTCCCCCACTGGTCAACAAGACCCCTATTGATAGATCCCTGATTTAAATCGGGCTCAAAAGAAGCATAACATGGGTCATACTGCTATGACCCCATCAGGAACTCAATAATATGTACTGATAGACAAAAATCAAAGAAATTAATTATCATATTAACTGCAGTTTGATGAGGGCAACATATAATGACATTTTTCTTTTTTCCTGCATGAAAGCTATACTTTGAAATTAGGAAAGTAGTTTATCATATTAAATACATCATAATCTTATTATTAGAAAATCTCTTTGCTTTTTGATTGGCTGTTAACCTACATGATTTGGTGGGGAGTGGAAAAAAGAAAAGAAATTAGAAACCAACATGTTATGTTCAGATAAAAGAGCCTGAGGGTGAGCCTGAAGATATAACTTTCATGAAAGCCTTCCCTGTTGTTCTAATTAATTGCACAGAAGCCTGAGAGGGAAGACCCTGCGAATTTCTAAGTTAGCCTGATATCCTTTTTCATTTGGATTACCAAGGGTGATAAGTGAATAAATCAATATCCCCGAAGCATACACTTAAAAACGCTAAACTTTTTATCTCCTTAATAGTTTCTTTTTTCATTAAGAAATAGGATTAAAGAATATCTGCACATTTAAAGTAGGATGAAGACTTGAAGTCAGAAAGCTATAAAATGAAAATATAAGACATGCTTGTCACATTAAAAATGTGGGTTTGTATTGAATAACTCAGGTGTTTTTCTCCCATCTGGAAGATCATTTGGGCCAAAGCTCTGCTTAGTGTACATATATACCACTGTCTGTGGGCACAAGATAACTTTGATCTAAGGAAAAGAGATCTCCAGGTTTTAAATAGGGCTCCAAACCAGAAGCAACCTTCAAGAATAACAGTAACGGGGCTTCCCTGGTGGCGCAGTGGTTGAGAGTCCGCCTGCCGATGCAGGGGACACGGGTTCGTGCCCCGGTCCGGGACGATCCCACATGCCGCAGAGCGGCTGGGCCCTTGAGCCATGGCCGCTGGGCCTGCGTGTCCGGAGCCTGTGCTCCGCAGCGGGGGAGGCCACAACAGTGAGAGACCCACGTAACACACACACCAAAAAAAAAAAAAAAAAAGAATAACAGTAACAACAGAAGAATCCAAACATCTCAAATAGCATTGAAAACTGTAATGAAAGGCTTTTTGTGTCATGGAAGCATCCCGTTGGCAGGCCCAGCTGCAGCTGTTGGGGAACATTCTAAAATGGCAGATGTGACAAAGTGTGGTGGTACCCCTTTTCCAGAGGGCAGGACACCTTGTCTTAGTTACAGGCTCAGGGTGAATGGGGTAAAGCAAGAGGCTGCCTCTTCTGCTTAAATCATGACTTCTCAAAATGCCAAACGATCAACTAGTTGAAGCTTCAGCTGAGTTTTCATTTTTAAGGATGTTATATACAGAAAAAAAAATTATTTGGATACATTGAGTCAGAGCTCAAGACAATTTTCATAGAATTTTATAATTTTTTTTTTCTTTCATGAATAGTTTGCTAAACAATTTGTGATGCAAAGAAAAGGCAGTGCCTTCCCAAGCAGCACTATGAGGTCGGGGAGAACACAATTACCTGGAGGGACCTTTGCTGGAATTCCAGAACCAGTGGAATTTCAGAAGTGGAATACGATTGTTAGCGTGTGCTCTAGCAATGCTGAAATTAGGCAAATAAATACCCTTACCCCGTGTTCCGAAACCACCACCTTTACCCTCATCGTGAAGTCACATTCAGAATTTTCTTGCTTCCATTCTCTTGAATGAGAGTTGCCTTCACCCTAATCCTCAATGTCTTTCCTTTATCACAAGCATGTCCACATAAAAACAGAACTATTCATGATTTGTTATCTCACAGTCAAAGGAACCACATGATTATCTTGTCTACAAGTTATTATGGTGTCATGTAGACAGATGGAGCATGCTCAGATTCCCTTCCCTGCCCCCCACAAAAAAAAACCCAAAATCCTTTAAAAATAAATAAGAAAGCTTTTTAAAAAAAGAATTCTGCCGGGGGACTGTCTACTTGGCTCTGTTACTTTGAAAACCTAGACCTTGATTCAAATTTATTGCCCACCTTGGCCAGGTATGTGTGTAGCGTGTATATATATAAAACAATACCAGAGGTGTTTGAGGGGTTTGTTAACTTGGAACTTTATAAAGACCACAGCAAGTTTTGTTGACAGTGAAATTATTTCTCTGGAATTAGAACAATTTTGTATGGAAATAGATAATTTGCTTTGTATCAATGCTTTTTTTCCCCAAAACAAATTAAAAGGTTTCTGATATCATTCTCCAGATCTTTTTAGTGAGATCTCTTAGGATGACTTTTTTTTTTCAAGTTTGCTTGCCAAACCTCACATATGTGGTGAAAACCTTCAATCAACAGCATCTTCAACAGCTCTCAGGTTGTGCAGGGACCTGACCACAGGTCTCTATACCAGCCTCCTTCCTCTGCCTACCACAGCCTGGGGACTCTTCCTGGTCTCCACTTTTATTGTAATCTGGTTCTTGCTCTCTGTCCACCACTTTGAATCTGATACCTGAAACTGCCCTTTCTCCCCAAGTTCACTATTGTCTGAGTCAGAGACTTTATTTCCTTTTTTCTGTCCCCCACTGCTAAGGTTCCTGCTCCCACACCCAGCTCTTTATCTCTATACTCTAATCAAAGTCATACTGGATTCTCCACTTGCAAGAAAGATATTCTCTTAGGTTGTGGGTTAATGACCAGTGTATCACATGCCTTTTGATAGTGGGAAGCTATGATTCACATATCTCATGGTGCTCTGGTCTGGGCGGGTCTCAACTACTGTCTATATCATTAAACCTTGGCCAATACTGAGAAAAAAGGTTTTCAAGAACCCTGTAGAGGAGTGTATGGACCACATCCCGTTAGCCAAAGGATCTCTGTGCAAAGCAATGTGACATAAATTTAGGGGTAGAAGAGGCTGTCTCCCTACTGAGTCAATAAAAGATTTTCCAGGGTGTCCCAAGAGGGAGTACTTTCTTACTCTGTTTGCCCTTATAGTCATAGTTGACTTCTCCGGGGGGTGGGGGGCCTTTATCCACAAAGACCTCTGTATGTATCAATACATCAGACAAGATGCTAATTTATCCTGACCCAGCCCACCTTAACAATCCTGATATCTACTATTTCATTTTATTTGTTTCTCTACCTGTTTAGGGGATGCTGTTTAAATTCATCCAAGTCCAGACTTTCCTGGTGGCGCAGTGGTTAAGAATCCGCCTGCCAATGCAGGGAACACGGGTTCAAGCCCTGGTCCGGGTAGATCCCACATGCCGCGGAGCAACTAAGCCTGTGCGCCACAACTACTGAGCCTGCGCTCCAGAGCCCGTGAGCCACAACTACTGAGACCATGAGCCACAACTACTGAAGCCCGTGTGCCTAGAGCCCATGCTCTGCAACAAGAGAAGCCACTGCAATGAGAAGCCCGCGCACCGCAACGAGAAGCCCACGCACCGCAACAAGGAGTAGCCCCCCGCTCGCTGCAAGTAGAGAAAGCCCACGCACAGCAATGAAGACCCAACACAGCCAAAAATATATAAGTAAATTAATTAATTTTAAAAGAAAGAGCAAAGGAACTTAAAAAAAAATTCATCCAAGTCCACATTTACCCATATACTATCCCTTCTCCACAGAATATTGAATAGCATATTTGAAGAGCATTTCTTTACTTCTGTCTGGTACATCGACTGCCCCACCACAAAATTCACATACGATTCCATCTGCCACCTTATTCCATCAAAGCTGTGGCTTCGACTCCTGCCACTTTCCTACATGCTCAGCTCTGAGCTCCTGCACATAAACTAGGACAAAAAATTTGCTCCATTATTCTGCACACTGTTGCTCACACCCATCTAGTCTGTCCTCTGTTGAAGACCCTTTACTTTTTGCCCAGTTCTTGCTTTCCATCGACCTCCTTGAACTTGACTATCAAACTGTTTCTTGCTTCCCACATCTGACCTCACCCAGGACTTCCTTCACCTTTGCTCTGTGTCCCATGGCTCCAGGGGGAAACCTATCTTGATGCATTTAATGCTTTAGACTGAACTACTCATTCCCTTTGCAAATGCTATTTCTTCTGCCTAGAACACTCTCCTTGTCATTGTTTTCCTGGAGAATATGAGTATATGTAACCTCCTACCCCAACCATATTACTGCCTATTTTGAGCTAACTCTATACCTTGAAATTACTTCTAGTGGTTACCACACTACATAAAAATTATTTGTTTATATGTCTGCTTCTCCACTGTACTTGGTTTTCTTGACATCAGGACCTTTGTCATTTCCGATCCCCAATTTCTTGCATAGTGCTTAGAACATAATAGGCCTTCATTCATTTACTCATTCTTTTTTTTTTAAACTTTTTCTTTTTTTTCCTTTTGCGGTACGCGGGCCTCTCACTGTTGTGGCCTCTCCCGCTGCGGAGCACAGGCTCCGGACGCGCAGGCCCAGCGGCCATGGCTCACGGGCCCAGCCGCTCTGCGGCATGTGGGATCCTCCCGGACCGGGGCACGAACCCGTGTCCCCTGCATCGGCAGGCGGACTCTCAACCACTGCGCCACCATGGAAGCCCCCTTTTTTTAAAGTATTTTTTAAAATTAATTAATTAATTAGATTGCTCCAGGTCTTAGTTGCAGCAGGCGGGCTCCTTAGTTGTGGTATGCAAACTCATAGTTGAAGCATGCATGTGGGTTCTAGTTCCCTGACCAGGGATGGAAGCCGGGTCCCCTGTATCAGGAGGGCGGAGTCCTAACAACTTCTCCACGGGGAAGTCCCCATTTACTCATTCTTAAGGCAAATATTAATTGAATTGAGGACCTATTGTGTTCCTCCTGTCACGGAGCATAGAGCAAAGTGGAAGCAGCAAGAGCTGTTTGTTATGTAAATCAAATTGCATTACAACTTGACTTGCTCACCTTTCTTTTCATTTTGTGATCAATCACTGCTCTTCAAAACAGCCCTGATGGAGTCTTAATCTGAATTCTGTGGGTTTTGATTCCTGTGTTTGCTTTGACTCTTCCCTTTCTTTAAAAATAATTCCAAATGGTCAGTGACAGGCATTTTCCTGTGTACCTGAGGACAGTGATTCAGTCATTTTATCTCAACTTTTGCTTTTTAGCTCTGAAAAACCTATTTGGTCATAATCATCCAGGATTTCTTTTTAAATTACTTTAAAAAAATTGAAGTAAATTACGATTCAGGCATATAGTCATTTTTCCTGTGAATTTGGTTTTTATGTTTTTTTAAAAAGTTGCTCTTGGCAGAGCTGGTTTAGGGGGCAGTCACTGTGTTGTGGTTTTGGGGAAAAAGGGCCTATAGGTTCAAGCACAGTTCAATGTGCCTAGCCACAGCCTCCTCTCTCTTCCCCAGCCTTCAATTTTACTATTACAGCTACCCTGGATTTAGTCCATTAAGACAGCCACTGTGAAATGCCTGGTTCCTCTGATGGGAAAGAAACTGGCCAAGTCTGTTTAGACTCTGATGACAATACCAAAAATTGTTTTATCATAGTTTCTAATCAGGAGGCAAAAGGGGTTGTCTGGGCCTGAGGGAGGGGTGAGTGGAGAGGGGTAATTGTAAGTGGGCCTGAGGGCGATGGAAACAATTGAAGTTGTTCAATTATTGGAGTGATGGAAACAATTGAAAACTGATTTATGGTTATGGTTGCACAACTTGGTAATTTACCAAAAAAAAAAAAAACTTGAATTTTACACTTGGAAATGGGTGAATTATATGACACATAAAATATGCATCAATAAAGATATATTAAAAAGCAAGAGGTATAGCCGTGTATTTAATATGCTACCATTTAAAGGAAAAAGTGGGAAACCAAAAGAAGGGCAAAAGAGGCTGAATCTTTTTTTCTTATTATAGATTGTTAATTGATTATTTGCATAACAGCTTCAGGTATTGAAACAGTGTTCTCTCTACAGCATTTGTTTCCTATCTGAATTACACTATTGAAAATTATACATTTCAAACTTTCATTATGAAAATTTCAAACCTTTAAAAATATTTGAGAATAGTATAATAAGCCTACCCATGTACTTATTTCTCAGCTTTAGCAATTATCAATACTGCCAATCTTGTTTCATTTATTCCCCCACCAACATTTTTCCTGGAATAGTTTAAAGCAAATCCCAGATAACATTTTTAACGATAAATTCTTCCATGTATCTACCTAATATATAAGGACTTAAAAATACATAGCTAAGAAACCTGATTACTCCTAATAAAATGATTTTTTAAATGTTGTATAATAAAAAGTCAATGTTCAAATTCCCCTATTGTGATGACGCTTTCTCACAGAGAGAAATCCTGATCCAAGCAAGGTCCATCTATTGCATTCAATTTATATGGTCGTAAGTATTTTTTGTTTGTTTATTCCATAATAGCTCCTTGCCTTCCATTTAACCCCGTATCCTTGACTTAGTAAAAGTTTAAAATTCTAAAACAAATTCCAAACATCATAATTCCCCAACAAAGTCTAATTTTCAGTTTATGTTAAAATATACCTAATGTTTTTCAAAATGTCTTTTACAGCATATTTGTGCAAACCAGAACCCAGTTAACACCCACACATATTTCAGGTATGAATTGTCTCTTTTAAGTCTTTTTGATTTAGCAGTTCTGACCTCACCACTTAATAAATTGCTTCTTGAAATGGACTCGTTGCAAACTAAGACAGTTTCTGTGTGACCTAATCCTAAATTCTAAGTGAGCCCCAGATAACGGGCCCCTATTCTGATGAATACAAAAGAAAAAAGTATTCATATCCCTCAAAGTCCTGTCCCCGCAGAGGTCCCTGGTGTCACTTTCCCTTCCGGATCCTCCATGCCACCCGCCCTCCAACAATCGACCAATCAGCCTGAAGCACAGCAGCCCACGTGACGCGCTCGCGCCTGCGTCTTTCCTACAAACCGGCCTTTTCCTGCCTCAGGAGCGCTCAGCCGCGTTTTAAACTCCTGTGGTGCCAGAGGCGATTTTCCTCTGGCCCGGGGGCAGGAAGTGAGTGCCGCTGCCCTCTCGGCGCCTCTCGACGCCTGTTTCTCCGTCAGCTGAGGTCTGCGGAGCGCGGGGTCTTCTGCAGTCCTCGCCTCCATCTTGCGGCCGGGACAGGCCTCTCTTCGGCTTGTGCAGAGGGCCTTTCTCCCAGCGCCTCGCGTTTCTCTTCAGTTCCTCAGCGTGTTTGGAGGCTGTGCGCATCTCTGGTGAGAGCACTGAGGAAAACGTGAAAACGCCGGTGGGACCCAGGAGAATTAGAAGAAAGGTGGGAGTTTACTTACGTTTTATCAAAAGAGGCTGAATCTTAATGCATTGGTGCACAAAAAGTTTTTTTTTAGTTTAAGTGGTTACCCTCTTTATAGTTGGGCTTTCACACTTATTCTGTACTTCAGTCTAGCCTTAGTGTTGAAATACCAAAAATATGGGCCCCCAGGGCAGGGGGTTGTCTGTGCAGAGCAGAGGCGACGGTGTCCGTCTTCTCCACGGCTGGAGGCTTTGGGGGCTGACTCTCCCCTAAGAGGCCTTGAATTGTGCGTCGAGCCGTGTTGCAGGCAATCTGATTTCATGTGTGACCCAGGTACAGCTCCATGTGTCACACTGAACGGGAAGGCACGGGATTGTGCTGGGGTTATCAGGTGGACAGCATTCCACCTGGGTGGAAAGGCTGGCGGCGCAGGCACTCAGTAAGGCCAGGTGCCCGGGGGTGTGTGTGTGTGTGTGTGAGTGTGTGTGTGTGTGTGTGTGTGTGTGTGTGAGATGTTCATGTGTGGAGAGAGGGCGTGGAAAAGAGCAGCTAGACCGGAAGAGTGGGGGTGGCGTGCGGAAGAGACAGTGCATTAAAGTGTGTGAAGTGGGGCTTCCCTGGTGGCGCAGTGGTTGAGAATCCGCCTGCTAATGCAGGGGACACGGGTTCGAGCCCTGGTCTGGGAGGATCCCACATGCCGCGGAGCAACTGGGCCCGTGAGCCACAACTACTGAGCCTGCGCGTCTGGAGCCGTGCTCCGCAACGAGAGGCCGCGACAGTGAGAGGCCGGCGCGCCGCGATGAAGAGTGGCCCCCGCTTGCCACGACTAGAGAAAGCCCTCGCACAGCAACGAAGACCCAACACAGCCAAAAAAAAAAAAAAAAAAAGTGTGTGAAGTGTGTGCGTGTGTGTAAGAGACAGAAATACGCACGAAAGAGAATTCCTGTGATCACCAGACATCACTAGCTTATGGCTACGAAGCAGCTTCCTGTGCTCAGTATTTTCTCCAGAAATGCTCCATGACTTTATTCTGAGGTGGACACAGCCGTATAGAAATGTGCTAAGACCAGGCCTCCGAAGAGCGCCGCTGGCAAAACCAGGCAGGAAAGAGAGGCAGGGCACCATGCTGCCCTTGTTGAGCTTCTCTCCTGGGATTTCTTCCTGGACTTCGGTGAACCAGGCCTCCGAAGAGCGCCGCTGGCAAAACCAGGCAGGAAAGAGAGGCAGGGCACCATGCTGCCCTTGTTGAGCTTCTCTCCTGGGATTTCTTCCTGGACTTCGGTGAACCAGGCTCCAAAGGCCCGGTGGAAAGAGGTGGCAAATGGATGAGCCTGGGGAAGAGATGTGGTACTTCAAGAATTTGTTCGATTCTTATTATTTGCAGAGGTTGAATTTATCCCACATTTTTGTTTCCTGGAGCACAAACATATCTCTTTCTTAAAAGTCACCAGGGAAGGATGGGCAGCCCTTACCCCATCTTTATCCTGCAGACCTGAGCGCAGACCTGCTGAGCCCCTGGCCAGAGTCAAGGCCATTCACTCCCAGAGCCAGGGCTAAACATGTCATTACTGAAAGTAATTTTGTGGAAAGGCTGTTTTGGTTTTCTTTTCATATGTGTGTGTTCATATAAGTTCACTATTACTTAGGGGGAAAAAAAACACCAAGAAAACCCAACGGATGAGTCCCTCGGACTTTGGCATTTTTATTTATACTCTGTTTTCAGCCAGTTGCATCTTACTGAGGGATCTACCCTTATTTCACATGGTGTTTTCCTTCCTATAAACTGCAGGACCTGAATTTAGCATTGATTTTTTTGTAAAGGCTAGTTTTTCTCAGATTATAAGCCTAAATGCAGTATTTAATGTCAGGTATGTAGAGTGAGTTGTGTAGTATCTCCCCCAATTCATGTCCATCCAGAACCTGTCAATGTGATCTCGTTTGGAAACAGGGTCTTTGCAGATTGAATTAGTTAAGATGAGGTCATACTGGATTAGGCTGGGCCCTACATCTGATGACTAGAGTCTTTATAAGAGAAAAGAGAGGGAGATTCAGATACAGAGACACCAAAACACACATGGGGAAAAAGACCACGTGAAGATGGAGGCAGAGATCTGGGTGATGTGGCTACAAGCTAAGGAACGCCAAGGATTGCTGCCACCACCAGAAGCGGGGAGAGGGGCATGGGACAGTTTCTCCGTGAGAGGTTCCAGAAGAAACCAACGCTGCTGACACCTTGATTTCAGACCTCTAGCCTCCAGAAACATGAGAGAATACATTACATTTGTTTTAAGCCACCAGTTTGTGGTAACTGGTTACAACAGCCCTAGGAAGCCAATAGAGCATGTGTTCCAAGCTTTTACTCCACAGCAGCTCTGCCAGTACCGCAGCCTGAGAGATTCTGGTCAAGTGTAAAGCAGGTCGTACTGCTGCTCTGCTCAGAGTAGAGGGCGAAGTCTATGGAATGGTCGACAAGCTCTGCATGATCTGTACTGCATCTTTGTCACCCCAGTTCATCTCTTCCTTGCCACACCGCCGTTCTTGGTGTTTTCCAACACGCCTCAGTACTTTCTGTCATTCTGGGATGTTGTTTTGCTGACATACACATGGCTCCCTCCTTTACTTCCGTCAGGTCTTTCTTTACTCCTCTGGCATCTTCTTAGTGAGACGTCCCCTGATGTCTCTATTGAAAATCACCATGTATTCCTTAGCCCCTTGCTGCCTTATTTTTCTCCTTATCACTGTCTAGCGTATCATGTATTTTACTTATTTCATTTGTCATCTGTCTTCCTCCAGTAGAGGATCAGCTGTCTGAGGACAGGAAGTGTGGTCTGTTCTGTTTACCACCATACCCCTTGTGCCTGTGTGCCCAACACATAGTTGGTATTCAGTGAATATTTGTTGAATGAGCGGTTGCATACATTGGTGTGTTGTTGCTCTTTCTTGTATATATGTGAAAGCACCTAATTTCTGAATACCTTGCTTATGAACAGCTGGCAAAGCTGGCAGAACTTACATTACTGTTACCGATTCTGGACTTCCCTCCAAAGCTGGACATTTGACAGCCAGGGCAGGGCGCACCATGTGTTCCTGGGCCCATGCTGTGGAGCCTGGAACACCAAGCCCAGAGAGTCCACGTGGTTCTTGGAGGTTAATGTTGTAGTCTGCTCAGGCTGCCATAACAAAATACTGTAGACTGGGTTGCTTATACAACACACATTTATTCTCTCATAGTTCTGGAGGCTGCAAGTCCAAGCAGAGTCAGGTTGTAGTGAGAAACATCCCGGCTTGCAGGTGTCTGCCTTCCTGCTATGTCCTCCCATGGCAGAGAGAGAGCTCTGGTGGCTCTTCCTCTTCTTACAATCCAGTTCTGTGGGATCAGAGGTGGTGGCCTCATTTAACCCTTAATCACCTCCTCAAAGCCCTGTCTCCAACACAGTCACATGGGGCCTAGGGGCCCCTTGGCCTCAACATATGAATTTGGGGAGGACACAATTCAGTACGTCCTGTTAGTGCCACATCCAGCAATACGGGGCTAAGTTGGTTGTTGTGCAGTAACATTCTATAATCTTTTGTCTAACAGAAGTGGCTAAAGAATTCCAAATACTAAATCCTTTCAAGTAATATAGACAATATCTCATTCATATTTTGGCAACTGCCTGAATGTAGAAATATAGATGATTGATAACATAGACAGAGCCCCTGTACCCTGTTATTTAACTCATGCTTGGCGTTTTGTGGTGAGTGGTTGAGTGGTTGACACACAATCTAGGGTACATAGGGTTACAAATGAATCTTGCTTCTCCTTTTCTACTCAAAGACCACCTGCTCTTAGGAGGTGTGTTGTTAACAAGGCCGGTATCAAAGGTTCAGTCTCTCTTGAGCTTCCCTCCCAGCATGATCCTCCTGAGCTTCCTTCGCAGCATGACCTCGTCTGAACGCTTTCAATACGTCACAGCAGATGTCTCAGATATGTGTCACCTGTCACATGGTGGTTGGGCAAGAGGGTGTGGATGAATGAATCACTGCCAACCTTCCCCACTATTAGAACAATTTAAAGCACATGCCCTGTAGACTGTGGATTGATGGTACAAGTTTCCTAATAATAATGAGAAGAGTGGACTTTAAGACAAGGAAGCAGTTTTTTTTTCTTTTTAATAAATTTATTTAATTAATTTATTTTTGGCTGCATTGGGTCTTTGTTGCTGCGCACAAGCTTTCTCTAGTTGTGGTGAGTGGGGGGCTAGTCTTTGTTGCGGTGCGCAGACTTCTCATTGCAGTGGCTTCTCTTGTTGCGGAGCACGGGCTCTAGGAATGCAGGCTTCAGTAGTTGTAGCACGTGGGCTCAGTAGTTGTGGCTCGCGAGCTCTAGAGCACAGGTTCAGTAGTTGTGGCACACGGGCTTAGTTGCTCTGTGGCATGTGGGATCTTCCCGGACCAGGGCTTGAACCTGTGTCCCCTGCATTGGCAGGCAGATTCTTAACCACTGCGCCACCAGGGAAGCCCAAGGAAGCAGTTTTGCCTCATCAGAGTTATGTGATCTTGGGCAAATTATTATCCTCTTTAGGCCTTGGTTTTCTCAATTTAAAAATATAAGAATTGGAGCAAGTTCCTCCCAACTCTAATATTCTGAGACCAAAAAAATGGCACATTTATAAAACCTATAAATCAAAGAGAAAAGGAAAGAACCACTAGCCAAAAAAGAGAATGAATTGTAAGGTGCCCATTTTGGAGAAAGAAGCAGGCGGAGAGGCCTCATCATCAGGGCAGAACTGAGAGGACCATTTATGGTGGGCTCTGTTCCTCCTCTGCCTCTGGAAGGCTCTGCTGCCACCTACCCTGCCGTAGGGGATGCTGGAGGCAGCAGAGCTTCATGCACCTGCAGAGAGCAGTCGAGTGTCTGAAAATTTCTAGAAATCAAAATAAAAATTCTGAGTGGTTTGAGCACCATATAAATTTAATGAAGGAAGAAATGTTTGCCTTCTGAGAAATTCCCAAGAACCTCTTGCCTGCCGTGTTACAAGATCACCATGGCCGCAGGGGCCCTGCCTTGAGGGTAGGTCTGAGGTGGCTCTAGGACCTTCCTTCTTTGGTTTGGTATGTTCTGAAGACTGCAGGAAAGTGTGCCTTGGGTTGTAGCTGTATGAACACATTTGCCACATTTTCCTACATCCCAGGGAATGAAAATTGAAAATAGTCACCTGAAAATTGATTGTAATTTTTTATTTAAAATGAAGTTAAAAAAATTTTTTTTTAATTTCCAAAAGGCTGGCTTTGAAGCCACTGGTTCTCTGGCATGGTGATATCAGTGGTTCTGACCCTAGCTGCAACTTAGAATTACCTGGGGGTGGATTTAAAATACAATCTAAAAAACAAAGCAAACCAACAAACAAAACAAATTGAAAACAGACTCACAGATGCAGAGAACAAATGGGTGTTCGCCAGAGGGGTGAGGGGTGGGAGGTGGGCAAAATAAGTGAAGGGGAATAAGGGGTACAGTTCTAAAATGAAGAAGCCAAGGGCATGTGATACACAGCATAAGGAATATGGTCAATAATACTGTATTGACTTGTATGAGGACAGATGGTTCCTAGACTCATCATGGTGCTCATTTCATAATACATGCAAATGTCAAATTGCTATGTAGTACATTTGAAACTAACATAATATTGCATGGCAACTATATTTCAATTTTAAAAAATAATAAAATAAAATACATATGCCCAGTCCCCACTTCCAGAGTTTCAGATTTGGTAGATTTGAGATGGGGCCCAGCATATGTATATTGAAACAGCTCTGCAAGGTTGAAAACAATGGTACAACTGATGATACTACAGAGACAGTTATAGTAAGGAGCTCACAGAAAACATAAATGGGTCAACTCTGTAAAAATCCAGCTTTTATTTGTCATCTTTGTCGACATATGCACATGGTATGAATTGATTCTGCCTGGCATAATCTTCAGTTGAAAAGTTGACGTAAAACAAAACTTGAAACATTTTTATAAGTAAAACAAACTCCTAATACAGTTGTTTTCATTTTTCCATTTTATCATCTAGTCTTTCACATGCTCATCTGCTTTTACACCTTTATAATCACAGTACTATTTGAAAAAATACTGCCTTTTAATTTCAGGTTTGTCAAAAATATTTTTGACGTTTCTGAAGTCTTCACGATTCTGGCTTTTAGTGATCACATAATAGGACATGTTGTTGATGCACTATACTTTTCTAAATCATTTTCCTGTTGTAGAAACTTAGGTTGCTTCTAGATTTTGGCTGTTATATATAGCCTTGCAATATATGTCTTTGTGCATCTAGAATTCAGCTTCTGTGGAATTAGTTCCTTTGGATAAGTTCCCATGAGTAGGATTGCTAGGTCAAAGTGACAGAACATTTATTGGCTCTTGCTACATACTGCAAGAAATGCAATTTAAAAATACTGTAGATGGGGACTTCTCTGGTGGTCCAGTGGGTAAGACTCTACACTCCCAATGCACGGGGCCCGGGTTCAATCCCTGGTCAGGGAACTAGATCCCACATGCCTGGTGCAACTAGGAAGTCTGCATGGCACAACTAAGAAGTCCACATGCCACAACTGAACATGCCACAACAAAGATCCTACATGCCGCAACTAAGACCCAGTGCAGCCTAAATAAATAAATATTTTAAAAAATACTATGGATGTATATTTTAATGCATAGCAAATTGGTCTTATTACAGTGGTTCAGGCTCCCAAGGGCTAGATGGGGGCTGAGTTCACTCCAATACAAGGAATATAAGTGACATCTCTGCCTCTGTAGGAAGGCAAATAAGGCAGGTATGACTTCCAACAAAGTTTTAGTCAATTGTGCATATGAGTCAATGGAAATGGTCTGATTTCCATAGGGCTTTTGGGGGATTCTCACAACTGTTTCATCTTAATCAAACAAGAGTGTAAATTTGCAGATTCATTTGAATGGTTATTCTCTACACTATGGATCAATGTATTCCTCATGGTTATTTTAAGAAAAGAGAAATAGTTACTTGCTTTTGTGTCATTTGGAATCTAAAACCAAATTAATGAAGTTAATAAAAAAGCGTAAGATCTTCAGCTTTACATATCAGATTAAGGAGAGTTGAAGTATAAGAAATACCACTTTTAAGAATAAAAAACTGGATGAAGAGCTTCAAGATGGTAGAGGAGTAAGATGTGGAGATCACCTTCCTCCCCACAAATACATCAAAAATACATCTACATGTGGAACAACTCCTACAGAACACCTACTGAACGCTGGCAGAAGACCTCAGACTTCCCAAAAAGCAAGAAACTCCTTGTTTCTTGGGTAGGGCAAAAGAAAAAAGAAAAAACAGAGACCAAGAATAGGGATGGGACCTGCATCTCTGGGAGGGAGCTGTGAAGGAGGAAAAGTTTCCACACACTAGGAAGCCCCTTCACGGCGGGGATGGCCGGTGGGCAGGGGGGAAGCTTTGGAGCCATGGAGGAGAGCGCAGCAACAGGGGTGCGGAGGGCAAAGTGGAGAGATTCCTGCACAGAGGATCGGTGCCAACCAGCACTCACCAGCCCGAGAGGCTTGTCTGCTCACCTGCCAGGGCAGGTGGGGGCTGGGAGCTGAGACTCAGGCTTCGGAGTTCAGATCCCAGGGAGAGGACTGGGGTTGGCTGCGTGAACACAGCCTGAAGGGGGCTAGTGCGCCACAGCTAGCCGGGACGGAGTCCGGGAAAAAGTCTGGAGCTGCCGAAGAGACAAGAGACCATTGTTTTGGGGTGCATGAGGAGAGGGGATTCAGAGCACTGCCTAAATGAGCTTCAGGGATGGGCACGAGCTGTGGCTATTAGCGCAGATACCAGAGACAGGCATGAACCACTTAGGCGGCTGCTGCAGCCACCAAGAGTCCTGTGTGCAAGCCCAGGTCACTATCCACACCTCCTGGGAGCCTGTGCAGCCTGGCACTGCCAGGGTCCCATGATCCAAGGACAACTTCCCCGGGAGAACACACAGCACACCTCAAGCTGTTGCAACGTCATACTGGCCTCTGCTGCCGCAGGCTCGCCTCACATTCCGTACCCCTCCCTCCCCCCGGTTTGAGTGAGCCAGAGCCCCCTAATCAGCCGTTCCTTTAACCACCTCCTGTCTGGGAAGGAACAAATGCCCTCAGGCGACCTACATGCATACGTGGGGCCAAGTCCAAAGCTGAACCCCGGGAGCTGTGTGAACAAAGAAGAGAAAGGGAAATCTCTCCCAGCAGCCTCAGGAGCAGCGGATGAAATCTCCACAGTCAACTTGATGTACCCCTGCATCTGTGGAATACCTGAATAGACAATGAATCATCCCAAAATTGAGGTGGTGGACTTTGGGAGCACCTGTAGACTTGGGGTTTGCTGTATGCGACGCACTAGTTTCTGATTTTTATGTTTATCTTAGTATAGTTTTTAGTGCTTGTTATCATTGGTAGATTTGATTATTGGTTTGGTTGCTCTCTACTTTTTTTTCTTTTTTTAAAAGAAGATGTTGGGGTTAGGAGTTTATTAATTCATTTATTTTTGCTGTGTTGGGTCTTCGTTTCTGTGCGAGGGCTATCTCTAGTTGTGCCAAGCGGGGGCCACTCTTCATCGTGGTGCGCAGGCCTCTCACTATTGTGGCCTCCCTTGTCGCGGAGCACAGGCTCCAGACATGCAGGCTCAGTAGTTGTGGCTCACGGGTCTAGTTGCTCTGCGGCATGTGGGATCCTCCCAGACCAGGGCTTGAACCCGTGTCTCCTGCATTAGCAGGCAGATTCTCAACCACTGCGCCACCAGGGAAGCCCTCTCCTTTTTTTTTTTTTTAATTGAAGTATAGTTGATTAACAAGTTGTATATATATATATTTTTTTCTGCTTTATAACAAATTTAATCAGTTATACATATACATATGTTCCCATATCCCCTCCCTTTTGCGTCTCCCTCCCACCCTCCCTATCCCACCCCTCCAGGCGGTCACAAAGCACCGAGCTGATCTCCCTGTGCTATGCGGCTGCTTCCCACTAGCTATCTACCTTACGTTTGGTAGTGTATATATGTCCATGCCGCTCATTCGCTTTGTCACAGCTTACCCTTCCCCCTCCCCATATCCTCAAGTCCATTCTCTAGTAGGTCTGTGTCTTTATTCCTGTCTTACCCCGAGGTTCTTCATGACATTTTTTTTTCTTAAATTCCATATATATGTGTCAGCATACAGTATTTGTCTTTCTCTTTCTGACTTACTTCACTCTGTGTGACAGACTCTAGGTCCATTCACCTCATTACAAATAGCTCAATTTCGTTTCTTTTTATGGTTGAGTAATATTCCATTGTATATATGTGCCACATCTTCTTTATCCATTCATCCGATGATGGACACTTAGGTTGTTTCCATCTCCTGACTATTGTAAATAGGGCTGCTATGAACATTTTGGTACATGACTCTTTTTGAATTATGGTTTTATCAAGGTATATGCCCAGTAGTGCGATTGCTGGGTCATATGGTAGTTCTATTTGTAGTTTTTTAAGGAACCTCCATACCGTTCTTCATAGTGTCTGTACCAATTCACATTCCCACCAGCAGTGCAAGAGTGTTCCCTTTTCTCCACACCCTCTCCAGCATTTATTGTTTCTAGATTTTTTGATGATGGCCATTCTGACTGGTGTGAGATGATATCTATTGTAGTTTTGATTTGCATTTCTCTAATGAGTAAAGATGTTGAGCATCCTTTCATGTGTTTGTTGGCAGTCTGTATATATTCTGTGGAGAAATGTCTATTTAGGTCTTCTGCCCATTTTTGGATTGGGTTGTTTGTTTTTTTGTTATTGAGGTGCATGAGCTGCTTATAAATTTTGGAGATTAATCCTTTGTCAGTTGCTTCATTTGCAAATATTTTCTCCCATTCTGAGGGTTGTCCTTTGGTCTTGTTTATGGTTTCCTTTGCAGTACAAAAGCTTTTAAGTTTCATTAGGTTCCATGTGTTTATTTTTGTCTTTATTTCCATTTCTCTAGGAGGTGGGTCAAAAAGGATCTTGCTGTGATTTATGTCATAGAATGTTCTGCCTATGTTTTCCTCTAAGAGTTTGATAGTGTCTGGCCTTACATTTAGGTCTTTAATCCATTTTGAGCTTATTTTTGTGTATGGTGTTAGGGAGTGATCTAATCTCATACTTTTACATGTCCCTATCCAGTTTTCCCAGCACCACTTATTGAAGAGACTGTCCTTTCTCCACTGTACATTCCTGCCTCCTTTATCAAAGATAAGGTGACCATATGTGCGTGGGTTTATCTCTGGGCTTTCTATCCTGTTCCATTGATCTATCTTTCTGTTTTTGTGCCAGTACCATACTGTCTTGATTACTGTAGCTTTGTAGTATAGTCTGAAGTCAGGGAGCCTGATTCCTCCAGCTCCATTTTTTGTTCTCAAGATTGCTTTGGCTATTCGGGGTCTTTTGTGTTTCCATACAAATTTTGAATTTTTTTGTTCTAGTTCTGTGAAAATTGCCATGCCAGTGGTAGTTTGATAGGGATTGCATTGAATCTGTAGATTGCTTTGGGTAGTAGAGTCATTTTCACAATGTTGATTCTTCCAATCCAAGAACATGGTACATCTCTCCATCTATTTGTATCATCTTTAATTTCTTTCATCAGTGTCTTATAATTTTCTGCATACAGGTCTTTTGTCTCCTTAGGTAGGTTTATTCCTAGATATTTTATTCTTTTTGTTGCAATGGTAAATGGGAGTGTTTCATTGATTTCACTTTCAGATTTTTCATCATTAGTATATAGGAATGCCAGTGATTTCTGTGCATTAATTTTGTATCCTGCTACTTTACCAAATTCATTGCTTAGCTCTAGTAGTTTTCTGGTAGCATCTTTAGGATTCTCTATGTATAGTATCATGTCATCTGCAAACCGTGACAGCTTTACTTCTTCTTTTCCAATTTGGATTCCTTTTATTTCCTTTTCTTCTCTGATTGCTGTGGCTAAAACTTCCAAAACTATGTTGAAAAAGAGTGGTGAGAGTGGGCAGCCTTGTCTTGTTCCTGATCTTAGTGGAAATGGTTTCAGTTTTTCACCATTGAGGACGATGCTGGCTGTGGGTTTGTCATATATGGCCTTTATTATGTTGAGGAAAGTTCCCTCTATGCCTACTTTCTGCAGGGTTTTTATCATAAATGGGTGTTGAATTTTGTCGAAAGCTTTCTCTGCATCTATTGAGATGATCATATGGTTTTTCTCCTTCAATTTGTTAATATGGTATATCACGTTGATTGATTTGCGTATATTGAAGAATCCTTGCATTCCTGGAATAAACCCCACTTGATCATGGTGTATGATTCTTTTAATGTGCTGTTGGATTCTGTTTGCTAGTATTTTGTTGAGGATTTTTGCATCTATGTTCATCAGTGATATTGGCCTGTAGTTTTCTTTCTTTGTGTCATCCTTGTCTGGTTTTGGTATCAAGGTGATGGTGGCCTCGTAGAATGAGTTTGGGAGTGTTCCTCCCTCTGGTATATTTTGGAAGAGTTTGAGAAGGATAGGTGTTAGCTCTTCTCTAAATGCTTGATAGAATTCGCCTGTGAAGCCATCTGGTCCTGGGCTTTTGTTTGTTGGAAGATTTTTAATCACAGTCTCAATTTCAGTGCTTGTGATTGGTCTGATCATATTTTCTATTTCTTCCTGATTCAGTCTTGGCAGGTTGTGCATTTCTAAGAATTTGTCCATTTCTTCCAGGTTGTCCATTTTATTGGCATAGAGTTGCTTGTAGTAATCTCTCATGATCTTTTGTATTTCTGCAGTGTCAGTTGTTACTTCTCCTTTTTCATTTCTAATTCTATTGATTTCAGTCTTCTCCCTTTTTTTCTTGATGAGTCTGGCTAATGGTTTATCAATTTTGTTTATCTTCTCAAAGAACCAACTTTTAGTTTTATTGATCTTTGCTATCATTTCCTTCATTTCTTTTTCATTTATTTCTGATCTGATTTTTATGATTTCTTTTCTTCTGCTAACTTTGGGATGTTTTTGTTCTTCTTTCTCTAATTGCTTTAGGTGCAAGGTTAGGTTGTTTATTCGAGATGTTTCCTGTTTCTTAAGGTAGGATTGTATTGCTATAAACTTCCCTCTTAGAACTGCTTTTGCTGCATCCCATAGGTTTTGGGTCGTCGTGTCTCCATTGTCATTTGTTTCTAGGTATTTTTAAATTTCCTTTTTGATTTCTTCAGTGATCACTTCGTTATTAAGTAGTGTATTGTTTAGCCTCCATGTGTTTGTATTTTTTACAGCTCTTTTCCTGTAATTGATATCTAGTCTCATAGCATTGTGGTCAGAAAAGATACTTGATACAATTTCAATTTTCTTAAATTTACCAAGGCTTGATTTGTGACCCAAGATATGATCTATCCTGGAGAATGTTCCATGAGCACTTGAGAAAAATGTGTATTCTGTTGTTTTTGGATGGAATGTCCTATAAATATCAATTACGTCCATCTTGTTTAATGTATCATTTAAAGCTTGTGTTTCCTTATTTATTTTCATTTTGGATGATCTGTCCATTGGTGAAAGTGGGGTGTTAAAGTCCCCTACTATGATTGTGTTACTGTCGATTTCTCCTTTTATGGCTGTTAGTATTTGCCTTATGTATTGAGGTGCTCCTATGTTGGGTGCATAAATATTTACAATTGTTATATCTTCTTCTTGGATCAATCCCTTGATCATTATGTAGTGTCCTTCTTTGTCTCTTCTAGTAGTCTTTATTTTAAAGTCTATTTTGTCTGATATGAGAATTGCTGCTCCAGCTTTCTTTTGGTTTCCATTTGCATGGAATATCTTTTTCCATCCCCTTACTTTCAGTCTGTATGTGTCTCTAGGTCTGAAGTGGGTCTCTTGTAGACAGCATATATATGGGTCTTGTTTTTGTATCCATTCAGCCAATCTGTGTCTTTTGGTGGGAGCATTTAGTCCATTTACATTTAAGGTAATTATTGATATGTATGTTCCTATTCCCATTTTCTTAATTGTTTTGGGTTTGTTATTGTAGGTCTTTTCCTTCTGTTGTGTTTCTTGCCTAGAGAAGTTCCTTTAGCATTTGTTGTAAAGCTGGTTTGGTGGTGCTGAGCTCTCTCAGCTTTTGCTTGTCTGTAAACGTTTTAATTTCTCCATCAAATCTGAATGAGATCCTTGCTGGGCAGAGTAATCTTGGTTGCAGGTTTTTCTCCTTCATCACTTTAATTATGTCCTGCCACTCCCTTCTGGCTTGTAGAGTTTCTGCTGAGAGATCAGCTGTTATCCTGATGGGGATTCCCTTTTGTGTTATTTGTTGTTTTTCCCTTGCTGCTTTTAATATGATTTCTTTGTGTTTAATTTTTGATAGTTTGATTAATATGTGTCTTGGCGTATTTCTCCTTAGATTTATCCTGTATGGGACTCTCTGTGCCTCCTGGACTTGATTAACTATTTCCTTTCCCATATTAGGGAAGTTTTCAACTATAATCTCTTCAAATATTTTCTCAGTCCCTTTCTTTTTCTCTTCTTCTTCTGGAACCCCTATAATTCAAATGTTGGTGCGTTTAATGTTGTCCCAGAGGTCTCTGAGACTGTCCTCTGTTCTTTTCATTCTTTTTTCTTTATTTTGCTCTGCAGCAGTTATTTCCACTATTTTATCTTCCACCTCACTTATCCGTTCTTCTGCCTCAGTTATTCTGCTATTGGTCCCGTGTAGAGTATTTTTCATTTCATTTATTGTGTTTTTAATCGATGCTTGATTCATCTTTAGTTCTTCTAGGTCCTTGTTAACTGTTTCTTGCATTTTGTCTATTCTATTTCCAAGATTTTGGATCTTGGAAATAGAATCTTGGATCATCTTTACTATCATTATTCTGAATTCTTTTTCAGGTAGACTGCCTATTACCTCTTCATTTGTTAGGTCTGGTGGGCTTTTATCTTGCTCCTCCTCCTGCTGTGTGTTTTTCTGTCTTCTTATTTTGCTTATGTTACTGTGTTTGGGGTCTCCTTTTTGCAGGCTGCAGGTTCGTAGGTCCCGTTGTTTTTGGTGTCTGTCCCCAGTGGCTAAGGTTGGTTTAGTGGGTTGTGTAGGCTTCCTGGTGGAGGGGACTAGTGCATGTGTTGTGGTGGATGAGGCTGGATCTTGTCTTTCTGGTGGGCAGGTCCACGTCTGGTGGTGTGTTTTGGGGTGTCTGCGGACTTTTTATGATTTTAGGCCACCTCTCTGCTAATGGGTGGCATTGTGTTCCTGTCTTGCTAGTTGTTTGGCATAGGGTGTCCAGCACTGTAGCTTGCTGGTCGTTGAATGAAGCTGGGTGTTGGTCTTGAGATGGAGATCTCTGGAAGATTTTCACTGTTTGCTATTATGTGGAGCTGGGAGGTCTCTTGTGGACCAGTGTCCTGAAGTTGGCTCTCCCACCTCAGAGGCACAGCACTGACTCCTGGTTCCTCAATTTGGGATGATTTGTTGTCTATTCATGTATTCCACAGATGCAGGGTACATCAAGTTGATTGTGGAGCTTTAATCCGCTGCTTCTGAGGCTGCTGGGAGAGGTTTCCCTTTCTCTTCTTTGTTCTCACAGCTCCCGGGTCTCAGCTTTGGATTTGGCCCCGCCTCTCCGTGTAGGTCGCCGGAGGGCGTCTGTTCTTCGCTCAGACAGGACAGGGTTAAAGGAGCAGCCGCTTCGGGGACTCTGGCTCACTCAGGCCGGGGCGGGGGTGGGGGGAGGGAGGGGCACGGAGTGCGGGGCGAGCCTGCAGCAGCAGAGGCCGGCGTGACGTTGCACCAGCCTGAGCCGCGCCCTGCGTTCTCCCAGGGAAGCCTTACCTGGATCCCGGGACCCCGGCAATGACGGGCTGCACAGGCTCCCGGAAGGGCGGCGTGGACAGTGACCTACGCTCGCACACAGGCCTCTTGGTGGCGGCAGCAGCAGCCCCAGCGTCCCACGCCCGTCTCTGGGGTCCGCGCTTTCAGCTGCGACTCGCGCCCGTCTCTGGAGCTCCTTTAAGCAGCACTCTTAATCCCCTCTCCTCGCGCACCAGGAAACCAAGAGGGAAGAAAAAGTCTCTTGCCTCTTCGGCTGCTCCAGAGTTTTCCCAGACTCCCTCCAGGATAGCTGTGGCGCATTAGCGCCCTTCAGGCTGAGTTCTCGCTGCCAGCCCCAGTCCTCTCCCTGCGCTCTGACCGAAGCCCGAGCCTCAGCTTCCAGCGCCGCCCGCCCCAGCAGGTGAGCAGACAAGCCTCTCGGGCTGGTGAGTGCCGGTTGGCACCGATCCTCTGTGCAGGAATCTCTCCGCTTTGCCCTACCCAGGTACATGGGGAGTTTCTTGCCTTTTGGGAGGTCTGAGGTCTTCTGCCAGGGTTCAGTAGGTGTTCTGTAGGAGTTGTTCCACGTGTAGGTGTATTTCTGGTGTATCTCTCCTTTTTTTTATTACATTTTTAATTTTAATAATATTAAAAAATTTTTTTACTTTAATAGCTTTATTTTACTTTATTTATTTATGTTTCTTTCTTTTTTTTTTTTCTCCATTTTCTTTTGAGCCATGTGCCTGAGAAGGTCTTGGTGCTCCGGCTTTGTGTCAGGCCTGAACCTCTGAGGTGGGAGAGCCGAGTTCAGGACATTGGTCCACCAGAGACCTCCCGGCCCCATGTAGTATCAATCGGCAGGAGCTCTCCCAGAGATCTCCGTCTCAACGCTAAGACCTAGCTCCACTCAACGACCAACAAGCTCCAGTGCTGGACACCCCAATGCAAACAACTAGCAAGACAGGAACACAATCCCACCCATTAGCAGAGAGACTGCCTAAAATCATAATAAGTTCACAGACACCTCAAAACACACTACTGGATGTGGTTCTGCCCACCAGAAAGACAAGATCCAGCCTCATCCACCAGAACACGGGCACCAGTCCCTTCCACCAGGAAGCCTACACAACCCACTGAACCTACCTTACCCACTTGGGGCAGAAACCAGAAACAACGAGAACTATGAACCTGCAGCGTGTGAAAAGGAGACCGGAAATGCAGTAAGTTAAGCAAAATGAGAAGACAGAGAAGTACGCAGCAGATGAAGGAGCAAGGTAAAAACCCACCAGACCAAACAAATGAAGAGGAAATAAGCAGGCTACCTGAAAAAGAATTCAGAGTAATGATAGTAAAGATGATCCAAAATCTTGGAAATAGAATGGAGAAAATACAAGAAACGTTCAACAAGGAGGACCTAGAAGAATTAAAGTGCAAACAATGATGAACAACTCAAGAAGTTAAATTAAAAATTCTCTAGAAGGAATCAATAGCAGAATAACTGAGGTAGAAGAACAGATAAGTGACCTGGAAGATAAAATAGTGGAAATAACTACTGCAGAGCAGAATAAAGAGAAAAGAATGAAAAGAACAGAGGACAGCCTCAGAGACAACTGGGACAACATTAAACGCACCAACATTCAAATTATAGGGGTCCCAGAGAAGAAGAGAAAAAGAAAGAGACAGAGAAAATATCTGAAGAGATTATAGTTGAAAACTTCCCTAATATGGGAAAGGAAGTAGTCAAGTCCAGGAAGCACAGAGTCCCATACAGGATAAATCCAAGGAGAAATATGCCAAGACACATATTAATCAAACTATCAAAAATTAAATACAAAGAAAAAATATTAAAAGCAGCAAGGGAAAAGCAACAAATAACATACAAGGGAATCCCCATAAGGTTAACAGCTGATCTTTCAGCAGAAACCTACAAGCCAGAGGGGAGTGACAGGACACATTTAAAGTGATGAAAGGGAAAAACCTACAACCAAGATTAGTCTACCCAGCAATGATCTCATTCAGATTTGACAAAGAAGTTAAAAGCTTTACAAACAAGCAAAAGCTCAGAGAATTCAGCACCACCAAACCAGCTCTACAACAAATGCTAAAGGAACTTCTCTAAGTGGGAAACACAAGAGAAGAAAAGGACCTACAAAAACAAATCCAAAACAATTAAGAAAATGGTAATAGGAACATACATATCGATAATTACCTTAAGTGTGAATGGATTAAATGCTTCAACCAAAAGACATAGACTGGCTGAATGGATACAAAAACAAGACTCATATATATGCTGTCTACAAGAGAAACACTTCAGTCCTAGGGACACATGCAGACTGAAAGTGGGGAGATGGAAAAAGATATTCCATGCAAATGGAAATGAAAAGAAAGCTGGAGTAGCACGTCTCATATCAGAAAAAAATAGACTTTAAAATAAAGACTGTTACAAGAGACAAAGAAGGACACTACATAGTGATCAAGGGATCAATCCAAGAAGAAGATATAACCATTGTAAATATTTATGCACCCAAAATAGGAGCACTTCAATACATAAGGCAAATGCTAACAGCCAGAAAAGGGGAAATCGACAGTAACACAATCATAGTAGGGGACTTTAACACCCCACTTTCACCAATGGACAGATCATCCAAAATGAAAATAAATAAGGAAACACAAGCTTTAAATGACACATGAAACAAGGTGGACTTAATTGATATTTATAGGACATTCCATCCAAAAACAACAGAATACGCTTTCTTCTCAAGTGCTCACGGAACATCCTCCAGGATAGATCATATCTTGGGCCACAAATCAAGCCTTAGTAAATTTAAGAAAACTGAAATTATATCAAGTATCTTTTCTGACCACAGTTCAATGAGACTAGATATTAATTAGAGAAAAAAACTAAAAAATACAAACACATGGAGGCTAAACCACACACTACTAAATAACCAAGAGATCACTGAAGAAATCAAAGGGGAAATCAAAAAATACCTAGAAAAAAATGACAATGAAAACACGATGGCCAAAACCTATGGGATGCACCAAAAGCAGTTCTAAGAGGGAAGTTTATAGTAATACAATCCTACCTCAAGAAACAAGAAAAATCTCAAATAAACAACCTAACCTTACACCTAAAGCAATTAGAGAAAGAACAACAACAACAACAACAAAAACCCCCCAAAGTTAGCAGAAGGAAAGAAATCATAAAAAATCAGATCAGAAATAAATGATAAAGAAATGAAGGAAACGATAGCAAAGATCAATAAAACTAAAAGCTGGTTGTTTGAGAAGATAAACAAAATTGATGAAGCATTAGCCAGACTCATCAAGAAAAAAAGGGAAAAGACTCCAATAGAATTAGAAATGAAAAAGGAGAAGTCACAACTGACACTGCAGAAACACAAAGGGTCATGAGATATTACTACAAGCAGCTCTATGCCAACAAAATGGACAACCTGGAAGAAATGGACAAATTCTTTGAAAAGCACAACATTCCAAGACTGAACCCGGAAGAAATAGAAAATATAAAATGACCAATCACAAGCAGTGAAATTGAAACTGTGATTAAAAATCTTCCAACAAACAAAAGCCCAGGACCAGATAGCTTCACAGGCGAATTCTATCAAACATTTAGAGACGAGCTAACACCTATCCTTCTCAAACTCTTCCAAAATATAGCAGAGGGAGGAACTCTCCCAAACTCATTCTACGAGGCCACTATCACCCTGATAACAAAACCAGACAAAAATGTCACAAAAAAATAAAACTACAGGCCAATATCACTGATAAACATAATTGCAAAAATCCTCAACAAAATACTAGCAAACAGAATCCAACAGCACATTAAAAGGATCATACACCAGGATCAAGTGGGTTTATTCCAGGAATGCAAGGATTCTTCAATATATGCAAATCAATGAATGTGATAACACCGTATTAACAAACTGAAGAATAAAAACCATATGATCATCTCAATACATGCAGAATAAGCTTTCAACAAAATCCAACACCCATTTATGATAAAAAACCCTCCAGAAAGTAGGCATAGAGGGAACTTACTTCAACATAATAAAGGCCATATATGACAAACCCACAGCCAACATCATTCTCAGTGGTGAAAAACTGAAACCATTTCTGCTAAGATTGGGAACAAGACAAGGTTGCCCACTCTCACCACTATTATTCAACATAGTTTTGGAAGTTTTAGCCACAGCAGTCAGAGAAGAAAAAGAAATAAAAGGAATCCAAATCGGAAAGAAGAAGTAAATCTGTCACTCTTTGCAGATGGATACATAGAGAATCCAAAAGATGCTTCCAGAAAAGTATTAGGGCTAATCAATGAAGTTGGTAAAGTCGCAGGATACAAAATTAATGCACAGAAATCTCTTGCATTCCTATACACTAATGATGAAAAATCTGAAAGAGAAATTAAGGAAACACTCCCATTTACCATTGCAACAAAAGGAATAAAATACCTAGGAATAAAACTACCTAAGGAGACAGAAGACCTAGACCTCTATGCAGAAAACTATAAGACAGTGACGAAAATTAAAGGTGATACAGATGGAGAGATATACCATGTCCTTGGATTGGAAGAATCAACATTGTGAAAATGACTATACTATCCAAAGCAATCTACAGATTCAGTGCAATCCCTATCAAACTACCAATGGCATTTTTCACAGAACTAGAACAAAAAATTTCACAATTTGTGTGGAAGCACAAAAGAAACCGAATAGCCAAAGCAATCTTGAGAAAGAAAACCGGAGCAGGAGGAATCAGGCTCCCTGACCTCAGACTATACTACAAAGCTACAGTAATCAAGACAGTATGGTACTGGCACAAAAACAGAAACGTAGGTCAATGGAGCAGGATAGAAAGCCCAGAGATAAACCCATGCACATATGATCACCTTATTTTTGATAAAGGAGGCAAGAATATACAGTGAAGAAAAGACAGCCTCTTCAATAAATGGAGCTGGGAAAACTGGACAGCTACATGTAAAAGAATGAAATTAGATCACTCCCTAACACCATACACAAAAATAAACTCAAAATGGATTAAAGACCTAAATGTAAGGCCAGGCACTATAAAACTCTTAGAGGAAGACATAGGCAGAACACTCTATGACATAAATCACAGCAAGGTCCTTTTTGACCCACCTCCTAGAGAAATGGAAATAAAAACAAAAATAAACAAATGGGGCCTAATGAAACTTAAAAACTTTTGCACAGCAAAGGAAACCATAAACAAAAAGACAACCCTCAGAATGGGAGAAAATATTTGCAAACGAAGCAACTGACAAAAGATTAATCTGCAAAATATACAAGCAGCTCATGCAGCTCAATATCAGACAAATAATCCAGTTAAAAAATGGGCAGAAGACCTAAATAGACATTTCACCAAGGAAGACATACAAATGGCCAACAAATACATGAAACGATGCTCAACATCATTAATCATTAGAGAAATGCAAATGAAAACTACAATGAGTTATCACTTCACACCAGTCAGAATGGCCTTCATCAAAAATCTACCAATAATAAATGCTGGAGAGGGTGTAGAGAAAAGAGAACCCTCTTGCACTGTTAGTGGGAATGTATATTGATGCAGCCACTATGGAGAACAGTATGGAGGTTCTTTAAAAAACTAAAAATAGCACTACCATACGATCCACCAATCCCACTACTGGGCATATACCCCAAGAAAACCATAATTCAAAAAGAATCATGTACCAAAATGTTCACTGCAGCACTATTTACAATAGCCAGGACATAAAAGCAACCTATGTGTCCATCGACAGATGAATGGATAAAGAAGATGTGGCATATATATACAAGGGAATATTACTCAGCCATAAAAAGAAACAAAATTGAGTTATTTGTAGCAAGATGGATGGACCTAGGGTCTGTCATACAGAGTGAAGTAAGTCAGAAAGAGAAAAACAAATACCATATGCTAACACATATATATGGAAACTAAAAAAAAAAAAAAAAGATTCTGAAGACCCTAGGGGCAGTACAGGAATAAAGACACAAATGTGGAGAATGGACTTGAGAACAAGGGGAGGTGGAAGGCTAAGCTGGGACTAAGTGAGAGAGTGGCATGCACATATATACACTATCAAATGTAAAATAGCTAGTGGGAAGAAGCCGCATAGCACAGGGAGATCAGCTCAGTGCCTTTTGACCACCTAGATAGGAGGGGTGGGAGGGAGACTCAAGAGGGAGGGGATATGGGGATATATGTATACCTATAGCTGATTCACTTTGTTATACTGCAGAAACTAACAATATTGTAAAGCAGTTATACTCCAATAAAGATGTTAAAAAAAAAAGAAGAAAGTGATATTATAGTCCATGATCAGTTTACTGCACACAATTTCCTACTTTTCATTCCTAATTTAACAATTCAAATATACAGTAGTCAATATAATATCAACATCAATTTAACAGTTGCCAACTGCCAAAAAATTTGGAGCATATTTTTCAATCCCCCCAGACTTATATCTGTTTCCACAGCCCTCTATGCTATATCGTAGGCACTTTTTTCATACAGGGTTTGATCTCTAAGGCTTGCACTTGGCATCAGCTGTCATTTCTCTGGAAGTTTTGATCATTCAGTCCTTTGCATCTAAGCAATCTATGTATAATCTATTTCAAAATAAAAGCCCTTTTAGCTTTTTTAAATGTGCGTATTTTTTATAATCACCTACCTTAAATCTCACACTCTGGCATCATGAATGCATTTTTTATTTATAAAGGAAAATGTGAATGGTAAAGGTATCAGCCTACAATATCTAAAAGAAAAATAACTTTTAGACTGAAAAATTGAGGCTGTATGAAGCCTGGAAACAACATTGGAAAGGGAGTTGGGAGACCAGGGTCTATTCTGCCTCCATTTTTCACAGTTGGCTCTGACTGGCCCTCCAGGCCTCCTCTCTGGACCCACCAATTCACTTTCCCTTTTCCATACTTCCCTGGTGTAATACGCAACTCTCTGGCCTTTTATGACCATGCCACAAATCTTCAAAATCTTCTGCTCTTGCACATTCTGTTCCTTCTACTTGGAATACCCTTCACCATCTCCTTGGTCTGGAAAATTCCTGATCATCCTTCACAACTAAGTTTAACGGCCACTTCCACAGTTAACTCTTCCCTAACAACCAGCAATCTTTTCCCCCATCTTAGCTACAGTTACCCTCCCCCTGCCCCTAAAAATCCAAACAGACAAACCTGGCCTGGTTGCAGAAGGAAACTAATACTCTAAGGCACTTTTGTTCACTTATTCAAATATTTTATTGAATGCCTATTGTAGATGCTTGGACAAACCTTCCTTCATAGGGCTTTTAGCTAATGGAGATAAATAAGTACATTTTACATAGCGTATTTACCCTTTTTTTTTTGGCTGTACGGGGGCCTTTCACTGTTGCGGCCTCTCCCGTTGCGGAGCACAGGCTCCGGACGCGCAGGCTCAGCGGCCATGGCCCATGGACCCAGCCGCTCCACGGTACGTGGGATCCTCGTGGACCGGGACATGAACCCGTGTCTCCTGCAACGGCAGGCGGACTCTCAACCACTGCACCACCAGGGAAGCCCCATAGTATATTTAAAGTGATAAGTGCTTATGGAGAAAACAGAGTGGGAAGGGCAATAGAAAGTGTGTGGGGGGGGTGAGTTTTGGGCAGGGGGCTACAAATTGTTTACAGATTGAAATTGGGTAATCAGGGAGACTTCAGTGAGGAGAGGACATGGGAGCAAAGACTTGAAGGAGCGAGCAATGGGGATATCTGATGGAGAGAGCTCCAGGTAGAGGGAACAGCCAGTGCAAAGGCCCTGAGGCAGGAGCTTGCCAATAATATTTGAGGAACAGCAAGGAAGCCCATGTGCATGGAACAGAGTGAGCAGTAATAACAGACTATATCAGAAAGGTAATAGAGTAGAGATGGGGGCCAAGATTTTATGGGGTCCTGGAGGCCATTGTGAGGACTCTGGCTTTTACTAGGAGTGTGATAGGAAGTTTTTGGATGATTTGATTGGAAAACTGACTTGATCTGAGTCACAATTTTAAAGGTTCCTCTGATTTATGGAATATGGACTGTTGGAGGACAAGGCAATAATCCAGACAAGAGAAAATTGTGGCTTGGACCAAGTTTGCGCCAGGGGAGATGGTGAGAAGTGGTCAGATTCTGGATACATGCTGAAGGTAGAGTCAATAGGATTTCATGATGGAGTAAATGAGAGAAATAAGCCAAAGATGACTCCAAGGTTTTTAGCCTGAGTGACTGGAAAGATGAAGATACTAATGAATTGCAATGATGAAGGTTGTGGAAGGAACAGGTATGGAAGTGAAGATAAGAAATTTGGTTTTGGACATGTTCAGTTTGAGATGATAATTAGCCTTTAAAGGAGAGATGTCAGGTTGTCAGCTGGATTAGTGAGTCTAGAGTTTGGGAGAGACATCTGCTGTAGATAAAAATTTTGGAGTCATCAACATACAATTGATATGTAAAGCCATGACACTGAATGAGATCATGAAGGGAGTGGTTGTAGAAAGAAGACACAAGAGGTCTAAGCCTGAGCCCCAGGGTACTCCAGTGTAAAGTGATGAAGCATACTGGTCTGTTATAGCATGTTCACGTTTTATTGTAATTGTTTATGCTTGTCTTAGACTGTCATTACCCTGTGATCTCCTTGATGGAAAAGACTGAATTTTACTCATTTTTTAAAAACAGTTTCATCTGAGGTATAATTTACATACCATAACACTCACCTATTTTAAGTATGCAATTCAATGATTTTTACTATTTACTCACTTTTATATCTTCAGTGACAGGTAAGCAATTAATAGATGTTTTTAGAATGAATGTCTATTTTTAAGTAAATTACTAAATAAATGAAAGTATGTGATCTTAGATGTCTGGATTTCACTTCTTTGTGTATAAAATGAGGGTGCTGACTAGAGGATTTTTAATTCACTTTCAGCTTTGAAATTTAAATGTTCCATATGTTTGTTTCAGAGTCAAGGAATAAATCTCAGTGAGCTGCTCAAGTTTCCCCATTACTAGCTTTTATAATGGCATAAAGACACAAAATGTTTTAGAAAATTTCTTAACCCAATGAGAAATTGGTTTTGATTCAGTTGCATTAGATTTTAACTTTTAAGATGTGGTTTAAAACTGAATATCTCATGACAAATCAGGAATGGTAGAGCAGAAACTTGGGATCTAGTATTTTTTATTTTATAATATATACAGATTTATACATACATTTATATGTATATACAGGGCTCCTATATTTTAACATTAGAATTAAATTAACATTTACTCTAAGTAGATTGATAAATGAAAGATTGTAATTCCTGGGGCAGTCACTAAAGAAATAATACCAAGAGATATAGCTAAAAAGTCAGTACAGTAATTGAAATGCTATAAATAGTTGTCTAACATAAAAGAAGGTAGGAAAGAAAGAACGGGGGGAAAAACTGGTTGAGACAAATAGAAAGCAAATAGCAAAATGGTAGACCAAAATCCAATGAGATCAACAATTATGTTAAATTTAAATTGACTAAGCACTCTGATCAAAAAGTAGAGATTGGGGACTTCCTTGGTGGTGCAGTGGTTAAGAATCTGCCTGCCAATGTAGGGGACACAGGTTCGAGCCCTGGTCCAGGAAGATCCCACATGCTGCGGAGCAACTAAGCCCGTGCATGACAGCTAAGGAGCCTGAGCTCTAGAGCCCGCAAGCTACAACTACTGAGCTCGCGTGCCGCATCTACTGAAGCCCGTGTGCCTAGAGCCCATGCTCCACCACAAGAGAAGCCACCGCAATGAAAAGCCCACGCACCGCAACAAAGAGTAGTCCCCGCTCGCCACAACTAGAGAAAGCCTGCCCACAGCAACAAAGACCCAACACAGCCAAAAATAAATAAATAAATAAATTTATAAAGGGGAAAAAAAGCAGAGATTGTTAGACTGTCAGACTGAATTTAAAAAGCAAGACCCAATTATTTGCTGTCTGTAAGAGACACACTTTAAATACAGAAACATAAGTAGAATAAAAGTATCAAAAAATGTATATCTGGCAAACCATAAACATAAGACAGCTAGTGTGTCTATATTAATAAAATAACAGAATTCAAGAAAAGTTTTATAAGAGGCAGAGAGGGACATTTCATAATGATATTATGCATTGCTGTGGTACATAATGATTATATATGTAGAACTTCAAAATACATGGAGCAAAAACTGATAGAACTAAAGAGAGAAATAGACAAATACATAAACATAGTTATAGATTTTTAAATACTTCTCTAATTATGAATAGAACAAACAACCAAAAAAATCAGTAAGGCTATAGAAGATTTGAAAAACATTATCAGCACTATAACTTAGCTGACATTTATAGAATAATGCACCCAACAGCTTCAAACTATACATTCTTTTCAAGTACATAAGGAATGTTCACCAAGACAGATCATATCCTGGGCCATGAAAGAAGTCTCAATAAATATCAAAAGACTGAAATATTACAGAGTGTATTCTCTGACCACAATGGAATTTAATGAGAAATAATAACAATAAGATAAACAGAAAAGCACCAAATATTCTGAAATTAAACAGCACATGTCTGAATAACCCATGAATTGAAGAAATCACAAGGGAAAGAAAATATTTTGAACTGAATGATAATGAAAACAACATAACAAAATTTGTTTGCTAAGCAGTACTTAGTGTGAAAAAAAAAGGTCTAAAATCAATGATCAAAGTTTTGACCTTACAAAAATTTTAAAATAGCATACATCTTAAATTTACACAATATGTCAATTATCTCAATAAAGCTGGGGAAAAAGAAATTAGAAAAACAAGAGCAAATTAAACTCACAGCGAGCAGTAAGAAAGAAAGAAGAAAGATAAGAGCAGAAATCAGTGAAACAGGGACTTCCCTGATGGTCCAGTGGCTAAGACTCCGCACTCCCAATGCAGCAGGCCTGGGTTCAATCCCTGGTCAGGGAACTAGAACCCACATGCCACAACTAAAAAAAGATCCCGCATGCCACAACTAAGACTCAACACAACCAAATAAATAAAAAAAAAAGAAATCAGTGAAACAGAAAAAGACAAAAACAGAATAGTAAAGAAACCAAAAGTTGGTTCTTTGAAAAGAACAATGAAAAAAAGAGAAGGTACAAATTAACAACATTAGGAATAAAAGAAGGAGCACAACTATAGAACCTACAGACATTAAAGGATAATAAGGAGATACTATAAACAACTTATGTCTATAACTCTGACAACTTAGATGAAATAGACAACTTCCTTGAAAGACACAATTTGTCAGACTGACGTACCAAGAAATAGAAAACCCAAATAATCTTATACCTACTAATGAAATTGAATTAGTAATTTAAAATCTTGCCTCAAAGAAGACTCCAGGCTCAGATGGCTTCACTGATGAATTTTATCAGGCACTTAAGGAAGAAATAATACAAATTTTCAAAAACTTTCAGGAAAGACAGAAGGAAGGAATGATTTCCTACTCATTTTATGAGGTCAGTACTAACTGGACACCAAAACAAAGCATAGACGTTATAAGAAAGGAAAACTACAGACCTATATTTCTCATGAACATCGCAAAAATCCTTAACAAAATTTTGGCAAATCAAATTCAAGAAAAAAAGGATAATACACCATGAGCAAGGGGCTGGGGGGGTGAGGTGCCTGGAAATGCAAGTTTGGTTAACATCAATCAATGTAACTCAACATATCAAGAGTAAATTTTTTCATGATAAAATCTCTCAATATACTTGGAGTAAAAGATAACTCTCAACTTAATAAAGGACATCTTCAAAACAGAACAAAACAGGGCTTCCCTGGTGGCGCAGTGGTTGAGAGTCCGCCTGCCGATGCAGGGGACACGGGTTCGTGCCCCGGTCCGGGAAGATCCCACATGCCGCGGAGCGGCTGGGCCCGTGAGCCATGGCCGCTGAGCCTGCGCGTCCGGAGCCTGTGCTCCGCAACGGGAGAGGCCACAACAGTGAGGGGCCCGCGTACCGAAAAACAAACAAACAGAACAAAACAAAACAAAGCAATCTTAGGCTAAGATCATCCTTAATGTTGAAAGACTGAATGTTTTCTCCCTAACATTGAGAGTACAACATGCTTGTCCATTCTCACCATTTCTATTGAACATTGTATTGGAGATCCTGGCAGGACAGTGGGGATAGAAGGAAAGAAAGAAGGCATTCATATTGAAAATGAAGGAATAAATTTGGCTTTATGCACAAATGAAATGATTGTATTCATAGAAAACCCTGGAGAACCAAGAAAAATCTACTCGAACTCATGAGTACTTAAGAGATATGGTTAATATAGTAATGTCAATTGTATTTCTATACAATGAAATGAACAATTAGAAAAGTAAATTAAAATTCTGTTTTATCACATAAAAATTATAATATATACTTAGGCTGTCATCCAGGCTTTGTTGTTCCATTTATAAAGCACAGGCAGAGTCAATTTAGCATAATTCTTAAGGGTTCTAAGATTTTCAAAATAGTAAATGAGTGATGGCTTCAACTTAAAGTCACCAACTGCATTAGCCCCTAATGAGAAAGTCAGCCTGTCCTTTGAAGCAGGGGTCCCCAACCCCCAGGCCGAGGACTGGTACCAGTCCGCAGCCTGTTAGGAACCGGACCACATAGGAGAAGGTGAGCAGTGGGTGAGCGAGTGAAGCTTCATCTGCTGCTCCCCTGGCCAGGGTTCAAACCTGGGCCCCCTGTATTGGGAGGGCGGAATCTTAACCACTGCACCATCAGGGAAGTCCCCATTTACTTATTCTTAAGGCAAATATTAACTCAGTGCCACAGCTACTGAAGCCCGCTCCTAGAGCCCATGCTCCGCAAGAAGAGAAGCCACTGCCATGAGAAGCCTGTGCACCGCAACAGAGTAGCCCCCGCTCACCGTAACTAGAGAAAGCCCGGGCGAAGCAACGAAGACCCAATGCAGCCAAAAATAAATAAATATGTTTATTTTAAAAAACAACTTTCCCGGGACTTCCCTGGTGGCGCAGTGGATAAGACTCTGTGCTCCCAATGCAGGGAGCCCGGGTTCAACCCCTGGTTCGGGAACTAGATCCCACATTCATGCCGTGACTAAGAGTTCGCATGCCACAAGTAAGGAGCTTGTGTGCTGCAACTAAGGAGCTAGCGAGCCCCAACTAAGGAGCCCGCCTGCCACAACTAAGACCCCACTCAACCAAATAATAAAATTTTTTTTTTTTAAAAAGAACATTCCCTTTGCATTCATGACCTGGCTAACTGTTGGGGCAAGAGACAGAACTTTTGGCCTATCTCAGCTTTCGACATGCCTTCCTTGCTAAGATTAATCATTTCTAGCTTTTGATTTAAAGTGAGAGACATGTAACTCTTCCTTTCACTTGAACACTTAGAGACCACTGTAGGTCATTAATTGGCCCAATTTAAAAAATGTTGTGTCTCGAGGAATAGAAAGGCCTTGAGAAAAGGGGCGGGGGACTGACCCATCAAGGGAGCAATCAGAACACACACATTTATCAATTGTTTGTCATCTTACATGGTCGCAGTTCATGGTGCCCCAAAACAATTACAGTAGTAACATCAAAGGATCACAGATCACCACACAAATATAATATTAATGGAAAAGTTTGAAATACTGTGAAAATTACCGAAATATGACACAGATACATGAAGTGAGCAAATGCTGTTCGAAAAATGGTGCCGAGAGACTTGCTTGGCACAGGGTTGCCACAAACCCTCAATTTGTAAAAAGCGCAAAATCTGAGAAGTGCAGTAAAGTAAAGCGTAAAACAAGGTCTGCCTTGTAGATATTAAATAAACCCAGGTCATGTGTACCAGCTGATCTTCAAGGTCCCTGCCAGCACGACATTCTTAATCTCGTCTGCATCCAGGCCCATGGAAGAGTAAAGGAGATGAGTTTGTTAGTGGTGTTTTCATTGACTTCCTAAAAATTAGCATAATTGTCATGAAGTATTTTTGTCGGAGAGGAAGGGAATAATTATCTAGCATAATTTTTTTTTTGCCAGAGAAAATTATGAATTAATAGTAAAATAGGCCAGAAAACTGAAGAAAGCATATTTACTGCAGCGGCAGGAGGCCTGTAATTTTGGTAGGAAACGCTGAGTAAAGGGTGTGGTATGTAGCAGAAGGAAGTGAAAGTGAAGAAGAAGAAATGCAACATTCAACAAAATGAGGGCTCTTACCACCATTCAAATTACTTTACTGATACAAATTAGGTAACTGTAAAAGTTAGATCCATTTATTTCCTAGTAAGGTATTGTCATAGGTATTATGAGTTATTTATAACAAATGAATAGATTCCCAAAATGCAATAAATAAGGGCATTTCCCTAGGTGCTTCTCTGATGGAACACATTGCCTGTTTCACAACAACCCCACGAGGTAGGTAGACTGCTAATCCTTATCCTCCACACTTTACAGATGGGGAAACTGACATGCAGTCCACTCTATTGCCTTTCTAAAACACAAGGCATTCTGAATTTGGAAGCGCGGTTGGCCTCATGGCTGTGGATAAGGGATCGTGGGCCTGTAATACCCAACTTGCTCAGTTGTGGTGAGGATTCCTGTGATAGTGTATGTAAATCCCCTGGCACACATTCAGTTCTCTATAATGGGTAGTTATTACTTAAAAGAACAATTGATTTTAACTGTTAAAATTAGTAAAGTGGTTTGGAAGAGGTAAGATTAGGAAGATCCTGGTTGGCAAGACTATTCAAGACAATGGAAACAACTTCAACAGAGTTAACTGTGTGACAGTGGAAGGCATATTCTGGGAATGTGAAATAGGGGGTGGCATTGGGTTCGGGGACTGAAGTGGAGATGAGGCCAGGAAGTTTGGCAGGGGCAGCAAACTGTGGACAGCTTCGATTACTTACATGCAATAGGAGGGAGACGGAAAGCTTTGGTGTATGTGGGGAGGGTGCTGAGGTTTGATAAAATCTTATCAGTGTTTTAGTCAAAGAACTCTAATGACAGTGTAGAGTATGGGCTGAGGTGGAGGGGCAGAGATAGAGGGATGAGCCAGGACATTCTTGCAAGGTTTGGACTGAGATTTAACGAAGGTCAGACATGGGGCTGCAGAGAAAATGGAACATTAGGAACACAAGGTACTCTCCACCGGGATATCGGGTAGGAGAGAGTAAAAGGGAGACACTGGAGCTAGAACGTTTCTGATATTTCAAGCAGAAGTCAGTCATGTCTAGCCCAGTTATGACTTGTGATCAAGTACTTCAGTAAAAAGAAAGATTGTGTTTGTATGGAAGGATGAGTTCAATTCAGGACGTGTTGAGTCTGAGATGTTTACTGAACATCCAGTTGGAAATATGGGCCTGGGGCTTGGAAAATGAATCAGCTGAAGGCGAGTCAGCCCCTTAAAGATCACAGCTGAAACTGCCCAAGCTGATGAAATCATTGAGGAAGGACATGTAGCATGAGACAAATACTATCAATATTAGTAACCATTACAAGGATCTTCTATGTGCTTAGGAGATTTCGGCTGATAGGGGAAGGAGCAGCAAATAAAATTAAAATGTGGGCTTCCCTGGTGGTGCAGTGGTTAAGAATCCACCTGCCAATGCAGGGGGCACAGGTTCGAGCCCTGGTCTGGGGAAGATCCCTCATGCTGTGGAGCAATTAAGCCCGTGTGCCACAACTACTGAAGCCCGCATGCCTAGAGCCTGTGCTCCACAACAAGAGAAGCCACCGCAATGAGAAGCCCGCACACTGCAACGAAGAGTAGCCCCTGCTCACTGCAATTAGAGAAAGCCCGCACGCAGCAGCGAAGACCCAACGCAGCCAAGAAAAAATAAATTAAAACGTGAGTGTAAGGCTGGGCTTTTACATGTATACTTTCATTAATTCTCTCAAGAACATTGTGAAGTAGGAAAAAAAGAGGGAAAAGGGGCAAATCCTTGCTAAGGTCCACACTTTCAGGGTGAAGGCAGAAGAGGAACTAGAAAAGGGAAGAAAGACCAAGGTTTTGAAAAGTTACATTAAACCTCCAGCAGGCAACACCATCATAAGACAGAGATCCTGCCTGTAACATTCTTGGACTCGACGAGAATCAGGATGCACACATGAGAAGATGTGGAACAACCTATGGGGACATTTAGGAAGTGTCGAGTGCATGGGACAAGAAGTGCTATGTAATTGTGGATTGGGCTGGATTGAGCCGGTCCAGGAAGCTCTGAGAGGAGAAGACGTGTGCTGGATCTTGAAGGACAGCAGAGCTGAGATGAGTGGAGAAGAGAGCCGAGCAATGCAGTTCAGGGGACCCATGGTCTTAGAGGTCAAGCATTTTCTCTTAACTCATATTTACAACTGAGGTATACCAGAAAGCCCCCTACAAACTCACAATACTTAACAGCCTGACTCCATTTTAACTCTAGATTTTCCGCTTCCTCAGAATGCAACCGGAGTACACTTATCTGTTCATCACTTTTGATATTTGACAGCTGATCTTCCTTTTAAAACATCACATTTCAGTTTTTCTTTCAATTTCCTTTTTAGTTCCAACATTTATTTACTTACCTGTGATTTTTCACTGTTAATTGTCTTAATGTCAAATCGTGTGACATTTCTGAACTATTGACATTATGCCTAGAGTTGTTTTTTTTTTTTTTTTTTTTGCGGTACGCGGGCCTCTCATTGCTGTGGCCTCTCCCATTGCGGAGCACAGGCTCCGGACGCGCAGGCACAGCGGCCATGGCTGACGGGCCCAGCCGCTCCGCGGCATGTGGGATCTTCCCGGACCAGGGCACGAACCCGTGTCCCCTGCATCGGCAGGCAGACTCTCAACCACTGCGCCACCAGGGAAGCCCCCACCCTCCTGTTCTTAATTATGAATTCCTTGTTGGGAATTACTGGCTCTTTATGGTGACAGTGCCAGTGAGCCTGTCAGTCAAGGAACCCTTGCCTTCTCCTTGCCAAGAGTAGTCATTGACTGAAGCTAGCCAAACAAATTTTACTTTAGGACAGTGCATCTTGAGCAGAGCAACTCAAGGACTGTTATGAAAGAAACAAAAATTGGAGTACGGTTTTTTTCATCAGAGTTGCTCTGAGGTCATTGATTACCTCATAACACTTGGATGAGCCAGGGCTGCCCCGTTTCTGCCCTTTGTGAGCCTCCTTCTTCAGGTCCTTTTTCGATTATCTGAGCTCTCTCACATCTTTCTAATAAATTCTCTCAACTTAGAGTCAGTTTCTATTGTTTAAAACCATTAAACAAACCAAAAAAATGAACTAATTCTCTGACCCTATTAGAAAATCCAGTTTTCAATTGTCTGCCAAAGTTACATCCACTGATGTGGGGCGTCAGACGTGATGTGGATGGGTAGGAAAGTATCAATATAATTAAGAGAGATTGTGACAAATGATACTTCGTCTTTTTTCTATTTCCGGTAAATTGAATAGCTGTACACACAATTGCTCACAGAAGAAACTGGAGAATTATGCTTGATAGGCAGTCATGCTGTGCTGGATCCACTCTCCAGCCTCCTCCACTTGCTGTCTCCCCTAGGGGATGGTTTGAATAGAACAAGTCAAGAGTAATTAATTGAGTCAAGAGGCTCCTGTGTTCTCTGACTTCCTGGTTTAGCTTGGTCCTCCTCCTATCTTGAGAGTGAGGTCCAGGTGTGAGTTTTCTTAGCTCCCAGTTTAAGAGGTTGCCTCAGGCTGGCTGTGTCCAGCAGTGTGCTTGTAAATGTTTAACAACTGGCACTCTGAAAAAAAAAAAAGTTCTGGTTCATAGTATTCGCTGATTTCTCTGGTATATTACCAACCACAAACTATGTGGCTACCCATGTGACATCATGGAATGCAGAGCTGGGAAATGATGGTAGCAGTCAGCTCCCGCATGTCCTAGCACAGGGCTGGCTGTGTCGCCCGACAGGATAACACAGCTCCTCTCAAGGTGGCCGTGCTGTCTATGATTCTCTCACCTTCAGAGTTCCGGCAACCTCTCTGTCCTCTTGTCCTTTGGGCGTAGGGGTGATAACAGCTTCTGCTGCTTCCAGCTCTGGAAACGCATTATTCCTTTTTGGTCTTCCTCTTCCCTTCACACATGTTTGTAAATTGTCCTTTTGTGAGAAAACAAACCAACTATTCATACACACACACTTCTCAAATTATCGTGATTTGAAAGTGCCATCTTTTTCACAATGGGCACAGTGGTAACCAGCCTCCAAGGCGGTCCCTAACAGGCTCTGCCTCCTGGTACTCACATCCTTGTGTAGTCCCCTCCCATGTGTATCAGACTTGCTCTGTGTTCACCGTAGAAGATGGCAGAAGTGATGGTGTGTCACTTCTGAGACTGGTCATGAAAAACACCGAAGCTTCCTTCTTGGTCACTTTGTGCTCTCTCTCTCTCTCTCTGATCATTCACTTTGGGGTGAGCCAGCCTTCACATCAAGCATTCCCCACATGGTAAGGAACTGAAGGCTGCAGTCAACCATATAAGTGAGGTTGAAAGCAGATCCTCTAGCCCCAGTGAAAACTTAGAGGGTTGTAACATCTGCCAACAGCTTCACTTCAACCTCATGAGAGACTGAGCCAGCACCACCCGGGTAACCTGTTCCCAGGTCTTTGACCTTTCAAGACACTGTGTGAGATAATAAATACTTGTTGGTTGGGGTAATTTGTCTTGCAGCAACAGATAACTAATACAGGCACCTTGACGGACACACTCCCCCCGCTCTTACCCTTCATATCCAGGCAATTGCCTCCTAAGTATCTGCTTACTTCTCCTCTTCTCCACTGCCATCATCCTAGTCCAAATCTGGACCATGGTGGTAGATTCCTAACTGACCTCCCCACTGACCACACTCCAGCAAGAATGATTAATGGAAATTCTCCTTATTAAAACACTTCCCTGGCAACCTATTGCTCTTAGAATCAAGATAAAAATCTTTATATGGCTCACATGACCCTGGATATCTTACCCTTCTTACCTTTATACTTTGTCTTCGGCCACCCTCACTCACACTCACCCACCCTTCGTGCTTCAACTTCATTGGTCTACACTGTATCCCTTCTAACTACCAAGGTTCTTCCCTGAATCAAGTATTTTAGGCAGGCAGCTTAAAACACTGCTTTCTGGCAAGCTTCTCCTACCTTCCCAATCAGCCCAAATCATCCTTCACGTCTCAAGGTGCAAGACGACTGTCACAGAAAAGCCTTCCCGGTCCTCTACCAAGACTGGGCTTAGTCCACCGTTCTACCAGTATTTATTGGGCATCTGACACAGGCATGGTCTAGGAGTTTGGAATATATTAGAGAATACCTTCTACCATTTGTTTGTGATGTGTAGCACAATTATAACTTAAATACATGACTAATGTCTGTCACCCTTACTAGATTATAAATGTCATGTGGACAGACGCCACTGTCTGCCTGTTTACCAGTGCCTGGCTCAGAGTGGGTGCCCGATTAATATTTGTTGGAGAAATGAAATAAATGAGCTTTGGAGTCAGACCTAAATTGAACACTTGATCTACTATTTACAAACAGTGTGATTGGGGCCGTTTCACCATGTAGCAAGTGTGAATAAAGACAGTACCTATACCTCAGAATGTTGATGTGAGGATGAAATCAGATGGTGCATGCCGGGTGCTCAGAACACAGTCCGGGACTTAATAATACAATGCGAATGAGACATTTGATTATTAAAAATGAATTTGACCTCGCATTTATGTCGTTTTGAGACTGTCCATTTATTGCAGTCTTCATCTTCCTAATCATGCCTTCCCTTCTTCTTCCCCAGAATTAGCCTCGTGTTGTTGTCGTTCAGCTTAGCTAAATGTTCTTGCTTCAGTCCCTTCAGGATTTCTCTGCAAACTTGAACTGATGCAGCATTTTTTTGTTTGCTCTAAATTTCCCCACTTACAAGAAAGATTTTTAGCACGCACGTACGTTTGGGAGAAAAGGGAAATGATACATATCCTTCAGGAGGAGTCTGTGTCAAGGAATTAGCAGTAATAAATAAGAGTCGCTGTTATCTCAAAGAACATAGCAGATACAAATCAAAGTAGAAGAAAAATAGGAAGTCATGTGGCCACAGCTTTTGACTATCCTGATCAGTATTTATAGCAAATCTTGGTGCACTTCTGTTGAAGATACTAAATGCATAGAAGAAATAACTTAAAATATACCCATCATAGGATAGCATGTCCATTCCTGGAGCCACAATGTGAGACTGGGAATACCAATAATTATATGAGCCAGGAGCTTGGGGATAGTAAAAGCAACCTCAGCAACCTATTGCATGGTTTAGAATCCCTTCCTGGTAGTTTCCTCTTTAAAGGGAGAGGTCAAGCTTTACCTATCAAATCACTCTCACCTCCAACACTAAGCCTTGGCTCCACCCCAGAGTATATCCCTACTTCAGCTTCAAAATGCTAGAAGCACTGCCTTGAATTGAATGTGCTTTTTAAGCAGCATCTGCCAGCCCTATGACTCTTGCTGCAGAATCCTAAAAGCAGGGCCCATCACTTATCAGAAATCTGCCACCCCTGGCTTTGCAATGCTGAAGGGTTTGGAAGCTTCTTGGGACAGCTCATTCTCAATGTAGTCTCAGGATCAGAGAAGCTCTACTACAGGTCTGACCAGTGACCAAAGAAATACTCAGAGACCACAGAAGCCTGCCTCACTATGATAAGGAGAGAAGGAACAGCCTCATATCCCAAAATCCAGCTGCTCTCAAAAACCTCAGTGCCTGTGCTTATTCACCACTTAGACATGTTTCCTAACTATCAGACTCCTTCTTTCTCTCTGGAAATCTAAAACTTATCCCTGACAAGGCCACAAAACCCTGTCCTTAGATATTCTTCTACACTGCAAGGACAGATAAAATTTCAGAAACGTAACCAGTCTCCCTATACCCCTGCTTACCCCAGAATTACTGAAGTTTCCCTCTGTAATTCTCATCACTAAAATTTTTTCACTTAAAAAAACCACTAAATCCTGAGTTCATCTGTTTCCATGGGCCCCCAGGGTTGATTCAGGTAGATATCTGGAATTGGATATTCTTGTCCTGGAAGTCTTCTTTAAGCTAGAAAAATCAATGTTTAAGATATAGCTCTGAACATCGAGAAGCTTATGAGAAGCTGGGATACCAACAATGGCTGGCCACTGACCTCCTGGAGAGCACTAAGTGTTCCAGACAGTCAAGGAGCAGGGATTCTTTCATACCCTAGAGCATTTGACCGAGACTGCTAGTTGTGCCCATCTTGAGAGGATCAAGAATCAGGGATGCTTCCCTTTTATCTATGTGTGTGCTCACTTTCTTCATGCATCAATCAGCAACTTTATCAAAAAGTATGCTCTTGGTTTTAGGCCTAGGTACAGCTTAGTTTGATTAGCAAAGGTCCCTTTTAGTCAGTTGCACAGCAGTTTCTGGGTAGGAGTCCAAGAACTAGGTAGAATTACGGCTGAAATTTAATTTTGCTGTTGATACCCATAAATAAAAGGAGCTCTTGATTAGGGATAGGACAACATCAGTGTTCCCATACTCCCAGTTACCACTTACTGTTAATATTAAGGTTTAGTGAGTATATCAGTTGGGGTCCCAACAGGAAACAAGTAGAACGCTCAAATTAGGATAACTTAGAAAGGTTTATAAGAGGCTAATTACAAAACTGCAGGCAGAATTAAGGGAACCAAAAGGGATAGGATGAATTCAGAAATGACAGCAGCTGAGCAGTTATCACTCCTGGGCCCAAAGGGAAAAGGTGAGGGAAAGTTATGGAGCCTGGAAAGAGAGTCATGCATAGCAGGTGCTGTGAGAGGAGCAATGAATAGGGTAGGTCGCAGCCAGTTTGAGGCAACCTCTCCCTCTTCTCCCACCTTTGGACCTCCTGCCAGACTCCCCTTTGACTAAACACATCCTAAAGCCAAAGGCATGGGGCCATATGGGGCAGCCTTGGGACTGGGAGCAGAATGTAGGAGGGTGGAGAGGGAATCTGGAGGAACCAGTATAAGTTATCTGACACCCCTGGATTTCCAAAGCACAATAGGACCTCCTTCTTACCCCTCTAATCAACCTATCCATGTCTCTTCTCCAGGTTATTCTTAAACCTGGCCATCTCTCAAGGTTTCATCCTCAAAGGGCTTCCTGCAGGCCTCTTCCTCCATAGGTTAAATAACTCTCACCACTCTGCACAATCCCTAGGAATGTAGCCCTACCTTCAACCTAATCCAACTTCCTGCTGGATAACTTGACCCAGATGGCCACTGGTACTATAAAATCAACAGATCCCCAGCCAAATCCATAATCTTCCACAACCTCAGCTCCAAACTGGATCCTCTTCCTCCTAGCTCATACTACTTGGGTGGGTAGTACCATCATTCTCCCAGTGACTCAATCTTGCAAGCTCAGCCATGCTTATCTGTGCCTTCCCTTTTCCCCCCCTCCATTGGTTGTTTGCAAAGTCCTCTACCTTCTTCTTCCAGTGTGCTTTTCTAGTGTGTGTCCAATCTCATGACTAGGTCCTAGTTATGGGCCTTTACTTTTTACCTGGACTATTGTAATATTCCTAAATGTTACCCTAGCTCCAATCAGCTCTGTACCCAATCCAATGCACAAATAGTTAAGTTTGTTGCACCAAGTTGCTTCACTTATACGGACATAATCTTTGCCTCTGTCCTCCTTGACATTTGAGGGGAGGGAACAATCTGTAACATAAATCTTCCTAAAGCAGTGCTTGTAGTAGGGCACGAAGCACATATGACAACATGAGGCCCAGAGAAACTGCTTGTCTATGTAACCCGCCTCGAAGACCCAGTGCTCTAAGAAGCCTTTGATGACTCTCCTTTACTTTTCTGGTTAGGAGAGCATATGCTTTACAGCTTGCTATTCTAGGGTATTTCCACCACGTGTTCCTAACTCATCTGTTTAGGCCTTTATCCTGCAACAAGCCCATACACAGCCTATTCTGGGATACAACTTGTAATCATCCCCATTCATGTCTTTGCACATATTTTCTCTGGAATTGGCCTTCCCTCCTTTGATTCCCCAAGATCTACTTGTTCAATACCTGTCCACCTTTCAGAGAATATGCCATAGTACTCTTCCTTTAGACTCTCTTTTACAAAGTCCCTTACAAAGCCTTTCTGGATTTCCCCAACCAAATAGGATCTTTCTCTCCTTTAAGTCTCTAAAAAAACTTTCAGCACTCTTATTTTACCCTGGTCTTTCAAGTATTTGTTACCCTGCTCATGGCTATTTGTATACTTGTCTTAGCCCCTTATTATACTATAAGCTTCTTACACACATGGCCTATGCCACCTTCTTCGACTTTATATTTCCTATAGTATTAATGTAGTGAATTTCACAGAAATATTTTTAATTTCATAACTATTATTAAATTTTGACTTATGATACTTTTTTTCTCTAGAAAGAACTGACTATCCGCATACTTTTTCAATATAACTGTATATCTCTCATGTGTAGTTCTCTTGGCAGGAAGGGGTGAAGTTTCATTTGTTATCATTGGTTTCGTGCCTGCTAAGATGATGGTATTTACAAGGGCATGTCTCATTCCTCTGATTCCTTACCATTCTCCTTGTTAAATTGGTGAGAGATAAAGACCAAGTGGTCTAGTCTATTTTGTAAGTGAATTCTTTTTTGCAGTTAGATTGTGTGTGCAGTATACCTTGAAGAAATAAACAAATGATTGATGGAATGCATGCATAACATGACTGCTACTAGGCATACCTTCTGTCTCACTGGATGTATTTCTGTTCAAATGCTACCTCTGCTACTACTGAGCTGAGAGACCTTGGGAAAGTCATTTAATTTCTCTGAACCTTAGAGAGTATGGACTAAGTTTTCAAACTTTCCTTTTAAGTTGAGGAACTCTTTTATCAAATGAAATCTTACTCAGACATGCACTATGTAAAACTGATGAAATCAGAGTCAGAAGTAGTTTGGCTGAAAATTGGGGAAGCAGCTTTGGGGACTGAGGTGTGAAAACCAATAGCCAAGGTGAATTGAAAGTCCATCCCACATTGAACTCCTTCATTAACCACTTTAATCAAAGAATAGTCAGGGCTAGAATATTCAAGCCAGTACTGACTGGTAGGGGTTTCTAAAATTCGAATTGGTTGAGAACATTTAAAATGAGAAGCAGAAACTACTTCACACCCATTAGGATGGCTATCTTAAAAACAAAAAACAAAAAACAAACCCCAGAAAATTACAAATGTTGACATGGGTGTGGAGAAATTGGAATCTTGTGCATTGCTTATGGGAATATAAAATGGTACAGCTGCTATGGAAAACAGTATGGTGGTTCCTCAAAAAATTAAACATAGAATTACTACATAATCCAGCAATTCTAAGTACATACCCAAAAGAATTGAAAGTAGGGCCTTGGACAGATATTTGTATACCCATGTTCATAGCATCAAAATGTTCTATGTAACCAAAAGATGGAAGCAACCCGAGTATCCATCGACAGATGAGTGGATAAACAAAATGCGGTCTATACATACAATTGAATATTATTCAGCTTTAAAAAGGAATGAAATTCTGAAACATGTTACAACATGGATGAACCTTGAAATAAGCCAGACACAAATAAACAAATATTGTATGATTCCATACTTCATATTTATTTGAGGTACATAATGTAGTCAAATTCATAGAGACAGAAAGTAGAATAGTAGTTACCAAGGGCTGGGAGGAGGGAGTAATGGGGAATTAGTGTTTAATGCATACAGTGTTTCAGTATTGGATGGTAAAAAGTTCTGGAGATGGAGAGTGGTGATAGTTGCACAGCAATGAGATTGTACTTATTGCCACTGAATTATACACTTAAAATGGTTAAAATAGTAAATTTTATATTATGTATATTTTAGCAAAGTAAAAAAAAATACCCCCTAGGATGAGAGACAGAAATAGAATGTATTTATCAGTTGTGGAATCACTGAAGTATCGAGAAAATCTACATATTGCATATGGTACCCAAAATGAATTTCAAGACATCTAATAACAAAGGAGTTCTTCATTTTAGTATATGGAATTTCTTGAATGCTGATCTCAGGCTAAAGTCCATACTCACTGGAGAAAGACCTGCACAACATTAAATGAGTGGTCCATCCCAATGACTTTTAGGATCAGATAGTTTCCCTATTTATGACAGTGGTCTCTGAAGCCTAAGTCTTCAGTTCTTAATTTCTATCAGAAGCCAGGAGAGAACCTCAAGGACAAAACTGGGGACTATGACCACACACCACCACACAATCAAGCTTGCATAGGAAAGAATCTGGGAGTCCAGAGTTGGCTCTGGTAGACCTGTGTCAAACCACAGAGGGAAACTCAGTCACGGGAGCCCTGACTGGGGCAGTGTTCAGCTATTGTTGGCCACGATGTAAGGGAGTAATGTTGAGGTCACAGCTTGGAGTCAGGGCTGGCACCTCCCAGGGACAGCATAGACTGGGTCCATAGGTTACAACCTGCCCTTTGTGCCTAAGCTACTTCTGAAAAATCTTACTGCTAGATAATTAACAGGCTTTCTTGTCATCTGCTATATATTAGTTTGGCTGTCCTAACAAAGAATATTAAAGCATAAATTTAGACAGTTCAAGGCCAATACGGCAGCTTTAAAATAGCCAGACCCAAATTTTTTTCTTTTTTCTTTCTATTTTTTTTTTTGTCTGTGTTGGGTCTTCGTTGCTGTGCACGGGCTTTCTTTAGTTGCGGCGAGCGGGGGCTACTCTTTGTTGTGGTGCTTGGGCTTCTCATTGCAGTGGCTTCTCTTGTTGTGGAGCACGGGCCCTAGACCACGTAGGCTTCAGTAGTTGTGGCTCGAGGGCTCTAGAGCCCAGGCTCAGTAGTTGTGCGCACAGGCTTAGTTGCTCCGTGGTATGTGGGATCTTCCCGTACCAGGGATCGAACCTGTGTCCCCTGCATTGGCAGGCTGATTCTTAACCACTGCGCCACCAGGGAAGTCCCCAGACCCAAGCTTTTGCTGTCTTATTTTCTCTACTATCTTAGGGTGTGGTCCTTATCAAGATCCAAGATGTCTATTTAGCAGCAAAATGGAGAAAAGGGGTTGGAAGACATGTTTTTTTTGTTTAAAGTTACAGCCCCAAAGTTACATACATCCCTCTGCTGCCATCCCAAAATCACAGAACACTCAGATGCCAAGGAAGCTGGGTGATAGAATCAATTCTGAGTGTCTATATGTCCAACTAAAATCACACGGTTCACTTACTGAAGTAAAAAAGTTGGACCTCCCAGACCTGATCATTCCATCTACTTAAAATATTGGTGATTGCTTGCAATCTACCATCCAGGTAGGTGCCCTGGATCTTGAGTATTGAGCCCAATCAGCAATCTTTGTCTTGGACTGGTCTTTTGGTTGTGGGTCTACCTTACACTTATATCCTCATGGACTCTTTCTTAGAATCACAGATTGGTTATGCTCTGAGATTCAGTTACCACCTAACCCTGCAGATCTGTCTTCATTCTTGAGCTTGACAGGACATCATATGGCTCATTTCATTGCCACACAAGCCTTCCCTGGAGATCAGCAGAATTAAGTACAATTTTTACATTCTGCTATGTGTTTTGCAATGAGCATGTATATTCCCTATACATCAGTAAGAAAATTACTGTCCTTATTTTACCATGAGGTAATAGAGGCTCAGAGATGTCAAGTAGCTTTCCCTAGCAAACTCAGTGGCAAAAGTGGGATAGCATACTTTCTTATAGAGAAAGTATGCCACTGGAGGGTTTTGAACAGAGTTGTGTCGGGATGTGACTTCCATTTTAAAAACACCACTCTGGCTGCAGTGTCCAGGAGAGTGAGGTGGGGGAAGGGTGGAAGCATGGACAGCAGTGAGGAGGCCACTACCACAATGCAGGAAGAGTTGGTGATGGCTCGGACCAGGACGGAAGCAGAGAGAGTGGGGTCAGCGTTTGGATGTATTTGGAAAATAGACCCGATTTTTTGAAGGTTTGGGTGTGATATGTAAGGGGGAAAATGTGAATTTGACGTTAGAATTTTTGTATTTAAGTGGCAATATAGCTCTCAGAAACTAAGACTGGAGCACAAGGGAGGGGGCGATGCTGGAGACAGAGGTTTGAGAAACATTCACAGTAGTGCCAGTAAGATGACTTTAAGGAGTCTCCAAAAAGCGTGTGTGTGTGTGTGTGTGTGTGTGTGTGTGTGTGTGTGTGATGCGAGTGTGTAGCCAGAGAACATAACGGAGGCTGTTAGACCTTTAGCGATGTGAAGGTTTAAAGGGCAGGAATAGGAACCAAGAAAGATACAGGGGAAATGGGATAGTTGTCATCAATTCCAGATCACTAGATTTTGTACTTTGTGACTCAGTCTTTGAAAGAGAATGAATCAACATAGTACTATTATTGCTATTTTTGGAAGTTTCCTACTAATGGTGCTAATACTCAATTCTATTTTTGATTAAAGCATTTGATTATTTTAACCATTGAATAAAACATCTGACAGTTGACAGAACTTTGACTTGAAAAATTGGAAGGGCAATTGGTATACTTTTATCTTTTTAGTTCTTTTTGTTTCAGGCTGCTTAATTTGTACTTATGAAAAATGTGTTACATCCACCTGTGATGAGCAGTTCTGTTCTTTCCACAGGCACTAACCTCATTCTTGTTTGGATTCAGTATTTGTTTTTTGTTTTTTTTGTATGTATAAAACACTAGGATTAATTTAATGCTCACTTTTGGGCTTATAAATCCTTAATAGAAATAAAACTGGCTTTCAATGGCTTTTCCTTTACGTGTTCAAAAGACTCTGAATTACAGTTTAAAATGAATGTTACATAAGAAAGACTCTTGTATGCAAACAGCAAATCCAAGATTTAGCTGCTGAGTGAGAAGTCTTCTCTTTTATAGAAAGAAGCATTTAACTATTCAGAATGTTCGAAGTCTGCATTGATAGGCTCAAGGCTTGCAGGCCACATGGAAGTGTAGTGTGTTCCACAAATATCCTCCAAGTTGACTGTGATCTGGATTTGATTTTTCCTCGTGGTCCTAAGTCAGTAATAATCTCTCCGTGGTTGCATCTCATCTGCCATGATCACCACTCTACAAACTCACGGTGATACTTTGATCAGACCTCCTCTGCATGCCTTCACCCTGTAAAGTATCTGCTTACACTCTCTTCCTATTTTACAGCCCACACAAATTTTCTTCCACCTGAGAATGCTTCCCACTCTTACTGTTAATCTTCTCCTACTGCTTTGTCTGAACATATTTAGTGACTGAAAGTGTGCTTCCATTATGACTCTCATCATCCAGAAATATCTTCTAATACATAATGGATTCCATACTGAGAATTTTTAAATTTAGGAGATGAAGATTTCAAAAACTGTATTTATATTGATACATTCTCTTAACAGTTCTGATTAACATAAAATGAAGGACTTGAGTGAACTTGTAATAGCCATAGCCAACATTGAGAGCTTACCATATGTCAAGCACTTTATATATTTTAACTTGTTTAATCCATGCAATAAAATTCTGTAGGGCAGACATTACCAGCATGTCCATTTTACAGATGGGGCAACTGAGTCTTAGACCACTTAGTTAACATGGCCAAGGTCATACAGCCAGAAATGGGATTTGAACTCAAGCTGTATGGCTCCACAGTCCACATAGAGTGTCTACACTACTCTGTCTCTGTACTTCTTCACAGTGAACACTCCATTCTTGCAGGATGTTTCATGTCCCTAGCTTCTGGCCCTGAATGTCAGTAGCTCACTGCCTGGCACATCCTCCATCAATGAGAAATCAAAAGCGCCCTCATCCATCTCCAAATGCTTCCCAGTTCAGTTTCTCCGCTTGAGAATCACCAGGGGAAAAGTCTGTATAAAATACATACATATATACTCTCTCTCTCCATATATCATCTGTCTATCTATCTCACAGCTTTTCTAAAAGTTTCATATGCTTTTATAAATTTATAACTTTAAAAAACTTTTGTTACTTTAAAAACGCACAGCAACACAACTGATAGGAAAAGAAAAGGATCAGGTGATGAAAATGAGATAATTTTGTAGGTGTGTTTGTAATGCTCCTCTTTATTACTTGTGAATAAACAATTTTGAGCCTCAAATGTCTTGGACAGTTTGAAAGTAATTATTAAGTAAGATAAACTCTACTGTTTACCTGTCTGCCTAGCAAACTTTTTTTTTTTTTACAGTGCAAAGGTAAACTTGGCTTCAGCCTGGGCCGAATCTCAGAGTCACACATCTGAAAGTCAGGATTTTTTCCATGTTTATTTTTGGATGTCAAATTCAGACCATCGGGCTTGTTGCCCTTTTACCAGCACCAACCCTTCCTCAGGGAAACCATAACAAGTACAAATATTTAGTAGAATAAAAAGGAATTTGGGGGTTTTGTATTTTCAAAGCTATGCTAGGTCCACTTCACTAGACTTTGCCCATTGGAGCTAAATCTCCAAGGTCATCACATAATTGGATCACCTTACAAGGCTGCAACGTGGACTTTGAACTCCATTTTAATTTTTTTTTATTTTTAATTTTTTTTTACATCTTTATTGGAGTATAATTGCTTTACAATGGTGTGTTAGTTTCTGCTTTATAACAAAGTGAATCAGTTATACATATACATATGTTCCCATATCTCTTCCCTCTTGCATCTCCCTCCTTCCCATCCTCCCTATCCCACCCCTCTAGGTGGTCACAAAGCACCGAGCTGGTCTCCCTGTGCTATGCAGCTGCTTCCCACTAGCTATCTATTTTACATTTAGTAGTGTATATATGTCCATGCCACTCTCTCACTTCGTCCCAGCTTACCCTTCCTCCACCCCGTGTCCTCAAGTCCAGTCTCTAGTAGGTCTGTGTCTTTATTCCTGTCTTACCCCTAGGTTCTTCATGACGTTTTTTTTTCTTAGATTCCATATATATGTGTTAGCATACTGTATTTGTCTTTCTCTTTCTGACTTACTTCACTCTGTATGACAGGCTCTATCTAGGTCCATCCACCTCACTACAAATAAATCAATTTCTTTTCTTTTTATGGCTGAGTAATATTCCATTGTATATATGTGCCACATCTTCTTTATCCATTCATCCAATGATGGACACTTAGGTTGTTTCCATCTCCTGGCTATTGTAAATAGAGCTGCAATGAACATTTTGGTACATGACTCTTTTTGAATTATGGTTTTCTCAAGGTATATGCCCAGTAGTGGGATTGCTGGGTCATATGGTAGTTCTATTTATAGTTTTTTAAGGAATCTCCATACTGTTCTCCATACATGTTCTCCATTGGCTGTACCAATTCACATTCCCACCAGCAGTGCAAGAGTGTTCCCTTTTCTCCACACCCTCTCCAGCATTTACTGTTTCTAGATTTTTTTTTTTTTTTTTTTTTTTTTTTTTTTTTTTTTTTTTGCGGTATGTGGGCCTCTCACTGTTGTGGCCTCTCCCGTTGCGGAGCACAGGCTCCGGACACGCAGGCTCAATGGCCATGGCTCATGGGCCAAGCCGCTCCGCGGCATGTGGGATCCTCCCAGACCGGGGCACGAACCCGTGTCCCCTGCATCGGCAGGCGGACTCTCAACCACTGCGCCACCAGGGAAGCCCCTGTTTCTAGATTTTTTGATGATGGCCATTCTGACTGGTGTGAGATGATGTCTCATTGTAGTTTTGATTTGCATTTCTCTAATGATTAATGATGTTGAGCATTCTTTCATGTGTTTGTTGGCAGTCTGTATATCTTCTTTGGAGAAATGTCTATTTAGGTCTTCTGCCCATTTTTGGATTGGGTTGTTTGTTTTTTTGTTATTGAGCTGCATGAGCTGCTTGTAAATTTTGGAGATTAATCCTTTGTCGGTTGCTTCATTTGCAAATATTTTCTCCCATTCTGAGGGTTGTCTTTTGGTCTTGTTTATGGTTTCCTTTGCTGTGCAAAAGCTTTGAAGTTTCATTATGTCCCATTTGTTTATTTTCGTTTTTATTTCCCTTTCTCTAGGAGGTGGGTCAAAAAGGATCTTGCTGTGATTTATGTCATAGAGTGTTCTGCCTATGTTTTCCTCTAAGAGTTTGATAGTTTCTGGCCTTACATTTAGGTCTTTAATCCATTTTGAGCTTATTTTTGTGTATGGTGTTAGGGAGTGTTCTAATCTCATACTTTTACATGTAGCTGTCCAGTTTTCCCAGCACCACTTATTGAAGAGGCTGTCCTTTCTCCACTGTACATTCCTGCCTCCTTTATCAAAAATAAGGTGACCATATGTGCATGGGTTTATCTCTGGGCTTTCTATCCTGTTCCATTGATCTATATTTCTGTTTTTATGCCAGTACCATACTGTCTTGATTACTGTAGCTTTGTAGTATAGTCTGAAGTCAGGGACCCTGATTCCTCCAGCTCCATTTTTATTTTATTTTTTATTTTTATTTTTTTTTCCTCCAGCTCCATTTTTAAATGACTGCTTTCACAAGGATGTTATGACAATGCTCTGAGCTATGTAGGAAGAGGAATACATTTACTTAAGGAGGAAAAAGGGTCAATGATAGGTCATATCCTGAAATAGATATGCCTAGCATTCCTCACCCCCACCCCGGTTTGGTTCACTTATTAAAATAGCCTACTAGTGTTAAACAAAATATTGTATCATCTTATTCAGCATCTTAGGTGGTGTCAACACCAGGTAACAATGTTAGGTTTTGTTCCTACCCTCTATTCCTGTGACATATCTGTTTTACAACACGCTGCCAGAGCTTGAACAACACAGTAGATGAGATACCTTGATGTCCCTGAGGACCTAAAATTTAGGACTTTTATTATTAGAACTATTTAATGATGATGTAGAGATTTAAAATAAGAATTTCCTTTTGACAGCTGTGAAGTGACTGACAAACCTACATACTCTGGTATAGCAAAGTGTTGAAACATGTATCATAATTCAGACACAATGAAAGCAACTCACAAAAAATGTTCTAGTAGTTTCTTGAAATCTGATTCATTGAAATTGCCTTAAAATATTTTTATACCCCAGAAAATAAGGTAGAACATACTTTAAAAAGGAGTTTATCCATATTATGAGTATGTGTTTTTATTTCATTTAAAAATCGACTGTGCCAAACATTTTTACTTAACCTTTGCCCTTTTCTTGAGTGAGGGATAGAGATGGTTAAGAGGAATAGGGCATCGCTAGCACTTTCCAGGCCCTTTTTGTGAAGGAAGATGGCAGTCTGCAACTGGAATTTCTGGTGGCTTCCTGCCAGGGCAGTTTGCTCATCCTGATCTGTGGAAAGGAACAAACTGCTGGATCTGAGTAACTAATAGGTTTCAGAATTCTTTATGAAAGTGAAAATAGTACTTCTTAAGTATAAAAGGATCTTCTTGGATGCATTAGTGATAAAAGTGAAGTGCACTTTTACTTAAAAAAATTTTTTATCTGCAAAAGATCCAATGGATTAAAGGGAGGCTTGCATTTATTTCAGTTCTTTACAAAAGACGTTGAAAATATCTTCAATATTGCTATTGTTATGCCTAAGCAAATTATCTTTCACAACTGAGACTGACTTCCAGTGGTGACAGTGTTGCCAATGAAATAATAATGCTGACACAAGTACTACAGGTAAGTGCAGGATATATGCTGAATTAAAGTTGGGAAGAGGTGGAATTAGACTAAAAGAAATAATTTAAAGAAAGCAAATACTTCCTATAAAACAGGCTTAACTGTAGATGATGGGATAAATCTAAGCAAAGGGAAAAATAAGCAAGAAAAAGTTCAAAAGAAAAAAAGTATGTACATGCTTCCTGGTGGAATAAGGCAATTAAAAGCTGCAATTCAAAGTTTATATATAAAATTAATATATAAAATTAATTGGATAACTGAAGCAAATATTTTGGTAATTATAGAGAAAAAAAGACGAATCTTGCAATCCAGGGGAAGTTTGAGTTCAAACTTCATAAACTGGTTAAATTCATCATCTAATTGTTCATTTCTTCATATTACATTGCTTGTATTGTCTTGGGTTATATTTTGAAAAGCAAACCAGAATCAACATTACATTTCACAGACCTGAACATTAAAACTACAATACATTCATGAACATCAAAGGTCACAAAATTACTACCTGAAAAACTTAGAGGCTAAGTCATATTCATGAGACAATCACATGTTTAGGGCACGGAGTAGGGGATCCAACATAGGCTGTAGAGTTTGATCAGCATTTGGCTCACAGCTCTGCAGTCCCTGTTCAGGACACTTAGGCTCTCGGAGGCCTCCTTTCCATGGGATTCCCCTTACTGGAGAAATAACTAAGTACTCAGAGTTGTTACAAAGATGGAGAGATAAGAAGTATTTGTAAAACACTAAGCATAATGACCTAGGTAGACTTTTAAAATGGCTCCATTCCCTTTCTTTTATTACACATACACATACCCCTTTCATATTTAATTAATTTTAGAGAAAATATTTAGACAGAGGTTTTATGTGAAGTTTTTTATTTGTTTTGCCTACTCATTTCAAAGTGATTTATATCATAAAAGTCCAGTATGGCACAATATTGGATTGTGCTTCAGCTTTTTGTTTTATCATGGGATTGACTGGTACATGGTAAACTACACATATGAGGCAGATGTTAGTTCTAGGTATTTTTACATCTATGAAATTCTGCAAATATTTTTTATTTTTCTATGTGAAAATGGTTAATTTTCTTATAAAATACATATTTGTCTTTTTTCTTCTTGTTGCTTCACAAAATCAAGTACCTTATATAAACCTTCTGGGATTGCCATTCTAGTGGCAATGCCTATAGCAAACTAGAAATTGTTGGAACTGAAACCAGAAACCCAATCATCTCCACAGATACATCTTTTTAAAGTCAAGATCTCTATTTAACAATAATATGTATGAATATGTATGTCTGTATGAATAATACAAATAAATACTTGTAAAATTTTAATGGCCCAACAGATGTTATTTTCTCAACATGTCACCAATGTGAACATGCTTTACTTATGATAAAATATATTTTTAATGATAATTAAGTACAATAAACAAATATTTTCCAACTCATGAAACATAAGAGAGAAAAAGGTCATTTATATTTAAAACTTTTGAGACTACAGTGCATATTCATAAACTATTGACCAGTGTCCAGAATGATAATCTGGTAAATCAAATGAGTTTTTAAAAGTTGCCATACCAGGGCTTCCCTGGTGGCGCAGTGGTTGAGAGTCTGCCTGCCGATGCCGGGGACACAGGTTCGTGCCCCGGTCCGGGAAGATCCCACATGCCGCGGAGCAGCTAGGCCTGTGAGCCATGGCCACTGAGCCTGCGCGTCCGGAGCCTGTGCTCCGCAACAAGAGAGGCCACAACAGTGAGAGGCCCGCGTACCTAAAAAAAAAAAAAAGTTGCCATACCAATATTTTAGTGCCAAATGGAAGTTCAGTAAAAATGTGCTTTGCTACTAAAAATTATGTTATTACCATATTGGATTCTCTACATGCATGAAAACATTACTACATTTCTTCATAATTACTATGGAAGAAATTTGGAGACATCACCACTAGTTTCATTTTTTTCTAACAATAAGAGCTGCCAGTTTTTCAGCATCTACTATGAGCCATGCTATTGATGCCACACACATGTTCTTCCTAATCTTGGCAACAGTCCTGCAGTGACAGAGATTGCAGGTTGGCTTCTTATCACATAGTGCAGCTGCCATTCAGGTGACAGTGGCCGTGTAACATAGTTGGCCAATCAGATCTGAGAGGAAATTATTAGGATGGTTCCAGAAAATCTCTTTTCTAAGGAAAGCCAGCTCAGCTGACTTGCTTTCTTCTTCTCATCTCTTTTACCAAAGCAAACCTACAATACTTGAGGTGAAATAGCTTATTACCAGTTGACAAGCACACATTAAGACTGGCTGAACAAAAACCTGAGAAAGCCTCATGTTCTTAATGACATTATAAAACTTAAGAGTGGACCAACGAGGCCTGCCTGGACAGCCTAACACTGACACAGATGATAAAAATAACCCTTGTTTTTCAGGTTTCTTATTCACGGATGAATGCAACTCTCAACTGATTCACCTGCAAAGAAAATGTTGACCGTTCAGTCAGTATCTGAGAGGAGGCAACCCAGCTGGTAGAAAATAGGACAATAATTTGATACATAGGTATCAGAATCATTAATGGTCTGATTTAAAAGTGCTTTGAGAATCTTAGATTTTAAGTGTTATATATTATGGGGAAGGTACAATTGTTAGGGGCTATTGAAATATTTCCCTTGATTTTATTTCAATATATTTTTTCCTTGGACAAGTGTCTTTAACCCTGGACCTCAGTTTACTTATCTTTAATACAAGAGAATCACGCTAGATTGTCTCTAGGATTCCTTCCATTGAGAACTATTAGAATGCTGTACATATTGGCCTATAATGAAACAACAACAACTTGGCCCCCAAATGCATAATTCCTGGCAATCTTATGAATACTAGTGAGCCATAAATGTTTGCAATACAGAATTTAATACACAGGAGTCACATTATAGACTTAGAGGAATAGTCTAAACAGACATGTAGTATTATTTTACTCTGTATTGAGGTTTAACAGAAAAGTGCTGAATGGAATCACTAAAAGAAGGTGGACTTGGCCTTGAATTTTGCTTTTCTAGACAGACTGTGTTTATTTTTAGAAAAAACCAAAAGTACTATACAAGTACAATGCAGAGCATAGTAAAAGCCCTCTTATCCAACTTTGGTAGGTGATTGGTGGACTGAAAAAGTCAACTAAAGCAGAGAAATTTAAAAAATGACACTACATACCTAAAGCTAAAATAACTTGAACTGCAAATGTACAGTCGACTCTTGAACATGGATTTGAACTCCACAGTTACACTTATATGCACATTTTATCAATAGTAAGTACTACTGTACTGTATGCTCCTCAGTTGACTGAATTCATGGATTTTTTTTTTTTTTTTGGCTGCGCCGTGTGGCATGTGGGATCTTAGTTCCCCAACCAGGGATCGAACCTGTGTCCACTGCGTTGGAAGCGTGGAGTCTTAACCACTGGACCACCAGGGAAGTCCGGAATTCATGGATTTGATGTGGATGGTGGACACCCAGGAACTACAAAAAATGGTGGACCAATTATAAATTATACTCAGATTTTCCACTGTGTGGTAGGCTGGCACTCCAACCCCGACTTTGTTCAAGGGTCAACTGTATTTCATTTGTCAATCTTTTGAAATGCAAAATATTTATAGATTTTTACTTTTTTTTCTAGGCTTTTGTAGTTGTTTTGCTTACACCTAATTTGACAGCGATTTATTTAGTGACTGTTTCACGTTCCATTGGTTTATGTAATAATTAACATAATACAAGTTCAGCTGGTATGAAGGGGCTTGAGGGAAAAATGCAACTGATTACACAAGCATGGAACTTGTAGTGGGTGAAGTTCACAATGATAGCAAAGGAAATTTTACTAGTTTGGGGCGTATACCACAATGTGAGCATGATTTAAAGAGGGAATGAGGAGCATCACTTAATCTGGCAAATTAAGTGGATGTCATGAGTGCTCTTATGTGCCCATCATCTGTGATAGATATTGCCTAATAAGATGTAAAGCTATTTTACTCACTGTTTTAGAACACTAGTGTTTGGAGACTAGCGAACTGAATATTAAAATGATATTCTTACTAACATCTTAGAATCTCTCACTCCATTATCCTTCCCGCTATGCTCTTATGAGCAAATTCCTCCCTTATACTATATTTTGTTGATTGGCTCCCTTATGTTTTCCTCTGTGTCTGAGGCTCTGCCTTGTTTTTGTTCCAAGTATCCCAGCTCCTACATCTGCACAGGGATTGGAGCCCTAGCCCTAAGTCCCAATTCCCATGGATGGGCCAACGACAACTCCTGTCAGGCTTGCCCTGGATTATGCCTCTGGATTCAGATCCAGGTTCTAAGTCTATTCTGCTTTGTGACCTTGGACTATGTTAATTAATATTACTTGTTCTCCATTTCCTTTTCCGAAAAAGAAAGAACACTTAGCTTGCAGGTTTGTCAGAAGATTAAATGATCATGGGAAGCTCTAGCAGAGTGCCTGGCACAAGTAGGTGATGAGGTGCATGTTTTCTGACCATTCCCTTGATTTCATATTTCTGACTCAGAGTTCTGACCACCTACAGGTATGCTTGTTGAATGTCCTAGAGGTTGACCACCTGCCAGCCGGGATTTTTGCCCATGAAGAGCTCAGAAGGTCTGCTTGCTTGTCCATACTATCCAATCCCCCTAGCAGCCACTAAAGAGGTTTCCTTGGAGCATTTAGCTTGGTTGGCTTGGGCAGCCATCCATTTCCCATCGCTCCCTCGGACCCATTCTCTCCACCTCTGAATCTCTCTATAATTGATTTTGTCATTCAACATGGATTACACATCTGCCATATACTGACATATTAGTCAGGGTTCTCCAGAGAAACAGAACAAATAGAAACAGAGGAACAGAACATAGAACATACATATATGTGTGTATGTATATGTATATATATATATATATATATATATATATATATATATATATATATAGAGAGAGAGAGAGAGAGAGAGAGAGAGAGAGAGAGAGAGAGAGCGATTGTTTATAAAGAATTGGCTCACACGAGCATGGAGCCTGAGAAGTCCCAACATCTGCAGTCAGCAAAGTGGAGACGACCTAGGAGAGCCAATACTGTAGTCCCAGTCCAAAAGCTGGCGGGCTTGAGACCCAAGAAGAGCCAGTGTTACAGTTTTGAGTCTGAAGGCAGGAAAAGACTGAAGTCCCTGCTCAAGGTGGTCAGGAGAGACGTCCCTCTTACTCAAGGGAGGGTGTCTCTTTGTTCCATTCAGGTCTTTGATTGGATGAGGCCCACCCACTTGGTGGAGGGCAATCTGCTTAACTCAGTCTACCCATTCAAATATTAATCTCATCCAAAAACACCCTCACACACACCCAGAATAATGTTTCACCAAATTCTGGGCAGGCTTGTGGTCAATTAACATCACACTGGGCACGGTGCTGGGCATTGTTCATATTATTGTCATTATTTCTGGTCTCAGAGAAGTCAGTGCCCCTTCTTTCACATCCTCATGTTCCCACCTGTGCTCTTGACCCTGTCGTTTCCTCTCCTGAGACTGCCCCCCCATACCTCTCTCACATCTTCAGTTTCCCCCCATTTTTTCTCTACCTAAAAACATGTTCAGGTTTTTCTTTCACTTTAAAATAAAGGTTCTTTTTGGTCTTTTGAGCTACCATCCCATCTTCTTTTTTTTAGTTCAGAAAGAGAAGTTTATATTCTCTGCCTTCAGTCATTCACTAAAATCTCTGGTGGGAATTCCCTGGCAGTCCAGTGGTTAGGACTCCACACTTCCACTAAAGGGGGCTTGGGTTCCATCCCTTGTCAGGGAACTAAGATCCCACAAGCTGTGTGGCAGAGCCAAAAAAAAAAAAATAAGTAAAAAAAAAAAAAAAAGCCCTGGGATCTAATTCACCTTATTTCTTCTGTCTTTATATTCCTTATAAAAGTCAACAATGGCTTTCTCAAATCTAATAGCTTTTGTTCAGCCTTCACTTTATGTCATTAACTTTTTTTTTTAAAATAAATTTATTTATTTATTTTTGGCTGCGTTGGGTCTTTGTTGCTGCATGCGGGCTTTCTCTAGTTGCGGTGAGCGGGGACTACTCTTCATTGAGGTGTGCGGGCTTCTCATTGCGGTGGCTTCTCTTGTTGCGGAGGACAGGCTCTAGGCGCGCGGGCTTCAGTAGTGGATCGCAGGGCTCTAGGCGCGCGGGCTTCAGTAGTTGTGGCTCGCAGAGCTCTAGGCGCGCGGGCTTCAGTAGTTGTGGCTCACAGGCTCTAGAGCGCAGGCTCAGTAGTTGTGGCTCACGGGCTTAGTTGCTCCGCGGCATGTGGGATCTTCCCGGACCAGGGCTCAAACCCATGTCCCCTCTATTGGCAGGCAGATTCTTAACCACTGCGCCCAGGGAAGTCCTGTGTCATTAACTTTTGAAAAAATATGTTTCCCTTTTGGAAATTCTCTTTTCTCTTTGCTTTGGCTTTGGTTGTCCACCTGTTCTCTGCTAAGTTGGTGGGTTTCTCTTTCTTGTCCTGTCCAATTAGGTAATGTCCCTCATTGCATTTTGAACTTCTTTTTGGCATTTACCAAATTCCATTCCATGTTTTAGTTATTTCTATCACACAGGTTTAAAAGGGAAGCACCTAGCTCTACTACTTATTCCTTTTCCCTGCTTTATTTTTTTCTAGAGCACTTATCGCTGTCTTACAAATATAGAGTTTACATATTTATTGTCTCTCTCCTCCTCTTCCCCATGTGGGCAGGGATTTGGGACTCTTTTTTTCACTAACGTATCCCCAACATCCAGAGCAGTAACTAGTGTTCAAATAATAATTGTTGAATTATTACAAAGATTAATGTATAGGGCTGTTCAGTGCATCCTTATTTATAAAAGTAAAACATCTAGAAATAAAATATCTAGTAATAAGAAAGTAAATCATGATACATCCATGGGATGGAATATTATGCACTTATTAAAAGTCATATTGAAAACATTATTTAATGAAAAATGCTTACATTATATTACGTGGGAAAAAAGCAGGATAGAAAAAATATATATAAAAGACCTTAATTCTATTTAAAATATAAAGGAGGGAATATATACTAAAATGTTCTCAGTGGCTATATCTGTGTAGTGAGATTAAAAGTGAATTTTGTTTTCTCTCTTATTTTTGCATTTTGTAAATTTTTGACAAATTCTTTTAAACAAAATTTAAAGTTAGAAAATTGTAAAGCTTTGAAGAAAAATACTTCCTTACTCAGGTGCTTTATTCTATTCTTCTTTAGTCTGAATGAATTTCTCACTTCAATTAGGGATATTATTTGCACTTATCTTTTGGCACTGATTAGACTGTGCTTAGTATTATGTATCTTTATTTGCTCTACTAGGCCCTATGCTTTCTGAAATCAGAAATCATGTCTTATTTATAATTTTCAGAGCCTACAATACCTGTCTCTACATTTAATAACTGTTTGAAAGAAAAAATATTTTAAAATGTTTTAATAGCCAGAAATAATGTATAGTGTTAGTTGCTTAGTGAAACCATCAAATCATGTAATTTTCTTTTATTGATCTGATGTCCCTCATGACTGCCTTGAAAATACTCAGGTTTAAAGCCATGTCGGAATGATGACTATGGTTCTGGCTCAAGACAACTACCTAGGAAGACCTTGAACTCACTTCCTGCCATGGACACAATGTATCTACAGCTGTATAGAGAACAATTTCCTCTGAACAAAAACCTAAAAACTGGCGGAGCAACCCCTTCACGTGAGGCAAACTAGAGGGAAACCATATTGAAGCAGGTAGAAAGGCTGAGACACAATCTCACTGTAATTCCCACCCCTGGCATGGCGACCTATAATCAGGAGGGAACCCAAAACCCAGAGCTTCCTCCTGAGGAGTGAAGGGTTCATACCCAACACTGGGCACCCCAGTTTTTAAAACCAGCACCTGAAAGAATGATGACTACAGTACAAGCATTTTTACCTCTCTGTTGGTAAAAATTATTTACATATTTTTCTAGTTGCTGGTACATTACATGAAAACTTCTGATTCTGGAGTAAACCTGGGCATGATAGTAGATTTCAGGACTGACACATTAAGGTAGTTAGGCTAGGCTGGTGTTACAAAGAGACCATGGGACAAATGGATCCAAAACACATGGCGCAAATATGACAAGTTTGTTTCTTGCTCTTAAGGATGGATGTTCTTGGTTGGCAGGCAGGTTTCTTCCACCCATTTAGAGTCCCCGTGTCTTCTATTTTATGGCTTCCCAGGTTATACAGCATGTGCACTGTATGCTAATTGTAGTTACTAATCTCTGCCACCTGTAGGTTAGGTTGTAGGTTCAGTGAGGGCATAGAATTGCCGGATTCAGCAAATAAAAATACAGGATGCCCAGTTAAACTTGAATTTCAGATGAACAACACATAATTGTTTTTCTTATGAATTTATTTTATTTATTTTTGGCTCCATTGGGTCTTTGTTGCTGCGTGCGGGCTTTCTCTAGTTGCAGCGAGTGGGGGCTTCTCATTGCGGTGGCTTCTTTTGTTGTGGAGCACGGGCTGTAGGCGTGTGGACTTCAGTAGTTGTGGCAGGCAGGCTCAGTAGTTGTGGCTCGTGGGCTCCAGAGCATAGGCTCGGTAGTTGTATGGCACGGGTTCAGTTGTTCCATGGCATGTGGGATCTTCCCGGACCAGGGCTTGAACCTGTGTCCCCTGCATTGGCAGGCGGATTCTTAACCACTGCGCCACCAGGAAAGCCCTATCCACTCTTTTGTAGATTCTTTTCCCATATAGGCCATTACAGAGTACTGAGAAGAGCTCCCTGTGCTATACAGTAGGTCCTTATTAGTTATCTATTTTATATAGTAGTGTGTATTTGTCAATCCCAGTCTCCCAATTTATCCCTTCCCATTGAATCCCCAGAATCTAAAACTGTACCTGTTGACTTTAAGATAAATAAATCTCTCAATAATATTTAATGAATAATTGGTATTCTGCCTGTCAGGGAGAATGTATATTAGCAAAGAATACTTATTATTATTAATTAGAACAATACTGGTATTAGTAAGAACATGTATTATCAGCCAAAAATAGTTATTATTAATACTACTTGTTATAAAAATACTTAAGTATCAAAGGATACTTACCAACAGATAAGACTTTAAAATGTATCAGCATTTCAAACTACAGATGTTTCCAGTAAATGGATACAATCTGTCTTCCCCTAGATATCTGCACAGCTCTGCCTCTCACTTCTTTCAGGTCTCTACTCAAATGTCATTTTCTCAATGTCTTCCCTGTTCTCTATTATCTAAAGCGGCAGCCCTTCCCCCTCTGTAACACTGTTACCTTTCCTGCTTTAGTCTTCCTCTTTCACACTTAGAGTGAACATACCATATACTTATCTTCTTTACTGCCTCCCTCCCCCACTAGAATGTAAACTTCATAAGGACAGGCATTTTCCAACCTGTTTTATTCACTGCTAAATTTCTAGCTGCTGCACATACTAGAGATTCGATAAATATTTGTTGAACCAATGACTGAATAAACACCATTGGTTCTTATTAGAATTTATAGTTACCAGTAGTTTGATATTCACTTCACATGATGCAAGATGGATTTAATCTCACAATATCATGATTCTGCCTGCATCTCCTCAGTTCACCAAGTCCTATCAATTCATGGAATCTATCACCTCCATGTCTTTTATTTATTTATTTTTCTATAAATAATATATCACCTCCATGCCTTTTATTTATTTTTTTTTCTATAGATTATTTTTAAGTTTTATTTTTATTTTTAAAAATTTATTTATTTACTTTTGGCTGCGTTGGGTCTTCGTTGCTGCACGCGGGCTTTCTCTGGTTGTGGCTAGTGGGGGCTACTCTTTGTTGCGGTGTGCGGGTTTCTCATTGCAGTGGCTTCTCTTGTTGCAGAGCACAGGCTCTAGGCAAGTGGGCTTCGGTAGCTGTGGCACGTGGGCTCAGTAGTTGTGGTACATGGGCTTAGTTGCTCTGGGCGTGTGGGATCTTACCAGAACAGGGCTCGAACCCGTGTCCCCTGCATTGGCAGGTGGATTCTTAACCACTGCGCCACCAGAGAAGTCCCCATGTCTTTTATAACACCTGCTTTACCTTACTGTCCCTGTTGTCACATCCACAGTGATTCCTATTTGTTCCCTGAATTAAGGCAGAAATTACCTAATTTCCTTGCTTACTGTATTCCCATTCTAATCCATCTTCCCAATTGTTACTGAAGTTATCTTTCTAAAATAAGGTTTTGATTATATTATTCCCTTACCACAAAACTCTGTCTTCCTATCACCTAAAGATAAAATTCAAAATTTCTTGCTTGGACACATGAAACCCTTGATGTGGTCCAGCCTCAACTCCTGCCACTCTTCCACACACATGTTCCAGCCCCATGGATTTCTGTCTGCTCAAATGTCACTTTGTGAGATTAGCTGCTGTAGCCTCAGTACTCACAGAGCTCTTTGTATATTCTAATGATGCTTATCTTAAAAGCTACAAGTACTAAATAGTATTTCACCGATTTTTTTTTTAATGTTTATTTGGCTGCACCAGTCTTAGTTGCGGCATGAGGGATCTAGTTCCTTGACCAGGGATCGAACCCAGGCCCCCTGCATTGGGAGCACGGAGTCTTAACCACTGGACCACCAGAGAAGTCCCAGCATTTCACTGATTTTAAAATGTACATTGCTTTCTCTTTTAACATCTTAAAAACTGGAATTCATCTTTCAATAGTTGCATCTTATGCTGTCACCAGAAGGCAGTTGTGATGTAGCTGTCATAGCCTGTACATGCACAAACTTCATGATTATTCTTGGTGGCACAATGAGGCAATTGCAAACCTTAGACATTTTAGTCAACTAACCGTTTAAAGAAAGGACATAAATCCTGTTTGTGGCCTGGAAACCTTTCACTGACACCTTCTAGTTGGATCAAGAAAGCACCAGAATCAAAACTTGTGGAATGGAAGCCAATGGTTTAGAAGAAAATACTGAAGACAATAGTGGAGTATTCTTTTAAAACATGTTGTATCACTAATGCTCCTGGTTGGTAGAATTCAGTACAGTATGGGAAAATTCTAATTGATAAGAAAGCAATATGTCTTAATTTATTTACTTTTATTTTTAATTTTTTTGTTGCACCGTTCGGCTTGTGGGATCTTAGTTCCCCAAGAAGGGATCGAACCTGGGGCCCTGAAGTGAAAGCGCCCAGTCCTAACCACTGGACCGCCAGGGAATTCCCATGTTGTAGTTTAATTAGCAGCATTTTTTTTTCTTTCAGTGCCCCAAAGTAATGGCATTTCTTAGAATCCGTGGTGTCTCAGAATTGATAAAATATGGTATCTTATCTTGCATTTTCAAAACAATCTTCTAAGACAGGTCTGGTTGTATCATGCCTGGGGTCTGCTGACATCATAAGAGTGTATTCTCACTATTTTTCTGTCTTCTTTCCATTAAACTATAAACTCTCTAGGGCTTACCATAGTGATAGGGTTTCAATAGTGCCTATCACATAGTAGGTGGGCTATTAATAGTTGTTTAAATAATTACGGCTATGTTCATGCTCCTTTGATAGAGAAACTGTTCCACTTTGGTTCTAATTCTCAATTTGGATATGTTCATTTTCAGTACTCATCTTGAATCGCCTAAGACTTCAGCTATTACTGTGAAATGCTGCTCGTTGGAAAGGTCTAATTTCTTGTTAATAGTAGTCCCTAGTAGCATTTTTTTCTGAGGATTGACATTATATAATTATATAATTGGTATTATGTAATATTATAAATTAGGATGACCAAAATTAAATTTCCATATATATTATTTGAATACTTTCTGCTGCATAATTTCACATCTAATTTTTTATGCTTATTACTTCATTTTTTTTTGATGTTCTCGACCTCTCAACATGACTATTGTGATCTCAAAGAGCAAAACAGAGAGCTGAGGAAATGAATGGTAAGACAGCCAAAGGAAACTTTGTTAGGTTACGTGTGAGGCACACCAAGTTCATCTGATTATTCTTTTCAGATGGTACAACCAGACACCATAAGCCAAGTCATTGGCACGTAATTATTTTTAAACCGTGTTACCCTGCTTAGTTTAAAATAATTTAAAAGGGCTCTGGTTGGCTCCTACAAATGAATATAATTCATCAGTTCTTAATTGTTAGAATAGCTCCATTTCAACAATTTAGGCTATTGTTTAAGCCAGAGTCACCATTCTTTCAGAGGGTTTTGTATAATTAATTCATTCCCTTTTAAATCGGAGCCGTAGCATTTGGGCAGCATTCCTTTAAAAACAGCAGCAAAGAGCATGTTTTCTCCCACATACTTCTTCCCACCAATGTCCTCCCAGAAAAGTCTTCTCTAATCCCTTAGACTGCAACAGCACAGGGCTTAGCACACCCTACTCCAACTAGTTTTCCCTCTAGCATTGCAAGAGTTCACTGTTTCTTCAGTTGAGTCTGATGAAATAGTTGGCTTGCATTTGGGGGCCATGTTTTAGAAAAATAAGCCTGCATATAACCAGAATCTTTCTGGAATCACATTCTAGGGTCACAGAGATTGAGTGAAGAGATTCATGCTTCCCATCTTGTGCTTCCTGCAAGGCCGAAGCTCATTGAGGGGAACAGTGGGAGTCTCTGGCATTATTTTGTTTTCTCTTTTTCCTTTTTGTCAAACATAGTTGAATTCAAGCAATTTAAATATGCATGTGATGAAACTCCACTGTTATCTATATTGGTGTCACATTTATAGTTTTTTTCCCTTTTAGTTTGCAGATTTATTTTAGGAGTTTTAAGAAATGTAATAACTCTAAGGGTATGTGAATTTTTAGTTATTTACTGAGTACTACTAGATGCTAGACACATATTCTTATACTTTAAGCATATAGCTCTTAATCAGCATTATTTAAGATTCACCTGAATAGCTTTTTAAAAAATGAGAGGTGGAGGGCCCATCCCAATTCTACTGTATCACTTTCCTCTGGGTTTGGGGATTTGGTACATTCATTATTATTTTTAAGCTCTATTGATAATGCTGATGTGCATCTCCTGGCCCAGAACCACTAATTTAAGCCATCACCAACTAATAGCTTAATTGCCAACCAGAGTCACTAAGAATAAACTTGGCCTATTTCACAATTTTGTCTAGGGACCACTCGTCAATGCTTCCTGCTTTTGGACTGCCTCTTGATTTGCTGCTTATGTATGTCCTGATTTTTTTCCTGTTCTGCCTTGGGGCCTTGCCTTCCAGCACTTCTGGGCCTATGAACTGGAAACCTGGCCTTCGATCTCAGGTGCCACCACAAGCATAGGTTCTGGTTATATGCTCCAGGTTGGCTCCTTGCACTCGGCTCTCCTGATCTTTGCATCTAATCCTGGCTCTACCATACACCTCCACTTATGACCCTAGTGCAACAATCTGCCAACTCCATGGATCCAGGGAAGAAAGACCATGGTGGCTCCGTTGGAAATGATTTCAAGTAACGGCAATAGGTAAGGTCATAATTTTTATTTATTTTTATTTTTTTCGGTACGTGGGCCTCTCACTGTTGTGGCCTCTCCCGTTGCAGAGCACAGGCACCGGACGTGCAGGCTCAGCGGCCATGGCTCATGGGCCTAGCTGCTCCGCGGCATGTGAGATCTTCCCGGACCAGGGCACGAACCCGTGTCCCCTGCATCGGCAGGCGGACTCTCAACCACTGCGCCACCAGGGAAGCCCGGTAAGTTCATTATTAATGCATGTTCATCTACCTCACTCATCTAGTTCGATTCCCTTCAAACACTGCTTTGTACTCAGCACCCTAACTAAAAACTCCAATTTATATGGAAAAAAAGTCTTAGCTTGGAATAAAGGCCCTCTACCATCCAGACCTGACCTACCTTTCTGGATCTTATACTGTTCTTCATGTACCTGGTGCTCCAGCCTAGATGAACTTGATTGTTCCCCAGGAAGCCATTGGCAATGCTGTGCTAACTTCCTTTCTTTACTACATTTTCAACGTCTAGAAGGAGTTTTCACCAGCAGCTTCTTTTCCTTTACCCACATACCCAAATCCTACCGATCTTTTAAAGCAGTGTTTCTCAAACCTGAGAAACGTAAAAGAAATTATGTTTCTAGCAAATACATTTTCTGAAAGGCAGGAGTCCACAGAGCACAGTTTGAAAGCACTGATAGAGAAATCTGAAGACCAACTCTAGGAAAATCTCTTTCAGTTGCAAATTATCACTTTGAAAGAAAAAATTTGTCTTTATAACTAATAAAACAATTTGTATATTGTCATTAAAATGAAAACAAAAAATTTAAAGTATCAAAGAACTCTAATTCTTATCTCCAGGGTCTAGGATCCCAGTTTGAGAAACATTGCTTTAAGGCACCGCTTAAACTTACTGACCCTGGAAAATGTTCTTTCATTACCCTAGGGAAATAAAAATTTTCTCTTTTCTGAATTATTTAGTATCTAATCACTTTCTACTCTGTAGTAGCTAATAATATGTAGGCAATATTCTTCTAGAAAAACCACAAACTCTTTGAAGGCAGGGACAATATTTTAATCATTTTTTAACTCCACTGGTCCTCAGCAAATACTGGATGTAAGCTCGCTACTCCACTTTTAATAGTCCAACTCTCTTAAAAGTATTTTACTCTTCTATGGCACATACAGAACGCCATATTACTGAATAGCCCTACTATAAATTAACAAAAATTCAGAGGTTGTCTTAAATATTAGGAAAAGTCCGAGTTATAAAATTCAAAATTTTAAAAAGGTGCCACAAAACATGTCTGTTCTGTGTTAAGGGTAATAGGAACAACTTCTTTGAGTGACCAGTAGGCAAATAATTAAGAATTTCAGGATAAACAATCGAAATGCGAGGCTAATAGGAGAGGCCCTATAAATCTCTACACAGTCTTATACGGGTCGTATGTCCCTAATTCAACTTGTATTTTAGGCAATGTCTTTAAGTTTTCAACTAGTATATTTGAGGCAACTTTTCCTCGGACATAATTTAGGAGAGGAATCATTATGCCATCAAGCCTGATGACTGGGGCTGGTTTTATCCGAGAACGTCTGCCTTCAGGCAGTATTTGGATCGAGTCTGAGACAGCAGAGTGCAAGGAAAGAGCACTGGCAGGGTTATGGAGAACCCATGCTATGTGTCACCTGGGCAAGCCAAGTCAGTTTGTTCATCTAAAAACAAGAGTAATGGACGCTGCTTTTCTAAGGCCCTTTTTAGCTCTGAAATTGATATTCTGTGGCCCTAAGTAAACATGGCTTGTGAGAGGTTATTTCTTTGGGTAGGACGGGTTATTTTTCCCCGAGTATAAAAAGGGCAATAAACTGTTTATCGATATTTGAGTCTTCCCCTGCTGCCCTTTTAGGGCTGAGTTCGGAAAAAAAAAGGGTTTGTTCCCTTTCTGGTGGGTCCTCCAACGAGAGGGCTCCTGGCTAGGTCCAGCCCTCACCCTCGGTCGCTGCCCAAGGCCAAACGAGGCTGCGGGCGAGGATCGCCCCTCGTCCCCACTCCCCTACGGGAGCGGAGTGACTCGCGGAGGAGATTAGTCCCTGGTCATAAACAACCTCTCACTTCCCTTCCCCCGCCCCGGGCCCGCCCGCGCTGGGGCCGGCCCTCCGAGGCCCAAAGAACCTCCTCCGACGACCGCGGGCCCCGAGCCCTCCTCCGGAGGATGACCGCCGGCCTGCCCCGACTCCTAACCGGGCGTTGGATCACTCTACTCATCCCTCCTCACTCGCCCATTGGGGAAGGGGTTCGCTATAGCGACCTCGAAACAGGAGCTGAGACCTGCCTCCATTTCCCTTTCTGCGACCCCTATCACCTCCAACAGCCAAGGAGAGGCCGACGGGCCTCACGCGCAGACTCACGGCCGTGGCCGCCCTGCGCGCGCCGACGCGGCCCCCGCCCCCATACCGCCGTCCTTCCGCGGGCTGTCCCCGCCCCTTCCCGGAGCCCGCCTCCGCGTCTGCCGGCCCGCCTGCTCGCCCCTCGCGCTCGCTCTCGCGCGCACCCGACGCTCCGCCTCCGCGCGTGCTCCATAACTGTTCCCGGAGCCAGCCTCCAAGCTTCCCCCGCCCCTGAGCTGTTTGAATATGCTAATAAGAGGCCAGGGACCAGCCAGTAGATTAGCGGGGCGGTGCATCACATGGCTAGAGGACGTGTCAGGAGGCGGAGCCTCTGCAGCCCCTGCCCGAGTTAAAACCGGAGTGTGAGAGAGAAAAGCGCTTCAGTAGCGAGAGGGGCTGAGAAAGTGGTGACACCGCCGGGGTGCGGAGGGAGTCCCTGAAACTTCTCCCAACAGCCCCAGGGCCAATCTCCCCTCAGCCCACTCCCCTCTTCGCCAGCTCCCAGGTCCCCACTCCCTGCACCGGGGGTGGGGTTGGGAGCCAGGCCCGTCTCCCGCTGGGACACACACAGGGGCCGGGAGCGGGGACGGGACCCCCGAGGCGGGGGGGACGGACCGACAGACAGACGGCCGGGCGCCCGCCCCAGCGGGCAGGCAGGCAGGAGGAGGCGGAGGCGGGGGTACGACTGGGAGGACTGGGTCTGGGGAGTTTCCTCTCAACTATCGGGGGAGAAACTCCCCGCAGCCGGAGGAAAGACCCAGACCGTGTTTTCCTCCCGGGGGCCGCGCTCCCCCGCCCCGCGTAGCGGCGGTCGCCGCCGCCGCCACCGGCGCCTCCACCTCTACCATCTCCTCTTTCTCCACCACCTCGGGCCCCGGTGTCCCCGGCCAGCACTATGCCCATCTTACTGTTCCTGATAGACACGTCTGCCTCTATGAACCAGCGCAGCCATCTGGGCACCACCTACCTGGACACGGCCAAAGGCGCGGTAGAGACCTTCATGAAGGTACCGACTGACCGAGCCCGGGCGGCGACCCCGGTCCGGCGGCCCACGGGCGGCACGGGTGGGGGGAGGGCGGCCGGGGGTGGCGAGGCGGAGGTGTCGGGGACCTGACTGCGGGAGCTGCCGGGCTCGGGGACCCCCTCCCCCACCGCGCGGGCGGGCGGGCGGGCGCTGCAAGCCGGGCTCGGCCCGGGCCGGGGCTGCGGCCCCGGGCGGTGTGCGGGGGCCGATCTGTGTGTGGGGGGCGGCTGCGGCATGTGCGGTACTGTGGGGGGCGGCGGGGCTGCTGGGCGCCCCTTCTCCGCCTGGTAACCTCGCCTCTGTGCTTCCCTCTCGCCCGCCCTGTTCCTCCTCCCGTCCCCCACCCGCTCTCCCGCAGCTCCGTGCCCGGGACCCTGCCAGCAGAGGAGACAGGTATATGCTGGTCACTTTCGAAGAGCCGCCCTATGCTATCAAGGTAACAGCCCTCGCCCTCCCCCTTCCCTTCCCTTCCCTGTTCCTTCCTCTCTCACCCTCCCCGCCCCCCCATTCACCCTTCATTATGCTCCCCTCCCCCACCCGCTGTGCTCCAGGCGCTGAGGTCTTTTCCCCTGCGGGCTCCCACCCCCTCCCCCGCTACGGAGCGTCCTGGCGCGGCGCGGAGTCGCCGGGCCACCGCCGTCCCCTCCCCAGCCCGGCCCGGCGGCGGCGGCGGCGGCGGCGGCGCTGCGATCAACATGGCCGACATTTCCCCTCCGCGGCGTGAGCGGCAGCAATGAACTGTGGGGGATATTTATTCAAGTTAGCCCGAGTGACAGCCGGGCCCGGCAGCGCCGAGCCTGGGTCTGCATTAAAGGGGAACCGGCCCGGGGCCGGGGCGGGGGTGGGGGGGCCGCGGGGCTGGGGCTGCGGAGTCTCCCCGAGAGGGCCGCGGGCCGGTGGGACAGCGCGCTAGGTGAACTTCGCAAGTCCCGCTCACTTCTGCTTTCCACCAGTATCTTTGCATCCCCGAATTCTGGGTATGAGGCTGGGGAGTACGCTTCCCGGGGAAGTTATAAAGTACGAAGGTTGGTAGCTACCGAAAGCTGTAGAGCCAGCAGGTTTATTCTTGGCCTCCTTTGGAAGAGAGTTTCCTCAGCAGTGATGCGTTATTGACACGTTACTCAAAACCGTGCAGCAAAGTGAAGCAGCTCCTTGGTGAACGGCAGATTGTAACGGCCGTCCGTGTGCACATGGCTTTGAAAGATGAAAAAAAATTCTTACGTTTTTCTTTTCAGGCCGGATGGAAAGAAAACCATGCAACGTTTATGAATGAACTGAAAAACCTTCAGGCTGAAGGACTTACGACTCTTGGCCAATCCCTAAGGACAGCTTTTGATTTATTAAATTTAAATAGATTAGTAACTGGCATAGACAACTATGGGCAGGTAGGTTGACTATTAAGGTGGAAAAACAGTTGATTTTTCTTTTTGTGGAAAAACAGTCTAGTCCCGAAACTGTATAACGTGAAATACAAGTGTAAAACATTTCAGATTAAAATCCAGTATGCACATAATACAAAAGTGAAACAATGACCACACTGTATACGGTTTTATAGCCCTCATTTTTTTTTTCTTTTCTTAAAATGTATTTGTGTTCAGAATTCGAATCTGAATTCTTTGCTATGAAGTTGACATAAATTTAGTTTTAATCCCTTAAAGTTCACTCAGGAAATAAATGGGAAAACCTCCTGCCTCACCACACTCAGTTTCTCTGGTAGTCTGTCCACAGGCAATTGTGCAACTCTTGCAATGACTGACAGACACTAGTTGATTAGTGGTCTTAAAATATTAGAGGAAATTATTCTATTTGTTGTATCAGGGTTTAATTTAACCATATTGTATAGCTCTGAAAGGTAAGAAGGTTTTCATTGTAGTGCACTAACTGGCTGAGTACATTAAGATTTCTCAGCTTTTGAGGTGTGTCCAGTAAGGCACTATGCAGGAAGAATTCTGAAGCCATTCTTGAATTAAATGGCAGGTCCAGAGTTTTGTTTTTAAACTCCAAACCCTTGGAAAAGAGGCTGTTTGAAATTATGAAAGAACCCTTCCTTTCTCACTTAACTCTCCCAGTTCCTCTATTGCACTTGCTGTTATCTCTTTGAAGATGAGACAAGACCATTAAATCACATGATGGTTTATTATGGGATAATGCACGGTGGTCCATTATAACACTTTGAGATAACTGGCCTGGGAAGTAAAAGATACTGAAGAATATGTAATGTTACACATAACAAAGGAATATTAAATCCAAGGAGTTCAGTTCCTATGTTGTTGTGCAAAGCACTATTACCACAGTGATACTTTTAGGCACACATTTTGTTCTTGTCCCCAAGTTCCATGAGCCACAGTTTTCAGGAGTTTCACAAATTTCAGGGAAATTCTTCCCACAACTACAGCTTTTGGTTTCTTTATATAGAAAGAAGCAGAATTGTTCGCTTGTTTTAGAAATGTTTATGCTTTACTTTTTAAGGGTAACTTTTCAGTGCCTGAACATCTTTGGCTTTGGAAATGGTTGAATGTAGTTTTGTTGCATTTAAAGTATATGTTGCAACTTGGAGTCACTTTGTTTCTATCTTTATGGAATTATGGAATTGCACTTCATGTATTTTCTCACACATTAATCTTTTTCTGTTTCCCCTTTCATGCTGCTTTATTTTTCAGCTTTTAGTAAGTTGGGCAGATTTGCCATGAACTTTTCAGTTTGTTTCTTTAAACTAATGGATTTATTTCCCTTTCATTTTCCTTTGTTATCTGTAGCGCTGTGCAGTCTTATTGCTTAAGGTTTTTTTTTTTTTTTTTTTTTTGCATTACGTGGGCTTCTCACTGCTGTGGCCTCTCCCGTTGCGGAGCACAGGCTCTGGACGCGCAGGCCCAGCAGCCATGGCTCACGGGCCTAGCCGCTCCGCGGCATGTGGGATCTTCCCAGACCGGGGCACGAACCCGTGTCCCCTGCATCGGCAGGCGGACTCTCAACCACTGCGCCACCAGGGAAGCCCTTGCTTAAGGTTTTGATCTAAACTTTGAGTTCGAAGACAGATATGAAACTTGCCATTATTCAGTTATCCTTATTTCCTTATTATTGGATATACTAACTGTTATTATTTGGTTGTCAGGTTGTCAGTGTATAGCAGAACTACTAATTTCCTGATCTTCTGCATCACATTTCATAAGTGGGAAAGGCATTTAGACACGTTTACCTTCTATCTCCTATTAAAAATATTTCTTAGGTGTTTCCTTAGAAAAAACTGCTTGTCGTGGAGAGGCTGAGGACGTTTGTAATTTAAACCCGTATTTTCCTTTTCCAAGTTGCCATCTTCCACCAGAGGATGCTTAAGTTCTTGTCTATAAAGCTCACAGAAAGTTTGAGGCTGAAGGTGGTCCTGCTGTGCTCTTACCACTTTGACCAAGAGAAGAGCCTGGAGATAGCATGTTTTTGTATGTTAAGATTTATTAATTCAACAGGGGGGAGAGATTATGCCTTTCAGTTATTTTGATGAATAAGCAAGGATGCAAGGAGTAATATCCTGAATTAGCACATGAAAATGATACTAGCATTAAAAGAACTAAGGAAGCCACAATTTTCCAAATGAAAATGACAATGATTGAGTCTAATGATTATGAGTCTCATGATTAATTAGAAGAAAACATCTTCCCAGAAGAAATTTTTCATCATAAGATTTTTTCTTGCTGATTTAAATATACATTTTGTATTCAAAAAAAGGGTAAATTATCAAGAATTTTGGATGTCTCAGGTATTTCATATTGAATATAGTTCATGTATTTTCTTCGTAAGGTTATCTGCCTATTTTTTGTGGAGTACCAGTGTTCTGTAACCTCAGTGTTTCTCTTGTAAATACTTCCCGTTTCATGCTCTATATTAGGATCTTCGGAGCCCACAGTACTAAATGCTTATATATAATCTCAGTAGTTGAAGGAAATGACAAAAGGTGAGCTACATGAAAGGGCATATTGATTTTATAGAACATCTAAAAACCTTTATATGTTTCTGAATAATTTTTCTTAAACACTTAAATGGGGTTTATATATATATGTATCTGTATATTTATATAGATATTTCCACACATGTTCCCACCACCCACATACATGCACATACGTGGTTTCCATAATCAATTCCAAGAGTATTTTTAATATCTATCTATATTGCATAAGTTGGCATACCTACAAATAAAACATCTTTGAGATATTAGCTAGGATACTAAGAGAACTTGCAGGGCATCAGTAAGGTTAAAGTAGCTAAGAAAAAAATGATTCTTGGTGAATGTTTTCTCAAGCACTTTGGATATCTCACTAACAAGTTCCTTGCATATAGAAGTCCTTATAAATATTTAATTTTGATAATCAGTACCATTTGCTGATACTCCTACAATCATGGAACAATGTGTAGTCAATCTTTTCTTTATAAATTATAGTAACAACTTATTAAATTGCTTATCCTTGCAGCCAAATTTGATAGATTTTTTTTTTCCCACATGTATTCACCAGAGTTTCAAATAATGCTGATCTTTTGAGAGCCACTGAAAATTTGAACCTGCCTTAATATCTAAACTTTGGACATGTGTAAAGTTTTAGAGGTCTGATTAAAGTTGCCTATGTAGATCGGTTTATTTTTCATACTTTTCCAAATTGTTATATTTTCTGTCAATGTTTTCAACATTGTTTATTATTATTATTTTTTAAGTTAGGTTCCAGTTAGGTTTAGCTGCTAAATATTACTCTTGCCTGCAGTTCATCATTTTTGTCACTGGACTGATTCCACATTCCTACTACTGAATGTACTAGTACTGATTCAGTTGTTCTAGGACTTAGAATGGTACCTGACCTACTACTGTATGCCTTTGGTGAAGACAATCCTTGAGTAATACCATAAAAGGAAGTATAATATGTGTTTAATTTTTTGAGGGTTTTCTATTCCAAGTGTTTACCTCATTGAAAAATGGTGGCTTTTAGACACCATCAAATTGAATGAATCTTAGGGAGAATAATGTTAGCCAGTTTTATTGTTCAGCATAAAGAGCTATTTGTGAACTTAGCAGATAATTCAGGTAGATTTCTAATAATACTGCTTTTTTCCCTTTACCAAAGCAGCAGTACCCATTTAGTTCTCAGGTAGTACATAATAAAGGCTTCTCTTTTAATGTTGGTAGGTGAAGTAATGAAAACTTGATTCCCATTTGGGTTTTTGGTTTCCTTTAGGCTATCAAGAAATATGTAAATAATAGTTTGGTATTTATTGACCTATAGGTATCTTTTCAAAAGAAAGTAGATTATTATACTTGAACATATTGTGCTGAATATGAACTGGAGACATTTTTTAAGTCTCTGAACTTTTTCTTCTAATTTTTAAATTGTGGTAAAAAACACATAACATCAAATTTACCATCCTAACCATAAGTGTACAGTTCAGTAGTGTTAAGTATATTCACATTATTGTGCAACCAGTTTCCAGAACATTTTCATCTTTCAAAACTGAAAGTCCTTTCAAAACAATAACTCCTCATTTCCCCCCTAACCCCAGCCCCTGGCAATCAAAGAACGGCACCATTCTACTTTCTGTTTCTATGAATTTGACTACTCTAGAGATGCCACCTATAAATGGAATCATACAGTATTTGTCTTTTTGTGACTGGCTTATTTTACTTAGCTTAATGTCCTCAAGGTTCACACATGTAGCATGTGTTGGGATTTCATTTCTTTTTATGGCTAAATAGTATTCCATTGTATGTGTATACCACATTTAAAAAATTTTTTTGTATATACCACATTTTGCCTACCCATTAATCTGTTGATGGCCACGTTGGTTGCTTCCATCTCTTAGCTGTTGTGAATAATGCTGCTGTGAACATGGGGTAAATGTCTCTTGAGATCCTGCTTTCAGTTTTTTTGGATATATACCCTGAAGTGGAATTGCTAGATTGTATGGTAATTCTATTTAAAAAAATTTAAGGAAATGCCATATTGTTCTCCATAAAGTTTGCACTATTTTATATTCCCACCAATAATACACAAGAATTTCAATTTCTCCACATCCTTGATAACACTATTTTCCTTTTTTCTAATATTAGCCATCCTAATGGATTTGAAGTGATATCTCATTGGTTTATTTGCATTTACCTAGTTATTATTTATATTGTACATCTCTTCATATGCTGGGTGGACTTTTGTATACTGGCTTTGGAGAAATGTCTGTTCAAGCCCTTTGCTTATTTTTTAATTGTTATTTTTTTCCATTGTTGGTAGGAGTTCTTTAAATATTCTGGATATTAACCCCTTATCAGATGTGCAATTTGCAGATTTTTCTCCCATTCCATGGTCTGCCTTTTCACTCTGTTGATTGTCCTTTTAACAGAAGTTTAAATTTTTGATGTATTCCAATATATCTATTTTTTATTTTGCTGCCTTTGCTTTTAGTGTTATATCCAAGAAATCATTGCCAAATCCTATGTATTGACGCTTTCCCCCTATATTTTCTTTCAGGAGTTTTAGTTTTATGTCTTACATTTACGTCTTTAATCCATTTTGAGTTAATTTTGGTATATGGTGTAGAATGAAGTAAGCTTCATTCTTTTGCATGTGGACCTCCAGTATTTCCAACACCATTTGTTGAAGAGACTGTCCTTTTCCCTTTGAAAGGTCTTGGCGAGCACCTGAACTTAAGTCTCCTGAAATTATTTTCAGTAATTATTGATGGATAGGGGACTCTATAGTCAAACTTGCTTAAATGTTTTTTCTCCATCTTTAATTGTGTAAAAGAAGAGCAATGCCTAGGAATGTGAAAATTGGGTTCCAATTCTGACCTTGACATTGAATTACTATGACACATTGGGCAGTCACTTTACTGCCCTGTGCCTCTGCTTCTTCGTTTCCCAAATTGCCAGTAATGAAGCCATTTATACCCTTAGAGAGTCAATGAGAGTCTGAAATGGGATGGTATATTAAAATGTAATTTAAAAATTATGAAGTGCTCAGTAGACACAAAGCATACTTCTTCTCCCCTCCATAGATTATTCACCTCTGGTTTTCTCTTATTTTTCACCTTTGAATTTGAAATCAGTTATAAAAATCTGGTGATATTTAAAGCTGATTTTTATTACATGCTTTGAAATCTGTTAGTAGCATATTAAATATATATATATTTTTTTCCCAGGGTGGGGCTTTATATTGCTCCCTGGGGAAGCAGTGTGAAAGGTCAATATAACCTGACCTAAGTTGTCTTAATGGCAGTTGATAAGCATGGGATAAAGTACAAGGATGGTATTTAAAAAAAAATGTTAAATGAAAACTGGATGAATATCAATTAGCAGATAAGTCAGAAAGTCATTCTTTCATAGGAATACAAGTTAGAAAAGGAACCCTTAGACGACAAAAGCACATGTTTTAGGATTCTTTCAAATAGGGAGCTCCCCCTAATGCGTTTAACATGAGATTTACACAAGTTTGATATGCAAGGAACTTTTGAGGAGCACATCTATTAGGTAGATCAAGGGATGTTTTAATAAGAAGGTTTTACTGAGCTCAAAGTAGTATAACATGGCTATGATTTATTTCCTATTGAGCATTAATTTATTATTTATTTGTTTATTTTTACATCTTTATTGGAGTATAATTGCTTTATAATGGTGTGTTAGTTTCTGCTTTATAACAAAGTGAATCAGCTATACGTATACATATATCCCCATATCTCCTCCCTCCTGCGTCTCCCTCCCACCCTCCCTATCCCACCCCTCTTAGGTGGTCACATAGCACTGAGCTCATCTCCCTTGTGCTATGCAGCTGCTTCCCACTAGCTATCTATTTTACATTTGGTAGTGTATATAGGTCCATGCCACTCTCTCACTTCGTCCCAGCTTACCCTCCCCCCCGCCTTGTCCTCAAGTCCATTCTCTATGTCTGTGTCTTTATTATTCATGTCCTGCCCCTAGGTTCTTCAGGACCTTTTTTTTGGGGGGATTCCATATATGTTACCATCTCTTTCTGACTTCACTCTGTATGACAGACTCTAGGTCCATCCACCTCACTACAGATAACTCAGTTTCATTTCTTTTTATGGCTGAGTAATATTCCATTGTATATATGTGCCACATCTTCTTTATCCATTCATCTGTTGATGGACACTTAGGTTGCTTCCATGTCCTGGCTATTGTAAATAGAGCTGCAGTGAACATTGTGTTACATGACTCTTTTTTTTTTTTTTTTTTTTTTTTTTTTTTGCGGTATGTGGGCCTCTCACTGTTGTGGCCTCTCCCGTTGCGGAGCACAGGCTCCGGACACACAGGCCCAGCGGCCATGGCTCACGGGCCCAGCCGCTCCGCGGCATGTGGGATCTTCCCAGACCGGGGCACGAACCCATTTCCCCTGCATCGGCAGGCGGACTCTCAACCACTGCGCCACCAGGGAAGCCCTACATGACTCTTTTGAATTATGGTTTTCTCAGGGTATATGCCCAGTAGTGGGATTGCTGGGTTGTATGGTAGTTCTACTTTTAGTTTTTTAAGGAACCTTCCACACTGTTCTCCATAGTGGCTGTATCAATTTACATTCCCACCAGCAGTGCAAGGGGGTTTCCTTTTCTTCACACCCTCTCCAGCATTTATTGTTAGTAGGTTTTTTGATGATGGCCATTCTGACTGGTGTGAGGTGATACCTCATAGTAGTTTTGACTTGCATTTCTCTAATGATTAGTGATGTTGAGCCTTTCCTGTGTTTGTTGGCAATCTGTATATCTTCTTTGGAGAAATGTCTATTTAGGTCTTTTGCCCGTTTTTGGATTGGGTTTGTTTTTTTGATATTGAGCTGCATGAGCTGCTTGTAAATTTTGGAGATTAATCCTTTGTCAGTTGCTTCATCTGCAAATATTTTCTCCCATTCTGAGGGTTGTCTTTTCGTCTTGTTTATGTTTTCCTTTGCTGTGCAAAAGCTTTTAAGTTTCATTAGGTCCCATCTGTTTATTTTTATTTTTATTTCCATTTCTCTAGGAGGTGGGTCAAAAAGGATCTTGCTGTGATTTGTGTCATAGAGTGTTCTGCCTATGTTTTCCTCTAAGAGTTTGATAGTGTCTGGCCTTACATTTAGATCTTTAATCCATTTTGAGTTTATTTTTGTGTATGATGTTAGGGAGTGTTCTAACTTCATTCTTTTACATGTAGCTGTCCAGTTTTCCCAGCATCACTTTGAAGAGGCTCTCTTTTCTCCATTGTATTATTCTTGCCTCCTTTATCAAAAATAAGGTGATCATATGTGTGTGGATTTATCTCTGGGCTTTCTATCTTGTTCCATTGATCTATACTTCTGTTTTTGTGCCAGTACCATACTGTCTTGATTACTGTAGCTCTGTCTGAAGTCAGGGAGTCTGATTCCTCCAGCTCCATTTTTCTTTCTCAAGATTGCTTTGGCTATTTGAGGTTTTTTGTGTTTCCATACATATTGTACAAGTTTTTGTTCTAGTTCTGTGAAAAATGCCATTGGTTATTGATAGGGATTGCATTGAATCTGTAGATTGCTTTGGATAGTATAGTCATTTTCGCAGTGTTGATTCTTCCAATCCAGTAACATGGTATATCTCTTCATCTGTTTGTATCATCTTTAATTTCTTTCATCAGTTTCTTATAGTTTTTTTCGTAGAGGTCTTTTGTCTCCTTAGGTAGGTTTATTCCTAGGTATTTTATTGTTTTTTTGTTGCAGTGGTGAATGGGAGTGTTTCCTTAATTTCTCTTTCAGGTTTTTCATCATTAGTGTATAGGAATGCAGGCGATTTCTGTGCATTAATTTTGTATCCTGCTACTCTACCTGATTCATTGATTAGCTCTAGTAGTTTTCTGGTAGCATCTTTAGGATTCTCTATGTATAGTGTCATGTCATCTGTGAGCATTAGTTTTAAAGATGGTAATTTAAATGACAAATTTCAAGACCCAGGTTTTATTTTCTTTGAAAATACTTGCTATAATTTATCTTCATAATTTTATACTCTAAATCTGTTTTCTAAAGGATCAAAAAACCACCCTAGTGTGTTTTTTTAAAAAGAGAATGAAAAAGAATATCCTAAAGACATCAGTTGCATTCTTAATTAGAAATTATTGAAAATAAATCAGAAGTACAAAAGGTAAATAATACGTTCCATTTCTTCAAAGAAATTTTTATTTTCCCTTTATGCAGAAGAATGTCAATAATTATGTGTATTAAACTGTACAGCTGAAAATTTAAAAGCCAGGAACAAATATTTGAATGAAAGAATTTCACTTATTCAGTTATTTTCAATTGATTTAAGGTCATTTATGGTCAGAATTAGCTAAAAGTATTGTTCAGCCATGTTTGTGTTATGGATTTCTCCAAGAAGATCATATAATATTTTATAACTTGAAATTTTCCTAAATATTTAAAATTATTTTTAGTCATCATAATCCTTCACTCAAATTTATACTCTTATAAGTAAAATCGTCTTGGTGGGTTTCTTTTCTTTGGTTGGTCAGTGTTCACGTATACCAGCCCTGTTTTCTTTCATTTTATTTTATTTTATTTTTTAATTCTTATTTTGTTTTTGTTTTTTTGACCGAGGCACTCGGCTTGCGGGATATTAGTTCCCTGACCAGAGACTGAACCCAGGCCCTTGGCAGTGAAAGCGCAGAGTCCTAACCACTGAACTGCCAGGGAATTCCGTGTTTTCTTTCATTTTAAATAAGTAATTTCTTTATACAAACTTAATTTTCGTTTAGCCCTATTATTAATCTGTTTAATTTAAGCATGGTCCCAAACCATAAAGTACTGAGTTTTTTGGGTTTTGTTTTTGTTTGTCTTTATTCCCCTGATCTCTCTTATTTCCCCCCAACCTTTTCTGTTGAGATATACCTTAAATACACATATTCTAATTATGAAGCTTAGTAAATTTTTAAATACACTCTTGGAAAAAAAAATTGAACTTTTTGCATCTACTGACAGAACTTTTCAGTAGACTTTCTGTAAATATTATTATGGTTATTGTTTTCCAGGGCTTTATAATTGAAAGTGATGTTAGATTCCATCTTCCTCATTGTATTAATGTAGAAAGTAAGGCCCTTCAGAAAAGTTAAAATGCTGAATTTCTTCACATTATGAAAAATTTCAAAAGAGAGCAATTGGTTATGAAACAAGTCATGCAGATTTTATTAGTAATTTGTATTTTATTTAAGAGCAAATTTTATTGGAAGGTATAGCCAGTAGGTCTGAGTCCCTTTGGTGGGGGGTGTGTCAGTAGCTCTCCAATGAAGTGTGCGTCCTTTCAGTTGCTCTGTGAAAAGCAGGCGTTTCATTGTGTTGTTGTGTTACACTTAGCTTTTATTGTAACACCTGTTAAAATACTGTTTGATACATTCAGTTGGATTTTCTTTCCACTCCCTCCTCCCTCCCAACTCCTTGAAAAAAAAAATGTGAATGTGGGGGATAGTTGCCAGGATTTTATACCATTCTTAATTTAAGGCCTGGATGCTAAAGTGTGTGTGTGTGTGTGTGTGTGTGTGTGTGTGTACACACACATACTGTTTGATTTCATATTCATAGTTTATTTAAAGTTTCTGATGTAGTTAATACAGGACTATTAACCTAGTCTGTTAATTAGTTGACTTTTCCCGTGTAGTGTGCCAACATTACTGCTATAATTATAAGTTTTTACCTGGACAGCTTTGTAATTAGTTAACTATCAATTAGTTTCCTTTGACTTAAGATACTTTTGAAAATCTCTAAGCATTGTTGTTAAGATTCAGAAAAATCTGTTTGACTCTATGAATTCCTAGTCCACCCGTGGGTTCCTGGCAAGTCATGTAATCTCTCAACCTCAGTTTCCCCATTACGAAAATAGAACGAAATAATCTATCTTGCAGGATTGTGGTAAAAATTGAGTGATACATGGTATAATTTGTTACTGTAATACATGTATTACCATTTTTGTGAATTTCCTTTTATTTGAATTTTAAAAATTGGAATTGTGGGTAGGGTATTTTATCCAGCTTTTTAAAGAACAAGATTTGTGGTGATAGGGAAAGAACTGCTTCATTAGAACTGGCTGTGCCTGGCTCTGGGGCTACTAGCTTATGTTGTATTGACTGACAAGTCCCTTAACCTCACTGAGCCTCAAATTTCTCATCCACAAATGGTGGTAATACCAATCTTGAAAAAGTTTTTAAGGATTGGAAATAATTTTTTTTTTTTTTCGGTATTGGAAATAATTTTTTTTTTTTTTTTCGGTACGTGGGCCTCTCACTGTTGTGGCCTCTCCCGCTGCGGAGCACAGGCTCCGGACGCGCAGGCTCAGTGGCCATGGCTCACGGGCTCAGCCGCTCCGCGGCACGTGGGATCTTCCCGGACCGGGGCACGAACCCGTGTCCCCTGCATCGGCAGGTGGACTCTCAACCACTGTGCCACCAGGGAAGCCCTGGAAATAATTTTGTTAATCATCTAGCAAAGTGCCTGCTTGGAAAAGGTTTATAATCTGAAACCTTTGAGAAAAAACAACAAAAGTTTTTTCATAACCCAACATGTATACATCACAAGAAGCTAGATTTAGCTGTCCAGCAGTTTCAGCTAAAGTAAAATTTCTTGCCATAGGGAACATAATGGTTTTTGGCTTTGAATTGAAGCTCTGTAGGTTACTCCAAAAATACTTTCCCCTTGGAGTTACAAAAGTCTTTTCCCCCACATCTCTTATTCTTATTCAGAAATGGTTTAATAACAGTGAGTACTTCAAACAAACAAACAAACATGTTTTTGATTTTCAAAGCAAGAAAGGTTTTAAGCTTCTTTGAGGAAATTTAGATCTCAGCCCATTTTTAGGGCTTTGTAACAGTATATTTTAGAATTCAGGTTGGTGATGATTAGGATGGGGTGGAGGATGTCATTGTGCAGAAGAAAGGTCAAATGTAAATGGTATGATCCATTTTATTGTTTGTAATGTAGATTTATGTGGGAAAAGAACATAATAGGATGACCCTGGAAGGATTATTTTATGTGATGATATTTTTCTTTTAGGGCCTATGTGATTTGAAATTTGATTATTGGTATATTGAGAGATAGTTGTGCCTCAAAAGTAGTTTAACTTAAAAATCTTATAATTAAGAGGATTAGTTTTAATCAGAGGACCAATTTATCAGCCTAGTGATGACTTAGCAAAACTTATTCTAGGTCCTACATACTCTTGCCTTTTTTATCTTTGCCTTAGAAGGAAATGATGTTTTAACATTTTCCATCTATTAGTTTTTCTCGGAGACGCTGGGGAACATGTGAAGGTCCTTGGGAGGATTATATCATCTAAAAAACTTTATTATAGAAAGGAAAACAGTTCTGAGTATGTGAGAAAAAGTAATTGTAGCATTAGCTATTAGGTAATGTGATTTGTAACTAGTCATTGACAGGATTGATGCTGGCATGTTAAAGGAAAACTCTCACTTTGTCTTCAAGCTGGTGAACCTAGGTAGATATTAGGAAACATCAACAAAGTCTGCTTATTGGGAGTTCAGTCACTGGAAGCATCCAAACAACTATTCTGAAAGGATTAAAAGCAATTGATTATTTTTAATCACAGATATTGAAGATGATTGAGTATGCAGTGCTCTGTGAAAGGTTAGATTGCAAACTGCAGTGGATGATGTTACAAAGCCTGGGTCCCTAAGATAATGACAGATAATAGTACTTTTGGATTATTAGGAATAAGCGAAGTGATGTATTTATGGCCTCTGATGTAATGCTTGAGTTGTGATGGTTCCTGATCGTTTATGTACTTTGGAAGGTAATAACTAATGTAGAATTTTGAATTTTTTTGTACATTTTAAATTGTCAATCCCATTTCTCAAACCAGTAAGTTAGAAGGAATACCCAAGTAATTGCATTCAGAAAATTGGGCCTAAATCAAATAGTAGAAAGAGTAAGAGATCTTTACATCTAAATTTTATTGTTAATCAAGAAGGGATAATATCTAATCCCAAACAAGATTATATTTAATGTAAATCCTAATGTAAAAAAGAGTTATCTTGTCATGTTCTTAGAGCTTCCATTTCAGTGAGCTATAATATCAATCAAAAACATGTAGCGATCTGTGCAGGCAACCACCCATCCATATGTGACATCTGCTTTTTCATGAGGTTCATTTCTAACTTAAAACCTTGGTGGATATTTATGTATAGATAGGAAGGCTTGTAAAAATTTGTTTTTAACAGTAGAACCCAAATATTATGTGGTTAGTTTTTTGTTTCCCAAATGTGTCATCTATTTTGAAAATTTTAAATCTATAAACACTTGGGAAGGTGCTTAGCATGAGCATCAGTAAATGTTTGAATCAGAATTTAGCAAGAATGAATTTCTAGAAACTCTTTACTCAAGTTCATATACCTGTATAATGGATTTGGAGAAATTTAAATATTTCCTCCTAAAAATACTTACTGAAATTGGGTTACCACAAATTCTTTCCTAGAAAATGAAAATTCCATATATTATATATATATTTTTTTTACAAAGCAGGGCCCCTTAAAACTAAATCTCACATTTTGATTTATCCAATTATTTTGAGGTTGATCTTAAGCCATAGCATATGGGAAATAATAGACTATTAGTTTTTCCAAGTGCTTATCATGAATTATTTTCCTTTATGAAGTTTAGTACTTTATTGCTAACTTTACTGATATGCAGTATTTATTAGGCAGTTCTTCATTTTCAATTGTAGTCTTAAAGATACTTAGGTAGAATGCTGTTGTTGAATTCCACCTTTTTTGTAGGATAGCTGTGGTATGTGTGAATGATTCTTCTGAGAGCATATTCATAGTGTGGATGTTTAGAAGGAAGTAATGATAATGGTTAAAGATGTGATTTAATCAGACTTTTGCAAAAGTAATATCTGTAGGTTTGGTGTAGTCAATAACCCAAGGAGAGGATTATTTTTGATAGAATAGGCAGATCTGTATGAGTTTTTTTTTTTGAGGTTTAATTAATTTTCAGCATTATTGTTGCATAACTTTACCTATCTTTGAAAATATGTTTTCATCTTGGCTTTTATTTTTTTACTTTTTCTGTTATGTTTCTAACATTTTTTTTTAAATTTATTTAATTTTTTTGGCTGTGTCGCGCAGCTTGTGGGATCTTAGTTGCCTGACCAGGGATCAAACCTGGGCCCTCGGCAGTGAGAGCACAGAGCCCTAACCACTGGACTGCCGGGGAATTCCCTAACATGTTTATTATTATATGCTTTGCTGGAATTAAGTTAATACCACGTAATCCATTTAGTATAATGGATGTATTAGGTTCTTTATCCAGAATGTTAGTATTTCTTAAGTAAAATTATATTTCTGATACCCTCATTACTCTTTTTATGCCAGTATAAACACTGTTTGCCTGCTACTATGTATTAAATAATGCCAAAACCAATTATTTATTTGTTAGAGTAATCTTATCCAAATTTTAGACTCCAGTTCAGATGTAAATCTCAAAATTCTGTGAAATTATTTAAATATTTAATATTTAAATATATTTAATTTATATTACTGTCCTTTGATGCACTCATTGTTAGTCTTATCAGTCATTGAGTTTAACATTCATCTTTTTCACAAAGTCAAGCTAGTAGTTCTTCAGTTCTTATAGTGAATATTTTTTACATTACTACTACAGCTGACCCTTGAATGACACTTACATGTGGAATTTTTTCTTGCATACTACAGTACTACACAGTCTGGGGTTGGTTGAATCTGAGGTTGGGGAATCACAGATACAAAGGTCCGACTATAAAGTTATGTGTGTATTTTTGACTGTGCAGGGGTCAGCGCCCCTCAACCCCTTGCGTTCAAGGATCAGCTGTATTTAGTTTATTATTTAAATCAAATCCTAGGATATTGCTCCTTACTCATTATGTTAAAATAAATATATGAGATTCCCTCCTACTTTTGCTCAAGTCTTATTATTCCATCTGTTTCTACTGCTTTTTTTTTTTTTTTTTTTGCTGTACACGGGCCTCTCACTGTTGTGGCCTCTCCCATTGCGGAGCACAGGCTCCGGACACACAGGCTCAGCGGCCATGGCTCACGGGCCCAGCCGCTCCGCGGCACGTGGGATCCTCCCGGACCGGGGCACGAACCCATGTCCCCTGCATCGGCAGGCGGACTCTCAACCACTGCACCACCAGGGAAGCCCTAATGCTATTTTTTTAAAAATAAGGAATTAAATAGATAAAGGAACTGTATTGGTACACAATTGTATAATGGCATTACTTGAAACTAAAATTATATTTCTTTTAATGGGGAATTTTAACATGTTTTTCTTTAGTTTATACTTTAATGTATTCTAAGTACTAGGTTTCTATACACTAGGATATTTTTCTTAAAGTTTTATTTTTGGATACTAAGCACATCTTAATTTTTAAGAGTACTTGTTTTGAATATGTAATAAATGCACGTAGTTAAAAAGTTCAAGCATTAGAGAAAGTTATACAGTTGCTCACTTCAGTTCTTCAGAGGCAACCATGATTAATCAGTTTATAATGTGTATCCTTCAGAAATCTTTTGTATGTAGTCAAAGGTATTATTTTTAAAGCACTGATTTCTTTTTTTCTTTTTTTTTTGCTTTTTTAGCAAAAACTTTTTTTTGAATTTTATTTTATTTATTTTTTGATATAGCAGGTTCTTATTAGTTATCCATTTTATACATATTAGTGTACATATGTCAATCCCAATCTCCCAGTTCATCACACCACCACCCAAAGCACTAATTTCTTAAGATGAATATCTTAGTTTTTACACCAAAAGACTTATTTATGCCACACCACTTGGGATCTTGACTCTAAAAGTTACCTTGCTGAATTTGAAAACAAACATAAAACTTGTAATTCTGGCCTTGGAATACTGATTTTAATGTAAGCCTGTTGGGCCTTTGCTTACTTAAATAATATTTTGTTTGGAACGTGTAATTAACGAGTTGTGCATTCATCCCTATAATATAATGAACCCCCCCACCCTTTTAAAAAAAAAGCTAAGCAATATTAATGACAGTGAGTTATTGAATAGAAAATATAACTTGCACATCAAAACTATGATTTCATAGGTCTTATTGCTAGAGTTTGAGGCTAAAATAAAAAGGAACTGATTTAAAGAAAAATATTAAGAATATAAATATTAGTGCAGGTAATAAGTAGATATTGAAAAAATTCTGGTTGTGGTATTCAAATGTCTGAAGTTTGAGCCATACTGAACTAAAGAATGTTATTTATTCTGGTTGACTTGTGTTGCAAAGTATGTATTAAAAGGCTCTTTTCTCAATTCTGTGTAGTTGTAGAAGTGTTTATTAGTATTATGACTAATAAGACTTTGGATGTGAATTGCAATCTAATACTTTTAGAAATAAGCTTAAAGTAGAAGAATACGTTTAATATTAATGTTTCTGTATTTTATATTTTTTATAGAATCTGATTTTTGACAAATTATAAAGGGAAGTGTCAGAAAAAGTTTCTAAATGAATATGAGGTGGTTTATCATATTTTAGAACATATATTGTTACCTCTTTATTATCTATGGTAATAGAGAAAAATAAGGTAGATAATGCAGGACTCTTTTCATATTTTCAGTATTTATATAGATTCTACAGTGATGTAAATAAAGGGAACCTAAAGCTCTAGTCTTGAACTTAACTTACAAAATTTTTAGCAGCAATCCTGCTAGGTACTTGTCCTGTATATGCATGAGAACCTTTAGTGATATAGTACTTATTTCTCAGGGCTGCCCTTTCCATTTCCTTACATTTTTGCTTGTTGTCACTGTAATTTACTTGAAAAGGAAGTTTTAGATTGAAAAAAAAGCACGTGCTCTTTCTGGAAGTTTTTGTTTTTCTGCTAGGTAATATACTTTTAGCCTAGACGTATAATGTTATACAGCTTAACATCTTTTTGGTTGATTTCTGTTGGCCATAGCTTTCCTGACACATAGCAAAACAGCTAGCCGGTAATAGATGTGGGTTAGCCAAAGATGCTGTCACAGGAGAGAGCCAGTGAGTGGATCTTTGGTGTACATTTTCCCTGGGAAAAGTGTAGCATAGACGGGCACTTGGCTGTCTTTCTGGGATTTGTTTAAAGCAGTGATAATCATGGTGGAGCATGGTGGCACGGAAAGAAAACTTGAGGCCTTTGGTCCTGCAGCAGAGGTAGCCACTAAAAGGTCTGCTGAATGCTCAGGGCTGCCTTTCTTTCGTTTCAGAAGATAATAAAGACATGTTTAAGGGTACAGTAAAATTCCTGTGCCTCTTCCCCCTACATTTTAAATTTCTTGGGTAAAACTAAAACTGCTGATTCTGAGAACCAGGTTAGTTTATATTTGAAGATAAATTAGCCTTGATTTTACGTTTTCAAAACTATTTTTGCTAAATAACTTGTTTTAACATTTTCAAAAGCATTTTCTTTGCAAAAATGAAATAGGTTTCAGTGGATAAGACCTACTTACTCTAATTATATTCTTTAAATTTTCTTATTGAGATTTTATGCCTTAATTCATTTAACATCAGAATACTGTTAAGTTATTGAGAGAACTTACGTGAAGTAAAAGTTTTGTATTTGTCTATAACAAAACTCTTTTACCTGAGACTTCTAACCAATATTAAAACCAAATTTTCTAAATGACAAGATTTCCATTAGTAAATATCTCTAGAGGTAGAGTATTATACTTTGCACTGTATTTTTTGTTACATGTCTAGATTTCTTTATGCTAAAAACCAGTGAGAGTAAAACATCTGAGTTTAGTTTTGCTAATGGCAAAAGTAAACTTTTAGTCCCTCTACTGGCTGCCTTTGTTGTAGCAGAGCTTAAATTTTTTCTTTTTTTTTTTTTTCTTTTCAACTCTTAACTAAGATAAAGTCTAGCTTTATGACCAAGGTGAATTTTGAGGCAAATTCGAATATGAACTGTCCCCAAATTGAGTAACTTCATAAACATACTTATTAAGAATAAAAATGGAAAGTAGTGACTTTTAAATATAAAGATTTGAGAATTATTAAACTGCAGAGGCTTGGCCCTGAATAGCTAAAAACATTATATTACACTGATTAAATCATAACTTTAGACTTTTGAAATGTTAAATTATTTTTTGTAAAACGTGAAAAAAAAAATCTTGTGATTTTTTGGCAGACAACCAAAAATGTGTTTTAGTTTGCTGGATAAAAGAGAATGTCAGAGAAAGATGCCAGTTACTTATGTGCTTCTGCCAAGAGTAAGTGTACTACCAAAGGCGGAGGAGGAGCAGCCTAAAACTATACATGAGAAGCTTCATGGCGCAACATGGTCTGCTCATTTGCTGCAGGTGATTTAGAAATTTATGCTTAGATAAATGTTAAGACAATCAGCTTTATATAGAGGTTGGGATAACTTTTCCCTGAAGAAAAAAACCCCTCCTTTTGTGTATAAATTACATTCATTAAATCATTATTCTAATTTAAAAATTTTTTGTTTAGTTTTGGCTGTGTTGGCTCTTCGTTGCAGCATGTAGGATCTTCAATGAGGGACCTGGGATCTTTCCTTGAGGCACGCAGACTCTTCGTTGTGGTGTGCAGGCTTCTCTCTACTTGTGGTGTGCGGGTTTTCTCTTCTCTAGTTGTGGCGTGTAGGCTACAGGGTGCATGGGCTCTATAGTTGTGGTGCGCAGGTTCCAGAGCGTGTGGGCTCTATAGTTGTGGTGCACAGGTTCCAGAGCGTGTGGGCTCTGTTGTTTTGCAGGACGCGGGCTTTCTAGTTGAGGCGCACGAGCTCAGTAGTTCTGGTGCGTGGGCTTAGTTGCCCCATGGCAGGTGGGATCTTAGTTCCCCGACCAGGGATCGAACCCAAGTCCCCTGCATTGTAAGGAGGATTCTTTACCACTGGACCACCAGGGAAGTCCCTCATTATTCTAATTTTTATCATAACTAACACTACTGCTTTTCTTATTGTGATTCTTGACTAAACTCTTTCACCTTAGAAAGGGAGGGATCTTAGGCACAGTAGGGTTAAGTGAGTAAATAGGTGAAATGAGGATAGCCATATTTTTCTTTTCTTTTTTTTTTTATTTTTTATATCTTTATTGGAGTATAGTTGTTTAACAATGGTGTGTTAGTTTCTGCTTTCTAACAAAATTAATCAGTTATACATGTACATATGTTCCCATATCCCCTCCCTCTTGCGTCTCCCTCCCACCCTCCCTATCCCACCCCTCCAGGCGGTCACAAAGCACCGAGCTGATCTCCCTGTGCTATGCGGCTGCTTCCCACTAGCTATCTACCTTACGTTTGGTAGTGTATATATGTCCATGCCTCTCTTTCGCTTTGTCACAGCTTACCCTTCCCCCTCCCCATATCCTCAAGTCCATTCTCTAGTAGGTCTGTGTCTTTATTCCTGTCTTACCCCTATGTTACTCATGACTTTTTTTTTCTTAAATTCCATATATATGTGTCAGCATACAGTATTTGTCTTTCTCTTTCTGACTTACTTCACTCTGTATGACAGACTCTAGGTCCATCCACCTCACTACAGATAACTCAGTTTCATTTCTTTTTATGGCTGAGTAATATTCCATTGTATATATGTGCCACATCTTCTTTATCCATTCATCCGATGATGGACACTTAGGTTGTTTCCATCTCCTGGCTATTGTAAATAGGGCTGCTATGAACATTTTGGTACATGACTCTTTTTGAATTATGGTTTTCTCAGGGTATATGCCTAGTAGTGGGATTGCTGGGTCATATGGTAGTTCTATTTTTAGTTTTTTAAGGAACCTCCATACTGTTCTCCATAGTGGCTGTACCAATTCACATTCCCACCAGCAGTGCAAGAGTGTTCCCTTTTTTCCACACCCTCTCCAGCATTTATTGTTTCTAGATTTCTTGATGATGGCCATTCTGACTGGTGTGAGATGATATCTCATTGTAGTTTTGATTTGCATTTCTCTAATGATTAAAGATGTTGAGCATCCTTTCATGTGTTTGTTGGCAGTCTGTATATCTTCTTTGGAGAAATGTCTATTTAGGTCTTCTGCCCATTTTTGGATTGGGTTGTTTGTTTTTTTGTTATTGAGGTGCATGAGCTGCTTATAAATTTTGGAGATAAATCCTTTGTCAGTTGCTTCATTTGCAAATATTTTCTCCCATTCTGAGGCTTGTCTTTTGGTCTTGTTTATGATTTCCTTTGCTGTGCAAAAGCTTTGCACTTTCATTAGGTCCCATTTGTTTATTTTTGTTTTTATTTCCATTTCTCTAGGAAGTGGGTCAAAAAAGATCTTGCTGTAATTTATGTCATAGAGTGTTCTGCCTATGTTTTCCTCTCAGAGTTTGATAGTGTCTGGCCTTACATTTAGGTCTTTAATCCATTTTGAGCTTACTTTTGTGTATGGTGTTAGGAAGTGTTCTAATTTCACTCTTTTACATGTAGCTGTCCAGTTTTCCCAGCACCACTTATTGAAGAGACTGTCCTTTCTCCACTGTACATCCCTGCCTCCTTTATCAAAGATAAGGTGACCGTATGTGCGTGGGTTTATCTCTGGGCTTTCTATCCTGTTCCATTGATCTATCTTTCTGTTTTTGTGCCAGTACCATACTGTCTTGATTACTGTAGCTTTGTAGTATAGTCTGAAGTCAGGGACCCTGATTCCTCCAGCTCCATTTTTCGTTCTCAAGATTGCTTTGGCTATTCGGGGTCTTTTGTGTTTCCTTACAAATTGTGAAATTTTTTGTTCTAGTTCTGTGAAAAATGCCAGTGGTAGTTTGATAGGGATTGCATTGAATCTGTAGATTGCTTTGGGTAGTAGAGTCATTTTCACAATGTTGATTCTTCCAATCCAAGAACATGGTATATCTCTCCATCTATTTGTATCATCTTTAATTTCTTTCATCAGTGTCTTATAATTTTCTGCATACAAGTCTCTTGTCTCCTTAGGTAGGTTTATTCCTAGATGTTTTATTCTTTTTGTTGCAATGGTAAATAGGAGTGTTTTCTTGATTTCACTTTCAGATTTTTCATCATTAGTATATAGGAATGCCAGTGATTTCTGTGCATTAGTTTTGTATCCTGCTACTTTACCAAATTCATTGATTAGCTCTAGTAGTTTTCTGGTAGCATCTTTAGTATTCTCTATGTATATTATCATGTCATGTGCAAACAGTGACAGCTTTACTTCTTCTTTTCCGATTTGGATTCCTTTTATTTCCTTTTCTTCTCTGTTTGCTGTGGCTAAAACTTCCAAAACTATGTTGAATAAGAGTGGTGAGAGTGGGCAACCTTGTCTTGTTCCTGATCTTAGTGGAAATGGTTTCAGTTTTTCACCATTGTGGACGATACTGGCTGTGGGTTTGTCATATATGGCCTTTATTATGTTGAGGGAAGTTCCCTCTTTGCCTACTTTCTGCAGGGTTTTTATCATAAATGGATGTTGAATTTTGTCGAAAGCTTTCTCTGCATCTATTGAGATGATCATATGGTTTTTCTCCTTCAATTTGTTAATATGGTGTATCACGTTGATTGATTTGCGTATATTGAAGAATCCTTGCATTCCTGGAATAAACCCCACTTGATCATGGTATATGATCCTTTTAATGTGCTGTTGGATTCTGTTTGCTGATATTTTGTTGAGGATTTTTGCATCTATGTTCATCAGTGATATTGGTCTGTAGTTTTCATTCTTTGTGACATCTTTGTCTGGTTTTGGTATCAGGGTGATGGTGGCCTCGTAGAATGAGTTTGGGAGTGTTCCTCCCTCTGCTATATTTTGGAAGAGTTTGAGAAGGAGAGGTGTTAGCTCTTCTCTAAATGTTTGATAGAATTCGCCTGTGAAGCCATCTGGTCCTGGGATTTTGTTTGTTGGAAGATTTTTTATCACAGTTTCAATTTCAGTGCTTGTGATTGGTCTGTTCATATTTTCTATTTCTTCCTGATTCAGTCTTGGCAGGTTGTGCATTTCTAAGAATTTGTCCATTTCTTCCAGGTTGTCCATTTTATTGGCATAGAGTTGCTTGTAATAATCTCTCATGATCTTTTGTATTTCTGCAGTGTCAGTTGTTACTTCTCCTTTTTCATTTCTAATTCTATTGATTTGAGTCTTCTCCCTTTTTTTCTTGATGAGTCTGGCTAATGGTTTATCAATTTTGTTTATCTTGTCAAATAACCAGCTTTTAGTTTTATTGATCTTTGCTATCATTTCCTTCATTTCTTTTTCATTTATTTCTGATCTGATTTTTATGATTTCTTTCCTTCTGCTAACTTCGGGGTGTTTTTGTTCTTCTTTCTCTAATTGCTTTAGGTGCAAGGTTAGGTTGTTTATTCGAGATGCTTCCTTTTTCTTAAGGTGGGATTGTATTGCTATAAACTTCCCTCTTAGAACTGCTTTTGCTGCATCCCATAGGTTTTGGGTCGTCGTGTCTCCATTGTCATTTGTTTCTAGGTATTTTTAAATTTCCTCTTTGATTTCTTCAGTGATCACTTCGTTATTAAGTAGTGTATTGTTTAGCCTCCATGTGCTTATATTTTTTACAGATCTTTTCCTGTAATTGATATCTAGTCTCATAGCATTGTGGTTGGAAAAGATATTTGATACAATTTCAATTTTCTTAAATTTACCAAGGCTTGATTTGTGGCCCAAGATATGATCTATCCTGGAGAATGTTACATGAGCACTTGAGAAAAATGTGTATTCTGTTGTTTTTGGATGGAATGTCCTATAAATATCAATTAAGTCCATCTTGTTTAATGTATCATTTAAAGCTTGTGTTTCCTTATTTGTTTTCATTTTGGATGATCTGTCCATTGGTGAAAGTGGGGTGTTAAAGTCCCCTACTATGAATGTGTTATTGTTGATTTCCCCTTTTATGGCTGTTAGTATTTGCCTTATGTATTGAGGTGCTCCTATGTTGGGTGCATAAATATTTACAATTGTTATATCTTCTTCTTGGATCAATCCCTTGATCATTATGTAGTGTCCTTCTTTGTCTCTTCCAGTAGTCTTTATTTTAAAGTCTATTTTGTCTGATATGAGAATTGCTACTCCAGCTTTCTTTTGGTTTCCATTTGCATGGAATATCTTTTTCCATCCCCTTACTTTCAGGCTGTATGTGTCTCTAGGTCTGAAGTAGGTCTCTTGTAGACAGCATATATATGGGTCTTGTTTTTGTATCCAGTCAGCCAATCTGTGTCTTTTGGTGGGAGCATTTAGTCCACTTACATTTAAGGTAATTATCGATATGTATGTTCCTATTCCCATATTCTTAATTGTTTTGGGTTCGTTATTGTAGGTCTTTTCCTTCTGTTGTGTTTCTTTTCTAGAGAAGTTCCTTTAGCATTTGTTGTAAAGCTGGTTTGGTGGTGCTGAACTCTGTCAGCTTTTGCTTGTCTGTAAAGGTTTTAATTTCTCCATCAAATCTGAATGAGATCCTTGCTGGGTAGAGTAATCTTGGTTGCAGGTGTTTCTCCTTCATCACTTTAATTATGTCCTGCCAGTCCCTTCTGGCTTGCAGAGTTTCTGCTGAAAGATCAGCTGTTAACCTTATGGGGATTCCCTTGTGTGTTATTTGTTGTTTTTCCCTTGCTGCTTTTAATATGTTTTCTTTGTATTTAATTTTTGACAGTTTGATTAATATGTGTCTTGGCGTATTTCTCCTTGGATTTATCCTGTATGGGACTCTCTGTGCCTCCTGGACTTGATTAACTATTTCCTTTCCTATATTAGGGAAGTTGTCAACTATAATCTCTTCAAATATTTTCTCAGTCCCTTTCTTTTTCTCTTTTTCTTCTGGAACCCCTATAATTCGAATGTTGGTGCGTTTAATGTTGTCCCAGAGGTCTCTGAGACTGTCCTCTGTTCTTTTCATTCTTTTTTCTTTCTTCTGCTCTGCAGCAGTTATTTCCACTATTTTATCTTCCACCTCACTTATCCGTTCTTCTGCCTCATTTATTCTGCTATTGATCCCATCTAGAGTATTTTTCATTTCATTTATTGTGTTTTTAATCATTGCTTGATTCATCTTTAATTCTTCTAGGTCCTTGTTAACTGTTTCTTGCATTTTGTCTATTCTATTTCCAAGATTTTGGATCATCTTTACTATCATTATTCTGAATTCTTTTTCAGGTAGACTGCCTATTTCCTCTTCATTTGTTTGGTCTGGTGGGCTTTTATCTTGCTCCTCCTCCTTCTGTGTGTTTTTCTGTCTTCTCATTTTGCTTATGTTACTGTGTTTGGGGTCTCCTTTTTGCAGGCTGCAGGTTCGTATTTCCCGTTGTTTTTGGTGTCTGTCTCCAGTGGCTAAGGTTGGTTCAGTTGGTTGTGTAGGCTTCCTGGTGGAGGGGACTAGTGCCTGTGTTGTGGTGGATGAGGCTGGATCTTGTCTTTCTGGTGGGCAGGTCCACGTCTGGTGGTGCGTTTTGGGGTGTCTGTGGAGTTTTTATGATTTTAGGCAGCCTCTCTGCTAATGGGTGGCGTTGTGTTCCTGTCTTGCTAGTTGTTTGGCATAGGGTGTCCAGCAGTGTAGCTTGCTGGTCGTTGAGTGAAGCTGGGTGTTGGTGTTGAGATGGAGATCTCTGGAAGATTTTCGCCGTTTCATATTATGTGGAGCTGGGAGGTCTCTTGTGGACCAGTGTCCTGAAGTTGGCTCTTCCACCTCAGAGGCACAGCACTGACTCCTGGCTCCTCAATTTGGGATGATTCGTTGTCTATTCATGTATTCCACAGATGCAGGGTACATCAAGTTGATTGTGGAGCTTTAATCCGCTGCTTCTGAGGCTGCTGGGAGAGGTTTCCCTTTCTCTTCTTTGTTCTCACAGCTCCCGGGTCTCAGCTTTGGATTGGGCCCCGCCTCTCCGTGTAGGTCGCCGGAGGGCGTGTGTTCTTCACTCAGACAGGACAGGGTTAAAGGAGCAGCCGCTTCGGGGACTCTGGCTCACTCAGGCCGGGGCGGGGGTGGGGGGAGGGAGGGGCACGGAGTGCGGGGCGAGCCTGCAGCGGCAGAGATCGGCGTGACGTTGCACCAGCCCGAGGTGCGCCGTGCGTTCTCCCAGGGAAGCCGTCCCTGGATCCCCGGGACCCCGGCAGTGACGGGCTCCACAGGCTCCCCGGAAGGAGGGCGTGGACAGTCACCTGCGCTCGCACACAGGCCTCGTGGCGGCGGCAGCAGCCCCAGCGTCCCACGCCCGTCACTGGGCTCCGGGCTTTCAGTCGTGACTCGCGCCCGTCTGTGGAGCCCCTTTAAGCAGCGCTCTTAATCCCCTCTCCTCGCGCACCAGGAAACAAAGAGGGAAGAAAAAGTCTCTTGCCTCTTCGGCAGGTCCAGACTTTTTCCCGGACTCCCTCCTGGCTAGCTGTGGCACATTAGCCCCTTCAGGCTGTGTTCATGCCGCCAGCCCCAGTCCTCTCCCTGCGCTCCGACTGAAGCCCGAGCCTCAGCTCCCAGCACCGCCCGCCCCGGCGGGCGAGCAGACAAGCCTCTTGGGCTGGTGAGTGCCGGTTGGCACCGATCCTCTGTGCGGGAATCTCTCCGCTTTGCCCTACCCAGGTACCTGGGGAGTTTCTTGCCTTTTGGGAGGTCTGAGGTCTTCTGCCAGCGTTCAGTAGGTGTTCTGTAGGAGTTGTTCCACGTGTAGCTGTATTTCTGGTGTATCTGTGGGGAGGAAGGTGATCTCCGCGTCTTACTCTTCCGCCATCTTCCCCGGAAGTCTGACAACAACTAGCCATATTTTTCTTTACTTTTCTCTGCCTTTGATCTTTACCTGTATTTTCCAAAAATTAAAGTCATTAAAACTTAATATTTATTTTTTTGTTTGTATGTAAAGTGAAAGTTGATTGAAGTTATATAGTTTTCAAAAGTAAGTGATATCTATCTATATAGCATTTTATTTTACTGTGTTTTTGCTGGGAGGTGGTATATTGATTTATATATAGAAAAATTGGTAGGTAAGACATCACAGAGCAACAGGAAACCAAGTAATGGAATAGTCCTACTGTACGTAGTTAATTTTACTGCAGATAGAATATAGTAAACCAAACTAATTGTAATAACATTCATTGTTGTGTGACTGTGGCACAACCCACGTTGGTGTAGAATTGTATTCAAGAGAATTTAGCTGCTACCAGTAGGACCTTCAGATGCTGTAGAAAGACCATGCGATTTAGAGTTGGAATCATGTTCTGGCATTGCCAGTTACAACTGTGTGACTGAGGGTTATATTGTTTAATCTCCCTGAACATTTTACCTCACCAAGTTTTTAGGGTTAAATCAGATAAATATAGATGCTTTATTGTTATTATCAAGTACCTGTTATTACAGTAATTCCAGGCGTAGACTCTGAGGAGTATTATGTGTATAAGACTCTAGTAAAGTAGCAATTGAAAGCTTTGTTGTCAAGGAAAAAGTAACTTTGATTTTAGTGTTTGAATTTAGCTTAAATTTTTTTTTTTTTTTTTTCCGGTACGCGGTCCTCTCACTGCTGTGGCCTCTCCCGTTGCGGAGCACAGGCTCCGGACGCGCAGGCTCAGCGGCCATGGCTCACGGGCCCAGCCGCTCCGCGGCATGTGGGATCTTCCCAGACTGGCGCACAAACCCGTGTCCCCTGCATCAGCAGGCGGATTCTCAACCACTGCGCCACCAGGGAAGCCCACCTTAACCATTTTTAAGTGTAGAGTTCAGTAGTGTTAATTACATATATGTTGTTGTGTGAGGTGTTGTATATTTAAATTGAAAATACGAGAAGGAGAGGATAAACGCTGTGGGGAAGTGGTATTCAAAATGTACTCCATGAAAGCACTCCAAATCCAATTTTATTTGAGGAAATGTTATATTTATACTTTTATTTACTTAAGTTTGAAAACTACCACTATTAAAATTTGGAGAGGGAAAGGGCTGAATTATTCAAGGCCAGAGTAATCAGAGAAAGTTTCAAGGCAGAAGAGGAGTACTTAAACTGGGCCTTAAAAAATGATTAGGAATTGGATGGGTTGTGGGCAGGGAAAAGGAAAAGCATTCTTCTTGAGGGAGCCAATCAAAGCTCAGAGGTTGGGAATATGAACATTGCCTGTTTCTCGATTAAAGAGAAGATCTGCATTATGAGAATTTATGTTGGGGGTAAATGGTGTGTAATGTAATGTCTCCCAAAACGTGTTCCATCTGCCTTGAATGTTGTAGAAGAGGAAGGGAAGGGAAATTCTTGTCTTTCTCCTGCAAGGTTCTAGTAACATTTGAATGCGACTGTGCATTTGAGAGCTTAAAAGGTTGTATCCAACATATTTTAATTTTATATGACCAGAGGAAGTTTTCTCTACCTGGAACCATTGTTTCTTGGACACCAGTTTGAAAGTGGTATATGCCACTTACATACACTTTCTTGACTTGATCAAGAAATTTAATATACCAGATATCCCCCTGCTCCCACTTTATGATTAGGTTATAATCACAATTACCGTATGTGAAAAGTGCTGGTAAACTCATTCAACAAATACGGAGTATGTACTGTAATCTGCTAATGATTGAGAGTTATATATGTGTAAGGAAAACGTTACAGAACCATAAGATATTACATGCATATAACCCTTCTACATTCTTGCTATTCTATGTATGGTCAGTGAACATTAGCGTCTCCTAGCCTGCAGTCTTGTTAGAAATGCGAAACCTTAGTCTTTGTCCCAGACTTATTGAACCAGAGCCTGCATTTTATTAAGATCACCGAGTGATTCATATGCCCATTAAAGTGTGCATTTGTCATATGCTGTTTTACATCATACCCAACACAACTTTGTTCTGTCCTTTCTTGAACACTGTTAGCAGCAGAGAATTTGATACCTTTGATTTCCAGCTTAGGGTTTACCCTCTTGAAACTTCTACCCTCTGGTCATGGTTTTGTCTTAAAGAGTTATACAGAATCTGCTTCAGTATCTCAAATGAGAGTCATTTATATGTAAAAGATAAGCTTATGTTTATCTGAGTCCCGAACAAAATGTGTCACCTAGAATTGATCATAGTACTCACAGAGTGACTTGGCCAGAGATTTGAATGGAAGCTATTGAAGTTATTTCACCTTAACTATAGAGCATTTAAGAGCTCTGTGCCACTGCGTTCCATTGCCTCCGCTGCTGTTATTTTTTTTACTCCTCTCACCAAGCAATTTCTTTAAGTAGCCATCCTTCTTACTTTTAACTTTTCACATTGGACTGTTCTTAAAATTTTGCTAAGCTCAGGGTAGGCCTAGTGTTTCTTTGGAACCAGCTCTTAGAGCCCTTCCATACCTAGTCACTTGGTTAGATACTTTGATTATAGGCATAGATTACTTGTAAAGGATCACCTAGTATTTTGCCTTCCTCTCTAAGAAGTTTCTAAAGAAAATTACCTATTATTTTAATTTGTAATATCTAGATATGTCAAATCACTAGAATTGAAATGTAGGGTCCCTTTTAAGAAATTAAATACTTTTAGTTAAATAAATGTAGATGCTCACTGTAAAAGTTAATACAATACAAAAATGTAGAAAGAAATGAAAAATCTATTTTTTCCTCTTTCTAATTCTAACCCTTCAAGGTTAACCTTTGTTTATTGCATTTCCTTCTAAACCTTTTTAAAAAAATGTACAAAAGGTATGTGCTATAAATAAAATTTAAAAACAAGAAAGGGGGATTTATATACTGTTCTGAAAATTGACTTTTTACTCAGAAAAATTAAGCTGATCTAGACCTTAACACGATCAATGTGTTTTTGACTTTAGGGAAGAAACCCTTTTTTTTTGGAGCCAGCAATAATTATTACAATTACTGATGGGAGCAAGTTGACTACTACCAGTGGAGTCCAGGATGAGGTAAGTTATGTTTATATCAGCATGGATTATGCAAATGCAGTTGAAAAATCTTTATTTATGTGTACATTGTAGGATATTGAAACCTTAAGTAGGTTCTCTCTTTATTTGATGCAATCTAGAGTCATCTGTCTCCTAGAACTCATTTACCTTCTCTGTTGTTTGTAGCAATGGCTTCTAAATTTTCTTGAATAGGAATCCCTTCTGTGAAAAATTTTGGAGCCTACCACCCATCTCAATTATATATGTATTTTTGAGTTTATGTGAGGGTCACAGTGTCAGTTCATATATTTTCATATATTAGATTTAGTAAAATGAATTCTTATTTTCAGGCTAAAAAAATGGAGACAGCATTCTAATAATTTCTTCCCATATTTCAGTGGTTTGTCATGTGTACTGCACTATGGAGACTCCTAGACTAGAGTAGCAAAGCCAAGAGGAGGTTAAAACTAGGAAAAGTGAAGGTGTTTGGGTATTTTAATTCTAAGTCAAATACCATATAAATAATTTACAGCTAACTTCATGTATTCTCTACTAGCATGCATTGTGCAGAGTTGGTTGTGTGTGATGTGATAGGGTGAGTGCAAGAGGTTTATTTTAACCTTAAGCTGTTTTTAGTTTAGTATTTGAACTGCTATTTTTTGTTGTTGTTGAGGCATGCGGGATCTTTCGTTGCGGCACGTGGGCTCTTTGTTGTGGTGTGCAGTCTTCTCTCGAGTTGTGGCGTGTGGGTTTTCTCTTCTCTAGTTGTGGTGCACAGGCTCCTGGGCGCGTGGGCTCTGTAGCTTGTGGCACGCAGGCTCTAGTTGAAGTTCACGAGCTCAGTAGTTGTGGCACATGGGCTTAGTTGCCCCTCAGCATGTGGGATCTTAGTTCCCTGACCAGGGATTGAATCTGGTCCCCTGCATTGCAAGGCAGATTCTTTACCACTGGACCACCAGGGAAGTCCCTGAACATTGCTTTTGAACATTTTGTTTATTAAAATAGGTTGTTGTAGAAAGGGGATGGTTTAGGCTACTCTCTTTACTGCTTGCATTTGATTTAGAATCTTAATTTTAATTCTCACTGTATTTACACACGGTTTGATTAAGTAGGAAGAGTGTAGTCTTTAAGTTCAGTAATTTTTAGAAATACTTTCATTTGTGTGACATTGTGGAATGCAGATTGGATATGGAGTCAGGACACGTGGGTTCTAGTCATTGTTCAACTACTTTCTAGCAGTGAAGTTTGTATCAGTTACCTAGCTTCCCTAAATTTCTATCCTTGTTCGTGAAATAAAGGTGATAATTCTTGCCTTACCTCATAGGGTTGTTGGAAGACTGAAATGAAATTATGTATATGAAAGTGCTTGGTAGGCTGTAATGAAAAGAACAACTGTATTGTTCTATCATGAAGCATTGGAACTAGTAAAGCATTGTTATTGCCTGATCTTGACTTGAGGGGAAAAGAGCCAGAATTATTTTGTTTGAGCAGTTGATGTTGAAGGGAGTTTAGGATATAATTCATAGAGAAACAGTTGAAAAATTTAGGTAGTTTAAAATTCATAATTAAATAATTTATAGTCTATACATAATTAGTAGCCTTGGAACACTCCATAGCTGAACTTAATGGATTTTGGGGCTTTCTTAAACTTAGTTGATGTGTATAGCCAATTATATCCTGCCACTATCAGGAACAGATAGACACTGATTATATACATGAACAATCAATATGTTGCTTAACTTTAAATTTGAAGTTCTCAAACTGATTTTTCCCACTTTACCTTCCTTTTGAAAAATTTGACTGAGAGAAAGATTGAGATATCAATAATCAGGTCAGAAATACTAATGATTTTGTTTTGTAGTTATGATGACTACAAAGGTATTTCTCATTTATATTTATATTTACATTTATATTTATATTCCTACATGTGAGATTATCCATTCAGGGTGCTCTGGTCTTACCACCTTTGTAGAAATGCCCTTTGGGGTACAGTATATTTTGTTCCCATATATCTGGATCTGGTTTGTTTGTAATATTTGTTTCGTAGGACCTCCTCTAGCTTTAAAAAAATATCTTGAAATATACATGGATGTTGGAATTGCTCAACTTTCTTCCTAGGTCCTTGGGAAAGATATTGGAGAAATAGACCTATGTGTTTATAATAACCTAAAACTCCTTGCTAGTAAAGTTGGGAAGATTTTCCTGTGGTCCAGGAGCTTATCTTTTAGTTCTCTTATATCTTCTACAATATTTAGCATAGTTCTGAGAACAGAGCTTATATTTTAAAAATATTGATTATAAATATTGTTGTATTGAGTCTGGTAGTCATCAAGATCAAAATTTTTCACTGCTACTTCTTATCTGAGGTGGAAGAGTCATTTGTTATAAGGCAAAGGTTTATTTTGGATATGCGGTTGGAACATAGGTCTCTGAGTTGTGTTGGGTTTCAAATTTAGGAGTTTCTTTGATCATCGGCATGTTTGGTTCTTAATGTTCCAACAAGACTCATTTTGTGGGCCAGAGGATGTACCCTATATGTGTATATTGTGGAAGCTTAATTTTAAAAAAATTTTATTTATTTATTTATTTATTTATACAGCAGGTTCTTATTAGTTACCTATTTTATACATATTAGTATATATATATATATATGTCAATCCCAATCTCCCAATTCATCCACCACCATCCCTCCCCAACACTTTCCCCCGCTTGGTGCCCATATGTTTGTTCTCTACGTCTCTGTCTCAATTTCTGCCTTGTAAACCGGTTCATCTGTAACATTTTTCTAGATTCCACATATATGTATTAATATATGGTATTTGTTTTTCTCTTTCTGACTTAATTCACTCTGTATGACAGTCTCTAGGTCCATCCACCTCTCTAAAAATAACCCAATTTCATTCCTTTTTATGGCTGAGTAATACTCCGTTGTATATATGTACCACATCTTCTTTATCCGTTCATCTGTCGATGGGCATTTAGGGTGCTGCAATGAACATTGGGGTGCCTGTGTGTTTTTGAATTATGGCTTTCTCTGGGTATATGCCCAGTAGTGGGATTGCTGGAATGCTGGTCTCTTCTAGTCTAAGTAATTAAATTATGTTATTCATTTTGAGGAGAATTATCAATTTATAAAAAGCATAAAGGTGCTTTTTGGTTTGCTTTTGTGTTTGTGTGTGTGTATGCATGTGTGTGGTACACGTGATCTATATTGTTGTAATTTCTACTAGGAGATAACAAGCAGAATGTTCCCTTTGCCTCTTTCTCTTTAGTTCTCTTAACGTTTGCCTTTGGCAAAACTTGATTCTTTTTAAAGATTTATTGAATGAGTGATTGTGTTGATGATTTCCACATTAGGTATGTGTATAATTCTTGATTACCTGTGACCGCTATTAATGTGACCTGTTACGGTTTATGGAGTTGTGCATCCCACCCATACAATACCCTTTGCTTACGAGTTATATTATCTCACATGGTGTATTTTATCTGTTCTGCCAGTGCTATTTTTCAGGAATAAGTGTTCCTGCTGCTTTGAAATCATCCTTATGGCATGTAAGGAAACATGGAGCTCATCTAGTATTACTTTTTATTTTACAAATGAGGAAATTGAGATCCAGGGAGGCAAAGTGATTTGCTGAAGGTTATAACATTTATTATTGCCAAATTCTGGATTAGAATTGATCTAAATTCTAAAGACATCCCAGCCCCTCAAGACCCAGTGCCTTTTCCCTGATGCTATCTACAGTCTTTCTGTTTAATTCTATTATTGTATGTTCTGGAAATTTATGTTCTATTTACCTGATTTCCTGTTTGTCTGCTTCTGTTTTCTATACATTTGTGATGTAGGTATTATGTTCTTATTCACTCAGTGTCCCTTGAATGACTATTATGACCTGGGCATTTCTAGTCAGTGAAGATAACAGAGATGAATAGGGTGGATTTCTAGTTCTTAAGTTCACAGTCTTATGGAGGAGAATTGCCTATTAAGTGGTTTTATGAATGATAAACTAGAGATGCCTACTAGGTGTATGGGAGCGCTAAAGAGGGAGGGGTGGGTTAATATTACCTATCTTGTACATATGTCAAATCCTGTGCAATGTGAATTTTTATAGTCATTTTAATTTTGATTAAATGCAAGGATCTTGTGGATGATTTGGTATAGGATGTGGCTCATAGATTATATCTGTGAAAGTTATAGAGAAACCTGGTACAAAGTTGTTTTGAGTGTAGAAAATAGTTAATGGAAAAACTTGGTGCCGTACTGCCTCCTGACCTGGCTAAATTTGTACAGGCCAGAATGGTCTAATTACTTATAACTTGTTTGTCAAAATAATGTAGGGATACCATTTCCTCTGTGATGGTTCATCATTTAGCAGTATGTTAGCAATTACGAGAGAAACAGTGTGTATTATGGACAAAAATCCTGAGCTGTATAAAATCATTTTACCTTAATTTATAATTTTAATGATCTTTTTTGGCCTTATTTAATAAAAGTCCAGGCCATTGTCGGAATTGTTCATGAGTGTGTTTCTAGTGTAGTGTTTTTTGGATAACTCTGTAGGACTTTTGATGACTGCTTGTGATGGAAGAGTATGTGTGTATTTTTTGACTTTTTTTCTTTTTAAATGTAGCTATTTGGTAAAACTGGTTGTTTGCTGTATTTTCACTTATGAGCTCTGAGTTAGATGGGACTTTGAATTCTGATACACAAGAAATTTATATTATTGCCATAATAGTCATCTTTGGTGGTTTTTTTTTTCATCTTTGGTGTTGATAAACATACTTGTGGTCATATACTCATAATACCATTTATCATGTTATGTTACTAATGTATCAAATGTTTTGGTAGAATCACCATATTTTAATTAGAGTTATAGAAAAAAAATTTTTTTCTGGTTTTTATTGCTTGCAAAGATCTTCTCTGGTATTCTTTTGCAGTGGAAAACTATTCTGTGCTATGATTCCAGGAACACATGGCTAACTATATTGCTCAATAAAGTAGTCAGAAGAAATCCTGCCAGTACCTTCTTGGTGATGAATGACATTCCAGGATCATGTAGCAGTTATTTTTCTCTTCCTTGAAAGTGCTAATAGTAGTGTTATCTTTCAAATATTGAGATTTGCTGAAGACTCTTTCTGCATCTCTTTATCAGTTATGATTGCCCTGGAGGCTAACATTTTAGAGAAGATACTTGCAGTCAAAAAAATCCTGTTGGCTTTTGGCATTAAAAATTTTGCCTTATGAGCTTTCCCGGCTTTTTAAGACAAACTAGGACAGCTACTTTCATAACTGCTTGGAAGATGTTCAGAAAGTGCACGTGTTTGTAGAAAGAAATGTCTGAGGAACCTCAACTGTGTGTTCAAGTGGCTATAGTTTGGGGTCTTATCTTTCAACTTGTCAGTTCTCAAAAGTTGATGCAGAAGTCCCATCAGTCTTTGAGATATGGACTGGTATTAGTGATTTTTCTGGATCATTCTAGGCAATGTTTAATGGTTTTATCTTTTGTAAGGATAATCTATAATTAAGATATGTAATTACAGTTTGTATTTAACTCTTCACGATATATACTGATTAAAAGACAATCCAGAATTTTTAAATCTGTTTCAACTATCTGAAATAATTCAGAAATCCCATCTCCCCCCACCATAAAATATTTGTATTTCACTAAAGTCACCAAAAATATGTGCCGTAAGCTGTCAAAACTATTTTAATTGTGTCTACAAAGATTTTAAAACACATATTTAAAATTGTTGTTGTTTCCCAATACGCTTAGAATTTGGGGGAATTTTGTCTTTTTTTTTTTCTTTTTCAAAAAGACTTCTAAGGAATCTTGAGGGACGTCATTGTAGTATGATAGACTGTATTAAACAGATCTGTGTGTAAATTCGTTTCTGAGTTTTCATTATAAAGATTAGCTCCTGTCTTACTGATTTGTGATTCAAATGTTCTAAACATATGTGTAACATTACTATATAAATATGTTAGTCTCTATCAATTCAACTTTCAAGAACATTTACTAAGAATTTGTTGGATATAGATCATTTGCATTTTCTTTCTTTTTTTTTATGCAGAGGTCTTCTTAGAAGCCCATATGATTTAAATTTATTTATTTATTTATTTATAGCTGTGTTGGGTCTTCGTTTCTGTGCGAGGGCTTTCTCCAGTTATGGCAAGTGGAGGCCACTCTTCATCGCGATGCGCGGGCCTCTCACTATTGCGGCCTCTCTTGTTGCGGAGCACAGGCTCCAGACGCGCAGGCTCAGTAATTGTGGCTCATGGGCCCAGTTGCTCTGCGGCATGTGGGATCTTCCCAGCCCAGGGCTCGAACCCGTGTCCCCTGCATTAGCAGGCAGATTCTCAACCACTGCGCCACCAGGGAAGCCCTGCATTTTCTTTTTTACCCATATTTTTGGCTGTGTTCTCTCAACCCCTTACTTCTGGTGTGCTATAGAAATGTATAATATCTACAATTATTATTATTTGAAAATATGTAATTATAATAAAAATGCATAATTAAAAGAAGTTGATGATATATTTCAATTTAATACCTGTAGTGAATTTTCTGCAATCCACATTTGCAATACTCTTTTTGAAAGAATCTTTTTTCAAGGTCATGTGGAAAGAAAAACTCTTAAGGATTGCCTCTAGACAGACACTATAATAGAATAATTAAAAGGAAATGCTGGCTGATCATTCTTTAGTGAAGCTGTGTGGCTACAGTTACTCATCTATTATCTAGAATTCTGTGTTAAGATATATCAAAATAGTTTTTATTTCAGAAGGTGAAGCAACTTCACCCTGCATTTATTAGCCTGTCAGAACCAATAAGCAATAAGAGATGCTATACATGTAAGAAAAATTTCATTTAGAGATGTTTCTATTACTCTTCTGATTCTAGTTCTTACATATATAAACTACTGATATTTAGAAAAGTAGTTTTCGAATGACTGCATCAAAATCACCTAAGTGTTTTATAAAATATACATGCCTCAGCTCTAATTCTGGAAATTTTGCTTCCATTGATCTGGGCAGGTACCTGGGAATCTGTATTTTTGGATGTGTCCAAGTTGATTTTGATACCCAGAAACTATGCATCAGAATCAACTATGGCTCGAAACCATAGTTTTAGAACATAACTACAAATATATATATTTTAAAACTACAAAAAATACATGTAAAAATGAACAACTTTAACCAAACAAGATAAAACTGTTTTTGATGTACATGGCCAGCAGTATGTTTTGTTTAAGATAAAAATTAATTCTTGACCTTTAGAATTGTTAAACTTGGGAATTGGGTGTCCAAGGGATATGGAATAGGTCTTCTGTGAATATTTTTTTTATTGTGTTTGATATGACTTAGAATCACTTATTGGATAGCCCTCAGGTATTAACTTTTGTATCAACTGCAGTCAGTCTTTAGTTGCTGCATATGGTATGCTGTATTGAAGAGTTCTCTTAGACCCTGAGAATGAGAATAGGGTAGAGGAGAAGAGGGTAAAAAAGGGGGAGTAATTAATTCATACTGTCTGTCATGTGCTTGCTATATCTGTCTTAGGAGTTTTTATCGAAAGGACTATGTAGTTTTCTCTTACCCTTACTACGCTTTAATTCCTGATTTGGATGTTCATAACTAGCATTTTTTTTTAAGTTTATATATACATAGAATTGGTGATGGTTACACTTAATTTTTGCTTTCTAGAGAGTTGCTGCTAAAATACCCTTCCATGATGAATTGTTCCAATTTTCAATGCTTAAAGTATAATTTAGATTAATTCAGCAATGATTTTTCTTGTGCTGCATAGTGACTTTGGTTGTGTACAAGAATCGTGGCACACCATACATTTATATTTAGTACTGCTATATTCTAGGTACTGGGGACACAAAGATGGAATTAAGCAAGACTTTTGCCCCCTAGAAAACATATTGTCTTTCAAGATAGGAAAGTAAATGAGCATTTTTAACACTCTAAGATAAATCTCATGGCAGAAATAAAGAGAGAAGCTGAGTTTTGAGGAGTGAGTAAGGAATTGAGCCATGACATTGCAGGAAGAGGGAACAGTGTATATATGTAAGTATGAAGGCATGAGAACAGTATATTGGGAGGCTGTAAATTCTATGAGTGGAATATGGTCAGTGTAGGTAGGAGAAGTGGATGCTTGAAGTGCAGGTAGAGGCCAGATGAAACCATCCTAAGGAGACTGGACATCATTCTGTTAACATTTGCAGAGGAGGTATTGAAGGTATGAAGCAGATGAGTCACACGACCAGATTTGCATTGTAGTGAGTGTACTTTGCTAGAACGTGAAAGCAGATAGATCTGAAGGGTGGTAAACTGGGAAGAATTAGCAGACTACATGCAACAACCCAGGGAAAACATGGGGTGTGCTAAAACTAAGCCAACGCCGGACAGGGAGGCAGAAGTCTGAGAGATTCATAGGTTTTCATAGGTGTGCTAGGCAGGTCCTCAAGGACGGTAAGGGAGAAGAAAAAAGCAAAGTGTCTGACAGGGTTCTGAACCCAGGGTCCCTGCTTGGGCTTCAGAGAGTTCTGTAAATCCCCTGAAATCTTATCCAGACATTGTCTAGATATATATGCACAGTTCTCTGGGGGACAGAGGTCTCTAGCTTTAATCATATTCTCAGACAAGTAAAAACAAAACAAAACCCACGGTTTTAGTAGTATTTTGAGGTTTTCAACTTGGGAATCAATGTGTCGATATTATTGGTAGTGGTGACTGAGATGGGGATATTGGATAAGTAGTAGAAAAGAATATAAAATAATTGTTTGATCAAGTATCATTAACTTTAGGGTACAAATGTGTTAAAGGAGTTATGAGCCAACTTTTTAAACAGTAAACTTAAAGACTTTTTCTTGCCTTTTAACATTATGTCTTAGGAAAAGTATTTTGTATTTAAAAACAGAGAAATAAGCAGAATTTTATCTCTGGGTTCTGATAGAATTTTTATTTTGAAGCAGATTAAATAAATAATCGTTGTCATCTTATTATTTATTTATCAGATCTTTAAGTTATTTTGTTTAAAGCCATAATATAAACATCTTCAAGTGCTTATTTTAAACAAGCATGAACATTGATAGTCAGAATGCTAGGACAAGAGCATTGTGTGTCAGGGGGTATACCTTGTAGTAGTGTCAAGTCATTTAAAGAGGATGGAAGCTTAATTCCTTTTCTGTTCAACAGTGTGTAATTTAAGATTGGCTTTGACTGCATTGGCAGTTTCTGCCAATTAAACTCAGTCTGTTAGGTGTATTTCATGCCTCTCTAAGTCAGATTACAATTTGAGAGCATGAAAAAGCTGAGTACTTGGTCTCCTGATGGGGCACACTCACCTGAGCCTGAGGCTGTTAGTCTTTTATAAATACCTTCATTATATTGTTTAGCTGTGTTCCATAAATAGCTATTTTATATAACTTCCACCTTGAATTGTTCTTTTCAGATGTAATACAATAGATTTACAATTCTTTAGGTTTGCGTATTAGGAATAAACGTGCATTGACTGGAACGATACTGAAACTATGATCTTTACATCAAGGCAAGGCTACATTTTGATCTAGACAAGGCTGTTTTGGTATATTTTTCCCCACGCTCTGTCTTTTCAGGTTGAATTACTGATTTTTCCCCCTTTGTTTTGTTTGTTGTGGTTTTGATGTTTTTTTTCCTTTCAGCTAAAGGAGCAGTCCAGTGGTTTTCAAGAAGTGCCAAAGTGCACTGACTGTCTCATGATGACTGGTGCCTCAGGGAGGGTCATGATTCCTGGATACAGGATCGACCTGATCCTGGATGTCACTTCAAGCAGTCAGATCGTGGGGAAAAGCCTTGTCTAATGGCTAGCCTTCCTCAAAAGTCTGATGCTAGTCATCTCGGAAGGCCTCAGAAAGAGCCTTAAAGGTGAGCAGAGTAGAGTGTAGTTCTCTCTGGGGGCTGTTACTATTTGTTGGAGAATATGATTCAACACAGAATGACAACCCTAACCTGACAAATCCAGGTTCAGTTGGTAAATTTAGTATGTAAATTTGTTGAGGATGGTGATCAGACCTCAACTTTTGACTTATTGGAAACCACCTTCCTAACCTTAAGATCTATAAAGGGAGGAATTTGGTATTTCCGGGGCCCTTCAGAACCTTAGGTTAGTATCTGTTGTCGTAAATGGAAACAGCCTACTATCACAACTAAGGAACACTTGAGTTACAAAAGTGCATTATGTTAAATACCCATGGATTAAAAAAAATGTAGTGAAGTATTCTCTTAGTTTATATGTTTATCATATATTGATTATATATCAGGCAATTGGGCTTCAGGGCTTGGAAGGGCAAATTGGCATTTGATTTGTCTGTTACACTGATTTTTTTTAAAAACAGCCACTTTTGAAGCAGTTTGGATTTATGTAACACATATTTGGTTGCATTCATCTTGAAGAATTAGTACTACCTGCATCATTTGAGTAACATTTTTAACCCCATAAAAGATTCTTTAGAGATGTTTTGAGCATTTTGGTTTGGAAAATATTTAATTCTAGGCCTCTTTCTCTTGTCCTTTGAAGTACTTACAGAACCTAATTGTTCATATAATAATCTTGATTGCTAAATTTTCAATAAACTCTAAAACTTGTCTGTCTTAATAAGACTTACTAGGTTTTTGTTTAAAAAAATTTTTTTAATTGAGTCACTTATATTAGTAAAAAAATAATATGGTCATGCACAATCCCTAATGTGTGTGCGTACATTTTTACATTTAGAAATTATATATATCACTGATGTATTAATATTAGAAAATATATACAAAAGTAAGAATTTTAAAAGATGAGTTGAAAAACTTATATAAAGGGAGTTCTGATATTTTCTTTCCCCCCGCCACGCATCATGATGTATTTCGGGTTGACAAACTCTTTTTAAAGGCCAAATAGTAAATATTTTAGGCTTTTCAGCCCATATGGTTTCTGTTGGAACTACTCAACTCTGCTGTTGTAGGGTAAAAGCAGCCACAGACAATATATTAAACAAATGAGCATGGCTGTTTTCAATAAAATTTTATTTACTGAAACAAGCTGTGGGCTGGATTTGGCTGGAGGGCCATAGTTTGTTGACCCCTGGAGTATACCCTGTTTTGCAGACCACTGCCCTAGACTTTGCAGTTGTGTTATACTACTTCTGTTAGATCCTTTCACCATCAGTTTTAGAGTACAGTTGATCTTCCTTATTGAAGTGAGCAGAAGAATATTAATAGTCAGAATGTATTGTTTAATTGAACAGATACTTACTGAATACCAGTGATGTTCAGACATAAGGTTAGGTGCTGGGATGAGTTTGGTAAGAGAGATAGGTAAACAGTTGTGGCATGGTGTAAGAAGTAATTTGATTACAGCACAAGCTGCTGAGAAAGTGAGGCTGGCTCTGGGAAATGATGTATTAAGTTGGACTTGAAAACTTAATGCAAATTTGTGAAGTAGATGAGTTCAAAGGCATATCGGTGATAGAAGAGAGCATGGGAGAACCATATATACCTCAGTAACTGATTGCTGGCAGAGTGTTCAAGAAAGGAGCAATAGGGAATGAGACTGGACAGATCAACATGGCTCACAGTGTGCGCTCTGCCAAGGAGCTTGAACTTTGCCTTATAGGTTGATGGTAATTGTTGAAGAGATTTTAGCAGAGGAAAAAGCGATCAGATTTGAATTTTAGAAAGATAATGGCAGTAGTGTGGAGTATACAAGGAGTAAATATTTTTGGTAAATTTTTTAACCTCTTTGTAAAAGAGGATACAAATTGTTTTTGTGGGTTGTTTTATACCAGACATAAAATAAAGAAGCTTGGAATATTATTTAGCAACGAAAATGAATGAACTGTTGACATGCTACAGTGTGGATGAACCTCCAAAACATTCTGTTTGGCGCAAAAGACCACATGTTGTGTGATTCCGTTTTTACAACATTTTATGGAATGTCCATAAAATAGATTAGTGGTTGCCCGGGAATGGACTGGGGACTCACTGCAGATGGGCACAAGTGATCTTTTCAGGGTGTTGGAAATGGTCTAAAACTGGATGGTGGTGGTAGTTGTACAACTCTGTAAATTTACTAAAAATAATTGGATTGGACACTTTTTCTTAAATTGAAGTAGAGTTGATTTACAATGCTGTTCCAATATCTGCTGTACAGCAAAGTGTCTCAGTTATACACATAGAGACATTTGTTTTTAAATATTCTTTTCCATAATGGTTGATCCCAGGAGGTTGGATATAGTTTGGACTGGACACTTTTTAAGATGGGTGCATTTTATGGTAGGTAATTATATTTCAATAAAGTTGTTAAAGACCTCACTTTTGAAATTTTTTGGATAAAACATATTGCTGATTCCCAAGTAATTGCTCTTTCCTCTGAACAAATATTGATCTTAAGCTGCTGGAGCCAAAAAAAGGTGTTTTTTTTTTTTTCCTCCTAAACTTAAAGGGTATACATTGTAACTATAGAGTTAACTGTAGGAACTACCAACTAAATAAATCATGTTGTTACTAAATTTTATAGAATTCACTTTGACTTTAATATTTTAAATTTTCCTTTCCTTATTAAATATCATATGAGGAGAACCTTCTTAAGTAGAATATTGGATAATATTAAAAAGCTAGAAGTAGCCTAAGGGAAATTTACTCCCCCCCCACCTTTTTTTCCTCCAAGGAAATAATTGCTAAAGGAAAAACCTGAAGTTTGATGATTTAAAATATATAAGTTGTTTCCTCAGTCTTAACAGTTACAGAAAATAGAGAACAAAGCAATTGGAAAATAGTTAATTTTACTCAATATATATTTATTGAGGGCCTACTATGTGCTAGGCACTGTTTTTTTAGAAACAGATTATGAAAGGTTCTTACTATGTTACTTTTATTCCTGGCTGCCAAAATTTATGAGGTTCAGTCGTAATCATTAAGAAAATATGTACAAAACTTAATTGTGTTACCTTTTATTGTTTACAAGGTAATTTCACATCTCACTTAATTCCTAATTCTGCGAGAGTAAGGAAATGAGTTTTGTAGTATAGCCAATTCCCAAGTAAGAGCCAGAGCTGGGACTTGACCATTGGTGTTTATTTTTACTTCAAGTCCATTACTCTTTACATGCTAGTGTGTGATTTAAAAAAACAAAAAAACAAACAACCCCCCCCCACCAACAGTACAGTACTGCATAAGGATAGGCATATAGATCAATAGATAAAATCAAGAGTCAAACAAACCATACATTTATGGTCAATTGATTTTCGAAAAGGGAGACAAGATAGTTTAATGGGGAAAGAATAATCTTTTCAAGCAGTGGTACTGAACAACTGAATATCCACATGCAAGAGAGTGAGGTTAGACTCTTACCTGACACCATGTACAAAAATGAAATCAAAATGGGTGGGCAGCCTAAATGTGAGAGCCAAAACCCTTGAAAGAAAAAACATAGGCGTAAATTTTGATGACCTTGGATTAATTAGGCAGTGGTTTCTTAGGCATGACACCAGAAACACAACCAAAGGAAAATTAGATAAATTTGACTTCATCAAAATTAAAAGCATTTGTGCTTCAAAGGATACTGTGAGGAAAAGATAGTAACAGGAGGAAATATTTGCAAATCACGTATCTGATAAGGGCCTAGTATCCAGAATATACAAGGAACTCTTATGACACAAAAATAAAAAGACAACCCAATTTAAAAAAAGGGCAACAGATTTGAAAAGATATTTTTCCACAGAAGACATACAAATGGCCAATAAGCACGTGAAAAGATGTTCACCATCATTAGCCATTATGGAAATGCAAACCAAAACCATCATGAGATACCACTTCATACCTACTATAATGGCTAAAATAAAAAAGATGGATAAAGCAAATGTTGATGAAAAGGTAGAGAAACTGGAACCCTCATTGCTGGTAGGAGTGTAAAGTAATGTAGCTGCTGTGGAAAATAGTTTGACAGTTCCTCGAGAAGTTCAACACAGTTATTCTGTGACCCCAGAATTCTACTCCTGGTATGCACCTAAGAGAAATGAAAACATTACCACGTAAAATGTCATATCAGCATTATTTATAATAGCCAAAAAGTAGAAACGATATAATGTTCATCAGCTGATGAATGCATAAACAAGTGTGGTATATCTATACAAATGGAGTGTTGATCCCCTTAAGAAGGAATGAAATTCTGACATACACTGCAGTGTGGATGAACCTTGAAAATATGCTAAGTGAAAGAAGTCAGACACAAAAGGCCACTTACTGCATGATTCCATTTATTTGAATGTCTAGAACAAGCAATTCCATAGAAACAGAAATAGTGGTTGCTAGGGGTTGGGGATAAGATGAGATGCTAATGGGTATGGGGTTTCTTTTTTGGGTGATGAAAATGTTCTGAAATTAGATAGTACCTCCCTGGCTCAGCCATTCTAAAGAAATGAAATAAAACAAATGGAAAAACTCCTATCTTTACCTGCATACATCTATTTCCCTCTCTAGTGCCTTTCTTAATTTCCTTAATTTCCTTTCACAGCAAATTTAGAAGTTGTTTCTGCTGTCTCCTTTGCTTCCCTACCTCTTTTTTACTCCTTAATCTATTACAATCTAGTTTCTGATTCTACCCATAATGAGGTCAGCAATGTCTTCCTCATCTTCCAAATCCAACCGTTGGTTTTACATTTTTCTCTTTCATGACGTTCTGCCAGTACTATTTTTTTTTTTTTTTTGCGGTATGCGGGCCTCTCACTGCTGTGGCCTCTCCCGTTGCGGAGCACAGGCTCCGGACGCGCAGGCTCAGCGACCATGGCCCACGGGCCCAGCCGCTCCGTGACATGCGGGATCCTCCCGGACCCAGGCACGAACCCGTGTCCCCTGCATCGGCAGGTGGACTCTCAACCACTGCGCCACCAGGGAAGCCCTTGCCAGTACTATTGAACACTCTTTCATAAAGTTTTCTCTTGGCTTCTGGATTTATACTCTTCTGGCTTTCCTCTGGCTTTCTGTTCTGTTTTAATCCTTTGCCTTAATTTATTTGTTTGTTGCTTTAACACTTGTGACTGGTTTAATCTTAGATTTATTAATTTATTTTTTTTCCTTTTTATTTGACATGCTCCTCTTGGGCAGTTTCATTCATTCTCAGGCTTCATCCATCAGTATTGTAAAGATTTCCATCTATAAACAGATTCCTAAGGTTTGTTTTGCTAACCTGTATCTTTTTAAAAAAAACTTTATTGTTTTTAATTTTTAATATGGAAAACATCAATAGGTAGATATAACCCACATAAAAGCTCTTTAGGATCCTCAGTTTTTAAGCCTTCAAATGGTGTCACAGTAAAAAGTGTTGAGCATCGCTGCTCTTGGGTGTATGTATGTATGTATGTGTACATATATATATATACACACACACCCACATACACACACATATATGTATTTTTTGAAAAATTGAGATATAATTGACATATAACATTGTATTAGTTTCGGGTGTGCAACGCAATGATTCTTTGTTTATATATTGAGATATATACATACATATATCACTATAGTAACTAGTGAATGTTGATCACTATACATAGAAAAAATTTTTTTTCTTGTGATGAGAACTTTTAAGATCTGTTCTCTTAGCAACTTTCAAATATACCAATACAGTATTGTTAACTGTAGTCACTATGCTTTACATGACATCCCCATGATGTACCTGTTTTATAACTGGAAGTTTGTACATTTTGACCACCTTCACCCATTTGCCCACCCCCACCTGCCTTTATCTTTCTAATTGAGTGTTTTTTTTTTTTTTTTTCTGTACGCGGGCCTCTCACTGTTGTGGCCTCTCCCGTTGCGGAACACAGGCTCTGGACGCGCAGGCTCAGCGGCCATGGCTCACGGGCCCAGCTGCTCCGTGGCAGGTGGGATTTTCCCGGACCGGGGCACGAACCCGTGTCCCCTGCATCAGCAGGCGGACTCTCAACCACTGCGCCACCCGGAGAGCCCCTCTAATTGAGTTTTGATGCTACTTAGGTGTTCTCCCTTTTCCCCTCATTTCCTCCCTTGGGATATCTGTACTCCCTAACTGGGCATAAAAATCACTTTATGATTTTATTCCAACTTTTTCCATGATTTATTTGGTTTTTACTACCTTTAAGTGCTTCACCAACAATGAATTGACCCCATTGTTCCTTGAATACATGACACTCTTTTGTCAGGGCCTGTTCCATAATTTTGGAATGTTTCCTGTCTCTTTCCACCTTTCACTCCCCAAAACCTACTCAGTATTTGTTGAGACACTGGTCAAATGCTACCTCTTGTGAAGCTTTTGGGCATTTAGTTGTACTTTCTTCTCTGCACTTTTAGGGCTTTCTTCTTGTCACTGTAATCCCAGTTTTTGTTCATTATTTTACTTGTTAACTTATCTTACTGCCACTAGACTTTGTGTTGGGCTCCTGGCAGGCCCTTTCCGTTTGGGAACTCATATCCTTTAAGTTTCAGAAATGTTCTTATTTCTTTGACAATCTTTTCCTTCTTATGTCTCTGTTCTTTCTTTTTGAATGTCAGACTTATGAATTGATTCGTTACAGTCATCATCATCATCATCATCATTATTTAACTTTTCTCTCCTACTTCCGTCTTTGTCTTTATTCTTTCTTTATTCTCTCTAGCTAGGTTGGTAAAGGGCTTGGCTTTTGCTAAGGTTTTTATATTTTTTTGTTGAGGTGAAATACACATAACATAAAATTAATCATTTTAAAGTGAACAATTCAGTGACATTTAGTACATCCTTTTTAATAAAACTCTCATACTAGGCAGAAATATAAAGGTGATATAATAGAGTGTGTTGTTCTTCTCTAATCCCAAGCAGCAAATTCTAGGATAGGCAGATTTCTTTCACAAATCTTTTCTCCACCAGATAATTTCAGTTTGGGTATCCTTGGATTTTAAACTGTTCTTGGAAATAAACAGAAAAATAACTGAGGATTATGATTGTTGAAGGGTAGAATCTTAGGGAGAGGAAGGACGTTGAAGGACTTAATCTTGGGTTTTAGAATTATTCCTACATGTATTGGGAAGGAGGAAACTGAAATGAATCTGTAAGGACCTGATACTAGTTATATGGATTTTTTTTGTTGTTCATTATGAGTAAGAGCTAAGGCTGTATTATATTTGAGGAAGTAGATATAAGAAATACTCAGTTCCACTGAAAATGTTAAAACTTTATTTGAAGCTTTTTTCCCATCTACATTATCCAAGCAAATCTGAGTAATGGAACTAGAATGGGACTTGATCCTGGAGGTGCCAGCTTTCTATTTATTGAATCACAAAGGCATTTAGCATTGGTTTGATTAGAATGTGTGCTTCCCTGCCTTTGATGCACAAAAATTCGAATGCATATTTTCGAATGCATATTTTCTGCAACAAAGCAGAACAAATTGACAAGCATCTAGTTCAACTTTCAAGGATTGTGAAAAGCTTCTGGAAAGGTATATGATTTAGGATGCTGGTTCAGCTTCTGTAATTGGGACAAGAGTAATAGTGGCTTAAAAAGCAAGTTTCTTTTTCTCTCTCATCAAAGACAGAACTGGTTGGTGGTCTGGGAGGTAGGGTGGTTCTGCTCCAAGCTATTGTCTAGGCCCCCTCGTTCCTTCTCCTTTGTTGATCTGTCTGCTTTACCTGAATGGTTGACACTGGTTTTATAACACATCCTAGTTCAATACTACAACTGAATTTCAGCCTGTGGGAAGAATGTGGAGGGCAGGCAGCTTCCTAATGTGAACATGACCTAAAACGTCTATATGGCAGTTCCAGTCAGAGTCCATCAACCAGAACCTGGCTGCACTTACTGCAAGGCAGAGTATAATCTCTACTTGGGCGGCCATGTGTCCAGCCAAAATTTAGGGGTTTTGATGAGAAGGAAGAAAGAGAGATTGGATTCTGAGGGCAGTTTTTAGTTTCTGAAATGAAAGGGATGGTAAAGAAATTAATTATGCTTTAAAAGCTTTGGAAACTTCCTTACCTTGTAGTTTGACAGCTTGTTCTTAGTTTATCTTGTACATTTTTGCCCCAGACCTGAAATCATATCAGGTTCTGTGTATTTGGAAATGGTATGTGGAAACCCATAACCTGGGTGTTAAGAGGTGATCTTTGCTGTTGAGTTGGTCATTGTTTTCATGCCTTTGCAGTAGACAGAGTTAGGAATACATACTTTTAGTTTTTTTCTGAAAGAAAATATGAATTCATATTAGTGTTTCCAATTCAAATTTAAGGTAGATATTTAAAGAATGTAATTAAAGAATGTGTTTGTGTTATAAAGACCCAGGCTTGATTCCTGGCTTTGCAGCTAATTAGAGATGTAACCTAATTCTCTCTTGTTCTAAGCTTCAGTTTCCTCATCTTTAAAATGGGGATAATAATAACTGTATCTCATGGTTGTTGTAATGATTAAATGAGAAAATAAGTGCTCGAGAAATTTTACTGCTTTATTATTCTCTATCACACTGCAAAAAGGAGAGACTTCTAATTTTTGTAGGGGTTAGAGAAGACTTGCCCGTGAAAGTAACACTGGTGCTATCAGGAAAGATTGGGTGTTAATGGGATGTAGAGATTTAGTTAGAAAAATATCAGGGCAAGAGACTCACCAGAGGGGAGTGATCTGCATTAGTTAAGGCAGGAGCATAGGATTCTGTTTTGCTCTTTAAAAAAAAAAGAAAAGGAGGGAGGGAGGGAGAAAGGAGAAAGAAAGGGAGGGAGGGAGGAAGGCGGGAAGGAAGGGAAGAAAGAAAGAAGGAAGGAAAGAAAGAAAGAGAAAGAGAAAGAAAGAAAAAGAAGGAAGGAAAGAAAGAGAAAGAGAGGGAGGGAGGAAGGAAGGAAGAAGGAAAGAGAAAAAGAAAACCTTTTTCCCTTACAGCGTTTAGCTTAGTGTGTAATTACATGGTAATCTGTGTGCTTATTTGGTTAATGTCAGCCTGCCTTCCTGCCCCACAAGGGCAAGGACTATCCTATCTTCCTTTTGCTTACCTTTGTAACCCCAGAGTCACTGCACAGTCACTGCACTCACAGTCACTGCACTCACAGTCACTGCACAGAGTAGTCACTCAGTTGATATTCATACCCTGAGTGAACTTTTACAGCATTTATAAATACGACAAAATTTAGCATTTGATTATGTACCTATATTATCATTCTGTAGTTATTTCATTAGTGTTACCTTGTCCCTAGCTCAGCTATAGCTCATGAACTACTTACTAATTGACCTAATTTCTTTAAGATTGATAATTTATAATAGTTTAATACTCTGCAGATTTTTTATCATTTATTCATTATCTGACAGCATTAGTTCTTTGTAAATTTTTATTCAGAGTGAATTAATGAATGAATCTGCTGGTGATTCCATTTGTTTGCGTCTCAGCATGTTGTGAAATGTGTGCCAAGTAATTTATTGTTAAGAGTTTAAAGTACTTCAATTATACCCCTTACAGTGAAGCCACTCGATGCTTTCATTTTGTTATGTTGCCTTTTAAATGGGCGAGAGCAGGGTGTATATATATAGTTAGATTATCTTCCCAAGAATTAAGTCTAATACTCCCATGGGAGTGTGTGTGCATGTGTGCTCGCATGCACATCTTTTGTGTCCCATGGAAAAGATTGAGGATGAACATTCTCACCTGGATATTTAGAGAGACGTTCTCAGAAAGAAGGCAGCACAGTTATAGTATAAGGCACCAGACTCCAAATTAAATAGCATATGTATTCTAGAGCCTTTTCTCCTTTTCTTTCTTCCCTTTTTTTTTTTTTTGCCACTAAATATATGGTTCTCAAATTTGTGTTTGCTTATATTTCTTCTGTTGTTATTGTCCACTTTGTTTAGCTGCAATCTATATATAATAAAATGTAGCAATTTCAAGTATAAAACTTGATGAGTTTTGACAAATGTAAACATTGTGTTATTAACAGCACAATAATGATATAAAATATATCTATCACTCCAAAAAAGTTCTCTATGCCCTTTGCAGTTAATTTCCATCACTGTCCCCTGGAAACCACTGACATGCTTTCTGTCACAATGTGTGTGTGCACGTGAGTGTGTGTGTATAGTTTTGCCTTTTCTAGAATTTCATATAAATGGAATCATTCAGTGTGTAGTTTGTGCCTGTCTTCTTTCACTTAGCATAATGCTTTTGAGGCTCATCTACATTTTTGCATCTATCAGTAGTTTGCTCCTTTTTATTGTTGAGTAGTAGTATTCCACTGTGTGGCTATACTATAATTTGCTTATCCATTCACCAAAGTAGAACACTTGGGTTTTTCCCTTTTGTTTTTTGTTTTTTTGGACCATTATAATAGTCATTGTGTACGTTGGCATGAAAATCCTTTTGTAGGCATATCTTTTCATTTCTCTTGGGTATATACCTAGGATTGTAATTGGTAGGTCACTGACAAGCTTTTTTTTTTTTTTAATAAATTTACTTATTTATTTTTGGCTGCGTTGGGTCTTCGTTGCTGTGCACAGGCTTTCTCTAGTTGCAGCGAGCAGTGGCTACTCTTCGTTGCAGGTACAGGCTTCTCATTGCAGTGGCTTCTTATGTTGCAGAACACCAGCTCTAGGCGCACGGGCTTCAGTAGTTGTGGCTCGTGGGCTCAGTGAAACTGCCAAACTGTTTACTAAAGTGGCTGTACTATTTTGCATTCCTACCAGGAAGTGTATGAGAGTTCTAGTTGCTCTACATCCTTCCAACACTTGAATTTTTTCAGTCTTAATTTTAGACAGTATAGTGGGTGTGTAGTGGTATCTCATTTTGGTTTTAGTTTGCATTCCTTAATGACTAATGATGTTGAACATCTTTTTGTGTGCTTATATGTCACCTGTATATCTTCTTTGGTGAAGTGAGTGTTCTGATTCTCTTGCCCATTTTTTACTTGTTATCATTGAGTTATAAGAATCTTTTACATATTCTTGATACAAGTCTTTTATTGGATGCATGTTTTCCAAGTATTTTCTCCCAGTCTATGGCTTGCCTTTTCAATTTTTACAGGATCTTTTAAAGAGCAAATATTTTTAATTTTTTTCTTTTTTTAAATTAATTTTTATTGGAATATAGTTGCTTTACAATGTTGTGTTAGTTTCTACTGTACAGCAAAATGAATCAGTTATACATATACATGTATCCCCTCTTTTTTGGATTCTTTCTTTCTTTCTTTTATGGTTTGTGCTTTCTGTGTCCTATTTCAGAAATCTTTGCCTAACTTAATGTTACTAACTTTCTCCTGTGTTTTCTTTAAGGAGTTTTGTAGTGTGAGCTTTTACTTTTAGGGTCATGATTCATTTAGGAATTTTATGTGTGATGGGAAGAAAGTGTTGAGGTTCATTTTTTGGACACACTGTTAACTAATTGTATCAGTACCATTTGTTGAAAAGGTAATCCTTTACCCATTGAACTGCTGTGGCATCTTTGTTAAAAGTCAATTGGCCACATATTTGATTGTCTGTTTCTGGACTTTCTATTCTGTTTCATTGGTTTCTATTTCTGCCTTTTGCCAGTATAACACTGTCTCTACTACTGTAGCTTTGTAAGTCTTGAAGGCAATTTGTCTCCAACATTGTCTTTTTCAAACTTGTTTTGTCTGTTCTAGGCCTTTGAATTTACATATTTAAATCATATTTAAAATTTTCCATATTTAAATTTATTTAAATTTCCAAATTTAAAGTCAGCTTGTTAAGTTTTACAAGAAAGCCTACTGCAATTTTGATTTTAATTACATTGAATCTCTAAGTTAATTTCGGGGAAATCCACATTTTACATTATTGGTTATTCTGATCCATGAGCATGGTATATCTCTCAAATTTTTTAAGTCTAATTTTTCTCACCAATGTTTGTGGTTTTCCTTGTATAAGTTTTATACATATATTTTGACGCTTTTGTAAATCAGTTGTTTTACATTTAATTTTTGATTATTTGCTGCTAGTATGTAGAAATTTATTTTTATATTTTGACCTTGAATTCTGTGACTTTCCTAAAATGACTTATTATCTAGCAGTTTTTTCCAGATTTCCTGGAATTTTTTTCATATAAAATCGCGTTGTCTGTGAATATTGACAGTTTTACTTCTTTCCAGTATCTGTCTGCTTTTTGGTTTCTTTTTCTTGTCTTAATGTACTGGTAGAAGTGGTGAGAGTAGACATCTTTCCTTGTTCCCAGTCTTGGCGAATGAGGTGAGAGTGAAACCTTTCACTGTGTAAGTGTGATTTTAACTGTAGGTTTTTTTCTGTATTCCTTTTCTTTTTTTTTTTTTTTTTTTTGCGGTACGCGGGCCTCTCACTGTTGTGGTGTCTCCCGTTGTGGAGCACAGGCTCCAGACGCGCAGGCTCAGCGGCCATGGTTCACGGGCCCAGCCGCTCCACGGCACGTGGGATCTTCCCGGACCGGGGCATGAACCCGTGTGCCCTGCATCGGCAGGTGGACTCTCAACCACTGCGCCACCAGGGAAGCCCCTCTATATTCCTTTTATCAGGTTGTGGAAGTCCTCCTTTGTTCCCAGTTTGCTAATTTTTGTTTTTAAAATATCATGAATATGAGTATGGAATTTTGTCAATTTTTATGCATATGTTGAGATTATCATGTGATTTTTCATTTTTCATTTTGCTAATATAGTGAATTACATTGATTAATTTTTAATGTTAAACCAGCCTTGTTTATATACATATATATCCTTGTTATATATTTTAATAGATGAGGAAACATACACAAAAGTGGTGATGTAAGTAGACATAGGAGCTCAGGAAGCAGCAGTCTGAAATTAATTACTATAAGTCAAGGAGAAAAACAGATTTTAGTAGTGTGACACACTACTAAACGCAGTGTAAACATTAGATGAGAATCCAGATATGTAACAAGGCTGTAGCAAACTGGGAGATTGTGGGTTTAAATCTTGCTTTTTCCAGAATCTGCAGTTACTTAGATAAATTTACCAGTCTCTTTGTGTCAGGGTTTCCTTACCTTCCTCCCACCCCTAAAGGATAATTTTATATTTCTTTTGCTCTAAGAAATATTATCCACCCTTACCCTCTGAGCGTTTCTGAAATCAGGAGAAGTTTGTTAGCTTTCAGCTAGACTGTATGGACTTATATCTGGTACTGCCTGTGTCCGTGCATATTGATGCACAGGTGTGGGTCATTTTGCTCTCACTTGGGCTGAACTATTTGCTTTATTAGCACCTCGTGTCAGGGGAAATTTTTTATATTCTGTTTAAAAGAGTTAAAATGTTTCAGTTTAAATAACATGAACATTTGGCTAATGTAGTAAAAGCACAACGAGGGCTAGTAGTAAAAGCAAGACTTCCCATTCTCATTTCCTTTCCTCAGAGGCTTTTAATTACTTGCATTTTTAATTGTTGTGTTGGTTATTCACATATGTCCAATCAAAGAAATTTTTATTGTGGAACTTTTAAACATATACAAAAGTAGGGAAAATAAAATAATTAACCTCAAGAACCCTTACCTAGCTTCAATAATTAGCCACATTTTGCTGGTCTCATTTCATCTGTTCTGCCCCTACCCCATACACATTTATACATTTATGTAAACATTTATATATACAATATACATTTTAGGGGGAATATTTTAAAGCAAATTCCAGACATTGTATCATTTTTACCGTAAGTACTTCTGTATGCATCTTTAACATATAAGGACATGCACGCACGCGCGCGCACACACATGCACACACACCCCCCTGCAATGTTCAATATGGCTTAACAATAATTTATTTTTAAAAATCTTACTAAATTTAAGTTTAAAATATAATTACTCTAAATTAATTTAAATTTAATTTCTTTTTATAGTTTAACAAAAAATTTAAGGTGTTTAATAAAGAATCTGTAACATCCATTCTATATCCCAGTTTCTCTACTTGTCTCACAAATGTTGACGATTGTTTTGTTTGAATCAGAATGCAAACATGGTTCACATATTACATCTGATTGTTACATATTTTCATCCAGAAGTCTCAGAAGTTTAACATAAATTTGTATCCTTAAGGAAATTATTACTTTACAGTGAATAAGCATTGAAACAAACAAAAAATATGATACATACATTAGATCACCTAAGATACAACATGCAGTGCAATATAAAGACAGTTGAAGTTGCCCAATTTCTGAGAAGAGAGGTAAAACTTTCAAAGCTATGAGATGGTATTATGACTCTTTTACCAGTTGGGAAGAACTGTTACTGAAGAATCCAATATCTGTTCAAAGCCAACCTTTTTTTTTTTTGCTGTACGTGGGCCTCTCACTGTTGTGGCCTCTCCCATTGTGGAGCACAGGCTCCAGACGCGCAGGCTCAGCGGCCATGGCTCACGGGCCCAGCCGCTCCACGGCACATGGGATCTTCCCAGACCGGGACACGAACCCGTGTCCCCTGCATTGGCAGGCGGACTCTCAACCACTGCGCCACCAGGGAAGCCCCCAAAGCCAACCTTTTAAAGAGAAGCATTATATCATCTAGTAATTTATCATTGAAATAAAGAGAATACAAAAATATTCTAAGGTTAATCAAATAGGAACTGCAAATGAAATTCTAGTAGCCTTTGATATACCTTGAAGTGACACTCTTCAAACTAAAGGTGCTATAAAGAGGTCAAGATCATAAGCACAGGCTATAAAATACGACTCTGATGCTCCGTTTAACTTATGATGGCCAAAAGGGATCCAGAAGAACCTCTAGACCCAGTGTGGAGAAGACTTAGACTAAACTCTGATACTCAAACACCCTGAAACTCTATGAGATGGAGGAAGGAGGGGATATGCAACTTTATGGATAATTATGCGCTATTGTTGGAAAAAGTTTCATGTACACTTAATGTTAAATTTTGGGGAAGCAAGGAAATATACATTGAATTGCTGATATATCTTAGAATCTAAGTTATAGGTAACCAGGTGTGGTGGAGGACTAAATACGCTGATTCAAGCAGAGTAATTAAAACCCCGGCACAGAGTTCAGTTAATGAAGACTTGTCAGCCTGCTAACTTGCCATGTGATTTGGGGCAATATTTGGTATGAAAAAGAGGTCTTTAAGCTTTTTTCTCTCCCTACTTCTTTGAATTATCAAGAAAAGTTTATTATTGTTATTTTTTAGGGGGTACAATGTATTTCCAGACGATAGGGACATGTATAACATACTGAAGAAAGTTTGTTGATAAGTTTTTATGATTGAAGCATTAATTGCTCTCAGTTACCTGGGAAATAATGAGTCTCAAAATGATTCACAAGGCTTTTACTCTATTTTTTGTTTCTTTACCAATGTGCTTTAAATTAACCTTCTGACCTAATACTTTATAATTTATTTCAGTTTAAATGTTTTATGTTAGATTCTGAATAATTTGGGATATTATTTAACAATTATGTGTAGTTATACGTTAGAGTTGGTAACATTATTGTACATCTTTTGAGAAAAGTGCTCTTTTTTTAGAGTGTGTGTGTGTGTCCTTTTGGAACTTAGTTTTGCATTTTTTTAAAAGTCACATTTCATGTATTACAGTAACTTGTTATCATTTGAACATGTTAAATCATCACTGCAATAGTAAAAGTAGAGAAGGCATCAGAGCCTTAGGGGGCGTATCATAATCTGTATTTTTTCCTCTATAATTGTCTTTGGTATTAGTCCCTTGCTTTTTGTTTTCATTAATTTGTTTCTTGCTTTCATTCCTATTCCTTTTGCCATCATTCACCTTGATGTTTTTCTTAAACTATTAATTAGCTCCTTAACTTGTCTCGGTTTCCTTCAAATCTGTCTTTCCATGGCAATAATTATGCTAAAGCACACCACTTGAGTGTATTATTCTACTGTTCAAAATGTTTCATTGTTTTCCATTGTCCACTAGATTATCCATCCATCTGTTTTATTCATTTAGCCATATTTATTGAGTTTCTTCTATGAACTAGACACTGCTGTGCTCTGAGGATCAAATGATAAGCAATCAGGAGCTCAGTCCCCTTGGGTCTAATTGAGAAGACAAACATTAATAAAAGTATCATGTGATAAAAGTAAAACTGCAATGATCATGTATCCTACAAAAGAGAGGAGTATGTATGGTGAGAGCTTATAATAAGGGCACACTGGATCTAGTCAAGAAGGTCATTGAAAGCTAAGATTTGAAGAGGTGAGGAGGATTTACTACACAAAAAGTGGGAAGGATGATCATACCAGGTAGAGGCACTGTACAAAGGCTCTTTTCCCAAAAGTTTTGAGTATGTTTTGAGACTGAGGGACTAGAAGAAGGCTAATGTGACTTGGAGCATAAAAAGAGGGATCATTGTACAAAATGGAAAAGAAGGTTGGGCTTGACCACACAAGGGGTTTTGAGGCCATGCCAATTAATGTTATTAATATGAATGCAATAGGAAGTCATCCAAGGGTTTTATTTAGAGGTAGGAGGTGGAAGAGTGAAAGACAAGTGGATGTTGGAAGACCAGTTAGGCATTGTTGCATTAGTTCTGACAATAGCTTGGTCATAGAGGTTGGTAATAGTAAAAGGGATAGAAAGAAGCAACACTTTCAAGAGATATTTAGAAAGTTAAATCAGCCAAATTTGCTGATATATATTGCATTTGGGGGTATAAGGAAGAGGGAGATGGCTTCTTGCAAAACTGAATAGATTGCGGTGCCATTCATTGAGCTAGGGAATCTTGAGAGAGTACCATTTGGGGTGGAGGAAAATCTTGAGTTCAGTTTTGAGCAAACTGAGCCATCCAAGAGGGAATGGCAAGTAGGCAGAAGAATATTTTGGTGCTCAAAAGAAAGATCTAGGCTGGACATATCCAATTGTAAGATATTATCTGAGTATAGGTAGTGATTGAAGCTGTGAGTAGGTGGATTGAGGGTTTAGAGTATAAACTGGCCAAGGCTTAATACTGAGCCTTGAGCGTCAGCAGCATGTAATGGCTAGGTATTAGAGATTGAGGGGAGGGTCGGGGTGGAAGACAGAGGAGCAGCCGAAGAAGCAGAGGGGAAGCCATGAGAATATTTCAAGGTGAAAGGCAAAGGAAGAGTATCTTTCTAAAGAGTGGTAAATAGTTTTGAATGCTGCTGGGAAGCTAAATCTGAAAAATCTTCACTAGGTTTAATGACTCCTTTGGTTATCTATTTCTGTGTAACAAATCATCCTAAATCTTAGTGGCTTAAAACAACACCAGTTTATTATTTCTCAAGATTCTGCGAGTTGGCTTCATTCATCTGGGGGCTTAGCTGGGGCTGGAACATCCAAGATGGCCTTATTTACATGTCTGGGGCTTTGGTGCCCACTGTTGCCTGGGCACTTCGCTTCTTGTCCCTGTGACTTCTGTCTCTCCGTAAGATCTCTTATCAGGCAGTGGTCTAGTTCAAGCTTCTTTACCTGGCGACGGGCTCCCAACGGGCTGGCAGTGAAGCTTCGAGGCCTGTTAAGACTCAAGCCTGGAACACTTTGACCACACTGTCATCTACCACCGTGGCCAAAAAAAGATCTTTGATGACTTAGTGTGGGAGTTGTTTTAGTAGAGTTGGAAAGACTAGGAAATGATGAGCAGATGAAGAAAAATTCCTTATCATTCCCCTATATTTTCTCTAAACTTGACCCAAAATAGGCTACTAATTTCCTGAATGCTTCCTGTTTATTTCCTCACATGCTTCTTTCCACTAAATATTATTCCTCTATCTCCACCATATTAAAATCTTACCCGTTCTTTTTTTTTTTTTAATTTTTATTGGAGTATAGTTGATTTACAGTGTTGTGTTAGTTTCTGCTGTACAGCAAAGTGAATCAGTTATACATACACATATATCCACTCTTTTAGATTCTTTTCCCATGTAGGTCATTACAGAGTATTGAGAAGAGTTCCTGTGCTATACAGTAGGTCCTTATTGGTTATCTTTTTTTTTTTTATGTATATATAGGAAAATCTTACCCATTTTTAAAGGCTTTCTTAAAATCTTCAGTTTCTCTCCTTTGTATGTTGCTCTCCAGCAATTCTGAATTTTAATTTAATTTTTTGTTCCAGTATTTGTTATTTCTTGCCTTTTATCTTTTTGATCATGATCTTCACTCTGCATGCCCTGCAATCTGCAAAAGGTTGTAGATTCTCAGTAAACTTTTCATTCTTCAAACTAACTCAAATGCTACTTCCTCGGAGAGCCTTCGCTGGTCCATCCCCTAAATAATCAATTATTCCTCTGTACCTCATGCATACTTTTACTATTGTACATATCATAACGTATTATAATTATTTACATGTTCTTGAAGGTAGAAATTACAGTGTCTGCTGTGTTGCCTTTCATTAAATAATTCCTGAGTTATAGCTTGATTTGTGATCCCCATTCTTAATATTTAAGAAAAATGCCCCACATGTTAACAATTAAAAATTTTGTATTAATGATGACCTAATTACTTCTTTGATAGTGTGCCAAGTTCATTGATACTAGGCCAGTGCATTAAACTATAAAGACAAGTTTTGGTTTGGTGTGTGAGGTAAAAAATTTTTGCAAGAAAGAATATATGACCACACTCTTTGTATCTCTAAATTCTAAGGCTAGAATTTATGAGGTTGTATTCTGTGTGGCCTCAGTAGAAGTATGTCCATATATAAATTCTCATTGTGAATATTGTACATTGAGCTCGATTCAGGAGTTGTTAATGGCTTCACCATATGGAATGGTTGTTTCTCTACCCCCTGCTGTAGGTGTCAGGCAAATTTTTGCAGCTCGTGTCTTTATATCCTCTGTGTGGGTACATACAAAGGACATAGAGATTAGCTGGTTTCATATGTCAGGGAAGAATAATACTTCAGCTCTTGGAGGTAGGACTAGCTGGTTCTGCCACCCACCACAGTATGACAGTGGAATCTGTGTTTGTGTGTTTGCATCCATATCTGTGTATGGTTTGGGCTGGGGGGGAGCACAAATGTTGTTGGCAGGACGCTGACTGGTGCTTGTGCTCTGCAGCCCTCATTCCGCTCCTCGTACTGTACTACTCTAGTCCTTTCCTTAGGCTGTGGGAATGGGACAAATACTATGGGGGGGACACAGAAAAGAATCAGATCCCTCTCCCTGCCTTCTCTCAAACTGGAGAGGGATAGGCAGTCAGGGAAATAGGTCATTAAAACTTAAGGTAGGAAGTATAATTATTAAAGGACTTATAATGAGTTACTTCAGTAAGAGAACCAGTTGGCAGAATATCCAGCTGCAAGGGGAAACCTCCTAAGAGTTGGTACAGATCAGTCACCTGACTCTCGTGATGTGATCATCATCCAGGAGTGAGTTAGGTTGTGTGCCAGGAGAAATCCGTTTGGGTCCTGAATTAAAAATGTTTTTAAAAGAAACTTCTTTTATCTTCTTTCACTGTTTGCTGACTTTTATTTATTTATTTTTTACATTCTTCAAATTTAAAAACAAGTAATAACGTATGAGAATCCTGATTATCTGAAGTTTTATAATTGGTTATCTTAAAGTGAGCTAGCTAAAAATCCAAATCTTACTTATTTGGCTTGGTAGAGTCCTTATTAAATCCTGAAATAATGCCATGCTTGTGGTAGGCACTCACAGAATAACTGATTAAAATTTAAGTTGATCTTTAGTCCAGCCTTAGCAAAATCACAAATAATTAGGGTCTGAACCATAAACAAATACGAAACAAATTAATGGGAAGTCACACTATTATAAGTACATAAAGTTTGAGTATGCCTAATGATAGACAATCACCTTCCTAATCTGCCCTTTGTTTTTCATACCTATGGAGAAATAAATTATATTCTTCTTTTTATAAGAAATTCAGGAAAGACTCAAAGGTGAGAAAGGGCAGTAAGATAGTTAGTTATCCAAAGGAAAGAAGGAAAAGCAGGACAGTCTTCCTCAGTTTAAATTGAAGTTATATTTCCTTTTCTGTCAGCCACCAAGGTAATTATATAAGAAATCTGGAATGGTGAGATCAATAAAGTTAACCATTTAAAATAATAATATAGAAAACCTCAATTGTATTCAAGTAAAAAAAAAAACTTGGTTAGTATAAAGTTTTCTGTGTTTATTAGTCCATTAGACCAAAGCTTTGCAAAGTATAATCTTATGAAGACCCTAATAAAGACCAATAATGTCATGGTTATGGGAAAGTTACTGTATTATTGAATTACACATGATTCATCCAGTTCTTAAAATTTGCAGTCCTTCTTTGATGCTCTAAACTTGATTATATAGCAGGGGTTATTTGAGTCTGTATTCTCTCTTGACACACAATCTTACATTGCAACTTGTCTCTAGAATGGGGATAAAATAGTACCTACCCCACTGGTTTGTTATAAACATGAAAAGCTCCTAGAATGTTGCTTGACACATACATAGTGAGTGCTCATTATGCTAGCAGTTCTTGTTGTTTATTGTTATTGTTGTTATTACCCATGTACTTGAGAACTGGAAGTGAATAGCAAGAGGGAGAAAAGTGCCTCTTTTCATCAAAGAGTAACTGGGGGAAAAGCATAGGATTGTGCTTTATAAAAACAAATAATCTAAAATATTCATAACATTTAGTAATTAGTGGTTCAAAATCACCAGATTGATTCAGAAATGGATGATTAAAATTTTTTTCTAAAAGTAGTTATTTTCGTAATTAAAATTTTCTTCTTCCATTTAATAGAATTAGTTTATTTTTTACATTAATGCCTCAACACTTGATTTTTTTAAATGCAGATTATGGTTTTAATAACAGGCAGTAAAATGCAGTGTTTAAGAGCACAGCATCAGGAACTGGTCTACCTGGGTTTATATTCTGTCTCCTCATCATTTACTGTGTACCTTCTGGCAAGGCTCTCTGTGCCTCAGTTTTTATCATTTGTGAATAGGAGTGTGTAGTGCCTGCCACGTTTGTTTATTTTGTAGATTAAATGAGTGTGTGTGTGTGTACACACACACACACATATATATGGTTTAGAATAGTGTCTGCCATATAATAGTTACTACTGTATAATTGTTGTTGCTAATGACAGTTTTTTTGCCTCATCAGACATTTAAATTTGAGTACTCTCTTACTAAAGTTTCCTGCAATTAAGTCTCAGAAAACGGCTTTTATAAAACTATTTTCCTGTCAAGTGTTCAGAAATAAAAATCCTAATAAATATCTTGATAGCCAGTACTGTGATTTTCTATCTTCTTCTTTCTGTTTGTCAGCTTCTCCTTAAACACATCTCTAAAACCAGTTCCTTTAGGAACATGATCCCTGTCCTCAGAAATCTTGGGAGTAGTGGGACCATATTTTATCATGCATCTCTAAGTCCTCCAAATGCTAAATGCCTAATATTTGGTAGGGGCATAAAAAATGATGAGAGAAAGCAAACATAATTTTCAAGAAATATTCTACTGTCTTACAGTATATTTTAATAGCCAGTTAAGTATAAGCAGAAGTCTGTGTTAATGTCCTTATAAATGTCTGAGCTTTGGGGCTAGTGATTATATCTAATCTACCTTTTATTGAGTTGAGACGTGTATGAAGTTTTCTTGTGTTTAATTTTGTTATAAAATGATAACACTGTTATAAAAGAGGTATAGATAACTGCTTGAATGGATAGTTTACTGTGTTTTTGCATATTAATCTAATATTCTGGATGAGAGTAAGTGATACAAAAATTTCTGCCATATTTGCTCATTTTGATTTTTTTGTTGTTGAGGATTTTTAAAAATTTAGTGAATGGAAGAGAACATTGCAGATAGTTAAGTGCAGTTTCTTTTCTTCCCTTACTCAGTGTTATTTCCCTCCCTCTTCCCCATCCAAGCAGCAACAATTATCATGAATTTGGTGTGTAGCCGTCCAGTTCATGTTTTTTTACTTTTCCTATATGTGTATGTTATACACATCTAAAACTACACTAAGTAATTGTTTAATAGTGCATATAGATGCTCTTCTCTATGTATCATTTTGCATCTTGCCTTTAATTTGTATTATCTGATGATTAGTGTATTTAAGCATCTTTCTACATATTTATAGGCTATATGAGTTTCCTTGGGTATTATTTTTTTTGGTTGCCCATTTTTAACTTTGGGAATTATCTATTCATATTTATTGCACATTTTTCTAGTGGTTAATTTTATATTTTTCTACTTGATTTATGTGGTATTTGCCTTGATTTTCAAAGTCCACATATTCAGAAAGACCTCCCTTGGTGATTATAAGACATTGCTAGAATTTCAACTGTAGACTTTAGGTTTGGAGTAATTCAACCCTCCTGAGAATATTTTTTCACTAAGGTTTTTTATCTTTTCCTGTCCCTGTTTGCCCTCACTCCTTCCTATTTTACTAGTGTGTTTCAGCTATAGAGGAGTTTTTCCTGCCTCTTTGGTGTTGAGGGAGGGTGGTCGTGATATGGAAGGTGGAAATAATAAGAAATAGAAAAATGAATAAAAATTTGACAAGTTTATAAAATTGATATTACTATGTGTAAAATATGCTTGTGACCCTTGGCTTTTTGTTTTACTTGAAGTACATTCTAGATCTAGCATTGTGCAGCCAATAAAAAGATAATGCTCATCTTTATCTGATTAGGGGTATGTGTGTGTGTGTGTGTGTGTGAGCATTACTTGATAAGTTGTGTGTGTATGTGTACATGATTTGGGGTCTGTTGTTGTCCTATCCACTATTTATTTATACATGAGGTCTCTGCAGTGCTGTTATCCACTGAATTCTTGAGACAGGACCACGTATCCATTACTTTCCAGAGCTACTGCATTAACAGTTGAAATCTTCTTCCTCCAGTGCCATTGGTGCTTCGATATTTATCTTCTGGTAGGGTGTGGTGATAGCAGCAAGGTCTTGGAGTTCCCAAGCTGTTTTGCAAGTGTCACAGAACCTCTGAGGTTAGAAAACCTTCCTCAGGGAACATCCTGGCCCAGATTTCTTAATTTAAGAGTCCTTCCTTATTATTGCCTCTGACTTCTGCCTTAAAAGTGGGATCAGTGCCAGGAGAAAAGCTCATGACTCTTGACCATGGGCACGAAATCTTGGCTGATCCTGATATAGGAATCTTGCAGCAGATTCTCTTGACATGAGTCTTTTGTTGTTTTTTTTCCTTTTTTTGCGGTACGCAGGCCTCTCTCACTGTTGTGGCCTCTCCCATTGCGGAGCACAGGCTCCGGATGCGCAGGCTCAGCGGCCATGGCTCACGGGCCCAGCCGCTCCGCGGCATGTGGATCTTCCCGGACCGGGGCACAAACCCGTGTCCCCTGCATCGGCAGGCGGACTCTCAACCACTGCGCCACCAGGGAAGCCCGACATGAGTCTTTTGGAGAGAGGTGCCACTTTAGCAGAGCTTTGCTAGGAACTCTCTTCTTAGAATTGAATCTGATTTTTTTTTTAATGGTTTGATGTAAGTCATTGAAGAAACTTGAGTTCTTAAGTCAGTGTAGAATGACTTCAATCCCTAATTTATCAAGTTCAGAAATCTTCAAGGTGAGAAATAGAAAGGCTGTAAGCAATGCGATTATGTCTTGTTTTTGACAAAAGTAGTATAAACTCTGGCAATTAATTTGGAAGTGATTATTTTATTTTATTTTATTTATTTAAAAAAATTTTTATTGGCGTATAGTTGATTTACAGTGTTGTGTTAGTTTCAGGTATACAGCAGAGTGATAATTTTGAAATGTGTTCTGTATTTTAAAGAAAACTCCAGTATTTGTATAAATCAATCCCTGAGTATGCTGATCCCGGGTTTCATTTATGTTTTAAAAAATTTTATAAGTGATAAAGACTTTTGTTTTCCTAAGCACTATATCATCACACTTAAATATTATTGATAATACCAGGAACATGTATTTCAGATTTTCCCGATTGTCTTAAAAATCTTTGCTCTTGATTGTTTTGTCTCTTATTCTCTAACAGTTCCACCAGCCCTCCCCACTCCCACTCTTTGCTTTTTCGTGCCATTGATTCATTGGAGAAACCAGGTCATCTGTCCTATAACATTCTGGATTTGATTGATTGCTCCCTGTGGTGGTGGATAACTTGATCCTCTATGCTCAGTTGTCCCTGTAAACTGGTGGTTAGAACTGAAGGCTTGGTTAGATTCAGATTCAACCTTTCCTTCCCTTTTTCTTTCCTTCCCTTTTTCTTTCCTTCCTTTTTTCAATGTTATGTACTTCACATCATGAGGCCCATATTGTCTGGTTGTCCCCATTTACTTATGCTAAGACTGATGTGTGAACCTGTTGGTACCTTGTGACTGTTGGTTCAGAGGTACCCATTAGAATCACTTAAAAGTGTTTAAAAATTCTTAAGAATCTTGGATTCTGATTGAGCAGGTCCTAGGGGCATGGGGAGAGACATAGATTAAAAAATACATGGAAGGGGGCTTCCCTGGTGGCGCAGTGGTTGAGAGTCCGCCTGCCGATGCAGGGGATGCGGGTTCGTGCCCCGGTCTGGGAAGATCCCACATGCCGCGGAGCGGCTGGGTCCGTGCGCCATGGCCGCTGAGCCTGCGCATCCAGGAGCCTGTGCTCCGCAATGGGAGAGGCCACAGCAGTGAGAAGCCCGCGTAACGCAAAAAAAAAAAAAAAAAAAAAAAATACATGGAAGGAACCCCCAAACCCTCTACCTTTACTCAGATGTAGTAAGAATCATTACCTTTGATACATTTAATATGTAACTAGAGTGATAAAATTTACTTTGAAGCAAATGCTTTGGGAAGATACGTTTCGTATGAAATGAAGCATATTTAAATCATTAACTGTGGAGGTGTTTGAGGCTACTGTGGTGTGGTAGAAAAAAATACTGACTTGCGGGACTTCCCTGGTGGGACAGTGGTTGAGAATCCGCCTGCCAGTGCAGGGGACACGGGTTCGGTCCCTGGTTTGGGAAGGTCCCACATGCTGCGGAGCATCTAAGCCCGTGCGCCGCAACTACTGAGCCTGCGCTCTAGAGCCTGTGAGCCACAACTTCTGAAGCCTGCGCTCCTAGAGCCTGTGCTCCACAACAGGAGAAGCCACTGCAATGAGAAGACGGTGCACCGCAACAAAGAGTAGCCCCTGCTCGACACAACTAGAGAAAGCCCGCGCGCAGCAACGAAGACCCAAAGCAGCCAAAAATAAATAAATAAATGCATAAATTAATTAATTAAAGAAAAAGAAAAAATACTGACTTGGACCTGGGAGGCCAAATCATTTATTGTCTCTGAGGCCCATTTTTTTTAATCTAGAAAACAGGAACCCTAAGATATTTATCATAGGGTTGATTTAATGATTAAATGAAATGATTTATTTAGAAGCAGTCCAGCACCTGGTGGTGAGTTATGTTGAAATCTGAAAAGCATTACAGAAATAGATTTTTTTCAATTGAGGTCTTCTTTGAGTAAAGCTTAAGAAAATTGAAGTAATAATATCTTATATGCTGTTTTATATATATATATATATATATATATAAGTTTTTGTTTTTGAGCTTGTTGTTTTTGAATGATAGGAGACTCATGACTCATGATGTAGTTTTAATATGTGTCATTAATGTAGCCTTTTTGGGAGAAATAGTGTTGGAAATCTTATTGTTTTTTTATTTCCCCTTACTTTCAGCTCCATTTACCTCTTAATTCTCCTTTGCCTGGAAGCGAATTGACCAAGGAACCTTTTCGTTGGGATCAGAGACTCTTTGCATTAGTGTTGCGGTTGCCTGGCACGATGTCAGTAGAATCAGAGCAGTTGACAGGTGTGCCTTTAGATGACTCTGCAATCACACCAATGTGTGAAGTGACAGGCGGTAAGTTCTTTGCTGGCAGTAATTCAGTGACTTAAGCAGAGTTTATCTGAATGTTTTAAAATGTGCGTTTCAAAATCTCCATGTTTGTTTTTGTTCAACAAATTAATATTAGAAGTTAGTAGACATAGATGGTTTTAAAACTACATTGATGAAGATCTTTGATTCGATTTGAATAGGATGTGAATACTATTGGGTCTGATAATGCATGATATTTTTTTTCTAACCATATAGAAAATGCTGGTATTTGAAGTTGTTAAACTTATTTTCTTATCTACAAAGATTGCTAATGATTTACAAATGCCGTAGAATTATTTTCTCTGAAAAAATGTTTTGAGAATCATCTCATTATCCATGTAATGATTAATGCCTGGTTAAGTACAGTTTTCCCCAGAGGCAAAGAGGAAGCTAGATAGGTTAGAGGAAACAGGTAGTGAACTCTTAGCCAGCTAGTCCAGGTGGTCACTGTGCTCAGTGAACATTAGTGAAATTCTTGAAACAGAATACGTAAGAGACTCAGAACTTTTATAATGTGGAATTGGTTAACAGGTGGGTTAAATTCATATGGATATGTATTGAGTGCCTACTGTGTACCAAGCACTGTTCCATGCTTTAGGACTTCCATAGTGAATATGACAGGCATGGTATTCTTGCTTTCATGGCGCCTTTTAGTTCTTGCTTAGGGAATTTGATACTAAAATGTCCAGGTCGGGCATACCACTACTTCATCTATGTCAGGGGCTGTGACATAGTCTCCATACACTGTCAGTGCTCTATTGAGATTCTATCATAGCCAGCTATGTAAGTTAAAGGAAAATATAAAGTCTAATTAATATTTTAGATGCCTTCTAAAATTTTGTGGATTTTGGAGATCTGCAAATTTCACAGACAAAAAGGGTATCCCATATAGATAGGTATGTGAAGAAGATAAGTTAGAAGAAGATTCCGAAATCACCGTTGGTAATATCTTTCAGTGACCCAGAAAACTTAGTTGGTCAAGGAATTAGGGAGCTTTCCCCAATATACATCCTGAATCTGTTCTGACGTAGTGGTTTATTTACCTCTCTTCATGCTCCTGCTAGCAACAATGGGAAGCTGGTCAAATGTCACTCACCTTTCCATATTATATGAATAGTATGTTTTCTTCTTTTTTTTCCAAAGAATGTTGACTAAAAAAAGTTTTGAGGATAAAACACCAGAAAAGTAGAAATAACAGAAAAGCTAACATCCAATGGTGTTGTACTATCCAAATATGTAATCACTGCTAACAATTCTGTGCATTTTTAAACTTGATGATCAGAGTAGTGTGTGTACATTTATTTTTTCCATTATAGAACAATTCATGTTCATTAAGGAAAAATTGGAAAGAAATTTGCCTGTGTTGCCAAAATAATTAATATTTTGTTATATTTTTAATGTATACTTTAAAAATTATATAATTGTCATTGTAAGCGTTTTTCTTTTATTATCAGGTAGTTAATGAATATTCTGTGCCCAATAACTGTTTTTGATCCTGGGAATACAGCAAGAACGATAGACAGAAAGCTTACATTTTTGGACTGTGTGACAGATGAAATCATGTAAAATGAATAAATACTATTTCAGAGAGTTCTCCTTACTATCAAGAAAAAAAAATAGGGTGAGAGTGCAGAGGGTAATGAGGCAGAGAATGAGTGTTCCTGGGAGGTCTTTTGAGGAGGTGACTTTTTTTTTTTTTTAACCATAAACCTAAAGGATATGCTTACCCCAGTTTGAATCAATTTAAAATATTGCATGTCCTTGGAGATTATTATACTCTTTGTCTAAAGAAGTAAATAAAACAACCATTATTTATAAATTACATTTGCATATCTCTAACCTTGATGTTAAAGTCAGTTGTTTGAATAGGGATTAAATCAGCCCTGGTTGTATTTTAAAAATATGAATCCCTCTAAAATTATTGTTACAGCATGTTCGTCAACCCTCTCTCTTTTTTAGATATTTTAGTTCCAGGTGTACAACATAATGATTTGATATTTGTATACATTGTGAAATGGTCACCACAGTAAGTCTAGTTAGCATTTGAACAGAAATCTGAATAATGGAGTAAGCCATACAAAGATCTAGGTAGAGGAGATAATAAGAGAAGGAACATGCCCCATGTTTTGGGGAGCAACAGGAAGGCTGATAATGGCTGGAGCTTATGTAGGGAGAAGTAGAGAGTAACAGGTTTGTTTAGAGAGGTAGGCAAGGGCCAAGTATTGAATAGCCTTTTAGGCCATAATAAATATTTTTTATTTTCCAAGTGTGATGAGAAGTCATTGGAGGGCTTTTTATAGGAGGTGACATCTGATTTCTGTTTCTGAAAGATCACTTCAGCTGCTGGATGAGAATATACTGTAAAGTGGTGAGAATGGAAGCAGGGAGACTAGAAGAGATAATAGTACTTTGCTCTAAAGTGTTAGGTTTGGAGGTGGTGGGTGAGAGGTGGTCTGATGGAAAGGAGAGACTGAGGGCAATGAGGGAAGAAGGAATCAAGGCTGATTCCTAGATGATTCAGTTGGCCTGAACAGTTGGAGTTGAATGGCTATGCCAAGTGCTGAGATGGTTACTCAGAGGAGAAGCAGGTTTGGGAGAGGCGCAGGTATGACATCAAATTTTAAAAATGCCTAATAGACATGTTGGTGGAAGTATTGAGGATAAAACGCTTTTTATAAAAATTGTAAGACTTTTCTAGATTAAATAAATTTAACTTTCTTAGCCTCTATAAGGACTGTTGCCCAACTTAGAAATGTTCCTTTTGTCTCTTATCCATTTTACTAAAATGCTAATCTAGTATACTCCGGGGGAAAGTTTTTTTTCCTTTGTTTCACTTTACTGCCTTCAGACTCACTATGTTTAGATTTTTTGGGGGGGATCCTCTAACCACAAGTGAGCCAGCTTCTTGACTTGAAAGTATGTGCTTTTCTCACAAATATTATTAGTGATCCCAGAAACTTTATCCTTCAATACAAGGTGTTAAACATTCCAAGAGGTGAGTTTTGACATAAAGAAGAAAAGAAACATGACATAGGTTATAGGTTCACTTTGTAAAGATGGCAAAATTTCCTTTAACTTTCAAAAGAATTAATGAATTTTTGTTATTTTCTAAGTGACTCAAGTTTATTTTTTCTCCAATTTTCATAAAATGTCTTTGTTAGTAATTTTATTTCATACTAAGATCATAACCTCTTATATTTTCCTAATCAATTAGTTGATGACACAGGTTAGGGGAGTAGAAAGGATTGCCACAATTTTATACTTAAGAACTTCTGTTTTTAATTAACATCTTGGGAATATGCTTAAATATCATGAAATAAGATATTGAACCTCTATATAATCTTCTAAATACTTCTTGTGTTAAGACAATCAGCCTTTTTATGTATTGTTTTATGTATATGTTTAAATGGACTCAAAAAATTTTAATTTGCCAATTCTTTCAAATAAGTGTGGTTCCATATAGGCTTTCTATTTTAAATTAACATCATGGTTTTCAGGGAAGAAGGTATATCCAGATGAAAGTGTCTGATACCTTGTAAGGGTTTGAATCTTGGCTGCACTACTATACTAACTTGAATAAATTAGTTAATCTCTCCATGCTTTAGTTTTCTCATTTGTAAAATGGAGAAAGTAACCAATACAATTGTTGCTAGGATTGGATAAATTAATAGAGTGATTAGAATAGTGCCAGGTACATAGACACTCAGTAATTGGTGAGTATTTTTATAAGTACGGCTCTTATTGTTGTATTCAGTGTAAGCCATTTGTTATATGATGCTTGTTACTCTAAGCTGACTCTGAGGATTTGAATCACTGTACTGCCTAGTGTTCTCTTTTCTGAGTAGCCTTTAGCAAATCACATGTTGAGTGTAAATTGACATGAGTAATTTGATATGTCAAATATAATAATATAACGTGTTTGGTAATAATTGGTTGAATTTCTTAAGGAATAGGACTTTTCCGTATTGAGCTTATTGCAAATAACATTGTAAGATGTTTGATTAAAGATTTTTAGTTGTCATGGTTTTCAGCAGTGGTCTAGATCAGTACAGATAATAGAAATATAAATTATATATATAATTATAAATTTTATAGTGTCACATTAAAAAGAAACTGATAGGGAATTCCCTGGCGATCCAGTGGTTAGGACTCTGCACTTTCACTGCCGAGGGACTTGGTTCAGTCCCTGGTTGGGGAACTAAGATCCCACAAGCCGAGTGGTACAGCCAAAAAAAAAAGCCACCAAAAAACTAAAAAGAAACATGTAAAATTAATTTATATAATATTTATTTAAATCAATATATACAAAAGATTTCAACATGATATTGGTAATTAAAAATTATTCAGGTATTTTACATTATCTTTACAAAATCAGGTGTGTATGTTATAGTTACTGTATATCTCAATTTGGACTAGCTGTGTTTCAAAGTCTTCAGTAGCCATATGTGGCCAGTGGCTGCAATATGAGACAGCACAGGTCTAGATATATTTATTGAAAAATCCCTGTTTAAGAAGTCTTTTCACTGGTATTTTTTCTTAATCACTAGCATTTTAATGCTTCTGAACTAAAAATTTTATAGGTTAAAATATTCAAGAGGGAAATTCACTTAAGATAGGTAATTTCTAAGTATGTAAGCCAAATGAAATTCAGAAAAGCACATGCTACTATCTCTATATTAAAGTGCAAACACTTAAAATATGCAGTACCTACCAGCAGATCAATTAAATAATTATTGAGTATCATCTATGTCCTTAGCATTAATCTTTAGTGATAATACTTTTGTTAAGCAGGAGTAAGATTTTGGAGGTTAGTTACCAGATGTTGTATATGTGTAATAAAGATAAATTGTGTTGGAAAACAGTTGGAGATAGTTTTTTATATTTATATATATTTTAATATCTCATTTCATGTAATTCATTGTGTATATATATATAATGATTTTTTTCATTGTGGTTTGTTCACACAGAGATTTCTATTTTCCACATACCTTTAATTACAAAGAAAAATTTACATACTCTCACAAAATGGAATTGTTGATTGATTGAGAATAGCTATTTTTGTTTTGTTATTCTTCTATTAGATAATGAAAAGGTCAGACTTTATCACTGAACTTTTGTTAATCAGTATTGTCAAAAACCCTACTATGGTTCTTTTTTGTTAAAAGTAGGAATTTTTGCAACTTTATTCTTTTTATTTCAGGCCGTTCATACTCTGTATGTTCTCCAAGAATGCTTAATCAGTGTCTGGAGTCCTTGGTGCAGAAAGTACAAAGTGGAGTGGTAATAAACTTTGAGAAAGCAGGACCAGATCCTTCCCCTGTAGAAGGTATTATTGTACTTCTCCTATAGACATTTTAAGCTGGGTTTACCAAGTATTCACCTAGAACTGAAAAATTACTATGATTTGGCCTTGTCAATGTTAAGGCCAGATTATTGAGATGACAAAACAGCTGTTGGTAACGGGGGAAGATTAAATAGGAAAGTCAAGGTAATATGACAGTGGTTTGGTAGCATCGCTTTTTTATATTGGTTGTTCATAGCCTGAAAATTTATAAGTGCCAAAACCCTTTTTAAACATTTACAGAGTAGTATATTTCCTTTTTAGTATTGTAATGCTGACTCTCTCTAGTATATATGCTTCTTCCATGTCCCTTAATTCACAAGAGTGTTCAACCCTAAGTGTTTATTTAATTCCTTAGCTACATTTTTTCTAAAGATCAGACTGATCAGAACCAAATGGTTGGTGTGGTTTCCAAAATGAGAAGCCAGCCTTTGCCATTCAGCTTGATCCTTTAAAGTCTAGCTGAGCCCCACCTGGCTTTATTCTAATCTTTTGTGATCATGAACTATTTATATTAGCCAGAGGGAATAAGGAGTTTTACCAGAACCAATGGACAGTTTGCATCTGGACCTTCTGCCTTGTATGATGTAGCTTATGACAAGAATTAGAAAGTCATTAATGGCACTGGCAGAGGTGATCCACTAGAGTGGGTAATTGGGAGAAGAGAAAGGTCATAGAGATGAGAAAGTGGTACCCTCAGAAGGGATTATAGGGAAGGAGCAGAAGATGGGAAGATTATATACATCGCATACTGTGTCTGGTTTAAAAAAACAAACTTAAAAAGAATTGAATTGTTACACATGGAATATATTTATTTTAAAATTATTTTAGGACTTTGCTTAGAGTTAGGCACTAAGTAAATGTTTACTGAACTGTTGCAGAGAGTTACTGTTTTCTAGAATTGTTTTAGATTAAAGGTAGGCACCTCAAATCTGGATTTGCATATTAACTTTTCATTTTAGTTATTAGGCTTTAGTTAAAAAGATTGATTTTAAAGAAATATTCATTTAGCAATACTTACCTAGTATTTCCTAAGCGAAGCACGATGGTGAAGAAATTGAGTGTTCGCCCTTATCATCTAGTGGGGAAAACATGTCATTCGTTAAACAAGTATCTACCATAAAGTATGTTTTACATACTCTGATTGGACAAGCAAAAGATGCTGTGGGACCTCTTTTCACCTATTGAACTCATAGTTGGAATTTGCTGATGTCACTCTCTAGTGAATTCTGATATAATCTAAATGTTAAGCCTTAGTCATGATAGTATTCTACCATTTAAGAAAAATAGGAAAATCCAGAATTAAACAAGTATTAAGACATTTTTACTAAGTAATAGTAGATATAATTTAACTGCTTATGTTTTTCCTTTAATGATACATACTTTGCTTTGATTTCTTTGCCGTAGATGGGCAGCCAGATGTATCAAGGCCTTTGGGATCTCAGCCTTGGCATAGCTGTCACAAACTCATATATGTCAGACCAAATCCTAAAACTGGGGTTCCTATAGGTCACTGGCCTGTTCCAGAGTCTTTTTGGCCAGATCAGAATTCTCCAACACTAGTAAGTACCAGAGAGACGGTGACTTTGTAATAGTAACCGTTAACTGCTTTTCCTACTAGTTTTAAGTGCTCCCGTCAGTTAAAGGTGTGGCTGTTGTATAGGAATTAGACAAGCGCTCAAAGTGCTCTGATGAGCTGTTACTTGCTTTTAAGTATACTGTATTGTTCATCAGGAAGTAATAGAGAAGAGGCATCTGTCTCCTTTAGAATCTAACATTATGCTTATGCTTTTATTATTGGCATCTGGTTACAGAAGCATAGTAACAAGAACTTCTCTTTGGATTCTAAATATAATGTAACATGAGGATTTGTCTCTGGGACATAATATACAGTTTAAATGAAGGCTTAGAAAATAATTCTGATGGTTTGCCTGCAATCTTTTAGGACTTAGTCTTAGAAATTCATGTTGACTTGCATAGTTTTAGTTATATTCAGTGTTTTCAGTCTGGAGGTTTAAGGTAGCAAAGATTTTCTGGTCTGTTTATAGGAATTATTTTTAGAAACAGTGAGGCTCGTTGAATGATCCTGGTGAATTATCAGTGTTCACTGTATGGTTCTTATAATAATAGGGTAAATTTATACAAATATCTATTAAATATTGTTAATACCCTTTTTTCAGATTAGTGTTTTTTGTAGTAACTGAGGACGCCATGGGATATGACAGTGGTTCTTTTGATGTTACCTTTAGAAGATGAGTTGTATTTCAAAGATTATTAAGCAGTCTTTAATAATGTTTCATGCAGCTATCATTTATGAATTAAATTGAACTCTTTTTGAAACCTTTTATGCTTTAAACCAATATCAACTCTTTAGGATAATTTTTACTTTTATTCTCTACAAGGTCTATAAAGTGATATTTCCTTTATTCATTAGGGATTTAATGTAGTACATGAAATTAAGTTTTTATACATTTCAGTGAGGTATCTTTCTTTTTTGGATTGAACCATCATAGTTTTTTAGTCTGGCTTTAGAAAAGCTCTCAATTTCTTTGCTCATATTACTTTCTCCTCTAGAGCCCTTTCAGAATTCTTACGGAACAGATATCATATTTATATGAAATATTATATTATTGGTTATTCATTCTATTATATTTATTTAACACCTACAGTAGTACATATGGTACTTGTTAAGTCCTAATCAGAAGAAGTCCAAAACCAGTATCACAAGCATTATCTATTAATATTGCTCCAGTGGTCTATTACAAATTGTTACAAGCCATAGAGGATTTTGAAGTGTCGGTAGGATTTCAGTTGGAGGAGGAAACTGTGTGAGAAAAAAGTATGGAAGTAAAAAAGAACAAGGTGAATTTAGAGGAATGGAAAGTAACTGTGAGGATAGGTGGGTCATAATATGTATGTAGGACATTGAGAGTACTATTAAATAAACCAAATTGCTCATGACTTTACATGCAAGGTTAAGGAATTTGAGCTTTTCTTAATAGGGTTCATAGAACTGAAGACATTTTTAACAGTGTTCCTTTAGGAAAATTAATCTGGTGGTTGTTACATGAACTGGAAGGTAAGCTATTTACCTAGAGGGCTATTGCTTTGGTTCACTTAATATAAGAGTTTGAATTAAGATGATGGAAGAGAGAATGATAAAAAAAGAGAGAGAGAATATTAGAAAGAACTGGCAAAATTTAGTAACTGAAGGATAGTTGAGGGGAAATGAAATTTTAAAAAATAAGTATTGATACTGAAATTAAATGTGATTTATTAGAGACTGGTTCTGAATTTGAATCATGGCTCTACCAGTTATTAACCATGTGTCTTTGGTTAATCATCTTCTCTAAGCCTCAATTTCCCATCTGTTAAATAGAGATAGTAACTCCTATCTCATAGGATTATTTTGGGGATTAAATGAAATAATAAATGCCCCCCCTTTTCTTTTTGGATCTCAATATTGTCATCCAAAAAAATAGATGAGTTTCACAGACCCATTCAATACGCTGTATGTCAGGTACATGCTAGGTACAGGAGCAAAACAATACTTCCCCTCTGGAACCTTGCCATTCCATAGGAAGGTCAGTCATATAAACATAATAGACTACAGTGTGCTAACTATCATAGGGGGCAGAGCAGAGCCCAGAGGAGGTGGTGCCTAACTGCCTGGTATGTGTTTGGGGTACATGGTGAGACTGTGTCAGGGAAGAAGTTTCTTAGAGGTTGGTACTTGCCTTGCCAGTTCAGTCTTCAAAACTTTGTTTGCATTATGCAGGGGGGAAAATAGTAAAGCAGCTTGTGATAACATATGAAACACCGGGGCATGAAAGATAATGATCTGTTTGGGCAACTGCAAGTCATTTTGGTATGGCTGGAGCACAGGGTGTACATGGTGTGGTGGTTAAAAGGCAGATTGGGGGGGACCGTATTGTCAAGGCTCTTCGTAAAACAATATTAAAAGAAAAGAATCTGGCCCTATTTTTAGGTGGTTGGCTGCTATTTTTACCCAATAATTTGAGTTAGGAAAATTACATGATTATATTTATCTTTCATGGCCATGGGATTGATTGGAGGGGGCTGACTAATTAGGGAGACTAATTAAAAATGAACAATTGTACTAATCTAGTCTGAGAAATGATGAAGGCATGAATTAGAGTGGTAAGAAATAGAAGGTAAATTTTTAGAGAGATGAGAATTTAGCATTGACAGAGGGCAGTAACTAAAGTAGTGAGCATCTGCCATGTTTATGTGTTCTACTAAGTGGCTTAGAATTTGTGGTATCATTTAATCTAATTCTTTGTGACAGTTAAGTATGGAAGATAAGAGGGAGATATTAAGGCTAACATCTAGGTTTTTTAGAACAGGTTTTGTGGTTTGGGGGTGAAATAATGAATTGGGTAATAATATATTTGAGGGACCTATAGAAAATTCAGGTTATGTACAGTAGGTAGTTGGATAGATAAGAGAAATGAGAGAAATCTGGTCCCTATACAGTAGATTTGGGAGCCACCGGTATATGTAGATAGTAACTGAGGCCAAAAGGAGTCCTTTATAGCTATGAAATTTCACATTATTTCTTCATAGCTCATATTTTCTTCACTAATCTTCACTTGGTGAGATTTTTAGGAAGGAGACTGTTAAGGGGGAAATAGAGTAACTTGCTTTTTTTTTCCTTTAAAGTATTGTGGTTTTTGCAGCTCTACAACAGGGCCTCCAAAGTAGGGTGTATTTAACACAGGGGTAACCAATACAGTCTGCTGGAATAGGGAAGGGACGCATTAGAACTTCTATGTATGTTTACTCTTTTCTATTTTTAATATTATTTTGATATATATTTTATTATGTACCTATAAATTAATAATTTATAAGTATAAATATATATATGCCCTAATATATTGTATATTCAAAAATTTGTACTGATCAATGTGTGTCATCAATTTGGAAGCCAAGTAGTTAAATTGCTACAATTGAGGACTTAGGAAGGTTTCTATTAAATTAGTTGTTTCTTATATATAAAAATTAATGAACACTTATTATTATTATTATTTTTTTGCGATACGCGGGCCTCTCACTGTTGTGACATCTCCCATTGCGGAGCACAGGCTCTGGACGCGCAGGCTCAGCGGCCATGGCTCACGGGCCCAGCCGCTCCGCGGCATGCGGGATCCTCCCACACCCGGGCACGAACCCGTGTCCCCTGCATCGGCAGGCGGACTCTCAACCACTGCGCCACCAGGAAGCCCTGAACACTTATTTAATTCCAAAATTTTGCATTTAATTTTTCTGATAAATTTGATTTTAAGACTTAACAAAAATTTTAATTCTGTATAGATTTTGAAGTGTTTTTTTTTCTTGTGAATATATATAATTTAAGCATTACATTTTTAAGTATTTTCTTTCAGCTTAGTGGTGCTTTTGGTAGTAAATTAAATTCTCACTAGCAAAACTGAGAAACTGAGTAAACTTTGGAAGTGAGGGATACTAAAAAGGAGTTTGTTTCTGGTACTTTGTGAAAGAGTAATAATAAGACTTTCCCCTTTAGCCACCTCGTACATCTCATCCTGTAGTGAAGTTTTCCTGTACAGACTGTGAACCGATGGTTATTGACAAATTGCCTTTTGACAAATATGAGTTGGAACCTTCACCGCTGACTCAGTTTATCCTGGAAAGAAAATCTCCTCAAACCTGTTGGCAGGTGAGCTGAACGACTATAGTGATTTAAATTTTTATTTATTTATTTAATTTTTATTGAGAGTATAATTGATTTACAATGTTGTGTTAGTTTCAGGTGTACAGCAAAGTGAATCAGTTATACATATACATATATCCACTCTTTTTTTTTTTTTTTTTTTTGCTGCACTGGGTCTTTGTTGCTGCGCACAGGTTTTCTCTAGTTGCAGTTAGGAGGGGCTACTCTTCATTGCTGTGCACGGGCTTCTCATTGCGGTGGCTTTCTTGTTGTGGAGCACGGGCTCTAGGCGTGTGGGCTTCAGTAGCTGTGGCACACGGACTCAGTAGTTGTGTCGCGGGCTCCAGAGCACATGCTCAGTAGCTGTGGCACATGGGCTTAGTTGCTCCGCGGCATGTGGGATCTTCCCGGACCAGGGCTCGAACCCGTGTCCCCTGCATTGGCAGGTGGACTCCCAACCACTGCGCCACCAGGGAAGCCCTATCCACTCTTTTTTTAGATTCTTTTCCCATATACGCCATTACAGAGTACTGAGTAGAGTTCCCTGTGCTATACAGCAGGTCCTTATTAATTATCTGTTTTATATATAGCAGTGTGTATGTGTCAATCCCAGTCTCCCAATTTATCCCTCCCCACTCCCCACACCATAAGTTTTATTTTTTACATCTGTAACTCTATTTCTGTTTTGTAGATAAGTTCATTTGTAGCCTTTTTTTAGTTTCTACATATAAACAATATCATATGATATTTGTCTTTCTGTCTGACTTACTTCACTCAGTATCAGAATCTCTAAAAATTTAATTTGATGTTTCTTAAAAAGTTAAATTGAATCCGTGGTTTATATAACATTCTGTAAAGGTTATTAAAGGTGAAGTTTTAACTACTCCTTTTTAACAGGTATATGTGAGCAATAGTGCAAAATATAGCGAACTTGGCCATCCCTTTGGTTACTTGAAAGCCAGTACAGCACTGAACTGTGTCAACTTATTTGTGATGCCTTACAATTACCCAGTCCTCCTTCCCCTTTTAGGTAAGTTATTCTCATCACATTCTCTGTGGCTTAGCATACATACAAATTTTTCCTAAAAACAAACTTTGGGAACATCCCTCCCTTTCTAAGTTTTCTTGTCTTCTGGAAATTAATGAAGATTTTTTTTTTTAATTCTAAAACACTGAAGCTGTATAAGGTTGTGTTATAGCAACCCGTGCATGTTTCTGATAAATTGAAAGTCAGTGTCAAACTACCTTTGATTCTGCAAACTATTGAAGATATTATATTTTAAGTTTCTAAATTAAGTATTCTCTAAGTTTTTTGCAATTAGATTTCTTACATAGTTAGAATTAGTAATGCAGGCTTTGTATTCGGTAAATAATTAGACATTTTGTAGAAACATATCATATTTATAAGAGCTGAGTATTTTCTAAGGATTTATCTATACTTTTAATTTTCATTTGGCAAATTTTTTTAAATGATGAATTTGTTCTAAAATAATATGATAAGCCTAAAGTTGGTTTCTGGGGACCATTTGGCTATAATTTTTTGAGGGGTACTGTTGGAGAAGACATCTTTCCCTTCATGGAACTGCATCAGATTTAAAGGTTACAGACAAAATATTAGTAGGTGTATTTTATAGAAAACATCATGCATACTTTGTTTCTGTCTTCAAATCTGTTTCATATCTAGATTTTCCTTGTGTATTTTCTGATTCTACCTTTATTATTACATTTAATTTTAGACCATAATTGACACCTTTTTATTTTTAAAGTGGTATTACTACTCAAAAATGCCAGAACCAAAAATTTTACTACCTTTAATTTTGTTAAAAATATAGGTCAGATGTTCCTCTCTCTCTTATATAAATAAGAAAGCAGACTTTAAAAATGAAACTTATTTGACTTGATTTTCATGTGTGAAAACAATGAATGATGATAGTTTGTTCACATTATAAATTTATAGATGACTTGTTTAAAGTACATAAGGCAAAACCAACATTGAAATGGAGACAGTCATTTGAAAGTTATTTGAAGACAATGCCTCCCTACTATCTTGGGGTAAGAATATTATTGTTAAAAATAGAACTTTTTATAAAATTTTATATCATGCTTATAGTTTACTGTAGGTATTAAAACTTTTATTTATTGCTGTTATAGAATAAATGTCATGAAAATTGAGTGTACAAATTACCCATATAAATGTAATGGGAAATAAATGTTTCAGTGATTTTCAGAATAATGATGATGATGATGATGATGATGATAATATATATATATACATATATATATATATATATATATGTATATATATGTATGTATGTATGTATAATGCTTACCCAGGCCTGGTTCTATCCTAAGCACTTTACATGTATTAACCTCATTTAATTTATATGGTAACCCTATGAGGCAGAAATCACTGTTCTTATTTCACAGATGAGGAAACTGAGGCACTAAAAGATTAAATAATTCATCCAAGGCTACATAGCTAATATTTGGGGGTCAGGAATTCAATCCCAGGCAGCCTGGCTTTAGAATTTAAGCTTTTAACCTCAATTGTTATACTACCTTTTTAAATTGCAGTTTTATAATTATTTCCCTTTAAGGGTACAAAAAAAGGTTTGTGTTGCATTATTCCCTAAATCTCCGGAAATATTACTTAAAACCTAGTGTATCATAATAGATAGGACCAATAATGCATATATTATTAAATATATTACTTTATTTATTTTGTGAAAAGTAGCTTCTTAACAAAAAGACGTACACTAAAAGCACTTTAAAACATTACTTCTGCTTTTACTGCAGGAATGTTACAGTATTTGACTGTAACTAATCTTTCTAAATGGTCCCTAATAAGAACACTAATTTCTTGAGCTTTGAAAATTATATGTTATAGTTGTAAGAGAAAAGTTGTGTGTGTCTAGCACATAGTGCCTGCTATGTAAGAGAGGGAAAAGGAAGAAACACTTGAATATGAACTGTTGCATATGTTTGACTCCTATGTTTCATAGCAATTGGGATTTAGCCAAAGCCACATGAATATTAAGTATCAGATCTGGGATTTGATTCCAGTTTGACACCAGTGCTTTTATACACTCTCTAATATGTCATTGGGTGGTTATCATCCTTTTCTGACTCTGTCCCATTCACATGGGCTAGACAGTCCTGCTAGTGATATTTTTCCTTGCACAAAGTGGCTCTCAATTAGTCCTTACAATTGAAAATCACTATATCACATCCACAGTAAATATTAGATGATTTTTGCCTCCTCATTTTTCCTTCAGAGCTTGTTTCTGTTTTTTCAGCTCAGCTAATGATAATAGTAGTAATGATTAATACCTACTGAATGCTTACTGTGTGCCAGATGTATTTACATGCATTAATTCATTTAATCCCATGACAACCCTATGAGGTAGATACTACTATTATCATTTTACAAATGAGAAACTTAAGGCACAGAGGGGTTATATTACCTGGTACAGGGTCTCAAAGCTAGTGAGGGGTCGAGCCACAACCCTTCCAGTTACCCAAGGCAGAAATCTTCTATTTTCCTTGACTCCTCTTTCTACTTACTACCCAAGTTCTATCAAATCAACCTCTGCAATGTGTCTCCTGCCCTCTTCTTCCAAACTTAGTGTCTCCAATGATGCTAAGAAGTCCAGGACTTCACCCTTTCTTGCTCTGGGTGTTGTTATTATGGCCTCTAATTCTTGTTTAGTATTTCAAACTGCCTTTCATACCACTGACAAACATTTTAATGAAGTACAAATATGATTATGTGACTCTTATTGAAGAAAAGGAGACATTTTGGGAGGCGAAATTTTCAAAATTGACAATACATATAGCTATAAGTTTTTGATAAGCTCAGGATTGAGTGGTATTTTCTTTTTTCCTGTAGCCTTTGAAGAAAGCTGTTAGAATGATGGGAGCACCTAACCTAATAGCAGACAGTATGGAATATGGACTTAGTTACAGTGTCATTTCATACCTCAAAAAATTGAGTCAGCAGGTAATGTTAAGAAATAGAGCCATTAAGTACTTTGAATGGTTTTGGCTAAGGTGGTCAATAGGCCAGATGTTAGTTCTTGATGATTGTAATAGAATTCCATCATATTAATGTATTATATTTTAAAACCACATATATCATATATTAACATAATTCTGTCTCAAGTAAATGGTATGCTGTGTTTTGAAATGATAATTTCAAGTAGTAATTCCTAGTTTGTGAAAATAGCTTTTATTAATGTGGTCCTAGCCTTCCTGTATGTGAACATTCTTTGTTTTCTTTTGGGAAATTTATGTTAGAAAGTTGTTTTTCTTAGACAAAAAAGTCAGTTTCTTTTGCTTTATGTTTTAAACTTATAGCTTTTTCTTTCAAAATGGGAGTTTCTTTTGAAATATTTGTAAAAATACTGAATTTTTTCATTTTGGGCATAAATCACGTTAATAGATACTATAGTAGTCAAGCAGTATACGCTTTGACTGCCAAGTTATTAAAATTGTATAAAACACAATTTTTCCAGTACTTCTGCCATCTCTACTTCAAGTGCTAATTGAAATGTAGGTTGGAAAGAGTCAAAATATTGCTATTTTGCTTTCCAGTGAAAAACTCCATCAGTGTTTGCCATATCTATGAACATTTAGTTATGTGCTAGTAATAATGTCTTTAAGTAAATGTTGATGAGGTTTTTTTTCTAATTTTATTTCACCTCTGAATTGGAAATATATATTTTTATTTAGGGTACATTTACATTTCATGGTTTAGGTGTAGTGGGTACTTAATAAATAAAATAAATTGAAGTTGTGTTTGTGAACCCTGCTCCAAAAGGTAAGAATTGTGATGATTTAAAATCATAAGACATTATTGTTTAAACTGTGTTCAGTTTACCAAGGACTTGACATAAACTTCTCTACTTAAGTAGAGTTTTAAATTTCTTATGTACTTTTTAAATATAATAAAAACTTAATTTATGGAAGACCAAAATGATTAGCATTTAATTTACCACTTCAGATTATGTCAAGACAACTTTTGGGTTTTTTTTGCTTTAGGCGAAAATAGAATCTGATCGAGTCATCGGTTCTGTAGGCAAAAAAGTAGTACCGGAAACTGGAATTAAAGTCCGAAGCAGATCACATGGTTTATCAATGGCTTATAGGAAAGATTTTCAACAGCTGCTCCAGGGAATTTCAGAGGATGTTCCTCACAGACTGCTAGACCTTAATATGAAAGAATACACTGGGTTCCAAGTTGCTTTGCTCAATAAGGTAATGGTTATGTGAATTTAGTACTGATATAGTTATAGTCTGTTATATTGTTGAATATGGCCAGTTTTCTGTTAACTGATACTGTTTGTCCGAACTTCTGTACCTCCGCAGAATAATGATCAATTATATTATTATTGAATCATTAGATTTTAGAGTTAAACACTGTACATGGTGAGTGGATGAATGGATGAACTGCAAAGAGCAAACCATCCCATTCATTTTATAGATGAGAAAACAGGCTTAGAGATTGCCTAAAGTTACATAGCTAATGGTAGAGTTCACTGTAATTTGGTACTTTTATACTGCTGACCTTGGGTACACAGCATGATCCTGAAGTGCTTTGTGAATACTCATTAAAAAGATCTTCATCCCAGTAGTCTTTTCGTAGAAACAGACAGGCTGATTCTAAAACTTATATGGAAGTGTAAAGGTCCTAGAGTAGCTAAAACAATTTTGGAAAAGAATAAAGCTGGAAGATTTGCACTATCTAATTTTAAAAGTTACTGTAAAGCTACAGCGATCAACGTGTTGTTGGCATAAGGAAAAATATATAGATCAGTAGAACAGAAGTAGGCCGTCACACGTAGAGTCAATTAATTTTTAACAAAAGTGCCAAAATAATTCAGTGGGTTAGGAGACAGTCTTTTCAACAAATAGCGTGGGAACACTTGGCTATCCATATGCAAAATAATGAACTTGACCCTTACCTCACATTACTTGAAGTGATCATAGTCATACATGTAAGAACTGAAACTATAAACTTCTACAACAGAACAGGAAGAAATTTTTAAGATGTTGGATTATGGGTCAATGAAGATTTCTAAAATACAACACACAAAGCACACACACACACAAACTTGATAAGTAGAACTTCATTAAAATTGAAATTTTTGTCTTCAGAAGAAACTTTGATGTTTCTTCCAGGCAAGCTGTAGTCTGGGAGAAAAACATGTATTGAATAAAGAACTTGTTTCAAAATATATAAAGAACTCATAGAACTCAATAATAAAAAGACAAACATCCAATTAAAAAAATAGACTAAATATTTGAACAGACACCTCATATACAAACTTGAACAGGCACATAAAAAGATGTTCAACATTATTAGCCACTGGGGAAATGCAAATTAAAACCATAATGAGATCCCACTTTATGCCCACTAGAATGGCTAAAATTTAAGACTGAAAAATACGAAGTGTTGGTAAGGTTGTAGAACAACTGGAACTCTTATACATTATTGATGGAAAATAGATTGCAGTTTCTTAGGAAAGGTAAATATTGCTATATACCAACAGTTCTGCTGGTAGGTATCTACCGAGATAAATGAAAATATGTGTATATAAAGGCTTTGTATGCAGATGTTCATAGCAGCATTAGTAACAGCCCCAAACTGAAAATAGTCCAAGTGTTCATCAACTGGTGAATGGATAGAGATATGGTATATCCATGTAAAAAGGAAAAGACAGTAAAAAGGAATAGACACCAGTACACGAACAACATGGTTGAATCTCAGAAACATGCTCAGTGAAAGAAGCCAGATAGAAAAGATTGCATATTGCAAGATTCGGTTTATAAAATGGAATGTAGAGAGAAGGAGAGTTAGATTAGTGGTTGCTTGGGGATAGGAATAGAGATTGACTACAAATGGGCACAAGGAACTTTCTGGGATGATGGAGATGTTCTGAAACTGGATCGTAGTCATGGTTTCACAACTATACATTTATGAACACTCATCAAACTGTTTATGTGAAATGGGTAGTTTTATGGTATGTAAATTATACATCAAAGCTTTTATTTACTTCTCTTAGACAGAATATGTAATAAAATCTTGGACAGATATGAGCTTGAGATTATTTGGTTGAGCCTCACTACCAAATTTTAATCTTTTGGTTATTAAAACAGTACAGTAAGATTGCATCATATCTCTTTATTTTTTTAAGCTAGTTAGTTAACTTGTGTATCTTATTTTCAAAGCTATGCTGCAGGCTAGAGATTTCAGTCTCTTAATTCTATGTTTGAAAATAAATCTTGTCTTTAAATCTTTTTTAACAGGATTTGAAGCCACAGACATTTAGAAATGCGTATGACATACCAAGACGGAATCTTTTGGATCACTTAACAAGAATGAGATCTAATCTTTTGAAGAGCACCCGCAGATTTCTTAAAGGACAGGATGAAGGTTAGATCATGGTTTTAATGTTGGTATTTCTTCAGTAAACTTATTTCTTTATATTGGAAATACATAGAGTGTTATTGTAACTTTTAAAGAATTATAACAGTAGTATTACATTCTCATTGAATGAAGTAAAAAGTGAGTCATCCCTGATTCTCTACACTTCTTCCTACCATCACTGTTGCCCCAAATTCTATTCCCCAGAGGTAATGACCTTTGTTAGCAGCTTAGTTTCCTTTTTAGCTTTCTTCATACATTCACATATACAAGTACATGCACAAACAAAATCATTTTCTTGTGATCTACTAGTATCTGGTAGTTTAACTAGTTTAACTCTGGGTGGCCAATATATGTCCTATTCTGGTATTTCCTTCAACTGTACCCATGGCACCTACTACAAATCAAGTCAGATGAGAACTTAACCCTTTGCCAACTCTCATGTAAGCATTTCAACTATAGTTTTATATAAACAGGGTCATCTATGTGATATCTCTTTTCTATAAATTCTGCTTTAATTAAATTCTGCTTATTTGGAATAGAGTAGAAGAGACATTTCCTTTTCATAGAAAGGTTACACATATGCTTATTCTATACACTGAAATTAACTGCAATATTTTTGCTTTGTTTAGAAGATAAAATCAAGTATTTAAAATTTTATTTTAAAAAAATCTCAAGATTTTATGTCACAATATTTATAATGGTCACAAAATAATTTAGAATATGTGGTAAGGAAAGATTGACTAGAATAAACCAGAGAACATTCATACATAAGAAGACATTATTTGATAACTAGTTGGAAGGTAGTTTTAGTGAGGTTAACTTTTGTTTTTGCTCTATTCTGTTTGAAAAGATCAAGTGCACAGTGTTCCTATAGCACAAATGGGGAATTACCAGGAATACCTCAAGCAAGTACCTTCTCCACTAAGAGAACTTGATCCTGATCAGCCTCGAAGGTTGCATACATTTGGCAACCCCTTTAAGCTGGATAAAAAGGTAAATTTGAAATGTTCCATGAAATAATTTATTTACACTAGGCACTGTGGAGAGGAGCAGTTCTTAATTTAACTAAAGAAAGCTGAAGCTATATTTTCTTGGTAGAATACCTAATAAATGTCAACAGTTAAAATACAGTTATTTTATTGGGAATTGGAATTAGTTGTGCAATTAAAAACTGTATGTAAAGCTAGGGAAATTATATTCTTTTTTGTTATAGGGTATGATGATAGATGAGGCAGATGAATTTGTGGCTGGACCTCAAAATAAACATAAACGACCTGGAGAACCAAATATGCAAGGCATCCCTAAAAGACGTCGCTGTATGTCTCCACTACTAAGAGGCAGACAACAGAATCCAGTTGTGAACAATCATATTGGAGGAAAAGGACCACCTGTAGCTATGACTCAAGCACAGCCAGATCTTCTTAAACCCCTTCCTCTTCATAAAAGTAAGGTTTTTCTTTAAATGTTATTTGCTGCTCTTTGGTTCTTCATGGGAAAGATTTTTGTAATATATTATAGAAACAATTGATAAGGTCCAAGAGTGTCTAGAGAAGATATTTGTTTACTCTAAATTAGCATGTAATCATTTTTATGTCTTTTTAATGAACATTTATTGAACATTTCATATATTCATTATGCTTAATAGCTATCATGATTTGAAATATCATTTGCAAATCTTAAGTATTTAAAAATAACAGTTTTTAAAGGGGCATTATCAACACCCACAGAAAGATGGTTTTCAATTTCAGTTTAATTCAACAACTAATTCTTAAATGATATGCTAATTTAGACATTGCTAGGCATTGAGGTATAGCAGTGAACAAGACAATAGTGATCTCTGCCTTTATTTATAATGAGTGAGGAAAGAAAGTCATTGAACATTTCATTAGAAGTGTGATGAATGTTACAAAAGGGAAGTCAAGTGTGTTGTGGAAGTATTTGGCAAGAGGATTTAACTTAGTCCGTGGGGTCAAGGCACTTTACTGAGGAAGTTCTGTTTACGCCAGTACTTGAAGGATGAATGGGAATTAGTAAACTAACTATGCATTTGCCTATGCCTCAGTAGTAGTCTAAGAAGAGTATGTGCAGATGCATACAGTAAAGAGCAGGGCATTAAGGGAACTGAAAGAATGCTGGTTATAGCAAGCGTTGTTGGGAATGAGAAAAAGTGAGAACTGAAAGATAAACATGCAGAGTCTAGATCATGGAGGGTCTTGGAAGCCATCATAAAGATTTTAGACTTTATTCTAAGGACAATGAGAATCCATTGAAAGGTTTTAAAGAGGTAGTGATCTGATCTGATTAGCATTTTATAAAGACCAGGCTGACTTTACTATGTGGAATATTATTAGGGGAGAATGAGAATTGATGTAGGGAACCCTTAATTAATGGATTCATTAATTATAGGTAGTGATCATTCATGGCTAATGACATCTTAACTGGAGAGAAACCAAGTATGATACCTCCTGATGGAATTACACAGTACTACTTTTGAGGTAGTCCTGCCCACCCCCCCGCTCCCCCCCAAAAAAACCCCTGAACATCAATCTGACCAAGCCTCTCTGTCTAACTACCAATTTTTAGGAAATATAAGGGACAGAGAAACATGTTAAATAACAAAACAGGGATAAAATTAGAAAAATCCAGATTGTGGGAAACTCTATAGGACAAAGAATCTGGTGTGTGTGTGTGTGTGTATTTTTCCAGAAAAAAAAATGCATAGAAAAAAAGAGGTACAGAAGGATTTTTATAGATTAAAAGATAGTTAAGACATGTAAATCAATTGCAACGTCCAGGTCTGATTTGGACTCTGAATCAAAGGAAATCAAACTTTCCACAAACAGAAACTATATAAGGTAATTGGAGATTGTGGACAGTGACTGGGTATTTGATGTTGTTAAATAATTGTTACGGTTGCACAGAAACCAGTTAGGCAACACAGGGAAGAGCTAATGGTTACCTGGGAGTGTGGTTGTGAGAAGAACCTGTATTGGAGAAATACTTGGATATATCAGCAAAGGACTTGGTGATGACTGGCTGGATGATGGAGACAGGGCAAGGGAGGAGTTGAGAGACCCTGGGTATTTCAGTGTGTCAGGGGTGGAGTGGAAGAAGAGAGGTTGAATTGAGTTTGGTTTAGAAGTGTCTGTTAGATAGCCAGGTGGATTTCCTAAGTTAGAAGATGGATCATTGAGTTTGGAACTTACGAGAAGAGGACTGGGCTAGAGAGATAGGTATGGGAGGCAGCCTTAAGCCCCACTGGAGTAACCAAGGGAAACAGAAGAAAAAGCCTAGAGCAGAACTTTGAAAGTACCAAAGTTAAGAGGAGAAATAAGGTTCAGAAAAGGAGATTGAGAAGAAAGGAAGAATCCAAGAAAGAGGAGAAAATAGGGAGTAATTTAGTGTTATGGAAGCTAAATGGAAAGAGAATTGAGTGGTTGGTGGTCTCAGATACTTCTTAAACAAATCATTTGAGAGGATTGGAATAGTTCTGTAGGTCTTTAAGATGACAGAGTTGAATATATTTAAATGCTGGTGTGATGGAGCCAATAGAGAGGGAAAAGCTGAAAATGAAGATGAGAGAAAGTATAATCACAAAATCACTGAGAAGGCAAAAGGGAATGAATGGTCCAGAGCCCACATGAAGAATGCTTCTTCCATTAAAGCCGAATGGGTGTGGTGGGCACAAGTTTAACGGTGGGAAGTCGAGGAAGTTCACCTTCTTTCTGCTTTTGCTTTCCTCTGTGAAGTTGGAGGTGATGTGTACACTGAGAGGAAAGAGATATTGGGAAAGTCAGAGATGTTAAGACAGTGGAGAAGGTTTGAATGATTTTTTGTGTGGTAGAGGGAGAAAAGGTTGTAATAAGACTGCTAGGCAGTGCTAAGATCCAGGTACAGGTGGTGACTGTGACCACTCTGTAGAGCTGTGTCATATTTCTCCAGTAGTGCCTGCTCATCATTCCACATGTGAGTCTGCAGCAAGAAGATAGATTGCATCATCAAATTTGGGATTTTTGCTTGGCAGGTGTCATGGGAGGACAATAGAATGAGAGAATTTAGGACACTTAAAAAGTGATACATTTTGGGATATAAGTTAGATAAGAAAGTGGATATCTAGAAGGAATCTGATTAATATAAGGGAGAACGTAGAGGAATTGCTAGAGTGAAAGTCTGGCAGAGTTCAAGAGCAATAGTAGGAATACTGCAAAGATGAGGGTTACACATGCCTCCATCCCTGAATTTGTGTTTCACTTGAGAAGCAAATGGGTGGGTGGAAAAGTTCCTTGGAGATGAGAAATTGAGGAATTGGGAGGCCAGGTTCTTAGGAGGCGATGTCCTTAGACATGGATGTCACATACTACAGCGTTTCTCAAACCTTAATGTGTATGTGAAACCAGGCGGGGGTCGGGGGAGTGGTTAGCTAAACTACAGATTCTAATACATTGTTTGGGATCGGGCTCAAGATGGGCATTTCTGGCAAGCTCTCTGATGGTACTAATGCTGCTTGTCCACAAACCGCACTGTGAGTAGTAAGGACCTAGAATGATGTCCCAAGGGACATGGGGTGGAAGGAAGTCTGTGAACCGGGTGCCAGAGACATCTGCGACCACGGGTGTGCTCTGGAGGTCAGTAAAGATGGTGATGAGGAGAGAGAGGATGCGTTGAGTGGGATAATTAAATCTCAGAGAAGAGCAAGAATTTTTCGAGAGTGCATGGAGAAATGTTCTTGAAGTGGCATTGGAAGGTGAAGGGATTAGTGACTCCACATCCTTATTTATTTATTTATTTTTATACATTTATTTATTTTATTTTATTTTATTTTTGGCTGCGTTGGGTCTCTGTTGCTGCGCGCAGGCTTTCTCTAGTTGCGGCGAGCGGGGGCTACTCTTCGTTGCGGTGCGCGGGCTTCTCATTGCGGTGGCTTCTCTTTGTTTCGGAGCACGGGCTCTAGGCACGTGGGCTTCAGTAGTTGTGGCACATGGGCTCAGTAGTTGTGGCTCGCGGGCTCTAGAGCACAGGCTCAGTAGTTGTGGCGCATGGGCTTAGTTGCTGTGTGGCATGTGGGATCTTCCCGGACCAGGGCTCGAACCCGTGTCCCCTGCATTGGCAGGCGGATTCTTAACCACTGAGCCAGCAGGGAAGCCCCACATCCTTATTTTAAGTCCACAGAGAGTGTTTGAGAGACAGCAGTTTCTTTGCAGGAGAGTTGGGTTTCGATTAAAGCAGGAGTTACTCTAGAGAATATTCAGTAAAGTTTGCATATCATGGTATAGAATTTAGGAGGGAGGGAGTCAGAAGTTCAGGGAATTTTTGTGGGGATGAGTTTACATTTTGAACAGTAAAGAGATGAATTCAGCTGGCGTCCTGGTGGTTTGGTGAGCAATCAGAGAACTTAGAATTTAGCTGCTTTCTGTGAGGAGCAAGTACAATAATCTAATATTAAGTAGTAAGCTTGCAAGCTTTTAAGTCTAGTAGTCTAGTGAACTAAAGTGGGCACCAGCTATTCTTCACTGCTCGAGTAATGAAGACTATATGGATGGTTATAAGAAAAGGGGGCGCTGTGGAAGTTTGGTGGTATGTTGCTGCAGAATATTGATCAGCTTAAACTCCCTGTGTTCACTTTTGCCTCTAAATGGTAATAACTTACAAGGTAGAGGTAAGTTGGAATGAACTAGTACTCTCTAATAAAAGGATAACCATGATAATCTTGATCACATATATTTCCCTAAAGCATTAAAAACCTACTTATTCAATAAAATTGCCATAGAATAAAGCAGAGAACTAAAAGTTGTTTGAAACTGGCTTTTATTATTTTTCCTAAGGGCAAAAATTGTACACGTTTTTAAAATATTGTGAATGTTTCACATTGAAATTTACCATATATTTGGCAAAGCTTAAAAACCATATCAAATTGTTAATTTGCATCAGTCAGGGAGATCAGTTGTGATTTGCTGTAATATTGTTTCTTTGAAGTTTTCTTTACTGTGTGCTTTGAAATTGGCTCTCATCATTTTTTTTTCTTATTTTTATTTTTAGTTTCAGAAGCCACTAATGATTCAACAATAGATGATGTGGTTGAAAATCACGTTGCAGACCAACTTTCATCAGATATTACACCAAATGCTATGGAAAGTGAATTTTCAGCATCTTCTTCTCCAGCCAATTTACTGGAACGACCAACCAATCATACAGAGGCTCTTGGCCATGACCACTTAGGAACTAATGACCTCACTGTTGGTGGATTTTTAGAAAATCACGAGGAGCCAAGAGATAAAGAACGATGTCCTGAAGAGAATCTACCAGCATCTTCACTCAACAAAGGGAAGAAATTGATGCATTGCAGAAGCCATGAAGAGGTCAACACTGAACTAAAAGCACAAATAATGAAAGAGATCCGAAAGCCAGGAAGAAGTACGTATAATTAGAGACAAACATCAGATTTGATTTCTGTTTGTGCTCAAAAAAAAAGTCAAATAAACTAAGCATAGATCTGATTTTAGATCACTCTTAAACAACATATGAGCTATATAAGATTTGGTTCTTTATTCAGCCAACAAACACTTACTGAGTATCTGCTATATCCAAAGTACTGTGTTAGGTGTGGTAAGTAGGAGGGACTGAGAGCAGAGCAGGAACTCACAGATACGCATGGTTCCTACCATGACAGGAACCCATAGTCTTGAGCATTCTGTCAACCAGCAACTGGAATTTTAAGGTAACAGCAAACCCAGACAGATGTAGTGACTATTAAATGACTTCGTATCTGTAAAGTTCTAGGCATAGTACCTACCTACCATCTTAACTTTTAAGATTTAAACTATAATAGTGATCAGGGATGTGTTTAGGCCAAAAAACTAAAATTATGAAAGCTATCTATTATATGAGTACAGAAGAACTTTGTGTGGTAAAGTTTCAATATTATTGACATTCATTCCAAAGATGTTGGCAGATCACCTGCTATGATGGTACGGTGGCCCATGGGTGGTCCAGAAGTGGGTAAGACTCAGTACTGGCCATTTAGGAGCTTATAGTCCTTGGCAGAGTTTTATGTGAAAACTTGAAACTGAGGCAGCATTCTTTTTTTTTCCACCAATTACGACGTGTATATTCTTTTTTTTTTTTAAACATCTTTATTGGAGTATAATTGCTTTACAATGGTATGTTAGTTTCTGCTGTATAACAAAGTGAATCAGCTATACATATGCATACATCCCCATATCTCCTCCCTCTTGCTTCTCCCTCCCACCCTCCCTATCCCACCCCTCTAGGTGGTCACAAAGCACCGAGCTGATCTCCCTGTGCTATGCAGCTGCTTCCCACTAGCCATCTATTTTACGTTTGGTAGTGTATATATGTCCATGCCACTCTCTCACTTCGTCCCAGCTTACCCTCCCCACTCCCAGTGTCCTCAAGTCCATTCTCTACATCTGCGTCTTTATTCCTGTGAGACAGCACTCTTAACTTCCCCCCCCACCCCTCTATTTTATCCACTCCCCGGGTTAGCTGTAATTTAGCATTTGTCATAAGGATGGATTTTTGTAAAGGCCACTTCTTATTTTTCTGTGGCACTACCGAAAAGCTGTTTACTCATCCTTCTAAGCTTTATATTTGATACCCTACTGAGAACTTTTACCCAAAAAAAAGCAGTGTTTGAAAAGCTATTTTATCTTTGTTGATGTATGATGAAATATGTGTATTATAAAATCTCTAATGAGCAGTGAAAATTTTATGTAGACTAGTTTTGGTTTTGTCTTAGTATATCTTGATGTAGTAAACTGTAATAGAAAAATATTGAATAAGAGTGCAAATTAAAGCCATTTAATTTTTCTTTTTGCTTCTCTTGTTTTAAGAATATGAAAAGATCTTCACTTTACTGAAGCATGTGCAAGGCAGTTTACAAACAAGACTAATATTTTTACAAAATGTCATTAAAGAAGCATCAAGGTAAATAATCTGTTGTACATTATGATATGATGCAGAGTCCCCAGTTTTCTATAGTTGGTATTTTAACAGTATCTATTTTATACTTGTGTTGTTATGCATGTATATGACACACCCCTTTGTATATAAGTGCTTCTCTCTTTTTTTCAGTTTATTGAAAGAAGTTCACTTAAAAAATAGCTACACAGAAATTCTTCAGAAATCATGGACCCTTTCTCTCTACACATTACAGATTCTTGCATAATTCTCATTTATCCTACTCTGTGGCTTTTTGGTGTCTTTATATGTTATAGTCTTTAATTTTTCTCCTTTGTATATTTGAACTACAGTTAATATTAGTGATAAAAGGTAATCTTGAAAGGCAATATTTGAATGCAGTTCACTTGTATATGGGAAAACATGTAATTAAGGGGACCAGAGCTGGACAAATGGGCCTTATTCTGATTGCCTCAGTAGCCCAGGATTATGTACTTTAGTACAAGGAATGTGGATCAAGATTATAAATGGTAACTATGAAGTGCAATTAACTGGAAAGCATAGTTGTATGAGTTTAGTGAGTAAAAAAGCATTTTTTTGTTTCTTCTTCAAGACTTCTAGAATTTTAGTAATGTAAGAAAACTTAGCGTTTGTCTCATCTGACCTTCCAAGATACCCACCCTTTAATTAGTCCCCCAGTTTCTTCCATCCTACATGTAAAGGTTTTTTTAGATAAAGCTGTTAATTCTTTTTTTTTTTTTTTCTATGAGTGGCTAGAGCATAGGTTGCTTTGAAGTTTCAAGATAAGGCCATAACTTTTCATATTATTGATATTGAGTATTTAACCCATTCTGCTCTTTATGTAACATTCTGTCAACTCAGACTTCATCATCGATTTAGCTATATTCCGGGTGCCTGCATTCTACTTCTGCCACCTTTTAGAGAGTTGTGTAGTATTATGGTCAGTAGTCATATTAGTTTACAAGTAGAGAGGAAGTAGGTATAGATTGGGCAGTGTTTTGGGATATTCTGAAAAGCATCAGCAGTATTAACTTAGGCAGACAAAAGCAATTTTAGTCTACTATATTTATTACCGCAAAAATTTAAAAATTGCCACTTGAACTTTGTTTGCTATATCCTATACTACAGATGTCTAATTGTCCTTGATTTGCTAGTTTTCAAATTGTAATAATAGAACACCACAGTTTAAATGCAATTGCCCAAATTTCATTTCTTCTTCCATTTTGTGGGGAATTATATTCATATTTTATTCATATTCCATTCAACATTCAATGTTCAAAGAGCATAAGAAGCTATTGGAGTCATTGCTTTGGGAGCCCATATTGCTGGAATATTTATAACCCTTGTATTTATTAGGGTTTTTCCCCTCCCCTTTTTCTTTTTGATTGTGGAAGAAACAAACCTCTTTCCCATTGTACTTAGGCCTGGATTATTTGTTTTAGGAACAAACTAATACTCTACTGATAAAATAATTTGCTAATCTTCCAAGAGATTTTATATATCATAAAGTTGTTGATTTTTCATTTTCATCTCACTTTGAAAAATCTTTCCAAGGCAGTTTCTCTCTTTTAAAAAAAATTATACTGATATATAACTATTTGTTAAAAAGAAATTGAGAGTGCTATTACTTATTTTTTTATACAGGTTTAAAAAAAGAATGCTAATAGAACAACTGGAGAACTTCTTGGATGAAATTCATCGAAGAGCCAATCAGATCAACCATATTAATAGCAATTAAAAGAAAACAGAATGTGGCCACTTATTTCACTACCTTCTCCAAATACAAAGTAAATACAAGACTGTTGTGATCTTGCATTCATTTTTTGACATGCATTGTTGGCTTTTTGAAATACTAAGAGCAAGTCTACAGATCCTTTTTCCATCATTTTACAGTGACCTTTTCTTCATTTTGGTTTATTTTTGTAATGTGAAAAGTATCACTCTAAAAAACATTTTTATTTAACAAACTAAAAATATTCCTCCAAATCTCTTGCTTGTCATTGACTCTTGCGTGTCAATTTCCCTCAGGTTCTATTTTCTTAAACCAACCTTTAAAATTGTCACCTCTGTTAAGGTTGAACTTTGCCAAAAAAATAAAAAAAGAAGTTACTTTGTAATTTTTGGGGAAAAAAGCACATACATTAAAACTAGGCAATGTTTTGTATATACAGTTATTTTGGATATATTATTGTAAGTTGTACAAATGTATTTTGAAGAATATTTAAGAAAAGCACTTTTGTTATTCCATCAATAAATGCTCTATTTTACTCTTGTGTGGTTTAGGAAATAATCACATTTAAAGTAATCATTTAAAACCATCTTAAGATAATGGAATTTTAAAGGCCTTGCTTTTTAGCATTGGAAAAATACACCACTTGAAGTTCACATTTGTTAAACCTAACTGTAATTACATGTTACATAATCTGCATTGTCTTTTTACTCTATGTTCTTAGATTTTGTTGGCCACTCCAACATGCTCCGTTTCTGCCTAGATAATGGAAATGATGGTATCTGTGGCGGATAGGCAGACTCTTTAAAGCTGTTTAAAAAGCAGACGCCTTTGGACTTTATTGGTTTCCTTATTTACTTTCCTTCAACCCCTTTTCCTTTCTCACTAGGATTGTGGATGGCACTAAGGTGAAGCCATCAGTTAGGGAGTTGTAAGTTTGGGGTATACCACATACTCTGAAATGTCTAGCATTTAGCAGCTTGATGCCATACTTACAGAAGTCTCACAACAGACTGGGGTTTCAACAGGGATCTCTTTGTTCTGCTGTGCTATTACACTTCAACTCTCCATTTTATTTAGAAGCTAAATGGAAAGGAAACATGTTTAAAATGACTTTGCTCATTTTGCATTCTCCCTAAGTTATCCAGGATAAGGAAAACTGAACACTATTCACTGTCCACCCTCAGTCCAACATGGCCTCACGTGTCCTTACTGAGGACGTGACCCTGTGACCTGACTCACTTACCATTCATAGATCACTGCTGTGCCTTGTAGCGCTTTTGGGATAACCAGTAGAAAAGAAGGCTAAAATACATTTAGATAAAGAGAGGGTGAAATGAATTTATAAAATTATGGTAAAATTGAAGTATTTTTAGGTTCATAATATTTGAAAATCACATACCCTTATCTTTTTATACTTTAGCAGAACATTTTTAAAATCAAGGGTATAGCAAAATTAAATTGTAACTTTTTATGAAGAAAAGCATAGATGAAAGTGGAGAACATGCTTGAGATCTGTTAATTCAGTTTAGGGGATTTGAAACTCTCCCAATACTGAAGACAAATGCTGTCAAGAAAAAAAAGCATTTAATGTAGTGTTAAATAGTATTTTCATATGCAATTCTTTAAACATTTTTTCACCTCTACAAAATACCTTTAAGCAGGATATCATTTAGTAAATGGAATTGTTAAGGTAATTAGCTGCAGTCACATTGCTAAATTCAACAAGAGATACACAAAATCCAGAATATACTGTCTGGTTTTAAATTATATATGTTTAGATTCTGAGATTAACAGGAGGGGGACTACAAGTCATTCAGATAAAAGTTAATGCTTAACAAGAATATTTAGGAAAGGGACTCAATCTAGTCCAATATTTGGCCACTTTCCTTATCAGAAAGTTCTTATTTGCATTTCACAGGTTGCTCATGAGGTAATAATCCTTTAGACTCTTGCTTGACCTTTACTACATTTTGGGGTATGAACCCTGGAGGGAGTTGGAAGGAAGCAGTTTGTTCCGTCTCCTCTTTTTGTCCTTAATCTCTCTGCCTCCATACTCTACGCCCTCATCCCAAAACCTAGTCACAAGCTTTGAAACCCATCAGAATTCAAGCTTAATATCTCATCTCTTGCAGGTTTTTTTTACATTTTAAGAAACTGGGCATATTAGTGAATTAATGAAATACTGCAGAGTTTTTGTAAGCAAAGGGGAGGGGGAGTACATTTGAGGGGAATATCATGTCTTTTAGGCCCTTTAGATCAATGGATGGATGACTGTAGGCTGGACAAATGATGTTCTCCAACAGTTTAATTTTCAGGTTAAGATCATTTTTTGTAATGTTCTTGTATGTGTCCCATTTGTCAACTGATTGAGTCATTATTTACCCTTATCAGTAAGCTTTGTCAGTTTGGTGTACTGAAGGCTGAGACTCATTTGTCCTTTCAATACCCCGTCACCAGAAGAATAGCCACTTTGCCTTGTGTGTTATGAGCAAGTACCTCCCAGAAAGAGAGGTAAATAAATTCACAAGGCCTGTATTTAGACGTGCGGCGGATTATGGAACTGGTGTTGGATTGTATTTTCATTCTGTTTACTATGGCCTTCTGGAAACTCTTAGCACGGAAACAGTGGTGTGTCCTTTACTAGGTAGTTCAAAGATTTTACATCATTTTATGCAGTTGAATTCCAAAAGAGAAACTGTTCTCTCTTAACTGTCATCAACCTTTATTGGCTATGAGCTTTTGACAGTGACCTTTCTGTTCAAGTTTAGTCCTGTTTCTTTGTTTCTTGAGGGAGTAGAACCTGTCTTTTTTTTTTTTTTTCATCTTTCATTTTTTGACCTGTATCCTTTCTAAGAGAGGGCTCTCTGTTGCCTGTTCTGAGTGATAAGTGACATTTTCATCTAATAAATATGGGGTTGGGATGATCATCATGAAATACTAAGAGGATATATTTTGTTGATGGACTCTTGCTCCCCAAATAATCCCCCAATAGATTATTTCCTAGTGAATGATTATCTTCATCCTTTTTGTCACACGTGTCTCTTTGATTTCTAGCACAAGTTGCAGCAGTATGCAAATGATTCTCAGATAAAATGATGTTGACAGTATTTCCTTAACAATTTGTGTAAAACCTATGCATAATTTTCATTATTCTAACTTGACTTTTTTTCTCTCCATAAATAAAAATAATGCCTGATGTTTAGTTAAAGTAGATCCACTTTTGCTTGATTTTGTTAGTCTTGTTCCATCCTATTTCTTTTTAACACATTGTTTAGACTTGCCAACAACTCTTTACTGAGAATCTCTTTTTCCTTCCTAGCCTGATAAGTAATTGCCAGAGAGGGTGGGGTAACATTAAGAGGAATAATTTGAATACTTTGTTCACTGTTGTTGATGCTTAAAGGACTTCTGCTTGTCCTTCTGATGTGCTAAGGCTCTCTGCCTGTACCATCCCCTCTTTGGATTAAGATGAGGTTGTATGGTGAGACTTAACAAGTACTAGGGCAAACATTTGATTTTTGTGTAGCTTCAGCAAGCTTGAGAAAGATCAACAGGAAAACTATAGAAATGCAGGTGCGTTCCCTAGGATACTAGGGGTGCTGAGAGCCAGAGGACTGCTTGGACATTCTAGTGGCCTGAAGGAATTCTTTCATCCTACAAGGCCAAGAAAACTCGGCAACAATGGGGAAAAAAGATTTATCATTTATTTTACTTTCATGACTTTTTAAGTCTCCCCAGAAGTAGAAACCTGAATTTTTAAAGACCTACATCAACTATAAATGAGCTGAGAGAAACAGAAGGCAAAAAAGCCACAGAGGATATTAGTTTCCTCAGTAGTTATGAAATATTCCCCTTTCTCAGGATACATAGCAACTGAGAAGCTTCTGAAGCACCATGGAAACCAGCTAGAAGGAATGCTTGTTTTAGGTTAGGGTGGACAAACGAGGCTTTGTTGCTAGAGAGATGCTGATAAATATTTAATTTATGTGATTCCTATCAAAAAATACTGTAATACCTGTGTTGGGTTCTCTCAGGAAAAAGATGAATGGCCGATCTGCTTTAAAAATAGGAATCCGAGACCTTTTCAGTAACAACAGAGCTGCAGGAAAGATAAAGAATAGAATCCCATTTTATTTTCTCTTCATTTGAGGAAAGTCATATTAAAATTGGATATGAAGTCACTTATATGCCTTGATTTTTGGAGAAATAAAAGCATCCTAATGATATAGCATTGTTTAGTGTTATGATGGGGTGCAAATGGGAAAATTAAAGGGAAAAGATACCACTTAGCCAACACTGTGTCCTATTTTCAAAATATTCCATGGAATAAATTCCTTCCTGAAGGTAATTTTCAGAATGACTCTATTCCTTGTTTATGGGGTCGTGCTACAAATCCTTTTCAAAATGGCTCTTTTCTCCCATCAGTTTTCAAAAACTTTGTTCTGTTAACATTTCTTTTTTAAGAATGCTCTACTACATCTGGACTTGGGTTTTAGTGGGGAGGCTTAGAAGTGTGAAGGTTGAACTGGATAAATCTAACAAAGGGAGATAAGTGGGAAGCAGCTGACTGAGTGTTGCTGACACTCTGTGCTCTTAGGGACATACCTGTAGCTGCAGATGCCTTGGTGCCTTCCTCTGAAACCTCAATCTTGGCTTTGTGGATTGCTTCAGAAACATAAACGCCATCTTGGCCTAATCCCAGGACATAAAAATGTGATTGTTTATCTGCATTTTGATGCATTTAGTTGAAAGATTTGAGTACATTTTTAAAGAATGGACTTTACTTACAGTCTCGTTCGTATGCTGCTTACTGTGTAGTTAGGAAGAGATTTGTTTGGGAAATTTTAAGGTACAGTAATTTATGCAACTTTCAAAACCTCAAATTTGGTAAATTATCTAATAAATAACCCCTCTCAGATTAACATTCAGGGCTGTGCCCCATTTTTTTCAATAGTTAATTTTCAAAAATAATTTCTAGTTACTGTTGAAATCTTTAGTCAGTATTTCTGAAATTTCAGTGGTATAAGAATTGCCATAGTACATGTTAAAATGCAAATTCTGGAGCCCAGGAATCTGCACATTCAGCAAGCTTCTGAGATGATTTCCCTTGAATGCCTTCTTGGGCTGCATTTTAGGAGCCCCTTTTAAATGACAGAGGTTTGTACTATGGGCCTTATAAGGCAGTGTATAAAAAATGTCTCATGCCTCATGACTGCATTCTGTATACTGAGTACATCAGTTATGCAATTATCTTGCCTTATTGGCTAGAATTTGCAAAGAAAATGAGAACTATAATAGTTGTATGCCAACAATTTCAAAGATATTATAAGCTTAGCAAATAGGAATCTGAGTGATCCAAGCGTTAGAGGAATTGACAGGTTTTTGTAATTTAGCCATCAATCATTTTTAAACAGCTCTCCACAGTGAAATGGTACTTGATGACACAATGAAAGTAAGAATCTTTAGAATGAGAAGAAACTTTAGAAATCATTCAGTCCAACCCTCTCATTTTAGAGTGAGCTGTGAAGTCATCTGAGGCCACACACTTGACAAGAGGTCCAGTCGGGCATATGCAGGTGTTCTGACAGCAGGTGCAGTGCCTATTTCCACCCCCACCCTTCCATACAGACGCCACCACCTTGGAAAAGTGTGTTCTAGTCCACTGCAGCATGCACTAGAAAGGGAGCTGTGGCAGGAGTCTTAAAATAATCATTGTGATGGACATGTATTTTGAGGGGGCTTCTTTGCTTGATCTTAGACTAATATTTAAATTGTTTTGCATTTCTCATGCACATACAAGGGGATGGCAAATGAATGTTGTGAGAGAATAATACCAGTGGAGTACAGAATATGCAACATTTCATCCATCTTGTAAATAAGGCATACACGGGAAATTGTGAGCTGGCTGTGTTCAGTGTAAGGAACAGATATTTTGCAGCATCAGTGAAGGGGGCCAGACAAGGGCCAGAGGAGGAGAAAAATCAACGGAAACATTCACTTGCCATCGCTTGTCCTAAAACCGGTGCAGAATCTGATTGATTGTAGCAGTTGGTCTTTTTCTGTAGGATCTTTTAGAAAAGAAACAAATTTCTCTATACTAACTAGCCTGTCTCACTAACTCATTGAGCAAACTGAAATGCAGTGCCCAGATCAGGATTGTGTGTATAAGGAATGGTTGGTGGTCATGAGAAGCTTTTACTAATCTGTGACTTCATTACTATCTAGTATGCCATCTGGACATTTAAAATAAATGTTAATGAAATGAGCAAAGGTTCTTCATCAGCTAGAATATAGTAAATGCGTTTGTGTTAGAGTCCAGGCACCCTGGCACAATGTGAGAAATGGGGTCGACTGGTTGGTATGAATGAGTTTTTGGTTAGATGGGCTTGACGCTTTGAATTTCTTGAAACTGCAATGGAGGTTTCATTTAAGTAGCTTTTTTCTCCATCATATTACAGGAGTGGTCCAATAATTGACATTTACATGTTTGCACAGACATAGGCTAAGACCCATAGCCTGTCAGTCCCAGCATCCTCATCTCTCATACATTTTATCTCTGGTAAGAGTTAATATTTCAGAAGACCAATATTTGTGATCAAAATAAGGATTCAGGAGTCATCTGTGGGTTTGTGTTTTTCTTGTTTGATCTTGTATTACAGATCCCTATTTGCTTACTTTTGTTAAGTAGCTCTGGAAATGTTATGCAACTAATGAAATCAGCACAAAGGGATTCTCCTGGCTTTGGGCTCATCCTCTCCTGCAGTGTTGGCAGCTGTCTAGTGCCATTGATGGCTGTACAACCTGTTTCCCCAAAATTTGTTCCCAAGGTTGTTTATAGGTGCTATTCTATTAAAAAGGGTTCCATGAGTAATTACAATGGGAATTGCAAGTTGAATAGGTTTGTGCTTTTGTTTTTAATAGTGGACTTCTTAGAGCTGCTAATTTGCTAATGTTCATAGTGAATCTCCACAGGAGGGCTATAATATGTAGTGTTTCACCATGGAAATACCCACACTATCTCCTGTCTCCAAATTTAGCAGGTTAGCATTCTATAGAACATACTTTGGGAAACTAGCCGCCTTCCCTCCCCCTGAATAAACTCTTATGCTCCTATATTACATTTCAATATCCAAAGCAAATGGGTAAAATTCTTCCTGCCCTCCCTGGCATACTCTACTCTTCTTCCATAACATCTTCTTTAAGTATTTCCATCTCAACTTTCCTCATTAGACTGTTAGTTCCCAGAAAGCAGAAGCTGTATTATTCATTTTAAATATTTACTTTGCTCAACTAGCATAATAATGCTTGGTACACGTATGTGTTTAGTAAATGTTGGATGAATGAATACTCGACACTCCTCACACTGTACATTTGTTTCATTTCCCCATAAAAACAACTGACTTAATGTTCTTTAATCTGATTTCACTTGTAAGGAAATGTTGGTTGCTGTCCTTGGAATCACAGGGGCACAGCACAGAACAAGTCTTTGGCAAATCTCATCCAAATGACCGTTTTAGTGTCCCTTCCCCTTTGTGAGTGGAGCCCGTCATTCTTTGTATGTGATTGGCCATACTCTCAAAAGGCTTAAGAGTTTTGATAATATGACATTATGTAAATGTAAGATTTGCAAAATATAAAGTAGTAATCCTACATTTCATCCTCAGCTTCTCACAAAGCAGGACAAACATTATCATTTGCTGTGTCTTTTGTCTTCCCAGTTATTATCACTTACTATTGGTAACATTAATGACTTTGAAAAGTTATTGCCAGAATTTGCTTCTAGTTTATCTTTCTCATCCTCTTGTCACTTAGTTGTAGATGGCAAGTGTGTGTCACATAGCACCCAGCCCAGCATATACAGAGCTAGTGCTGGAAAGAATCTGAAATGGCCTCTGAAAGTAGGTGCTTAGTTCCTTTCTCCATCCTTCTCCTCTAGCCCACTCCTCACGTCTTTCTTTCTCCCCACCCTCCAACCCAGCTCTGTTGAGATGTAATTGACACATGTAACATTATGTACATTTAAGGTGTACAATGATATTTTATGTATGTATATATCGCAAGTAATATATCTGTACCCTTTGACCACCTTCATCCATTCTCCCCGCCCTGGCAACCACAATTGTACACTCTGATTCTATGAGTTTAGGTTTTTTAGATTACACATATATGTGAGATCATACGGTATTTGTCTTTCTCTCTCTGACTTAATTCACTTACCGTAATGTACTCAGCGTTTTTCTATAATGTTGCAAATGGCAGGATTTTCTTTTTTATGGCCAAATAATATTCTATTGCATATGTATGTACTGCAACTCCTTTATCCATTCACCTGGTGATAGACACTTAGCTTTTTTCCATGTCTTGGCTGTTATAAATAATGCTACTATGAACATGAGGGTGCAGATATCTCTGTGACACAGTGATTTAATTTCCTTTGGATATATATCCAGATGTGAAACAGTTGGATCATTTGGTAGTTCTATTTGACTACTTTCCGTAGTGGCTGCACCAATTTACATTCCTACCAACAGTGCACAGGGGATCCCTTTTCTCCACGTCCTTACCGACACTTGCTATTTTTTTTCTTTTCTTTTCTTTTCTTTTTTTTTTTTTTTTTTGGCTGTGCCACACAGCTTGTGGGATCTTAAGTTCCCCGACCAGGGATCGAACCTGCGCCCTCGGCAGTGAAAACGTGGAGTCCTAACCACTGGACCACCAGGGAATTCCCAACACTTGCTATTTCTTATCTTTTTGATAACAGCTGTTCTCACAGATGTGAGGTGATACCTCATTGTTTTGATGTGCATTTCCCTGATTATTAGCGATGTTGAGCACATTTTCATGTACCTGTTGGCCATTTGGGTGTCTTTTTGGAAAAATGTCTATTCAGATCCTCTACCCATTTTTAAATTGGATGCTGATGATGATTTGCTATTGAGTTGTATGAGTTCCTTAGACATTTTGGATATTAACCCCTTAACAGATATGTAGTTTGCAAGTATTTTCTCCCATTCAGTACGTTGCCTTTTCATTTTGTGAGTTATTTCTTTTGCTATGAAGAAGCTTTTAGTTTGATGTAGTTTCACTTGTTTACTTTTGCTTTTGGTGTTTGTGCTTTTGGTGTCATATCCAAAAAATAATTGCCAAGACCAATTTCAAGGAGTTTTCCACTATGTTCTAGGAGTTTTATGGCTTCAGTTAAGTCTTTAATCCATTTTGAGTTAATTTTTGTGAGTGGTGTAAGATAGGGGTCCAGTTTCCTTCTTTTGCATGTGAATATCCTGTTTTCCTAACACCATTTACTGAAGAGACTATCTTTTCCCCACTGAGTATTCTTGGCTTCCCTGTCAAATATTAGTTGACTCCATATGCATGGGTTTATTTCTGGGGTCTCAATTCTGGTCCATTTGTTTGTCTGTTTTTATGCCAGTACTGTACTGTTTCAATTATTATAGCTTTGTAATATAGTTTGAAATCAGGACGTGTGACACCTTCATCTTTGTTCTTTCTCAGGATTACTTTGGCTATTCTGGGTCTTTTGTGGTTCCATACAAATTTTAGGATTGTTTTTTTCTGTTTCTGTGAAAAACACTGGAATTTTGATAGGGATTGCATTGAATCTGATTGGTCTGGGGAGTATAGACATTTTAACAACATTAATTCTTCTAATCCATGAACACAGGATGTCTTTTCATTTATTTGTATCTTCTTCAATTTCTTTCATCAGTGTGTTGTAGTTTTCAGTGTAGAGATTTTTCATCCCCTTGGTTAAATTTATTCCTACATACTTTACTGTTTTTGATGCAATTGTAAATGGGATTATTTTATGTCTTTTTCAGATAGTTCATTGTTAGTGTATAAAAAACACAACTCATATTTGTATGTTGACTTTGTATGCTACAACTTTACTGAATTTATTGATTAGTTCTAACTAATTATATACCACCATTATAATATTAGAGAATCTGATGATATATATACTATTACCAGTGATTTTTACACATTCATACATTTTTACAATGTTAATTGGCATTATTTTATTTTAACTGGAAGAATGTCCTTTAGCATATCTTGTAAGGCAGGTCTATTGGTGATGAATTCCCTCAGCTTTTGTTTGCTTGGGAAAGTCTTTGTCTCTCCATATGTGAAGGACAGCTTTGCCAGTATAGTATTCTTGGTTAACAGTTTTTTCTTTCAATATTTTGAATGTGTCATCCCACTCTCTCCTGGCCTGCAAAGTTTCTGTTGAGAAGCCCACTGATTGTCTTATGGGGTTTCCCTTGTATGTAACTTGTTTCTTCTCTCTCGCTGCTTTCAAAATTCTTTGTCTTTGACTTTTGGCAATTTAATTATAATGTGTTTTAGTGTAGCCCTTTTCATCCTCAACCTATTTGGGGTCATTGGGCCCTCATGAATCTGGATGCCCATTTATTTATTGTTCCAAGTTTGGGAAGTTTTCAGCCAATATTGCTTTAAATAGACTTTATATCCCTTTCTCTTTCTCTTCTCCTCCTGGGATTCCAATAATGTATATATTGTTTCTTTTGATGGATGTCCCAGCTCCCATAGACTTTCTTCACTCTTTTTTTCTTTTTGCTCCTCTGACTAGATCATTTCAAATGACTTACCTTCTAGTTCACCGATTTTTTTTTCCTCTGCTTGGTCAAGTCTGCTGTTGAAGCTCTCTTAATCTTCAGTGCAGTCATTGTATTCTTACGCTTTAGGATTTCTGTTTTGTTTTGTTTTTTTGATTGTTTCTATTTCTTTGTTGAACTTGTTACTTATTTGTGCACTGTTTTCCTAATTTTGTTTGTGCATTCTTGTAGTTTACTGAACTTCTTTAAGAGGATTACTCAGAGTTCTTTGTTAGACAGTTAACAGATCTCCATTTTTTTAGGGTAGTTATTGGAGCTTTATTTGTTTCTTTTGGTGGTATCATGTTTTTCTGATTCTCCATGATCCTTCATTCCTTGCATTAATATCTATGTATTTAAGTAAGCAGTCTCCTCTTCCAGACTTCACAGGTTTGCTTTGGCAGGGAAAGACCTTCACCAGTCAGCTGGTAGCAGTCATGGGCAAGTAAGGCTCTCTATCAGGGTCTCTGTTTGAGCAAGGCTACTGCATATGCTCTGAGGTTGCAGGGGTTGTGGTGGCTGGGTTACTTGGTTGGGTGGGTCTGCTGGCTGGACTGTGCGTTCAAGTGGGGCCACTGCGGGGGCTCCCTGTTCAGATGGGGCTTCTGGCTATGTTTTATGGTTGGGTTGGGCCACTAGCTCTGTAATCACCTCTGGTTGGGTGAGGTTGCAGGCTGTGTTCCCTGGCAGGATGGTGCACTGATTGGATACCATGATTGGGCACTTATGGGCTGGGCTCTGCAATCATTCCTGGTCAGGCAGGGTCTCAGGCAGTATTTTCCAACTGGGTGGTGCTGTTGGCTGGGCTCTGTGCCAGGTGCAGTGACAGGCCGGGATCTGGCTTGGTGGTACCATGGGTTGGGCTCCAAGGCCATCCAGAGTCACCAATCAGGCTCCCTGGTTGTATGGTGTCAGGAGCTATGCTCAACAGTTGGGCAGGCCATCTGGCTTGGCTCTTTGCCCAAGCAGGGCTGTAGGATAGGCTTCCTGGCTATCTGGGTTCTCTGGCCAGGCTTCCTGGATGAGCAGGACTTGAGGCTATGCTTGGCAGTTGGGTTGGGCTGTGAATTTGCTTTCCTGCCTGGGTGGGTTGGGAGTATGGCCCTTTGACTGGAGACCCAAATCACAGAACTGCCAACTGAGCCCTCTGGCCAGATGGGGCCACTGGCTTGGCTCTGCAGATGGGCGCTGCTGCTGGCTGGGGTCTTTGCCTAGTTGCCACTGCAATATGGTCTATTAAGGTTTGAGTGCCAATTGCTGTAAGCTTTGCCCATCTTCTCCATCTCTTATCTGATTCCCTGAGATCAGAGACCTGAGAGGGCCTACCAGGATGTGTCCTGCAACATTGAATGTCTACCTTGGGCTCTCTTTTCCCACTGGAGAAACCATAGACCTAGTGTTATGTCAGCCTGGAGGAGGGGTGATGTGGTCTGAGTGTAGCCACTCCTCTTACCTTTCTAATGTGGTCCTTCTCAGTCTCTGTGTTTCAGAGGTGTGCTTCAGCCTCACCCCCTGGTGGGCGTATTTCCACAATGGGGACTTGTCTATGGATAGTTGCTAGTTGGTCTTCTTGAGAAAGGGACTGAAGTCGGGAATGACCTATGTTGCCATCTTGATGACCTACTGCAGCTCTGCCCAGTCATCTGGTATGGCATAAGTTAACTTCAGTACACAACCAAACAACTGTGGGTGGTTTCCTCATTCACATCATAGTAACAGGGAACTTGTACTTCTTCATGAGCAGAGATTGAAAACTATTCACTTAAAAAAGTCAAGAATAAGACAGTTTCTTCAAAGTTTCAAGTTGGTGCACAAGGAGTATTTCTTGGATTAGGAAGCATGGGTTGGTATCAAAGCCTGCTGATCCTATAGGAAGTGGGATTGCTCAAAAAGGGTATCTCTAGCTGATGTCTTTAGTGTAAGTGAAACTGGAATTCTTCTTAAAAGCTTCATAACATATAGTGTCAAGGTTGTCTGGGGAGGAAAATTATACCCTGGTGTCAGCTGGGCCTTGAAATGATATCAAGCAAGTTCTTCATGCAGCCAAAAAAGGATCTGATGCCATGAAAGGAGAGATGAGTGACTTTTAAATGGAGCAGGGGAACTTGAGTAAAATGATTCTGGGCTTTGGAACCAAATGGAAAGAAAAAGCCAAACGTTCCCCGTGGTTGTTTAGTTTCCATCAATAGCACAAAACTGTTTGCAACCCTTTGTTAAGTGTAAGATGGGAGGCCAGCATTTTCTGATCATTTACTCTCTGACAAGCTCTCTGCTGATGCTTTGCTATATGATAAAGAATTTCATTTCCGCAAGTAAGATGTGAGGTGGGTGGTGGATACCCCATTCAGGCATGATACGACGATTTGTTAGAGAGATTCAGTGGCCATGTCTCCAGAATTAAGTCAACAGCTTACTCGGGCACAGAAGTGACTCGTCTTTTGATTACGTTTAAATAACAGCATTGGAAAGCAATATTTTAGTTGGCCAAGTCTATCTGTAAAAGGCCAGATATTAAATATTTTAGCCATTGCAGAGCATGTGGCATCTGTTGCAACATCTCAATTCTGCCATCATAGCAGGAAAGCAACCACGGATGATTTGTAAATGAATGGGAGTGGCTGTGTTTCAATAAAACTTTATTTATAAAAAGAGGTGGTGGGCCATCATTTGGTGACCCCTGCATTAGAGGAACAAAACTTTATGGGAGAAGATTGTAAGGTGGATGTGTTTTATCTGTAGGAAACATGCATGCAAGCTTCCCACTTGGTGCATGGTAACTGCTTGACAATTATTTAACAAGCCAGATCCATGAGCCTATGTTTGTGTTGATTGGAGCAAATATAAGTAGGCTTTAATTGCATTATAAAACAAGAGGTTAGGTATTTTAAAAGGTTCTTTTTAAAGCTAAGCTGCTTGTTAGATCTTATCAAAGGAACCATGGGCCTCAGAAGTCTTTACCAATAAGGGAACTGCACGATGTGGGTTGCACTCAGTCCTGTTTGAGGACAGAACTGACTGCATTTTAGGATGCACTTCTAAGACATAAAGGCAGAGAGGTTTGAGAACCAGGAAGGAGCAGTGAGTCACAGTGATTACTTGAACGTAGTGGTGTGGAAGAAAAGGTCAGAACGGCCCCAAAGTTTTGAACTAGGATGATCAAAACAGGAATGCCACAGCTGAGCTCCAGAGCCACAAAAAGATACTGTGATTGGATTCTGCAGGTTATTAGAGACAGAGTGCACTCAAGTTCTTCATCCCTGGCTCCTTCCTTGCTTCTCATCCTTTTGCTCTAATCTTCCTCTTTTCCTGGCAGTGCTAGATTATGTCTGTGTCACCAGGCAAAATTTCTGGTAGAGTCATTTAACGAAGTCAACAGTATTTACTGGATATCCACTGTGTGCCAGGCATTGTTGGGGCACTGTGCCCAAACTGGAGTATCACCTTGCTTATCTCTTTGCTTGTTTTGGCAATGAGTTCAGAGCTGGTGGATTATAAACAATCTAGAATAGATCCTTCCTCCTGTGTTTTATTTAATGTGCCATGTAGTCTAACTGGTCACATCTAATGCCCAAGCTGAGACTTCTCTTGTGGACCAAACTCCCATGTTTTTCTGTGATTGCTTAAAGAAATCTGAGCAAGCCTTTAGAAAACTTATCTGTGCTATGAGGTTCTAGCATTCAAAACAGAGATTTCACAAGCTCATCAGGCAAGGAAAACATCAAGGCCAATGGCTATGCCTGCTCCAGTGTCATCTTCGTATAGATAATTTACCATCCAGAGCAGAAATGAACCTGAGCCTTTGGAGTTGGCAATAGTTTAGCCAGTGGTCTCCTGAGAGGATTCTGGAAGATAAGGTTCTGGCATTCCACTCTCTTTTAACATTAGATGTAAGTCTGTCAGACCATACATGAATACAGATCCTATTGATTAGGAGTAGCTTGTCTACTGCAAGCCAAGAAATTGAATATAGACTCTGGGAGGGAGGACATTTTAAGGCAAGGTTGTAGATGGATGAGTAATTTGAAGAAAGGAAGTTGGATGGATGAGGGTAAGTTCCAAGGTTAGCTCATTAGAAGAGGACTGAGAGGTACAGGAAGGGAGGGGGGGAGGGGAGGTAGAGACAGAGTGACCGTGAGGCCATCAGGATGGCAGGAGGTCAGAACGAAGGACTCTGTTGCACCAATGTCTCTGGCATCTCCTAGTCATGCCGGGCAGAGGAGGGGAGTTGTATTGTGTCCTGTGGTCACTGACTTTACTCTGAAGGTGGCATCTGAAAACGGTGCTTCGAGGTGGTCTCAAGAACCACCCCCTCCTCAACAAAGTCCAACCCAAATCTGTTATCTGAAGCAATAAATTCTTATATAAAGCAAAGCAGTTTTTAAATTCTTTTAAATGATGTTAACTCTGGCTTTTTACCTCTGAAGGCTCTGTAGATGAGAATCCCTTCATCAGTGCATGATTACTGATTAAAAACTGCCCCAAACACAATGCTAATAAGCTTGGAAGAAGAACTGGTGTTACCTGAAATTCCTTTCAAGTTAGCTTTGAGTGGGTCGAAGAGATCGGTAACTCCCCAGGAATATAAAATGTTTTTCAAGTTGAAATGATTTTGGATCCTAAACCTAAAAAACAAAACCAAACCATCAACTTTCACTTAAAATTCTCACTCAGTGGACTTTCATACACATCACATGACAACCAAACCCCCTCACTTGAAAGTCAGGGATCTCCAGGCTCATTTCCAGCTTCATCTGTCATTGCTCCTTCCCAGACCCCCTGACTAATCTGACCACACAGCACTCTCTCCCAACTCTGGACCTTTGCTTCTGATGTTTTTTCCAGGTCTCCCTTGAGACCTTTCCTCTAAGCTCAGTTCAATTGTTACCCTCCTCTTCCCTAGCTGTTCTGTAACGGTCAGTTCTTAAGGCCCCTTTAAACACCTTGTTCTACTCTACTGATGTATAGAACATTCTGCTTCCTGTTACTGTTATTTATGATACTGTAAACTATTTGAGAAGAGAGGCTGGTCAGTTTTTAGTTCCTCATAATAATTAATATTTAATGAGTGCTTACCATGTGCTAGGCACTACAGCAAGTACTTTATGTGCATTCTCTCATTTCATCTTCACGTAACTATGTTATTATTATCCTCATTTTACAGATGAGAAAACTGAGGCTTAAAGAGTTTAAGAAGCTTGCCCAAGAGGACGTCCTGAGTACGTGGTGGAGCTCAACTCAGATGAGGCTGAGCACAGAGCCTGTGCTCTTGGCGTCTACACTTCACTACCTCACATCCCGGGTGGCTTCTCACACACAGTAGGTGCAGAAAAGAAGTTGTTGATTAACTGCCAATTGATAGAGTGTCTCATTTAATGTGTTTATCTTTGATACAACATATTTTCATGTTTGCTGTGTGCAGCGTGGGTCTTTGGTTTTCCTAGCAAGTCCTGAGAGCGGGAAGAATCAGCATGCCAACTTCCTCATGTTTCTTCAAGGGCAAGGCATTTAAAACTTCAACGCTGAAGGAGCCTTTAAAACTACGGCTGACATTATTTTTCTTTGAGAATAAAAAAGTTCAAAATGGAATTTAGATGGTCGTTTCTATAAACCATGAAGAACTTCTAGGAGAATAAAAATACTGCACAATATCAAAGTTCTTCACTGCCATACAAGACAATGTAACCAATATTTTAAACAAAGGAATCAGATTTTCACATATATGTGTGTTTTGAATCTGTTCAATAGTTTCAAAAAAAGGCGCAAGCTTTCTCTAAGTATGCTGATATTTCTCAAAAAAATTTGGATCACCTTTTCTGAAATTTTCTTCCTTAAACTGCATTCTTTTGAGAACTCTCAATGCTGAAACACAGTGGTTAAGAACATGAACTTGGAAATCCAGTGCCGGCGTCTGAAAGCTGGCTCAGCCTCTTACTACCTGAGGGACCCAGGGCAAGTTACTTTGCCTCTCTTTGCCTCAGCTTCCTTGCTTGTGAAATGAGCCTAATACTAGTGCTTAGTTCTTAGCTTTGTGAAGATTAAATGAAACAGTCCTTGTAAAGTCTTCAGAACAATGCCCAGTGCAGCTCATGCACTTCATTGTTACCACTGTGGTTTTATTGTTTTGCAGTGATATTGAGAAAGAGCTAAGGCACATTTGAAGCCAAGTATGGTGGTCATGGTAGGTGATAAAACTGGGTAATATCACTTTTAGTAACTAAAGACAATAGTAAAAGTGAGGTATGACTCTGAAAGACAACAGTGATTTGTTTTTTGTATGGCTACGAAGGCGTCCAGAAGAAATGCTACAAAAATATCTTGAGTTAAAAAAAATACCCTTTACCAAAATCAGACAAGGATATCACAAGAAAACGACAGACCAGTGTCCTTTATGAATATAGACGTAAAAATCCTCAACAAAATACTAGCAAATTGAATCCAGCGACATATAAATCCCCCATGAGCAAGTGGGATTTATCCCAGAAATGCAAGGTGGGTTCAACATATGAAAATCAATCAAGGTAAAACACCATATTAATGAAATAATGGACAAGGGCCACGTTATCATTTCAAGAGATGCAGAAAAAGCACTTGACAAAATCTAGAATTCTTTCATAAAATCAAAAACCACTCAACAAACTTGGGATAGAAGGGAACTTCTTCAACCTCAAAATGGGCATTTATAAAACTCCCACAGCTAGCATCATCCTTAACGGTGAAAAACTGAATGCTTTCCCCCTAGATCAGGAACAAGATAAGGATGTTCACCACTTCTATTTAACATTGTACTGAAGGGTGTGCATGGTGATTATGCAAGAAAAAGAAAGCAAATGCATCCAGAATCAGAAGAAAGAAGTAAACGTATATCTATTCACAGATGACTTGGTCTTGTATATAGAAAATCCTAAGGAATACACACACACACACACAGAAAAAACTATTAGAACTAATAGGTGAGTTCATCAAAGTGGCAGGATACAAGATCAAGATACAAAAATCAACTGTGTTTCTTTATACTATCAATGAACAGTCTGAAAATGAAATCCCATTTACAATAGCATCAAAAAGGAATAAAATACTTAGAAATAAATTTAATGAAAGAAGTGCAAGACTTGTACACTGAAAACTACAAAACATTTTTGGAAAAAACTAAAGAAAATCTAAATAAAATGAAACACATCTTGTGTTCATGGGTTGAAACTCCTAATGTTATTATAAAGAAATTATTCCCCAAATTAATCTGTAGATTCAACAAAATCCTTACCAAATTCTAGCTGTTTATTTGGCAGAAACTGATAAGCTGATCCTAAAATTCATATGGAAATGCATGGGACCCAGAATAGCCAAAACAATCTTAAAAAGGAAAAACAAAGTTGAAGGACTCACACTTGCTGATTTCTAAACATATTAAAAAGCTATAGTAATCAGTCAAGAGTGTGTGTGGTACTGGCAAAAGTATAGATATTTGTGCCTATGGAATAAAATTGAAAGTCTAGAAATAAACCTATACACTTATGGTCAATTGATTTTGACAAGGGCGCCAAGAAAATTCAATGGAAAGAAAGAATAGGCTTTTCGATAAATGGCTCTGAAACAACTGGAGAGCCACATGCGAAGGATGATGTTGGACCTCTACTTCATCCCATACCCAAAATTAATTCAAAATGGATCAAAGACCTAAATATAAGAGTGAAAACTAGAAAGCTCTTAGAGAAAACATAGACATAGATCTATGTGACCTTGGTTAAGCAATGGTTTCTTAGGTATGACACCAAAAAAACCCACAAGAAACAACAAGAAAAATAGATTAAACTTCATCAAAATAAAAACATTTGTCTTCAAAGGACACCATTATGAAAGTGAAAAGACAACAACCCACAAAATGGGAGAAAATATTTACAAATCATGTATCTGATAAGGAGCTAGGATCTAGAATATAGAAAGAACTATTGTAACTCAACAATAAAAAGTCACATAACCAATTTAAAAATGAACAAAGAATTCAAACAGATATTTCTCCAAAAAAGATATATAAATGGCCAACAAGCACATGAAAAGATTGTTGACATTAGTAGTCTTTAGGGAAATATAAATGAAAGTCAGACTGAGAGACCACTTCACGTGCCATTATGGCTCTAATCAAAAAGACAGGGGCTTCCCCCTACAGCTGTTGTTACACACAGTTGTGAGGTCACCCAGGCTGCAGTGACTTGCCCCCAGCCTGAGGAGGAGGCCAAAGCACAGAGGAGGGCATTGCTGAGGGGCAGAGGAGGTGAACGCATCCTGACTAATGTAACTAAGAATAACAACACAGTTCCTGAGTGCGAGCTTTATAATATCCCTACTTTTTAGTCCACAATTTGGGAAGGCAGTCTTTTCCCTTTCTCTATCTCCCTTGCCTCCATAAAGAGGGGCCTTTAAAAAAATTATGGTAAAATATACATTATATAAAATTTTACCATTTTAACAATGTTAAGTGTATAATTCAGTGGTGTTGGGTACATTCACATTGTTGTCCAATCATCACCAGTATCCACTCCAGAACTTTCTCATCATCGCAAACTGAAACTCTGTACCCATTAAACATGAAGAGGGTCTTAGGAATAAAAAGGACAATAGCAAGTGTTGACAAGAATATGGAGAAACTGGAACCCTCATACATTGCTAGTGGGAGTGTAAAATGGGGCAGCCACTTAGAAAACTGTCTAGTAGTTCCTCAAAATGTAAAGTGTAGAGTTAACACATGACCCAGTAATTCCATTCCTAGGGTATATACCCAAAATAATTGAAAATATATAGCCACAAAAATGTGCACAAATGTTTGTAGCAGCCAAAAAACAGAAACGAGCCAAAAAGTGTCTTGGCACCTAAGTGTCTATACATGGATGAATGAATAAATAAACTGTAGTATATCCACACAATGAAATAGTACTTGGCCATAAAATAGAATGAAGTACTGACACTGGCTACAACAAGAATGAACCTTGAAGACATTATGCCAAGTGAAAGAAGCCAGACACAAAAGGCCATGTATTGCAAAATTTCATTTATGTGAAATGTCCAGAAAAGACAAATCCACAGATAGAGAAAGTGGATTGCCTAGGGCTGGGGTGAGGGGGTGCGAGTGACTGCTAAAGGGTGTGGAGTCTCTTTCTGAGGTGACGACGATGTTCTGGAATTAGATAGTGGTGGTTGTTGCGCAACTTTGCAAATATACTAAAAACCTCTGCATTGTACACTTTAATTGTAAATCCGTTTAAAAGAATGGGTTTTATGGTGTGTGAATTATCTCTCAATTTAAAAAGAAAGAAAGAAAACACCCTCAGAAAAGCTACACATGATGATGATCAGCAGCTCCTTGAAGGAAGGGCAAACTCATCTGGGACATGTGAGATCTGGTGGGTTTAAGAAAATGCACACATCGTGTCTAATATAAGAAAAAAATGCTCATTGTTTGGCTTCCCACTTTGTTGACCTAAAAACTAAGTGTTTTACACATTAAACAAATATATATTTGACATAATTAGTCTTTCTTGTGGGTTTTCTTGATTATTCTTTGGGTATGATAATGTTCCTAATGAAGACTGACAGTCCTTATATGTTCTATTTTATTTCTTTATAAATAAACGTTTACTTTGGAAGGAAGATATCATAATTCATCCAGAATCTACTGATGCACTGCTTGGTGATGTTTAACCAGAAGGCACACGTCATTGCTGTACAATTTTTGCCTGGCTACCCACAGAGTGCCCAAGTTTTTGCTCTTGCTAAGTAAAATATGCAGGCTGACTTTAGAGCAGGTCATACTAAGTGATGAATCAATGATTTGTGGAACTAGAGGAAAATTCTTGCCCAAAAGCTGACTTGCGTCTACCATGGTCCAAAGTTTTGTACCCAAATCTAGACCTAAAATAGTTTTTACTTCTTTCTTTATTCCCTAAAGGGCTTAAAGCTAGTTTTTAAAAACTTGGTTAGTTTTGCTTGTGAAATAGCCCTAAAAGGGAAGGGGAGTTTTATTTCCCTAAAATCTTCTATCCTTCTCAGACAGCAGGCAGTCTTCGGGAGATTAATTTTTTTTTTTTTTTTAATCTGGATGAGGTCAAGTGTGAAGCAATACTTGGGTTACTATGACCTCTGCCTTCCTGTCCCTTCTCTGTCCTCCAAAGTTTTTTAGGATCATTCCTCAAGGGTTTGCAAGTTCTAAAGGCAGATTCAGCACCAGTGAAGAGTTCGCAATGGAGCTAGGCACCTCCCTGAGGCCTCTTCCTTATATCAGCTGCTCCAGGACAAGGCCAGCCATCTGCCTCATATGCTCAAAAAGACTGTAGCAAATTCCTGCACCTGGTTGCATTTTCTCTCCACTTTTAGCCTTGAATGCTCTTCTTCCTTTGCTGAGCTTCTCTCTAACGTAACAGAAAGATCAGGGCTGCTTCTGCTCCATACCAGAGAGATCCGTTGAAATAGCCAGTCTTTGGACTTTGATTTGGGGTCTAAATATTTCGCTTGGAGAGATAGGCTTTGTCTTCGAGTTTAGTTCACCTTCTGCCCTCGCTATGCCGGATCCCACTTTAGACCTTGGCCCTTCACTCACTGGGTCTCTATGTGTTTTTGTTCCAGTGCCTGGACTTATGTTTAACTCCTCGAGGGACCACTGCCAAGGCCTCTGGCTCAGCGCTGCTGACAGCCTGGTCAGTGGAGGAGCCCAAGGCGGCCAGTGCAAAGGCACACGAAGAATCCACACGCTGCAAATGAGCCCTCGGATAATTTTCTTGCTTAATGCTGGTGTACAAATTAACTATGCATTTACTCTGATTTCAAATGTACCAGAGAATCTTATCATTTAAAGATGTTCGTTGAGGAATCCTTTGTAAAGTAATGAGGTTTGCAAATAGGTTTTGTTTTGCAGAAGCAAAATCCAGCACCATCGTTTAACTTTTTGACCTATTGGGGTTTTGTATTGGTACCCATTGGGTTTTCTTAAAGAAAGGCTCACCTTTATTTAGAAAGAATAAAACTTTCAGCACAAAGACTTAAAGTCTTGAATTTGTATGCTTTAATTTGCCTTTGGATCAGAATTATATCTGTATTTGCTCAACTGCATAAGCGATCTTACCTCTTTGGTTTTGATAATGATGTTTGTACACTCTTAGGATGTGATAAGATTTAGGGCACATTCCTCCAAGGTAACTGTACAGACCCTCGAGTCAGGCCGCCTGGGCTCCAGGTCTGGCTGACTGGAGCAGGCTGCAGAGCCCCCCGTCAGGACAACGCAGTTGCTCACCTGGGCAGGAACACGTCCATCCTGGCTCTCTTCAGGCTGGAGGTCCAGATGTGGAGGATGCTGGCTGTGAGGTGAGGCTCAATGTGGCTCAGTGGGGTGTCTCTGTCTCTCGGCAGCAACAGAAGGAGACTGGCCGCATTTCCCAGGTATGGCAGCTCGAGCACCCCTACCCGATGGCCCGCGGGGTCCTGGAACTGGCCTGGGGATTCAGCGGATGGGGGGTTAGTTCTGTCCCAGGAGCCCAGGGAACCTAACAGTGCCGGACCCTGGGAAGGGCCAGCTCACAGAACTGGAAACAATGCATTTTATTAACAAACACGGTGTCCACCTCTGCCTCAGGGAGCAGTTTGAGGCCGAAGACTGTGGGTAGCTGTGGCCATCTTTTCTACTCCTAAGACCTAGAACATCTCTAAGATATACTCATGGGGATCGAGCCGCAGGGCCGGCAGCGGCTGGGCAGGGTGGGGATGATGGCACACGGGAGAGCCTGTCTTAAAGGGGCAGCCAGTCCAATCCTGGCTTGTTGTTGCCATGTCAGGACCCAGGCTCTTTGGGCCAGATTTTCCTGTCTTTCGACAAAAGCTCTAAACCCAGATGTCACGGGAAATTTCTCAATTTCGAAAGCACTGCACAGGCCTGACGAAACAGGAGTCCGGGCTGGATTTGACCTGATGTAATTTGTACCCTGTAGGTCTCAGGATGGACAGCTGGGAGCTTGTGGGCTATGGCAATGGCTGGCTGAGGACAAGTCCAGGCCATTGGGCAGAGCCTGATTTCAGAAGCGTGTGATGGGACGGCGGCAGGTGGCAGCAGACCCAGATTGCCAGAGATCAGAAGACCCGGCGAGGGATGCTGGTGAATGCAGAGGCAGTGGCCAGACTCAGTGACAGGGCAAGATGGGCAAGTAACATGCAGCATCCAGCTGGGCTGGGGAGACCTGGCTGTCTGTGGCAGCCCCGGTCTTGGGTAGAGCTCCAGGCCTGATCCCTTCCCTGGGAGGACCGGGAGGCCTGGGCCTTAATGTCGAGGGACAGCTGAGTTGGCGGGTCACTAAGGCAAAATCTTAGGGTCAGTGGGGAAAGACAGGGGCATGGTTCATACTCCTTATTGTATCTGTTCAATAAATATTTGCTCAGCCTCCATTATGTGCCAGCCACTGTGCACTGTATGCTGGGGAGAGTAAGAGCCTCTCAGAGCCTGCCTGCCAGCCACCGCCCAGTGGACAGATCAAGCAGCCTGGGTCACAGCAGCGACGGGAAAATGTTAGGAGCAAGAACTACAATCCGCTGTGAAGGTACATTTTACTTATTCAATAGATGTTCTTTCATTCCCATCTTACTTGACCTCAATTAATAAGTATTGGTTGAATAAGCTAATGAATAAATTCACTGAGAACTCACAAGGGTCCTGTATGGAATCAAACCAGGATGATAACAAGTTTTCTAAACACCAAAGTTCCTAAAACACTGATTCAAGTCTCACTGGCTTAATTAGTGAATAACAACATAATTAGTCCCGCAAGCCGGAGGGAGCTGAGCCTGCGAACCAGGGTTTGGCGGGGTGCCGGGGAGAGGAGGTGTGTAGGGGGCAGGGCAGCGGGGGATGGACAGCGGGGTCCCTCCCTCCCTGGCCTCGTTGGGGCCCCACCGGAGCATCCACAGCACTCACTAGTCTGCTGGGATGGGGGACAGCCTGGCGTACCTCCACCGCGAGGGGAATGAGGGACAGTGGGCAGGGTGGGCAGGCAGAGAACCCTGGTATTTCAGGCCAGTGGCACTTTCGAGTGGACATGCTCTCGAGAACCTTCTAGACTGGACTCTCAACCTTCCATCCTTTCTCAGCACCGAACACTGAGGCCGGTGTTCATTTTACGGGAGTGACTGCCAGGGGAAGGGGTTTGCCCAAACATTCTTGGTTTCACACTAACTCCCCCCTTCACTCAGCGCAGAAGGGAAGGCCAGGCATGAACTCTGGTTTCTCTTCCCCGTCTGCTCCCTCACTATCCTGACAATCTCCTGCTCCCTGGTCTGTCCTTCCTCCATGGGCCCCGCACAGCCGAGGGTATCGCAGTGATGCTCAGCCCCATCCTTTCAGAGCGAAGCCCTGGCCTCCCCTCCTGCCCTCACGGCTCCCTCCCGGGCTCTCGCGGCTCACCATAGTTGACCTCGGCCGTTTGGTACATCATGGGGACCTGGAGGACGACGTCCTGGGCACAGGTGAAAGGCAGGAGCTGAGTGTCCGAGAAGGAGAATCGGTGCCGCCAGGCACTCTGGAAGGACACGGTGCTCACCAGCACCAGCTGTGCGGACTCCACGCCGCTGCCGCCTTGCTCCCAGGTGGAGCCCCCGGGACGCTCACCTGTAGGCAGAGAGCGGAGCACCGCTGTGATGCTGACGCCTGCGTGCACACCCTCCCGGGTGCTGAGGCATCCCCGAAATTGGGTTTGTAGCTTGCTTTTTAGTACTTAGTTGTGGAACTGTAGTGTTTGTAATGAGCTGTGGTTGGAGACCATGCTTTAATTTTTTCCCGAACAGCTTGGGATGCTCTGGCTTGTTCCAGCTGTGTTCCAGCTGGGACCGTTTCCCAGGAAGCACGAGGCCTGCGCAGCTCAGACAGCCCCCTGGGAGGGACTGGGCGTCGTGATGGGAGACGCTGCACAGTGTCACCTCTATCCCCCACCCCCATGGCCCCAAATGCTGCTGGGCCTCATGCCTGGCAGAGCTTTTGTTTACACGACAACGTCCAGGGCACGGGCTTGAAATTTCGGAGCGGGCTGGCCACCCGTCAAGCGGCCACGTTGCTCCAGCTCGTTATTCATTTACTAAACACACACTTTGCGCTAGGCTCTGTTTTCAGTGCTTAGCAAACGCTCCCCAACTCCCCCTGCCAGTTCTATTGTTATTCCCAGTTTTAAAGATGGGGCACCATGACTCAGATAGGCTGTCCAAAGTCTCATACTTGTGAGCTACAAAGTCACCATCCACCCAGTTACCCAAGACAGAGACCTTGGATTTGAACCCAAGCAGCCTGGCCCCGGTCTCAGGGCACCAACTACCCCTCTTTCTTGGAGGACCATCCATTCCCCCGGTGCCACGCCGACCCCTACCCGCGGGGTTGATAGCAGCAAACCGTGGCCTTGCGTCTCCCAGCAGCACAACAGCTGCAACAGGGAGTTAAACGTTTTTAAGTAAATTGAAAGACATTGTGAAACGTTGGAGAAAACTGAAAGAGAGGAAACCTCCTCATCAATAAAGATCTTAACGTCTGCATTTTAACTCTGCACTCCTGCCGGCAAACATATTGTTCTCAATTCGTAAAGTACGTATTCCCTGTTCTGTCTTTTAAACCCTGGGTCTTCAACGTTCTTCCTATTTCTGTGTAACCTTTGTAATCATCAAGGATGCTGGAGCCAGACTGCCTGGGTTAGAATCCTGGCTCTATGGGTGCAGGGCAGGAGGCATGATTCTCTGTGCCTCAGTTTCTCTGTTTGTAAAATGGGGACAATGATAGCACTTAGCTCTTAGGATTACTGTGAGGGGGAACTGAGCTAATAGGCACGGAGCACTTAGAAGGGTGCTGGATAAACTGAGCACTCAGTAGGTGTTAATGATGTTCATCCTCTTTGATGGTGATTACAGCTGCATGATATGTTGGTGCTATAGTTCATTGAATCATCCCTAATTTCTGGACAGGTAGGTTATTTATCAGTCTTTTTCTTTGATAATACTGGGCTAACCATCTTATTACATACAAGTATTTCCTTAAGCTAAATTCCCAAGGTACCACTTTTGGGGGTCCTACTGCATCTTGGTCTGAAGGCAGTTAGCTGTCGATGAGAACAGAGCTCAGTTGGAACACACCTCGGGGCACTGCATGGAACAAAGCCTGCAGGGCTCGGCTGGGGGTGGGAGGCTCTGAAGAGCGCCCTTCTGGGTGTGCCTGCGTTTGTGCCTGTGTCTCTGGGGTGGGGGAGGGGCAGAATGGGACCCAAAGGGAGCTTTGCTTCACTCAAGGGTAAGGTCTTCCAACAGGAGAAGCTTCTGCTGCAATTGAGGGCGGCCTGAGTACCTGTCGCCTGGCTTCTGATGAGTAACGGGGGAGACCTGTCTCTTCAGCCCTCCGTCTTTAGCCTCATCAAGGTGGACGGTTTTCCTTTACCTGTGGTCTGCCTGGGGGCCCATCCGTTGGCCAGGATGGTGGTGCCATTGGGCTCCCTGAGGTTGGCTGCCTCCAGGCTGCTGTTGGCCCACCGGGAGACCTGCTCCACGAAGCAGGGGGTGAGTGGCATCCCTGTTTGCACATAGAGGGTGCAGGTCAGCTCCAGCTTGGTGCCAGGGCTGGTGCTGGGTAGCGCGGCATAAACAGCTCGAAGCCACTCTCTGACCCTTGGGTCTGCAAAAAAGATGTTGAGACCAATCAAAATGGTGAGTGTCTTAGGCATGGCCCAGTGGCTGCCCACAAATCTCCCCCGTGACACCCAGGCTTTGTACCCTATTCCTGCCCCACCCTGCCCCTACTGGCTCTCCCAGGGTGCCAGGTAGAGTGACTCTCTGTCTTGGCTTGGAGGTCCGTCCACACCATGTCTCATCCTTCATGTCACAGAGGCCAGGCCAAGAGGCAGCAGCAGACCCCCTACGACGTGCCGGCCAGAGTCCTTCTGGGGACACAGGCATCCAGAATACATGCCGGCCAGGGTCCCCAGCCACCAGGCTGCAGAACGGGGTTGTGGGCAGATTCTACTCCACAGAACTTTCACTACCAAAGCTGCTTCTTAGAGTCGACAACTGTGCTGCTACTCAAGTGCTTGCTTTTTATTTTAATGAGAAAAGCCATGAATGAAAAAAAATACCCATCAGACTTTCCTCTACTGAGGAAGGTCATAAGTACTTATGGAATCATGTCCCTGTAGAGTGTAGACTGTCTGCAGGGGAGAACGGAGACATTTCTGTGGTCCTCGGTGTCACATGACCTTAGGGGATGGTCACAGAGCTCTCTGTCCTCTCACCCTCTCTGGCCCAGAGGACCAGCTGTCCTTCTAGCCTGGCACGTCCAATTAGCAGAGTCAAGAGGCTTGAGAAATCTTGTCTCCACCTGAGCCTGCTTTGTCCCTACCATTAGCACATTGGAAGTGCTTTTCTAGATGCTGCCGGAATGAACAGACATCGTCAGAATAAAAGATACTGAAGGTTGACGGTGTTCACACTCTGTTAAACGCTCTACATGCGTGATCACGGTTAACCCTTTCTACAACCCTGTGAATGAAGTGCAATTATGGTCCCACGTATAGATGGGGGAGCCGGGGCTCAGGCAAATTAACAAACTTGCTCAGTGTTACCCGGCGTCACCCTCCCCACTCCCACCCTCTGGTGAAGGACAGGTGGGCTGGGAACAGTCTGCTCCTATGCTCGGGAGAGCCTCACGGAGCCTCCTGTTTTGCTGCGTTTCCTAGGTCTTGTCTGTAATGGGGCAAAAGGGACTGACGTGAGTGGTGACAGTCGGCTCCCCCTACGCCCCAGCCCTTGAAACTGCTGCCTCAATTCCTCTCTCCCCCGCCTCCCCTCCTACAAAGCTGTCCTGCCTGCTGGAGGGGCTGGATGGATCTAACAGAATGCTGAGCCAGAAGGAGGGAAACCAGGGGGCTGCAGTAGATCAGGAATGTAGTGGGGAGGGTGGAGGGTCTGAAGGGAGGGTCCCTGGGATGGCGCAGAGTGGCAGGAAAGTGCTAGAAGAAATGGTATTTTCCTGAGTCCCGCTGCAGACCAGCCTTTTAACTCATTTGAGAGACCAGCTTGGAAAGAGCCTTCCTTCTCAATACATTAGCTGAACTGAACGTCTTGAATGTGACGCTGAATCCACGGGCTGGGGGAGGGGTTCTGGATTGTCAGATTAATGTATATAAAATTCTCAGTTGGCAATTTGTGATGCTGATTAAAGAGGGTTAAGTTTCGGATCATGTGCAAAGGGTTTGGTTGAGCTGAGAGAGTGATGAGGATGAGTCTGGTGAAAAATCAAGAAAGTAAGGTGCTTAGATATGTTTCTGCAACTGCTCAGTGGTTGACTGTGGGGCTAAAGAGTTGAGGAAACAGCATAGGACTGGAGTCAGAAAATCTGGAACTGGAATCCACTTGCCTGGTGGGTGAGCTGAGTCTTACCAAATCATTAACCTCTTGTCTCACTTGTAAAATGGGGACTTTAGGAGGCCTAACGATTACATATGGTTTCTATAAGGACCAAATGACATAATGACTGTAAAAGTGAGTCCATATGCATCATCAAACAAGATTCTTTCCCAGGGGCCAGGCTACCTCCGTCTCTGAGGCCTCTGTTCCCAGCACCATTCTTGTGATGAATAGAAAGCTGTAAAGCGTTCTTTATTAATTTACCTGGAAAAGCAATGGAAATTCCTCCAACTTGGACCATTGGGAAATCGTGTGTTTCATGCGGCGAAAACAAAGGTATTTTGGGGGAATATCACTGGTGCCTGTTCTGAAACGCATGCTGTGCTTTAGCACCAGCAGGTGGGGATCCTGGCAAAGCTGCTGGTGGTCACCTATTGACTGGATGTCAGTGAGAAGACAGGGCCCATGGGTCCCACTGTGAACTTGGATGGATCTCTGTTGATCAGATGGGAACAATGCCCCAAGCCCGTGGACTGTGGGTTCATGTCCCTGGTCTGCACCCACTTGTAAAAGAAAGGCTGGGCCAGGGCAGGGGTGGTGGGCAGTGGCAGGTTGTTTTTCAATCAGCACGCATGTGATTCTCTGAGCAATTTTTGTGGCAAACAAAAATCCAGGGGTATTCTATTAACTAGAACTCTGTAAGCAGCACATTCCTGTTTGTAATAATTAACCATGGCTCCATAAGATAATGAAGCCATTTATGAGTAAGAAAAAAAAAGGTGCGATTATGTTCCACAGAGTCTGACCCTTAAGCAATTCTGGAAGTTTGGTAATTCTTGAATGGGCTCTGTGGAAGCCCTGTTAATCATCATATTTGGTTAACCAGGTACCATGATTGTCCCTGTAAACAAAGAATTGACTGTCATCAGTTCTCTTTCTCTGCAGGGTAACTGCACTTGCATTTCTCACTTTCCCCATAACCCTGACTTCTGGGAGAATCTGTTTCAAGGCTGAAATGCCTGCCCCTCTTTCATATTCCTATTTATTCTTCATTACCTAGCTCAGGTGTCATGTTTTCTGGGGAGCCTTCCTGATCTGCCAGTGGAATAAACCATTCCCTCCCCTGTACTAACTTATTTCAAATGAGTACACTCACTGCCTTGTGTTAGAATGTGTTTCTATGCACATCGTTCCTATGAGACTAAGCTTTTGTGTTCAGCGGTTTCCTTACATACCTGGCTGCTAAATTCCTGGCGTAATACCAGCCCACGTGGCAGGAGCTCAAAAGTACTTGATGGATTGCATTGCACTGAATCTAATGTGGCTATCCAAGAGTGAGTCCATGGATACGTGCATTTCCGTGATATACTTGCTGAGGAAAATCCAGCTTGATAACTTATGTTTGTCTTCACTTATCCCCAGAGAGAAAACACATTTGTCTGTTGGCCAGCAGGCCCACAAGAATTGTTTTGGCAAAGGACAGGGTATGGATGGAGGGGGACAGGATGCACAGCTGGTGCCTTGTGGCCTGATGTTTGGAGTGCTCACCTTTACTTGCCAACTCAAGATTCCAACTCAAAGGAAGCTCTTGCCATGACTTCCTGCACTTTCTAAAAAGTATTAATTTATACAATTGTAGCTCCCATCCTTTTTTACTGGCATCTTATTCTAAGAGAAGAAAAAGCTGTGTGCACGAGTGTCAGTGTTTGTATGGAATTGGGAGGTTGGGACCAAGGCCAGGCTTTGCCAGGCCCTGAGTGTGGGCCAGGCGTGTCTGACCTGGCATTCATGAGACTCTTGCCGCCACTGACAGAGCTGTTCTGAAGCCCATAATCATAGAATTATGTTGGTAGGTATGGCCCTGACTTGAAGTCACAGATTTATGAAAGCAGGTTGGTCAAGAGCGTGAGCTCTGAATCCAGACAGCCTGGGCTTGAGTCCCAACTCTGCTGCTTCCTAGCTGTGTGATCTTGGGCAAGTTGCTTGTACTCTCTGTGCCTAACTAGGCTCATCTCTAAAATAGGTTTGATGAGATAATTACCAATAGGGTCGTTGGGACAATGAATTAAATTATATTTGTAAAGTGCTTCAAGCACATCCTGACACCTAGTAAGCACTATGAAACGGCTTGTGAAATGCAACTGAGAAATTGCCACCCAACCTAGAGTAGAGGGAACCTTAAACATCATCTGGAGTAACGATGCAGAGTTTGAGTGCCTTCTGCTGTGCACTTGCCCGTGGGCAACCTTCTCTGCCTGCCCCCCGGGGGCAGCCTGAACGGGAGGAGGGTAAGTGTGAGCAGGGCAGTGGGTGTGGTCAGCAGAGTAGGGGGAGCAGCGGCCTGCTTACCGTGGACGGTGTACCCCAGGGCCTGGACCAGCTGCCTCTGGGTGTTCCCCTGGGCTCCGAACTGCAGGAGCTCCAGAGGGATGAACGCGCCGGCGGGGGAGAGGACCAGGTTGGTTCGGTTGCCGCCCGTGGCCACGATCCGGTAGAGGCGAAGCGCGAGCTCCGTCCTCAGCAGCGTCAGGTCCTCAGGGAGGTTGCTGGCTCCTCCAGGGGGGCAGGCATGAAGGAGGAAGAGAGCAAGCAGGACAGACCTCATGGTTCCTGCAGTGGAGGGAAGAGAGGCAAGTGAGGCAAGAGCCGGTCCATCCTGCAGGGAAGCAGGCATCGGGCGCTGGGACAGGCTGAGGGTGATGATCACTTAGCTGGCTTATTACCCACCCCTGTCCACCCGCACCGGATGCTTCACTGTATCCTGTTGTGTCTGCGTTAGAAATACTGAGAAACCAAACTGTGAGTTGGAAGGCCTGGATTTTAGGCCTGCTCTGTCACTTACTATATGTGTGACCTTGGGTAAAGCTCTGGTCAGACCAGAAGCAAACCATTATGTTGAAAAATAAATGTAAGAAGTACATCCTACTCATGTTTCTTGGTACTTAGCCAGCTTATAGCTGGGCTGTGTCTATCATTAATAATAATAGTAATATAATAGTAATATAATAAGAAGAATATACTATGTTAAAAAGGACTTAGTATATTTTCTCAGTTAATCATTACAACAATCTTACAAGGTAGCTGTTATTATATTGTAAATATAGAGATGATGAGGTTTAGAGAGCTCGGTGGCTCATTTAAAAATACATGAGCATAGAAAGAGGCCCAGGACTCCAGTCCTGGTCTCCTATGGGTGGTACATGAAATATTGGGAATCTAAATGCACATTAAAATATCGAGCCATGAGCTAATTGTACCCAGGATATCAGAATTCTTGCAATGTGAATTATTCTCATAAAAAAGAACAGTTTCACAGAGAGTAGAATGATACAAATATAACTCCTACTACAGAAAGGTACCCCTTCGAGGAAGAGAGTGCATCAGTTGGAAATTAATGCAAAGAAAAGAAGGTAGAGCAAAAAGTGTCTTCAGTGACTATGCTACACAGACAGCCTGCAGCAATTTCTGCTAAGTTGTCTGACTTTGGTGTCAGACAGGATTGGTGTGAGAGAGGCCCAGTCCAAAGTCATCTGAGGATGAGAAATTTGCATGTAAAGCCACTGGACTCAAAGGTGTTTATTTCGGATAAAGACCCCACATAGAAGAGCACCCTCTTTTTCTCAACTCTTCCATCCTATAGGCAAGCACAAAGGCAGTGCTTGGAGGACTTGGCGTCTCAGTGGGAGGGACGTGCATGGACGTGGGGGTCTTTCTGTGTGTGTGTTTGGAGGTGGAGGGTCCCAGCCCAGGATCATTGTGAAATGACCAGTTCCTAGTGGTCTTGAAGCTCCTATCGCCTCCCGCAGGGACAGAGCAAGCAGACCTTCATGCCCCTGGGCTCCCCGTGACCACATCCCAGCCGTGGTTCACCGCAGATGAGCTGTTTACTCACGGACTCTTGTATGGGACGGTCAGAGTTTCCTCGCTTGTTTCTGTTCTCGTGGGTCTCCAGCGTTAACGTGCTCCCCTTTTTAAAAAGTGGAGCAAAATCTGCTTTGAATCACAAGACAGCACAGGGAGGAAGCTGGCAATTACCATCTCTGTCGGCGATGTCTCTACCACTCGGTCCAAATTCCTGGAGCCTGAGGTCCCGCAGAGAGCCAGGGGAAGGAGCACAGCCCGGCCAGCCAAGCCCAGATCGGAAACAGAGCGGGCCCTGGGGAGGGAGCCAGCCATACCCCGTCAAGCCTTCTTAGGCTTGTGACCTGGTTGTACCAGCAAGGAACCCCTCATCTAACCCTTTGTCACTTTGAGGAATTTCACTGATAACTCTGCCATTAGGGCTTTTGCTGGGTACCAGGTACCTAATGCTTCTCCCCTCCTCCTGTGAAGAAAACAATAAATCAGTCATTGGGCATGACTTGAGACTTTTAGCAAATGGCATTCTGCAAAAAAGAAAAAAAAAACAAAAAAAAAAAACCAATGCAAGATATAGCACAGTCAGTTTGGAACAGGGTGACTTGCCTTATTTATTATTAATAAAAGTGAATGCACTTATTTATATGTAATATAATAAATATTATAAGTACTATTAACAATCTTGTTCTTCTCAGATACAACAGTTAATAAATCTGATGACTCAGTTCGAGAAAGAGACCATGTTGTCAATAAGCGAATGCACATTTTGGGAAAGAATAAGCAGATTCTATCCAAAGTCTGTCCTTGTGACCTATTCAGAATTGCATACATTTCAATTAAGGTCTTAGGCATTGTATTAAGTACAAAATACATGGTAGGTTATATGTTGTTAATGATTAAAGAAAAGATTTGGAAGATCTAGTAACTTTCTCTCAGGCACCTGTTAGAGTTAATATTTGAAAAAGAATGAGGCTGTTTTTCTTCTGACGACTACTCACACCCTTGTAATCAGTGGGTAATTCACTTTAAAGTAAACTGTTGACACTCAAGCCCGGAATAGTTTATATGTCTTAGGATAGTTACACCTCTAGAACTGTTTCACATGAAATTTCCCCAAATCTTTAATGTAGATATAGTGCATTCTTGCATGCTTTGAACTCTAAGTTGTAGTATGATGGGGGAATAAATATGTATAACTTATTCTACAGCATCCAGAGCTGGTATCCCATCCATCCATCCATCCATCCATCCATCCATCCATCCATCCAATAGCTCTTAACTTGCCTACTAGGTTCCAAGGCACTGTGCCAGGTCTGGTGGATGTTGCAGTGAACCAGCAACCTGGGCTCAGCTCTCAGGGGACCTACAGTCTTGTTCCCTGAGTGCAGACTTTTGATGTTGATACTGACGGTTTTAAGAAAAAGAACCAACCATGAAGAGGACCATGGTAACTTGCAAGGGCTGTCTCCCAGTGCTGTGAGTTTCCCGTGGTTGCAATTATTTGAGCAGAAGCTGATTCACTGTGCCAGTGGTGGAGTTGGGGAGATGCTTATGAAAAGTTTTCCCAAATTCGAAAAAGTCTAGCTGTGTGACTTCTGCGAGCATTCCTTCCTACCTGACTCTAAGAATGTATCATTCTAAATTGCTTTTACATTCTCAAGAAAAAAATACTAGGGAAATTAACATACAAAAAATATTTCCTGTGTAGGTTAAACATTTCAAATTGTGAATGAAATGGAAGATGGGCAGCAATTTTTTGTGTGTGTGCTCAGCTGTGAACCTGGGTAAGTCTCTTTGTTCTCTGACCATTTAAGCAGAGGTTATCATGCTTGTTTCTGCCTTGCTGGGATATTGGTTACACTGCTCAGGGAGCCTCCACTCCTGAAGATACTTATCATAATTATAACAACAAAACTAGTGAACATTATTGAGCGCTTACTGTGTTCCAAGTACTCTGTTATATCCTTTCAATTCATAATTGCAATGAATCCTCACAACAGTCCTGTGAGGAATGTATTATTATCGCCATTTTGGGGAGGATGAAACAGGCTCAAAGAGCTCAAGGTGCTTGCCCAAGTTCCCACAGTTAGTTAGAGGCCAAGCTGGATTTGAACGTAGGGCCACCTTGATGCCAAGGCTCATGTTCTTTGCCACAGTCCTGGTGGTGTCTTTCAGGAGCCACGGGGCTCTTAAAATCCCTCATGGCTGTGGGATTCCAAGACATTTGGTGGAGAGCCCAGACTCTCATGGCTCATAATGTGTGTCCACTCTGCCCACATTCACCAGGGATGCTATGGTGAATCTCCTGTAGACAGGCAGCTATGAGGTGCAGCACCCTTTTAATTATAGTTTTTAATTTTTCACAACCTGATTTTTTATAGGCATAAACTATAAGGCAAATCACTTTCAAACTCATCTACACTCCATCAACATCCCACATTCCTGCCAATACTTGGTACTTCCCAGCTCTTATTTTTCCAGTGTAATAGGTGCAAAATTGTATCTCATTGAGTTAATTTGCATTTAGGTGATCACCAGTGATTTTAAGCATGCCGTCGTGTGCTTATTTTTGTGTTTCCTTTTCTGAACTTACCTATTCATATCCTTTACCATTTTTCTATATTGTAGTTGGGTTTTTTTCTTATGTTTGCAGTCCATATCTAGTATAAATCCCTTGTCAATTTTGGGTATTACAAATATCTTCTCCTTTTCTGTCCATTATCTATTACCTATCTTCATGATGTCTTTTGTTAGAAAGAAATCCTTAATTTTGATGTATTCAAATCATCCTTTCCTATTGATTTGTAGGCCCCTTCTCTCATCTGTTAAATCTCTGAGCTCTCTACTGCATTCCATTGGTCCATTTATCTCTATCAAACTGTTTTCATTACTATGGCTTTGAAATGTATCTTATTATGTAATAGGGCAAGTTCCTCTTCCTTACCATTCCTTTTCAATGTTGATTCAGCTTTCTATAGACTTTTATTACTCCAAATCAATAATATTAAAGTAAGTTTATTAAATAATTCAAAAAATCCAACTAAAATTTGATTATGATGGCACTGAACCTATAGATTATTCTGGAATGAAATAATGTCTTAATAATATTAAATCACCCCATCCAAGACTATAAAATGTCTTTCCATTTATTAAAATCATCCTTTTTCCATTTAAATTAATTTTATTGTATACTGGAGTCTAGTTGATTTACAATGTTGTATTAGTTTCAGGTGTACAGAAAAGTGATTTAGTTATACATATACATATATCCATTCTTTCTCAGATTCTTTTCTCATATAGGTTATTAGAGAATATTGAATAGAATTCCCTGTGCTACACAGTAGGTCCTTGTTGATTATCTATTTTATATACAGTAGTGTGTATTTGTTAATCCCAGTCTCTTAATTTATCCCTTGCCCCTACTTTCCCCTTCAATAACCATAAGTTTGTTTTCTATGTCTGAGTCTGTTTCTGTTTTGCAAATAAGTTCATTTGTGTTATTATTATTATTATTTTTTTTTTTTTGTGGTACGCGGGCCTCTCACTGCTGTGGCCTCTCCTGTTGCGGAGCACAGGCTCCGGACGCGCAGGCTCAGCGGCCATGGCTCACGGGCCCAGCCGCTCTGCAGCATGTGGGATCTTCCCCAACCGGGGCACGAACCCGTGTCCTCTGCATCGGCAGGCGGACTCTCAACCACTGCGCCACCAGGGAAGCCCTGTATTATTTTTTTAGATTCCACATATGTGATACTTGTCTTTCTCTGTCTGACCTATTTCACTTAGTATGATAATCTCTAGGTCCATCCATGTTGCTGCAAATGGCAGCATTATTTCATTCTTCTTTATGGCTGAGTAGTATTCCATTGTATATATGTACCACAGCTTCTTTATCCCTTCCTCTGTTGATGGACATCTAGGTTGCTTCCATGTCTTGGCTATTGTACATACTGCTGCAACGAACATTGGGGTGCATGTATCTTTTTGAATTATGGTTTTTCTCCAGATACATGCCCAGGAGTGGGATTGCTGGATCATACGGTAGCTCTATTTTTAGTTTTTTAAGGAACCTCCATACTGTTCTCCATAGTGGTTGTACCAATTTACATTCCCACAGACAGTGCAAGAGGGTTCCCTATTAAAACCATCTTCTGTAATAGACTACTTTAATAAAACATTAAAGTTTTAAAAATAGAGATCTTATATGCATTCTTGATTAAATTCCCATGTTTTATACTTTATTGCCATTTAAAAAAATTAATAGACTTTTTAAAGGCAGGTTTAGGTTTCCAGAAAAATTGAACATAAAGCACAGAATGCCCGTAAAGCCCTTCATCAGACAACCCCCCACCAGGTTCCCCAGTGATTAATATATTGCCCTGGTATGATTTGTTATAACTGATATGTTATCATTATTAATTAGAGTCCATAATTTATATTAAGGTTGACTTTTTGTGTTGTACAGTTTAATGGCCTTTGTCAAATATATAATGTTTTGTGTCCACCATTGCAGTAACATACAGAATAGTTTCACTGCCCTAAAATCCTCTGCGCTTCACCTATTCACCCTTCCCAATCTCCCACCTGCAACCTCTGGCAACCACTGATCTTTTTATCGTCTCCCTAGTTTTGCTTTTTCCAGAATGTCACATAGTTGGAATCTACAGTATGTAGCCTTTTAGACGGGCTTCTTTTACTTAGCAATATGCATTTAAGATTCCCCCATGTCTTTTTTGTGGCTTGATAGCTCATTTCTTTTTCTAAAAATTAATTAATTAATTTTTGGGGGGCTGCATTGGGTCTTCGTTGCTGCGCGCGGGCTTTCTCTAGTTGCGGCAAGCAGGGGCTTCTCATTTTGGTGGCTTCTCTTGTTGCCGGCTCTAGGCGCGCAGGCTTCAGTAGTTGTGGCGCATGGGCTTAGTTGCTCCGCGGCATGTGGAATCTTCCCGGACCAGGGCTCGAACCTGTGTCCCCTGCATTGGCAGGTGGATTCCTAACCACTGCACCACCAGGGAAGCCTGATAGCTCATTTCTTTTTATCTCTGAATAATATTCCATTGTATGGATGTACCACCATTTATTTATCCATTCACCTATTTAAGGACATCTTGATCAATCCCAGTTTTGGCAATTATGCATAAAGTTGCTGTAAACACTCACATGCAGGTTTTTGTGTGGACGTAAGTTTGCAACTCATCTGAGTAAATACTTAGGAGCATGAATGCTGGATAGTATGGTAAGAGTATGTTTAGTTTTGTAAGAAACAACCGCCAAACTGTCTTCCAAAGTGGCTGTACCATTTTGCATTCCCACAGGCAATGAATGAGAGTTCCTGTCACTCTACGTCTTTGTTAGCATTTGGTGTGTCAGCGTGCCTGTTTTCTTACTGCTGAATTGTAAGTGCTTTTTGTTTATCTTGGGAACAAATTCTTTATTAGATATGTTTTTCAAATATTTCCTCCCAGTCTGTGGCTTGTCTTTCAATTCTTAATTCTTTTCTTCTATGAAAAATTTAGAGAATGCAAAATGGTAAGTGCTTGCAAGAGTCACAGGGAAGGAAGTATTTAGGTCATGTGATCAATGCATGGTTATGTCGTTCTAATGGAAGGTGGATATCACTGAGTTAGAGGCTGTGTTGGGCAGATGTCAGAGGGGTTCATGGTGTTTTTTAAATTTTAGATTGGGGTATAGTTGATTAACAATGTTGTGTTAGTTTCAGGTGCACAGCAAAGTGATTCAGTTATACGTATGCATGTGTTGATTCTTTTTCAAACTCTTTTCCCATTATGGTGATTTTTTTCCCCTCATATTTTTGTTCTGATTGGGAAGGGTGATATTTGTGTTTATGAGAAGTTTAAAATATAGATATCGGGTGACAGGCCATGTGATGTGAACTGGACAAAGGAGAGCGGGTGATCGGGCAAAGAGGTGGAAGTGGTTTGGGGACCTTACAAATGCTGGGGCTGTGTGCTTGGGGCATGTTAGGGTTTTGTTTATGCTGATGAGCTCTGGTTCTCATCCCAGCTGCTCTGCAGTCCAGTGTGGTACCAGAACCAGTGCAGAGAGCAGCTCTGCCTCAAAGCTGGCTCCAAATAATCCTAAGAACAGGGAAAATTAAGCAGAGAGTAATTAAGGTTGAAAATATGAAAAAGGCACCAAACTGTGTTTGGATATTCTGGTTCTGTAGAGCTTGCTTTTCAGTGTTATTTTCTCATATATTTCTGTGTGATTAGTTAGCATTTTGGCCATTTTTATTAGTTGGATTTAAACAATAATAATAAAACAAGAAGAGTTGGGACTATGCCATGTTTTCCTCTCTAGTCTTCAGCCTGGGATAACTAGGCAGTGGAGGCCGGTCCTCACTAAGCCAGCATCATGTTTAGGAATTGGCAGCTGTAGTCAGTGGGAAAAATCAACCCAAGCACTGCAAGCCCAGGACATGTGCCTCTCCTCCTTCACCACAGAGCTGTGGGCATCACTGATTTATTGCAACAGGCTTTCCTGGGAGCTTGGCCTTGACCTACAAGGCTTCTCTGAGTAGGATTTGAGGGTGCTGCTTCTAATTTATCATAGTTAGTTCATGCCCTGGTCAGCTCCAGCTGCTATGACAGAATACCACAGACTGAGTGGCTTAAACAACAGAAATTTATTCTCACAGTTCTGGAGGCTGGGAAGTCCAAGATCAAGGCACCAGTGGATCCGCTGTCTGGTGAGGGCCTGCTTCCTGGTTTGTAGACAGTCAGGCACCTTCTCCTTGTATCCTCACATGGCAAACAGAGAGAGAGAGAGAGAAAGAGAGATCACCTTTCTAATGTCTCTTCTTATAAGGGTACCAATTCCATTCATGAGGGCTCCACCCTTGTGACCTTATTACTTCCCAAAGGCCCTACCTCTTATTACTCTCACAGTGGGGATTTGGGCTTCAAAATATGAATTTGGTGGAGGGATAAACATTCAGTCCAGCACAGACTATGCAAAGAAATGTATTTGTCATCCCTGAATTACCTCAAAAGGACCCTCTGGCTCGGCTCAGCTCTGAAAACTCCCATGGCCTCCTATGAACCCAACAAGTCAGGACCCTGCTGGCTGCTGGACGACATGGCCGGACAGGCATGTGGGCAAGTTGTGTAAATACAGTGAATACACAGGGAAGAGACTCTTGACAGATCGCAAGCCCACTTAGGAGGCCTTGAAACCTGAGACCAGGAAAGGGAGCTCTTTCTGGGCTGGGCCGACTACTGCCGTGGCCGTGATCCCCTGCGGGTGCACTGCTGTGTCCTCTTCATTTCTGACACGCCGTCCTTGTGGCCTGAGCCCACCACATCAGAAACGTCTGCTGTTGGTCACATGGAAGCCACAATCTGGGAAAAAGCATGAGCCACTGAGGAGCTGTGCAAGGGTTTATGAATGGGAGGAGGACGGCAAGGCTGGGGAATCCGGTAAGTGTTTTAAGTTGTGGCTTTAGACAAATTCTGCCCAAGGGAGGGGTTGGGTTGGGGGTAGGGGAGGCCGTGTGGTCCCTGGGGAGACCCTGGGGACTCCAGGGAGGAGCCTGTGAGGGGAAGCCACATGGATACAGCAACACAGTCAATTCTCATTCTATGTTCAAATGGCACATTAATGCAAACGATCACCTTTTTTTTTTTTTTCCCCGGTACGCGGGCCTCTCACTGTTGTGGCCTCTCCCGTTGCGGAGCACAGGCTCCGGACTCGCAGGCCCAGCGGGCTCTGCGGGCCCAGCCCGCATAGCTCACGGGCCCAGCCGCTCTGCGGCACGTGGGATCCTCCCAGACCGGGGCCCGAACCCGTGTGCCCCGCATCGGCAGGCGGACTCTCAACCACTGCGCCACCAGGGAAGCCCAAACGATCACCTTTTTGAGGGGGGGTGGAAGGAGGAGGGAGAAGAGGGAAGGGGCGGAGAGAGCAACAATTAAAAGAGTTTTAAGGCATTTTGCGAATCTAACATTGCAAGTGGCCCTTGGCACAGTGGTTTGTGGGGTTCACGTCCTGCCCCTGGGGGCCCAGCTCTCAGAGCAGCCCCGACTGTGGGTCCTGGGAGGCTGTACCTCCACCTTCTGACCTGCTGCTGAGACGTTACGGTGAGGCCCCAAGTGACGATGTGAGGAGGTTATTTTGAAAGCTGAGGCAGAGTTCCCAGCACACACATTCAGTTAACGCGCCCCTACGGGAGATCAGGAGGTGAGAGACGTCGGGGTGTGTGGGAGTGAGATTTAAAAACATTATTTCTCTTTTCAAAACACTAGTGATAGTGGTTAACAGTGATGTGATTTGCTTGGCAGTGGAGTCTGTGAATGCTGGGGAAGGGCGGCCACTCAAGGAAACCTCAGATGCTGGCACAGTTCTGGAATGCTTATGGATGCCTAAGCCAGAGACCTAATGTCCATAGGAATAGCAGTGACAAGCACAGATTCAGCTCTTAGTAAGAACCCAGCAAGCCACATGGGAAAGGGGTGTGGGTTCTGGGCTGCAGACACAAGGCAGAGCCCGGGGAGGCTCCGGAGGGAGCCTAGTGGGCTGGTCTTTTGGATGATGAAGGCTTATCAGTCCTGCTGGCTCTTTAGCTGAGGGGTTGAGGTCTCTGCGGACAAGTCAGGGCTATCACAAAGTCACACACCTTAGGAGCAATGCTGCACCTTGAAGGCCCACTGCATCACCCCCAGGAGCATCTTCACTGCAGTAGCGCCCATACCTGATTGTTCATGAAGAAATGGGGAATTTCACACATGGTGGGCTCCCTACGACCTCTTTATTGGGCTTGGCAATGCATATAATGATGTGATGGTGGTTTATTCTGAGGAATTACACCTCGAGGCAAAACAAAGACCCAGGTGCAAGACGTCAAGGAGTAGGAACCATCAGGCACAAACACCACTTACCCTAAATGAGGTTCATGCCTTTATTTCCTTCAATGAACTCAGGGGTCCCCGGGGGCCAGCAAGGGGACAGGGTGGAAGGCATGCCTACCTGTCTGGGAGTGGCTTTCCCTCACTGCTTTGGCCGCCACCCAGTCTCAGCTGGTGTATCCAGTGGTTTCCACTGGCAGAGAGCTTGTTCTCCACCTTCCTCAAAGGCAGGAGTCCCTTATGGTCAGCACTTGGCACACTGTACCCTGCTCATGCTACACTGGGTAGATGCAGGAGTTGTCAGTGCTCATGTGGTCTGGCAGCTGGGACGAGATGCCAACTGGGGAGCCTGCGTACCCTGGGATCCCCTCACAGTCCATTGGTTTACAGTTGCATCTGCCATGTTTGTTGTACATAAACCATTCCATCATTGTCTCTATAAGTTCTTTGCATGTTGCCACAACTTACCAATATATTACTTGCTTTTTCTGTACCATCCAAAACATGTTTATGACTTTGGGATACAGCAGATGTTTATCTCCTTTAGAAGAGATAGCCATATGCTTATTGGTAATGGGATAAGCATGTTGACAATTCTAAGTGATTTTGAGAAAAACGTGTTTACAAGCAAAAGAATGATTTTGGTGGAAAAGCTTATATTTAAAAAAAAAATTATTTATTTGGCTGCACCGGGTCTTAGTTGCGGCTCACAGGCTCCTTAGTTGCAGCAGGCGGGCTCCTTGGTTGTGGCATGAGAACTCTTAGTTGCAGCATGCATGTGAGATGTAGTTCCCTGAGCAGGGATCGAACCTGGGCCCCTTGCACTGGGGCCACCAGGGAAGTCTCACTTATCAGTTTTAAGCACAGCAAACAGGTGTTCATTCGTGCCTCTTAAAATGTAGGATGAGGCATCATTTACAAAAAATCATTTCATGTACCTCAGACTGGACAGTGGATTACCCTTACCACCTATTGTTTACCCCAATCTGGATTTAGATTCGTTTGCATTTCCCAGTACACCTGGCTTCTCATCCTGGAAGCAGGGTGGTGCCGCTTTCATCTGGGAGCATTTCATTGAAAAAATTGCTACCAAAAATACTTAGGAGAATAACAGCGAGATAATGTCTTGGGTACTTGTGGTTTTGATTTTCTGGACACTGTGTTCCATGGGTATGGGAGGCATTCTTTCTTGTTCACAGCTGTATCCCCACAGTTCTGAGAACAGAGTCTGGCATGTGAAAGGTGCTTAATACATATTTGTTGGATGAGTAAATGAATGAATGGAAGGAAGAATGACTCTTTTAACGGATACTTTGTCAACTCACCCACCGCCCAAAAAACAAAGAATTCAAAATACTACACAGATCTTACTTTTTACTCAAAACTTCTTCCTGATGAGATAAGAAAAGAGCGGTATTTGAGCCATTCTACAAATAAGAAAAAAAAATGCTTTAATAGCTTTGCCTTTGGTTTCCCAGGTGGATCCATAGTAAAGTGGGGTCTCCTGGATTTTCATCCTGGGCTCCAGGGGGCTGGACCACGTGGCCTGGTGGGGAAACTGTGAACCGCCACTTGTCTGCCAGAGGCAGCCTCCTATCCCACGCCAGCCCTGGGGTTCTGCATCCTGCCTGTCACCTTGGGGGAAACAGGCCTCCCCTCGTGTACCCATCAGGCCTGTGGCTTATCCTGATTCCACCGAGGGGGAGGGGCTTGTGGGGATCAGGGATGGATGCCTGGTTTCTAGACTCAGGAGTTAACAGGGAGCCTGGAGTCAGGAATAAGGGCCAGGCGATGCTGGACTGCTTTGTCAGACAGACTCAGAGAGCTGTCCCTGGGCAGGAGGACAGGAGCGAGGTCCCGCGAGCGGGAGTTGCGTTCTGCAGCCCCTTGTGGTGAGTCCACGAGCAGGACCACGGCCATGGTCCTGCAGCTGCATCCTGGCTCTGCCATGTTGCTACACACTAAGTCGCCTGGGTCCAGTCTTTAATATCTTTACACCTCAGTTTCCTAATCTGTAAGGCGGCAACAATAAACCCATCTGAAGTTGTGAGTATCTAAATGAAATAAGCCATATGAAAGTAGTTTGTAAATTAAAGTTCTAGAAAATATATTCTTGTTTTTGGTTAAACTTCTTTTTCTTTTGAATGAGAGCCAACGTTTACTGGCTACGTGGCATGCTAAGCCTTTTATAAACATTATCTCATTTAATCTTCATAATCATCCTGCCAGTTAAGCAAATGTTCCTCATGGTCATGGCCGAAATATTTTAATAGAATAAAAATGTAAAGAAAACCCCAAATACCTGTGATTGCACTCCGATGAGTGGAATAACTTGTTTATTTCACCTTTCTTTCTATCCTCTGGGATGCCAATGCCAGTGAGGTGAGGAAGAAGGTTCTGGAAAGGTACGTGTGTACCAGGGGAGTGCCCAGGTCCGCGCTCCGGCCACTGACTCTCGGGACAGTTGGGGTGGGGTGATGGGGCCGGCAGCCATCATGCCATCTACTCGGAGGCCAGGTCCAGCATCCTGGCAATCAAAACAGGAAAAGGGTCAGGAAAGAATTGGCCACCTCCAAGCCCAGGAGAATGGCGGTATGAAAAAAGAAAACAGTGGTTCCCGTTTTAAGCCCTTACTGTGTTCTAGGCACTGAGCTAAGATTCGTATCTGTATTTCATTAATCCTCATGTCACCTAGAAGGCAGGTGCTGGCTATTGTTCCTACTGTATAGATCAGAGATGGAGGCGTAGAGAGGTGATTTGCCCTAAAACACTTCTAGGGAGTATCAGGCTCAGATGTAAACCTGGGTAGATTAGCTCCAGGCCCTTGAAGCCCCTCCGTCTTCCAAGAATAATGGAGCCCATTGAGCGTCTGTTTTGCCACCCATCTGCTGAGATTTCTCCCTCTCTCAGAGGGGTCCCAGCCTAGAGGGGTTTGTTCCCAGGCAAAAATAAAGGGCATGTCTCTAACACCACTGGTAGATTGCTATTCTCTGGGCAGCCAATTAGACGCAATTGAGCACACAAATGCTAAAAAATGTATATTTGCTGCCTGCGGTGTCCGCCCAGGCAGTGCCGTTTGTTGGATTGTGTGGGTTCAGGTACTTCAGGCCACAAGGTGGTGGATTTTAGAAGTCAGTTTCTTTGAGAACTGAGTGAACCCCCAGGGCAGGTGCAGGACCCCAGGCCTTGGTTGTTCTTTCTCCCATTTCATCCCAGCCCATAAGCAAAAAAGTCCACACAGTCCCACAAGATGCCTTCCAGGGCTGGCTGCTGGAGGAGACAGTCAACTGCATGGATATTTTGGGCTTTTTTGTGTTTGTTTTTGTTTGGCCGCACTGCATGGTATACGGGATCTTAGTTCCCAACCAGGGACCAAACCCGTGCCCCCTGCAGCGGAGGCACGGAGTCCTAACCACTGGCCCGCCAGGGAATTCTCTGCATGGATAATTTGGAAACTCTGGAGAGGGGGTGTTGTGCTGGAGTCAGCAAACCTGGATCCCAATCTTGGACAAAGTACTTACATTGCAAACCCTTAGTGTCCTCAATCTGTAAGATGGGAATTGAGACCTACAATTAACATCACAGCAGGATATGGTACAAGTGGTGAACCTTAATTTCTAAAATCTCTGAATCCTTCTCCATGCCTGTGAGGACTCAGGGCCCAGTGGACTTTTCTGTTAGTTATCGTAAAAGCTGGGGATTGAAAACTGGTTTGAACAAGGGCGAAACCTGCTATCAACAGGAAGGTAAGTCTACTGGAGAAAAATAACCCAGTGCAAGTACTGGGAAGTCCTCCACCCATTGGGAAGGCCATGGCCACAGCTCTGGGGGTTCAGGCTGAGTGAGCTGAGCTGCACAGGTGGTGGCCAGAACGCTCTGTTCTGAAATGCCTGGGGGAGAGTAAGGCCAGCCCACCAAATAGGGGAGCTTTGACCAGAGGGAGGACAGACCCAGCCTGGGATGCAGATTTATGCAAATGAGCCAGTGAGCCCAGGCGTCCAGGCACTTTTTTCCCACCTCAAGAGCAGCATCGTTCTGATTCCTCATTGTCTCTCTGGTTTGTTTCTCCCTGTGTGTTCCCCTCTGCAAGCCTGGGCAGAGTATGCGTTCCATCTCATAGGTGAGGCAGCTGGGACTGCACAGAACTGGCTGGAGAACTGGGCGTTGCTGAGGGTGGATGTCTGGGGCTGAGGGTGGACGTCTGGGCCGACTGCCTCTGCCAGGGTCCCCTCCTGGGAGAGGCAGGATGCACACAGGCAGGTGTTAAATGCTATGTGCCAGACGCTGGCGGGCTGGGGTTACACAGTGAAAGAAACACACGGGTGCAGTGATTACACAGTGAAAGAAACACACAGCCCCTGCCCTAGAGAAGCACACAGTTTAAGGGGAGACATATGTGCAAATGAATATCCGTGTAAAATTCTATCATAGCACTTTGTACAAAGGCCTCCGGAAGACAAATGAAGGAGCAAATAGTCATTTAGCCATAACGATCCTAGGAGACAGGAATAATTGGCCCATTTTTCAGATGAGGAAACTGAGGTTAGAAACATTTCCTTCCTGCCTGCCTGCCTCCTCTCTGTCTCCGTCTCTCTCTCCCGCTCCCATCCCCACCAGTTCACCTTTCTTTTTCTCCTCCTTATTTATTTCTTTCATTAAGCAAACATTTACTGAGCACCTCCCACATGCCAGGCACTGTGCTGGGTGCGGGAGTGGGCAGTGAAATACACACGGTCCTGTCTGCATAGGGACTTACAGTCCAGTGGGAGGATAGTCAGCACACAAATAGCATTAAAAGCAATATAATTACTATTATAGTATGGAAAATAAAGGGCACAGTGAGAGCATGAACTGGAGCTGTCTCTAGTGTTGACTGTGTTCACACAGCTGGTGGGAATCAAGGCTCAGTCACCTGACTCCTGCCCGCAATGTGGTAAGGAGGAGGATACTTAAACACCTCCCTGGGTAAGTCGTGATCAGGTACTTGCAGAGGCCACAACTTCCTGGACCTATGACTGTGACTTTAGGAAAAATTCCCAGCTGAATAGCAGCATAATTTTTGCGGTACGCGGGCCTCTCACTGCTGTGACCTCTCCTGTTGCGGAGCACAGGCTCCGGACGCACAGGCCCAGCGGCCATGGCTCACGGGCCCAACCGCTCTGCAGCATGTGGGATCTTCCCGGACCGGGGCACGAACCCGTGTCCCCTGCATTGGCAGGCAGACTCTCAACCACTGCGCCACCAGGGAAGCCCACAGCATAATTTTAATACTAGATTGTAGGCTGCTCCTAACTGGCATTAGCCAAGGGGCTCCAAGCAGCCCAGCAGCTGGGCATCCTGGCTTTAGCATCAGTGGGGCCCGGTTACTCCGAGTTTAGATGAGCCTGTCCAGCCGGTGGGTGGGTGGAGGACATAGGAAGAAAGAAGAGGCCAGCGGTGGGCTTGATCCTCACCAGGGTGACCGTAACACAGGCCCAATAACATACATCCAATTGCATGCTTGTGTTTCCTGCCCTGCTTCTAAAACACATTTTCAGAACGCATTTGAGAAATTCTTATTGGTCAGAAGGCAAGGTAAGCCTCTCCCACGGAACTCAGCAGGAAGCTGGAACAACACGCATTCTGGGTGCGTTTTAGATTTAATTAATTTGCCAGAGAATATTTAAATTGCTTTCTCTCTCAGATGAGTGAAATCCACATGATTTCCAATCAGTTTCTATGGTTTTCTTCCTCTGTTCAGATATGTTAATTAGCTTGTCTGTTCATTATGGAGGTTGGTGCCTTTTTCCCTCCCCTTCAAATTTGAGCCCATATTAATTTAGTTTTGATTTCAACAGTGTTTAAAAATAGAGCAAAAATTATTTTGAGTAGCATACAATCAGGCCTGTAGGTGCTTAAGGGGTTTGTCACAGGCATCTAGATTTTCATTACTTTTCTCTTTCCTGGGCTGAAGATGTGGCTGTGATCTCCTGTCTTACCTTGCAGCAAGGTGAGTCAGTCTCAGTTTTCTTTATAATATTCAGCTTCACTTAAAACCTTTGGCTCTTTGGCCTGCCAGGCAATCACATGCTCTGGAAACCACCAGGACTCTCCTTAGGGTAGGCCTAGGCAAATACATCTTCATGAAGAGGAAGATTAGTTATACTTTTTTTGTTTGTTTTTTATTTTAACATCTTTATTGGAGTATAACTGCCTTACAATGGTGTGTTAGTTTCTGCTGTATAACAAAGTGAATCAGCTATATATACATATATCCCCATATCTCTTCCCTCTTGCATCTCCCTCCCACCCTCCCTATCCCACCCCTCTAGGTGGTCACAAAGCACCGAGCTGATCTCCCTGTGCTATGTGGCTGCTTCCCACTAGCTATCTATCTGTTTTACATTTGGTAGTGTATATATGTCCATGCCACTCTCTCACTTCATCCCAGCTTACCCTTCCCCCTCCCAGACACGTTTTTTATTTAATGGTTGAAAAGCACGAAAACCCCAGACTCCCTCATCCTAAGACACTGGGAGCTATCATCTAATGCTGTTCCAAAGAGTTGATGTTTTCCATCCAAGCGCCCTCCTCGGGGCTGCTCAACCGACAGCCCAGGATGACAGCGGTAGGCAAAGGACTCACCCAGGCAGAGGACAGCCCTGTGTCTCTGGTTCCTTACCTTGTTTTACTCCCAGGATAGAAGTGCTCAGACTGGGCCATGCTTTTGCATTGCCTGGGGGAACTTGTAGAAAGTACAGGTGCCTGGGCCCCATCCAGCCCCAGTGAATCAGAGTCTCAGGGTAGAGCCCAGATGTTGGTATTTTTAATACCTAATGGACAGCTGGGTTTGAGGAGCACTGACTGCTTGAAGGCCTGGTAAAAACGGGGTGATATGCACTGAATTGTGTCCCCCCCAAAAAGATATGTTGAAGTCCTAACACCCTAATTCCTCAGAATGTGGCCTTATTTGGAGATAGGGTCTTTGCAGAAGCTGTCAAGTAAAGACGAGGCTGTTTGGATGGACTTGATCTTGGACTTCTGGCCTCCAGAATTGTAGATAATAAATTTCTGTTGTTTTAAGCCACCAATATGTGGTACTTTGTTACAGCAGCCCCAGGAATCTACTACAAGGGAGCATCACCCTATGTTTAGAGGTGCCCATGCCTGCTGGGAGTGCCAGGGAGCTGCTCGGGAATCACCTTTGGATGTGTCTGAACCAGGGAGCATCTCTCACAGACCCCCTCCCCCAGCCGAGGGCCTCATCCGAGGGCTATGAGGACAGGTTATAAAGGCCTATCCCTGTGTAATCACGTCTACTCTGGCCATCGTTTCTGGCTAACTCACTCCTGCCCTTTCTCTGCTACAGATCTTCTGTTTTGCCTCTGGAATTAGGACTTCACCCACCCCCTAGGAGGTTATGCTTTGAGTCTTTCCATGCTCCCTGCTCTGGCTGCTGACTCCAGTGACCCTTTGGCTGGTCCTTCCTTCTCCCACAATCTTTCCCTGTTCCTGAAACCCCATTGGGGGTTGAGCCCTCCTTTTTCACATGCTGGAGGTTGGATAGACCCCCCCCCAAAATGCCTGGGGCTCTCCTTCTGGTCCCCAAAGTAGGGAATAGGTCTGTCTTCTGGATATGGAGCATCCTGACATCCACCATGTTGGTGTCACCTGCTGTCCCCTGGCTGAAAGTCCATTTCAACTTGTTTCATAGATCTGAATATGACAACATTCTTCCTTATGAAATAAACATTTCCAGTGACTGTTACCGCAAGGGGTATCCATTGGCTTGCTTCTTCCACGTAAAACTCTTCATGAAAACTATATGGATGATATGCTGTTGAAACACCAGCCATTTCTATTCTGGGCTTACCAGATGCATTCAGATGCATTCAGAATGACCAGAATGACCATGAAGCATCAGAATATCATTTTAGAAAATTCCTGAACATGAGGAAAATGTGAAGATCTGTAATCAAACATCCAGGTCGAAAACTCAGTTTGCCATCCAAATGTTTATTTTATATATTTGGAATAGAAGAAATGGAAGCCCTGAATTTTTCACTTCTTACCTGTTTCCACTGTCAGCTCTTCATCCCACTTCCCCCAGCCCTCCTCAGCTGGAGGAACAGCCCTACCTGGCTCCTAAGCCAAAGCTGACCAGGCCAGTAAACACAGGCAGAACCTACCTCCCCAAGTGGGCAAGGCCTGGACCTCATTCTGCTCCTGGGGGCCTGATAGTGTTGTGGGCATGAGCCCGTATTTACTGAAAGCCCAGGGGCTTTACCTATAGGCAGTGGGGTGTAGAGGTTAAAGATGAGAACCTGGGAGTCAGACCTGGGCTGGGTTTCTGGTCTCTGCTTACTGGTCATGGGATCTTGGGCTGCTTCCTAAGCTTTCCAAGCTTCTGATTCCTCGTCTGTAAAATGAGGTTCATGAAGAACTACTCATTAAGCTTGTTGTGAGGCTCATGGGAGACGTCACGCAGAAAGCACTGCGTACGGATTAAGTCCCGGACCAGCAGGGGCTCCTGTTGCCTTTAACGCCTCGCCTCCTCCTGTTACGTGCCACTGTGCCTATGGCTTCCGGCCCAGGCCCCCTTTGAGACCAGTGCTCCTCCCTGGGTCTTTGTTTGGTCTGAGTGAAGACCCTTTACCTTGCATCCACCTGGGACCCTCCCTGAGTTCATGGAGAACTATGATGTTACCCCCACCTGACTTTAGGTATCACCCCTGCTCAAACTGGACCCCCCAGAAGAATGACAGTAGCAGATGGAACCCAACTGTCCATCCCCTTTGGTTCGTGCTGGCAGGGGGCAGCTCAGACTGCAGCCCAGGCTTGTTTAGACCCGTCTTCCTCACCCCACAGGTCAGCGGCTGAGGCCTCACAGACTGTGTGACCAAACTGCCTGCCTCAGGACCTTGGCATATGATAAACATCAGGACTTCAGGGGAAAACAGACCACATGTCTGTAAGTGTTTTATAGTTCGAATCATCATAGACATTCATCTATGTTTTCATTTTCTGTAGAAGAGAAAATAGAAAGCAAAAACCCATCACATTACAGAAACCTGAAAATGGATATAAATCTATGTGGGTCTCTTGGTGCCATTATAGACAAAACATAGAATTGCAAAGTAAAGTGAGAACTTCAATAAACTCTGTATGTGTGTGTGTGTGTGTGTGTGTGTGAAAGTGACACCCTTCCTGATAGATCTCTTCAGTGAAGGGCCTGCTGAGTCAGCATTACAGAAACTCAGCCACACCCTCCTCAGGTGAGAGCCCCTCCCGCTTCCTGCCCCACACCTGTCTGGGTATAGCTTGTCTGCTTCCAGCTGACCGGGAGCATCTTGGGACCTGGTCTTGTATTCCCAACATAGACCTGGGTTTCTGGCACATAGTAGGTGCTCAGTAAATACTGGACAAATGTGAGAATGAGGTCCTATGCGCTTCCTGAGTCTCCCCTCACTCACAGCTATTGCGAGCGTGGCCTACACTTGTCAATTTCTTCTCTTTAAAAAGGGGCACCTCCTAGGTGCCAGCTCCTTATTGGACACTTTTTTCCATATACTGTTCAGTTCCCTTCTCACAAGAACCCTGTGAGGAAGGTATTCTTACCCTCAACTGGCAAAGGAGGCCCCTGAGACTCAGAGGTGGAAGAATTGACTTCGGTCACGCAGCTAATGAGACAAAGAATCAGGAGCTGGTCCTGGTCTTTGCTTAGTTACTCAGCTCTTTTATTTTTATTAACTTTGAAGTTCTTAAACCACATCAACCCCAACTATACAGTCACTGTTTTGAGGGCAGGAACCAAGGGTGATTGTTCTTTGAAACCGTCACAGTGCCAGGAATACCTGATAAAATATTGTTGATTGATCCCATAAAAGGCCTTGATAGCAGACAGCTGACCAGCCTCATGACAAGACTTTCTCTCTGAGAACCTTCAGATCTATGAGTTGGCTCCAGGACACAGGGATGAAAGCAAGTATTATGTATGAGGACAGGATCGGGCATCAAGTCTGTAACCCTGGAAACCTGCTTTGCCAGGAGCAGTGGGCATGAGTCAAGTTCATGTTTAAGGTTCTTAATACTTTTTAACCTTCTGTACCCTGTATACACAGAGACTGGCAGTCAGCATGGATTAAAGGAGCCCCAGTTAACCCCTAACTCTCCATATTTGGTCATTACACAGAAGTGGGCTGCCAGGTACTGAAGATTAACTGGCTTGGATTATCTGCCTGGGCAGATTAGCTGGCCCACGTTGCAGCAGCTGAGGGTCCCTCGGCTGAGTGGTGCTAATTGTAGGTCAGGGCAATGGAAAATTCTGTTTAAGGTGGAGGTTTTGAGAGAATGCCAGTCTACGTTGTGTTACGTGAGTGTATTAGTTGCTAGAGCTGCCATAGCAAGTACCATAGACTGGGTGGCTTAAACAACAGGTATTTATTTTTTTGCAGTTCTTGAGGCTAGAAGTCTGAGATCAAGGTGTTGGCAGGGTTGGTTTCTCCTGAGGCCTCTGTCCTTGCCTTGTCGATGGCCGTCTTCTCCCTGTGTCTTCAAATGCTCTTTCCTCTGTATGTGTCTGTGTCCTAATCTCCTCTTCTTTTTTTTTTTTTTTTTTTTTTTTTGTGGTACGTGGGCCTCTCACTGTTGTGGCCTCTCCCGTTGCGGAGCACAGGCTCCGGATGCGCAGGCTCAGCGGCCATGGCTCACGGGCCCAGCCGCTCCGCGGCATGTGGGATCTTCCCAGACCGGGGCACGAACCCGTGTCCCCTGCATCGGCAGGCGGACTCTCAACCACTGCGCCACCAGGGAAGCCCTAATCTCCTCTTCTTATAAGGACACCAGTCAAGTTAGATTAAGTGTCCAGCCTAACTTCATTACCTCTTTAAAGACCCTATCTTTTGATACAGTGACATCCTGAGGCTCTGGGGGTTAGGGCTTTAGCACATGAATTTGGGGGTGGGGAGACAATTCAACCCCCATAACAGTGAGAGCATTGGTATGGTTACCAAAAAAGGCTCATCACTGATGGATGCCCCGCAGCCCCGTAGTTGCCATGACATTTGGTACTGTAGAAGGAGCTGTTTCCTGTCATGGCTGGATGGGCCATAAGACAGAGGCCTGTTGGGAAGCTTTGACTTGGGGACCCAGAATCAAAGTTATGCTCCAGGACTTAATAAGGAGGATGATTCTTATCCTCCAAATCAGGAAGCTTTGGAGAATGAGAGAGCTGTTAATCAGTACATGGGGTCAGCAGATACAGACTAGGCAGGTCCAGCAAACTGGAGTCATTGGTCTTTTTATTATTAAATCATGTTACCATACTTTTCTGCTCTCTAAGCCTACACTGAGTTATGTCAGTGTATCACTTGCATTTAACACACAAGAACTTCTGATTTGTTTGTTATTGATTTCAAGATGTGCTTAACCATGTTAAAATTCTTAGTGGCAAGGAACAGAATCCAACTCTGGCTGCTCTGAGCAGAATTAGAATTTTTTTAAAGGATATTGGTGGCTCACAGCATCTCTGGGAGGGCCAAAGAAGCAGGCTATGGTACAGAGCCAGGAACAGTGCCCCAAAGTCCTCCATAGAACTGTCCAGTGAGGGTTTCAGTGGGTGCACACAGCAGCCTGTGCTTTGATACCACAGATCCTCGACGCTGGACGTGGCCTCTAATCTGGAGAATCGTGCTGGTCACTTAGCTTCCTCCCTTGCTCCTTGTATGACATTCTATTTTCTGCACAGCAGCCAGAGCGATCTTTAAAAACTGCCAGTCATGGAGAGGAATAAAGACGCAGACATAGAGAATGGACTTGAGGACATGGGGAGGGGGAAGGGTAAGCTGGGATGAAGTGAGAGTGGCATGGACTTATATACACTACCAAATGTAAAATAGCTAGCTAGTGGGAAGCAGCCGCATAGCACAGGGAGATCAGCTCGGTGCTTTGTGTCCACCTAGAGGGGTGGGATAGGGAGGGTGGGAGGGAGACGCAAGAGGGAGGGGATATGGGGATGTATGTATACGTATAGCTGGTTCACTTTGTTATACAGCAGAAACTAACACACCTTTGTAAAGCAATTATACTCCAATAAAGATGTTAAAAAAAACAACTGCCAGTTATATCGCCTCTCTCCTCCTGTGGCCTCTCCCATTGCGTGTGGGTGTGCAGGTCCCTCCTACTGCCTGACCTTGTCCTCTGTGCTCCTGAGATACGAACTCTTCCCACCTCAGTGCCTTTGCATTGTTGCTGTACCCTCTGCCTGGGACTCTCTGCTCCAGGGTGGCCAGTTTCTTCTTATAATTCAGGTTTCTGCTTAAATGTCATGTTCTCAGAAAAGAGGCCTTTTCTGATCAGACAATCCACAGAAACGCTTCCCTCCAAGCGACTCATGATAACATCATCCTGGGTTATGGCAGCCCTTATCCGACACATTGTCCATTTATTTGTTTACACATTGGTGTCTGTTTCTGGGCTCTAGACTGTTTTCTGTAAGCACCCCTGCTGTCCCCGGCTCTCTCCTCAGCCGCAGACACTGTCTGAACCGGCTAAGTGCTCAGTAAATCTAGACCTCTTCTTCCACAAATGTTTGCTGAATAAATAAGGGAAGGGGCAGCATTCAGCAGAGAGAACGTAGGGGGGTACTCGGTGTGTCCTGAGCAGGGATGGGGCGTTGAGCACCGTCCTCTCTCTAGGCCACGGGAGTTAAGAATGAGTCAGCTGATTTTAAGAGCCCAGGATGCACATTTTTCCGCAGGAGGAAGGCTGACTGCCGACCTCACAGGGCAGGAAGAAGAGCCAACCCTCTCGCAGCCCCGCCCAGGCAGTGGCTCAGCTGCGAACGGGATCCCATCAGGAGGCTTTTTCTGCAGAGCAATCACTCCTCATGGGCCTGTGGGCTCAGGAAAAAGACCTCTGTCTGACCCCTCCTTCACGTTCTTGGTTAATTGGTCTGCGTGGGGCCTGGGCGCCCCTAGTGGTGAAAACAGCTCCTCTGGTGCTTCTCAGATGAGGCCTGGCTGGAGAAGCGAGCGGAGCTCAGGCCTTCAACTTCCACAGCCCGCAATCCCTGGGGTGCTGGTTGGCCTGCAGATTCCCGCTCGGCCCGGTTCCACCCAGCTCCCAGGGGATGCGCTGGCTCTCCGACCTCTCTTTGAGTGGCCAGAACCTACATCTGCCCAAAGATATCATTTGACAGGGGAGTAGGAGGCTCCAGCTTGGCCTTAGTCCCCAACCAGCTACTTCTGGAGGGCCCTGCATTTCACAGGTATGGAACTTGCTCAGACATTAGTGAGATTTTCGTTCTAATTTTGCTAGTGTGATGTTTGTGCGTGTGTGTGCGTTTTCTCTGATGGCCAGAACCCCCCAGTTGAGGGGTTGCGGCAGAGCGGGATCCCTGGGCACAACCTGTTCCCCACCAAGATGCAATCCGTTGGTAATATATCAACCTTCCCCTCCAACCCTGACACGCAGCATTTCAGAACGCCAAACTCGGTCTGCTCAGGTGCGCCCAATCAAGCTGTTTTCCTTTGCCGGGTCTGTATTGCAGGTCTCAGACGCCTCTGCTGCTGCATTCAGCGTCTTGGCTTTGCTGCGACCCACTGGATACCCCGGGGGCCCCGGAGGACACCAGGTAGGTCTTTTCAGTTCTGACTGCGTCTCTGGACCAAATGGCGTCTTGTTTCCCCTCATCTCTGTGTCCTTCTGGTGTTCACAGTCGCCAGCCTCATTGTGTCCCAGTCATCATTATGTCCCCAGCACTTAATACCATACCTGGTATAGTCATCCCCCAGTAAAGAACTGAAGGAAGGAATGATCTCCTACCCTCTGGTCTCCGGTTCTGACGCCAAGCACAGTTTCCTTTAACATGGTTATTTGGAGTAAGAGACAGGTTTCTGTTTTACCTGTAATCATGCTGTGTGGTACCTTTAACATGGTTATTTGGAGTAAGAGGTTTCTGTTTTACCTGGAATCATGCAGGTACTAGTCTTTAGTCCAATAAAGGAGCACAACATGGTTCTTGGAAAAACCTCGGTGATTACAGGTTAGACATCTGCAACAATTAAAATTTTTGGTTGAATTACCAACCATGATCTCAGTCATTGATTCTCAATCCTGGTTGTACTTTAAAATCACCTGAGGAGGATTTTTAACTGTAGATGTTGAGTTCCCAAGCAAATCAATGGAAACTTAATCTCCGAGGTTTGAGCTTTGGGCATTTTCACAGGTGATTCTGCAGCCCACTGATGGCTGAGAGTCACTGATGTAAATAGGAGTGAGATTGCCAAGATCTGGTGTGTTGGTTACTCTTCCTTATAGAAAAGCCTGGGAGTGGCTGGGTTGCTTCTAGCAGCCACTGCCTGATGTCTTAGAACAGTGGTTCTTAAAAGGAAGTCCCAGGACCAGGAGCTTCAGCATAACCTGGAAACCTGTTATTTTTAAATTTCCCGTCCCAGTCCAGACCTACTGAAGTGAAGACTCTGGGGATGGCCCTTAGTAATCTGCGGTTTAACAAGCCCTCCAGGTGATTCTACTGCAGGCTTAAATTTGAGAACCACCACTTTAGGGCACATCCATGGCACCTGGAGGAAGTCTCCACCGGGCGTCCTCTCCACTCCACCTATACTGCGTCTTGGCTGGGTTCCTTATCAGACCCAAATCCATCCATGCCACCAATATTAATCAAACCTCTACTACAGCTAGGTACTATTCTAGGCTCTGGAGATGCAAAGGTGAGCAAGTTAGACAAGATCCCTGTCCTCCTGGAACTAATAGTCCATTGGGGGGGACAGATATTATTTCAACACTAGCCTAATTATATAATAAATGGTGAACACTGCTGTGCAGGGAAAAAAAAGCTTATGATGGGGGATTTGACCTCATTTGAGAGGATAGCCTTCTCTAAGGAAGTGACCTTTGAGCTGGGACCTTAAGATTAGTACGAGTGAGTAGGTGAGGGGTGTTTGTAGAAGAAGAGATTCAGATGTGGGAAGGGCGGGCATGAGGGCCGTGCAGTGGGTGACAGCATGGCGCTCAGGGTGCTGAAAGAGACCAGTGAGGTGTGATAGGGGTGCTGGACAGATGGGCAGGAGGTCAGGGAGCTGCTATAGTAGTGGCTGTAGTGGTCAGAGTGTGTGTGTGTGTGTGTGTACACACACATATCTATATACACATGCAGCCCCTAGTTATCGTAGATATATATAGTAGTGTATATAGTGGCTATAGTACATACATATATATATAAATAATGTGTGTATATATATTGTATATACATATATCAAATGCATATTATATAATATATATAGCAGTATATACAGTGGCTATAGTATGGCCATTCGGTCTCTGTGGTTACCTTCTTCTCCGTTCACAGCCCCTTATCATGCCGGAGAGGTGATTTTGCATCACTGCTAATTCCCCAGCCTTGGCACTTTTTATCCACCAAGTTCACCTCATTTTGCAGTAATGACAGCCCCCAGGAAAAGCCAAGACTGGATTAGCGCAGGGGACTGTTATTTCAGCACCCTGGGGATTCCCAACTGGGATTCACAGGTGTGAAAAGCTGGTTCAGCCCCACTCCCTTTCTTTCGATCAGCAATGACCTAAACAAACTAACTCCACCGCCCAGGAAATTTAGCTGGAGTCAGTGCACTGAAAACTCAAAGGCACGGGATAAGAATGAAAAGTTTGTGGTTCTCAAAAGCTACAGTGGAAAGCCAGAATTTATTGATTTGTCTGCATAGCCCTCTAGAGCTCAAATTTCTCACAGAAATTGCTGTTCAAAATTGTTTAAATGCAAATGCTATAGTATTCCAGTCTCCCTAGAGAATTTCACTTTCTCGTGAGACTAAGTTTGTGGATCTCTTCCTCATCTAATGTTTTTGAATCAAACTTCAAGGCTTTGTATTTTTTGAGCTCCTAAGAGGAGTAATATGCAATGTGAAATTTGTAAGGAATCCCTCAAGGAAATCAGAGTGGCAAAGGTCACACATTCCCAGCAGCCCATGAAAGGCGCTCACAGACGCAGCTGAATGTAATATGATGTGAGCATGAGGGAGGGAGGGTAATAATTCTGATATGTGTGTGTATGGGAGGGTAATAAAGAAGCATCACTTCCTTCTGGAGAGAATAAGGACCTGGTCTTCTCAGGCTTTATTTCTTCCATTGATTTGAGTTGCCCTTTGGACCAAGAGGTTGTAGAAAGCAGGAGAGGAGAGCACACCAAAAGGGAACATTTGGCCTCTGTACTTGAGAGAAATGGTACTTGTTTTACAAGGAGAACAAAATGTAGCAAGGCAAAGCTGAAGAAAGATGCAAAGACAGAAAGGACTGGGGACAAGATAAGGCAGGGATTGCCTGTGTTTGGGTTGGTTTGAGAGGGCTTCTCTGCAGAGAATCACGACGTGGTTAAAGACAAATTGATGGAATAACACATTGACCAACAGGGTGAACTGGCAAAAATGAACATCACCCCAGTTTTTTCAGGTATTGATAACTTTATTTTGCCAGAGAGTCAGTTCAGCAATATTTTGTATGTTAGTAAGTAAGCATTTCTGCTCATATTCTAGCATATTGAATGGTTTTAATGGTTTTGGATTTTATTGCTTTTATATTTTATTTCCAATTTACTTTCAGGTGTTTGTGACTCTTTTACTTGCTAATCAGTGTGTTCATGAATTCTTAAAATTTTGCCTTTGGCTGTTAGCAAATTCTCCATCTGGAAAAAATGGTTCAAAACGAATCTTTCTAATTACCTGCTCAGGTTTTTTCTGACATCTTCTGAATGCATGAAAAGCAATTTTGTCCATTTTCTAAGTTATTATTTTAAATTATTAATTCACTTTCAATTAATGGGGTGATAGCTGTCCCAGTTTGCCTAGGACTGAGGGGTTTCCGGGGATATGGAGCTTTCAGTGCTAAAACTGCGAGTGCCCAGGGCAAAATGAGATGGTAGTCATCCTAGGTAGCAATGCCTACTGGGCAGAGATAGCCAGCTCTCCCCCAAACACTCACATTTCTCTTTCATAGTGTCACATTTTTGTCCAGCCAGGGACACACTTCCCAGCCTCCTTTGCATCCAGGTGTGGCCACGTGAGTGGTTCTCATCCATGGCTCTAATGTTAGCAAAAGTGATACAGAAGCAGGTGTTTCTCTACCTGCTTCTCCATATTACCTGGATGTTGACACCCAAGTCAACTTTGGAAATGCCGTGCATTGAAAATGGAAGAGCCACTGTGGACCTGGGTTAGTGGTTGACTGCCTGTTGCCAAGGTCCCCTCACCATCCTCTTTGCCACCACTGCCGTGGGGCAAGCAGGATACAAGCTTCTACTGGGTGTCAAAAGTGAGGGGTCAATGTTCCAGCAGTTGGTGCTATCATAATTAATATAGCTGTCCAACCTTTTAAGCTATTTTTTGACCATTTTGATTGTATATTCTTTTTAAAATTAAAAGGCTAGGGAGTTTTACCATAAAAGTTTTTTTTAACCATCCACGATATTCTATAGTCACCATTTGATATGACTTTTGTCAGATTTGAAGGCTGAAACTCCCCAGGGTGGATTCAGACTCAGTTTGGACTTTGCCAGAGAATTCTTAGAACAAGAGGGGTGGGCTTATCAGTGAGGGAAAGGCCCACTGGCAGATTTCTTGTCTGAGAGGGGCTGGGGTGAAGGAAGGATATGAGATTACTGCAGGTAACAGTCCTCATTCCATTCAACCTACAACAAAATGCACCCCTTACCGAGGCTCGTGAAAACTGCATCTTGACTCCAAATCTAGAATTTCTCTAGAAAGCTAAGCAGGGCTGGCAGCTCTGTAAAAATACTGAGGGTATCAGCAACCACTTTACTAACCAGAATTCCCCTTAGATTTTTAAAAATCTGGGAATGATAGTGCTTACTGTTATGAGTTAAATGAGACAACGTATTTGAAAATACCTGACACTTGGTAGGTGCCCTCTAAATCTTCTTTTCCTCCTTTCTTTGCAAAAAGAAAAACAGCACTTTCTCCTCCTCTTACTAACACGATTCAAGTGTTCTAGGGTAGTGTATCCATCAGAGTCCTTGAGAAGCGGGTGCGAAGATGAAATTCGATGTGCAGGAGAGTCACTGGGGGGAGAAACCTTGAAGAATAAAGAGAGGGAGAATGGGAGAGGGGAGAGCCATTGATCGGAGATGCCTGTCTGACACCTTGGAGGAGAGAAGGTGTTGGTAGAAGGAGCTGGAGAATCTGGTGCAGCTTTGAGAAGCTCTCGGCCAGCCAATAGGGAGCCCAAGCAAAGACTGCCCACTAGAGAATCCTGCTGTGGGAGGAGTGGCCTGGCACTCCCACTGGGCCCAGGCATCATCCTGACAGCCGACTACATCCCCTGCAGCAGCTCCTCTTGGCAAGAAAGAATTGAATGGTGCATTCTCGCAATTGCTAGGTGTAGGGGGATTTTCCCCAGCAAACGAAAACCTCTGTTGAGGGTTTCTCATAGATTTCAGGTTAGAGTTATAACTAAAGCTTCAATAGCTGAAGAGAACAAACTGGTAAAAAGTTCTGCTAAGAAATCTTGGATTTTGTGAAATAGCCAGGAGGTGGAAAAAGCCTCCCGTGTAATGCAATTCAAAGTGGCACAGTAGCCTGGAAATTTGGGGCCATCTCTCATAAGCTGGGTTCATGTCAGGTCCTACAGATGAGCCTGCAATGTGTAGCTGTGTGGAGGTTCTATTACCGGGAGAAGTAAGTTTTAGGGTTAAATCTCTGCTTTGAGATACAAAATGAGAAGTGTCCTGACACCTTGAGCAGGTAGGGAGCGTGATAGCACTTGAGGACAAGCAGGCTGAGGTGGAAGCAGATTTGGGGGACACCTCTTTTTGTTTTCTGTGCCCCGAGGAGACAGAGGTTTAGAAGAGAGTTAATGGGAGTTTTAGAGACCAAGGGCTTTGTTTCCATTGGTTCAAGTTACTTCACTGATCTGGGATTTATAGTCCTTAGAATAAAAATGGGAGTCACGCCCTGTGCTGCCAGTTCTAATCTTCTCACAAGAGACTGGAAAATTCAAATTTTAAATTTATCCTAAATACCAGATGTGAGTCTGGGGCCTGAAACTTACATAATTTGTGGGGACTCCTTTAAAAAATATCTAGAGAAAATATTCGAAACAAGTTAGGTAAGAAAACAAATACTTAGAATGAACAAAGAAATCACAACAAATTACAAATTGGAAATACCTGACCAATATCACACGAATCACAAGATCCAGAAAAAGTCTAATATTTTAATGAACTAAGTACACATCCCACATCTATAATACTTTTCCCCTACGTTTTTTGTCCACCTCTTCTTATAACAGTGATTTTCGTAATACTATACCAAAATCAGATTATCTTTCTGTAGAGGGACTAGAAAGATAATTCAGACTTTATTAGCATAATTGATCACAAAATTTTCCCCCAGTTTTACTGTGATATAACTGATATATAAGATCAAAATATTTTAAAATGATAGTTGGGATACACAAAACATGTGACTTCATATACTGAAGTATAAAATATTTGTGTTAAATTACTATAGGTTTGTGTTTTATGGACCCAGGCAAACTAATAAATTCTGTTCCATGTAATTCCCATGGAAATAAAAAAAATAATGTGTAGCATGTTTATAATTGTATTATTGAGCATATTCTTGACAAGGCCCCTATGAGAACTGAATTCTCTGCTCACATTTTTACATGTCTGGGGTTTGGAAGGATTTTCCCAAGACAAGCTTTGGGCTTAGGACATTTCAAGCCTTATTTCTCTCTGACCACCCAAGTTCTTGTAGTGTCAGGTGCCAAAAAGGACGTGTTCATATGCCAGTATGACCTATGGACTGATGGGGACCTTTATGGAAGCCGTTCTTAGCCTGTGACACCAGCCATGACTTAACTATGTACAGTCAAGAAACTGCAAAACAACATATAAGTATATCCCACTAGACCCAAATGCAGCATATCCTCAGCTTAACTCCCACTTGGTTGGTATCCACTAAGCAGTAAAAGTACAGTATGAGGGCTTCCTTGGTGGCGCAGTGGTTGAGAGTCCGCCTGCCGATGAAGGGGACACGGGTTCGTGCCCCGGTCCGGGAAGATCCCACATGCCGCAGAGCGGCTGGGCCCGTGAGCCATGGCCGCTGAGCCTGCGCGTCCGGAGCCTGTGCTCCACAGCGGGAGAGCCACAACAGTGAGAGGCCCGCGTACCACGGAAAAAAAAAAGAAAAAAAAGTACAGTATGAGACCTATGGGTAGAGGAGGCATTTCAATTTCAGAGAGCTCAAAAATAATAAAATCCAAAATTATACATTCTCTTTTCAGGCACATCTTTCATTTATATTTTATTTTTAGAAAAGGTATTACAATTATAAGGTTGTAAGATTAGAGACGCACAAAACAGTATACATTGAAAATATTCTCTCATTCTTCTGTCCTTAACTCCCAGGTCTGCTCTCCTGAGGCAGCCAAGAGTACTGGTCTCTTGTGTTTCAGTTCTGTTCATGCCAACAGTTACGTGTGTGTGCATGCATGAGTGTGTGTATATATATATAAAATCATATTCATATTTGCATTTTAAACTTTTTACCATATATGTATGTCCTTTTTCCCTTCTTAAAAAATCAAGCATACTGTAGGCACTATTCTGCTCCTTGATTTTCTCATTTAATTATATATCTCAGAAATTGTTCCATATCAGTAAAGACCTTCCTTATTTCTTTTTTACAGCTGTGTAATATTCCATTGTCAGAATTCATTTAACTTGTACCCTATTAATGGACATTTGGTTCATTTGTGATTTTTCCTATTACTATAAACAATGATTTAATGCATGCATTATTTCTAATATGTACTAGTATGTCTATAGGATAAATTATTTGATTGGAATTGCTATTTGATAGCATAAAATACATGTGATTTTTATTAGATATTGGCAAACTGTCATCCTATAGAGGTTGTGCTAGTACCCTCTCACCTGCTGTATATGACAATGCCTCTTTCCCCACATTCTTGCCATTAAAGTTGTCCTAAAACTTTTTGATATTTTCCAATGTAATAGATTAAAAATGGGATCTAAGTGTGGTTTTTAATGTGGATTTCTTTTCTTATGAATGCATCTCTTTTCTTATGAATGCATCTCTTTTCTTATGAATGCACATTTCTGACCCTGTTTCTATGGTTATGTCTTTTTCTCCGAACCTCTCTGCCTCCTCCTCATAATTTTAAGAATCCTTGGGCTTCCCTGGTGGCGCAGTGGTTGAGAGTCCGCCTGCCGATGCAGGGGATACAGGTTCGTGCCCCGATCCAGGAAGATCCCACATGCCATGGAGCGGCTAGGCCCGTGAGCCATGGCTGCTGAGTCCACATGTCCGGAGCCTGTGCTCCACAACGGGAGAGGCCACAACAGTGAGAGGCCCACATACCACCAAAATAATAATAATAATAATAATAATAATAATAATAGTAATCCTTGTGATGAGCTGGGTTTACCCCAATTCTAAGATCAGTTGATTAGCAACATTACTCCCACCTGCATTTGGCACATTTTCTTATGTCTCATCATATTCTTTTGCTCTGCTAATTTTTCTTATTGATGTATAGGAGTTCTTTGTATATGAGTAAAATCAGCTCTTTGAGATATAAACTAGAGATGGTTCCTGGCCCTCCCCACAGTTTGACATTTGGATTTGACATTGCTTATGATGATACTTGTCTCAAAAAAATCTCAAGTTTTATGTAACAAAATTTGTCTGGTTTTCCTTTTCAGTACCATACTTGGGCTTTCCTTGCTCTGAGACTGTAAAAGAATCCTCCTATGATTTCTTCTGCTTTATAATTTTATTTTTTACATTTAAATATTTTAACCACCTGGAATTGTTTTTCTGGTGTAAGGTATAACACATGGTCCCAATTTTTTTTCCATATGACCACCCAGTTAATTTACCATTATCTTTTCCACACTGATTTGAAAATCTTATTATTATATAACTTCCTCTGTGTATCTGGATTCATTTCAGTTCTGTCTTTGATCTGTACGGTTATTTATGTACTAGGTCCACACTGTTGAGTACGTTTATGTTTTTTTTTTAATTTTAATTTTTTAATTTTTCTTTTTTTTTGGCCGTGGCACATGGGATCTTAGTTCCTTGACCAGGGATCAAACCTGTGCCCCCTGCAGTGGAAGCTCAGAGACCTAACCACTGGACCGCCAGGAAATTACCTATTTTTATTTTTAATTTAATTTTTATCTTATATTGGTGTATAGTTGATTTACAATGTTGTGTTAGTTTCAGGGGTACAGCTAAGTGATTCAGTTATACATACACATATATCCATTCTTTTTCAGATTCTTTTTTCATATAGATTATTACCAAATATTGAGTAGAGTTCCCTGTGCTATATAGTAGGTCCTTGTTGATTATCTATTTTATATATAGTAGTGTGTGTATGTCAATCCCGAACTCCTAATTTATCCCTCCCCACCACCTTTCCCCTTTGGTAACCATAAGTTTGTTTTAGAAGTCTCTGAAGTCTGTGTCTGTTTTATAAATAAGTTCATTTGTATCATTTTTTTCAGATTCCACATATAAGTGATGTCATATGATATTTGTCTTTCTCTGTCTAACTTACTTCACTTAGTATGATAATCTCGAGGTCCATCCATGTTGCTGCAAATGGCATTATTTCATTCTTTTTTATGGCTGAGTAGTATTCCACTGTATATATGTACAACATCATCTTTGTCCATTCATGTGTTGATGGACACTTAGGTTGCTTCCATGTCTTGGCTATTGTAAATAGTGCTGCAGTGAACATTGGGGTGCATGTATCTTTTTGAATTATGGTTTTCTCCAGATATATGCCCAGAATTGGGATTGCTGGATCATATAGTAGCTCTATTTTAGTTTTTAAAGGGACCTCCATACTGTTCTCCATAGTGGCTGTACCAATTTACATTCCCACCAACAGTGTATGAGGGTTCCCTTTTCTCCACACCCTCTCCAGCATTTATTTATTTATTTATTTTTCACATCTTTATTGGAGTATAATTGCTTTACAATGGTGTGTTAGTTTCTGCTTTATAACAAAGTGAATCAGTTATACATATACATATGTTCCCATATCTCTTCCCTCTTGTGTCTCCCTCCCTCCCACCCTCCCTATCCCACCCCTCTAGGTCCAGCATTTATTGTTTGCAGACTTTTTGATGATGGCCATTCTCACTGGTGTGAGGTGATACCTCATTGTAGTTTTGATTTGCATTTCTCTAGTAATTAGTGATGTTGAGCATCATTTCACATGCTTTTTAGCCATCTGTATGTCTTCTTTGGAGAAATGTCTATTTAGATCTCCTGCCCATTTTTGATTATGTTGTTTGTTTTTTTGATATAGAGCTGCATGAGCTGTTTGTATATTTTGGAGATTAATCCCTTCTCAGTTGTACCGTTTGCAAATATTTTCTCCCATTCTGTGGGTTGTCTTTTCATTTTGTTTATGGTTTCCTTTGCTGTGCAGAAGCTTTTAAGTTTAATTAGGTCTCATTTCTTTATTTTTGTTTTTATTTTCATTACTAGGTTTATGTTTAAATATCTGATAGGGATGGTTCCCCCTCATTATTTTCCTGGTTACTCTTGTTTGTTTGTTTTTCCATATAAACTTAGAATCAACTGGTCCATTAAAAAATCTTAGTGTTATTTAAAAGAAATCACATTAAATTTATGCACTAACATAGGAAGAACTGATAATATATATATATACATTTTTTTTCGGTATGTGGGCCTCTCACTGTTGTGGCCTCTCCCGTTGTGGAGCACAGGCTCCGGACACGCAGGCTCAGCGGCCATGGCTCATGGGCCCAGCCGCTCTGCGGCATGTGGGATCTTCCCAGACCAGGGCACGAACCCGTGTCCCCTGCATCAGCAGGCGGATTCTCAACCACTGCGCCACCAGGGAAGCCCCTGATAATATTTTTATGTTATAGAGACTTCCTATCCAAGAATATGGTAGGCATTTCCATTTGCTGAAGTCTTTTCTGTCCCTAAGCAGTGATTTAAAGTTTTCTTTATACATATCTTATAATTTTTCCCTTAAGTTTATTCTTAGGGATTTTTAAATTATTGCTATGGGAAACAGGATCTTTTCTTCCATTTTTTTCTTCTAATTATTGGTGGTTTGTATACATGAAGGCTATTGATTTCTATATGTTAATATTATAGCCAGCTACCTTACTGAATTCTTTTTTTCCAATTTTATTGAGATACAGTAGACGTAGAACACTGTATAGTTTAAGATGTACAACATAATGTGTGTTTTTTTTGTTTTCTGTTTTTTTTTTTTTGTTTTTTTGTGGTACACGGGCCTCTCTCACTGTTGTGGCCTCTCCCGTTGCGGAGCACAGGCTCCAGATGCGCAGGCCCAGTGGCCATGGCTCACGGGCTCAGCCGCTCTGCGGCATGTGGGATCCTCCCGGACCGGGGCACGAACCCGCATCCCCTGCATCGGCAGGCAGACTCTCAACCACTGCGCCACCAGGGAAGCCCCCAACATAATGTTTTGATATGTATATATTGTGAAATGATCACCACAGTAAGTTTAGTTAACATCTATCACCTCACATAGTTACTGAAAGGTTTTGCACCTAATTTCCAATGTGTATGTGTGTGCGTGGGTGTTTCCACACCACCAGCAAGCAAGCAGTTCTCCAACACCAGCTGGATATCCTACAGTTTAACACAGTTCTGACACTATCTACCTGGAGATAGAATCAGATTCCACAAGTTAAGGGCTCAGTCCCACAAGGCCACCCTCCACTTCAGATGCCAATCAGAAGCCCAGGTTGTTACCTGTGCTTCTGATCGACCAGCTACAGATTGGAGGTTCCCACAACCCCCTCCTTGGGTTCAATTAATTTGCTAGAGCAGCTCACAGAAACTCAGGAAACCTGTTTACTCACTAGATTACTGACTTATTACAAAGGATGTTAAAGGACACGAATCAATAGCCAGATGAAGAGATACATAGAGTGAAGTCCTGAACAAAAGAGGTTCTGTCTTGGTGGACTTTGGTGCTGGCATGGTGGCACATGGAAGCAGTCTGGTTCCCCAAACTGGAAGCTCTTTGAACCCCCTCCTTTTGGGTTTTTCTGGAGGGCTTACTACATAGGCATGATTGGTAAAATCACTGGTCATTGGTGGTTGATTCAATCTTCAGCCCATCTCCCATCTCTGGAAATCAGGGGGTGAGACCGAAAGTTCCATCTGTCTGTTTAAAGTTGGGTTTCCCAGGCCACCAGTCCCATCCTTAAGTGCTTTGCAAAAGTCACCTCATTAACATAAACACCACTGTGGTGGAAAGGGGATTGTTATGAATAACATGACACCGATTTCACCTTTGTGGATCTGAAGTGATTTTAGGAACTGAGGAAAAGAGACCAAATATTATAATAAAAGATGCCCCCATTGCTCTAATCTCAGGAAATTTTAAGGGTTTTAGGAGCTGTGAGCCAAGAACCAAGGGCAAAGACCAAATGTATATGAGAAATATACTTTGGTCATTTGAATGACCAAACACATACTTCTTATAATTCACAATATCACAGTTACAATTTTTTTTCCTTGTGATGAGATTTTAAGATATAGTCTATTGGCAGCTTTCAAATATATAATATAGTATTGTTAACTTCAGTCACCATGCTATACATTACCTCTGCAGGACTTATTTACCTTATAACTGGAAGTCTGTACCTTTTAACCCCTTTCACCCATTTCCCCTAGCCCCCATTCCTGCCTCTGCAAACCACCAATCTGTTCTTTTTCTGCATTTGGGTTTTTTTTTTGTCTCTTAGATTCCACAAATAAGTGAGATCAGATGGCATTTGTCTTCCTCTGACTTATTTCACTTAGCATAACACCCTCAAGTTGCATCCATGTTGTTGCAAATGGTAATATATATTCATTTTATGGCTGAATAATATTCCATTGTATGTATTTATATATACCACATTTTCTTTATCCATTCATCTTTTGATGGATAGATTCTTTCCATGTCTTGGTTGTTATAAATAATGCTGCAGTGAACATGGGGGTGCAGATATAATTTCGAGATAGTAATTTTTTTTTCCTTTGGATAAATACTCAGAAGTGGAATTGCTGGATCATTTGGTAGTTCTATTTTTAATTTTTTGAGGAAACACTGTACTGTTTTCCATAGTGGCTGATAATTTACATTCTTACTAATAGTGTACAAGGGTTGCCTTTTATTTGTATCCTAACCAACACTTGTTATTTCTTGTCTTTTTGATAGCAGCCATTCTAACAGGTATGAGGTGATATCTCATTATGGTTTTGATTTGCATTTTCATGGTGATTAGTGGTGTTGAGCACTTTTTCATGTACTTGTTGGCCATTTGTATGTCTTCTTTGGAAAAATTTCTATTAAGTTTCTCTGCTTGTTTCAAAATCAGATTTTTTTTGCTATTGAGTTGTATGTGTTCTTTATATATTTTGGATATTAACCCCTTATCAGAGATATATAATTTGCAAATATTTTCTCTCATTCAGTAGACTGCATTTAAAAAATCTTTTCAAAACACTTTAATTGTTCTTCAATAATTTTAATTAATTCAAGGTTATACTTCTTTTTTTCTTTTGTGGAAACATATTCTCTCTTGCAGTCAGAGTAGACTGCATTTTCATTTTGTTGATGGTTTCCTTAGCTGTGTAGAAGCTTTTTAGGTTGATGTAGTCCCACTTGTTTATTTTTGCTTTTGTTGCTCTGGTGTTGTATCCAAAAAAATCATCGCCAAGACCAATGTCAAGGAGCTTACCCTAGAGTTTTATGGTTTCAGGTCTGACGTTCAAGTCTCTAATCCGTTTTGAGTTGACTTTTGTGCATGGTGTAAGATAGGGGTCCAGTTTCATTCTTTTGCACATGGGTGTCCAGTTTTCCCAGCACCATTTATTGAAGAGACTATCCTTTCTCCATTGTATGTTCTTGTCTCCTTTGTTGAAAATTAATTGACCATATATGTGTGGGTTTATTTCTGGACTCTCTGTTTCTTTGATCTATGTATTATTTTTATGCCAATACCATACTGTTTTGATCACTATAGCTTTGTAATATAGTTTCAAGTCAGGAAGTGAGAAGCTTTTGGCTTTGTCCTGTTTTCTCAAGATTTCTTGGCTATGTGGGGGTCTTTTTAGTTCCATACAAATTTTAGAATTGTTTTTTCTATTTATGTGAAAAAAATTTGGAATTTTGTTAGAGATTGCATTGAATATGTAGATTGCTTTGGGTAATATGGACATTTTAACAAATTCTTCCAATCCATGAGTTCAGAATATCTTTCCATTCATTTGTGTCTTCCTCAATTTCTTTCAGCAATGACTTAGTTTTTCAGTGTACAGATTTTTCATCTCCTTGGTGAAATTTATTTTTAAATATTCTTTTTGATGCAATTGTAAATAGAACTGTTTTCTTAATTCTTCTTTCTGATAGTTTGTTATTATTTGTGTAGGAATGCAACTGTATATTGATTTTTGTATCCTGAAACATATGATCTGTCTTGGAGATTGTTTCATGTGTGCTTGAAAAGAATGTATATTCTGCTGCTTTTGGTTGCAATGTTTTGTAAGTGTGTGTTAAATCCATCTGGTCAAATGTGTGCAGTTTCGGCTTCCCTGGTGGCGCAGTGGTTGAGAGTCCACCTGCCGATGCAGGGGACACGGGTTCGTGCCCCGGTCCGGGAAGATCCCACATGCCGCGGAGTGGCTGGGCCCATGAGCCATGGCCACTTAGCCTGCGCGTCCAGAGCCTGTGCTCCGCAGTGGGAGAGGCCACAGCAGTGAGAGGCCTGTGTACCGCAAAAAAAAAAAAAAAAAAAAAAAAAGAAGTGTGCAGTTTAAGTCTAATGTTTCCTTATTGATTACTGCTATTACGTTGTATGACTGGACCCCTATCTTACACCATACACAAAAGTGAACTCAAGATGGATTAGATACTTGAATGTCAGACCTGAAACCATAAAACTCTAGGGTAAGCTCCTTGACATTGGTCTTGGCGATGATTTTTTTGGATACAACACCAGAGCAACAAGCAACAAAAGCAAAAATAAACAAGTGGGACTGCATCAAACTAAAAAGCTTCTACACAGCTAAGGAAACCATCAACAAAATGAAAATGAAGTCTACTGAATGGGAGGAAAATATTTGAAAATTATATATCTGATAAGGGGTTAATATCCAAAATATATAAAGAACTCATACAACTCAATCTGCCTGGGTGATCTATCCATTTTTGGACATGTGGGGTATTGAAGTCCCCTACTATTATGCATAACTGTCTATTTCTTCCCTTAGGTCTGTTAATGTTTGCATTATAAATTTAGGTGCTCCTATGTTGGGTGCATAAATATTTACAAATTTTATATCCTCTTGTTGGATTGACCCCTTTATCATTACAGAATTACCTTTTCTGTCTCTTATTACAGTCTTTTTCTTAAAGTCTATTTTGTCTGATATATGTATAATATCCCCAGCTTTCTTTTGGTTTCCATTTGCATGGAATATTCTTTTCCATCCCTTTACTTTCAGTCTGTGTGTCCTTAAAGCTGAGGTGAATCTCTGGTTGGTGGCATGTAGTTGGAGCTTGGGCTTTTTTTTTTTTTTTTTTTTTTAATCAGCCACTATATCTTTTGATTGGAGAATTCAGTTCATTTACATTTAAAGTAATTATTGGTAGGAATTGGCTTACTATTGCCATTTTGTTAATGGTTTTCTTTGTTCCTTTCTTATTTGTCTCTTCCTTTGTGATTTGATGGTTTTCTGTAGTGGTATGCTTAGATTCCTTTCTTTTTCTCTTTTGTGTAACAATGATAGGTTCTTGCTTTCTGGTTATTATGAGGCTTATATAAAATGTCTTATTTATGACAATCTGTTTTAAGCTGATAACAACTTAAGTTTAAATGCATACTAAAGCTCTGTATTTTTACTCTTGCCCCCAGCCTCATGTTTTATGTTTTTGACATCACAGTTTACATCTTTATACTTTGGATATCCTTTAACAAATTATTGAAGTTATAGTTATTTTTACTACTTTTGTCTTTTAACCTTCATACTAGATTTAAAAGTGATTTGCCCACCACCATTACAACATTACATTATTCTGAATTTATATTTTTACCTTTACCAGTGAGATTATACCTTTATATGTTTTCCTGTTACTAATTAGTATCCTTCGTTTCAGCTTGAAGGAGTCCCTTTAACATTTCTTGTAAGGCTGGTCTAGTGCTGATGAATTCCTTTAGCTTTTGTTTTTCTAGAAAACTCAATTTCGCCTTCAATTCTGAAGGGCAGATTTGCTGGGTAGAGTATTCTTGGTTCACAGTTTTTTCTTTCAGAACTTTGAGTATATTGTCACTCCCTCCTGGCCTATAAAGTTTCTGTTGAAGAAATCTACTGATAATCTTATTAGGATTCCCTTGCCCATAATTGTTTTTCTCTTGCTACTTTTTTTTTTTAACATCTTTATTGGAGTATAATTGCTTTACAATGGTGTGTTTCTGCTTTATAACAAAGTGGATCAGTTATACATATACATATGTTCCCATATCTCTTCCCTCTTGCGTCTCCCTCCCACCCTCCCTATCCCACCCCTCTAGGTGGTCACAAAGCACTGAGCTGATCTCCCTGTGCTATGCGGCTGCTTCCCACTAGCTATCTATTTTATGTTTGGTAGTGTATATATGTCTGGATTCATCTTATTTAAAACTCTCCAGGTTTCCTGAATCTGGATGTCTGTTTCTTTCTCCATGTTGTGCATATTTTGAGCCATTATTTCTCTGAATAATCTTTCTGCCCCCTTTTCTCTCTCTTCTCCTTCTGGAACCCCTATAATGCAAATACTGGTCCACTTGATGGTGTCCCATAAGTCTCTTAAGCAATTTATACTCTTTTTCATTCTTTTTTCTGTTTGCTCCTCTGATTAAATAGATTTCATTGCCCTCTCTTCAAATTTGCTGATCCTTTCTTTCACTTGATCTACTCTGATGTGGAACCCCTCTATTGTTGAAGTTTTCAGTTCAATTATTATATTCTTTAGCTCTGTGATCTCTGTTTGGTGCTTTTGTATTTTCTTTCTCTTTTTTGAAATTCTCACTTTGTTCATTCATTGTTCTCCTGACCTTGGTGAGTATCTTTATGACCATTATTTTGAACTCTTTATCAGATAAATCACTTACCTCCATTTCATTAAGGTTTTTTTCCTGACGTTTTATTTTGCTTTTTGTTTAGTACATACTCCTCTGTTTCTTTATTTTCCTTGACTCTCTGTATTGGTTTCTGGTGCTTTCTGGTATTGGTGCTTTAGATCAGGCAGCCAGCTTTCCCAGTCTTGATGGAGTGGTCTTGTGGAGAAAATGAAACTTATCATTTAGACTGGCCCTAGCTCTTTGTTGTTTCTCAAATCTTTGTGTTTGTCCAAGCCACCCTCTGTTCTTAATGACTCCCAGTAGTTGAGGGTGTGCCAAGACCTGTCAGTGTTCCAGAGGGGAGGATTTCAGTAAGCATCTTGATGCAGGCTCATTGGATACTGTACCCTCAAGCAGCAACTTTTAAAGTATGCAGGTGGACGTCTCTCAGGGAAAGAGTGAGGCTGGGCATTTCTCTCTGCTGTGTCCTGAGAGGGATACCTGGTTAAGAAGTGTTTCTTTGTTTGCTACAATTCTGTGGAACCTGGAACTCGAGACCCTCTGGCCACCAGACCAAGGTTATAAAGATTTATGTCCTTGGGGCAGCATCTCCAAAAGCCAGGGCCCCAGACATGTGCACAGGTCGTTTCAAGGAGACACCAATGACCTGGAGCAGGGCAGGGAAAGTGTGAAGATGGCACCTCCTGGCTTCCCTGGTCTGCAGGGAGAACTGCAGTCTATTCCTAGATGTGTGCTGAATTAGAAGCCTGACCTTCAGGAGGCAGCTTTTTTTTTTTTTTTTTTTTTTTGTGGTACGCGGGCCTCTCACTGTTGTGGCCTCTCCCGTTGCGGAGCACAGGCTCCGGATGCACAGGCTCAGCAGCCATGGCTCACGGGCCCAGCCGCTCCGCGGCATATGGGATCCTCCCAGACCGGGGCACGAACCCGTATCCCCCGCATCGGCAGGCGGACTCCCAACCACTGCGCCACCAGGGAGGCCCCAGGAGGCAGCTTTTAAAGTATGCAGATAGGCCTCTTTCAGGGAACGATTTAAAGATAGGCATATGTGTCTACTGCCTCTGGACTGATCCCTGGGGGGATAGCCATTGTGAATCCTCATGAGCCTTTTAAGGGCTGCATCTTTGTTTGCATCATCTTGTGCTTGTCATGGATGCATTCCTCAGTGGCTTTCAGAGTGAGATGTTTGGGGGCCTGTCGCTCAGGTGGAAGCCAGGTGGAAGTTGGGGCACTAGATGTTGGGTTCAAACCCTTCACTCCTCAGGGAGAATCGGGGGGGTGTGAGTTTCCTCCCAGTTATATGTTTCTCTGCCAGGGTAGGGTTTATGGTGAGACTGTGTCTCAGCTTTTCCTACTCTTTTTGATGTGGGTTTTTCCTCAGTTGCCCAGTGTGTAGGAGTCACTCAGCTAGTTTCTGGATTTCTTTCAGAGAGAATTGTTCAATGTGTAGCTATAGATTTGGTGTGTCTGTCAAAGGAGGTGAGTTCAGGAGCTTCCTGTGTTGCCATGTTGGACCAGAACACTTGAATTCTTTTTTGTTTGTTTATAATAGTTTTGGTTCTCTTAGTTTTTTCATGTGAACAATCTTATACTCTGCAAGTAAGTATAATTTTATCTTTCCCATTCCAATTTTTATACATCCAATTTTTTTTCCTACTGGTTGATTGCATTGGCTAGTACCCCAGAACACGGTTAAATAAATAATTGAGGTGATAGTGGATGACCTTGTCATCTTGTTTCTGACCTTCATGGGAATGCTTCTAGTATATCTTCATTAAGCTGGCTTTTGGGCTGAGAGAGAGAGAGAGTTAAGTATACATCTATTTAATTGATTAAGAGTTTATATCAATAATAAGCATTCATAAAATACATAGCCTGGCTGTGTATTTGATTGTATAAGCATTTGACTGAGACACCTGGTTTGAAGTGAATCTTTTATTTTTTATTTTTATTTTTTATTTTATTTATTTATTTTTGGCTGCGTTGGGTCTTTGTTGCTGCTTGCGGGCTTTCTCTAGTTGCCACGAGTGGGCTTCTCACTGTGGTGGCTTCTCTTGTTGTGGAGCACAGGCTCTAGGCGCGGAGGCTTCAGTAGTTGTGGCTCGTGGGCTCTAGAGCGCGGGCTCAGTAGTTGTGGTGCACAGTCTTAGTTGCTCTGCGGTGTGTGGGATCTTCCCAGACCAGGGCTTGAACCCATGTCCCCTGCATTGGCAGGCGGATTCTTAAACACTGCGCCACCAGGGAAGCCCTGAAGTGAATCTTTATTCACCAGTTGTGGCATGCCAGATCTTCCAAGCGTGTAATACTTATGATGCTTGTACTTCATATCTCTAGAGAGCCAAGAGAATCCCTTGAAGTATTAATCACTGTGCCCCGCCTGCATCCCCCATCCAGTTCGTGAGAAGGATGCACATTGTTCAGGTAGAAGGATTATTATCATTGGAGAGCAAAGGGGGAAGAAGTGGCTGAAAAACGATGTGCTAGTTTCCTATTGCTGCTGTCACAAATAACCACAAATTTAGTGGCTTGAAACAATGCAAATTTATTATAGTTCTGTGATTCAGAAGTCTGAAATTACAGACTAAAATTAAGATGGGCTAAAATTAAGATGCTGGCAGAGCTGCATTCCTTTCTGAAGGCACTAGGGGAGAATCTGTTTTCTTGCCTTTCCAGCTTCTAGATATTGTCCCTATCTTTTTACTTATGGCCCATTCTTCCATCTTCAAAGACAGCAACATAGTGTATCTCTGATGCTGCTTTTGTTGTCCCATCTCTTTCTCTGATTCTCTTCTACCCTCTTCTTCCACTTGTAAGGACTTTTGTGATAACATTGGGCTCAGCCCCGTATGAAGGTCAGTTGATTTGCAACCTTAACTCCTCCTGCAACTCCTCCTTAGCTCCCCCATGCATGTAACCTAATGTATTCAGAGAGTCCAGCAATGAGGACATCTTTGGGAGCCATTTTTCTGCCTACAGTGGCATAGATTTAGGAGGGTCTGTGGGGTCTGAGTGGAAGGGAGCAAACCTATGGAACAGGAGAGGAGGAGAGGAAGTGGCCAGCATTGGAGGAGGGGGTGTGACCCAGCCCTGGTGCACTATGGACACCAGGAAGCCACGAGGGGACGCAAGCCAATGCCTATAGACCTTCCACTGACTTTTTTTTTTTTTTTTTTTCGGTACGCGGGCCTCTCACTGCTGTGGCCTCTCCCATTGCGGAGCACAGGCTCCGGACGTGCAGGCTCAGTGGCCATGGCTCACGGGCCCAGCCGCTCCGCGGCATGTGGGATCTTCCCGGACTGGGGCACGAACCCGTGTCCCCTGCATTGGCAGGCGGACTCTCAACCACTGCGCCACCAGGGAAGCCCTCCACTGACTTTTTAAAAAATTAATAAACTCAGTTTCTTTAGGGCATCTTAGGTTCACAGCAAAATTGAGCAGAAAGTACAGGGAATTTGCATGTGTTCCTCTCCCTCTCCGCATAGGCTACACTGACTTGGAGGGAGCCCTGCATGGCCCTTGTTCTGGGGGAAGAGGAATAATTCTTTCTATCAATGTTTGGGCAGAGGCGGTGGACAGAATGCCTGCTCATCCTATGTGGCCACCCCTTTTCTAATGGCCTAGGACACTTGTCAGGGCCCCTAAACAGAAAACTGGATCCTTAATAACCAGGGTGGGTGGAGGCAGTGAGGCTGAAGGAAAAGCCCCCAACACTGGTTCTGGTGAAGGTCATTCCTGTGGCACTAATATCAACAGTTAAATTCCCACTTCCCAGTAGTTTGTTTAAGATAAAGGCAGAATGCAATAACATGTCCAACAATCGCACATTTGCTAATGAGCCAAGGTGATGTTCTGGCTGAACTGAATGGTTGTGGCTTTGAACAGCTGGTCCAAGCTCCAAGTATGACTCGAAGGCCAAATCAGCTCTGGGAAGGGTTCAGGAGTCCCAGGGTATAGTGTGAGAGTTTGGATTGGATGAAAGTCGAACATATAGATGTTGAGGGCAGGGTCTTGATGATCCCAAATGGAAGGCCGAGGAGGCCAGACTCTGTTTGGCAATTTGGCCGCGTGTCGTCAGGCAACGTGAAGGGCCAGCTGGCTTCAGTGAGCCTCCCAAGGCGAGCTGCCTTTGTGGAGTCCTTGAAAATAGAATGTGCAGCAGTAAAGTGTGATAGAGTTCGGGGGCAAGTGCTGTCAGGGCAACTCCAAGGGATGATGCGTAGTCTTGGTTGCACCTGAATTTGATTGCCTTTAATGTTGCTTCAGAGGAATGGACTGCTGGCTGGGGTTGATCTCTTTTTTTGCTACTTGGAGATTTTTATTGTAATTCCTTTTGTGTAAAAGACTGTTTATGGTGATGCTTTGAACCTACAGTCCTTTTTTCATCTCTATCTCTGTCACTTCTGGTGACAGTCTGCTTTAAGCACTTTATTACATATCTTCTAGACTTTCTTCCTTCTCTTTTATTTCACTCACAGCTTTGGTGGTGGGGGAGGGAGCCCCTGGTCTATACATGGAAAGGAAGAAAATAGACAGTATGTTGCTAAACATGATTACCTTGGATTGTTCAATTTGCCTTTGATCTCCAGGAGTCTGCAAGATGCTAGATGCTTTATTAATTGTTCATTTAAATTTGGGGGTAAATGTAATACCTCATTAAACAGAGAAGCAAAGAAAGGCTTATTATCCTTTCCTTCAGCCTGTCAGAGCACAAAAAAGGAACAAATCATAGCTGCTTAGGTTGGATTTAAGAGTCTTATTTATCAAAATGGCAAAAGACTGTGGCTTCCATGAGGCTCTCAGAGTCCTTGCTGTGTGGGCGTTGGCTTTGTTGGTACGTCTGTCTGTCAGTTTCTTGCCTGATGCCTCTGATGGGTAGGTCTGGGTGTGGATGCCCCATGTAGGATATACTGCCTGCCTTGATTTTAAAAAAATCAAATAAAATACTGCCAGCTTCTTACATGTGTGTTGTGCTTCAGCATTTATAAAGCATCATTATATATAATATCTCAGAGACCCTTTAAGTGGAGGAAACTTCTCAGTGCTCCTGGGGAGTATTAATACACATTCATATATATGTGGGATGTATGCATACATCTCTATAGCATTTGCATGATGATTTATAATTTACAAAACACTCTTACAAATATATCCCCTCAAGGAGAGGAAACTACTTAGTGTCCCTGCTCCTTTGGGTATAAATAAATATTAAATTGGGCTTAATAGCACTGGGATTGCTTCTTCTGTTAAATTAGATCCTTTACTTAAAACTTGGACACCAGCAGGCTTGTAGCTTCACTGTGGAGCGCTGATTTGTACCAGGAAAGATGGTGGTTTTTTTGCTCTTACAAGACAACTCATCAGCTCTTTCGATGTTTTTCCTTGATGTGCTGATGATTTCTTGCAGCTGGGAGAATAGAAAGTAAAGCAGTAGCTCTTTAGCAAGCTGTCATTGCTGTGCCTGGATTTCCTGCTCAAATATTCTTCTTCTTTTCCATTTTTAAAGCCACAGGCAAATGACCATCCATTTCAGATATCAGTGAATGCTCGGTGAGTCAGATGTCTGTTGGAGGAATGTGCCCACCATAGGGTTTCTTACACCTACAGGCACCGTTTTTTTTTTTTTTAATTAATTAATTAATTTGGCTGCACTGGGTCTTAGGTGCAGCATGCAGGATATGTTAGTTGCGGCATGCAGGATCTAGTTCCCTGACCAGGGATCGAACCCAGGCCCCCCTGCATTGGGAGCGTGAAGTCTTAACCGCTGGGCCACCAGGGAAGTCCCACGGGCACCATTTTTGAATTCATTTATATTTTGGGAGTATCTTTTCCTGGCATTTCTTTTTTATGTCACCATGGTTTGATAGAAATTGAGAGCATCATCGTATGCGGATCTGCTCACATTCCTTGTCCCCCTCTGCTGGTTATTGCGGGTGCCGACCCTGCACCAGACTGTTTTTTTTCTTTTTCCTTCCTGACACCTGCTCTACATTCAGAGGCTAATTCAATCCGTATGTCACTGAATCTATGATAATATTTATTCAATGAAATGAGAATTATTTCAAATATGTACCTCTCAGAGTCTTATATCATCTGTTCTACTCCTAAAAGAATTGACTAATTTTAAGGAAATCTGATGCCCAATCCCAAACACCTTAAATTATACTGTGGATACTTTTGAAACAAAAGGCCTTCTGATAGCCATTTTTCCTTCCTCCTTTTAGTAATGAAGCTCTGTTTCAGCCAGGCACATGGCCTCCAGCTCTAAACTACAGTTCCCAGCCTCCTTTGCAGCTGTGTATGGCCATGTGACTGAATTTGGGCCAATAGGATGTGAGTGGGAGTGATGTATGCAACTTCCGGGTTTCTACTAAATGATGTTTGCTCTGACTTCTCCCTTTTCTCTTCCCACCACCTGGGAAAAGTCAAAGAATGGAGCAACCTTGCAAACCACATGCTGTGGGCTACGGAGTTGTCCCATGTCCCCTCTTCACTTCCCCCAGACCATTCACCTGTGGACTGCAGTGCTTGGCAGAGCAGCTTGCTCTGTTGGTTAACTAATAAAAATGTTAAAATTGAGCACTCATGTTAGAGAGTACAATAAATTTCAGTGAAAGCTCTGTATGTGAAGGTAGGAGTTATCATGACTAGTGATTGTAACTGGTCCCCTGCCTTCATTCTCTCCTCCAGTTCTCCAAATGTCTCTCAAAGACAGGCCACTCTGCTGCTAAAAATCTTAAAATCTTCTGCTGGCTCCCAGGGTACCTAAAATCCCAAGCCCTTAGTATAGAGTAGAGACAATATCAGAATATTTTGGGGCTGAAAACAATAGAATTACTGACTAAAAATAACGTAAACATCAAGGCTTTGGTCTTTTCTTATAATGGGGAATCTGGAGGAAGGTGTTTCCAGCATTGGTTTAGAAGGTGAATAATGTCAGGTCTCTGCTTGCCTTTGCTTCAGTTCTCTTGGCTTTCCCTCATAGTTATATGATGGCTGCAGTGGCTCCAGGCTTCACATCCTCTTACCCATCCAAATGCAGGAAGGGAAATGGCACTCTTTTTATCAGGGAGGAAAATCTTTTCCAGAACCCCGTGGCAAACTTCCCTCATTTCTCTTTGGCCAGACTTAGTCATATGCCTATGCCTTAGCTGCAAGTTGGCTGGGAAAGTGAGAGTCTATTGTGGAAGGGAAAGTCTACGTATGATACACAGGGGAGCAGACATGGCTGTAAGGCAGGCAGTTGAGCGTGTGCTCCATGAGCCTCACGTACTTCCCTGAAGCAAAAAATATGACTGTAAGTTGAAATATAAAAAATTTATCTCCTGTGACCATAGGCCTATTGCAAACATTTCTTTTGAATTGTTATTGTTATGATTTATTGGTTAGAACACAACTGACCAAAACAACATACAGTACACAGTTTGGTAAATAATTAAATAAATCAGATTTTACTGAAAATATATTCCTTAATGTTATTAAAACGTGTAGCGGAAGAATATTATTGCTAAATGGGATAGGGTTTAGCTTCAGTTGCATTCTAATTTTCATGTGTGTGGGTTGAGGTGTTTGGTAATCTCGTTCACAAAAATAAGTTGATGGAAACAGAAGGCATTTTATAACTGCAAGGTTGATTGGTTCTTTTGGACTCCTTCTGAGTTATATGCTGAAAGGCACATGGTGATCTACAATAAAAATTAAATATGAGGTTTGGGATGAGTGAGAGGCATTACTTTCTCTTGTAAAGGAGGAGAAGGAGACATGGGAAAGGGGACCCCCCTAATAGCTCCGCCAAAGGGCGTGCTCAGCACATCAGTTGTAGGAGAGGAAAGCTGAGCGCTAAAAATTGATTCCCTCAGAACCATCCAGGCACAGTGTTCCTCTTGGAGAGTCTTCGGAGACCCCCAGTGATACATGTACCCCAGTTTAAAGACCACTGGTTGTGAGGATCAAATGAGATAATGTACACGAAAGCCTTTAGCGTGCTGTAAAGAACGTTACAAGGGGCATTAATAATAATTGCATGCTTTGTTTTTCCCCAATTCTGATGACGGCCCACGAGGGCTCTAAGGACTTCATGTTCCAAGTCCTGAAAGCAGCCCACTAACAGACAAGGCAGCTCCCCTGGACTTGCTGCGAATATCCATCCTCCCAATATAAAAGAAGGTTGACGGGAGAGAGTGAGAGGTGACCTTTTCTGGGGAGTGTTGAGCCAGGCTGGAGAAGGAGCAGGTAGTTGGGGCAGGTGCGTGGGAGAGGGTGTCCTCCTGTATCCTGGCTGGATGTCTGCTCTTCCACAGTGTTTGCTGATCAGGTCTGGTCTGTGTGAACAGAGGGAGGAGCCCTGGAGGGAGCCCCTGTTACTCCCTTGAGGTCCCCATTTTAGAACAAATAGAAGGCGTAATCTGCCCCGGTGCTTGGGCCCAGGAGGCCAGACAGCACTGGAGTCTGTAGGCTTGCCAGGCTGCAGAGTGGGCCAAAGGGACGTGCCTGATGGTATAAAGTCACCAGTTAGGGGCAGCCAGGCCACAGGGTCACTGTCAGTGGTTGAGGGAGGTGCCTAGGGATGTGTTTGTTCTCTGCCAGCAGGGCTTGGGGACCACAAGTTAGATTGGTGATAATGACCAATAAAAGGGGGGTAGTGACCTCAGTGCTGCTACCGTGATATTGCTGAGGGTGGAAAGGTCCTTTGTCTTTCCTACCTTTCTCCCTGCTCTGATACTGATCTCTGACGGCCTCGGCCTGCAGTGGCTTGAAGCAGGATTTCGGTTCCCCTGGCAGAGATTGAAGTCAGGTAGCAGCAGTGAGAGTGTTGAATCCTAGCCACCTGACCACCAGGGGCCAGTGACAAGGCCCTGGCCCATCAGCTTGGTAGAAATAAATAAATTTCCACAAAAAGACGGAAATTAGTGAAACAAGTAAAGTGTTTATTAGGAGGAGAAAGAATACGTGTGAATAGATACACACGCGTGGGTGCAGAGAGACAGTCTCGCCCTCATGGTATTTTTTTTTTTTTTTTTGCGGTACGCGGTCTCTCAGTGTTGTGGCCTCTCCCATTGCGGAGCACAGGCTCTGGACGCGCAGGCTCAGCGGCCATGGCTCACGGACCCAGCCGCTCCACGGCATGTGGGATCCTCCCGGACCGGGGCACGAACATGTGTCCCCTGCATTGGCAAGCGGACTCTCAACCACTGCGCCACCAGGGAAGCCCCCTCATGGTAGTTTAAATCACTTATATGGGGCATTTCTTCTGCGTTTCCTTTGGCCAATCATCTTACTTTGCCTGGCTCTGAGTCCGTATTTGGTTATCTCCGGGTCCTCCCATGTGTGTGCGTGCATCTCTTAGCCAAGATGGATTTCAGAGAAGAGGCTTATGGGTAGGTTGGCATCACTCCTTTTTTGACCTCCCAGGAGCCTCTCTGCGTATGTGTAGTCAGGAAGGTCCCCTTGAGAGTGAGAAATGTGTGGTCTCTGTCTCTTTTCTGGGCAGGGCTCAGCTTCTCTGGCTCCCGCTATTTTGGAGTGTCTGTCCACAGGGGACAAAGTCCAGCTCTGTGTAGCCTGGAGCCTAGCTATCTCCTGCCTCAAGACCAGAAGAGCAGGCGCAGGAAGAGGGGCTGGAAGAGTGGGCCAGGCTCATCCCTCGGTCCACTCCACGCAGTGCTGCTCGGGTGCTATCAGCGTGTGACAGCGCCACGTTCACTGATACCACCTTGGCAGCTTGAAATCCACCTGGTGGGACTCTTTACGGCACAGGAGTCAGCAGACGCTACAAATCCATGCTTCCCCTCCCTTCCAAGTTGAGAAGGGCGTTAGGGTGTCTCACCTCTCCCAGCACACCACTGAGTCCTAGTCCCTGGAGCCAGGAGCCGAGCTTGGGGTGCTGGGGAAGGACGTGAGTCAAATATGAGGCTGAGATTTACAAATGGACAAGGCTAAGGATTGGGTAACCAAGATGAGACTATGTTAATAATTCAGTGATTGAAAAGGTGTTAAATGGGATTAAAATGTCCTTTAAAGGAGCCTACTACCCAGCAGAAGAGTAGAGTTTGGCAAAGCATGATGGTGTATTAGAAAAATAATCTGTCTCACGTCTATAGTTTATTTATTTATTTATTTATTATTATTTTTTATAACCAATATGCTTTAATGTAATTTTAGGTCATTCATTTTACATACACTTATGGAATGCCTACTATGCTTAAATCATTGTGCTAGATCTTCCCAAAGGCACGGTTTATCTCTCTCTCTCTGTCTCTCTCTCTCTCTCTCTCTCTATATATATATATATATATTTTTTTTTTTTTTGCGGTACGCACTGTTGTGGCCTCTCCCGTTGCAGAGCACAGGCTCCAGACGCGCAGGCTCAGTGGCCATGGCTCACGGGCCCAGCCGCTCCGCGGCACGTGGGATCTTCCCGGACCGGGGCACGAACCCGTGTCCCCTTCATCGGCAGGCGGGCTCTCAACCACTGCGCCACCAGGGAAGCCCACGGTTTATATTAATACAATTCCTAATGACTTTTTCTTCATGCGTGCTTCAGGGACTACATCCGGGACTGAATAGCAGCACATAGCCATAGGGCTGCGGTATGGCCACCCCTGCTCTACACTCTGGTCTCTTCCAGAGGTTAACACAGCAGTCACTATCTTGATAAAGTGTGTAGATTAGTAATCACCATTCTGTTACTTTGTAAACTTCAGTTATTTCCCCTGGAGGGGTGCATCAGTCCTGGAAATACTGCAATACCAGGTCGATGCGTGGAGTGGACGGAACAAGCTCTCACTCCAACTCCTTGCTCCAAAAATCCGTTTAATACGTTGTTCTCGGGTAGAGAACGTATCAGATGTTAAACTGATAAGAACAGATAGTACACTTGATCTTAGCCAAAAGGCCGAGAAGCGATACGTCTGTATTTTATAAAGGGACTTCCCCGATCAAATTACCCACCTCCACACAATAAAGATACTGAAAGGGGCCCATTTTCATTCAGAGTTGTTGAACACGATAAAGGGTTGGGGTTTTAGAGAATCGTTCCCTGACATGAGCCAGCTGGCCTCAGGCCTTTTCCTTCCCTTGGATTTTGCCACTGTGGCCTCTGGACGACAGAGCAGCGCTGATGGGGTCGGAGAGCTTGTCTTGCCTCCAGCCCGGGGTGGACTTCTGCCTTGGCCGGGCTGTTTCTGGCTCCAGAAGCAGATTCTGCGGAAGTGTCAGGATCACCCTCCCTCCAGTACTTAGGCCTTTTCTAAGGAAGAGCAGCTGTGCAGAGAATTCATTCTTTTGCAGAACAGAATCCTTTAATGAGACAAATTGTTTTTATAATAGGACTTTCACAGGGAAAGAAAAAATCCCTGTCGCATAAAAGCAAATGGATTCTCTCCTCAGAACGCACGTCCTCTGCCCAGCAGGTACTGAATTGCAGATGGTGTTTGCAAGCTCCCAACTGGGTATTTAATGAAGAAGGAAGAGGGTCCCAGTCCCCTCTCCTCTCCCCACCTCCAACACTGGCGATGCACTTTCTCTGTTCATTGAGGTTCACTCTGAGGGGGAAAAGCCTATTTGAAACAAAGGCAAGAGATGCGAGATTTAGATGGAATTTAAATCAAGAAAAAAAAAAAGGGAAGCTGCACAGTTGTTTCCAGGCTGACAGTATTTTATGAACCAAGTCTATCGTCCATAAGCTTCCCATTCCAAGTGATTTCAGGAACACGGAGAAGGCTTCTGTACCAGTTAGGACTGTGTTTGGCTGAACAGTAATTTAACAAAAATGGGATCAGTTTTTCCTCATGTAACAGAAGAGTTGTGTGGATTATCCAGGGCTGGTGTAGCTACTTAACGAAGCTACTGTGCACCCAGGTCCCCCCTAGCTTCCAGCTCCTTCCTTATCCTGGAGCACCTCTGCTCGGATTGGCAGGATGGCTGCCCTGCCTTCTATCATTGCCCCTGAGTTGCAGGCAGGAAGAAGGGCACTAGGCAAAGTGCAGCTGTGATGGGCCACAATCTAGGATTCGCGATCCTTGCTTTTTACCCAAAAGACCTGAAAACGTTTGTCCACACAAAAACCTGCACAGAGAGTTTTATGGCAGCTTTGTTCATAATTGCCAGTCGGAAGCAACCAAGATGTCCTTCCGTAAGTGAATGGATAAACTATGGGACATCCCGTTAATGGAATATTATTCAGCTCTAAAAAGAAAAGAACTGTCAAGCCACGAAAAGCCATGGAGGAACCTTACATGCATATGACTAAGTGAAAGAAGCCAATCTGAAAAGGCTACCTACTGTATGATTCCAGCTCTGTGACATTCTGGAAAAGGTAAAACTATGAAGACAGTAAAAAGGTCAGTGATTGCCAGGGGATAGAGGGGAAGGAGGGATGAATAGGGAGAGCACAGAGGATTTGTAGGGAAGTGAAACTACCCCGTATGATACTGTAGTGGTGAGTACATCTCATGACGTATGTGCCAAAATCCAGAGAATGTACAACACTAAGAATGAATTCTAATGTAAGCTATAGACTTTGGGTGAGAACGATGTGTCAATGTATGTTCATCAACTGTAACAAACGTACCCCTCTAGGGCAGGCGTGTTAACAGTAGGGAAGGTGTTCATGTGTGAGGGTGGGGAGCTTATGGGAACTCTGTTGCTTTCTGCTCAACTTTGCTGTGAACCTAGAATTTCTCTCTAAAAAAAAAATCTGTTAAAATAAAAAAGTGATGGGCCAGTTGAGTCTGTCCTTTTTCATCAACAAAATAATAGCTTCCCTAGAAATCCCACACAAGTAGACTTCTGCTTATACCTCACTGGCCAAAAATGGGTCACATGACTACCCCAGGCTGCAAGGGAGTGACTATTTTATTTTTTATTTATTTTTTGGAGGTACTTTCCCCCCAGTTTTATTGAGATATAATTGATATATGGCTCTGTATACGTTGAAGGTGTACAGCATAATGGCTTGACATACATATATTGTGAAATGATTACCATGATAGGTTTAGTTAACATCCATCTCTCATTCAGGTACAAAAAATAATCAGTTTTCTTCCCCTTGTGATAAGAACTTTCAGGATTTGCTCTTGGCAACTTTCAAATATACTGTATAGCAGAGTTCACTAGAGTCATCATGTTGTACGTTACATTCCCAGCACCGATTCATCTTATAACTGGAAGTTTGTACCTTTGGATCACCTTCATCCAATTCCCCCATCCTTCGCTTCCCACTCTGGTAACCACAAATCTGATCTCTATTTTTGTGAGTTAAAAAATTTTTTTTGTTTTTTAGATTTTATGAGTGAAATCACACAGTATTTGTCTTTCTCTATCTGACGTATTTCACGTAGCACAATGCCCTAAAGTTCCATTCCTGTTGTTGCAAATGCTGGATAGTATTCTGTTATACACACCACATCTTCTCTATCCACTCCTCTGTCGATGGACACTTAGGTTATTTCCATGTCTTGGCTATTGTAAATAATGCTGCCGTGAAAATGGGGGTGCAGGTATTTCTGTGACATAGTGATTTCATTTCCTTTGCATATATACCTGGAGGTAGAGTTGCTGGATCATATCGTAGTTCTAATTTTTTAAGGAATCTCCACGCTGCTTTCCATAGTGGCTGTACCAATTTACAGTCCCACAGGCAGTGCACTAGAGTTCCCTCTTCTCTCACCAGCATTTGTCGTCTCTTGTCTTCTTGCTAATAGCCATTCTAACAGTCGTGCTGTAATATCTCATTATTTTGATTTGTGTCTCCCTAATGATTAGTGATATTGAGCACCTTTTCATGTACCTGTTGGCCATTTGTATATCCTCTTTGAAAAGGTGTCAGGTTCTTTGGCCATTTTTGATTGAATTATTTGTTTTTTGATTGAGCTGTATGAGTTCTTTATATATTTTGGGTATTAAGCCCTTATCAGATATATGATTTGCAAATATTTTCTCCAATTCTGTAGGTTGTCACTGGACATTGGCTCTGTCACTGGCTCTAATTAGGCTAATGCTACAGTGACCCTGAAGACACTAATTTGATGGGACAGGGGTGGAAGAATTAAAAAAAAATTAGTATCAGGCATGATTTTAGCAAGACTTTTTGCAAAGATATCACTTTTTTCCATGTACTATAAAAACGGGCTCTGCTTAATTCATCTCTCTTCGTTCTTTCATCATACATTTTTACTTATGTTTAAATCTTTCATCCTGGCCTCCCACTCCATTTGGTCTAAATATCCTCTTCGGTTATTTCTGGTTCAGCTGTTTAGAACATGCTGATTTACGGTGCTTTGCTGGAGATCTGTGGTGGGGGAGTGAGCTGCCCAGAGCAGTGGAAGACATTTGCAATTCAGCAGAATGGTCTTAACTACGGTGCCATCTTTATGCTGTCTAGAGGTGATGTGATGCAGGAAGGAATCTCAGACAGTGTAATTAAACAAACAGACAAAAATCCAGACAGGCAGGGTGCTTGCTTTGAAGACCCTATATTTGTTATATAAAAATCAAACACTCACATTCCCAACTTGATTGTACTTAGCTAGGGAAACGCTGGACAAACTCTGATGACTTGAGGGACCTCTGTGACAAGCTTAGACTGTGCAAATGGCCCTCATCCAAGGGTGAAGTCCACGTGTGGAGCCAGGGGACCCATCTGCCTGCATGCTCCAGGCGCCTCACCCTCGTTGCTTCATTTGCTCTGATGACCCCTGGGCTCCACTACATCCTCCCAGCCTCTACCCCACTCCCTCCTTCCAGAGGTAACATTATAATTTCACAAAGAGAGCAAATTAATATTAATTTTGTTTTGGAAATTTCATGACATTCTTCGACCTCGTTGAAAATGTCACAGATCTGACTTTTGTCAACTGTCTGATGTTCATACCTTATTATTCCTTTCTGCACCTGGTTGTCCTTATTTTTGATAAGAATTTTAAAACCTCTGTCCTTCGTGTCCTCCATAGGGAAATGAGGAGATGTAAATTTTCCTCTTAAAGAGGTGCCAAGTGCTTTAACGGTACTGAAGTCACAGGATTGAGTCAGGGTGCCCCAGGAGCACTGGATACCCACCAAGGCTTCCCTCCCGTCTCTGGGACCACAGCAGCCAGGAGCTGTTGGGGAGCTTTTGATTTCTTCCTTCTTTCTTGCTCCTTTTCTTTTTAAAGATTTTTTTTTTATGTGGACCGTTATTTTTTAAAGTCTTTATTGAATTTGTTACAATATTGCTTCTGTTTTTTTTTATTTTGGCTGTGCTGGGTCTTCATTGCTGCGGCGTGCGGGGGCTACTCTTCATTGCGGTGCACGGGCTCTAGGTGTGCGGGCTTCAGTAGTTGCAGTGCGTGGGCTCAGTAGTTGCGGTGCATGGGCTCTAGGGCACGTGGGCTTCAGTAGTTGTGGTGCGCAGCCTCAGTAGTTGAGGCTTGCGGGCTTTGTTGCTCCGCGGCATGTGGGATCTTCCCGGACCAGCGGTCAAACCCGTGTCTCCTGCATTGGCAGGTGGATTCTTAACCACCGCACCACCAGGAAAGTTCTTGCTTCTGTTTTATGTTTTGGTTTTTTTTGGCCGTGAGGCATGTGGGATCTTAGTTCCCCGACCAGGGATCGAACCCGCACCCCCTGCATTGGAAGGCGAAGTCTAACCACTGTACCTCCAGGGAAGTCCCCTCTTGCTCCTTTTCTTACCCTCTAGATATTTTCCTTTCTTCTTTCCTTTTGCTCCAAACATCAAAGTGGTGGGAAGAATTCAGCTCTTGATTGGAGGTAGAGGGAAGGCAGAGGCTCATCCCTTTGCCCAGGTACCCCTGGTTGCAGAGGGAAGAAGCTGGTCGCCTGTCAAACTACAAGTGCAACAAAGACACTTCAGGTGGGTCTCTGTGGCCCTAGGTGTGCTGACTGATCATGGCTGGACTTGCCATTTTGCATATTTGACTTTCATAGAACCAGATCTTTCATATGTTATATACGGATACTGCTGACTACCTTCCAAAGGCAGTCAGACTCTTAACCAGGCAAACTCCTGCTTCCATAGGATCCAAGCAGGACCTTCCCTATTTAAAAGGAGACAGTTTTTGCTATCGTTGGTCTTGATAATGACCATAATTAAGCCATAGGCATAGAATTTTAATAGAATGTGCTTATAACTTCTGAAACTTGAATTTAGTCCCAAACAGCTATGTGCTACACTTACCAGATTTTGACCATCAGATTTATTAAGGTGTGGGTCTGAGAAGAACAGTCTTGTGAATTGTGCTTACAATTACATATGCAAATAAGTAAATACAATATATTAATATTTTCTTTTTTAAAATTTATTTATTTATTTATGGCTGTGTTGGGTCTTCGTTTCTGTGCGAGGGCTTTCTCTAGTTGCGGCAAGTGGGGGCCACTCTTCATCGCGTTCCACGGGCCTCTCACTATCGCGGCCTCTCTTGTTGCGGAGCACAGGCTCCAGATGCGCAGGCTTAGTAGTTGTGACGCACAGGCTTAGTTGCTCCGCTGCATGTGGGATCTTCCCAGAACAGGGCTCAAACCCGTGTCCCCTGCATTGGCAGGCAGATTCTCAACCACTGCGCCACCAGGGAAGCCCTAATATTTTCTTAACAGAACCATAAATGATAAAATAATAATAAAATATGTTATACTAGATGTTGCTGGTTTAGTTATTCCTGTTTTGGGGGAGCTCTTCTTAAGAAATGTTTCTGCTTAGAAGGACGTTCTCACATTTCATTCTTAAAATTCTACTCCTCTTCAAAACCCAGCTCATTTGTCATTTGCTTTCACTGGAGTGATTCCTCACTTCTCTACAAGAAAACAGTGCTCATAACACTTGTCACACACCACACTCTTTCTTCTAGATATTTGTGTGCGGTTTTACTTTACCTGCTGTGTTGTAAACTCCTTAGGGGAGAGTTCCTGTTATATACGACTTACATGTTCTGATACAACCCAACAATACTCAATATAGGTATTTAAAAGAAAGAACGAATATGTGATGAGTGTCTACTATCTGCTAGTTGTGTGATCATGATCATTTCTTTTTTTAAATTAATTTTTATTGGAGTATAGTTGATTTACAATGTTGTGTTAGTTTCAGGTGTACAGCAAAGTGAACCAGTTATACATATACATCTATCCACTCTCTTTTAGATTCTTTTCCCATATAGGTCATTACAGAGTACTGAGTAGAGTTCCCTGTGCTATACAGTAGGTCCTTACTCATTATCTATTATATATAGTAGTGTGTATATGTCAGTCCTTATCTCCCAAGTTATCCCCCGCCTTCCTTCCCCCTTGGTAACCATAGTTAGTTTTCGACATCAGATTACTTATCATCTCTTTGTTTCCTCATGTGTATAATGGTGAAAACTACAACCTCACACATTTAAGATGAAATGAGATCATGTATATAAAATACTTAGCACAAGGCCTGGCACACTGAATTCTCATAAATGTCAGCTCTTTATTTTATCATTATTAACATGGAATGTAGTTTTCAGTAGGTACCTTGAAGCAGGGTGGTTTCTTTGCTGACTAAGGGCATAGTGGTAAATGAAGGGTAGGTAGGAGCAACAGTATTTCATAAAAGCAAAGTAACAGCAATAAAGCTAGAGTGGTTTCAACTGGTAAAATGATGCTCAGTTCCATATGCAATAATGGGCAGGTTTCCAGAAGGACCTGATGTACTCTCAAGCATGCATTCAGCACATAAAAATACAACTCAACCTCATCATAAATTTGATCTACAGCCAAGAAATTATGTCCATTATCAAGTGAATGCATATTGTGCTGGTCTCCCTCCGATGCAGGTGCTACTTTGGGTAGCCTGCTCTTTTAAAAGGACTCTCCATGAAAGGTTAAATTCATGCCTTATTTCTCTTTGCATTCAGTTTCCTAGAGCTACAGAGACCTCCACCATCATTCTACCCTAAGGTCAACAGCTGAGGTAGTTTTGGCCAATATCTATTGAAAATGATGTTGAGGCGATTTCTTTTACTAGAGATTGTTTTTTCAAAATGAGAGCTCATTTCAGCATTTCTTCCCTTCATGTTCTCCAACTTCTCCAGTTTCACCAAAGCTATTCTGTATCGCTTTTCTCTGGCATCACTCATCTTCCCAGACCTGCAGAAGCATTCACCTCCTCCAGAAGGTTTTTCCTGGTTCCCCAGAAATAGTTCACTATCTCTCTCCACCCCGCCCCCGCCTCTGGACAACACAGGATGGTTCTTATTTGTATCGTTGCCATGACCGTATTGTAGGGCAAATGTATGTTTAAAGGCTTGTTTCTATTGGTTGACTATGAGCCACTCAAGGTTTGGATCTATTTCTGGTCATTTTTATGTCTTGATATTGTAACAGGAAGGTTTGGGGACAGAGGAATGGGCAGCTATGAGGCCTTCTGTGACCCTGCCTGGGGCACAGTGCTTGTCACACTCAGGTCCATTCGGCTCCACTGGCCATGATGGCCACCACCATGGACCAGCCCCAAGAAGTCTGTTGGGATCAAAGCATAGTGAGTGAGGCAGAGAGGGGATGGGAGATGAGGTTGGATAGAGATGGAGGGGCTGGACCATGCAAGGGTTTTTGGCCTGGGGACAGGCAATTGGACTTTTTGTTCCAAAGACAATGGGAAGCTGCCATGAGCTTTAAGAGGGGATGGTGACACGATCCAATGCAGAGATTCCATCACCTGCTCCTCTTTTTCTCCCCCCTCCTGGGTTATGGACACACTGCCAGCTCCTGCAGTGTCTGTCTTGTTGCAAGGAGCATTTTCACTGTATGCTTTTGAACAGCCTCAAAGCCGTAGATGTGCTGAGAGGAAAGACCGGAGCTTTGAGCACAGAGAGGTAGCAGCATCCTTGCAACAGGCCAGCTGCCCTACCCCTACCCCCATTATCCTCTGGCCTCATGCTGTGGGTTATTGCACTGCATTTTTCTGCAACCTGACGTTGGAGAGTCTGCTGGTTTTCCATTTGATTTTAAAAATAAGTAAATAATCGCAGTCAATACATGGATATGGTGAAAATGCAAAGCAAGCGACAGAATTTGGGCACCGCAGCTCCAGGGAGCACGTGCAGCTCTGAGAGATTCTTGGAGCCTAGACGATTCTGAAGGGACCCACTGCTGTTTTATGTTGTATGTGTGGCTTTGGAGGTCCAGGAGGCCAGCCCCAAGGGACATTTTGGAAAGTGGTAATGGAAATGATTTTCAGTCCAAGGCAAAGAAGCAGGTCAGGCACCTAACCTCCCTGCCGTACCTTAAAAGGCTCTAATTCTATCCTGACAAACAGTAAAGAGAGCAAATAAGTACGTTCATGCCATTTCAATGTTCTTCTTCAAACATGTGGATTTAAGCCAGTTGGGTTTGGAATCCATTTAGTTTGTGATTTTGCCAAGAGTTTTGTGGGTGTAAAGTTTAAAAATAGCTACGTACACATAGGATGTCTGTGGGGAAAAGTGGGTAAATTCTAGGTTGGAAAAAGGTTCTGTGAGCAAGTGCCCTCAATGTTTAGTTCCAAATGTTTGCAAAGAGAAACATTTTGGAGATCAGAGTAACAGTCCTGTTTCAGTCCTTGGTCCAAACCAGGGTGCATCTGCATCCAAATGTGGGAGTGGATAGGTGACTCAGAAATATGTAATGGGGGAATTAAAGACCCAGAAAAAAGAATTAAAGTTTAAAAAGAGGTGAGGGAGGAAACAGGGAGAAAAAGTTCCATATAAATAGGCAGTAAAGTCAGGCGTTTTCAGACTGGAAGCATGGAGGCAGATGGAATCAAAGCCAAAAAATACAGTAAGTGGCTGAGGTTAGGGTAATTGCAGCCTTGCTCGGTCACGGCCTCATGAGTTTTCCTCCCTGCGCACAATTTTCCCCCTCAACCCTCCAGGACTGTGGATTGATTAATTATGAAGTGAGCGGCCTGATCAGGGTCAGGGGCCTTGACTTGGGAATGTGAAGATGGGGATTTATCATGAAAGGAGCACCAGCCAGGCCAGCCACAAACAAATACATCTCTCACGCACTCACCCCTTCCAATCTTATTTATCGAGGTACTGCTTAGACTAAAGACTACTTTATAATTTGCCTGGGTGGATAAATCTCGTATCTGAACAACTACAGGGCTGAGTATCACGTGATCCGTCCCGAGTCAGGGACAACCTAGTACCAGCACATTACAGCAGTGGGAAGGGTGCTCTGACTTCCCGGAGGAGGTGTTTGCACCAGCCTTTGGTGGACGGTGGGATTCTGATGGGTAGAGAGTTGGAGAGGAATAACCTGAGCTTTGGCACGTGGGCGGGAAAGCACCAGGTGTGGTTAGTGAAGCACAGAGTAGTTAAGTGCTAAGATGGAAGAGGTGATGGGGACCATGGCGAAGGCCTGAGAGTGTGTCCGGGGAGAGGACACTTTTGCTTGGTTGGCAAGAGGGAACCATGGGAGGGTTTTGGGCAGGAGGATGCGCAAAGCACGTTAAAAATTGGCAATCGTGTGTAGACGGACAGGAGTGGACAGGTGTTGGGGCCATGGAGACCAGTTGGGAGTGTATGGCCATAGCCCAGGTGAGGATAACACAGTACACAAAGACACTGGAGAGTGGGCATAACTCTCAGGCAACCAAATCAAGGGTGTGAAAATATTTCTTCATTTTCTTTTGAATCCGGCCAATTCGGACTCAAAACCGTCATCCCGTGTGTCACTGGGAAATTCCATTGAGTTATAATTGAGAGCTGCTCTCCTTGGAATAGGGACACATCAGAGTCTTGGAGGATAACATGATAGGTGAAATGGGGAAGAGGCCTCTGGTCTCTTGTGGTCCTGCAGTGGTCCACGAAGCCAGTTTCTGTACCTTGAAGACAAATATGCAGGTGAAGTGAGTATTTGGATGTCCTCACTTTACAGATGAGGAACCTGAGCCACAGAAGATTACAGAACTGTCTGAAGTTTCACAGCTAGTAAGGAAGGGGCTGGGATTAGAAGACCTGGCTCCAATCTTTTTTATGGCTGAATAGTATTCCACTGTGTGTGTGTGTGTGTGTGTGTGTGTGTGTGTGTATCACATCTTCTTTATCCATTCATCTGTTGATGGACATTTAGGTTGCTTCCATACCTTGGCAATTATAAATAATGCTGTTATGAACTTTGGGGTGCATGTATCTTTTTGAATTAGTGTTTTCATTTTCTTTGGATATATACCCAGGAGTGGAACTGCTGGGTCATAGGGTAGTTCTACTCTTAGTTTTTTGAGAAACCTCCATACTGTTTTCCATAGAGGCTGCACCAATTTACATTCCCACCAACAGTGTATGAGGGTTCCCTTTTCTCCACATCTTTGCCAACATTTGTTGTTTGTAGTCTTTTTGATGATGGCCATTCTGACAGGTGTGAGGTGATATTATAGTGGTTTTGGTTTGCGTTTCCCTGAGGATTAGTGATGTTGAGCATCGTTTCACGTGCCTGTTGACCATCTGCATTTCCTTTTGGAAAAATGTTTGACACGCTTCTTTACAACGTTTTTCTCTGCATTGTTTTACACGGCCAAGGGATATATTTACATATATATGTATGTATGTAAATGTTACGTATGTATATATGTGTTTATGTATGTATGTATTACGTATGTGTATGTATATATACACACCTACACATACATACATTCAGGTTGTTCCTCAATGGTTTGTAATTATAAAGTGCACGGTGAGAAACAGATGCATGTTTTTATCTCTGTTTTGGGGAATTTCCTTGGGAGAGACTCCTGGAAATTGAATTACAAGCCAGGAGCATTTTTACAGCCACTGACATATCTATTGCCACACCTTTTTCCAAAAAGATTGTGCCAGTTACTGCTAAAAGCCTTGTGTAAAAATAAACTGTGTATTAATTTTAAAACTTTTGCTAAGTTGAAAGGTGGAAATGACCTCTTGTGTGCCAGGCTTTGCCTCTTGATCTCATTTATTCCTCAGAATGACCCTATGACGAAGGCCTTGTTCCTTAAAATATTATTAATCTTGCTGGCTGAGTTTTTTGGCGCCCTCTTGAATTTTGCCTCTGAGCTGAGTGTGTTCCTCACCTACCCTAGACCCAGCTCTGATTCACTCCACTTTGCAAATGAGGAAACCAGGGGTGAGAAATGAAGTTTATTGATTAGGGTCACACGGCCAGTAAGTCTCAATGATGACATTCAGATCTGGGTACGTGTGACTCCAAAACCCTGTTTCTTTCTACTAAGCTGTCTGGGTGCTTCAGTCTGGGTTTGTTTGTTTGTTTGTGGTACGCGGGCCTCTCACTGTTGTGGCCTCTCCTGTTGCGGAGCACAGGCTCCGGACGTGCAGGCTCAGCGGCCATGGCTTACGAGCCCAGCCGCTCTGCAGCATGTGGGATCTTCCCGGACCGGGGCACGAACCCGTGTCCCCTGCATCGGCAGGCGGACTCTCAACCACTGCACCACCAGGGAAGCCCAGTCTGGGTTTTTGAATGTGTATAATGAGGAGAGAGAAGAAACCATTAAACAGAACTGAGGAATCCCGGAGAAGGAGCTGGTCCTTTCCGGCATGTAACGGTGTGGTGGCAGTTTAATGTGGGTCACGTGGATTTGGGGGCACAGGGAGACCAGACCCATCCACTGTGGGGTGAGTAGAGGAGGTTGAAGATTCAGGTCTGTCCCTCAGGAAGGGGTGTGGCTGAGTGTGAGAGAGGGCCAGGGCACACCTTGCTGGAAGCTCTAGTGCTTATCTAATCTGAGCACAAAGGCCGGCTTAGACCCAGAATAGGGCTGTGACCAGGCAGAGTTCCTGGGGATGGTCACAGTCACACATGGTTGGGTCACAGTTCTGAGCCTGGTCCGGCGCCCGGCCGTGGTCCCCTCCACAGTGGCATCCAGTGCACGGTGTCCAGCTGGGGCACAGCTGGACCAGGAAATACTCCTGGAAGCCTGGGCTGGGCTGTGAGTTCTGACACCGACCAAAGGAGTGAAGGAGTCACTACAGGTCTGCAGAGCCAGCTTGGCGTGAACACAGGCCCGGACTGCCATGACCTTTCTGGCCAAGCAGAGTGGCGGAGCCACTGGCCTGGGCTGATTGATTTACATTGGGTGCCACAGGCTCGTTTTGCAGGAAGTGGGACTAAGTCTCAGCATGCCCCCAGGATGAGTCGTCTCCCTGCTGTGCACACCAGTTTCCTCTGTTGTGCCCGGTTGCATTTTCAGTCTTCAGACCTGCCAAGGGCAGAGGATCTGGCAGTAGGTCTGTTCTTCTACTCATCAGTCTGTTGCTGCTTCTGACCTCGTTGGAATCACTCACATCTTGTGCTGTCAGGAGGGGGCCTGAGCGGGTAATGGAGGGTTCTGGCCCTGGGTGCAGAGGAGGCAAGGTTAGCTTCTGGGACTAGTGCACAGTTTAGGGAGCATTTGGGAAGGTGGAACAAGTTTGGCCTAATTGAAGCGTGTAAGAGTGGGGTGAAAGTTGGCCAAGTAGCCATGGATGGATGGACCACAGTGTGGTCTGGCAGTTATGGGGTAGAAGTAGCAAAAGTGCAGGATGGCTCGGCTTGGGGGCCTGACAGATGGGGCAACAGACAGAGGGAGAGGTGCAGATGCTACACAGGCAGCAGTAAGACGGTCAGCCCTGGGCTCCGGGCGGGGTGGGCAGGCCTGGAAACCAGGAGAGAGGAGGGGAGGGTAGACAGGTGGGGAGATGGCCGAGAGGAGGAGGTTTTGCAGGCTTGAGGGATTGGGTGGGGGGCTGAGGGGAGAGGGTGTGTTTAGGGAAGGGCCGCTCAGAGCTGGGGATCTGGGGGAAGGAGCAGCGTTGAGTGTTAACAAGCACCAGGGTCTGGTTTCGTTGGCCGTGGCTTGAAATGGAGGAAAGAGACAAGCCAGGGAGGTGGAGGGTGTGATGACAGAAAGATGACTTCCTGTCGGGTGGAATTCTGTCCACAGAGGCGACTGAGAGGTGATAGTGGAATTGCTCATTTTTTAAAAAATAAGTTTATTTATTTATTTTTATTTTTGGCTGTGTTGGGTCTTGGTTGCTGAGAATGGCTGATTTTAAAGAGCACATTGAAGCTAAACCCTGTCTGTCATCCCTGCACCAGGGAGTCTGTGAAGGAGACTGGTGCCTGCCGGAGCCCGAGGGAGGAGAAAGAGCATCAGCCTCTATGAAAGGTCTGCTGTGTTACAGGCAATATAGGGACTTTTGCGCAAATTATATAACTTAGTCCTCATAGTGACCCTCCAGGGTAGGCATTATTGTCCATAGTTTACAGATGATGAAATTGAGGTGCAGCGAAGTGAAATAACTTGCCCTGGGTTCACAGAGTGAGCGGTGGAGTCAGAATGGGAAGCCAGGTTTAGCTGATGCCACAATCGAGACTCCGTATATGTAACTGTGTTAGATCCTTTAGGAGGATTATAAAAGCTGCAGGTAAGGGTTTCCCTGGTGGCACAGTGGTTAAGAATCCACCTGCCAATGCAGGGGACACAGGTTCGACCCCTGGTCTGGGAAGATCCCACATGCCGCGGAGCAACTAAGCCCGTGTGCCACTACTGAAGCCTGCGCTCTAGAGCCCGCAAGCCACAACAAGAGAAGCCACCGCAATGAGAAGCCCGCGCACCACAATGAAGAGTAGCCCCCGCTCACTGCAACTAGAGAAAGCCCACGCACAGCAACAAAGACCCAATGCAGCCAAAAATAAAATAAATTAAAAAAACCCACCATTCACTTTATAGCAGTATACCATATATACTCAATAAATATTTGTTAATCAATAAATATTATTTTTTAAAAATAGAAAGAAAATCTTCAAAAAAAAAAAAAAAAGAAATCTGCAGGTAAGAGGTAACTAGTCACGGTGGGAGTAGTTCGTTCGTTCCCTGAGGATGAGATGGCGTCTCTCCCATTCAGTCCCAGGTCCCCTTGGCTGACATGAAGCTGTTCTGTGGGGTTTGTCAACTCATTTGACTTAGTGATCAAACTGTGCAGTACTTTGTGCATTCTGGATTTTAAAAGTTTTTGTTTATTCATTATATCAAATTTACCAACCTATGAGGGGAAATTAAGACTTTATGTAGTTTTTATATGTTGTACAATAATATTTCTTCAAATAAATCTCTCCTATAAATTAAAAAAAAAAAGCCACAAACAGCCCACTGCCAGACACATAGTGGGACTCAGTAAATTCTTGTTGAATGAATAAGTAAATCCACTCAGATCACTGAAAACAGAGGTCCAGGGAACTGAATTCCTATCAGTTTTCAGGCATCTCAGTGGAGGGTGGGCTGAGGGGATTTATAACTTACCTGGAAGGCCTTCAAAGTGCTAGAGGCCCTTGTAACCAGTGGAGGTAGTGGGGAGGGGTGTTAGACAATTGGAGTTGACTTTGGAACTGCAGAATGTGGATGAGGATGCAGGGGGGCTCCAGTCGATGTGGGCTTTCTATCCACAAGGCTAGAACCTTGGGTAGGAGCCTGCCGTCTCCCAGGAGGATGTGGGCCTCACCACTTGCCCTCTGCTTGCCGAACTTTACAGATCTGGTCTCAAGAGACTGGAGGAAGCCAGCTTCCAGGCTTTCTGCCCAGAGGCAAATTTCCCTCTTCCCACAGTACGGCTGGAGATGTCCAAGGAGGCTCATCCAAAGCAGCAGGCTGTGTCCACTCCTCCAGGTCTTGTAAATTCCACCCTTCAAGCAGGAACGCTACCAACTTGGTCCAAAAACACCCTACAGAGGAAATCCCTTATGAAAATGCTCTTCTGAGAAAATGATTTTACTTATTTTTATTAATTTTACTTATTTTATATTGGAGTATAGCTGATTAACAACGTTCTGTTAGTTTCAGGTGTACGACAGAGTGATTCAGTTATACATATACATGTATCTATTCTTTTTCAAATTCTTTTCCCATTTAGGTTATTACAAAATATTGAGCAAAGTTCCCTGTGCTATACAGTAGGTTATTGTTGGTTATCTATTTAAAATATAGCAGTGTGTACATGTCAATCCCAAACTCCCAGTCTATCCCACCCCTCAACCCTTTCCCCCTGGTAACCATAAGTTCGTTCTCTAAGTCTGTGAGGAGAAAGTGATTTTAGACGCCTTGCTAAGAAAAACTGGGTTTCTGCTGAGAAATAGCATTGAGGCAACTTAAATTACAATGAAATAAGACAATGTCACTAGATTCTCTAATTGTAAATGAGAACCACCACTAAGCTGCTCATGTTTCCCTTTTTGCTTTGGCTTCTAGGAAATTCATCTGTAGCAGTTTTTCTTTACGGTTCGAATATTTCTAGACTCTTTTTCCTTAGCCCTTGCATCGTCTTATATAACTGTAATTTCAGTTACTTCAATACCTTGTGGAAATAAAACAATTAAATGCAGAATAACACACGGAAGTCAAGTGCCTCCCTGTGTTCATCAGGGTGGAGTCTTCTGCAAAGAAAAGGGCAGTCGTTGGCCCTCCTGGGCACGATGGCCACTAGGTGGCACCAAAGCCTTCCCACAGCCCTTCTTAGCCAGGCGATTTGGCCTGAAAGCGCTTCTGTATATGCATTTCTGGCCATTTCTTGGACTGTGCTAACCACATTGAGAGCTGCTCCTGTCCAGAACGCACTAGGTTTAGTTCTAGGGTCTGGGCAAAGCTGACCTAAGGGAGTCTGGCTGGCTTCTTTCAGATGTTCAACCTATGAGATCAAATAAGGTGGGGCAGCTCTGAACCAGACTAGGCCAGCTGGGGGCTGTGCATCCTCCATGGAAGCAGCTCCATTTTCTACACCATCCAAGGCAGTGGGTGGTGGGACCCTCATCACACATGGAGAGTTTAGGGGGGGGTGTTATAGGAGCACAGGGAAGGGGCTTTTCAGCGCCCCCAAGTGTTCTGGTAACTTCTGTCTGACGTGAACATACTGCTAATATTGGGCACATAACTGGACAATTATCACACCTGTAAAATAGAAACTGGCTTTTAAGAAGACCCAAGGGTGCTGACATTACCATTAATGTTTGCCTCTGTTATTCACTAAGAGAAATTGTCATTTAAAGCCATTTGTATCTAGGCCTCTATGCACAAGACTAGAAAACAGCCTTCAGTAGAAGTTGGAAGAATGTAATTCTATAAAAACCTTTAAATTCAGGTTCTTGAACCTTCCTGAATCTATTTGTTATAATAATTGTGACAAAAGATGTCTCCTTTGAGAATCCATTTTTATTCACGCCAGTTTCTCATGTTGTTTTCTCAAGCCTCTAATAGTATCTGATCAATTGTTTCCAGAGAATGAAAGAGAAGCGGAATCCTACAAATCATGAGGGGTCATTTATGTCCAGACCGGGAACGTGGTGCAACGTGGCCCGGGGCAGGGTGGGGAAGGCGACCAACCAGCTATTCCCACTGCTTGCCTGAAATTCAGACTTGGGATCACTGGCCAGAACTGGTCATGATAGAGTTCTGAGGGCTTGGAAGGGAGAAGCTCTCAACAGTTTATTTGCTCTTAAAAATCTCTTCTAGGAACTTTGTGAGTCTACTCAGGTTCCTCTTACCTGGTGGAATGGAGAATTCATTCATCTTCAGGAAGCCCAGTAGGGGGATAGGAAGTACCTGCATTTCTCCTGATTCACAAGGGTCTAAAGAGGTCAGCCATGGGTTCAAGGGTCTTCCCAATACAAGTAAACATTTGGCCTCACCTGGAAGGCGCTAGACGGGGCAGCCCAGCAGGCTTCCGTGTGACCGCTCCCGTCCTCGGGTCTCAGGGCTCAAGCAGCAGCCAGTGCTACAACCTACTTTGTACTCCACACGTCAGCCCCTCGACCGTCACAAAAGTCTCTCCGGGGGCTCACCACCCTCCCCCATGGGTGACCCAAGATGATTTCAGTGGGGCTCACTTTCCAGGTCCATTAGGGACCCCCGAGAAACATTTGATCTTTAAAGCAGATACTAGGTGGTATGTAGGGTGGGCCATGGTGGGACCGTGAGTAGTCATTTGGGGAGTCTTATGTGGAAAAGAGGCAAGTAAGGGGTGGGCTGTGAACTAGACCAGGGCACTTGCTAACACCCCCCCCCACACACACACACAGGGCAATGCTGGGGGAACTGCAAGGTCAAGGAGACGTTTTGTCCATTCAATAACAAAAAACTAGGGTTAAAGTCTAGATGTCCTCCATCACAGAGCCAAATCCAGGAGAAAAATAAATTTATGAGACAACCTCAATGTTTTTTTTCAATTGAACAGATTTATTGAGCACCTACAGTATGCCAGCATCTATCACAATAATAATCCAAAAGAGTCAGGATCTACCAGTGGGTATCAGGAGCCCTCCTGGATGAGGACAGTGCTAGTGGTAGGTCAGAAGAGGGAGCGATGCCCTCAGTAGTGTCTCTATGACTCCTCCTCAGAGTGACTGCCGTCTGTGGGGAGGGAGCATCTGAGTGTGGTCTGCGGTGGGCTTCTCTCCCCTTCTCCCCTGGTGTTATGGCGGGCATCTTGCATTTTCTGCTTTTGAAGGGGTTTGCTGACCTCTTTTGGGGTCACTCAGTTTGGTAGACTACACTGTGCTGAGGCAGGGGTCGGTGAGAAAGGATGGGGGCACAGCGCATCAGCGCTGTGCTCTGCAGCATCCGTAGGGGGTGTGTGTGAATGTTCTGAAGTAAGGGCGCTGATGAGGGTGAAGACAGGAGGCGCCGTCACCTGGCTGCGGGTCTACTCGTGGATGCCTCGGTGACTTTTGCTATCCTGAGCTTGTCTACTGCTCCCTGGGGCTGTGTCAGCACCCTGAGTGATGAGTGTGTTGTTGTGCATCATCAGCTACTGTCTGTGAGTCACATTTCCGGGCAGCAGGTGGACAGGCAGCAGCCTTCTAGGCATCATCTCTGCAGAAAGAAGCCCCACGCTGCTCTGAGCCCTGTGGCTCTGTAGTCACCAGTGTGGCCCCTAGAGTGTATTTTCTTGGTCTCGGGCACCACAGCAGCAGAGGGAGGCAACCCTCTGTTCTTTGTCGTTGACCGTGGCTGAGATCTCAAATCAACGTCAGTCTAGCACAAAGGTTGGCAAACTACGACCTTTGGGCCATATCTGACCCTCCACCCGTTGTTGTAAAATAAATTTTCTTGGAACTCAGCCGCTCCCATTCATTTATATATCATAGGCTGCTTTCACACTATAATGACAGAGACTGTATGGCTGGCAAAGCCGGAAGTATTTATTATTTAGCCCTTTAAAAAAAGTTTGCTCACTCCTGGTCTAGAATTATAGAAGACCATATATATATATATATATATATTTTTTTTTTGCGGTACGCGGGCCTCTCACTGTTGTGGCCTCTCCCGTTGCGGAGCACAGGCTCCGGACGTGCAGGCTCAGCGGCCATGGCTCACGGGCCCAGCCGCTCCGCAGCATGTGGGATCTTCCTGGACCGGGGCACGAACCCGGGTCCCCTGCGCCACCAGGGAAGCCCAGAAGACCATATTTTTATTTATTTAAATCAGAGCAGAATATTGTAATTCGGGGTCCTGGAATATGCGGGATGTTCGGTAGGAGGTAAGGTTCTCATTACAGGGATGGCAAAAACTTGAGGCTTCAGCTCGAGTCTGATAGCTGGTAACGGCTGCCGGGAGGACTGTGTTGAAGAGGATTCTGAAGCTGTGTCTGGGCTGGTGTGGGCGCTTCCAGAGAGGTGTAAACTGGGCCTTGAGTCATTCAGGCAGGGAGCACCAGAGTGGGACGTAAGCAAGGCAAGTCTATGCTCTTCTTCCCCAAAGGTATACAGCAACTAGGGACACCTCGGCGTTGTCCCCGACGCCAGCACTTGGCACTGTAGAGGCTGGAATTGTAAACATACCCTTACTGGAGTGGCAGAGAGGTGAGATTTAAATACTGTTCACACTGTGACAGAAGCAGGCAATGGCAGGAAAGGCCAAGGTCAGGTTAGAGCTCCAGCTTTAATTAAGGCTCCTATGCACGCGTGCAACAGTGTTGGTTCAGGACAGCATTTTGTGTAAAGCTTCCCGCTTGGAGAAGAGGGGAGTGCATTTATTAACCTATGCAATCAAAATGCCAGTTACAATTGTTATGAATTATTTAAAAATGAAAAAGGGTGTGTGTGATGCATGTTTACTGGAGAAAGCAGTGTAAAATGTGGCTCCTGTCATTTACATATATAGCCCTTGGATTGTGGTTTTAAAAATTGAAGCAACTTGAGAATACCTACCCACTATGTCTAATAACCTACTATTCTGTAACTCCAAGAACGATTCTTCCTCATTGATCCAGACAAATCTAGGTAGTGGAGTCTTCTGTAGACCCCCAGCTGTTACAGTGAATGTGTTTGAAAGATGTGTGCAAATCTAGTTTTTGGAACTCAGAATCGTATTATAAATGCACTACAATGACTCCTTTCACTGTAACAGTACCTGGAAATTCTCAGGGCCACTGCTCCCTGGTAAGGTAAACAGATATGGAGAATCCAGTGAGGTGGAATTATGTGCACTAATCTCTCATACAAGTCACTTGGTATCTTTCTCACATTCAACGTTTTTTGGCTTTAATTGTTTTTCCTTCCCAGCATGAAAAATTGTGAAATCAACTCCAGCTGACTAGGTTTTCTTTCCATTTCAAATAATTATATGAAGCATTTAAATAAGTGCACCAAACCATATCTCAAATGGAACTGAGTATTCAAAACATATATTTTATGCCTTAAGTTTGTTGAGAATTTATTTGCATAAAAATCCCAGCTTTTTTCCACTGAGCCCACCACCTCGCAGGTAAGAACGGGTGGTTTGTCAAACGTGCTAATAACGACCCCTTGAGACAGATAATTAGATTCCCGAGGGACCTGGGGAAGCAGGGCCAAGAACACGGGTGGCGTGCAGACCCCAGAGGGGCAGGGGCACCTGAGCCTGTGGGTCTGAAAGACAGGAGTGGGGTGTGTTCAGATGTAGAATTCCTCCTCCACGTCGCTGTCCGCGCCTCCGGCCAGCACCGAGGGTGGCAGGACGCCTCTGCCAGTCTGCTGGGCGTCGGGAGCATCGTAAGGGAGTTCTGGGGGTGACTCTGGGAGCCAGGAGGTGTCGGAAGCTGGGGAAGTGGTGACAGCTGTGGCCGAGGAGCTGGAAGGCCCTTTGGTGAAAAGAGGGAGGGCAGCCCAGGAGGCCTCTGTGGTCACGCTGCCCCCAGCGGGCAGGGGCCCTTCTCTGGAAGCCCTGCGCTCTGACCAGAGGCTGCTGCATCTTTCGGAGGGGGGCAGTGTTTCCACGGGGCTGCAGAACCTGCTGGGTGCAGAATACGCAGAGACCACGGACAGGTCAGAGGAGGAGAGCCGCAGCCCCGTGTCCACGTCCGTCTCCTGAGCCCCCTCTAAGTCATCGATGGAGAGGAGGTGGCTGTGCCTCCGCTCCGACGCCCTCTGCCCCGGGCCATCTGTGTTTGCAAACCACGGTGGTTCAGCTGAAGAGGCCGGGGAGGGGTCTCCCGTGGGCAAACAAAACAAGGACTTGCTTCTCTGGAAAGACCAGGGGAGGCTGGGAGGGCTGCCGGCTGGTGTGGCAAAGTCCTGCGGCTGCCGGGTAGGCAGGCCTGTCTGGCCGAGCCCTAGGCCTGAAGTGTCCATCGGGGGCTGCGGGCCGCTGCCAGGGGTCCGGCTCTGTTCAGCGGCACTCGGAGAAGGCGTGGACCCAGCTTTCTGCTCTGAGGCGTGGTGAGCTCTGCTGGGTTTAGGGCACTTCCTGTGTACCCTCTGTGCCTGCAGGGGGAAGAGGGCATATCACATCAGTGCAGGACGGGCAGTCACCGGGGACGGGGATTCCACTGTTTACAGAACGTGAGACACACTTCCTGATGACAGCAAACTTCCGGCAGTGTCTCGGCAATAAAGCATTACCAGAAATTCCATTCTCCAAATTCTAAAGCAAAGACAGAGGTAGCGGAGCTTGGGGGAATACAGATCAGACTTCTCAGTCTGAGCAGACATCCCCGAACCCAGGGGGAGACGCCATCCCTTGTCACAACAGGGAACGGTGCGTCTTCCAGTGCACACGCAAGGAGGCTCAACAGATTAGCCACAAGCATGAGGCCTGGCTGAGCAGGAGAGGGGAGACAAGAATTACCATTCAATGCAGAAAGGTTGCTTGAAGGGTTTATCTCCCTCCAACCACAGCCCCACTGTTTGTAAATACGACTGACGTCAGCATGGAAGGATCGCGATGGGACTTGACTCCAGTGCATGTGTGAACATCAGGACACAGCCTGGGGTGGCCTATGATTCAGGGCAGCACATCTTCAAAGAGAGCAGGGCTATCAGGAAGTTGGCATTGATTTACTTACTCTAAGGAAGTCCACAATACTCCTCTATTTTGCCTTTCAGAAACTGTATGGGAAGGGGGGGGCGGCTGACTACTGACTAACCCCAGGGACGCCCCACAGGGCTCGGACAAGCAGTCTCACCCTTTAACACTCCGCCCTGTCCTCCTGGTCTCCCCGACCTTCCCTGCAGCTCTGCAGGAAGCTGTTTGTGCTGCACAGAACTGGGGCTTCACTCCCGATGCTCATGCCCCCCCGGGGCTGCTGCTCTCAGGTTCTCCCCCTGGTCTGGCTCACCGGGCCTGCAGGCCAAAGTCTGGATTACTTACTACCCAGATAATGGATCTGGGGACAGTGGGTCTGGCTCTGCTCTGTATAGGATTACCTGATTTATGAATCCCTGCAATAAGAGGGCTGAGTGCAGTTTACAATGAGGGGTATTTCCTGGCACCCAGCAGGCTACGAGACGTTGGCTCTTCCCTGAACAGGCAAGTCCCCCACCTCCCTGTTAGACAGGAGCCTGGTTTTCTCACAGCCACCTGGGAAATTGTATTCAATGCAATGCACACTTATTTGTACGTATTACAGGTAAAGGAGGAGAAACTACAATGAGAAGGACTGTCCTCAACCACGTGAAACTTATATCTCATTGACAGGATCGGAGACAAAAAGAACTCAGACAAGGGCGCGTGATGACAGGCACGATACTAGAGTGAAGAGGGAGAGGCTGTGCCTGCCCGCGGGAGCGCAGGAGTCTTCAGTTGGAGGTGGCCATGGAGACGGGCGGCTGTCGTCCTAGTGGGTGGCACGCGTGGAGAGGAGGCTGTGCTGGAGAGAGAGGCCAAGACAAACGGGCTGACTGTTGGCAGGTAAGCAAGGGAGTTGCAGGGGGCGGGGAGCAAGCAGCTCGGCTTGATTACAGACCAGGCGCCTGGAAAGCAGTGCTGTAGGTCAGCTCGAGGATGGAGTCTAGTATTGGTCAAGGAGACCCTGACCACGTGGGTAAGAAATCCACATTCTTATCCTTCTGCTGGGGCCATGTTCACTCTTGATTGTTTTTTTCTACAGGACCATCCCTTTCACTGATTTCTTAGATCTTTTTTGCCTAATTCCAGATATCTCTTAATCCTATAAACAGACCGACTGACTCATTGTTTATCGATCAACGTTAACTGAGAGTCTTTTAAGCAGAGCTCCTCAACTGGTGTGTTTAAGCTTTACCTGGGTTATAAAGGTGTGCTGAGGACTGGTCTCTGTCACCAGCAGCCTCTCGTACCACAGAAATATTATCGTCTCCTATGTGCTCTGATGTGAAAAAGGTCTGGAGGAACAGGCACAGATAATTTTTAATAAGACACGATCTTAGCCCTCCACAATTAACAATACAATGGTCAAGTGTAATAAAGCGAGCCACAATGATGAAGTGAGCGGCGATATAATGGGGGCGTTTGGGGCACCAAGGTGGGAGGGGTTGAATTTACAGAGGGGGTGAGGCAGCACGGGGAGAGGGTAGAAAAAGCTTGCCTTTAAGTCACGACTGGATAAAATCTTGGAAGTGGAAGAGGGGTTTGCCAACTGGAGGGCAGTGGGCGTGGCATGGAAAGGCACACAGGCGCAGAGACAGCCTGAGCAGAGGCTGGGGGCATGAACCAAAACAAGAGGCGGGCCCTGAGAAGTGAGAGGAGCCTCGTCCGGGGCGTGCTGTTGTGTGCGCAAGCTCCCTCTCCCTCTATATATTCTTTTCCAGATTCTTTTCCATTTTGGTTATGACAAGATACTGAATATAGTTCACTATGCTACACAGTAAATCCTTGTGGTTCATCTGTTTTATAGATGGTAGTGTGTATCTGCTAATCCCAAACTCCTAATTTACCCATCTCTCTTGCCTTTCCTCTTTGGTAACCATAAGTTGTTTTCTATGACAGTCTGTTTCTGTTTTGCAGGTAAGTTCATTTGTATCATACTTTAGATTCCACTCATAAGGGATAGCATATGATATTTGTCTTTCTCTGTCTTAGTATGATAATCTCTAGGTTCATCAATGTTGCTGCAAATGGCATTATTTCATTCTTTTTTTATGGCTGAGTAATATTCCATTGTATATATGTGCCACATCTTCTTTATCCATTCATCTATCAATGGACACTTAGGTTGCTTCCACGTCTTGGCTATTGTAAATAATGCTGTCGTGAACGTTGGGGTGGATTAGTCTTTTCGAATGATGGTTTTCTCCGGATATATGCCCAGGAGTGCTGGATCATATGGTAGCTCTATTTTTAGTTTTTTAAGGAACCTCTGTACTGTTTTCCATAGTGGCTGCGCCAATTTACATTCCTGCTCATGGTATAGGAGGGTTCCCCTTTCTCCACACCCTCTCTAGCATTTATTATTTGTAGACTTTTTGATGATGGTTATTCTGACTGGTATGAGGTGATACCTCAGTGTAGTTTTGATTTGCATTTCTCTAATAACTAGCGATGTTGAACATCTTTTCATGTGCGTGTTGGTCATCTGTATGTCTTCCGTGGAGAAATGTCTCTTTAGGTCTTCTGCCCATTTTTTTGATTGGGTTGTTCATTCTTTTGTTATTGAGTTGTATGAGCTATTTGTATATTTTGGAGATTAATCCCTTGTCAGTTGCATCGTTTGCAAATATTTTCTCCCAGCCTGTGGGTTGTCTTTTCATTTTGTTTATGATTTCCTTTGCTGTGCAAAAGCTTATAAGTTTGATTAGGTCTCATTTGTTTACTTTTGCTTTTATTTCTATTGCCTTTGGAGACTGACCTAAGAAAACATTGGTACGATTTATGTCAGAGAACATTTTGCCTATGTTCTCTTCTAGGTGTTTTATGGTGTCATGTGTTATATGTGTTATATTTAAGTCTTTAAGCCATTTTGGGTTTATTTTTTGGTATGGTGTGAGGGAGTTTACATGCAGCTGTCTAGCTTTCTCAACACCACTTGCTTTTTTCCATTGTATATTCTTGCCTCCTTTGTCCAAGCCTAATTGATGGTAGGTGTGTGGGTTTATTTCTGGGGTCTCTATTCTGTTCCATTGATCCATATGTCTGTTTTTGTGCCAATACCATGCTGTTTTGATTACTGTAGCTTTGTAGTATTGTCTGAAGTCCGGGAGGGTTACTGATCTGCTTCTTAATCCTCAGTCTCTAATTCTGTGTGTGGGGTGTGTGTTTGTCCCCGTGACCTGCTGTCTTCCTGCCCAACAGGCTCTGTACAGCATAATGAAATTCTCAAGCTGTTCTGCTAAGGGTGGTTTAAGGAGCTGAAGGTCAAAAGCAGCAATTACGGAGATTTCTGATGGTCTACATTGTAGATTCTTAAAGAATATGATGCAAAATGTTTTTAGTACAGGTTATAAGATATGGTTCTTGTAAAGATCACACTCCACAAGGCCATTCTATGTGCATTTTATGTGCATGGGGACCTCACTGAGTATGGCAAGGAAGGTGCTGAGTCAAACCCGTTCCTCCTGGGCTATGACCCACTCCCCAGGGCTTGCTGCTCTGTGCTCCAGCATCCCCTGGACTCCCAACCCAGCCATTCTGACTCTGTGCTGTACTGCTCTGGTTAGTGATCCATCTTCTCTGCAAGGCTCTGTGCTTCACGAGGGAGATCTTGCTCAGCACATACCCTGACCAGTACCCGATACACAGCAGGAACTTAAGCATGAATGAAGAGTCACAGCTTTGGGATGGGGTAAGGAGTGGCCTCAGAAGGCCCATGTGTACCTGGGAGGTGTGACAGCTGAGTGGCTGTTGAAGAGACAAACCAGTTTTCTCAATCATTTGAGTTTGGCTAAATAAGAGAGAAAATAAGTCATGAGGCTCTTTAGAGAAGGAAGTCCTCAGGTACAGAGGGTGCTTCCAGTGGGGGGACAGTGTTTATTAATTAAGATGTCTATCTTATTTTTCCCAAGGGCTGAGTCCCCTGGGTGCCCCAATAAGTATGTACCACCCTGTAACTTGCGTGTTCAGAGTCTTATTTGAGGGGCATGCTCTGGGTGAGCATGCTTGCACTCTGAATCTGCCTGAAAGAGGAAGCCTCTGTGAATACTGCTCCATGAGAAGCAAAAGGCCAAGGTTCCCACTTGAGGAACTGTTTGGAGACATCTGAAGCTTTCCACTCTCAGAGACAGAGCGGTGTTAAATTAGACTTAAAATCAGGAACAGCTAGCAGAGGACGAACCTTTGGTGGTTTCACAGAGATTTTCATCACTCTGCTCTTATTTTTTTTTACTGCATCGTGAAGGCAGGAGTCCAGATAAATCCTAATATCTGCTTTGAAGAGAGGTGGTACCCAGTGTTTTTCACTGGATGGGTGCCCACGTGCACCATAGAGGTGCCTGCTGGGCAGGTGGGATTCCAGTTGGCACAGCATTGGCCGGTGATGATGCAGGATCCTGGGGTGGGGAGTTGGAGGAGGGTGGCTGCGAGGCTTCACAGCCCCTGCTCTCGGGGTCTGCCCAGGGCTGCTGTGCCGGTGGGATGTGACTGCAGCAGATCTGGTGGTTTTCTCCAGCTCTGCCTGGAGGCAGAGAAGTCAGCTTCTAAAAGCAGGGTCTTGTCTGTCTAATGACAACTCACATATGCAAAGGATGGCCCTTCTTTTGGTGTCCTTCCCATGGCGATGGCTCTATTCCTGACCTTTCCTGTCTGCCTGTCTGACTTGACCAGGAACACTAGAATCTGAGAATGAACCATCAAAGATGTTTCGAGAAGCTCTTCCCCAGTGGACTTTTCCAGAGTGAAACAACACTCTGAAAAAGCCTCCTTCCCTGCCCCAGCTTTCGGCTCTCAGGGCTGCCCTCTGGAGCTTCTCCAAGTGACAGCAGCAATGTACCTTGAGGATGGCTTCCTTTGCTTCTCTTTGAAGCAGTGCAGGCTAGCTGGCTCACTGGAATCCAGTAGTTCCCTCTTTGCTGTTTATGGAACTTTTTCTAAGGAACACAGTAGCATTACATCAATGACTCTGCCTAAAGGCAACCAGCCAGGGAGATCTGGTTGTGTCCCTGAAATCACCAAAAAGCTGAAATGCAGTAAGTGACCCATGAGCTTCACATGGAACTTCGAGCCTGGGCAGTTTGCAATGGAAGGAGTAAAGAGGCCTTTTTCAAGGATCAGGGTGTCTCAACAGACATATGGATAAAATCCCTAGGAAGGGTGATTCTGTCCCTGACCCAGTAAGCCTGTGCAGTGTCTCATGGGTCGATCATGGTCAGGGCATTTTCTCTCACCCTCACACCTCTTTCCAAGAAAGGTCATTTCCTCCTGTTCTGTCCTGGGTAGAAACACAACAGACAGTGTGGCACTGTCTGTTATGCAATAAGCCAGCAAAAGACCTTTTAACCCAGGGACTAATAAGAATTAGGTGCAGTCTCAAGGAAATTGGGCAACGGGTTCACATGAGAAACCAGATTTTTGTTCTAAATAAAAGCATCATATTTTGCTTCTCCTTTCACTGGGTAGGTTTCATATACCCACTAAGAGGACTACCCCCAGAAAAAAGCCTATGTTGTCTTCAAAAATTTTTTTTAATTTAATTAAAAATTTTATTGAAATATAATTGACATAACATATATTAGTCTCAGGTGTACAACATATTGATTCATTATTTGTATATATTGTGAAATGATCACAATAAGTCTAGTTAATCCATTACCACACATAAGTTATGTTTTTTTCTTGCAATGATAACTTTAAATCTACTCTCCCATCAACTTTCAATATACAAAACAGTATTGTTAACTATAGTCACCAAGCTGTACATTAAATCGCCAGATTTATTAATTCTATAATTGGAAGTTTGTACCTTTTGGCTTTTTTTTTTTTTTTTTTTTTTGCTGCACTGTGCAGCATGTGGGATCTTAGTTCCCTGACCAGGGATCGAACCCTGGCCCGCTGCAATCGAAGTGCAGAGTCTTAACCACTGGACCGCCAGGGAAGTCCTGGAAGTTTGTACCTTTTGATCACCCACCCATAACAACCCAATATCTTCTCTGAATCTATGAGTTAGGTTTTTTGTTGTTGTGTTAATTTCACATATAAGTGTAATCATATGGTATCTGTCTTTCTCTGGCTTATTTTGCATAATGCCCTCAGGGTACATCCATGATGTCACAAATGACAGGATTCCATTCTTTTTTTATAGCTGAATAATATTCTACTCTGTGTGTGTGTGTTTGTGTATACACACACACCACATCTTCTCCATCCATCCATAGATGGACCCTTAGGTTGCTTCCATGTCTAGACTATTGTAAATAATGCTACAATCAACATGGAGAGTGCAAATATCTTTTCAAGTTCGTGTTTTCATTTCCTTCAGATAAACAAACAGAATTAAAACTGCTGGATCATATGGTAGTTCTCTTTTTATTTTTTGAGGAACATCCACACTGCTTTCCATAGTGGCCACACCAATTTACATTCCTACCAATGGTGCACAAGGGTTCCCTTTTCTCCACATTCTCACCAAGACATAATATTTCTTATCTGTTTGATAAAAGCCATTTAACAGTTATAAGGTGGTATCTAAACCACTTTGTGGTTTAGATTCTCATTTCCCTGATTATTAATGATGTTGAATATCATTTCTTACCTGTTGGCCATCTGTATGTATTCTGTGCAACCATGTCTATTCAGACTTTCAGCCCACTTTTTAATCAAGTTGTTTGCTCTTTACTATTGAGTTGTATGAATTCTTTATATATTTTTTAGATATTAACCCCTTATCAGATATATGATTTGCAAATATTTTCTTCCATTTGGTAGTGGCCTTTTCATTTTGTTGATGGTTTCCTTTGCTGTACAAAAGATTTTTAGTTTGATGTAGTCCCACTTGTTTATTTTTTGCTTCTTTTGCCTTTGGTCTTAGTGATGATAATTTCGATTTGACACCAAAAACAATCTCAAGGAGCGTACCACCTATGTTTTCTTCTAGGGGTTTTATGGTTTCAAGTCTTATGTTCAAGTCTTTCATCCATTTTGAGTTGATTTTTGTATATGGTGTAAGCTTTCTGGTAGCATCTTTAGGATTCTCTACGTATAGTATCATGTCATCTGCAAACAGTGACAGCTTTACTTCTTCTTTTCCGACTTGGATTCTTTTTGTCTCTTTTTCTTCTCTGATTTCTGTGGCTAAAACTTCCAAAACTATGTTGAATAGTAGTGGTGAGAGTGGGCAACCTTGTCTTGTTCCTGATCTTAGTGGAAATGGTTTCAGTTTTTCAGCATTGAGGACGATGTTGGCTGTGGGTTTGTCATATATGGCCTTTATTATGTTAAGTTCCCTCTATGCCTACTTTCTGGAGGGTTTTTATCATAAATGGGTGTTGAATTTTGTCGAAAGCTTTTTCTGCATCTATTGAGATGATCATATAGCTTTTATCCTTCAGTTTGTTAATATGGTGTATCACATTGATTGATTTGCGTATATTGAAGAATCCTTGCATTCCTGGGATAAACCCCACTTGATCATGGTGTATGATCCTTTTAATTTGCTGTTGGATTCTGCTTGCTAGTATTTTGTTGAGGATTTTTGCATCTATATTCATCAGTGATATTGGCCTGTAGTTTTCTTTCTTTGTGACATCTTTGTCTGGTTTTGGTATCAGGGTGATGGTGGCCTCACAGAATGACCTTGGGAGTATTCCTTCCCCTGCAATTTTTTGGAAGAGTTTCAGAAGGGTGGTTGTTAACTCTTCTCTAAATGTTTGATAGAATTCGTCTGTGAAGTCATCTGGTCCTGGACTTTTGTTTGTTGGAAGACTTTTATCACAGTTTCAATTTCAGTACTTGTGATTGGTCTGTTCATATTTTCTATTTCTTCCTGGTTCAGTCTTGGAAGGTTGTACCCTTCTAGGAATTTGTCCATTTTATTGGCATATACTTGCTTGTAGTAATCTCTTATGATCCTTTATATTTCTGTGGTGTCCATTGTAACTTCTCCTTTTTCATTTCAAATTTTATTGATTTGAGTCCTCTCCCTTTTTTTCCTGATGGGTATGGCTAAAGGTTTATCAATATTGTTCATCTTCTCAAAGAAGCAGCTTTTAGTTGTTTTCTTTATCTCTAATTCATTGATTTCTGCTCTGATCTTTACGATTTCTTTCCTTCTACTAATTTTGGGATTTGTTTGTTCTTCTTTCTCTAGTTGCTTTAGGTTTAAGGTTAGGTTGTTAGAGATTTTTCTTATTTCTTGAGGTAAGACTGTTTTGCTATAAACTCCCCTCTTACAACTGCTTTTGCTGCATCCCATAGGTTTTGGATCATTGTGTTTTCGTTATCACTTGTCTCTAGGTATTTTCTGATTTCCTCTTTGATTTCTTCAGTGATCCACTGGTTATTTAGTAACATATTGTTTAGCCTCCATGTGTTTGTGTTTTTTGCAGTTTTTTTCCCTGTAATTGATTTCTAATCTCATAGCATTGGGGTCGGAAAGGATGCTTGACATGATTTCAATTTTCTTAAATTTACTGAAGCTTGATTTCTGATCCAAGATGTGATCTATCCTGGGGAATGTTCTGTGTACACTTGAGAAGAAAGTGTATTCTGCTGCTTTGAGATGGACTGTCGTATAAATATCAATTAAGTCTATCTGGTCTAATGTGTCATTTAAGGCTTATGTTTCCTTATTAAATTTCTGTCTGGATGATCTGTCCATTGGTACAAGTGGGGTATTAAAGTCCCCCACTATTATTGTATTACTGTCAATTTCTCCTTTTATGGCTGTTAGCATTTCCCTTATATATTGAGGTGCTCCTATGTTGGGTGCATATATATTTACAATTGTTATATCTTCTTCTTGGTTTGATCCCTTGAACATTATGTAGTGTCCTTCCTTATCTCTTGTAACAGTCTTTAAAGTCTATTTTGTCTGATATGAGTATTACTACTCCAGCTTTCTTTTGATTTCCATTTGCATGGAATATCTTTCTTCATCCCCTTACTTTGTCTGTATGTGTCCTTAGGTCTGAAGTGGGTCTCTTGTAGACAGCATATATACAGGTTTTGTTTTTGTATCCATTCAGCCAGTCTGTATCTTTTGGTTGGAGCACTTAATCCATTTACATTTAAGGTAATTATAAATATGTATTTTCCTATTGCCATTTTGTTAACTGTTTGGGGTTTGTTTTTTTTAACATCTTTATTGGAGTATAATTGCTTTACAGTGGTGTGTTATTTTCTGCTTTATAACAAAATGAATCAGTTATACATACACATATATCCCCATATCTCTTCCCTTTTACATCTCCTTCCCTCCCACACTCCCTATCCCACCCCTCTAGGTGGTAACAGAGCACCAAGCTGATCTCCCTGTGCTATGCAGCTGCTTCCCACTAGCTATCTATTTTACATTTGGTAGTGTATCTATGTCCGTGCCACTCTCTCACTTTGTCCCAGCTTACCCTTCCCCGCTCCCCGTGTCCTCAAGTCCATTCTCTAGTAGGTCTGCATCTTTATTCCCGTCTTGCCCCTAAGTTCTTCATGACCTATTTTTTCTTTTTTTTTAGATTCCATATATATGTGTTAGCATACAGTTATTTGTTTTTTTCTTTCTGACTTACTTCACTCTGTATGAGACTCTAAATCCATCCACCTCACTACAAATAACTCAATTTTGTTTCTTTTTATGGCTGAGTAATATTCCATTGTATATGTGTGCCACACCTTCTTTATCCATTCATCTGTCGATGGACACTTAGGTTGCTTCCATGTCCTGGCTATTGTAAATAGTGCTGCAATGAACATTGTGGTACATGACTCTTTTTGAGTTATGGTTTTCTCAGGGTATATGCCCAGTAGTGGTACTGCTGGGTCACATGCTAGTTCTATTTTTAGTTTTTTAAGGAACCTCCATGCTGTTCTCCATAGTGGCTGTATCAATTTACATTCCCACCAACAGTGCAAGAGGGTTCCCTTTTCTCCACACCCTCTCCTGCATTTACTGTTTGTAGATTTTTTTCATGATGGCCATTCTGACTGGTGTGAGATGATATCTCATTGTAGTTTTGATTTCCATTTCTTAATGATTAGTGATGTTGAGCATCCTTTCATGTATTTGTTGGTAATCTGTATATCTTCTTTGGAGAAATGTCTGTTTAGGTCTTCTGCCCATTTTTGGATTGGGTTGTTTGTTTTTTTGATATTGAGCTGCATGAGCTGCTTGTAAACTTTGGAGATTAATCCTTTGTCAGTTGCTTCATTTGCAAATATTTTCTCCCACTCTAAGGGCTGTCTTTTCGTCTTGTTTATGGTTTCCTTTGCTGTGCAAAAGCTTTTAAGTTTCATTAGGTCCCATTTGTTTATTTTTGTTTTTATTTCCATTTCTCTAGGAGGTGGGTCAAAAAGGATCTTGCTGTGATTTATGTCATGGAGTGTTCTGCCTATGTTTTCCTCTAAGAGTTTGATAGTGTCTGGCCTTACATTTAGGTCTTTAATCCATTTTGAGTTTTTTTTTTGTGTATGGTGTTAGGGAGTGTTCTAATTTCATTCTTTTACATGTAGCTGTCCAGTTTCCCAGCACCACTTATTGAAGAGGCTGCATTCCTATACACTAATGATGTAGAATCTGAAAATGAAATTAAGAAAACACTCCCATTTACCATTGCAACAAAAAGAATAAAATATCTAGGAATAAACCTACCTAAGGAGACAAAAGACCTGTATGCAGAAAATTATAAGACACTGATGAAAGAAATTAAAGATGATACAAATAGATGGAGAGATATACCATGTTCTTGGATTGGAAGAATCAACATTGTGAAAATCACTATACTACCCAAAGCAATCTACAGATTCAATGCATTCCCTATCAAACGACCACTGGCATTTTTCACAGAACTAGAACAAAAAATTTCACAATTTATATGGAAACACAAAAGACCCAGAATAGCCAAAGCAATCTTGAGAAAGAAAAACGGAGCTGGAGGAATCAGGCTCCCTGACTTCAGACTATACTACAAAGGTACAGTAATCAAGACAGTATAGTACTGGCACAAAAACAGAAATATAGATCATTGGGTTTGTTTTTGTAGGTCGTTTTTCTTCCCTTCCTCTTTTGTTCTCTTCTCTTGTGTTTCCTGCCTAGGAAAGTTCCTTTAGCATTTGTTGTAAAGCTGGTTTGGTGGTGCTGAATTATCTTAGCTTTTGCTTGTCTGTAAAGTTTTGATTTCTTTGCTGAATCTGAATGAGAGCCTTGCTGGGTAGAGTAGTCTTGGTTGCAGGTTTTTCCCTTTCATCACTTAAAATATATCACGCCACTCCCTTCTGGCCTGCAGAATTTCTGCTGAAAAATCAGCTGATAACCTTATGGGGATTCCCTTGTATTTGTTGCTTTTCCCTTGCTGCTTTTAATATTTTTCTTTGTGTTTAGTTTTTGTTAGTTTGATTAATATGTGTTTTGGCGTCTTCCTCCTTGGGTTTATCTTATATGGGACTCTGCACTTTCTAGACTTGGGTGACTATTTCCTTTCCCATGTTAGGGAAGTTTTCAACTATAATCTCTTCAAATATTTTCTCAGACGCTTTTTTTTCTCTTCTTCTTCTGGGACTCCTATAATTCAAATGTTGGTGCATTTAATGTTGTCCCAGAAGTCTGAGAGACTGTCCTCTTTTCATTCTTCATTCTGTTCCGTGGCAGAGATTTCCACCATTCTGTCTTCTAGGTCACTTATCCATTCTTCTGCGTCAGTTATTCTGCTGTTGATTCCTTCTAGTATATTTTTCATTTCAATTATTGTATTGTTCATCTCTGTTTGTTCTTCAGTTCTTCCAGGTCTTTGTTAAACGTTTCTTGTTTCTTCTTGATCTGCACCTCAATTCTCTTCCTGAAATCTTGGATCATCTTTACTATCATTGCTCTGAATTCTTTTTCAGGTAGATTGCCTTCTCTTCATTTAGTTGTTCTTGTAGGTTTTTATCTTGCTCCTTTGCCTGCAACGTATTTCTTTGTCTTTTCATCTTTCCACAGGCTGCAGGATTGTAATTCCTTGTTTCTGGTGTCTGACCCCTGGTGGGTGAGGCTGGTTCAGAGGCTTTGCCATTATCCCCTTGATGGGGTTTGATTGGTGTTGTGGTGACCAGAGCCTGCGCTGGATATTGAGCGGCGCCTCCCCTTTGCTCTGTGGTTGTCACTGCCCTGTCAGGGGCAGGGTCTGCTCCCTCGTTGTTGCAGTAGAGGCCCCCAGACCTGTCTCTTAGCTGTGTTTCTGATCTGCGGTGTGAGGCAGGTGGGACTGGGGCACTCCCACTGGGAGGCAAGCCACTGAGTACTCCTGCTCTGGAGCTGTTCACCGGTGAGTGTGCCCTGTTGTGCCCCCTTTACCCACTGTGCACACCCACAAAGCACACTGCCGTTGCCACTGCTCTCAGTCTGCCCTTAACTGTGGGGATGCTGGCAACTGGCCCTGGTGACTCAGGTGTTTTCAGCAGATCACTGGCACAGATACACTGAGGTCAGGTCCCAGGACTGCAGTAGTCATGCACCTAGACCCACTGTGGGAGCTATAGGGGCAGCTCAGTCTCTGGCCTGGACCAACTCCCACATGTATGTGCCCACAAAGCCCACAGCTGCTGAAGCCAGACCCATCCCAGCTGCAGGAGAGCTTGTTGTCCTTTCAGATGTTTCACAGGCACAGAATTTAGGAAGCTGCCAGCAGAGATGTGACTCCGTGGTTCACACAGCCTTGAAGAGTGATTTCAGCTCTTCTTCCTTAGTCACACGGCCCCTGGGGCTCAGGTGTGGTTTCATCCCCACCTGTGCAATAAAATATGGCATTTCATTTGCACTGCATGACACCCCACCTGTGCATATGTTCTTCCCACTGGAGTCTGCTCCAGAGGTTGCCGGAGCACATGAGCCTATCAGGCAGGAAGGAGCCGAGGCAGTGACTGGGGCAAGCAGGCTGCCTAGGTGGGAGGGTGCTAGGGTAGGGACTAGAACATGCAAGCCCATCAGGTGGCAAGCAGGGTGAGCGGGTCACCCAGGCGTGCAGGGGTGGTGCAGGGGAGGCGATGGCAGGGGCGTGTGAGCTGGCTCTGGTGGAGCCCTCCCTAGTGCCCATGGAGGCAGGGGCTGGTGTGTGAGGAGAGAGGGTGTGATGGTGGCCCTGCCCTTTGCATGTCACTCAACCATGGTGCGTCTCTGTTGTGGTGGTCCGGGCTTCCTCCACAAGCATTCCCAGTTGCGGAGCTCCTCACTCCTGTCCCCACAGGCTGTCTCCTTACAGCCAACAACGGTCTCCCCCCGGGTCTGCTCTCCAAACCCCACATTCCACCACCCAGCCCCCATGTGTACCGGCAGACACCTGTCTCAGGCTGGGGCATGCAGGACTGTGGCATGGACCATCTGTGTAGGTCTCACTCTGTCCTGCCTGTCACAGACCAGTTGCTGGGCTCCCTTCTGTCCCAGCTGATCTCCCAGGTGGTGAGGGGGCTTCCCCAGATGCGAGAACCTCTCCTTCAGCTCCCTGCCAGGGGTGCAGGTTGCATCCTGTTTCCTCTCCTCTTCCTTTTACCTTATTTCTTTTGTCCTACCTGGTTATGTGGGGATCTTCCTTGTCCTTTTAGGTGTCTGAGGTCCTCTGCTAGTGCTCAGCACATGCTCTGTGAGAACTGTTCCACTTGTAGGTGTGTTCTTGATGTGTTTGTAGGGAGAGATGAACTCCACGTCCTCCTACTCCCTCTCCATCTTGGAAAGCTCCCCCCAACTCTTTTTTTTTTTCTTTTTTCTTTTGTCCTGCCTGGTTATGTGGAGGTTTTCTTGGCCTTTTGGAAGTCTGAGGTCTTCTGCCAGCGTTCAGTAGATGTTCTGTGTGAACCATTCCACTTGTAGGTGTTTTCTAATGTATTTGTGGGAGGAGGTAAGCTCCACATCCTACTCATCTGCCATCTGGGTTCCTCCCTCCAAAGTCTTACAGTTTTCAATGTATATATCATTGATCTTCTTGGATAAATTTATTCCTATGTATTTTAGTCTTTTGATGCAATTGTAAATGGTGTTTTTTAAAATTTCTTTTTCTGATAGTTTGCTATTAGTGTATAGAAACAAAACAGATTTTTAATGTATTGATTTTTATATCCTTCAACTTCACTGAATTTACTAGTTCAAATAGTTTTCTAGCACAGACTTTTGGATTTTCTCTATATAATAGCATTTCATCTGCACATAGTGACAGTTTTACTCCTTTTTTGAAAAAAACAACATGATTATATTTTAATACAAAACCAAAATATAAAACACCATAGTAAATTGATGGCAATAAAATATGGCATTTCATTTGCACTGCATGACAAATGGTTAACATCCTTAGTCATAAATGAGTTCTTAGAACACTTCCGTCTTTCTGACTTGGATGGCTTTTATAACTTTTTCTTGCCTAACTGCCCTGGCTAGAACTTGCAATACTACATAGAATAAAAGTGGTGAGAGTTGGAATCCTTGTCTTGTTTCTCATCATAAAGGTAAAGCTTTCAGCTTTTCACCACTGAGTACGATGTTAGCTGTCGGCCTGTCATATGTGGCTTTTATCATGTTGAGGTATGTTCTGTGTATATCCAATATGTTGAAAGTTTTTTTCATAAATGAGTGTTGAATTTTGTCAGATGCTTTTTCTGCATCTAATGAGATAAGATTATGATTTTTATCTTTCATTTTGATAATGTGGTGTATCACACCAGTTGATTTGCAGATGTCAAACCATCCTTGCATCCATGGAATAAATCCCACTTGAACATGGTGTACAATCCTTTTATGTATTGTTGAATTAATTTGTTAATATTTTGTTAAGGATTTTTGCATCTATGTTCATCAGGGATATTGACCTGTAGTTTTCTTATGGCATCCTTGTCTGGATTTGGTTTCAGGGTAATGCTGACCTTGTAAAATGAGTTTGGAAGTGTTCCCTCCTCTTCTGTTTTTTTTGATAGAGTTTGGGAAGGATTGGCATTAATTTTTTCTTTAAATGTTTGGTAGAATTCACTAGTGAAGCCATCTGACCCTGGAGTTTTGTTGGGAGACTACTGATTACTAATTCAGTCTCCTTACTAGTAATCATTCTGTTCAGATTTTCTATTTGTTCAGTGATTCTGTCTTTGTAGGTTGTATGTTCCTAGGAATTTATCCATTTCTTCTAGGCTGTTCAATTTGTTCACACCTAATTGTTCATAGTTGTCCTTTATGATCCTTTGTATTTATGTGTTATCCATTTTAATCTTTCCTCTTTCATTTCTGACTTGAGTCCTCTCCTTTTCTTGATGAGTCTAGCTAAAGGTCTGTCAATTTTGTTGTCTTCTCAAAGAACTGGCTCTTAGTTTTGTTGATCTTTTCTATTTTTTGTCTCTATTTCATTTATTTCCACTGTGATCTGTTATCTCCATCCTTCCACTAAATTTGAGCTTCTTTGTTCTTTTTCTAGTTACTTGAGGTATAGAGATAGGTTGAGATCTTTTTTGTTTCTTGATGTAGGCATTTATCACTATGAACTCCCCTCTATAGCAAGAACTTCTCTTGTTATATCCCATAAGTTTGGTATGTTGCATTTCCATTTTTATTTGTCTCAAAGTATTTGTTTTTTAATTTCTTCTTTGACCCATTGGTTGTTCAGTAGCATGTTGTTTAGTCTTCATATACTTGTGAATTGTCCAGTTTTCTTCTGGTAATTAACTTCAGGTTTCTAACATTGTGGTTGGAAAAGACAGTTGATGTATTTTTAGTCATCTTAAACTTATTAAGACTTATTTTGTGGCCTAACATATGATCTATCCTGGAGAATATTCATGTGTGCTTGAGAAGAATATATATTCTGTTGCTTTTGGATGGAATGTTCTGTATATATCTGTTAAGTTCTCTGGTCTGACATGTCATTAAGGCTAATGTTTCCTTATTGATTTTCTGTCTGAATGATCAATCCGTTGGTGAACGTGGAGTATTAAAGTCCTCTATTAATACTGTATGGTTGTCTATTTCTTTATGTTTGTTAGTATTTGCTTTATATATTTAGGTGCTCCTATGTTGGGTGCATAGCTATTTTCAAATGTTATATCCTTTTGTTCGATTAATCCTTTTATCATTACAAAATGACCTTGTCTCTAATTAGTCTTTTTCTTAAAGTCTATTTTGTCTGATATAAGTATACCTACCCCAGCTTTCTTTTGTCTTTTATTTGCATGGAATATCTTTTGCCATCCCTTCACTTTCAAACTATGTGTGTTCCTACATCTGAAGTATCTTGTAGGCAGCATATAGATGTATCTTGTTTTTTTAATCTACTTAGCCACTTTATGTCTTTTGATTGGAGCATTCAGTTCATGTACATTTAAAGTGATTATTAATAGGTATGTACTTATTGCCATTCTGTTCATTGTTTTCTGGCTGTTTTGTAATTCCTCCTTCTTTTCTTGCTCTCTTCCTTTGTAATTTGATAATTTCCTGCATTAGCATGCTTAGATTACCTTCTCTTTATATTTTGTGTATGTACTATGGGTCTTTGCTTTGGGGTACCATGAGGCTTACAAAAAATAACTTATATTTATAACAGTCTATTTTAAATTGGTAACAACTTAAGCTTGAAAGCTCTACATTTTCACATTTTGATGTCAGAGTTTACACATTTTTATCTTGTGTATCCATCAGCAAATTATTGTAGTTAAATTTATTTTTACCACTTTTGTCTTTTAACTGTTATGCTAGCTTTATAAGTGATTAACCCATCACCTTTACAACATTAGATTATACTGAATTTTACTATAAATTTACCTTTACCAGTAAGATTTATACTTTCATGTTTTTCTGTTACTAATTAGCATCCTTTTGTTTCAGCTTTAAAAAGTACCTTTAATATTTCTTGTAAGGCCAGTCCTGTGATGTTGAACTCCTTTAGCTTTTGATCATCTGGAAGACCCTTTATCTCTCCTGTATTTCTCCCCCCTCCCCAGTTTTATTGAGATATAATTGACATACATTACGATATACGTTTAAGGTGTATAGCAAAATGATTTGACTTAACAAACATCAACTCAATTCTGAAGGACAGCTTTGTTGTTAGCATACTCTTGGTTTGCAGTTTTTTCTTTCAGCACTTTAAAAATATCGTGCTACTTCCTTCTGGCCTGCAAAGTTTCTCCTGAAAAAAAATCTGCTGATAGTCTTATGAGGGTTCCCTTGTATGTAAATTGTTTTTCTCTTGCTGATTTTGATTCTCTCCTTGTATTTAAATTTGACACTTTAACTACATGTAATATGTCTTAGTGTGGGTCTCTTTGGGTTTATCTTATTTGGAATTCTTGGATCTGGATGTCTGTTTCTTTCCCCAGGATAGGAATATTTTCAGCTATTATCTAAAATGAGTTTTCTGCCCATTTCTCTCTCTCTCCTCTTTCTGGGACCCTTATAATGCAAATGTTGGTCTGCTTTAATCTATATTCCCTCTTTTTCATTTTTTTTTCTTTCTCTAATTTGATGAATTCCAGTACCTTGTCTTCAAGTTTACTAACCATTTCTTTTGCTTCCTCTAGTCTGTTGTTAAGCCCCTCTAGTATATTTTTCACATCAGTTATTATATTCTTCAGCTCTGTGACTTCCATTGGTACTTTCTTATATTTTCTATCTTTTGTTGAAGTTCTCACTTTGTTCATCAAATGTTCTCCTGAACTCGTGAGCATCTTTAGGACCATTATTTTGAACTCTTCATCAGGTAAATTACTTATCTGTATTTCACTAAGGTTTTTTTCTGAGATTTTATCTTGTTCTTCCATTTGGAATATATTCTTCTGTTTCTTTGACTTTCCGTGCTGGTATGTATGCACTAGAGAAATCAGCCACCTCTCCCAGTCTGAAGTAGTGGCCTCATGTAATAGATAAAATTATTGTTCAACCCTGCCCTAGTTGGTTCTCTCTCAAACCTTTGTGTTTAAGCAGCCTACTTTATTCTTAGTGGCTCCAAGAAGGGAGGGTGTTCCTCGATCTGTCAGTGTCCCAGAGAGGAGAATCTGTCTTCTCCCTCTGTGCTGAGCCTTGGGGTGATAGCCAGTTAAGAACTGTTTCTTTGTTTGCTACTGTGCCCATTGAACCTGTGAACACAAGCCTCACTGGCTGCAAGAGCCAGTCTGTCAAAGGATGTGTCCTCAGGGTGGCAGCCACAAAAGGTGGGTCACCAGATATTTACACAAGCTCCTTTCTCAGAGACACTGGCGACTTGGGGCTGGAAGATGGAAAGCATGAAGATGATACTTGCCAGCTTCCCTGGTCTCTGGAGAGAATTGTAGTCACCCTGTGTGTGTGTGTTAGTTAGAAAGAAGCCTGGCCCACAGGCCACAGCTATGAAGATAAGAGGCTTCTTGGATTGGGACTTTCAAGTCTGTTGCTTCTCTGCTGTACCCTGGGGTTAGGTGGTTATGAAGTTTTCTCTATTTGTTACAATCCTGTGGTACCTGTGAGTGTAAGCCCTGCTGTCCACCAGAGCCAGGTGATCAAGGGGTGTCCCCTGGGTGGCAGCTGCAAAAAGCAGGACATGAGAGGAGTACACAAGCTCCTTTCTGGGAGATACCAGCAGCTTGGAGCAAGGGAGACTGTAAAGATGGCACCTGCTTGCCTCTGTTTTGGAGAGTGTTTCAGTAAGTCCCTGGAAATGTATTAAATTAGATGCCTCCCCTCAGGCTCAAGCTTTAAGATAAGCAAGTTGGCCTCTTTAACAGAAAGACTGGGTACGTTTTAGTTGGCTGCCTCTGCTCTGGGCCCTGGGATGAGTGATTCTACCTAAGCCCTTCAAAAACTTTCCCAGATCACTATCAATCACCTTCTGGGTCTCAAGGAAACAAGCCCCAATGGCTTCCAAAGCTAGATGTTCTCAAAGTTAGAGGTAATTGTCAGGTGCCGGCCTTAAAAGTTGGGGTTCAAAGCCTTTGCTCCTCAGGGAGAGGCTTGGAGTTGTGAGAGCCCTCCAGATTGTGGGTCACCATGCCAGGGTTCATGGTGATACTGTGTCTCAGCCTCTCCTACCTAATGTGTAGGAATTGCTCAGATAGTTTTAAAAGAAACTGTTCCATATCTAGCTGTAGACTTGGTGTGAGTTCAGGATCCTCCTATGTCACCCTCCTGAACTGGAATGCTGGGGTTCTTTTTTGAATGGTTAGTAGAAAGAGAGGAGGACTTATGGGAAAAAAGGCAAGATTCACTCTAAAAGTAATCAAAGCCTGGGTACATTTTGTCAAATGAGTGACATTTCTAGGTTGGAAGTTTGAAAATTTTCAAAGAGATTCTAAGCCACATAGGATGGTGGTTTAAGCAAATCTTTGCTGAACAGTTATTTGTCCATTCTTTTCCTCTCTGCCACTATGGAATTGTAAGACTTTCTGAAGAATTATCAGAGCAACATACTAATTCCATTCCTCATAGAATGAAAGGATAATGCAGAATATAAGAAGAGTACTTATTCTCCAGAATTGGCAAAATGGCATCAAAGTGACAACTATCCACCTGGACTGTCTTCCTACCAACAGTTATATAGCACCCCCCCACCACCTCTCTGAATGACCTTACTAAATACAAACCTGACCATGCTTCTGGGCAGAAGAGACTAACTAGCAAGCTCTACAAGACCCTGTCTACTCCTTCAGGCCTTGTGTCTTTCTGGAATTGCAACCTATACGATCCAGCCACTTGGAACTGCCATCATTCCCAAACAAACCAGATTGGCTTATATCTCCATGACTGACTTCATGCTGCTCCTGATGTCTGTCTGCCTAGAGACACCTGCTCATCTTCAGAGACCAAGCCTAACCTGATGCTGTGAAGCCTTATCTGACCACTTACTCTCCTTTGTTAACAAAATGCACTCATTTCTCTTGGGCATATAACTAGGAGTGGAATTGTTGGGGCACAGGGTGAGCAGTTTTTAGTTTTAGTAGGTACTTCCAAACAAATTTCCAAACTGATTGCATCAAAATGTGTAATTCTACCAGGAATTTATAAGTATTCCAGTTGCTTCACATCCTTGCCAACATTTATTGTTAGCATTCTTTTTAATTTTAATCGTTCTGATAGGTAACGGTGTTTCATCATGCTATTAATTGGCATTTGCCAGATGACTAATGATAGTATCTTTTTATTGGCTGTTTGAATACCCTCCTTAGTGAAGTACCTGCTCTTTGTATATATTTTGGATTCTTTTCGTGGATGTAATGTATTGTAAATATCATTATCCAGTCTGTGGCTTGCCATCTTACTCTCTTTCTTGGTGTCTTTTGATGAACAGAAGTTCTTATTTTTTAATAAAGTTATTTATCTTTTTTTTTCTTTTAAGACTAGTAATATTTGCTATTCCACCCAGCAGCCATTCTGAACCAGAGGGTGGAGGACAGAATGAAAAGAAGCTTGGATCCCTGAGGACTGTGGGCTGCCATACATAGGAAGAGAAGTAAGCATCTATTGTAAGCATCTATTGTTATTAAGCCTCTGTCTTTCTCAGTTGAACCTGAGCTTACATATCACCACAACAAACATTCTGCACAGAAGTACATTTACATATTTAAAGGAACTGGCTTTAACTGTAAAATTTTTACTTGGTGCTTTAAGGTATTTAGGAGCTGGGTCGATTGACCTCTAGCACCTGTACTTATATAAGTATTTTAAAAAATAATCATATTTGCACATAACAGGCACTCAAATTCATACTGAATAAATACATGTGAGATAAAAATACATATCTTCTAAGATCGCTTATGATCAAGGGAATTTTAAGGTGCTTATATATGTATAAATATACATATATATTATAAGTCATAAATATCAACAGTTATTATGTGGCTTTGATGGAAAAAAATGAGGACTTTAGTATTACTGGAGAGCAGTAGCAATATCTAACAATGAAAACGTTTTAAGTCAAGAAGTATTTGAGGGGCTGCCTCAGGGACCAGCTTTGTTTAACATCAGCTCTTGGGAAAATGTGGCAAGCATCACAGAAGATACTAAATAGAGGGAGTGTGAACACCTAGAACTGCTAGGACACAATCAGACTGCTGATCTGATATATATTAAAAAGCTATCCATTTAAGAAGGAACAGGAGAGAAAATCAAGGTCATAGATCTCAGGATTAGGAGCTGAGGCTGACAGATCAAATGACAGAATCTGTAAAACTGAAAAGACGACTCAGAAAAAGAACAAACATATCTTGCCCAAATGCAAAGCTTTCTCTTTGTATAACTTCTGCATGTTCCCTGAATATTTATTTTTCAGTATGATTTATGAATTACCCTGCTGTTGGCTGTAAAACACGAGGTAGACTGATTTTTTTATATCAACAAAAGATCATCAGAATTTAAGTATCACTGATGTAAGGATTTTCAAAAGAGAAATATTCCTTACCACAGTTCCATGAGCAGATCCTAAAAGTAGCTGACTGAAATGATTAACAGCAGCTTAAGCAAGACTCCCATTTTTGAAATTAGAATGAAAAAGAGTGAAGAAAGCATACATGAACTATGTGGGACATGATCAAAAGAAACAATATCCTCACTTTGCGAGTCCCAGAGGAGAAGGGATAAAGGGACAGAAATCTTATTTAAAGAAATATTGGCTGAAAACTTCCCAAATCTGGGGAGAGATACAGCCATCCAGGTATGGGAAGCTTAGAGATCCCACCCAAAGAGATCCTCACTGAGACACATTATAATCAATCTCTCAAAAATCAAAGTCAGAAAGAAAATCACATACAGAGAATTCTGATAAGGCTTTACCTTTCTCAGCAGAAACCTTACAGGCCAGGAGACAGTGGGATGATACATTCAAAGCACATAAACAACAACAAAACTCATCCAAGGATATCTTACCCAACAAAAGCATGAAGGAATTTAATCACCCCTAGACCTGCCCTACAAGAAATGCTAAAGGAAGTTCTTCAAACTGAAACAAATTAATAGCATGAAAACATATTGAAATATAAAATTTACTGGTAAAGGTGAATATATATAGTCAAATTCAAAGAACTCTAATACTTCAATGGTGGTGTGTAAATCACTTTGAAATCTAGCATATAGGTCAAAGACAACAGTGTTGAAAATAACTATAGCTGTAATATTGTTAATATAGTATTTATAAATACATAAATGTATAATATATAAATATAATTACATAAAAATATGTAAATTAGGACATCAACATAAATCTGAGGGGGGCAGGTAATTGGGTAGAACTTTCTTATGTAATTGAAGTTATCATAGATGGTTATAACATATTATGAAAGCCTCATTGTAATAACCACAGACCAAAACTAGATAACAGATAAAGAGAAAAGCAATCTACTACAAAAAAATCATCAACTCGAAAAGACAGACAGCAAGAGGAACTAAGGAATGACAAAACTATCAGAAAGCAATTAACATACTGGCAACAGTAAGTCAGTCCTTAGCTATCAATAATTAATGTAAATGGGCTAAATTCTCCAATTAAAAGACACAGATGGGCTGAATGGATTAAAAATAAGACCTAACTATATGCAGCCTACAAGAGACTCACTTAAGCATTATGGATATTCACGAACAGAATGTAAAGGGATGGAAAAAGATATTTCAAGCAAATAGAAACCAAAAGAAAGCAGGGGTGGTTATATTTATATCAGACAAAATAGATGTTAAATCAAAAACTGTAACACAAGACAAAGTCATTATACAAAGATAAAGGGGCAATTCATCAGATATATTAATTGTAAACATGTACGCACCCAATATTAGAGCATCTAAAAATATTAAACAATTATTAACAGACCTGAAGGGAAAAATAGCAATGCAATAATAGTAGGGGACCTCAATACACCACTTTAAACAATGGACAGATCACCCAGGCAGAAAGTCAAGAAGGAAATAGTGGATGTGAGTGATGCTTTTGAACAAATGCACCTACAGACACATACAGAATATTCCATCCAACAGCAGCAGAATACACATTCATCTCAAGTGCACACAAAACATTCTCCAGAATACATCACATGAGAGGTCACAAACCACATCTTAGCAAATTTAAGAAAGCTGAAATCATACCAGGTATCTTTTCCAACCACAATGGTATGAAACTAGAAATCAATACCAGGAGGAAAGCTGAAAAATTCACAAATATGTGGGGATTAAATAACATACTCATAAAAAACCAATGGGTCTAAGAAGAAATCAAAAGCAAAATAAAAAATATCCTGAAACAAATGAAAGCACAGCATATCAAAACCCATGGGATGCTGCAAAGGCAGTTAAGAGGGAAGTTTATAGTGACAAACATCTCAAACAACCTTCTTTACACCTCAAAGAACTAGAAAGGGAAGAAGACACTGAACCCAAATTTAACAGAAGGAAGGGAATAACAAAGATCAGAGCAGTAATAAAGGAAATAGAGACTGAAAAGATAATAGAAGAGATCAATGAAACTAAGAGCTGTTTTTTTAAAAGATAAATAAAATTGGCAACCTTTAGCTAGACTCAAAGTCAGAAATGAAGAATAGATGCTAAAATGGATATCACAGAGACTACTAAGAAAAATTATATACAAATTGGACAACCTAGAAGAAATGGATAAATTCCTTTGAAACCTATAATCTACCAAGACTGAATCATGAACAAAGAGAAAAAATTTGAACAGACTGATGACTAGTAAGGAGATTGAATTAGTAATCAAAAACCTCCCAACAAACAAAAGTCTAGGATCAATCAGATGGCTTCACTGGTGAATTCTACCAAATATTTAAGGAATAACTAATGCCAATCCTTCTTAAACTCTTCCAGAAAAATAGAAGGGGAGGGAACACTTCCAAACTCATTTTATGAGGCCAGCATAACCCTGATACCAAAACCAGGCAAGAGCACTAGAATAAAAGAAAATTGCAGGCCAATAGCCCTGATGAACATAGATGGATAATTCCTCAACAAAATATTAGCAAATCAAATTCAGGACATTAAAAGTGGCAAACAGCATGATCAAGTGGGCTTTATTCCAGGGATGCAAGAATGGTTTAACATGACTCTTTTTGAATTATGGGTTTCTCAGGGTGTATGCCCAGTAGTGGGATTGCTGGGTCATATGGTAGTTCTATTTGTAGTTTTTTAAGGAACTTTCATACTGTCCTCCATAGTGGCTGTATCAACTTACATTCCCACCAACAGTGCAAGAGGGTTCCCTTTTCTCCACACCCACTCTAGCATTTATTGTTTGTAGATTTTTTGATGATGGCCATTCTGACTGGTGTGAGGTGATACCTCATTGTAGTTTTGATTTGCATTTCTCTAATGATTCATTCAAAAAGAGTCATGTACCACAATGTTCACTGCAGCACTATTTACAATAGCCAGGACATGGAAGCAACCCAAATGTCCATCGAGAGATGAATGGATAAAGAAGATGTGGCACATATATACAATGGAATATTACTCAGCCATAAAAAGAAACAAAATTGAGTTATTTGTAGTGAGGTGGATGGACCAGAGTCTGTCATACAGAGTGAAGTAAGTCAGAAAGAGAAAAACAAATACTGTATGCTAACACATACATATGGAATCTAAAAAAAAAAAAGTGGTTCTCAAGAACCTAGGGGCAGGATAGGAATAAAGACATAGAGAATGGACTTGAGGACACAGGGATGGAGAAGGGATGAAGTGAGGGAGTGGCATGGACATATATACACTACTAAATGTAAAACAGATAGCTAGTGGGAAGCAGCCGCATAGCACAGGGAGATCAGTTTGGTGCTTTGTGTCCACCTAGAGGGGTGGGATAGGGAAGGTGGGAGGGAGACTCAAGAGGGAGGGGATATGAGGATATATGTATACATATAGCTGATTCACTTTGTTATACAGCAGAAACTAACACAACATTGTAAAGCAATTATACTCCAATAAAGATGTTAAAAAATCCAATTTACAATTGCATCAAGAAGCATAAAATACCTAGGAATAAATTTAACCAAGGAGGTGAAAGACCTGTACACTGAAAACTATAAGACACTGATGAAAAAATTAAGAAAACACAAATAAATGGAAAGATATTCTATGTCCTGGATTGGAAGAATATTATGAAAATGTCCATACTAACCAAAGCAATCTACAGATTCAATGCAATCCCTATCAAAATTCCAATGACATTTATCCCAGAAATAGAACTATCCAAAAATTTGTATGGAACCACAAAAGACCTTGAATAGCCAAAGCAGATAATCTTGAGAAATAAGAACAAAGAAGCATTACGCCTCCTGATTTCAAACTATATTACAAACTTACAGTAATCAAAATAGTATGCTATTGGCATAAAAACAGACACATCAATCAATGGAACGGAATAGAGAGTCCAGAAATAAACCCATGCCTATATGGTGAATTAATTTATGACAAAGGAGTCAAGTGTATACAATGGGGGAAAGGACAGTCACTTCAGTAAAAGATAATGGGAAACCTGGACAGCCACTTGCAAAAGAATGAAATTGAACCACTAACTTACCCCATACACAAAAATGAAGTCAAAATGGATTAAAGACCTGAATGTAAAACTTGAAACCATAAAACTCCTAGGGAAAAACATAGTAAGCTCCTTGAGACTGGTCTTGATGATGATGATTTGGATTTGACACCAAAAGCAAAGACAACAAAAACAAAAATAAAAAAGTGAGAATACGTCAAACTAAAGTCTTCTGCACAGCAAAGGAAATGATCAACAAAATGAAAATGCAATCTACCAAATGGGAGAAAATATTTGCAAATCATGTATCTGATAAAGAGTTAATTATCCAGAGAAGATCGGGTACATTCAGGGTGGTATGGCTGTAGACCTAGAGAATGGACTTGAGGACATGGGGAGGGGGAAGGGTAAGCTGGGATGAAGTGAGAGAGTGGCATGGACATATATACACTACCAAATGTAAAATACATAGCTAGTGGGAAGCAGCCGCATGGCACAGGGAGATCAGCTTGGTGCTTTGTGTCCACCTAGAGGGGTGGGATAGGGAGGGTGGGACGGAGACACAAGAGGGAGGAGATATGGGGATATACGTATATGTACAGCTGATTCACTATGTTATACAGCAGAAACACACCACTGTAAACCAATTATACTCCAATAAAACAAAAACCAAAACAAAATGTACTGATCCATGTTGCCCCTTCTAGACCTATTAAATCAGATTCTCTGTGTTTAGGCCCCTGTCTTTTTTTTTTTTTTTTAACTATCAATGTGACTCCAGTTGCAGTCAAGGTTGAGGACCACTGATCTATAGGCAGATGTGACCATACACGGTAGGCGTCACAAAGTGTGAAGGGTGTGAAGGAGATGGAAAGAGTCTCTTGGGCTGGGAATATTTGGACTCACGGAACATACAGGATTTGAAATAGTAAAATAAGAGGATGAATGTGACTTTGAGAGGAGGAAGACATAGAAGTTGGCAAGAGCAGTGGAGTTGTGACTGATGCACGGGAAGGAGTAGGTGGTGAAAATGAAGATAGTAGGAACTTTGCAGCCTACTGTGGTGTACTTAGAATAATAGAAAATTCAGGTCAGGTGATGGGTTAGGGAAGGAAATGGGCAGCAGAAAACGTGTTTGGAGTTTCAGAAGTAGAAAGCAGCGATTTGACAAGATGATGTGTCCCAATCTCCCTACTAAATTTTTTGATCTACAAATGAGAAAGAAGACTAATATTCAATAGAAGAAATTCTGTAAACCACACAATTTTGAGCACCAGTGGTGCCACCCACCTCTGATCCAGACTTTGCTCCTCCCAATGTGGTCTTCTGAGCACGAGCCAGGCTTCTCCAGACTCCTTTGTCCCCAGGCTCTTGCCCACCTCCCTTAGGGTCCTTGGTGACCTCACACTCCCTTCTCCTGGGCAGAGTAAGGAGGGGGTCCTTCTGTTTTCCCAACAGACCCATATGGTGTAAACTTTATGGCTGCTCCCCTGACGACCCATTTTGTAAATTATTAAACAAACCAAACTGAAAAAAAAAGTTAATTATCCAAAATATATAAAGAACTCACACATTCAATGGCAAAAAAAAATCCAATTAAATAGCAGTCAGAGGATCTAAACAGACATTTTTCTAAAGAAGACATACTGATGGCCAACAGGTACACAAAATGGTGCTCAACAGTGGAAATGCAAATTAAAACAACAATGATATAGCATCTCACACCTGTTAAAATGGCTATTGTCAAACAGACAAGAAATAACAGTGTTGGGGAAGATACGGAAAAAAGGGAACCTTTGTGCACTGTTGGGAATGTAAATTGGTACAGTCACTATGGAAAATAATATGGAGCTTTCTCAAAAAATTAAAGACTCTAACTCGAAAAGATATCTTCATCCTCATGTTCATTGTGGCATTATTTACAATAGCCAAGACACAGAAGCAACCTAAGTGTCCATCAATAGATGAATAGAAAAAGAAGATGTGGTATGTACATACACACACACACATATACACACAGTGGAATATTACTCAGCCATAAAAAGAAGGAAATCTTGCCATTTTTGACAACATGGATAGACCTCAAGGGCATTATGCTAAGTGGAACAAGTCAGATAGAGAAAGACAAATACCATATGTGGACAGTTATATGTGGAATATAAAAAACAAATACCAAAAAAGAAAACAAAATGAGCGCATCAATACAGAGAACAGGGTGTTAATTGCCAGAGGCTAGTTGGTGGTGGTGGGGTGTCAGTGAAATGGGTAAAGTGGGCCCAGACTTATAAAATTCTAGTTATAAAATAAATAAGTCCTAGGGATGTAATGTACAGCATGGTGACTACAGTTAATAATACTGTACTGCATATATGAAAGTTGCTAAGAGAGTAGATCTTAAAAGTTCTCATCAGAAGGAAAAAACTTTCCAACTATGTTTGGTGATGAATATTAACTAGACTCATTATGATCATTTTGCAATATATACAAATATTGAATCATTAGGTTGTACACCTGAAACACATATAATGTGATATGCCAATTAGACCGCAATAAAAAGAAAACCCTAAAGACTCCACTAAAAAACTCTTAGAATGAATGAATACAGTAAAGTTGCAGGATTCAAAATCAATATCATTTGCATTTCTATACACTAACAATGAATTTTCTGAAAGAGAAGTTAAGAAAGCAATTCCATTCATCCGATGATGGACACTAAGGTTGTTTCCATCTCCGGGCTATTGTGAATAGAGCTGCTATGAACATTTTGGTACATGTCTCTTTTTGAATTATGGTTTTCTCAGGGTATATGCCTAGTAGTGGGATTGCTGGGTCATATGGTAGTTCTATTTTTAGTTTTTTAAGGAACCTCAATACTGTTCTCCATAGTGGCTGTACCAATTCACATTCCCACCAGCAGTGCAAGAGTGTTCCCTTTTCTCTACACCCTCTCCAGCATTTATTGTTTCTAGATTTCTTGATGATGGCCATTCTGACTGGTGTGAGATGATATCTCATTGTAGTTTTGATTTGCATTTCTCTAATGATAAAGAAGATGTGGCACATATATACAATGGAATATTACTCAGCCATAAAAAGAAACGAAACTGAGCTATTTGTAATGAGGTGGATAGACCTAGAGTCTGTCATACAGAGTGAAGTAAGTCAGAAAGAGAAAGACAAATACCATATGCTAACACATATATATGGAATTTAAGAAAAAACATGTCATGAAGAACCTAGGGGTAAAACAAGAATAAAGACACAGACCTACTTGAGAATGGACTTGAGGATATGGGGAGGGGGAAGGGTAAGCTGTGACAAAGCAAAAGAGAGGCATGGACATATATACACTACCAAACGTAAGGTAGATAGATAGTGGGAAGCAGCCGCATAGCACAGGGAGATCTGCTTGGTGCTTTGTGACTGCCTGGAGGGGTGGGATGGGGAGGGTGGGAGGGAGGGAGACGCAGGAGGGAAGGGATGTGGGAACAGATGTGTATGTACGACTGATTCACTTTGTTATAAAGCAGAAACTAAAAAAAAAAAAAAAAAAAAAAGAGCAATTCCAGTGGAGAGGAACCAAGACAGCGGAGTAGAAGGACGTGCTCTCACTCCCTCTTGCGAGAATACCAGAATCACAACTAGCTGCTGGACAATCATCGAGAGAAAGACACTGGAACTCACCAAAAAAAGATACCCCACATCCAAAGACAAAGGAGAAGCCACAGTGAGATGGTAGGAGGGGCACAATCACAGTAAAATCAAATCCCATAACTGCTGAGTGGGTGACTCACAGACTGGAGCACACTTATACCACAGAAGTCCACCCACTGGAGTGAAGGTTCTGAGCCCCATCTCAGGCTTCCCAACCTGGGGGTCTGGCAACAGGAGGAGGAATTCCTAGAGAATCAGACTTTGAAGGCTAGTGGGAATTGATTGCAGGACTTTGACAGGACTGGGGGAAACAGAGACTCCACTCTTGGAGGGCACACACAAAGTAGTGTGCACATCAGGACCCAGGGGAAGGAGCAGTGACCCCAGGGGACACTGAACCAGACCTACCTGCTAGTGTTGGAGGGTCTCCTGCAGAGGTGGGGGGGGTGTGGCTCACTGTGGGGACAAGGACACTGACAGCAGAAGTTCTGGGAAATGCTCCTTGGCATGAGCCCTCCCAGACTCTGTCATTAGCCCCAGCAAAGAACCCAGGTAGGCTCCAGTGTTGGGTTGCCTCAGGCCAAACAACCAACAGGGAGGGAACCCAGCCCCACCCATCAACAGTCAAGCAGATTAAAGTTTTACTGAGCTCTGCCCACAAGAGCAACAGCCAGCTCTACCCAGCACCAGTCCCTCCCATCAAGCCTCTTAGATAGCCTCATCCACCAGAGGGCAGAGAGCAGAAGCAAGAAGAACTATAATCCTGCAGCCTGTGGAACAAAAACCACATTCACAGAAAGATAGACAAGATGAAAAGGCAGAGGACTATGTACCAGATGAAGGAATAAGATAAAACCCAGAAAAACACCTAAATGAAGTGGAGATAGGCAAGCTTCCAGAAAAAGAATTCAGAATAGTGATAGTGAAGATGATCCAGGACCTTGGAAAAAGAATGGGGGCAAAGATCGAGAAGATGCAAGAAATGTTTAACAAAGACCTAGAAGAATTAAAGAACAATCAAACAGAGATTAACAATACAATAACTGAAACGAAAACTACACTAGAAGGAATCAATAGCAGAATAACTGAGGCAGAACGGATAAATGACCTGGAAGACAGAATGGTGGAATTCACTGCTGCGGAACAGAATAAAGAAAAAAGAATGAAAAGAACTGAAGACAGCCTAAGAGACCTCTGGGACAACATTAAATGCAACAACATTCACATTGTAGGGGTCTCAGAAGGAGAAGAGAGAAAGGACCAGAGAAAATATTTAAAGAGATTAGAGTCGAAAACTTCCCTAACATGGGAAAGGAAATAGCCACCCAAGTCCAGGAAGTGCAGCAGGTCCCATACAGGATAAACCCAAGGAGAAATACGCTGAGACACATAGTAATCAAACTGGCAAAAATTAAAGACAAAGAAAAATTATTGAAAGCAGCAAGGGAAAAACAAAAAATAACATACAAGGGAACTCCCTAAGGTTAACAGCTGATTTTTCAGCAGAAACTCTACAAGCCAGAAGGGAGTGGCATGATATACTATAAGTGATGAAAGGGAAGAACCTACAACCAAGATTACTCTACCCAGCAAGGATCTCATTCAGATTCAATGGAGAAATCAAAAGCTTTACAGACAAGCAAAAACTAAGAGAATTCAGCACCACCAAACCAGCTCTACAACAAATGCTAAAGGAACTTCTCTAAGTGGAAAACACAAAAGAAGAAAAGGACTTACAAAAACAAACCCAAAACAATTAAGAAAATGGTCATACGAACATACATATTGATAATTACCTTAAACGTGAATGGATTAAATGCTCCAACCAAAAGACACAGGCTTGCTGAATGGATACAAAAACAAGACCCATATATATGCTGTCTACAAGAGACCCACTTCAGACCTTGGGACACATACAGACTGAAAGTGAGGGGATGGAAAAAGATATTCTATGCAAATGGAAATCAAAAGAAAGCCGGAGTAGCTATACTCATATCAAATAAAATGGACTTTAAAATAAAGAATGTTACAAGAGACAAGGACACTACATAATGATCAAGGGATCAATCCAAGAAGAAGATATAACAATTATAAATATATGTGCACCCAACATAAGAGCACCTCAATATATAAGGCAACTGCTAACAGCTATAAAAGAGGACATTGACAGTAACACAATAATAGTGGGGGACTTTAATGCCTCACTTACACTAATGGACAGATCATCCAAACAGAAGATAAATAAGAAAACAGAAGCTTTAAATGACACAATAGGCCAGATAGATTTAATTGATATTTATAGGACATTCCATCCAAAAACAGCAGATTACACTTTCTTATCAAGTGCACACAGAACATTCTCCAGGATCGATCACATCTTGGGCCACAAATCAAGCATCAGTAAATTTAAGAAAATTGAAATCATATCAAGCATCTTTTCTGACCACAACACTATGAGATTAGAAATGAATTACAGGGAAAAAAACGTGAAAAACACAAACACATGGAGGCTAAACAATACGTTACTAAATAACCAAGAGATCACTGAAGAAATCAAAGAGGAAATCAAAAAAATACCTAGAGACAAGTAACAATGAATACACGACGATCCAAAACCTATGGGAAGCAGCAAAAGCAGTTCTAAGAGGGAAGTTTATAGCTATACAAGCCTACCTCAAGAAACAAGAAAAATCTCAAGTAAACAATCTAACCTTACACCTAAAGGAACTAGAGAAAGAAGAACAAACAAAACCCAAAGTTAGCCGAAGGAAAGAAATCATAAAGATCAGAGCAGAAATAAATGAAATAGAAACAAAGAAAACAATAGCAAAGATCAATAAAACTAAAAGCTGGTTCTTTGAGAAGATAAACAAAATTGATAAACCATTAGCCAGACTCATCAAGAAAAACAGGGAGAAGACTCAAATCAATAAAATTAGAAATGAAAAAGGAGAAGTTACAACAGACACCACAGAAATACAAAGCATCCTAAGAGACTACTACAAGCAACTCTATGCCAATAAAATGGACAACCTGGAAGAAATGGACAAATTCTTAGAAAGATATAACCTTCTAAGACTAAACCAGGATGAAACAAAATATGAACAGACCAATCATAAGTAATGAAATTGAAACTGTGATTAAAAATTTTCCAACAAACAAAAGTACAGGACCAGATGGCTTCACAGGTGAATTCTATCAAACATTTAGAGAAGAGCTAACACCCATCCTTCTCAAACTCTTCCAAAAAACTGCAGAGGAAGGAACACTTCCTAACTCATTCTATGAGGCCACCATCACCCTGATACCAAAACCAGACAAAGATACCACACACACAAAAAAAATTACAGACCAATATCACTGATGAATATAGATGCAAAAATCCTCAACAAAATGCTAGCAAACAGAATCCAACAACACATTAAAAGCATCATACACCATGATCAAGTGGGATTTATCCCAGGGATGCAAGGATTCTTCAATATACACAAATCAATCAATGTGATACACCATATTAAAAAATTGAAGAATAAAAACCATATGATCATCTCAATAGATGCAGAAAAAGCTTTTGACAAAATTCAACACCCATTTATGATAAAAACTCTCCAGAAAGTGGGCATACAGCAAACCTACCTAAACATAATAAAGGCCATATACGACAAACCCACAGCAAACATCATTCTCAATGGTGAAAAACTGAAAGCATTTCCTTTAAGATCAGGAACAAGATAAGGATGTCCACTCTCACCACTATTATTCAACATAGTTTTGGAAGTCCTAGCCATGGTAATCAGAGAAGAAAAAGAAATAAAAGGAGTATAAATAGGAAAAGAAGAAGTAAAACTGTCACTGTTTGCAGATGACATGATACTATACATAGAGAATCCTAAAGATGCCACCAGAAAACTACTAGAGCTAATCAATCTGGTAAAGTTGAAGGATACAAAATTAATGCATAGAAATCTCTTGCATTCCTATACACTAATGATGAAAAATCTGAAAGAGAAATTATGGAAACACTCCCATTTACCATTGGAACAAAAAGAATAAAATATCTAGGAATAAACCTACCTAGGGAAACAAAAGACCTGTATGCAGGGAACTATAAGACACTGATGAAAGAAATTAATGATACCAACAGACGGAGAGATATACCATGTTCTTGGATTGGGAGAATCAACATTGTGAAAATGACTATAATGCCCAAAGCAATCTACAGATTCAATGCAATCCCTATCAAATTTCCAATGGCATTTTTTACGGAACTAGAACAAATCATCTTAAAATTTGTATGGAGACACAAAAGACCCCAAATAGCAAAAGCAGTCTTGAGGGAAAAAAACTGAGCTGGAGGAATCAGACTCCCTGACTTCAGACTATACTACAAAGCTACAGTAATCAAGACAATATGGTACTGGCACAAAAACAGAAACATAAATCAATGGAACAAGATAGAAAGCCCAGAGATAAACCCATGCACCTACGGTCAACTAATCTATGACAAAGGAGGCAAAGATATACAATGGAGAAAAGACAGTCTCTTCAATAAGTGGTGCTGGAAAAACTGGACAGCTACACGTAAAAGAATGAAATTAGAACACTCCCTAACACCATACACAAAAGTAAACTCAAAATGGATTAAAGACCTAAATGTAAGGCCAGACACTATAAAACACTATAAAACTCTTAGAGGAGGGCTTCCCTGGTGGCGCAGTGGTTGAGAGTCCGCCTGCCGATGCAGGGGACACGGGTTCGTGCCCCGGTCTGGGAGGATCCCACATGCCGCGGAGCGGCTGGGCCCGTGAGCCATGGCCGCTGAGCCTGCGCGTCCAGAGCCTGTGCTCCGCAACGGGAGAGGCCACAACAGTGAGAGGCCCGCGTACCGCAAAAAAACAAAAACAAAAACAAAAAACAAAACTACAATGAGGTATCACCTCACACCAGTTAGAATGGGCATCATCAGAAAATTTACAAACAACAAATGCTGGCGAGGGTGTGGAGAAAAGGGAACCCTGTTGCACTGTTGGTGGGAATGTAAATTGATACAGCCACTATGGAGAACAGTATGGAGGTTCCTTAAAAAACTAAAAATAGAATTACCATATGATCCAGCAATCCCACTACTGGGCATATACCCAGAGAAAACCATAATTCAAAAAGACACATGCACCCCAATGTTTACTGCAGCACTATTTACAATAGCCAGGTCATGGAAGCAACCTAAATGCCCATCGACAGATGAATGGATAAAAAAGTTGTGGTACATATATACAATGGAATATTACTCAGCCATAAAAAGGAACGAAATTGAGTCATTTGTTGAGACATGGATGGATCTAGAGACTGTCATACAGAGTGAAGTAAGTCAGAAAGAGAAAAACAAATATAGTATATTAACGCATGTATTTAGAACCTAGAAAAATGGTACAGATGAACCGGTTTGCAGGGCAATAGTTGAGACACAGATGTAGAGAACAAACATATGGACACCAAGGGGGGAAAACCGTGGTGGGGTGGGGATGGTGGTGTGATGAATTGGGCGATTGGGATTGACATGTATACACTGATGTGTATAAAATTGATGACTAATAAGAACCTGCAGTATAAAAAAACAAACAACAAAAAAAAACAACTAATACTAAACTTTCTTTGGGTTATTTGTATGGAAATGTTAATATAAATGTTTCAGACATTACAGGAAATTTCTAAAAATCTTATATGTTCTGGTATAATGTTATAAGTCATAATTCTAGTTATTACTTTAAAATGTATATCTCAGAAATAACTAAATTTCCTTGTCAATTGCACTATTATGAACTTTCATAAAATCTTTAACTGTGGTCATTTTTAAGTCTTTTGTCATTTACAGACAGTTCTGGGTGTACTCAGATGCTTTAGCAAAAGTGTTCCTATAAAAGGGTTTCATCTTCAAGGAATTCATGGAAAAGACTCTGACAAGTACAGGTTTCTGGTAACTGACTATACTGCTGAACTGAATGAATAAGCATTTTCAGAACTCTAATGGAAAACTGATGAATTCATAAAAGTGCTAACAAAAGACCAAGATGAAAAAAAATTAATTACATGGGACTGAGTGAACTGATGAGGATGATTATAATCTTTGTGACTTTCTGTTTGAATAATAAAAAAAACCCCACAAGGACTCAGAGGCAAAAAATATAAAAATCAATTTTCACTGCAAAGTAAAGGACCTGTTACAGTGGAGGATTACTGGACTGAATGTCAATATTATGACATAGTATGAGTGTGTTTCGTGTTTGGTAATTGCAATCATTGTTGCTTTTGTTGTGGTCATCCATTTACAATGCTTGGTGTCAGTTTATTTATCTCTTGTAAAAATAAGATACAGTGTGAAAAAAAAAAAGAAAAATATCTCTGAGCAGAGAAAGAAAACTCTGTAGAGATCTGGACAAATCCACCACAGCTGTGCCAACATATGGCAAGCTGATTAATACATGTGTCAGTAGTAATAATGAACTGTGCAAAAATATTATCCATGTAAACTATTTATCTGAGAAATACTAGTGTTTCTTTCCAAAAAAAAGAAAAAAAAAAGAAAGCAATTCCATTTACAATGACACTATAAACAACAAAATACTTAGGAATAAATTTAGCCAAGGAGGTGAAAGATCTGTACACTGAACACTATAAGACACTGAAGAAAACACAAATAAATGGAAAAATAACCTGTGTTCCTAGATTGGGAGAATTAATATTGTAAACATGTCCATACTACCCAAAGTGATCTACAGACTTAGTGCAATCACAATCAAAATTCCAATGACATTTTTTACAGAAATGGAAAAAATTACCCTAAAATGGGTTTGGAATCATAAAAGACCCCCAAATAGTAAAAGTAATCCTGAGAAAGAACAAAGCTGGAGGCATCACAATACCTGATGTGAGCTATATTTCAAAGGTATAGTAAACAAAACTGTGTGTTTTTATGGTATGGCATAAAAACAGACACACACAGACCAATGGAACAAAATGGAGATCCCAGAAATAAGTCCATGCATATATGGTCAACTAGTATTTGACAAAGAAGCCAAGAATACTCAATGGAGAAAAGACAGTCTCTTCAATAAATGGTGCTGGGAAAATTGGATATTCACTTGGAAAAGAATGAAACTAGGCCCCTATTTTATACCACTCACAAATATTAACTTGAGGTGGATTAAAAACTTAAACCTGAAACTATAAAACTCCTAGAAGAGACATAGTAAAAAAGCTCCTTGACATGGGTCTTGGTAATAATTTTTTGAATATGACATCTAAAGCACAAACAACAATATAAAAAATAAACAAGTGAGACTACATCAAATAAAAAGCTTCTACACAGCAAAAGAAATGATCAGCAAAATGAAGAGACAACCTATGGAATGGGAGAAGATATCTGCAAATCACATATCTGATATGGGGTTAATATCAAAAAATATATAAAGAACTCACACAACCTAATAGCAAAAACAAACAAAAAGGGCTTCCCTGGTGGCGCAGTGGTTGAGAATCTGCCTGCTAATGCAGGGGACACGGGTTCAAGCCCTAGTCTGGGAGGATCCCACATGCCACAGAGCAACTAGGCCCGTGAGCCACAACTACTGAGCCTGCACATCTGGAGCCTGTGCTCCGCAACAAGAGAGGCCGCAATAATGAGAGGCCCGCACACCGCGATGAAGAGTGGCCCCCGCTTGCCACACTAGAGAAAGCCCTCGCACAGAAATGAAGACCCAACGCAGCAAAAATAAATAAACTACCCCCAACATCTTCTTAAAAAAAAAAAAAACCAAACAAAATGGGCAAAGGACCTGAATAACTATTTTTTCAAAGAAAATATACGAATGGCCAACAGGTACAGGAAAAGGTGTTTAACATCACTATCATTGGGAAATGCAAATCAAAACCACAATGAGATATCACCTCCTTTGTTACAAAGGCTATCGTCAAACAGATGAGATAATGAACGCTGATAAGGATGCAGAGAATAGGGAACCCTTGTGCACTGTTGGTGGGAATATAAACTGATGCAGTCACTATGAAAAACAATATGAAGTTTCCTCAAGATATTGAAAATAGAACTACCATGATCTAGCAATTCCACTTCTGGGAGTATGTCCAAAAGAAATGAAATCACTATGTCACAGAAATATCTGCACCCTCATGTTCTTGGTAGCATTATGTATAATACCCAAGACATGGAAACAATCTAAGTGTCCATCAACAGATAAAGAAAATATGATATATATGCCCATGGAATATTATTCAGCCATGAGAAAAAAGGAAATGTTGCCATTGTGACAACAGGGATGGACCTTTTGAGGGCATTATGCTGAGTAAGGTAACTCAGATAGAGACAAACATCACTTATATGTGGAATCTAAAAACACCAAACCTGTAAAAACAGAGAGTAGAATGGTGGTTACTAGGGGCTGGGGGTGGGGGAATTGGAGGGTTGTTATTTAAGGGTACAAACCTGTAACTAGTAGATGAGTAAGTTCTGAAGCTCTAATGCACAACAAAGTGATTATAGTCAAAATACTGTATTATAAACTTCACAGTTGCGAAGAGTGTAGATCTTAATTGTTCTCCATACACACAAAAAATAATAGACATGATAAAGCTTTTAGCTAACACTACTGAAGTAATCATATTATAATATATAAATGTTATCAAAGCAACACACTGTGCACCTGAAATTCTTAAAAATCCCATTTTTACTTTATTTGAGCATTAATCAAGAGAAAGTGTATTTTTGGTTTTGAATTATCCAGATAATTGTTTCAATTCTTCCTTTTAGTTTTCCAGTGCACTGAAGGTATAATGCTAGTCTGTGGGACTGACCTTTAACTAATTACTATATTGTAGGTCAGAGGATTATTCATTTAAGTCAACATGCACACACACACATATATATTTGGGAACCTGATTGGAATCTTAGAGATTTACTTTAGCTCAAGGTTTCTCGATTCAGCACAATTGACGTTTTGGGCCGGAGAGTGCCTTGCTGTGGGAGGCTGCCCTCTGCATTCACTGTATGCTGCCCAACAGATGCCTGTAGCACCCCTCTCCCCCCTGCCATACTGAGACAACCAAAAATGTCTCCAGACATTGCCAAGTGTTCTCAGGCATGGGAGGAGTACAAAAATGCTCCCAGCTGAGAACCACTGCTTTTGTACTATGGAAACATAACGCCTTTAAATAAACTCAGCAGTCAAAAATTCTGTGGGAATCCCTCATCATCATTTTTTAAATTAAATTTTTATTTTTATAAACTGATATGTAGACAGTTTTAAAAACAAAGTACAGTTGACCCTTGAAAAACACGGGTTTGACTGCATGAGTCCGCTTATATGTAGATATTTTTCCATACTAAATACTACAGTGCTATATGGCATGAATACAAAGGAACCATGGATACCGAGGGCTGACTCTAAGTTATATGTGGATTAACCACTGCCTTGTTCAAGGGTCAACTGTGGTTCTACAAAGCTTGTAGTGGGAAAAAAAGAAGGTTCTACTTTTACCCCCGAGTTTTATTTCTTAGAGCAGTGCTGTTCAATAAAACTTTCTGCAATGATGTAAATGTTTTATATCTGCGCTGTCTGGTATGGAAGCTATCAGCCTGTCAGTGACAAGAGACAGTCACTAGTCCCCTAGTTCATGAAGGCAGGAAGGGAGTGTGGTTTGGGGACCCTCAATCTTAGAGGAAGCAGAGGGGCTGTATCCTCCCAAAGGTAACTTATTGACCTGACAATGCCCCCAGCCCTCTTATATGGAGACGGGGCTGGAAGAAGTTCCGGTTCTGCTGAATGAACTGGGTCACCCGGCATGCCTTGTAGAGGGAAACGGCTGGTCTCACAGTTGGAGCTTCTCAAAATTTCAAGTGTAGGGTTCTTAACACCTCTGTTTTTCTGCCTGGACTCCAAAGACTAATTCAGGGATAACTGGGCACCCATCACTGCTGTCTGGTATAAATAAATAAAAATGAATTATCAAAACTCAAAGGCAACGCTATTGCAAGGCTGAGCTAGCTGCCCATATCAGATAAGGAGCCACACTTAAAATGAGGCAACACCAATGAGTCATGTCTAGTGACCATCTTCAAAACCTTCCAGTTGACTTGGGCAAGGTTACATTACAGCCAGACTACTATTCCCCTCCTGGCCACTCTCAACTTCAGCCCCTGACACTGTCATTAGGGCAGTGAACACACACATGTGCCAGAACAGATACTGGCAAAGAGTCCTCGAGACCGAGGCTGTCATGAAGTCATGCCAAGAGAAGTGAGAGTGGAATTAATTGTATATAGGCAGGCCAGTAGTTTGCAATTCTGGCTGCACATAAGAATCACCTGGCAAGCTTTTAAAAATACCCCACTCTAGAGCAAATGAAACAAAATCTCTGGGATGGGTCCCAGGCATCAGTTGAAAAACTTCCCAGGTGATTTTAACATCCATCCAGAACTGGGACTGCTGTTTCAGTCCAACTTCCTGATTTTCTCTTGTGCCCAGGGCACGTAACTATTTTTATGGCTACTGAAAGTGATACTCTGAATGACTTGAGAGTATATATTTTCATAACTGTATACTCTTCAAAATTTAAAAACCCTCTTTCTTACTTTCTGTGAAGTGAACTCTTGCCACCTTCCAGCTCCAAAAATCTGTGATTCTGAAAACCTAGACCCAGAAAACTGTGCCTTATGTAACTTTCACTAAGAAAGCTGGTGGGAGAAGCAGAGTTAGCGCACGGGAATAACCTTTTCTCTCTGTCTAACCCCCCACTATGTTAATTAGGTTAGCATTCACTTTTTCCCCTCGTTTTATACAATTATTTTGGCTAAAATATACTGAACTTGTCCTCTCAACCTCTGTCTGGAAAATATGGATAATGGAAATTCCGAAGAATAAGTTTCCACTGCCACATTGGTAAGCTATGGCTTACCTAAGCTTCCTCTTGCAGTATTGTCTGTTAACTCACTTAAAACAGAGAACTATTGAATATATTTGTAATGCTTAGGCCAGGAACACAAGGCTGCCTACATCAGAAGAGATCAACTAACTGCCCCACAGAAAAGAGACCCGGGCTGAACAAAAGCTCCATCTAGCCTTCCCCAGAATACACGGACATCACTGTCACTGTAGATTCTAAAGAGCAAAGATGGATCTAATCTTTTCCATGAATCCGCCTCACTGGGGAAAAATGTTGATTGTTGAGATTAGTCCTGTAATAACAATGCCCCTACTCAGCAAACAGAATTTAGGACAGTGCCTCCAATTTCTTGAGTTAATGAGAAGCATGCCAGGAATATGTCAAGAACTCACTGTGGCTATTATTTGCAAAGCAGCAGTACTCATTATGTCCTTAGGAGCTTTCCCGACCAGAATTATGTGTGGGCTTTCTTGGGTGGTGAAAAGCAAGTAAAAATATTAAATAAAAAAAAATCCAGTCTTTGAAGTGCTTACTATTCAAAACACAGATGTGGAAACAGAAGGATCTAAAGATGGGACAACCTGATAGATGTGCGACGAATATGCCAATTAAATAAGCATTTTTACTCAAGACAAGATAGGATGCAAGTATCTTCAGATGTCATAAAGGATGGCTCATTTCAGGCTTGCATATTCAGATACGGCAACAACCTGACATGCAGTCACTGGCCCATTTGCCTGAAGAAGCACCAGCCACTCTAACCCGCTGGGATATCAGGACTGGAGGACAAATATGGGTCTGGGGTCACTGCTCTGGGCTGGGCCCACGCTGAAGTTTCAGAGGACCGTTGAGAGGATGGGCCAGATCCCCATTTCTATGCAATCTGGGAGTGCCCGGAGTAAACAGGGCCTCTCCCAGAACACCATGAGTAAGAGTGGCCCACAGAACTGTCTCCCTGGTCTCACGCTCACCCAGCTCAGTAGCTGGGTCCTTGGACCTTCTACTGTCTTGGGGAACAGCCTGGCTGTACTTGGACTAGTTCTGGCTGGGATTAAACTAACATCCCATTGGTCACTCAGTGAAAATTCTTGACTATCAATTTAGGTTTTCTGATCTACTTTTGTGCACAGAAAACTATCTAAAAACTACTTCTGAAAAATTAATATCCAATTAAATACAGCTACCCATTTCAAGCCCAAATTTTCCTTAAACTTACTAGTTTGAGTTCAATTCCCAAATCTTATTACTCAACTAATAGATCTAGCAAATGTTAATAATTAACACTTATTTTTAAAAGGGCTCTTGCAGCTTAATTAACTTCCTTTAACATCTTAAACTGCATTTATACATTTAATGTATTGATTTTCTTTTTAAGTAGTTCAGTGGTCTGATTAATAAACAAAACCTTTTCAGTCCCTAAATAACTCTAGTAAATCTAATCAATTAAACATAGAGATGTTAAACATAGAGACTATTAAATCCTCTTAAATGTTTCAATGTTACACATTTACTAACTTGACTCTCATATCCCTCTACTTAAAACAGCAAATATAAATCAATTCTAAGCTACATTTTAAATTGGAATCACAATACTGATCTCTTGTTCTCATAGACCAAATTCTCGAAAACACAACAAACTCTTAAATACCAGACATGAACAAACTATTTCTGAACCTAACACAAACTTTTTTTTTTTTTTTTTTTTTTTTTTTTTTTTTTTTTTTTTTTTCTGTACGTGGGCCTCTCACTGCTGTGGCCTCTCCCGTTGCGGAGCACAGGCTCCGGACACACACAGGCTCCGCGGCCATGGCTCGCGGGCCCAGCCGCTCCGCGGCACGTGGGATCCTCCGGGATCGGGGCACGAACCCGCGTCCCCTGCATCGGCAGGCGGACTCTCAACCACTGCGCCACCAGGGAAGCCCCACAAACTTTTTAATACAGGTTTTGTTTACTTTATTATTTCTATACTTAATCCTATTTTATTCTGGGATTAAGACATCACATCCACTAAGGAGATAACTCTGTTATCCCAAACAATTTGGCATTGCTTTTCGAGCTGGCCGAGGCTGCATGTGGACAGCTATTTTGGCCAAGGGGAGTTCCAACAAGAAGGGACAAAGAGGGCCCTCTTTTATGGTTGCTAAACAGGGATTCCAGGAGTTAAAGACGTTATCTGCGTGGTCCATCTTGCTGGATTTAAGTCAAATCGTTATCTAATTTCTCTCTATGAACAGACTTCTGCATCCTCCCCTCAGACTGTGGCAACTTCCATCATTCTTCATTAGCTCTGCAAGTCTTTGCTTTGCTTAAGATATTTACATGTTACTCCTTTGGACTCTACATCTCCCAGGGCTTTGCTGTCTCCGCAGTCTGCAGATAACCAGGCGTTCTTGGGCTCATGGAGGGATGAGCCAGTTGAGCCTGGAAGGCCCAGCCATTTGAAATGTCCCACATTGGGGTGGGGGGGGCGCTGGTGGGAAGAATTGGGAAATTGGGATTGACACATACATACTATTGATACTATGTATAAAATAGATAACGAGAACATACTGTATAGCACAGGGAGCTCTACTTAATGCACAGTGGTGACCTGAATGGGAAGGAAATCCAAAAAAGAGGGGATATATGTGTTGCTGATTCATTTTTCTGTACAGTAGATACTAACACAACACTGTAAAGCAACTATGTGCCAATAAAAATTAATTTTAAAAAATGTCCCATGTGATCAGGTGTTAAAGTAGTGACCCCAAAGCAGCTGGGCAACTGAAGAGAGAGGTAGATTCAGGAAAGAAAGGTGTTAGACTGGCTCATAACTCAACTATCAACATCATTAGACTTAAGGGGATCTTGGGAAAACAGTTTCACAGACTGACTTCCAGGACCCTCCAACATGGCATCCTCTTGTGGCCACTTGTGGACCCACAGGCCTCCAGTGTCTCTACCTCCTCGGAGGTCCCAGCTGCATGTGTTCATGTCACATGATCCTGCTCCTGCTACCTAAGTGACTGAGCCAAGAGTGGACACCTGACCAAAGGGAAACAAGCAAAAATACTGGGCTGAACAACTGGATTCCCTCCTGAATGAAGACACATAGCCAAGGTGGTCACACCAATGGCACAGCAGGAATCTGGAGTGTTTTTTTAATCTATCTATCTATCTATCTATCTTTATTTTTGGCTGCGTTAGGTCTTCGTTGCTGTGTGCAGGCTTTCTCTAGTTGTGGCGAGCAGGGGCTACTCTTCGTTGCGGTGTGTGGGCTTCTCATTGCAGTGGCTTCTCTTGTTGTGGAGCACGGGCTCTAGGCGCGTAGGCTTCAGTAGTTGTGGCTCACGGGCTCTAGGGCACAGGCTCAGTAGTTGTGGCGCATGGGCTTAATTGCTCTATGGCATGTGGGATCTTCCCGGACCAGGGCTCAAACCCATGTCCCCTGCATTGGCAGGCGGATTCTTAACCACTGCACCACCAGGGAAGTCCCAGGAGTCTGGAGTTTTGTCTAACAGAAAAGGCATTAGTTCTGACCTAACCCCACATTCTCTGGTGAAAGGAGGTTAAAGACCGTCTTTCTATAGCATTAGGAAAATGCTGTAAAACTGTTTATTTAACAATACCCAAGTCCTTGAAGCTTCCTCCTTGATCCTGTTTACTATTTCGTGAGCTATACCCATTGATCCTTTCTACGGCCCTTTCAAAAGATGGCCATCAAAACTGAATTTTGTCCTCTAAGATTGAATGTATTACTCCCTTGGTTGTCAAGGACTGAAACTCATCTCAAACTATTAAAAAGAAAGATTTACGTAAGAATACTGAGGAGACATTCCTAACTGCAGAAGGGCAGCAAGCCATGGGAATGAGCCGAGCTAAGGATTCATACACAATAAGGCCCATTCTTTCTCTTCTCAGGCCTTTTCTTGTAGGTCAGCACTATTCTTTTCTTTCATGGTAGGGTGGCTTTCTCTACACGGTAGAAAACACAGCTGCTGACCACTCCCAGGCTTTATATGTTAGAGCTTCAGCCATCTGGACAGAGACTAACTTACTTTCTCGATCAATACCAGTTCCCCAACGCGAAAATGACAGTGCACAGATAGTTGACATACATCAACTACAGCTGGAAGGCAGGATTAGGTTAGTCTAACATGGGGCTTTGGCTGTACCTGTGTGAATGGGGGAGGGGGCTCTCAACAAAGGACTACTGGGAAGGGAATACCTTACTTGGCCACAGTATGGAGATGACCAGGCTGAACATTAACAGAAGGGCATCCTAATCCTTACACTTCAGATCACTGCTTAGATGGTCCAACATTAGGCTTTCTCTTAAATAAATCATATTTCTCATTTACATTGTTAGAAAGTCTTCTGTATCAAAAAAGAATATTTTAAAAAATCTTATTTATATGAAAGCTAGGTGGCAATTAAGACTGCAAAAGCTTACTTCCTGAAAATTTGTAGGAAATGAACAGGTAGCCAACAGCCTAATGACTGAGGTGTGATTTCAGCCTAGCAGTTTTAGGTATTTTCTTTGCTTCTCATTTTTAGGAATATATCCTTATCTTTTCAGGTCCAAGAGAGAAAAATCTATTTGCAATTTCTGACAACAAATAGTTAAGTAATGCATTGATTTTAGACTAAAATGACTTTCATTCTGGAACATTCAAAATCATATACATATATTGTCAAGTGCACATGGAACATACTCTAGGGTAGATAATATGTTAGGGCACAAAACAAGTCTTAATACATTTAAGGAGACTGAAATCATATCAGCCATCTTTTCCAACCACAATGGTATGAAACTTGAAATCAATTACAAGAAGAAAACAGGAAAATCCACAAATATGTGGAGATTAAACATCATGCTACTGAACAACCAATGAGTCAAAGAAGAAACCAAGAGAAAAATAATAATTACCTTCAGACAAATAAAAATAGAACACACCAAAACTTACGGAATACAGCAAAAGCAACTCTAAGAGGGAAGTTCATAGTGATAAATGCCTAATCAAGAAACAAAGATTTCAAACAGCTTCACTTTACACTTCTAGGAAGTAGAGAAACAAGAACAAATAAAACCCAAAGTTAGCAGAAAGAAGGTAATAACAAAGATCAGAGCAGAAATAAATGAAACAGAGACTAAAAAGACAATAAAGAAAAGATCAATGAAACTAAGATCTGGTTTTTAAAAAGATAAACAAAATTGACAACCTTTAGCTATACCCACCAAGAAAAAAGAGGACTCAAATAAATAAAAACAGAAATGAAAGAAGAGGCGTCACCATTGATATCACAAAAATACAAAGGACCATAAGACACTATTATGAACAATTATATACCAACAAACTGGACAACCTAGATGAAATGGATGAATTCCTAGAAACATACAACCTATCAAGACTGAATTAGGAAGAGAAAATCTCAACAGATTACCAGTAACAAGATTGAATAAGTAGCCAAAAACCTCCCAATGCAATCCCTATCAAAATTCCAATAGCATTTTTCATAGAAACAGAACATTCCTAAAATATGTATGGAATCACAGAAAGACCCTGAATAGCCAATGCAATCTTGAGAAAGAACAAAGTTGGAGGTATCACACCTCCCGATTTTAAACTATATTACAAAGCTATAGTAATCAAAACAGTATGGTATTGGCATAAAAACGGAGACTAGATTGACAGAGCAGAATAGAGAGCCCGGAAATAAACCCACACATTTACTGTCGATTAATTTATGATGAAAGAACCAAGAATATACAATGAGGAAAGGACAGTCTCGTCAATGAATGGCACTGGGAAAACTGGACCTCTGTCTTATACCATGCACAAAAAGGAACTCAAAATGGACTAGAGACTTGAATATAAGACCTGAAACCATAGAACTCCTAGAAGAAAAAATAGGTAGTAGGCTCTTGACATCAGTCTTGGAGATGGTTTTTTGGATTTGAAACCAAAAGCAAAGGCAACAAAGGCAAAAATAAACAAATGGGACCATATCAAACCAATAAGCTTCTACACAGCAAAGGAAACCATCAACAAAATGGAAAGGCAACCTACTGAATGGGAGAAAATATTTATGAGTCATATATCTGATAAGGGGTTAATTATCCAAAATATATAAAGAACTCATATAACTCAATAGCAAAACAACAACAACAACAAAAACCCCGAACAATCTGATTTAAAAATGGGCAGAGGATCTGAATAGATATTTTTCCAAAAATGACATTCATATGACCGACACGTGCATGAAAAGGTGCACAATATCACTAATCAGGGAAATGCAAATCAAAAGCACAATGAGATATCACCTCACACCTGTCAGAATGGCTCTTATCTACCAGATAGGAACTAACAAGTGTTGGTGAGGATGTGGAGAAAACAAAACACTTGTGTACTGTTGGTGGGAATGTAAATTGGTGCAGCCACTATGGAAAACAGTATGGAGGTTCCCCAGAAAACTAAAAATAGAATTACTATATGATCCAGCAATCCCACTCCTGGGCATATACCCTGACAAAACTATAATTCAAAAAGATACATGCACCTTATGTTCATAGCAGCACTATTCACAATAGCCAAAACATGGAAAGAACCTAAATGTCCATCGACAGATGAATGGATAAAGAAGATGTGGTATGTACATACAATGGAATACTACTCAGCCGTAAAAAAGAACGAAGTAATGCCATTTGCAGCAACATGGATGCAAGTAGAGATTATCACACTAAGTGAAGTAAGTCCAAAAGAGAAAGACAAATACCAGATGATATCACTTACATGTGGAATCTAAAATATGGCACAAATGAACCTATCTACAGAACAGAAATAGATTCACAGACATAGAGATCAGACTTGTGGTTGCCAAGGGGGAGGAGGGGAGGGAGAGGGATGGACTGAGAGTTTGGGGTTGGTAGATGCAAATCATTACATTTAGAATGGATAAACAACAAGGTCCTACTGTATAGCACAGGCAACTATCTCCAATCTCCTGGGATAAACCATAACGGAAAAGAATATTAAAAAAAGAATGTCTACATGTGTATAACTGAGTCACTTTGCTGTACAGCAGAGATTGGCACAGCATTGTAAATCAACTCTATTTCAATTAAAAAACTAAAAAAGATGTGGCATATATGTGTATATATACATACACACGCGTATATATACATATACATACACACAGTTGAATATTATTCAGCCATAAAAAAGAATGAAATCTTGCCATCTGTGACAACATGGATGGACCCTGAGGGCATTAGGCTGAGCGAAATAAGTCAGAGAAAGACAAATACTGTATGATCTCACTTATATGTGGAATCTAAAAAAATTAAAACACCATACTCATAGATACAGGGAACAGATTGGTGGTTGCCAGAGGCAGGGGGTTGGGGATGGACAAAATGGGGTAAGTTGGTCAAAAGGTACAAACTTCCAGTTATAAAATAAATAAGTCATGAGGCTGTAATGTACAGCATGGTAATTATAGTTAAATAATACTCTACTGCATATATGAAAGTTGCTAAAAGAGTAGATTTTAAAAGTTCTCATCACAAGAAAAAAAATTATAAGTATGTATGGTGATGGATATTAACTAGACTTACTGTGGTGATCATTTTGCAATACACAAATATAGAATCATTATGTTGTACACCTGAAACTAATATTTTTTGTCAGTTATATCTCGATTAAAAAAACCAAGGAAATAAACCAACATCAAAGCTCCTGAAGTACAAACCTGAATAAAACATCTTAGGCAGATTCACTGGCCTCAGCCAAAAGAATATGAATCAGTAGGTCTTTCAGTGTGATAAAACTCAAGTTTCTGACCTTGCTACTTCCATTCCTACTTGCATACATTTTTACAGTGGCTGTGAACTTAACAGTATTGCAAATCATTAATCCACATCACTCATAATCGGCCGCATCACAAAGTTTAGTTACCAAGTTCTGCCATAAACAAACAACTGCACATGTATCCTCATAGCATTACTGAGCCCTGCTAATTCAATTGGCTTTGGGGTCAAATGGGAAGATTCCTGGCCACTAATGCATATTGAAATGCAGCTTCAGCTATCCAATTCAGGAGTAGAGAAGCACTGAATTTATCTGATATTTTGCCTACCATACTATAGCTTTTATACATTCTAAATAAAAATCTGACAATGTCCATGCAGTGGGCTGTACAGATGAAAGGCCCCCCAAACTATCCCTTAAACTGGTTAAAAAATATGTGTACTTTTCTCCAGTGTTTATTATGAAGCTTTTCGAATATACAAAAAATATTGAAAGAATAGAAGGAACACCCTAGATACAAATATTATTTTGTCTTGTTCCCTTTATCTGCAATGTACAGATATGTTTTATATGTGCATATTTTACCATTTGATTATCTATATGTCTACATATATGTATGAGGATATGTATATGTAGTAGAATCTATATATAGCTTTTTGTTGAACCCCTTGAGAGCAACTTGAGGCTTTCGTAACATTTTACTCCTAAGTATTTCAGCTTTCATCTCTAAGAATAATTTACATAAACCCCATGTATGTGGCTGAGATGTTCACATGTACCAAGCAGGCATCTTGCATTCTTGTCTCAGGCAGGAAGGTGCTTTGTTGTGGTCTGGAGAGAGGCCCTGGGCAGCCACCAAATTCAGCTAATGGCAGAGCTTCCTCTGTGCATCTGAATGCTTATTAGGCTGCTTGTCAGCCCTGTGGCCTGGGGCAAGTGGCTTACTAGCTCTGATGATGATGGGGGTGGTGGGGATAATGCTGATGACACAGCAGGAACAAGCACTTAATAGACCTTACTGTGTGCCAGAATTACTATTCTAGATCCTTTCCTAGGAGTGACATCACCAAGATGGCAACATAGGTTGTTCCTGACTTTGCTTCCCTCCGAAGAAGAACAATTAACAACCTGTGAAATATAGTTCATATTTCATGGCAACACAAGAAAAATTTAAACTGAAAAAAATTTTTTTCTGCCCTTTGGCCTCCTCTCTACCCTCTACTGTGCACTGTGTATCCACATTACGCATCGACCAAACCTCCCCATCGGCAGAAATACCTGCTCAGTCATAAAGAGCCACATTCTCTTAGCACCAACAAGACAACTCCTTAAAAGATAACATTCCTTCTTAATCTTGTAAGGGGCCACGATGAACCACAACCCACTACTCGCTTAGGTCTGGATTGTGTAAACTGTCAAGAATACATCATTTAACGTGCAGACCTCTGTTTCAAAAACTTATGTAACCGTGTTTGACCTCTAACAGGCGGAACAGTCCTCAGAGCTTTCTGAGAGGCTGTTCCCAGGTTATAATACTCAACTTGGCTAGAATAAAATTTTCCATCTCTTTCTTAGATCGATGGATTAATTTTTTTGTACACAAACCATTCATGGGCAAAACGCCACTGAGGAAATTCTAGAACATGGGGTGAGGCTAAAGCCTCCCCTCCACACAGAGACCAAGACAGCCTGCGCTGGAAGGGTAAGAGGAGCAGCTACACGCTGCCAGCCTTGCGCCTCCTCCAGGCCAGCACAGCCCTGCACGGAGAGGTCTCCCCTGGGTCCCTGGTTCCTCTAGTGGGAAAAGAGAGCCCAGCAGGGACATCCAGCTCCCCCAGCATTGCGGGTCACTTCATGGGAGGCCCCACTCTGGTCCTGCCTCATGAGGATGGCAGGGGAACCTGTGGGGTTTGACCCTGGGGATCTGACTATAATGGAAAAGGTGGGAGGGGCTTGAAACAACCAGCACTGGGACCTTGGCAGCCTCAGTTCCTACCTGCAGCACCCAAGTAGTGGTCCCAACAGCGGCTCTGCCCACGTGCAGAGCCAAGATGGTGGCATGGACTAAGCAGGGAACTAAGCAGGGCGTGGGTCTGCCTCATGTGGGACCTCACATGAAGAGCCTCCACAGCTCTGTAGCGGGTCTGTCCCCTCGTCCAGGCAGGGCAGCTGAGTCAGAGCCCACCCGCTGCTGAGGGTAGCTCCTGGCCCTGCCGACCACAGAGCCAGGCGGGAACACTTCAAAGCTGCGTAGCCCAGCATCGCTCGAGCGAAGAGTCTGGCAGGCAGAGCTGATCATCCACAGAGCAAAGCCAGCAGCACTGTTCAGCCAGGGAACTTGGGGTGTAGGCTGGCTTGAGTCAAGACCACAAACAAAGAGCCTTGCCAGGTTGGGAGCCAGTTCTCTTCTCCGCCCAGGCAGAGGGTTAATTCATAGCCGGACTACTTGAGTGTAGCTCCTGGCCCTGCCCAACCAGAAAGCCTTCCAGAACACCTGGAAAGCTGCTTGCCGTGAACTCTCCTGCTCTGCCCGGGAAGGGGAGCTAATTCATACCTCTGCCCACTGCTGAGGTAGCTTTGGGCCCTGCCTGACCACCTGGGAAATGGCAAAGACCAGCAGCACTTGAGCAGAGAGCCTGGCCAGCAGCCCCCCCAGTCTGCAGAGACAAGCCAGTGATCCCATCTGAGCAGAGTCTGGTGCACGGGTCTGCCTGATTAGCTTCCCAGAGAAGAGTCTTCTCAGCTTTGAGGTGTGCTCTGCAACCCCACTCCCCACCCCCACGCCCTTAGCAGAGAAGCTAACCTGCCGCTCTGCCCAGTGCTGAGTGCAGCCTCCAACTCCTCTAATTAGGAAACCTACACAGAGTTTCTGGGAATCTCAGTAGCTCACCCGGCAGCCCTGGTCCCAGCAGCAATTGAGCGGAGAACCTGACCAGCAACTCTGCATCTGAAGGCAGCCCCATCTGTCCAGGGAGTTTAGTGTGTTAGTCTGTCTGATTTGATTCCCAGAGAGCCCTGCTGTCCCTGGAGACTATTCTGCAGTCCCAACCATGCAGGAAAGGTCATTTATTGCCATACCCAAAGCTGAATACAGCCTCTAGCCTGAAACAAGATGGGAAACTAACCAGAGCTCCTGGCAATCTGTGTAGCCCATCTGCAACTCCAATTACAGCAGCACTGAGTGGAGAACCTGGCCAATGGCCCAGCCCATCAGCAGAGCTAGGATGCTGGCCCATCAGGCCAGGGAAGTTAGAATATAGTTCTGCCCAATTTGATCTGGAAACAAGAGCCTTGCCGGCCTTGGGGACTATATGGGGCCCTGCCTGGGAAAGGAAACTAACTCATAGCTCCATCCACTGCTGAATATGGCCTTCAGCCCACCCGACCAGGGGACCTAACCAGAACACAGGAGAAGCTACGTAGCCCACCCCACAGCCCTGTTCACAGTGGCACATGAACAGAGAGCACAGCACAGGGCTTTCCCTGTCTGCAAGCAAAACTAAGGCCCCATCTGACCAGGATATTCAGTGCACAGTCCAGCCTGATTTGGGTCCCCAAAACAGTGCCTTGGGCCCTGTTCTGCTGCATCCCCAGGCAGGGAAACAAATTCATAGCCCAGCCAACTACAGAGTATAATACCCAGTCCCAACCATCTATGAAGCCTGACTAGAGAGTCCAGACAAACGTGGAGCCCATCCTACAGTCTTTTTGGGCAGGGAAGCAAGCCAAGAGTCCCATCCAGTATTCACAGCCAGTGGTACACTCCCCTCCCCATGACCTCAGAGCCTGGGCAGAGGCCTCATCCAAAAACAGACCGTGACAGTAAGCCCTTCCTGCCCAAGTATGGTACCAGCTGACATGTCCAGAACACTAAGCTGAGCAAACTAGTAAAGAACTGCCCCTGCCAAAGTGAACCTGCAAAGTTCTGGAAAAGAAAGCACTCAAATGCATAGATATCAATGTAAGGAATCAAGGGTCAAAAAAAATCAGATAAATAGGACATCACCATGGGAAACTAATAAAGCTCTAAAAACTAACCCCCATAAGTGGAGATCTATGAAGAGCTGGACAAAAATTCAGAATAACCCTCTTAAAGAAGTTTAATGACCTACAGGAACACACAGACAACTATACGAAATTAGGAAAACAATGCATGAACAAAACAAGAAGTTCAACAAAGAAACAGAAGGTATCAAACAAACAAACAGAAATCCTAGAGGTGAAAAATACAATGGCTGAAGAATTCAATAGAGAGCTTCAAAAATGGTCTCGACTATGCAGGAGAAAAAAAATCAATGAACTAGCAGATAGGATATTTGAAATTATCCAGTCAACGGAACAAAAACAAAAAGAATGAAAAATAGTGAAGAAAGCCTATGGGACTAATGGAACACAGTAAAAGGAAACAGTATCTACATTATGAGAATTCCTGAAGGAGAGTAAGAGAGGGACAAAAAGTATATTTAAAATATAATGGCTGAAAACTTCCCAAACCTGTGGAGAGAAATGGACATGCAGATCCATGAAGCCTAAAGGACCCCAGATAGGTTGAACCTGAATAGACTACACTGAGACACATTATAATTAAAATGTCAAAAGTCAAGACAAAGAATTCTGAAAGCAACAATAGAGAAGAGACAAGTTACATACAAAGTAACCCCCACAGACTACTAGTGGGTTTCTCAACAGAAATTTTTTTCAGACCAGGAGCAAATGGGATGATATATACAAAATATTGAAAGAAAAAACTGTCAACCAATAATTTTATACCCAGCACAGCTTTCCTTCAGAAATGAAGTAGAGGTAAAGACTTTGCCAAACAAACAAAAGTTTGTATAAGGAAGATCAACTACTAACCCTGCCTTACAAGAAATGCTAGAGGGAGTTATTTGAGTGGAAGTAAAAGGGTGCTATTTAACATTATAAAAACATAAGAAGGTAATGTGAAATTCACTGGTAATGGTGAATATATAGTCAAAGTTAAACTCAGTAATATGGTAATGGTGATGTGTAATTCACTTACACCTCTAATTTAAAAGGTAAAAAACAAGTTTGGTAAAAACTATGACTACAGTGATCTGTTATAGGATATACAATATAAAAAATATGAAATGTGTAACATCAAAAACCTAAAATGTGAGGGGAGGAGAAATGAAAGTGTAAAGTTTTAGGAATGCTCTTAAAGTTAAATTGTTATCAGTTTAAAATGTGGTGTTATAATTCTAAGATATTTTATGTAAGCTTCATGGTAACCGCAAGGGAATAACGTGTAGTAATTACACAAAAGAACATCATAAAGAAGTCAAGACATACTGATACCAAAAGATATCAAAACACAAAAAAGACTGCAGAATAAGAATTGAGGAACAATGGATCTACAAAATAGCCAGAAAACAATGAACAAAATGGCACTATTAAGTCCTTAAGTATCAATAATTACTTTAAACATAAATGGATTGCATTTTCCAATCAAAAGAAAAAGAATGGTTGAATGGATTTAAAAAAACAAGATTCAATAATATACTGCCTACAAGAGACTGACTTTAGCCTTAAAGATGCACACAGACTGAGAGAAAAAGGATGGAGAAAGATACTTCAAGCAGATGGTAACCAAAAAAAGCAGGGATAGCTATACTTACGTTGGACAAAATAAACTTTAAACTATAAGTAGTAAGAAGATACAAAGCAGGTCATTATATAATAACAAAGGGGTCAATCCTTCAAGAAGATACAACCATATTAAAATTTATGCACCCAACACTGGAGCACATAAATATATAAAGCAAAAACTAACAGAGCAAAAGAGGAAATGAACAACATAAATAATAGTTGGGGTTTTTAGTAAAACATTCTCAACAATGGTTAGATCATCCAGACAGAGAATCAATAAGGAAACAGCAAATTTGAACAACACCATAGATTAAATAGATCTAACAGACGTATACAGAACATTCTGACAGCAGCAGAACACACATTCTTCTTAAAGACACACAGAACGTTATCTAGGATAGATCATATGTTAGGCCATAAAACAAGTCTTAGCAAATTCAAGAAGATCAAAATCATAGTAAGCATCTTCTCTGACCACAATGGCATGAAACTAGAAGTTAGTAACAGGAGGAAAACTGGAAAACCCTCAAATACATGGAAATTAAACAACACTCTTCTGAAAGACCAATGGATCAAATAATAAAGGGGAAATTGAAATGTACCTTTAGATGAATGAAAATGAAAACAACATACTAAAACTTATGGGATGCAGCAAAAGTAGTTTTAAGAGGAAAGTTCCTAACAATAATAAACACCTACACAGCAACAAGAAATATATCAAATAAACAACCTAAGTCTATGCCTCAAAGAACTAGAAAAGATAAGACTAACCCTAGTTTAGCCAAAGGAAGGTAATAATAAAGATTAGAACAGAAATTAATGAAATAGAGAACAGGAAAACAAGAGAAAAGAGTAACAAAACTAAGTGTTGGTTCTTTGAAAAAATAAACAAAAATTGACAAAACTTTAGCTAGACAAACCAAAGAAAGAAATAGAGAATGCAAATTAAAAGTTATAAATGAAAGAGGAGACAGTGTAGCTGATATCATAGATATACAAAGGATTGTAAGAAGCTGCTATGAAAAATTTTGTGCCAACAAACTGTACAATCTAAAAGAAATGGAAAAATTCTTAGGAACATACAACCTACCAAGAATGAATCATAAAGAAATAGAAAATGTGAACAGACCAATTAGGTAGGGAAATTGACTTGGTAATCAAAAATCTTCCAACAAAGAAAACCCCCGAACCAGATGGTTTCATTAATGAATTTTAACAAACATTTAAAGAAGAATGAATGTGAATCCTCAACCTCTTCCAAAAAAGTGAAAAAAAGGGGACACTCCCAAACTCATTTTATATGGCCAGCATTACCCTGACACCAAAACCAGAAACAGACACTACAAGAAAGGAAAACTATAAGCCATATCCCTAATGAATACTGATGTAAAATTTCTCAATAAAACACTAGCAAAGATGGCGGAGTGAGAGGACATGGAGTTCCTGTCTCCCCACAACTAGGGCACCTACCAGATGCTGGTGGGGTACCTCGATGCCCAAAGAGAGGGGAGGAACCCCTGAGCAACCAAGTAGGACATGGCGGGGGAGAGGGGGTAGGAGGAGTGGAGGCCAGATGGGACTGGTGCCCCTGAGGCGTGGCTGGGAGAGGAGAGGGGTTCCCATGCCTGGAGGGACCCTTGGGGGCTCAGAGGATCAGGGAGGAGCATGGCTAATGCGCTCCTGGACCTGGTCCTCTGCCCTCCAAGGCCCCCTCTGGCCGCATGGGTCCTAGGGGCGTAGGAAGGAGGGAGGAGTGGAAAAGAGGAGGAGAGGTGGATGTGAGGGAGACCCTCCAGGACCGGAGGATCAGGGGATGTGTGGCGGGCACTTCCCCCACCCACTCAGGCCCCGGGAAGCCTGTTGGGCTTCCAGGCCTGGTCCCCTGCCTTCTGGGGCCCCCTCCGACCACATGGGTCCTAGGGGCATAGGAGTGGGGGGGAAGAAGAGGAGAGGCCAACGGCAAGGGACCCTCCAGGATTGGAGGATTGGGGGAATGTGCCTAGCATTTCCCCTGCCCACTTGGGCCCAGGGAGCCTGCTGGGGTCCTGGACCTGGTCCTCTGCCCTCCGAGGCCAGAGGCACTCCTGGGCCCCTCTGGCTGTGCTGAGCCTAAGCCCCGCCCCCACCCCAGGGCTTTTCCGGCCCTGTGGGTCCTAAACATAGGCCCTGTCCCCACCTAAACCCCACCCACCACAGCCAAGGCCTTTCCTGGCTTTTTTTTTTCCCCTCTTTTTTGCTACTGTGGTTCTGTTTTACCTTCCAGTTGTTGTTTCATCTATATATATGTTTTCTAACATATCTGTTAGTTTTCTAATCTTATTTTATTTTTTACTCCTATTTTTCTTTTCTTTTTTTTCTTTTGCTGCCCCACATGGCTTGCGGGATCTTGATTAACAAGCTGGGGGGTCACGCCTCAACTCCTGTGGTGGGAACTCCAACTCTGAACCACTGGACTAACAGAGAACCTCAGACCCCAGGGAATATTCATCGGAGTGAGGTCTCCTGGAGATCCTCATCTCAGCACCAAGAGCCGGCTCTACCCAACAGCCTACAAACTCCAGTGCTGGAAGCCTCAGGTCAAACAACCAGTAACAGAGGAACACAATCCCACCTATGAAAAAAAAAAATGAGATCACAAAATAATATGTCACAGATGAAGGAGCAAGGTAAAAACCTACAAGATCAAATAAATGAAGAGGAAATAGGCAACCTACCTGAAAAATAATTCAGAGTAATGATAGTAAAGATGATCCAGAATCTCAGAAATAGAATGGAGGCACGGATTGAGAAAATACAAGAAATGTTTAACAAAGATCTAGAAGAACTAAAGAACAAACAAACAGAGATGAACAACACAATAACAAATGAAAAATACACTAGAAGGAATCAGTAAAAGAATAACTGAGGCAGAAGAATGAATACGTGAGCTGGAAGACAGAATGGTGGAAATAACTGCCGAGGAGCAGAATAAAGAAAAAATGTTGAAAAGAATTGAAGACAATCTCAGAGACCTTGGGGACAACATGAAATGCACCAACATTCGAATTATAGGGGTCTCAGAATAAGAAGAGAAAAAGAAAAAGACTGAGAAAATATTTGAAGAGATTATAGTTGAAAACTTCACTAACACGGGAAAATAAATAGCCACCCAAGTCGAGGAAGTGCAGAGAGTCCCATACGGATAAACCGTAAGAGAAACACACCAAGACACATATTACTCAAACTAACAAAAATTAAATTCAAAGAAAAAATATTAAAAACAGCAAGGGAAAAGCAAAAAATAACATATAAGGGAATCCCCATAAGGTTATCAGCTGATTTTTCAGCAGAAACTCTACAGGCCAGAAGGGAGTGGCAGGATATACTTAAAGTGATGAAAAAGAGAAACCTACAACCAAGATTACTCCTACCAGCAAGGATCTCATTCAGATTTGATGGAGAAATCAAAAGCTTTACAGACAAGCAAAAGCTACAAGAATTCAGCACCACCGAACCAGCTTTACAACAAATGCTAAAGTAACTTCTCTAGGCAGGAAACATAAGAAAAGGAAAAGACCTACAATAACAAACCCCAAACAATTAAGAAAATGGTAATAGGAACATACATATAGATAATTATCTTAAATGTAAATGGATTAAATGCTCCAACCAAAAGACACAGACTGGCTGAATGGATACGAAAACAAGATCCATATATATGCTGTCTACAAGAAACCCACTTCAGACCTAGGGACACATACAGACTGAAAGTGAAGGGATGGAAAAAGATATTCCATGAAAATGGAAATCAAAAGAAAGCTGGAGTAGCAATACTCATATCAGATAAAATAGACTTTAAAATAAAGACTGTTTAAGAAATAAGGACACTACATAATGATCAAGGGATCAATCCAGGAACAAGAAGCAACAATTTTAAATATTTATGCACCCAACACAGGAGCACCTCAATACATAAGGCAAATGCTAACAACCATGAAAGGGGAAATCAACAGTAACACAATAACAGGAGGGGACTTTAACATGCCAGTTACACCAATGGACAAATCATCCAAACAGAAAATAAATAAGGAAACACAGCTTTAAATGACACAACAGACCAGATACATTTAATTGATATTTATAAGACACTTGACCCGAAAGTGGCAGAATACACTTTCTTCTCAAGTGCACACAGAACATGCTCCTGGATAGATCACATCTTGGATCACAAATCAAGCTTCGGTAAATTTAAGAAAATTGAAATCATATCAAGCGTCTTTTCCGACCACAATGCTGTGAGATCAGAAATGAATTACAGGAAAAAGACTGCAAAAAACACAAACACATGGAGGCTAAACAATATGTTACTAAATAACCAGTGGATCACTAAAGAAATCAAAGAGGAAATCAGAAAATACCTAGAGACAAGTGACAATAAAAATACAATGATCCAAAATGTATGGGACACAGCAAACTCAGTTCTAAGAGGGAAGTTTATAGCAATACAATCTTACCTCAAGAAACAAGAAAAATCTCAAACAACCTAACCTTACACCTAAAGCAACTAGAGAAAGTAGAACAAACAAAGCCCAAAGTTAGTAGAAGGAAAGAAATCATAAAGATCTGAGCAGAAATCAATGAACTAGAGATAAAGAAAACAATAGCAAAGATCAATGAAACTAAAAGCTGCTTCTTTGAGACAATAAACCATATTGAAAAACCTTTAGCCAGACTCGTCAAGAAAAAAAGGGAGAGGACTCAAATCAACAAAATTAGAAATGAAAAAGGAGAAGTTACAATGGACACCACAGAAATACAAAGGATCATAAGAGATTACTACAAGCAGCTATATGCCAATAAAGTGGACAACTTATAAGAAATGGACAAATTCTTAGAAGTGTACAACCTTCCAAGACTGAACCAGGAAAAAATATAAAATATGAACAGACCAATCACAAGCACTGAAATTGAAACTGTGATTAAAAATCTTCCAACAAACAAAAGTCCAGGACCAGATGACTTCACAGACTAATTCTACCAAACATTTAGAGAAGAATTAACACCTATCCTTCTCAAACTATTCCAAAAAATTGCTGAGGGAGGAGCACTTCCAAATTCGTTCTACAAGGCCACCATCACCCTGATACCAAAACCAGACAAAGATATCACCAAAAAAGAAAATCACAGAACAATATCACTGATGAACATAGATGCAAAAATCCTCAACAAAATACTAGCAAACAGAATCCAACAACACATTAAAAGAATCATACACCACGATCAAGTGGGATTTATCCCAGGAAGGCAAGGATTCTTCAATATATGCAAATCAATCAATGTGATATTCCATATTAACAAATAAAGGAATAAAAACCATATGATCATCTCAATGGATGCAGAAAAAGCTTTTGACAAAATTCAACACCCATTTATGGTAAAAACTCTCCAGAAAATGGGCATAGAGGGAACCTACCTCAACATAATAAAGGCCATATATGACAAACCCACAGCAAACATCATTCTCAATGGTGAAAAACTGAAAGCATTTCCACTAAGAACGGAACAAGACAAGGATGTCCACTCTCGCCATTCTTATTCAACATAGTTTTGAAAGTCCTAGCCATGGCAGTCAGAGAAGAAAAAGAAATAAAAGGAATCCAAATTGGAAAAGAAGTACAACTGTCACTGTTTGCAGATGACATGGTACTATACATAGAGAATCCTAAAGATGCCACCAGAAAACTACTAGAGGTAATCAATGAATTTGATAAGGTCACAGGATACAAAATTAATACACAGAAATACCTTGCATTCCTATACACTAACAACAAAGAATCAGAAGGAGAAATTAAGGAAACAATCCCATTTACCATCGCAACAAAAAGAATAAAATACCTAGGAATAAACCTACCTAAGGAGGTAAAAGACCTGTACTCACAAAACTGTAAGATACTGATGAAAAAAATCAAAGATGACACCAACAGATGGAGAGATATACCATGTTCTTGGATTGGAAGAATCACTATTGTGAGAATGACTATACTACCCAAAGCAATCTACAGATTCAATACAATCCCTATCAAATTACCAATGGCATTTTTCACAGAATTAGAACAAAAATTTTACAAGTTGTATGAAAACACAAAAGACACAGAATAGCCAAAGCAATCTTGAGAAAGAAAAACGGAGCTGGAGGAATCAGGCTCCCTGACTTCAGACTATACTACAAAGCTACAGTCATCAAAACAGAATGGTACTTGCACAAAAACAGACATATAGGTCAATGGAAGAGGATAGAAGGCCCAGATATAAACCCATGCACATATGGTCACCTAATTTATGACAAAAGAGGTAAGAACATACAATGGAGAAAAGACAGCCTCTTCAATAAGTGGTGCTAGGTAAACTGGACAGCTACATGTAAGAGAATGAAATTAGAACACTACCTAACACCATACACAAAAATAAACTCAAAATGGATTAAAGACCTAAATGTAAGACCGGACACTATAAACCTCTTAGAGGGAAACATAGGAAAAACACTCTTTGACATAAAGCACAGCAAGATCTTTTTTGACCCACCTCCTAGAGTAATGAAAATAAAGACAAAAATAAACAAATGCGACCTAATGAAACTTAAGAGCTTTTCCACAGCAAAGGAAACCATAAACAAGATGAAGACAACCCTTGGAATGGGAGAAAATATTTGCAGACGAAGTGATGGACAAAGATTAATCTCCAAAATATACAAACAGCTCATGGAGCTCAATATCAAAAAAGCAAACAACCCAATTAAAAAATGGGCAGAAGACCTAAATAGACATTTCTCCACAGAAGACATACAGATGGCCAAGAGGCACATGAAAAGATGCTCAACATCACTAATTATTAGAGAAATGCAAATCAAAACTACATTGAGGTATCACCTCATACCAGTCAGCATAACCATCATCAAAAAGTCTACAAATAGGGGGCTTCCCTGGTGGTGCAGTGGTTGAGAGTCCGCCTGCCGATGCAGGGGACACAGGTTCGTGCCCTGGTCCGGGAAGATCCCACATGCCGCAGAGCGGCTAGGCCCGTGAGCCATGGCTGCTGAGCCTGCACGTCCAGAGCCTGTGCTCCACAATGGGAGAGGCCACAACAGTGAAAGGCCCGCATACTGCAAAAAAAAAAAAAAAATCTACAAATAATAAATGCTAGAGAGGGTGTGGAGAAAGGGGAACCCTCCTATACCATGGGTGGGAATGTAAATTGGTGCAGGCACTATAGAAAACAGTATGGAGGTTCCTTAAAAACCTAAAAATAGAACTACCATATGACCCAGCAATCCTACTACTGGACATATATACTGAGAAAACCATAATTCAAAGGACACATGTACCCCAATATTCATTGCAATACTATTTACAATAGCCAGGACATGGAAACAACCTAAATGTCCAATGACAGATGAATGGATAAAGAAGATGTGGTACATATATACAATGGAATATTACTCAGCCATGAAAGGAATGAAATTGGGTCATCTGTAGTGATGTGGATGGACCTAGAGTCACTCATACAGAGTGAAGTAAGCCAGAAAAAGAAAAACAAATATCGTATATTAATGCATATATGTGGAATCTAGAAAAATGGTACAGATGAACCTATTTGCAGGGCAGGAATAGAGACACAGATGTAGAGAACCAACATGTGTACACAGAGGGGGAAGGGGAGGTTGGGACAAAGCAGGAGATCAGGATTGACATATATACACTACCATGTGTAAAACAGATAGCTAGGGGGAACATGCTATACAGCACAGGAAGCTCAGGTCAGTGCTCTGTGACAACCTAGATGGATGGGATGGGGGTGGGGTGGGAGGGAGGTCCAAGGCGGGGGGATATAGGTATACATATAGCTGACTCACTTCACTGTACAGCAGAAACTAACACAACACTGTAAAGCAATTATACTCCAATAAAAAAGAAAAAACACTAGCAAAGCAAATTCAGCAGCACATTAAAAGGATCATCCACCATGATTAAGTGAGATTTGTCCCAGGATGCAAGGATGGTTCAATGCATGGAAGTTAATCAATATGATACATCACATTAATAGAATGAAAGAAATATCAAATGATAATCTCAATAGATGCAGAAAAAGAATTTGACAAAATTCAATATCTGTTCACGTTAAAAATTCTTAACAAATTAGGTATAGAGGGAACATACCTCAACATAACATAGGCCTTATATAACATGCCACAGCTAACATCATACTCACTGGTGAAAGGTTGAAAACTTTTCTTCTAAGATTGGAAACAGGACCATGCTTCCCTCTCTCACCACTCCAATTCAACACAGTACAGGAGTCTTAGCCAAAGCAACCAGGCAAGAATAAGATAAAAGCCATCAGCATTGGAAAGGAAGAAGTAAAATGGTCTCTATTTGCAGATGACATGATTTTATATATAAAAAGTCATAAAAACTTCACCAGAAAACTATTGAGCTAACCAGTGAATTCATTAAAGTTGCAGGATACAAAAGTAACATACAAAAAATCAGTAGCTTTTCTATATTCCTAACAATAAATTATCTGAAAAGGAAATAAAGAAAACAATCTCATTTACAATAGCATCAAAACCAGTACAATACTCAGTAATAAATTAAACAAAGAGGTGAAAGTTCTGTACACTGAAAACTGCAAGACACTGATGAAAGAAATTGAAGGAGGCACAGATGAATGGAAAGGTATCCCATGTTCAGGGATTGGAAGAACTAATATTGTTAAAATGTTCATACTACCCAAAGACATCTATAGATTCAATCTAATCCCTATTAAGATTCCAACAGCATTTTTTTATAGAAATGGAAAAAAAATTCTAAAATTTGTATGGGACCACAAAAGACCCAGAATACCCAAAGCAATCCTGAGAAAGAAAAACAAATCCGGAGTCATCACACTTCTTGATTTCAAGCTGTATTATAAAGCTATAGTAATCAAAACAGTATGGTACTGTCATAAAAACACATGCATAGACCAATGGAACAAAAGATGCTCTGTTATGGTGGTAAGAAGAGTAATTTTTTTAAAAATCTCTAATTTCCAAAAATATTTTGGGTAATTTGGTTTGACTACTTTCTAATAAAAATATAATAACAACTTTAAAAATGAAAACATCAAACTAAAAAACTAATAATAGAACTACCGTATGGCCCAGCAATTCCACTCCTGGTATATATCCAAAAAACCCAGAAACACTAATTTTAAAAGATATGCACCCCAATGTTCATAGCAGAATTATTCACAATTGCCAAGATATGAAAGCAACCTAAGTGGCCATCAACAGATAAACAGATAAACAAGATGCAGTATATATATACAATGGATTACTACTCAGCCATAAAAGAGAATGAAATTTTGCCATTTGCAGCAACACAGATGAACTTGGAGGGCATTATGCTAAGTGAAATAGAAACAGAAAGGCACTATATGATATCACTTACATGTGGAATCTAAAAACTAGTGAATATAACAAAAAAGAAGCAGACTGACAGATACAGAGAATAGACTGGCGGTTACCAGTGGGGAGAAGGAAGTGGGGAGGGGCAGGATAGGGGGTAGGGAATTAAGAGGTATAAACTGTTAAGTATAAAAAGGCTACAAGGATATACTGTACCACACAGGAAATATAGCCAATATTTTATAAGTATAAATGAAGGATAACCTTTCAAAATTGTGAATCACTATATTGTACACCTGTAATTTATATAATACTGTATATCAACCATACATGAATAAAAAAGGATGCCTACTTGGGAGCTAACAAAAAAAATATTAACACAAGAGGAAAATTCAGTGGAAATTAAAATAGGTTTTTTGGCCCAATGTTTGAAGGTTCAGCCAACCACTCAGAGCTGTCCGAATAGGATGTGGTCTAGATCGGTGGGATCTAGAGACCCAACTCCTAACTGCTGGCTTCCCGAAGGTTTCTGCTATGGTCTTCCTGTTTTCCCAGCCCCGGAGGGAGGCGCCCCTCCGGAGCACACCCTCTGCACCCCACTTTGCTGTACCACAGCTTGTACGTCACACTCCATGGAATGGTCTGGGATCCGTCATGAACTTGGAGCACAGGACTCTATTGTTCATCTTTGTCCATCTCCAGTAGCATGTCTGACTGAGAGGAGATATTCAAAGTGTTTGTTGACTTGACCAGCTCCCCAAAGCGCTGGACCGTCCCCTTCTGTTGCAGTTTACCTACAGGCACCACGCGGTCGGCCTGCTGGGTACCGGCCCTACCTGCTGGTAGTCGCTTGCCACATGCAGAAACAGCAGCCCTTTCTTCCAGGTCCACCACCAAACCAAACCCCTTTGGAAGCAGAGCCCTGGACAGACCAAACTAAATAAGCTAAGTGAGACAAGTGAGACAGGCAGGCCACAGGGGAAAGCTGTTCTAAGACTGAGAGCAGAAAACACTGACTAAAATTCCTCAGTTTCCTTCCTCTGCCTCAAAGATCTGATTCCAAGTCCTGCCAAGGTCTATAATCATAGTTTACTTCCTTTTTTAACCTAAAAGCAAATTACTCTTCCTTCCACGCCTGAAGGAGCTATGATGTCACTTACACATTCTGCGGGAATAGCAAACTCAGACGATGCTCCAGGAAATTATTTTCTAGGGGTGACTTTCAGCCAGCCTGGGCAATCTGCACAGATAAAATAACCCAGTGCAGGCAATGTGGTTGACTGAAAACAGCAATTTTCTTCAGAGTCTGGACTGGGAGCCAAAACCCCAGGGCGGGTGTAGCATGCTGGCGTGCCCAATGGCCTTCCATTCACTCAAACCCCTCCCTGCCTGCACGTGTGGATGCCCTGCCCCTTGGGTCACTGCACCTGCCCTGAGAACACCAGAGACCAAGGGGCAGGAGGGACAAGCTAACGTGTGCTGAGTAGCTGCTGGGCATTGCACTTGGGGCTGGGAACAGGACACAAACAGTTTCAGGAAGCTCTGGGCTCATCTTACAGACACCGCTTGTGACTTGTACTCTTTTTTTTCTTTTAATTGAGATATAATTGACATATTGCATTATATTCGTTTCAGGTGTGCAACAATGATTCAATGCATGTAGTTTAAATTGCAAATGATCATCACAGTATTGTGACTTGTGCTCCTGATGTTCTGTCCTGAGCCTGCTACTAAGTACGGTTATAATAATTTTAAAAAAGGGAATGTGCCCCAGGCAGTGCTTATCAAACACGAAGCGACAACTGGGTAGTCCTGCTTAGAATATCCTGAGCCCGGTGCACATGTAGAGAGGATGCTACAGGCGTCAGCACCTGGGAGCTGGTTAGAAATGCAGGATCTCGGGCCCCACCCTGGACCTCCTAGATCCAAGTTTCTGGCGGTGGAGCCCAGGGATCTGTGATTTTCAGGTCTGCTGAAGCTTGAGAGGTGCCAGCAGAGGGAACACCCAGGTCCCGGCTGTGTTCCTCGGAAAAGAATAGGGAAGAGCACGTACGACTTCCCTGGTGGCACAGTGATTAGGAATCCACCTGCCAATGCAGGGGACACAGGTTCGAGCCCTGGTCCAGGAAGATCCCACATGCCGAGGAGCAACTAAACCTGTGCGCCACAACTACTGAGCCTGCGCTCTGGAGCCTGCGAGCCACAACTGCTGAGCCCGTGCGCCACAACTACTGAGCCCGCGTGTCACAATTACTGAAGCTGGCTCACCTAGAGCCCGTGCTCCACAACAAGAGAAGCCACCGCAATGAGAAGCCCGCACACCGCAACGAAGAGTAGCCCCTGCTCGCTGCAACTAGAGAGCCCGCGTGCAGCAACGAAGACCCAACACAGGCAATCAATCAATCAATCAATCAATCAATAAAATTTTTTAAAAAAGAAAAAGAATAGGGAACAGCACAGCCAGCACGGGTTCCTGAGTCAAATGTCCCCAAGTTTGCTCCCAGTCTCACCATTTGCTGTTGGTAATTCTGGGCATGGCAGTTACTGACCTACATCTCCGGGTGTGCGTCTGCAGGATGGGGATATGGGTGGTCTCCGGATGGTAGACGCGCTGAGAGGGTTAAGTAAGGAAGGTATTAGAGTGCACTTAGCCTACAGTGTGGCAGCTCCTAAGCAAGCAATTAATATTCACTATCACACCATTATTATTTCTTGGGTAAACTCTTCCCTGCATAAGCTCCTCCCCAGACAAGAAGCTGACCAACTGGAGACGGTCTGTGTCCGTTTCTGGCAGCTAGAAGCAGAGGTGCCCAGCCTGCAGGGGGGACAGTGTTACATTGTCGCGTGTGTCGTTTGGCCCTCCCAGAGATGCCGGCTGACCCACCCCTTCCTCTCCCACCTCTCCTGGGAGCAGAGGGCCTCGGCAGGAGGAGGGCTCCTGTCCGCATGGCCACTGTTCTCCCTGGGGCCCCCAGCCTGACCTGAGGGGTGGGGGGAGGCCACCCCTCATCCTCTTTGCCCCCTGCCCTGCGTTTAGCACCGGAGTCCCCCTTGCCATCAGCCAGCAGGCACCGTGGCCCAAGGAGTCCTCCCACGGGCGCCTGTCACGGTCCCCTCCTCCGGGCCCTGGTCACTCTTCCTCTGTTTGTAACCACCAGCCAGGGCTCTCCCCCTGCTCAACCTGCCTCCGTGGGCCTGCCCAGAACAGCCCCAAGTCCCCACCTCTCTCCCCTTCTGTCTCCTTTTTTTAACAAATTCGTTCAACACTGAGTGTCTAATGTGTGCCAGACACCGTTAGAGGCACTAGGGACCCAACGGTGGGCAAAACCGGGAAAGTCCCTGCCCTCCAGGTGCTCAGGGTCTGGTGGGAGGGACGGACAAGCCTCTATTCGGTCAACATGCAGTGAGTTAAAGGGGATGGCGCCATGGGGAAAAGGCAAGCAGGGCAGGAGTACGGCTGCTGGCACGTCTGTGTGCGCAGGAACAGGAGAGGGAGGTGCCCTTCATGCTGCGGCCGGGGAAGGCCTCGCTAGGGAGGGGACACGGAGCACAGACCTGAGGAGGTGGGGGAGAAGGAACAGCCACGTGGCCAGCTGGATGGTGGGCACAGGGACAGAGCAGACACAGCATGTTCTGAAGGGTCAAGAGGGAGGCCAGGGTGGCTGGGGCAGTGATGGGAGAAGAGCAGGGCAGGGAGGCAGCCTCCCACCGCGAGGAAGCTGGCTTACACTGCACGAGGGAAGGGGCAGGTGGCCCCCGGGGGTTCTGGGCACGGGAGTCACATGGTCTGGCGTACGTTCCAAAAGGACCTTCTAGCTGTCCAGTGGAGAAGTAAGGTAACTGGTCAGGAGGCCTGGGAGCTACTTTAGGTGGGGTGGGCAGGGAAGGCATCTCTGAAACCTGCATGATGAGAAGGAACCAACCATGTGAAGACCCTGGAGGAGATCATTCCAGGCAGTAGGTGCAAAGGTCCTGAGGCAGGAATGAGTTTGCTGCATCTGAGGAAGAGAAAGCAGGCCAACGTGGAAGGCACAGAGGGAGCAGAGGGAGAGACGTGCGAGGTAAAGCCAGAGAGGTGAGCCGCTGATGGAAAGCCTTGGGCCTTGGTGAACGTCCAGAAGGGCTGCCAGAGAATGGGAACCCTTTGGAGAGTTAATTTTGAGAGACATGATATGATGTACCTTTTATGATGAGGCACATAAACACATGCATACAAGTGGTGCTTGGGATCCAAGGACAGCACGTTAAGAATTTCTGCTGTAGAGTCTAGATCTGGAGTGTGTCGGGTGAAGCGTCGATGCCTCACTTCAGTATTTGCTCAATTCTTTCCAACCATCACCCTCTTTATCGCCTAGTGCAGAATACGGCGTACTGTACCCCGCAAACAAAGAGCAAGCCTCTCTCTGCTTTCTTAAAAAACATGTCCCATCCTCATATATTGCTGGTGGAAATGTAAAATGGCACAGCCACTACAGAAAACAGTATGTTTTCTGTAAAACAGCAGTTCCTCTCCTCAAAAAATTCAACATACACTTACCATGTGACCCAGCAATTGCACCTCTGGGTACAAACGCAAAAGAAGTAAAAGCAGGGACCCAAAGAGGTATTTGCACACCCATGTTCACAGCAGCATTATTCACAATAGCCCAAAGATGGAAGTGCCTCACCTGTCCATCAACGGGTGAATGGCTAAACAAAATATGGCACGTTCATAACAGAATATTATTCAGATTTAAAAAGGAAGGGAATCTGACACATGCTACAACTTGGATGAACCTTGAGGACATTATGCTAAGTGAAATAAGCCAGTCACGAAAAGACAAATACTGTATGATCACACTTACATGAGATTCCTAGAGCAGTCAAGCTCATAGAGACAGAAGGTAGAATGGTGGTTGCCAGGGGCCAGAGGGAGGGTGTATGAGCCATTACTGTTTAATGGGGACAGAGTTTCCATTTTGCAAGATGAAAAGAGTTCTGGAGATGGAGGTGGTGACGGTTGCACTATGATGTGAGTGTGGTTAACACTCCTGAACCATACTTCTTTTTTTTTTTTTGCGGTACGCAGGCCTTTCACTGTTGTGGCCTCTCCTGTTGCGGAGCACAGGCTCCAGACGCGCAGGCTCAGCGGCCATGGCTCACGGGCCCAGCCGCTCCGCGGCATGTGGGATCCTCCTGGACCGGGGCACGAACCTGTGTCCCCTGCATCGGCAGGCAGACTCTCAACCACTGCGCCACCAGGGAAGCTCTGAACCATATATTTTTAAATGGTTAAGACAGTAAATTTTATCGTTATGTGTATTGTTATGTGTATTTTACCGCAATTAAAATTTTTTTAAAAGTCCCTGAAGCCCACTTAGTCCCTCAATTGCATCCTCATTAGCACCCATCTCCCTGTCCTCACAGCGCTGATGGCCCCAGTATTCCGGGACTGACTGTCTAGACAATCTCCTCGCTGGGTGAAGAAGACAAGTAAATGAGCTGGTGTGAATGAAATCTTAAAAGCTCTCCAGTGAAGACAGTCCTCGAGACTGAACCTGGCAGCCCTTTCAACTGGTAACAATTCTGCGTGTCAGGATTTCTTGTCTTTTAAATGCTACTTAAAACCTTTGGTTTAAGCCAGTTCCCTGTTCTGCCTTATGAGGATGCAAAGGATAGCTGGCGACCATCCTCTATGGAAGAAGTCTTCCAAAGGCTTAGACGCCATTGTTAAATTACCTTACCGCTTCAAAGACATGGAGTGACCTGCTTTCCACATTTTTCCAGCCTAAAATTGCAGCTGCATTCTCTTTGTGAAACTGACCTTTGGGTCCTCAACTGTGCTTCTCTGTGTTTGGATGGACCCCAAATCACTTCTTAAGGAGTTTAGCCTTGCCCATGGCACTCCCGTGGAAGACCTCCAAGGGAGGCGGTGGCCTATCGTTGAGGCCTGTGTCCTTGTCAGGCTCCTTAGAGCTCCCTAAGAAGACATCAACAGGGCTTCCCTGGTGGCGCAGTGGTTAAGGATCCGCCTGCCAATGCAGGGGACATGGGTTCAAGCCCTGGTCCAGGAAGATCCCACATGCTGTGGAGCAACTAAGCCCGTGCACCACAGCTACTGAACCTGTGCTCTAGAGCCCGCGAGCCACAACTACTGAAGCCTGCGCGCCTAGAGCCCATGTTCTACAACAAGAGAAGCCACTGCAATGAGAAGCCCACGCACCACAATGAAGAGTAGCCCCCGATCGCCACAACTAGAGAAAGCCAGCACACAGCAACGAAGACCCAATGCAGCCAAAAATAAATAAATAAATAAAATTTATTAAAAAAAAAAAAAAAAGAAGACATCAACATACAATGTCCCTCGCGATCTACCAAAAGCTTAGCTGAGAGAAACAAATTTGGGGAGATTCTCTGAAGGTGTATCCCTCCCTCTGGGATTCAGCCAAGGCCCCAGGAGCTGCAGGCAGGGACCACCTTGTTTTGCCCAGCCTCCCTTTGTGCAGTGGCTTTGCTGCACGACACTTGGCTGGGCACCCTGCCCACCCTGCAGGCTCCGTGTAAGAAAGCCTTGCGAAGCCTCGATGCAGCTGTTCTAGAGCACAGTTGAGGGCGGGCTGCCGACACCTCACTGGACATGAGAAGGTGGAAGCAATGCTGCTCCCAGGATGCAGAACCTGGAATAGTTATGCATCTGAAGCATAGTTTATTTTTGCCTCATAGATTCTAAATTGTATCACTGCTGATTTTCCATTCTGTTTTTGCTGCTGGAGAACTCAAAATCAAAATTGGGGCCTATTTCTGGAAGAATACTGTCCACAGAACTTTCTGCAATGATGGAAATGTTCTGTATATGTGCTAACCAATATGGTAGCCACCAGCCACATGGAGCTACTGAGGACTTGAAATGTTCTAGTGAGACTGAGGAACTGAATTTTTTATTTTAATTCACTTAAATGTTAAATTTAAATGGCCACATGTGGCTAGTGGCTACCAGTTGAACAGCACAGCTCTCAGATAGGAAATGACATGCACTTTGGATGTCATACTTGGTTTACTTGACTTTCCTATCATTATTTTTCCTCTACTTCAAGTCCCTTTGGTATCTAATTATTTTTATTAATCTTTCTTGTATGATCTATATCTTTGTCAGCCAACCTAAGTCTTTTTATAAAAAAATGTGGGAGCTACCTATAAATACAAAAACACCCCCAGATAACACAGCCATGTTCCCAACTTTTCTGACCAGATACTCCTTCCCCCCACTTTTGTGAAATACAGAGTAATTAATATGTTCATTTAAGGGAAGGGAGTCCCAGGAACGGGGGAAGAGAAGACTTCTCTTCTGTTTCTATGTTCTGTTTCTTCATCTGGGTGTTGCTTATGCAAATGTTCAATTTGTGAAAATTCACTGAGCATGTATTTGTGATGTGCACTTTTCCTTGTATATATCATTTATATTATTCTTCAATAAAAAGTAAAGAGAAATGTATAAAGAGAACTTATTATGTTCCAAGTACAGTGTTAGTTTACTTCTAGTTCGTGTAACAGATCTCGGCTATAGAAAGCTGTAGTTTCGATCATCAAGCATTGATGCAAATTTCTAAGATGCATTTTCTAGAGGGATCTTGGGCAATATCCGATGCTGGCAACTCCCCACCCACCTCCTCTCCACCTTTTTCCCCCTGGATCAGGCAATGCCAAGAAAGGAGAGGTGAGTTTCAGGAGGTAGAAGGCTTTCTTTCCATCTAATCAGATCTTAGTTAAAAACATTTCCAAATTCTTATAAGCGGCTGAGTAGCTCCCAGAAACAAACCTCTCAGCTTTTCTCCTCCAGAGGAATTAAACGGGCTGGAGGAGGTCTCTGAAATACGGAATGTTAACTCGATGGGGCAGGATGAGGAACTGAAATGCAATCTATATATTAAGAACGCAACTAGAAACTACCCAACCAAGATTGCCTTCAACGTATAAGTGCACCCAATGGAACAAAAGCATGTATGTTGAAAATGAAACTTGGGAAACACATTGCTAAGGAGAATGTAAAAAAAAAAAAAAAAAAAAAAAGGCGTTCTCTCAACTGTGTCCCTCCCTCCACGACCAAAATATATTAATTTTGCTAAAGAATGAAGTATAAATTTTTACTTTTAAAAGTAATTTAAAGAGGTGGGCAGGCGTATCTCTCATGCTAGAGCAGAGGATGGCTTTCTGCAGTGATGCAGTAAATAGTAACCTGTTCAAACAGCCATAATCAAGAACTGTGAGAGGGACTATTAGTCATTTCTGCCCACATTAATTTAACTCTCTGGCATATTACTATTTTGAACAAAGGCCCAAATTCCTGAGACCCCGTGATACAAATCTTTTTTTCTTACTCTTTTCACTCTTGGATGCTCTAAATTCAAAAGCCTGCACCCATACAGATTGTATAGCCATTTGAATCTGTGGCTTTTCTTTGAAATATTCTTTCAATTATTCCTTTGAGTGGAGTTCAGGCCAAGCTTTCCTACTTTATTCTTTCATTTACATTATTACAGGGATTGAGAGCAAAAAATATTCTAAATACTGCAAAAAGGAAAAAGTCCCTCAGAAACAATCACATTCATTTTGATCTTTTAGTATAAACAAAATCCTTTCATTAATTTTTACTTACACAACTGCATTGTTTTGCATAAAAAAATGGCAGTCTTCAAACACAGAAGAAAACTTTTCTCACATTTCAAAAGGGATTATAAAACTGACACCACAGAAATACAAAAGATCATAAGAGGTAACTACAAGCAACTATATGCCAATAAAATGGACAACCTGGAAAAATGGACAAATTCTTAGAAAGGTACCATCTCCCAAGACTGAACCAGGAAGAAATAGAAAATATGAACAGACCAATCACAAGTACTGAAATTGAAACTGTGATTAAAAACTCTCAACAGCAGAAACTAACACACCATTGTAAAGCAATTATACTCCAATAAAGATGTTAAAAAAAAAAACTCTCAACAAACAAAAGTCCAGGACCAGATGGCTTCACAGGTGAATTCTATCAAACATTTAGAGAAGAGTTAACACCTATCCTCCTGAAACTCTTCCAAAAAGCTGCAGAGGAAGGAACACTTCCAAACTCATTCTATGAGGCCACCATCACCTTGATACCAAAACCAGACAAAGATACCACACAAAAGAAAATTATAGGCCAATATTACTGATGAACATAGACACAAAAATCCTCAACAAAATACTAGCAAACCGAATCCAACAATAAAATAAAAGGATCATACACCACGATCAAGTGGGATTTATCCCAGGGATGCAAGCATTTTTCAATATCCACAAATTGATCAGTGCAATACACCACATCAACAAACTGATGAATAAAAACCATATGATCATCTCAATAGATGCAGAAAAACCTTTTGACAAAATTCAACACCGATTTATGGTAAAAACTTTATAGAAAGTGGACACAGAGGGAACCTACCTCAACATAATAAAGGCCATATATGACAAACCCACAGCAAACATCATTCTCAATGGCAAAAAGCTGAAAACATTTCCTCTAAGATCAGGAACAAGACAAGGATGTCCACTCTTGCCACTTTTATTCAACATAGTTTTGGAAGTCCTAGCCACGGCCATCAGAGAAGAAATAAAAGGAACCCAAATTGGAAAAAAGAAGTAAAACTGTCATTGTTTCCAGATGACATGATACTATACATAGAAAAGATGCTACCAGAAAACTACTAGTGCTCATCAATGAATCTGGTAAAGTTACAGGATACAAAATTAATACACAGAAATCTACTGCATTTCTGTACACTAACAACAAAATATCAGAAAGAGAAATTAAGGAAACAATCCCATTTACCATGGCATCAAAAAGAATAAAATACCTAGGAATAAACCTGTCTAAGGATGCAAAAGATCTGTACTCCAAAAACTATAAGATGCTGATGAAAGAAATTGAAGATGACACAAACAGATGGAAAGATATACCATGTTCTTGGATTGGAAGAATCAACATTGTCAAAATGACTATACTACCCAAGGTAATTTACAGATTCAACACAATCCCTATCAAATTACCAATGGAATTTTTTTTGCAGATCTAGAACAACAAAATCTTAAAATTTGTATGGAAACACAAAAGACCCTGAATAGCCAAAGCAATCTTAAGAAAGGAAAATGGAGCTGGAGGAATCAGGCTCCCTGACTTGACTATACTATGAAGCTACAGTAATCAAAATAGTATGGTACTGGCACAAAGACAGATTTATAGATCAATGGAAGAGGATAGAAAGCCCAGAAATAAACCCATGCACCTACGGTCAATTAATCTATGACAAAGGAGTCAAGAATATACAATGGAGAAAAGACAGTCTCTTCAATAAGTGGTGCTGGACACCCACATGTAAAAGAATGAAATTAGAACACTCTCTAACACCATACACAAAAATAACCCTCAAAATGGATTAAAGACCTAAATGTAAGACCGGATACTATAAAACCCTCGAGGAAAACATAGGCAGAACACTCTTTGACATAAATCGTAGAAATATCTTTTTGGATCCACCTCCTAGAGTAATGAAAATAAAAACAAAAATAAACAAATGGGACCTAATAAAAACTTAAAAGCTTCTGCACAAAAAAAACTATCATAAACAAAATGAAAAGACAACCCACAGAATGGGAGAAAATATTTGCAAATGGTGTGACCAACAGGGGATTAATCTCCAAAATACACAAACAGCTCATGTAGCTCAATATCAAAAAAACAAACAACCCAATCAAAAAATGGGCAGAAGATCTAAATAGACATTTCTCCAAAGAAGACATACAGATGGGCAAAAAGCACATGAAAAGATGCTCAGCATCGCTAATTATTAGAGAAATGCAAATCAAAACTACAATGAGGTGTCACCTCACACTGGTCAGAATGGCCATCATTAAAAAGTCTAACATACAATAAATGCTGGAGAAGGTGTGGAGAAAACGGAACCCTCCTACACCGTTGGTGGGAATGTAAATTGGTACAACCACTATGGAGAACAGTATGGAAGTTCCTTAAAAAACTAAAAACAGAGCTACTATATGATCCAGCAATCCCACTCTGGGGTATATACCCAGAGAAAACCACAATTCGAAAAGATACTTGCACCCCAGTGTTCACTGCAGCACCATTTACAATAGCCAAGACATGGAAGCAACCTAAGTGTCCAGTGACAGAGGAATGGATAAAGAAGATGTGGTACATATATACAATGGAATATTACTTAGCCACAAAAAAGAATGAAATAATGCCCTTTGCAGCAACATGGATGGATCTACAGATTATCATACTAAGTGAAGTAAGTCAGAGAACGACAAATATCATGATATCACTTATATGTGGAATGTAAAAAAAATGACACAAATGAACTTATTTACAAAACAGACACAGACTCAGACTTTGAAAACAAACTTACAGTTACCAAAGGGGAAAGGTGAGTGGGTGGGAGGGATAAATTAGGAGGTTGGGATTAACATATACACACTGCTATACATAAAATAGATAATCAACAAGAACCTATTGTATAGCACAGGGAACTCTACTCAATACTCTGTAATAACCTATATGGGAAAATAATCTGAAAAAGAATATATATATGTATATGTATAACTGAATCACTTTGCTGTACACCTGAAACACAACACTGTAAATCAACTATACTCCAATATAAAATAAAAATTAAAAAATAAAACAAATGCTAGCTAGAGTTTAGTTCAGTGAATAATAAAGCAATATTATTTCTTATTTGCATAGTTCAAAGGGAAATCTGAAAATTATTCCTCTAAATCATAAATATCTCAAGGTGACCTTTTTGACTTGAGCCATGTGGCCTGGCTGTAGTTTGAGCCAGGTATCTGTCATGTGCCAAATTCTCACTTCATTTTGCGATATGTGGATTATAGTTCTGATGTTTAATGCCCAAACCAACAAAAACTATGAAACTTTACCTGTGATTCAAGTAAATACAATCAGCACCTTTCAAGACAATGTCCCCGAACTTGCTATCAGCTTTCTCCTGTCAGGTAGCCATATGTGAAAACAGATGCCAGAGGCAGAGGTGTTTCAGAAAGACAAAATCCTATATGCCTGGACGGATTTACCTGTTAATGCTAGAAAGCCTGGGTCTTGAAAGCATTTATCAGGTAGGGTAGGTATAGGACCTTCTTTTTTTTTTTTTTTTTTTTGTGGTACAAGGGCCTCTCACCGTTGTGGCCTCTCCCGTTGTGGAGCACAGGCTCCGGACGCGCAGGCTCAGTGGCCATGGCTCACGGGCCTAGCTGCTCCATGGCATGTGGGATCTTCCCGGACCGGGGCGTGAACCCGTGTCCCCTGCATTGGCAGGCGGACTCTCAACCACTGCGCCACCAAGGAAGCCCAGTATAGGACCTTCTTAAATCTGTATGCTGAACTTTGAATTCTAGAGTATAACTAATGACGTCTAAAGAGTTTGGGACGATCACTGGAAGGATGGGAGGAGAAATGGGTCCAGTAATTGAGCCAAGACATTAACCACAGAAGCAACAGAACAGTCTACTGCATCCATTTCCTTCCATGTATACACTCCCCCTTCCTAAGCTGAATGAAAGAAGCTCCAGAGGCATCACGTACTCCTTAAAACACCAAGAAAGTCATTTCCAATGATCACTGAATTTGATCACCTATTGCCCAGTAGCAGAAGGGTGGAAGGGTAGAAGCGGGGGGAGGCACCAGAGCGATGAAGAAAACAGGTATCTTCTCTACTGAACGTCAACATATTTTACAATTGTCATAGATGGGTCTTCCTGAAGTTCCTTTGTGGAAGTGAAGAATTCATTGGTAAAAACTCCCTACTTGTGAGGGAGTAGATTAAGGAATCTTTAATACCAAATCCCCTGGGATATCAGTTCATTCTAAATCCCCGGGAGCCACAAGCATTTAGTGGATGCTCAAACAGGTGGGTGAAGAGGCGCTAGAGGAATCGGCCATTGCTTGCCTGGGGCACAGGCCAAGGCAGCTAAGTGAAAACTGTTTAATTAGAGTATGGACACCTTGACTTGATCTACGAGCCAGACAGAGGGTCACTGATCTTTTTTCTTAACTCATTGTTCTGTAACAGGTACTAACCAGGGTTTCTGGCAGAACCAATTCACTTGTTCCTCTGTTCTCCCCAGGTGGAGATAGACACAGACAGACAGACAGACAGACAGACTTCCCCCAAGGTACCTGCAGAAGGATCTTGTTCCCATCGTGGTCCTCCGTCTGCCAGCGTCCCTCACTGATGGGTCTGCAGGGGTTGGGCAAGAGAGGCACCAGCTCGCCAATGTCCTTGACTCGGAACTCCAGCACGGAGGAATCAGTGGGGACCGGGGTCTGGTCACAGGGCAGTCTCTTCAGGGAGAACTGGATGTCCACATCCAGACTGGAGAAAATGGGGAAGATGCAGAAGTCCATTTTCCTCTGGCTGGGGCTCCGCCTGAGTATCAGCTCGTAGAACTTGAGGATGTCGGCGTAGTTGTCATGGCGACAGTAGATGGTGAAGCGCACGATTTCCTTGCCGTAGTGCACAGGCCGGATGGCCCACAGCGGTGTCCCAGGGGCCAGAGTGAAGAACTCCTGGCTGCAGGGCAGGTAGGGCAGAAACCTGCTAGGCACGCGCTCCGTGTGGTGATGGCGCCAGGGTGGCCGCTGCAGCATGCGGTGCAGCTGCAGGATCTGTTCCTCGCCGTACTCCTCCTGCAGAAAGAGGACCACCGCCAGGGCTGGCTGAGCCACCTTGGGGGCCTTCCTCCGCCGCCGGGACGCCCTCCTCTCAGAGACCCTGAACAGCTGGAGGTCAGGGTGGATCCAAGCCAAGACCTTGTCGATGGCCTCCTGCAGGGGTCGGGATTCCCCTGGGTCTGCGATTATGTGGATGCTGACCAAGAAAGGGTCCTGCGCTTCCTCCACGGAGAGCTCACCTAGCAGCACAAAACAAAACCCAAGAAACAAATGGTGACTATTTCATCGAGATGTCCTGTGATAACATGCAAGGCCTCGGGCAGGAAGAGAAGCTAAATTTTAACTGAACGGACTCCTTGATTGTTTTGAAATTCGGATCCCAAGTTCACGTGCAAACACTACTGTTGCAGCACCCTAGCAGCCCCAAACTCAACAACTATTACTCACACTGGTTCCCAAGCTGGGCGCTGTCAGGACAACCTTGGTGTGGTACTTTATCAGGTTGAGTGTATTTTCTATTGAACAGCACAGAGTCAAGTCTCCATGGGTTTGGAAAGGAAAACAGGGCCCTTAGGGAAGATGCTGTAGCACTAAGTGCACACCATTTAGAATTTCCGTAGGTAACTGCAGTGCCTTCCCCCACAAATGGTCCCTATATCATTGCACTTCTCTGGTTTGCTTATTTCATTGGTTTGTTCATCGGTTTGTTCATTCATTTAACATTTATGGAATCCTTTCTTCACCAGGCACTTACTCTAATGGACACATCAAGCCCTGACTGGTGAGGCATGCTGCCAACTGTGTCCTGATGGTAGGGTGGCCGGGTGGTGACCATCTTGCTGCTCGAGACCCAGCGGGGAGCGGGGCGGCGAGCGCCGTGTTCTTGCGGTCGGAGCCTCCAGGGGCTGTGGTTAGGGGTGGGGTGACGCACGGTCGGACCATCACTGCCTGTGTCCTGCTGCCTTTTGGGGCCCTCCTCAGGCCATGTCCACCCAGAAGCCCATACGTCCTGATTGGGTCAGTTCCCCTCCCTGTGTCCTCTGGCAGAACAGCGAATTCCAAGTGTGAAGGTGACCATTTACCTTGGCAACCTTCTCCCATGGGGTGAACAGTTTGCCAGCCACATTGGCATACTTCTACTTTAAAAATATTCAGCGTATTTCATCAAGTAACCTGATAAAAGGCTTGTTCTTGTTCATGATGGCTCCTCTTGCATGTATTTAAGTTGTACGACCATCCAAGGGAAATCAAGGAAACTTTAAGTCTATTGTGACTTGGAGGGCAAGATTCATCTAGAATCTAGACCTGTCTCCACACACATGCCTCAAGATGTCCGCTAGGGTATCAGGCATAGGGCGATCATGGGGTCGGTAACATTTGAGAAGCATGATGTGCTTTCCGGAACCATCACCTTGATCAGTTTGCAGGATGAAAGGTGATTTTTTTGTAGTTAAACAAGACATTCCAAGTGGGTTTACAGGTACATTTCATCACAGGCACCTATGATAACATGGTCTTCATTTTGCTAGAGCAAAACCTGTCTGAATTTTCATTCGAACCCTGACTGTTAAATATCTCACTTGGGAACAGTTAGCTCAGTTTCTTGTTGCCTTCTTTCTCCTTCACTCATTCACCCACGCATTTCTTGAGCAATCAATATGTATCAGGCACTGGGAGACACGGAAGCTGGCACCATGACTATGGGGGGGTCCATTTACATAGACTCTGGTGTGACTAGTGCCCCCTTAGAGTTGTACAGTGTATGACCTGCATAGCCACAGGCAGCAGCCATAAAGAACCATAAGCCACAAATGAGAACTTCATGACTTGGCTGGGAAACACCGACATAAAGAGTAAAATTCAATCTGATAGGGCTTCCCTGGTGGCGCAGTGGTTGAGAGTCCGCCTGCCGATGCAGGGGACACGGATTTGTGCCCCGGTCCGGGAGGATCCCACATGCCGCGGAGCGGCTGGGCCTGTGAGCCATGGCCGCTGGGCCTGCGTGTCCGGAGCCTGTGCTCCGCAACGGGAGAGGCCACAGCAGTGAGAGGCCCGCATACCGCCAAAAAAAAAAAAAAAAATTCAATCTGATATAAGTCTATAGGAAATATGATAGAGTAGCATCTTAGGTGGAGGGAAGATTCTAAAGTCACCATGACATAAACATTTACTATAGACACTATTACCACTGATAGTCCCTTGAATGTCCAGTAGAGAACTGGAAGGTCCTGATCTGCAACAAGACCACACATCCAGATAGATGTTCCTTTGGTTGAACAGCAGATGAAATAAAGGCTTGCTGCCTGGCTGTTATAAGAGAAGAGTCTTGTATCATTAAACACTAGACCCCCGCTCAGTCGGCTGTGCTTTTTATGCTACAAGAGGCTTTTGGGAGCTGAAGAGGATTCTGAAACCAAAGGATGACTAAGGTAACAGCAAAGTCAAGTCTCAGTGCTCCCACAATCACGGAGCAGAATGGTGGGTGGAATTATTTAAGCTCTGCCTTTCTCTCTCTGGCTGAGCATGTATTCTCGAATCGCTATGAGTTAAGTATGAGCGTGATGCAATTTCAGTTTACTACCACATCACAAAGGAAGGAGCAATTTTTTCTCCGGGGGCTTCTGAGAGGGCTTTCTGGAAGGTGCTCCAGGTGAACTGGGTCTTGAAGGGTCGATGATATCTCACTCACAATAACCTCAAATATGGGGGAGATCATTGCAGGAAGAGGGAAGACTGTTTATGAAGGCACAGGACTGTGCGAAAAACAAGCACATTTGGAAAGGGGTGGTGAGTAATTCTGAAACATGGCAACAGATACAACAGGAAAAATGGATTAGAGCCAAGTTGTACAGGGCTTCAGCTCAATTTGGCAGTGATAAGGGGCCGTGGAAATTTTTAATAAAGGGATGCTGGGATCAAGTCAGGGGTGGTTGGCTATAGGCAAAGCAAGAAGTTAGAAGATGAGTGAAGAGTCTAGGTCAGGATAGCAAGGACATGGGAGATTGCATTATTGGCCCTGGTTCTTTATCTTACCCTGTCACCTTGCTCTCTGCCATGTGGCTTTGTAGTTCCTTCCACTAAGTGGCTGTAGTGCATTTCCCCACCCTTTGACTTCAAATGAGACCATACGCCTAGCTTTGGCCAACAGAAATAGTGGCATGTGTTCTGGCTTGTTTCTTGTGCTTCTAACGTTTCCATGAGAAGAACATGCTCGGGCCGGCCCACTGGGGCCAGAAAGGAGTATGAGGGCGACGTGGACCCGAGCCAGCCTAGCTGAGCCAAGCCTCCATCAGCCAGGCTCAAGATACTCAAAGACACCCAGCAGATCTTGGTCTGGAACAGCTGACCCAAGACACATGGGAAATGATAAATGACTGCTGTTTTGAGCCACTGCTTGGGGTTGGCTCAAAACACACAGCGACACTTTCAGTGGGTGTACAGAAGAGGGCTAGTCTCACAGGCTATTTAGGAAGCGTGTGGAGCCCACAGGCCTGGAGGTAGGAGCAGGAAAAGCAGGAGAGGAGTTGACCTTGATGTTTCTGGCTTGAGCAACTCATCTGATGTTGATGCTTAGCTGAGACAGAAAACAGAGGAAGAAGGGCAGGTTTGTGGGGAAAGATAAGGAGGTCCACCTTGGCCATGCTGGCTTGTGATGCCCGACTGACTTCCAGGAGGGATGTCCTGTTGGCAACTGGACCTGTGTGTTGCTGAGAAGATGTGTTGAACTTAAGGATGGACCAGTTCCCTTTCGGCCACATTCCCGCTTTCATACAGTTATCTCGTGTGTGCCCTGTTTTGATACGAACCAGTGAAAATTCATCCTGGTGGCTTAAAAAACAATTGGAATTCATAGATTATTCTGGCCCTTTCCTTTGCTTGCTCTTTCAGCTCACCTGGCTACTTTCTGTTTCACTGAACACAAGCACCACTATCAGCAGAAGTGAAGTTGAAGCAAGAGTAGTGAAAACACAAACCAATGACATTTCCTGCCAGTCAGTAGCTCCAGTGGTGGCAGGAGGGGATACCACAGTCGCCTACGATGGATATTTCACTTTTCTAGGGTGCCCTGATCGCCCACCAGTGGAGGCGTGATTTCACTAAACAGTTGTGAATGCTCACTATAAATGGAAGGTGTAGAAAGGCTGTGAATCATCTGGGGATGAAGACATTCACTTGAGAAAATTACCGATGATTTCTACGAGGGGAAAAAAGGAGTCGCAAGAGTGTTTGGGAAAAGAAGTTGTCAGAGCGTCAGCCGGTCCCATTAAGATCCTAACCCCACACTCAGGGTGCGCGTGGCCATGGACGTGGGGTGATGTTGCTGCGTGACACACAGATGACATTCACTGTGGGCCAGTGTTCCACATGTACGAGCTCATGGAATCCTCAGAGCAACCCCAGAAGTCGCGGGTGGGGGTGGGGGGTGGGAGGGTCGCTCCCCTTGTCCTCACTTTAGAGGGCAGGATATTGAGGCACAAAGAGGTGAAGGAACCTGCCGAGGGCACAGAGGGAGTGAGTGGGCAGGCACTCGGCTATGGCATGAGGTCTGTGCGCACAGTTCCCCCGCGGTTCTGCACAAAAGTACTTGTTTCCCAGCTGAAGGGGGCAGCTTTCACTCTCCAGCCGTCTCTGGCCACGCCTCTGCGACTTCACCTCTCTCTCCGGCTCTCCTGCCTGCTTCTGATTGGCTGGCTTCTCGGCCACCAGTCCATAGCTTCCTGTCACGGACACCCCTTTACATCTCTTTCTTCTGGCCCTGGGTCTCTGAGGAAGACTATCAGAAACCGCCTCCCTGAGGGCACATGCCCAGGTCTTTGCATGTGAGCGCTGCCCTCAAGGGGAAGCGCAGGGCAGCACTGCAAGTGGGCACAGCAGTGACAGAAAAGCAGAAGAGTGACAAGGGAAAGCAGAGGGGTGTGAGAGGCCTGGGTGAGAAGAGGCCCGGGGTACGTCAGCTTCCGAGTCTCTGAGACAGAGTTGTCAGGGTGCTCAGTCGGCCCCCTCTATGGGCGGCACAAAGCTTTCCCAGGGAGCAGTAACAAAGGCCATGCAGAAGCCTGCATGGCTGAGTGGATGTTTACAGCTTTGCAAAAGGGCGAGATGCCCAGCTTCGGAGCAGGGAGGGGGCTGAAAGGCACTCGACCAAGCACGGCTCACCCGGGACGCAGCCCTGATCAAGCAAGCAAGGAGGAAGAAGACCAGACCCCAGAGCTTCCTCTTCACCGTGTGAACCACAGAGACGTAAGCGGCAAATATCCTGCCGCTGAGAAGAGTCGGGGGAACGAGTGGTGGCATTAGTGCGCTCTGGCCGTCGCCAGCATGTGGCCACTGCATGTGACCCTGAAATAAACAGGCTCAAAGGGGCACAGAATGCAGCCCCACACCGTCACTGTCACCGTCATTGGGTGCTGGGGTTACACACACCCAGAGCAAACCTGCCTCTGTGGAGCTAGACAGGACGCCAAGTGTTTGAGGGGAAGAAGAGAAAATGTGAATAATTAATTGACATGAAAAGCCTCTCCGCCTCCCTGGAGGAGCAGAGACGCTGCGACCGTAGGATATGCCTTTATCATATCTATTACACGTCCTCTCAAAGGCCCTCAGAGAGCACCTGTTCAGCTAGGGCAGGACACAGACCCAAACCGGCCAGTGGGCGGATCTCCCCAGGGCTGGAGAGAGATCGGAGCTGTTCACAAAGCTTTCCAACTAGCTTATGCTTCCCAAGAGGACAAGGAAGATTCTTTCCCATGTGATCATTTACAATTAGATTTTCCTTGGATAATGTAAAACACAAACAACTGTAAGTAAAGCACTGCACCAGTTCAGGCTTCTATGAGGCAGAAAGTCTATTATTAACCTGAGGATTTATTCCATTTTCCCCAGTATATCCCTTTTTTTTTCATAAGTGTAACAGAAAATAACTTAGACAATAACAACCATGTATTATGTTCTTATCATTTGTCAGACACTGTCCTAAAAGCTTTACTATATATATTACCTCATTTAATCTTTAAACCACCACCACGCTAAAGGCGTATTCTTTCTCCCCACCTGGCAGGTGAAATGTGAACTGACCCGCCGAAGGCCATTCGGCTGGAGAAGGACGGCGTGTCTGTGCGCCTCACCATGTGCTTTTTCTTGCCTCTTGAGTCTACCATCCTTAGAATCATCCTGCCCTGAACCTCAGCCTGCCTGGCTGGGCTCTGAAACTGTGGCTGGGCTCCATCAGGAAATGTGGGTGGGTGATTCTGCCGCAGATGGACTGACCAGTACACCTGGACAGTTTCTGGCAATCCCTGACCCACGCGGACATCCTAAGTCTGCTGGAGGAGAGGGACGGGACTGAGGTACTTCTGCTTGTTGACAGATGTCCTGATGCTGGTCCTCCCACTCGGCTATCTCAATACTGCCAGTGGGACCCCACTCTCTTGCCCGCACTGTCACTCTCTTGCCCGCACTGTCCCCTGCTGTCCAGTGCCTGCCAGACTGCCCTCCTCCCAGAACTGGCAAACTGATGTGTCCCCAAGACACTGACTTCCCAATAGCAGGTACGTCTCTAATTGAAGGTCCAGATCGCTCATTCCAAAGGGAATGCCTGGCCAAGTCTCAGGATATGACAAGCTCAGATACCCCTTTCTAGAATGTCTGGGCAATGATTGACGTCTCCTGTCATTTTATCCACCATTTATCACTGACAGTTTGCAATTCAGTGGCAATCACTTACTTAACCAAGGAATGTTTATTGAGCACCTACTATCTGCCAGGCACTGTAGGATACAGTGGTGACTGAAAGAGTCTCTGCCTTCATACAACTTATAATCTAGTGGTGGGAGATAGACAATAAAACAAATATATAAGATGAAGTCAGGTACCTAAATGCAACAGACACTTCACTGAACAAACCCATGTTCAATGAGGGTACAGCAAGGGGTTTCCAAGGCAGTAACCTTACAATCACCTGAATAAACTGCCCTGGACCGTTCCAGCGCCATAAGAACCACAGGGCCCCAGACACATCCAGGAGGCCAAAAGAGTCTGAACAAGGGTATCTCTAGCTGCTGCAGGCTGTATGGTTTAGGGAATCTGGCCCTGGAGCTTAGCTTGAGTCCCTCTAACCTCAAATGCAGGAGGCTGAATAAACTCCTGATTTGCATTTCTAAAGCCCCACTCTGCAGCACCCAACAGTTCAGGGGCTTGGATGTGTGGTCAACCAGACACATGTGACTAAGTGGCAGAAAACCCACAGGAGACAGTGGACCAGGTGTGTAAGAGACATGCCCAGGGCATAGGCTGATGCTGTGAAGAAAGATTAGGTCAGAAAGCAGGAGGGAAAGAAGCTCCAGAATGACAAGGAATACAACTGCTACGTTAAAGTGGCACAGGGGGCCAACCTCCCCACATCAAGTTGCTTGGTCTTCCCAGAGTGCCTGAAATAAAAGCTCCCAGAAAGGGGTTTCCAAATGCCTTCCTGGGAGAGTCAATTCATACAGAATATAATGAATAACCTGCCTTCAGTTTTTTTGGGTTTTTTTTTCACAGTTTTTTTTTTTACAGACAGTTCTTGGAACCTCTGAGCTAATTAAAAAATTGAAGCAATCCCCTTTGTCCCTGACAACACTTAAAGTCTAAGACATTCTCAATTCTTAGTAATTTTATGATTTCGACAAGGCCTTTGGTTGGCCTGTAACTTTGAGCTATGAAAGGGGCAAGGGTGGTCCCAGTGCCAGCCCCAGACTGCAGTCAAAAGGAGACGCAGGGTTGGGAATAGTGGCAATCTGGTGGCAATGAGGTGACATGCAGAGGATTTAATATAGGGGATCCAAAATGCGTCCATAATATAGATAAAATGCGTCTCCTCCTTCAGCCTGAATTCACAGAACTTTCCTGTAATTGAAGAATGGAATATAAGTTGAAGAGACTAAGCCAAAAACTCTATTTTCCTTTGACAGAGGAGAACACTATGGCATCTTTCTGATCCTTAGGCCCTCTCAAGATTTTGTAAGAAGTACGGCTTTGCTATCCCTGTAGGTATTTGACTGCTCTCTCAATTTTCATCACCTATTACAGAAACAATGTCAGGAATCTGGATGTGAGAGGCTTATTCTTGAACTCACTCTAAAATTATTAAGAAAGAAATGATATAGAAAGTAAGGCAGATGCTTTAGACACCCTGCATGTTTTTCCACTTGGAAATGTGACATCAACGTGACTTTGTATTTCTAAGCTTCGTTGTGGAACAAACCTGCAGATGGGAAGAGGAGGGGGAAGGAAAGGCCAGACACCAACCAGAGAGGAATAACAGTCACTTTAAATTCTGACACTGCTTGACGTTGATTCTGGAAGAGGACCGGGAAGTTGAACGTAATTGGTCTGAGAAGGTTTAATTCAGCTAGAAACACTTAAATATATCTGGCATGGTTATCTAAGTCCTGAGGACTATAATGATTTCGCAATTTTATGAGAAGGTAAGACAGGTCTGACGCACACCAGTCCCCAGTGCTTAACAATGTACTAGACCCCTTGTGTATAAAAAGTTATATGGTTCAGGGCTTCCCTGGTGGCGCAGTGGTTGAGAATCTGCCTGCTAATGCAGGGGACACGGGTTCGAGCCCTGGTCTGGGAGGATCCCACATGCCGCAGAGCAACTAGGCCCGTGAGCCACAACTACTGAGCCTGCGCATCTGGAGCCTGTGCTCCGCAACAAGAGAGGCCGCGATAGTAAGAGGCCCGCGCACGGTGATGAAGAGTGGCCCCCGCTCACTGCAACTAGAGAAAGCCCTCGCACAGAAACGAAGACCCAACACAGCCATAAATAAATAAATAAATAAATAAAAGTTATATGGTTCAGATGACTGAAGAGACTCCATGTGTGCCAATCTCTGCTGTATGGCAAAGTGACTCAGTTATACACATGTAGACATTTTTAAAAATATTCTTTTCCATGATGGTTTATCCCAGGATACTGAATATAGTTCCCTGTGCTCTACAGTAGGACCTTGTTGCTCATCCATCCTATATATAATAGTTTACATCTGCTAATCCCAAACTCCCAGCCCTTCCTTCCCCCACTCCCCTCCCCCTGGGCAACCACAAGTCTGATTTCTATGTCTGTGAGTCTGTTTCTGTTTTGTAGATAGGATCATTTGTGTCTTAATTTAGATTCCACATATAAGTGATATTGTATGGTATTTGTCTTTCTCTTTCTGACTTACTTCACTTAGTATGATAATCTCTAGGGCCATCCATGTTGCTGCAAATGGCATTCTTTCTTTCCTTTTTACAGCTGAGTGGTATTCCACTGTATATATGTACCACATCTTCTTTGTCCATTCCTCTGTCGATGGACATTTAGGATGTTTCCATGTTTTGGCTATTGTGAATAGTGCTGCTATGAACATAGGGGTGCATGTATCTTTTTGAATTATAGTTTTGTCTGGGTAAATGCCCAGTAGTGGGATTGCTGGGTCATATGGTAGTTCTGTTTTTAGTTTTTTAAGGAACCTCCACACTGTTCTCCATAGTGGCTGCACCAACTTACATTCCCACCAACAGTGCAAGGGGGTTCCCTTTTCTCCACACCCTCTCCAGCATTTATTGTTTGTAGACTTTTTAATGACGGCCATTCTGACCAGTGTGAGGTGGTACCTCATGATAGTTTTTCATTTGCATTTCTCTAATGATTAGTGATGTTGAGCATCTTTCCATGTGCCTACTGGCCATTGTAAATCAACTATATTTCAATAAAAAATAAATTAAAGAAAAGAGAGACTCTAGTATTTTACATAGAATCTATTCTTCTACTCAGTAACTGCCATTCTTTCTAAACCACATTGTATCTCGCCATTTCCATTGGTGCCACAGTCACCCTGAGAGTGCCAGGACCTCACTGAAATTCTGTAGATTTGGAGATGAGGCAGCAGGGCTTGCAAACAACAGGATTAGAATATTCATCTTGTTTTAAGAAGTAAGGTACATCTATCAAAGCCAAACAGACAAAAGAGGAGGATGTTAAGCAAACCTATCCCAAGGATTTGTTCATCAAGACTGCTCAGCCTTACACTAGAGCTAGCGGGACGAATCCTCACAATTACAGTAACTAAGATTTATTTTATAAAGGGATTTGTCGGGCAGGATGTTGAGAAATGAGATGAACCATGATTAGCTTTAGAAGTGTTCCAGGAAAAAACACTATGGACATGCTTATAAAATATATCATGGGGCTTCCCTGGTGGCGCTGTGGTTGAGAGTCTGCCTGCTGATGCAGGGGATACGGGTTCGTGCCCCGGTCTGGGAAGATCCCACATGCCGTGGAGTGGCTAGGCCTGTGAGCCATGGCCGCTGGGCCTGCACGTCCAGAGCCTGTGCTCTGCAACGGGAGAGGCCACAACAGTGAGAGGCCCGCGTACCACACACACACACAAAAAAATATATATATATATATATATATATATATATATATATATATCTATCATGGATGGGCATTGAAAAATCAGTGATAAAATGTGGCACTGCTTTTGTTCATGATCAAACTAGCAATGTGGGAAATGGAGGCTGTGGACTCTTTTTGGACTTTTTTTTTTTTTTTTGGCCTAAAATTCAGTGAAATATTCAAATGCTTTGCTAACTTGAATAGGATACTGATGTATCCCTGGTCCTTATTTCCAAGCTTCCTCAGAAAAATATGTACCTTACATCCCATTTGAAGAACAAGCTTCCTGGGCATGACTAGAAAATTAAAGATGGGGGAGGCATTTAGTCCAGCCCCTCATGCTACAGATGAGGTCAGACGACTTGACCAAGTCGACCCGTTAGTCAACGGCAGGTCTAGAAGAGAACAAACATCTCCCAACTCCCAATTTGGGGCTCCCCGTAGCTCTGAAGTGCTTACTCCTGCTAATGGCCCCAAGGACTGCAAAGCAGGAGGAGACAGGGTCCCTTCCAGAGATCACAACCTACCTGAGAAAGCAAGATGCTCACACGTGAGAAATATAAGAAAAACACAAAATGGGAGATGGTAGGTTCTGAATGGTGTAGGGGATGAATTTCAGAGATAATAACTGAAGTTTCCTTCTCCCACAATTTTCTTATTGCCTGCGGCCCTCCACCTGCAGAATCTGGGCTGTTCATTGCTTCAGGGCAGGTGGGGGCAGATGGACCCACCATTCATCAAGTTCCTGAATTTAGACTGTTTTCAGATCACAGCAGAGGAAACCGTCTGGAAGGGCAAGGCTCTTCTCTATCGCAAGGACTGAGGTTTCGGAGACAGAAGAGGCTTTCTGAGCTGAGAAAGGCTAAAAACCTAGGGCAGGGCGTTTACCCCGTGAATTGGACTGCAGAAGAACGTGTGATGCTGCAGGGGCGGCTTTTCCGCCTCAGCAGATGTCCGGTTTGGGCTTCTGGTGGGAGGAAGAAGACTGGAAGAGACCTGACCAAAGCCTGGATGCCAGAAGGTTTCTGAGGCTCATGTACTGAACTCCTGGGCTGAGCCCTGCAGGGGTGGGTGCTCCAGAGCAGACCTGTACCTTCACTTGCCAGGGGGTGAGGGTGGTGGCTCAAGAGCTAAGTTCAGCTCGACTATAGAGAAATACAACAGTTCCACTTTTATACCTGAGCAGGTGACTGTGAAAATTCATACTCACTGAAACAGGAGGTTCTTATAGAGTTCTCAAGAGACAGCAGAAAGTGTTATAATCCAACTGATGGTGAGCCTCTAAATATGCCAGCTCATAGCAAGACCTCCAACTTCTGAGTCTAGATTGTCTGTGACCCACACATTTTAGCCTATGCTCAAGCCTGAGGCAATGAAATATTAAAGATGGACTCACAGAGGAAGTCCAGTTCTCCCCGCAATAGACAAAGGAAAGACTTCTCACAACTATTCTTGTTACAAAGAAGGAAAGGTAAGTCTTCCAGGCCCTGGTTGCACAGCTCAGCATCAGTACCTTTTGGTACCAATAATAATGTCAGAAGATGTCAGGGTGAGATAAAAATAAAAGGGGAAGTGAGAGCAGATGGAATGTTCCTTCCCTTCCCTAACCAGTGTGTTGTACAAAATTTAAAAGTTTAGCGAATGAGGATGAAGGAGAGAAGGTTTACAAAGAAGAAAGGAGGGAGGGCTGATGGGATCCTCTTCGCTCTCCCAGTCAGTTCTGAATATTGTTAACGTTTAGTGGATGTGACCTGGCTTTTTGCACAACCTTCCCTGAATACTTCCAACTTGTCTTCCCCTCAAAGGTTAATAGCAACAATACTGATGTTGAATAAAGATAGAAATTGGCTACTGGAAGCGAAATACTTTCCATGAAGCCTGTGCAGTGCACGGATGGTTTGGAGGTACTGTTTTTGCTGCCTGAGGTTGGAGCGGGCATGTAATCGATACTATACTTTTAATGAGAGCCACAGAACAGACTGCAGCCTGTGGATCTCCAAAAGCTGAGAGTCTCCCTGTTTACAATCTGCTCTTCAGAGCACTTTTGCCCATTGTTACTGCGTGTGTATCCATCCATACAGTTTTTGTTTATAAAAATCCCAATTTTTATAAGACACTGGCACTCTCATTCATGCCAATGGGAGAGTGAAATGGTACCTTGGGAGAATGACCTGGCAATAGGGATCATAAGCTTTAAAAAGTAAGTATGCTTTTTACCTTGGCAATTCCACTCGTAGGAATTTATACTAAGGAAATAATGAAGGACATGCACAAAGATATAGTATAAAATGCTGATTATAATAGTGAAAAAGTGAATAGAACCTATAGGACCAACAATAGGGCACTGGTGATAAAGTATGGTGCAGAAAGAAATATAATGGAATCCTGTAGAGATAGTCAAACTATTATAGAAGTAAGTTTACTGGTATATAAAGAACTTCACAATATGCTTAGTGAGAAAATTAGACTATAAAACTATCCAATATAATTTTTGGTAATAATATACACATATATAGAAATATAGATGCTCAGAAAAAAATCTATACAGGCAGACACCAAATTACAACTTGTTTCTGGATGGCTGCATTCTGAGTTTTCTTCTTCTTGCTAATCTGTATTTTCTGATTTTTCTACAAGGACTATGTATTATTTGGATATAATTATTTTAAAACTGGGAAAAGCACCTGGCATGTCAGGAGAATGCGTAGTAGCAGCTACTCACTTTTGTTCCCTCTCGTGGGATAGGGGTCCTGACAACCCTGCTAGGACAGATGTCCCTGAAGTGTCACTTCAGCCTCTCAGGGAAAATGTGATCATGAGAAGCCTGCCTCCATTTTTCTTTCATATCCTGGCTAGAAATTGATACCCTATATGTAATTGAAATCACAGAATTAAAACTTATCTTTGAAGCCAGAAGGACTACACAATCAGTTTTTCAGAAATGGATGTTTGTGTAACAGAGCATCAGAGGAGTTGTCCCTATGGGATATTGTCCTCAGCCTTTGATTTCCTGATGAGTATCTTTGGTTATTGCTTTTTTCTTATCAACTGTCAAATAGTAATATTGTCTAGTTTTCCAGGTTCCCACTCAGAGGACTCTGAATATATAGACCCCATACCATCAAATAACATTCTAAGTGCACCCACTCTTTCACCTCCAGTAGTTTCATTCATCTCAGGTATCGTTTGCTAATTTCATGATCATGTAGATAAGGCTGCCACCTGCTTCTCAAAAAAAAAACCCCAAACAAATACCTCTAGCTTGCCTTATAAAGAACAAGTCCCATGTTTTAAAATAAACTACTCTTAGAGGAGGAACACAATTTTCTTTTAAATTATCAATAAAATAACTTAAATATTAAGTGAATAATTTTATCTAGACGTTAAACAAATCCTAGAACCTACAGATTATACCATTAACAATTAGCCTCTCAAAGTAAGAAACTTGGATAAATCCCGTCAATCGTGGATGATTTAAGGGCAATCTTATTTACTGGGGAGACAGGCTAGATCAGTGCTCTATAAAATTTCCGTACAAACAACTCACATGACTCAGGAAGTCAGGGGTGGGGCCTGGGATTCTGCATTTCTAACAAGTTTCAGGGTGATGCTGTGGTCTGTGGACCACACTCTGAGTAGCAAGTTTTCCAGTTTGGTGATTTTATGTGCTCTGCCAGGCCAAGAATACCCTGTCTGGGCAGCTGACAAAATGTGAAAGGAGCAAATACCCCAACCTGCACCAGCTGGCGTTCTGGGGCTCTCAGCTTCTGCTAAGCCTCCACCTGAGTGGCTGCAAGATCCATACCTGCCAAAAATGACGCTTCCAGGACTGTGGCCTTTTTTATTAGTGTTACCTACAAGCTACATGTTAAATGGCTCCAGCCTTAAGAGAAAGGTCCAGGAACATAAGAAGTGTCTCAAACATGAAGCCACAGTTGTCCCAGAAAGCCTCAATGCCTGGGGGCATGGAAGAGCCACAAGCACCAGGCCCTTCTCCATAGGCAGGAGAGCCAGTTCCTAACTGGAGTGAGGCCACGGCATTCCCAGGAGGACAGAGGAAGCCTTCAGGGCTCTTTCCCACATGGCTACAGGAGCTGGAGCTGTCAGTGGCCCAGATGCCCCATGCTAGGGAACGCGATAGGTACTTGTGAGTAAAAGCTTTAATCTCACAGTCACTTTGGAAGGCAGAGCCACAAAGCAGGACCGACCAGGCAAGAAAATCAGATTGATCTGTCCTGCGTGCACAACATCTTAATGGTTTCCGATTGGTCTCTGCAGTCATCAGTGATACAATCGTCCAGCACAAGGCCACTCACGGAGAGCCCGTCTAGGGCTGTGGAGTCATTCTAGCTGTGCAGCAGCTCACTCTGAACCTCCATGAGAACAGCTCTGCACGTGAACCTGACTGTTGGGACAGAATAGGGTCTCAACCAGAATAAAAATGAGGGTAGTTCTCGTCTGGGGTTCAGTTGCTGGAAGTTGCACATTCAAGACCTCCTGGCACACAAAACCCTGACTGTCCTCCATTGAAAATATATACACATGTTCCCGATGCCTTGATTTGTTTTATGTCAACTGTTGGGTTTACAACAGGTATTACTACTAGTGACACTGTATATTAGTAAGTCAATCAAACAGTGTCACTAATATGAGTAAGCCCTTTGGAATCAGAGGAAGTAGAAAATCAATGAAAGTAGTGATGGACGTGAACTGAGATACTTAAAATACCTGGCAGGTTGGTCTCTGATGATTGTATTACCATCTATAACTAACTTTGTCTGAAAGGCGATATTCTAAATTAGAGAAAATCGGTGACTTTTCTTTTGGTGCTTTGACTGCAATAGGAGTGTGAAGCTGGGGATGGAATAGGTGGATTTTTTAGTCTTTTGGCAAATTGTGCATATTGCCAACTCCATACTGATCACAGAGTTAAGCCGCTTCATTGGCTGAAATTGTTCTTCATAAGGATTAATGAATAGATTTGAGTTCTGCCTAGATCTTGTGGAATAAGATTCTGAAAGCTATGTGTTCTGAAAATCATAATGGAGAAAAGTATTGTACACAGACGAAAAAAATGAAAACTATGGCATTTACAAATGGATCAGAGTGAAATTGGCTCGCACCAACCTCTTCCAAGATACTTCCTTTTTTGGATGTATGTGATAAAAACTGGCTCTAAAATGAGCAAATTCTGTCAATAAGTTATCGTCTCCTCTAACAAAAACAGAAAGAACGTAACGAAAATTTCATATCCCAAGTCTGAATCGAGCTCTTGGATATGGAGACACAGATCATATATGTTCAAATGTCCCCCGTCACTGATGAGTTCGACAGTGCGCAATCGTATCTTTTCAAGGTGTTGCTGCTTTGAAAGCTCCTTACATTGTTTATTAATTAAATCACAATGATCTTATCTTTCCCTGCACGCCGATGGGACCCACAGATGTGGCCAGAGACAAAATCAAAACGTATGATGCTTCGGTATCCTGAAACAGCAAGGAAATGATGACACCACTGAGAAATGAAAGGGAAAAGACAGCATTTAGAAAGATGCGCACGTGAGACAAGGCAACCTCGGGACGGGATGGTATGTCACCCTGTCAGAGCAGCAAGGCAGACTTGACAAGCCCCATGGTGGCTCTAGACCAGCTACAGTGCCTTGCAATTAACCGAAACACCCCAATTTTCCTATTTAAAAAACACCTGGGGCTTCCCTTGTGGTGCAGTGGTTGAGAGTCCGCCTGCCGATGCAGGGGACACGGGTTCGTGCCCCGGTCCGGGAAGATCCCACGTGCCGCGGAGCGGCTGGGCCCGTGAGCCATGGCTGCTGAGCCTGCGCGTCCGGAGCCTGTGCTCCGCAACGGGAGAGGCCACAACAGTGAGAGGCCCACATACCGCAAAAAAAAAAAACACAAAAAAACAAAAAAAACACCTGCAATCCACCTGACCCTTTTTCCTGGACACCAGTGTGTGTCCAGAGGCCCCCGGCACCAGCTGGACCTCTGTAAGGCTGCCCTCAAGGGCAGGTCATAGACGTGGCAGCCCCAGGAAGGCTTAAGGGACAGAAGTCCATGGGACCAATAGCCTGTAGGAGCTCGGGGCCAGCAGGGAGAGTGTAGGCAGGAAACAGGGAAGCTCCCTGAGTCACAGGAAGTCAGAGAAAGAAAGTTAGGGAAGAAATAGTAGGGCAGGAATCTGAGGCCTGGAGGAGGGAGGTGAAGACAGGTTCAGTGACTCCCGCCCACCCATGACATGTGCCTTTTTTCTACAGCTTGCTACATGCTCCTGGGCTCCAATGAGGAGAACACACTGCTTGTGGCCATTTCTCCAGAATTTCAGACACAGAGAATTCCTCAGGGCATTGCCAAGAGCCCTCTCTATCATTCCAAATGACCTTTTATCACGTGTGCTCTGAAAAGCCTGAAGGGGCACAAAACTGCAAGGCAGTCCTGCCATCACTGGCAGTTTATAAGGGCCAGGTGAAGAGTTAACCACTCTACTTGAGGTTCAAGAAGGAACAGTCTTGGGGCACAATTAGGAGGGCAACTAGAGAAGAGGCTTTTTGAGAAGAGTCTCAAACAGAGAGAACTAGTTAATTCTTTGACTGCCTCCTACTGGCACTATCCTGGGGCTAGAGACCCGCAAGAAATGGTATACTGTCCTGAAAATATCATTTTTTCAGCTCCCAGCATCTTCTGGGAGGAATTCTCCAAGTATCATTACAATCTTTATTTGAAAGGAAATATTCAATCACACATGAGAATTTCATTAGCATTACGTAGCACAGTTGATGTTTTTCCCCCAGCATAATTATTGTTTTTCTTTTATTCTGTTTATAAAATTCCCCCTTTCTATTTAAATCGCTTAAGAATGCAAATTGTACACAGTGGCTTGATGATCTTCTAACCAGGTTGCTGGAAAAAAACAACCTAAAATTCTGAGAGTATAAATTAAATTCAGCTTCCTAAGGAAGTATTAGGCTTTACTAAGATCTCCTGAGTGCTAAGAGTGGGTTTAGTTTTGCAGAAAACACAAAGAAAAAGCCTTTCTTTCTATCAATCTAAAAAATACAAACGGACAAGTCGCAATTAGAAAAAATTCATCCACATAAAACCAAAACATCCATTAAAGAAGCCCCCCTCAGCCACTCCCCTGAATTGAAAGTGACACGGGACACAGTCAACAGAAATGCGATTCTTTACCCCAAGAGGTCGAGGAGAAGCAGGAAGCCCAATGATCTCATGGCGGCCCCCCTTCCACTTATTTGAGGGGAAGGGGGATAAAAAGCAGCAGCTGCCCCTCCCCACAAGGTCTCTACCGCCACCGACTTATGGGCAGCTCACAATACAGAGGCTCAAATTGATTCTGAACAGCCCTCACTTCAGGGTTAATGCTACGGGCCACCAGAGAGGACGCCCATCCTCTGGACTCTTCTTCTGGGACCAAAGAAAAAGATACAGTGTCCTTGATGCTTCACTACTTTCCTCCCTCCCTTTTCCTCTCTTTTTAGAGGAGTTTCTAAGACAGTCACATCTGAGCATCCCAGAGCT